>NC_141146.1:28769771-30019771 GCF_053477565.2 Lygodium microphyllum | reverse complement strand
AATAAATGACAACTGGCCCATTTGTAGACTGATGCATATCATAAAGTAGCTTATGCAACCAAGCTACCTCACATGCAGCCATTGTTGCACCCCTATACTCAGCCTCTGTGCTCGACAAGGCAACTGTAGGCTGTTTCTTGCTGCTCCAAGTGACTGCAGCACTCCCAAAAGAGAACACATATCCACTGGTAGATCGTCTATCAGAAATACTACCAGCCCAATCAGCATCAGTGTATCCATGCAGCTGTATCTGAACCCCAGTCTCATAAAATAGTCCATACTGCAATGTGGACTTCACATACCTGAGTATGCGTCTAGCCGCATCCAAATGCGATTTCCTTGGAGCCTGCATAAACTGACTTACCAATCCAACAGCATAGCTCAAATCTGGCCTGGTAATAGTCATATAAATCAAGCTACCTACTATGCGTCTGTACATAGTAGGGTCGTCCAGAAGCTCACCTGCATCTGCGCTCAGCTTCACATTCTGCTCCAAAGGAACTGAAATAGGCTTACAGCCTGTCATCCCATATTTGGACAGCATGTCCAATCCATACTGCCTCTGCAAGAGCTGTATCCCACTTGGTGATCTAATCACCTCAATGCCCAAGAAATAACGCAGCTCTCCCAAATCCTTCATCTCAAACTTTTGCTTCAATAGCATTTTCACATGAAGGATATCTTCATCACTGTCACCTGTCATAATCAAATCATCAACATAAATGACAAGTAGCATAATACCTTTCTCTGTTTTTCTCACATAAAGTGAGAAATCTGCCTTGGAAATCTGAAAGCCAATAGTGACAAGATACTGTCCTATCTTGTCAGACCATGCTCTAGGTGCGTGCTTCAAGCCATACAAAGCTTTCTTCAACCTGCAAACAAACTCAGGATGAACAGCATGCACATAACCTGGTGGCTGCTCCATATAGACCTCTTCTTGCAAATCACCATGCAAGAAGGCTTTTTTTACATCCATCTGATGTAAAGACCATCCCTTTGATGCAGCCATAGCAATGACTGCTCTTACGGTTGCCATCCTTGCAACCGGACTGAATGTTTCTTCATAGTCAATGCCATATGTTTGTGCATACCCCTTGACTACTAATCTTGCCTTATATCTGTTCACAGAACCATCTGCATTGTGCTTCACCTTATAAACCCACTTACAGCCAATTGCATTCTTACCTTTAGGCAAAGGTACCAATTCCCATGTAGCATTTGCTTCCAAGGCATCCATTTCTTCATCCATGGCTTTCTCCCATTTTTCTTTTCCCATGGCTTGCTCAAAAGAAGTGGGTTCTGGTTCCTGTATCACCTTGACCATATATGCATAGTGAATGGCTGTAAATCCATCATATTTCAGCCTATCCACAGGATACCTAACTCTGGTAGACCTGCGCAAAGTGGGTTCACTCCCAGGTGCTCTCAAAACATCCCTGGTCTTCCTTACTCCAGGTGTAACAATAGAAGGAATACCCAACTCATCATCAATGCTATGTTCTGAGCCACTGGATTCACCATCCACATAAGAGTGACCTGCATTCACATCAAACATGGACTGATCAACCTTCTCTTTTCCTTTTCGTGATACCTGCATACCACTATCTGCATTACTTTGAGAAGATTCTCCTGATCTCAATCTGCCTGTCCATGGCGAAGAATGTGAACCACTGCTAGAGGACGCTCCAGGTCCAGTAATATTTTGTGACTGCTGCTGTGAATTCTGTGCAGCATTACCATTTTGTGCATCTACATCATCAATCACATTTACTGGTTTATACCAGCTACTCATCTCATCAAAAACAACATCTCTGCTCACTGTAAACTTACGAGTAGAAGGGTTATAACATCTATACCCTTTTTGCTGCAGAGAGTAACCAATAAAGATGCACTTCTCAGCTTTTGGATCCAACTTGGATCTCAACTCATCTGGCACATGTACATAGGCAATGCAACCAAAAATTTTCAAATGAGAAATATCTAGTTTCCTACCAGTATACCTCTCCTCTAGAGTCATTCCATGTATTGCTGCAGTGGGAGTCCTGTTCATTATGTAGACTGCTGTAGTAACTGCTTCAGCCCAATAAAAATCTGGCAGGTCTTTTTCATTAAGCATGGCACGAGATACCTCTCCAATATGCCTATTTTTTCTTTTTGCAATTCCATTTTGCTGTGGGGTATGACTGCATGAATATTGCTGCTTTATGCCATGCTCCTGCAGGAACCTTGCAAACTCATGTGAGAGGGACTCTCCCCCTCCATCTGACCTTAGGCATTTTACTTGCAGGCCTGTTTCTTTTTCAACCATAGCTTTAAGAGTTTTGAAATGCCCAAAAACTTCACTTTTCTTTTTCATAAAATACACCCAAACTTTTCTACTATAGTCATCAATAAAACTGACAAAATAATGACAGCCTCCAAGAGATGCAGCTTTAGTAGTCCACACATCAGAGTGGATTAATTCCAATGGCTTCTTACTCTCTTGAACATGTCTAGGAAATGGTTTCCTTGCCTGTTTTCCAAACTGACAAGCTTCACATACCTTATGCATTTCTGCAACCTTGAATTTAGGCAATCCTACAACAATATTTTGGGCCTGCATTGATTTAAGTCGTTGTACATTAACATGACCAATGCGTTTATGCCAGTTATCAATATCTACAACTACACCGGTCCCATGTGCAAACATTGCTGCACTCAATTCAGACATGTCTGCATCCAATGTAAACATTCTGCCCTTCTTCTTTCCTTTTGCTATCAAGCGACCTTTATTTTTCATATCCTCAACAAAGCATCCATGAGGATTAAATCTGACCTACAAGCCCTGTTCAACCATTTGACCAACAGAAACCAGATTCTTGGTGATATTCGGGACATGAAATACATCGGACAGGTATTTCTTTTTCCCATCCTGCATAGACAAAGGAATTTTTCCAATCTGCACAATCGGATGTGCAGTATCATCACCAGTCTCCACAAATCCTGGTTTTTTCATTTTCCTTGCATTCTCCATCCATTCTGCATGACCTGTCATGTGGTTTGATGCACCTGAGTCAACATACCACACATCGTTGCTTTCTTCTACACTTGTCACAGAATTGTTCATGTGTTGCACCATAAACAAATGCTCATTTCTGTCATCACCCTGTCTACTAGAAGATGCATAATTTCCTTGTTGCAGTTTTCCATTCATGATGTCATTCTGCTTTTTATAGCAGTCTTTAGCCATATGACCCATTTTGCCACAATAGTAGCATTTAACATTACTGTTTGCATTTTGGCCTCTTTGCCATCCACCACGACCTCTTTGGCTCCCCCTACCTCTAGAGTTACCACGTCCTCCTCCATAGGACTGGTTTTCTTGAGTTTGCTGCATATTCTGATTTCTACCACGGCCTCCAAATCGGCCTCCTCTACCTCTGCCTCTACCTCTTCCAGCATTTGAGTAGAAGACAGTTTCTTTTGAAGTTCCTCTTGAAGAAGATGCACCACCATTTCTCTGCTCCTCAGAAATTAGAAGAGCAATCAACTCCTCAAAATCAGGAAATCTTTCATGAACTGAAATGGATGTCCGAAACTGTGCATAATCCTTTCCTAGACCATTCAAGGTCACAGAAACTAAATCATCATCTTCCACTGGCGACCCAATGGAAGCAAGTGCATTTGCAATCTTCTTCACCTTCATGTGGTAGTCATTGATGCTCATACTTTCTCTTTGCACATTATGCAACTCTTGCTTGAGCTACATTTTCCTGGCTTGCGTATTTGTGCTATACATTTTTGACAGAGTATTCCATGCCTCCTTTGGCGTACTTGCATCTTGAATATGCACAATCATAGAGTCTGAAATACTGATAGACAGCCAGTACATAACTTTCCTGGCTCTCTCATGCCATGCTTTGAATGCCTGTATTTGCTGTTGATTGGGAACATCAGGAAGAACTGGTTCTTCTTCATTTCCTGCAACAAATTCCCAATATCCTTTTCCCATAAGGAAATTCGTCATTCTAAACTTCCATGCTTGGAAGTTGTTCTTGTCAAGCTTTTCAGTGACAATCTGTGAAAGAGAATCAGACGCCATTACAGAACACTGCAAAAAATTCTGTCACTGTAAAAAAACACAGCTTCACCCTCACAAGGGCAAATCTGCAAAACTGGCGAAAGTGGTATTTGACCACACAGTCACTTCCTAGTGACGATTTTGCATCAACAGGCAACAGGGATGATTTTGTAACTCCCAATGTCTCTACGCACAAGCATACGATGCAATTTCTACACAAACTTTTCACCGACCTGTAGAGCAGTGGCTGCACAGCATAAAACTGGGCCTTTTCCTGAGTGCGTGTAGAAAACTTCCGCCTCCAAAACAGGCCCCGAAATGGCCTCAAATCAAAAAACAGGGTCGCCGAAGGCTAAAGCCCTCTCCCGCATCATACACTGCCCTCTTGCTTCACCGCGAAGGGCGTCTCAACCTGAGACAATGCACTCCTGCAATTTCCGACTGTGCTACCTGCAGAGATCTGCTCCCAAAACAGAAAATGAAAGCAACACTGCTCCTCTTACCAGACCACCGCGAGCTTGGCTTGCTTTCTTGAGCTCCTTACCACGAACAAGGCTCTGATACCATGTCAAGATTGTGAGAGAGAAGGAAGGAGTCTCACTTGTAGCTTTCTTGCTTGCACAATGGGGGAATACACACAAGGGTGGAGGCTGAAAACAGTTTTTCTCTTCTTAGTTGTGTAAGCCAAAAGAACTCACATACAAAGAAATAGAAGAACCCTATATATGGGTCTCAAACCAAACTCAACTAACTAAGGTGGCATACTAACTGAGCCACGAACTAGAGTAGATAAGGATAGCTATCATGTAGCTATTATTCATGGGCAGTGTACCAACCGCGTCTGCAACTGACAAGTCGGTGACCTAAATACACAACGGTCACCTTGGCGTATCACGAGTGGAGCTCGATATCTCAACATACATCACTTTGCTTCACATCATTGGATGGAGAGTCAATATGTGTGGTACTAGAAGCAAAGAAAGATGAGGTTCTATGTCACTCAATCTTAGAATAAATGAGTCATAGAAGTTGGGATTGTACTGTAACGAAGTATGGCCATCAAAAAGTTATTGTTCATGTGTGAGATAGAAAATATATCTAATGACATCAATCATCATGTTTCTTTGTCCCAATCAACTTACAATATGTAGCTCTTCCTATGGAATGAGGTTGTCACATAAGGGATCTACTTTGGCAAGTTTAGAAATATTGATATCGTGGATAGTCACAAGCACTCTTAGAGATGTAGATGCTACATATGTTGAATCATGCATGGAAGTCCAGAGTGCCTTTCTTTGCTGAGCAATAGTCATTAGATGATTGCCATATCATATAGCTAAACCTCAACTTGAATACCATTTTCTTTCAAACTCACTTTTTCCTTTAGCTTTCTTGGCTAATGCTGCAAATTCCTCCCTACTTGCTTGACATTGTCAAAGGTGGAACACAAGAATCAAACAATGCTTCTCTTGCTCTATCTTGGTCATTTTCTTCATGACCTCTCCCATGATAGTGGTTAGATAACACTAACAAATTTGTGATTTCTTTGACCATGTCAGAGGCCTTTCTAAGAGCTTATCATCCTTAATAGTCCCTATTCTAATATTGGTATGAACATGTGCATGAGGGAGTGAAGTCAATACTCTTACATCTAGTTCCTTGGAACTTGTAACCTTGGATTGATTTTTTTGTTGCCCCATATTGTCTAAAGCCTCCAACATGAAAGATCTCTTAACTAGCATTAAATGTAGTAGAGCTCCTAAACAAAAAGAACAAGATTTGTAAACCATTTGATTCAATGTGTTCTTTAGGCTAGAGTTAGTATTTTTTTGTGAGGTTGAAGCACTAGAGGCTTGCTCCTTAGCTGAAATGATAGGTTTGGTCACAGAGCCAAGAGTTGGGACTATCTGGATTCCACCTCAAAATTGGAAATAATAATTTCTGATGTAGTGAATTGGTCAATTATGTCAATCAAAGATGATAGAATACTAGGATCCTCAAACTTATGCGAGGTATTCTTTGTCTTCAAATATGTAGATTTGTTATTGACAACACTCTCGGAGGAAGGTCATCAATCTTGTGATGTTTTTTGAGTTGTCCCTTTTGGATCCTTTTTAGTGGAGTGAGCAATTGCACTAGGTTGGTGCTACTCAATCTTTTATGTTGGTTTGGGTGACAGAAGTTCTTGGTTGTTAGGAGACATTGACTATTTCTAAGGACCAGTAACTCTATGGGTTGTTTCTCATCAACATTGGAGGGATCTATATTCACCTTTCTTGGGCTTTCTATTTCAGCATGAGCAACATCACTGGATAGTGACTTCTTTGTGACCTCTTATTGACTTAGTGATGGCTAAGTCATTGCTAGTTCCTCTTGTAGATTAGCAACTACTTTAGGTTGTTGCACTTCTAGAACTGTGGATATGGATATCTCAAGAACTAGATGTTTAATTACTAGCTTATTAGTTTTTGTCTCCACAAGTAACTTGGTCTATGACCTAGATTTGCATTTGTATCTCCTTCTCTATGCTTATGATTTTGATGGGACTTGGGAAATGCCTTAGTGGAGGTGGCTTTGCAAGTAGTTTTGACAACCAAATCCTATAATTTCCTACATAAAACCCTTGAGCATCCAACAATGCTTTTGGAACCCATCACGGCTTTGTGTGATCTCTCAACTGACACTTTCAATCATATGCCTTGGGTATCCTCTTTCTTTTGGATGAATTTCTATTCCTAATAGTGTGAGAGGCTCTGATAATATTCCTAATAGTTTGTGATACCACACCTAATGCATTGCAGGTCAACTTGTGTAGATATGCCTATCTCCATCTAGTTTGCTAATCGTGGCCTTGGCTCATGAGTTGCTAGCTCAATCATAATAACAATGGACAAATTGATAGTATTGGTCTCTCTTTATTGTTAACTCATAAGGTGTGTGGACTCATAGACTATATAGCCTAGTCTAGAGTAAGGCATGTCAATAGAGTAACAGATCTTAATACTCTTCATGCAAGTTAAGTTCCTTTGTGGTTTCTTGTGTGGGTGCTTTTGTTTGTGGTTTCTTGTGTGGGTGGTCTCAATTTATTTCTTGAAGTTTCTATCCTTCAATTTTTTTATGTTTGTCAATATTCCTTGTGATCATGCACCAAGGGCAAGTGTTAGAATTCTTGACCTAGTGGTTGGCTTCTCTACTCAATTGCATATAAGATTGAAAATGATTTGAAGTGGGCTTAGGACTTACGATGGCTTGGATGATTCCCCCCTCCCCAATGGACTTGTAGTGTGTCCTAAACCTAAATACCTAAGTGACATGTGTGTGTGTGTGTGTGTGTGTGGATCCAAGTGAGTTGACGTAGTCCTAGGTGTTATGTGTACCAAGTCCTTGTGCTGGGACAAAGTGTTATTCCTTTCCTTGCACTTGGTTCAACACACCCTTGTTGAGTCCATAAAGAATTATGGCAATTACTTGATTGCAAAACATAGAAGTTCTTTATGGCAGTTTGTAACATGTTTCCTTCAAAACAAATATGCAATAGCATCCTTAACTAATGTTCACACTTGGTTCCTTGTCACGTCCTTAATTTATGAATAAAAACAACCGTTCTTGATTTTTTTTACAATCTCATATAAAAACAATTGCTACAAGAGCAAACCAACACATAGTTTGAGTTACCACCCTTTCTTTGTTCATCCTGGGTGTTTCAACCTTGAACTATGTTGGGGTTGTATAGGTTTTCAACCCTATCTTAGGTTTGGGACAAAGATTACAATTGAAACAAGAGCCTTTGCTCATTATCATTGCTGTAAACAATGAACCCTCTTATAAGAAATACCAAAACGTACCTAGTGGTGGTTAGTCACATAAGGCAATGTACAAAACTTTGGGTGAAGAGTAATCTAGGCATCCATGGGGATGGCAACTCACCTCATTCTTGTGCCACTACTTAGGGACATGGACAAAATTAGTATAATTTCTATCATATTTAAAGACAATCACAATCAATTATTAATTTTCTACCAATCAATATTTTCAAAACAACACTAAAAGTAGCAATTTTCCATGAATTCATAAACACAAAGTTCATCTCTTGTGTTTACACATATTTTATTTTTCATGTATGTGAACACACTTTATTGTTTGGTTTTGTTGCTCTCACAAAAATAAATCAAGTATTTTATGGTGTGTGAATGAATATACTCTATTGAGAAATAGAAAAATATGGATACGTTGCAAGTTTGAGGTGTTATGTGCTACCTGTCATGCCCGAGTATTTTGTGATATTGAAGAAGATGAACTGGAGCAGCAAACTATAAGCATTGTCAAGGATGGCATTTCTATTTCTTTGAATGCTAGAATGATAATTTTTGAAATAACTAATCTTGCTTAGTGAGAAGCCACTTGACGAAGGAAATTCAGTATGGCAGCCTCTATACTATGCCAAACTCCCTTCTGCCACAAAGTGAATGAGGTTAGGGCACCACCTAGTTATGGAAGAGCGAACTAGGACACTATGCAAGAGGGAGAGGAGCTTGTGAGGGAGAAGAGAGGAAAACAGAGAGAGAGAGAGAGAGAGAGAGAGAGAGAGAGAGAGAGAGAGAGAGAGAGAGAGAGAGAGAGAGAGAGAGAGAGAGAGAGAGAGAGAGAGCTACAAAAAATAGATGAATCAATAAAACTTAAGAGGGCACAAGAGATGGAGAACCCTCAAGAAGTAACCAATATACACAATATGGACACCAATAGCATGGGCTTATTACACTGTAGAGCATGTATAAGATATAGTAAGGGAATGAACTACATCAGCTCATGAGAGAGAATGGGGAAGGCTCAATAGGGCTGAAGAAGGCCTCTTGGCTCTCTCTTGCTTGCAAATTACAAAGGAGAAGGCCTCTTTATATAGGCCTTGAGGGTGTTTAGGGAGGAGGTTAAGATAGAATAGGAATTAACACCACCAAAGCTACATTAAGGCGGTTCTACCAATGTGGAAGCTCCATCTAGATGTTTTGTTGACCAATTTTGTACTTAATCAAGTTCCATCATAGGTGAGTTGTCTCCATTCTCCCCCCCATATCTTGAGTGCAAGAGCTCTCCTATAAAAAAATATAGAGAATCTTCATAAAATAAGATCATATCGAGCAATAATGAAGAGAGAGTAGTGAGAATTCATACATTACTACTGCAATCAAGGATGATTTGAGGGTGATTTGGGAGGGGAATTCTAATGGTTTATTAGCTTGAGAGAGAGGAGAAGAGAGGGTAAAGGGTTGGGAGTCTAATGAATGATTTTTTATGGAAGTGTTAAGTGTGGGGAAGAAAGTGTGGGTGTGTATAAAATTGGGAGGTGGTCTCCACTACAGTTGGAAAAGGTTGGCATCCATAATTTCGGCCATATCTCCAAAAAATTATAAAAAAATACCAGCCAAAACTTCAACTCACACGCTACAACTTTCATATTGAAAAGTTTTTTTGGATCGGAGTGGAAGTATTTTTAAAAAATCTTAAAAATCATGTGCCTGATTTTCCTTCCACTAATGCTTCGAAGAAGGGTCCCATTTGTTTGAATTATCATAAGGCTCCAAAGCCATGACATTATGAGCCTCACATGCCCTTTGGATGGCTCCAAATCCATTTCATGTCTTTTCTTTTCACATTACACATTTTCCCTTCACCTTCCTCCATTGATCTTTACTCTCCACCCCCCTTGGTAAACCGGTCCATGAAATATTTCCATCTAGTGATTTCTTGGATTTCCCAAGTGGTTGTTCCCGCCCTCTTCTTTATTTCAAACCTCCAAATGTACAAAAAATCAACAAAGTTTTAGACAAATATTTTTTTTGTGATTTTCTCGGATCATATAGCCCCCCCAACTTGGCTAGAGGTATTTATGTCTCTAGACACTCTTTGGTATCTTGAGCTGACCCCACCCTAATGTGATAGGGTTTTCAGCGCCATCCATTTACCTTGGTCTTGTGCACTTTTCCCTCAATGTCTTGAAGTTTGTAGGAGCCATTGTTAAATTTTTTTGTGACCCAAAACGGTCCCTCCCACCGGTAGAGAAACTTGCCATCCTGTCTTTTATCAAAGCGATTGTCATATCGAAGAACTAAAGATCCCTCCTTGATATTTTTATCTGTTAGCTTCTTGTTGAACTTTTCTCTATGTTTCTCAGCTTCCTGGGAGTAGTGATTGATGGATTCTTCATGATCCAATTGTAGCCTCTCTAGGTCCAGTAATCTTTGATGTAACTTCTCCTTTTGAGAGTCTACTGTGCCACTTAATAACTGAAGGCTAGCTAATTTCACCTCAATAGGCAAAAGAGCCTCTTGTCCATAAACTAGATGAAAAGGTGTGAACCCTAACATGGTTTTGAAGGAGGTTGTGTAAGCCCATAGAGCTCCACTAAGGTGCTTGTCCCAATCCCGGGGCCTTGAATGTACCTGTTTGTTGATGATTTTACAAATCATTCCATTTACCTTCTCCACCAATCCATTGCATGAGGGTAGTAAGGGGTAGAGTGTCATCGTTGAATATTTAGCTTTTGTATGAGTTCACCCACCACATTAGCTCTAAACCCTGGTCCTCTATCTGATAGTATTTCAAGAGGGGTACCAAACCTACAACAAATGTGGTCAAAGATGAATTTACTCTCTTCCTTAGCAGTGATTCTTCTAGTTGGCATAGCCTCGGCCCATCTAGTCATGTAATCTACCCCCATGATAATATACTCTTTTCCTGATGGAGTGCGTGGTAGAGGCCCTATGGCATCAATTCTCCACTTCTCAAAAGGTCCATAGACCGTGATTGGGGTTTGGGGTTCTTCTATGAGCCATCGTAGTCCTGATTTCTGACATTCTTCACATGTTTGACACCAATATTTGACATCTCGGTGTAGATTGGGCCAAGTAAAGCCGGCTTGTAGAACCTTTCTACTTATGATGTCATGTGCAAAGTGGCCTCCACTCACATCATCATGGCAAGCTTTTAATATTTCTTCAATTTTCCACTTTGAAGGCACTTTCCTAAGCACACCATCCTTATCAAGACAATACAAACTATCATTTACCATGCGATGTCTTGTAGCCTTCCGAGCTAGCCACTGTCTTTCTCCCTTAGTCAGGTGTTTGGGAGCTTCTCCTTGCTCTAAGAGGTGTAGAATATATTCTAAGTCTTCCTTGCCTTGCTGAAGTGGGGGTTTGATAGCCACTGCTCCCACCATTGACTCATTCAGCTTTGATGATGCTAGATGGTCGGCATCCTTGTTTTGGTCTCTTGGCACATGATGTACTTGTGCCTCCCTAAATCTTCTCATAAGAGATTTGGCCCCTCTCATTTTACTAAAGAGGTTTGTATTTTTGCATGCCCATGTACCTTGCATCTACATTACCAATAGCATGGAGTCTCCAAAAGCATTCAACCTCTCGATTGAATTACTAAGACACCAACAAAGACCATGTATTAAAGCTTGATATTCTGCCGCATTGTTAGAGTGGACACCTTCCAAGATGATTGCTTCACCATAGATTTCATCTCCTAAAGGAGAGAAAACAACAATGCCTGCGGCTGCCTTATCCTTAGTTCTCTTATATGCACCATCATAGTAGAGGCTATAAGTATCTACAAGAGTCTTTATGGATGGGGGTGGTGGAAGGTCCTTTCTTTTCGCCCTGAGATTTTTCTCATAGCACCTGTTTGTCAAAATATCAACCAGGCATGCTCGAGGTTTTTTTTCAACCTGCACTGTATAATCAAACTCTTAAAGTCAGACCATTCACTTTGCTATTTTGTATATGTTGTAGTGCATAGGGAAACATATCCTCCACAGTGATGATCACAAACCTCTTTGGAAGCAAATATGGCTGAAATTTCGTTACTATAAACATGAGAGCCAACACTAGTTGTTCCATGGAGGTGTAAGCCTTCTCTGAGGCTTTCATGAGGCGGCTGGCAAAATACACAGGCCTCATGAAGGATGTTTTTGGATCTTTTTGTAGGAGAGCAGCACCAATGGCCTCTTCTCCCATGGTAGGGTTTACAAAGAATGTTTCTTCCCAAGGAGGCTGGAGGATTATAGGAAGGGACCCCAACATTTTCTTTATCTCCTTAAAATGTCCTTCACTTTGTTCACTCTATACAAGTGTTTCTTGGCATGTCAGTTGCTGCAGGGGATATATGGCCTGAGAGAGTAAGTGTATAAATCTACCCAAATATCTTAGCTTTTGTAAGAAGGAGACTAATTGTTTGATGTGAAAGGGAGCGACGGATTGAAGGTTGGACTCGAGAGCTATGGCGGGAGAGCAAGAGCAAGAAAGGGAGAGACTAGAAATGGGAACTCCAATAGTCACAATGTGTGACCAGGCCTTCCTTTATTCAAACTGTCACTAAAAGAACAAAGAATAAAGTGATGGTGATGGGCGCCCGCTACCTGTAGTGTGCAGTAGTGGTAACTCTCAGTGTAGTAATACATTGGCGGCTAGGTAGAGGCGCCTTTAGCCCCAACAACCTCGCACTTAAAGACGAATCTGCCCCAGTGAGGAGTGAAAAGAAAAAGAAAAAAAAAGATAGTACAACATGTACACATGTACAACAGGATGAGGAAAGATGTCATCTCATCCCACGCCCATCAACCTCCTAAGGAAGGCAAAGCGCTCTGTAGAGAGGCTTTTCGTGAGCAGATCTGTAGGATTCTGATCAGTCGAGATCTTGACAAGATCAACAAACTTTTCCTTAATGACCCCACGTATGAAGTGATACCTCATCTCAATATGTTTCGTCTTTGCATGAAAGACTGGATTCTTGGCTAACTGAATAGCACTCATAGAATCTGAATGCAGTGTAGGGATAGCACCAATACCAAGGTCAGCAACTAAACGACCCAACCAAATGGCCTCCTTGCAAGCCTCAGTGGCTGCAACATACTCGGCCTTTGTAGTAGAAAGGGCCGTGCATTTCTACACCCTGGACATCTAAGAAACAGCACCTCCAGCATAGGTGAATACATAGCCGGAAGTGGACTTCCTATTATCTGCATGTCCTGCATAATCAGAGTTAAGTGTACCCCACGACTCCTGTATCTTGGCTGCCATAGCATATGCACATATCTGCAGTGCCCTTCAGGTACCTCATGATACCCTTCACGGCATCCCAATGCTTATTGCTAGGTGTAGTCATATAGCATGCCACAACACTAACTGCAAAGGCAATATCTGGACGAGTGGCTATCATGGCATACATAAGACTGCCCATTACGGATGCATAGGGAATCTTGGCCATCTCGGCTCTCTGCTATTCTGTCTGCGGATAATCAGCCTGTGATACCTTCAGAGAAGAAGGCAATGGACAGCCAATAGGCTTTACGTCCTGCATGCGGAAGCGCTCAAGGACTTTATGAATGTACTCCCTCTGTGACAAGTAGAGGAGTCCCTGATGCCTATCGCGTCTAATGCACATACCAAGTATGTGAGCGGCCTATCCCAGATCTTTCATCTCAAAGCTCTTCTTGAGCTGAGCCTTAAGAGCATCTAGCTCATCATGAGCTTTCCCTGCTATCAACATATCATCCACATAGAGTACTAAAACCAATAAAGAACCACCATGGGCTTTCTTTTGTAAAGACACGGATCCATAGCACTCTGGCTGTAGCCTTGTGACTGCATAAAGGCATCAAACTTATGATACCACTCCCTAGGTGCCTGTTTCAAGCCATAAAAACTTTTCTTCAATTTGCACACTAGGTGCTGCCTGCCAGGTTCTGCAAAGCCCTTAGACTGCTCCATATAAATCTCATCATGCAAGTCCCCATGTAAGAAAGCTGTCTTCACATCCATCTGGTATAAATCCAAGTCAAGCTAAGCAACCAAAGCCAAGAATAAGCGCAGGGTGGTCATCTTAACCACAGGAGAAAAGACCTTGTCAAAGTTCACACCATGCTCCTACTTAAAACCCTTTGCTACTAATCTAGCCTTGTATGCAGGCTTGGGGTGTCCAGGGGTACTTTTTAGCTTGTACACCCACTTGCATGGCAAAGCTTTCTTGCCCGTAGGCAAGGAAACTAAATCCCAAGTGTCATTCTTATGTAGGGAGTCTATCTCAGACTGCATAGCCCTCTCCCAAGAGTGACTGTCACCCCTGCGTATAGCCTCATCATAGGTGAAAGGCTCTCCTGTATTTGTAACCAAGACATAATGCATCGAGGGCTGAAATCTATCAGGTGGACGTCTGTCTCTAGTAGACTGTCTCACGGCAGGCTCTGCTGCCTGCCCAATTGCCTGTCCAACACCCTAACCATGAGTATCTGCTGCAGCTGTAGGCTATCCAATTGGCTGTGCGGGAGCTCTCGGCTCCTCGTGAAATATGACCCTATAGATCTCAACAACTCTCTCACGTTGCTTATGCATTTTGTCTTCATGGAAGACTACATCATGACTGCAAATGACTTTTCGCACCTGCGGATCCCAGAGACAGTAACTCATCTCGCATGCATCCCCATAACCAGGAAAAATGCATTTGACAGTCTTGGGATCCAGCTTACTTCTCTTGTGCCTAGGCACATGGCAAAATGCCTCACATCCAAAGACACAGAGATGCGCATAAGAGGGAGGTTTTCTAGTCCATACCTCCTCTCCAACTTGGAAATCCAAACCACTAGAGAGTGATCTGTTTATGACATGCGTAGCTGTACCAACTGCCTCAGCCCAAAAGCTCTGTGGTAGGCCTGCATGGCTAAGCATACTGTGTACACGCTCCTCGATGGTTCTATTCATCCGCTCAGTCAAACCATTCTGGGGGGGGTGTAGGGGGTGGTCAACTGACGCTTAATACCCCTCTCATCACATAACTGCTCAAAAGCACGTGAGACATACTCACGCCCATTATTTTTCCTTAGGCATTTTAGCTTATGCCCAGACTGGTTCTCAACCAATGCAAGCCATCTCTGAAACACAGCCAAGATATCAGATTTTAGCTTAATGGGATAAGCCCAAACTTTCCGTGAAAAATCATCTATGAACATAACAAAATACCTTGCACCACCCATAGACTGACAAGGCATGGGCCCACAGACATCCGAATGTACCAATGCCAAGGGCTCACTCATGCGTGGCCTACCAGACTTCTTATGCGTAGACCTAGTCTGCCTGCCATAAAGACAATGCTCACATGATTCAAAACATGCATAATCAAGGGGCGGTAAGTACTGCAAACTAGAAAGCATTTTCATTCCCTTCAAAGACATATGGCCCAAACGGGCATGCCAAAGAGATACATGTGGGATAGAACCCACAGACAAAACATGATCAAGGGGGGAACCACATTCTAGTTTCTTCCTTGAGCAGCAAAGGAAAAGCTCTCACCTTTAATGCTTCATCATCCCTCCCAGAGACAAGGAAGGCCATCTCAAGGTTGTCCAAAAAATCCACTGCATTTTTCCCATTGCACGCCCAAAGAAGCTTGGAAATGCCATGTTGCCTTAGTAGAGTACAAAGATGAACACGTCTAGACTTAAGTTGTATTTTATGAGGGGAAGGATGAATGGGTTCACAGATGCATTGATTTCAGTAAGACATCTAAGCCCCAGTATGCTTCTAATAATGCCTTGGAATCTAAGCTTTGTGTTGGCTACAATATGCATAGTTTGCATAGCAAGAGGTTGGATTGGACCATACAACTCGGGATGATTCATGAGAAACTATTATAATAAAATAAAGACATGTACATTGAAGGATACATTGTAGTCTAGCATTGGGAAGATTATAGGTTCAGGTGATACAAGAATCTCTGTTAATCTTTCAGTCCCAAAGTACATGACAAGACGCTGCTAGAAGAAAATCTTCCTACTGATGCATACATTAACTTGGATGTTTTGTATAGAGTGGAAGGTGTAGAAATTCGGGCCATTATTATTATTCATAAGTGGAGACTACTTAAGGGAGTAGAGGGAATGCACTTTCTTTCTGGAACCCATCATCTTTGCTATACAGAGAATTTGCTCACCAATGATTGTTCTTGCCTTAGTGTGTCCATCCTCGACGACATATATTTCATAAGGTGTGATGGCCTCCTTTTCAACCACACCCAACCTTTGAGCTAGCAACAGTTGAAGGTAGTCTCCATACTTTGCATCTCTACAAAACTCCACACCGTTCATACATAGTTGCCCTCCTTTGATGTGGATTAGGTCAGAGAGAGAGAGGGATTTGCTGATTTGGAGACGAGGACCTCCTGAAAGGGCCTTTACTTTGTTTGTAAAACATTCACCACAATTATGAGCCTAGCAATTGATGACAACATGATTTTTTCCATCGTGAGAGAATGAAATTTCTAAAGTGAACACCTTTTACCTGCATACGTGCCGTCATTTAATAGGCATACTTCCTTTCTTGGGCTTCCTTGGGAGCACTTGTTGGTGAAGGCATTGGAGAAGAGCCACTTGGAGCACTTGTTGTAGAGGATGCACCACTATGTGTCGTATCGTCCCGCATAAGGAGGTAGAGAATTATGGATGAGAATGTCCTCAGTGGAGGCACCAATTTATGACGAAGGAAATTCGGTATGGCAACCTCTATACTATGCCAAACTCCCTTCTGCCACAAAGTGAATGAGGTAAGGGCACCACCTAGTCATGGAAGAGCGGACTAGGACGCCATGCAAGAGGGAGAGGAGCTTGTGAGGGAGAAGAGAGGAAAACTGAGAGAGAGAGAGAGAGAGAGAGAGAGCTACAAAAAATAGATGAATCAATAAAACTTAAGAGGGAACAAGAGATGAAGAACCCTCAAGACGTAACCAATATACACAATATGGACACTAATAGCATGGGCTTATTACACTGTAGAGCATGCATAAGCTATAGTAAGGGAATGGACTGCATGAGCTTAGGAGAGAGAATGGAGAAGGCTCAATAGGGATGAAGAAGGCCTCTTGGCTCTCTCTTGCTTGCAAATTACAAAGGAGAAGGCCTCTTTATATAGGCCTTGAGGGTATTTAGGGAGGAGGTTAAGATAGAATAGGAATTAACACCAGCAAAGCTACATTAAGGCGGTTCCACCAATGTGGAAGCTCCGTCTAGATGTTTTGTTGACCAATTTTGTACTTAATCAAGTTCCATTATAGGCGAGTTGTCTCCATTCTTCCCCTATATCTTGAGTCCAAGAGCTCTCCATTAAAAAAATATAGAGAATCTTCATAAAATAAGATCATATCTAGCAATAATGGAGAGAGAGTAGTGATAATTCATATATTACTACTGCAATTAAGGATGATTTGAGGGTGATTTAGGAGGGGAATTCTAATAGTTTATTAGCTTGAGAGAGAGGAGAAGAGAGGGGAAAGGGTTAGGAGTCTAATGAGTGATGTTTTATGGAAGTGTTAAGTGTAGGGAAGAAAGTGTTGGTGTGTATAAAATTGGGAGGTGGTCTCCACCACAGTTGGAAAAAGTTGGCATCCACCATTTTGACCATATCTCCCGACTTGTAGCTCCAAAAAATTATAAAAAAATACCAATCAAAACTTCAACTCATACGCTACAACTTTCATGTTGAAAAGTTTTTTTGGATCGGAATGAAAGTATTTTTAAAAAATCTTACAAAATCATGTGCCTGATTTTCCTTCCACTAATGCTTCCAAGAAGGGTCCCATTTGTTTGAATTATCATAAGGCTCCAAAGCCATGACATTATGAGCCTCACATGCCCTTTGGATGGCTCCAAATCCATTTCATGTATTTTCTTTTCACATTACACATTTTTCCTTCACCTTCCTCCATTGATCTTTACTCTTCACCCCCCTTGGTAAACCGGTCCATGAAATATTTCCATCCAGTGATTTCTTGGATTTTCCAAGAGGTTATTCCCACCCTCTTCTTTATTTCAAACCTCCAAATGTACAAAAAATCAACAAAGTGTTAGATAAATATTTTTTTGTGATTTTCTTGGATCACCACTATACTTTCCCATGATCATTTTTTTGAATTGAGTATGCAAAGAGATCTATTTCTATTCCACCTTGCACTAAAATCATGAAGAGAAAGAGTGAGCCAATCTTGCAATGTAAAAAAATGAAGGGCAAACACTACGACTTGACTTGCTTTCATGTTTTAACCTGAAATTGGAGAAGTGTATCAAATTGGTGGTTTGAGCTTTGAGGAGAACTTGATTCTACGTTGGCTCCATCTTCTTATCCAAACAAAAGTTACCCTTAGTTCATGAACTTACTTTGTATCTATCTCCCACATTGTATCACATGATGTTGTTGCATGGGTTGTACATATGTATTCGCCATTATAATAGTGTAGACATGGCATAATAAGACCAAGATACAAGCATACTTCAAGGAAGGACTAGCCTAGAGTCCACAAAGTAGGTAGGATACCCAAGAGAGGGTGCAAATCCTAATTCACAATTGTGAAAACTCTAAAATGCAAAATAGATACAAATCTCCCACCCTAGAGAAATGACCTAATAGTAGCCCTAATTTATGTTTACATAAGGGTGGGGGATCTTAGTTGTATTCACCCTTTTGGTGCATCCATGCTACAAAAGCTCTATCATTGCAACTATGGAAGCTTTCTAATCTCTTCTTATATTCTATCATCTTGCCTGCATTGTTGAGAATGACTGAGAGAGAGTAAGTGAGAGGTGTGTTGAGTGAGTGACTGAGAGAAGGTAAAGCTATTTGTCATCTTCTTTCTCTTTTTCTTTTTCTCTACTAGCTTTTTGACTTATTTGTGTGCTCAATGGTGGATGCAAAGAAGGAGTGAAATCAGATCATGTTTCTTGGGTCATGGAACCATCTTCCAATCTTCAAGCTTTTGGACTAGAATACGAGAAGGTAAGTTGGTGAGTTTACTTCATCTCAAGGCTAGTCTTGTATTCCTTGATAGAGAGAGATGATTTTTAGTTAGAGTGAAGTGTGGAGAGAAAATGTAAGATATTGTCACCACAGTGAGTTGCAACTTCTGAAACAATAGAAGTCAGTCCAATGTCTTGATTGTTGTGTGTTTAGCTCAGCATTTCGGTTGCATTGTTGGGACCTGGGATGGTGCAACCATCAAGGTTCTCTCGCTTCTACCATGTGGTAGAATAGGAGGCTTGTGCATAAGCGTGGATAGGATTGGTGGGATGTGGATCATTTGCATTTATGGATAGCATACTTTGAAACCCATGTGACTAGTTTAGGAAGGCCAAATCAAGAGGGACCCATTTGTTAGAGTGAGGTTGCAGAGATACAAATTGTTAAAGTAGAAAAAATCACAAAACAAAAAGTTAAAAAAATAAGAGTCAAACTCAAAACTCAAAATGCAAAATGCAAAGCACAACAATCATACTCTTCTTGCTTGGACATGTGTGGTGAAATTGAGACTACTCAATGCATATTTCTTGTTATGGAAAAATATGTGGTGTGTGCATTGAGGAAAGAGATATTGGATAAACTTTAAATCCTAAAAACATAACATCCATAAGCCTAGCCCCACAAGGTAAGTCTAACCACATCTTTGATTTGTTTTTTGAAAAGCTTGATACATGATGAAGATTTGGATTTGTTGCATATAGGGTTGCATTGCTAATGGTTGTGGGGAAAATAGGGCATTGCTTGTGCCTTGCATTGCATCACCGTTTCTTTTGATACTTGCATGCTTGCAATAATTTGGGGGGCTATGGATTTAGGGGGATGCTTCTTGCATCTAACTTGATTGAGAGGTCATATGGAGTTGAAGTTCATTACATTTTGAGCTAGCTATCAAGACTATCATCTTTTTCATTTGTGATTCTAGTAATTATTCACTTATTTGGCTCATTTATATTGGTAGGTTGATGTTGCTAGGGAAGTCATCATTATACTAGACATGGTGCCATTTGTCTACTTCTCTTGGAACACAAGCCTATGACCTCAAGTGCCATTGCAGCTCTCATTGTCTTGAGCAGTGATCTTTGAAGTGCTTTGAGTAGCAATCTTGTTTATCTGAAATGTAACTACTCAAATGAGCCATTACCAAATATCAAATAGGGTCCATAGCTTATTTTGATATTATATGGACATTGTCATGGTTGCTAGATTCATTCTCGTTCAAAATGTGCTCTCTTGAGTTGTTTCCTGTGAGAAAACTTTCAGAGGACATCGCCACCTATGAAGTTGCATAAGTTGGGGAAGATATAACTGAACTTGCACATCAGGTACATTTGGAGTTGTAACATTATAGGCGGCGGTTGGCAGGCTCATAGGCAACAGTTGCATTCTGCTCAATGATAGCTACCAGATTAGGTGGTGTGCAGCTTGTGCAGTAGGCAATTCGGGGGCTGTGCGGTGATGTTCAATTTGCAATGAGCTTGCACATCAAGTGCATTTGGAGTTGTAACATTACAGGTGGCAGTTGGGAGGCTCCTAGGCAGTGATTGCATTATTGTGCTCAATGATAGCTAGCAGACTGGGTGGTGTGCAGCTTGTGCAGTGGGCAATTTGAGGGCTATGCAGTGATGTTCAATTTGCTAGCATTAGCATGCAAGATACATCTTTCTTTCTTTCTTTTTTATTTAAGTTATTTATTTATTTGTTTCTAAAATAAAAACAAAAAATACCCCTTAAGATACACCACCACCATACAAGCACATCACCCACGTAACACATATACCCCCTACCCCTATAAGGGCTTTGTAACTATACCATGGCATTATTGCTAGAAAATACCTATTTACAGAGTAGTAGTGACTTTGAGCCTTGCTTAGCTTACACTCTACATGTGATTCCTTATGCCCAATGGTAAACCCTCACATGTGTAGCGTCACGAGGGTATAGTCCCTAAGATGTGCCTATGTTATACTATTTCTTTCATTGAATGATACAAGAGTGTAGCTTGTTCTTATATATCGTGTTACCTTTATGTGCCATGTTGAGTGAGTGATTGAGTGCAAGTGCATTACACTTGGTACCAGAGCAACTTTATAGGAGAGAACTAGTGTCTCGAAATCATATCGTGACAACCCATGTCATGACACCCCACATCACGATGTCCTATGTCATGTTGCCCCACATTGCATTACCCCACATCACATCAATCCCCATCACGATGCCCCTAGTGTGATAATTTCTGGTAAAAGTCATCATCTGAAGACATGACATGGATTTCAACCAGAACAACCATTATCGAAAGGTAGATACTTGAGGTATGTCAAGATTGTGGGAGAGAAGGAAGGAGTCTCACTTGAAGCTTTCTTGCTTGCACAATGGGGGAAGACACACAAGGGTGGAGGCTGAAAACAGTTTTCCTCTTCTTAGTTGTGTAAGCCAAAAGAACTCAAGTACAAAGAAATAGAAGAACCCTCTATATGGGTCTCAAACCAAACTCAACTAACTAAGGTGGCATACTAACTGAGCCACGAACTAGAGTAGATAAGGATAGCTATCATGTAGCTATTATTCATGGGCGGTGTACCAACCGCATCTGCAACTAACACGTCGGTGACATAAATGCACAACGGTCACCCTGGCGTATCACGAGTGGAGCTCGATATCTCAATACTCCCCCTCGAGCTCAATCCCAATTCCTGCACACCAAGTAGGTCTCTGAACTTGCGCAACTTCTCTGCGCCCAATGCCTTCGTGAATATGTCAGCTACCTGATCCTCTGTGCTGACATAAACTAGATCAATAAGACCTAGTAAAACCCTCTCTCGCACATAGTGATAATGCACCTCAATGTGCTTTGTTCTAGCATGATAGACTGGGTTATTTGCCAAGTGTATACTACTCATGTTGTCACAATAAATGACAACTGGCCCATCTGTAGACTGATGCATATCATAAAGTAGCTTATGTAACCAAGCTACCTCACATGCAGCCATTGCTGCACCCCTGTACTCAGCCTCTGTGCTCGACAAGGCAACTGTAGGCTGTTTCTTGCTGCTCCAAGTGACTGCAGCACTCCCAAAAGAGAACACATATCCACTGGTAGATCGTCTATCAGAAATACTACCAGCCCAATCAGCATCAGTGTATCCATGCAACTGTATCTGAACCCCAGTCTCATAAAATAGTCCATACTGCAATGTGGACTTCACATACCTGAGTATGCGTCTAGCCGCATCCAAATGCGATTTCCTTGGAGCTTGCATAAACTGACTTACCAATCCAACATCATAGCTCAAATCTGGCCTGGTAATAGTCATATAAATCAAGCTTCCTACTATGCGTCTGTACATAGTAGGGTCTTCCAAAAGCTCACCTGCATCTGCGCTCAGCTTCACATTCTGCTCCAAAGGAACTGAAATAGGCTTACAGCCTGTCATCCCATATTTGGACAGCATGTCCAATCCATACTGCCTCTGCAAGAGCTGTATCCCACTTGGTGATCTAATCACCTCAATGCCCAAGAAATAACGCAGCTCTCCCAAATCCTTCATCTCAAACTTCTGCTTCAATAGCATTTTCACATGAAGGATATCTTCATCACTGTCACCTGTCATAATCAAATCATCAACATAAATGACAAGCAGCATAATACCTTTCTCTGTTTTTCTCACATAAAGTGAGAAATCTGCCTTGGAAATCTGAAAGCCAATAGTGACAAGATACTGTCCTATCTTGTCAGACCATGCTCTAGGTGCTTGCTTCAAGCCATACAAAGCTTTCTTCAACCTGCAAACAAACTCAGGATGAACAGCATGCACATAACCTGGTGGCTGCTCCATATAGACCTCTTCTTGCAAATCACCATGCAAGAAGGCATTTTTTACATCCATCTGATGTAAAGACCATCCCTTTGATGCAGCCATAGCAATGACTGCTCTTACGGTTGCCATCCTTGCAACCGGACTGAATGTTTCTTCATAGTCAATGCCATATGTTTGTGCATACCCCTTGACTACTAATCTTGCCTTGTATCTGTTCACAGAGCCATCTGCATTGTGCTTCACCTTATAGACCCACTTACAGCCAATTGCATTCTTACCTTTAGGCAAAGGTACCAATTCCCATGTAGCATTTGCATCCAAGGCATCCATTTCTTCATCCATGGCTTTCTCCCATTTTTCTTTTCCCATGGCTTCCTCAAAAGAAGTGGGTTCTGGTTCCTGTATCATTTTAACCATATATGCATAGTGAATGGCTGTAAATCCATCATATTTCAGCCTATCCACAGGATACCTAGCTCTCGTAGACCTGCGCAAAGTAGGTTCACTCCCAGGTGCTCTCAAAACATCCCTGGTCTTCCTTACTCCAGGTGTAACAATAGAAGGAATACCCAACTCATCATCAATGCTCTGTTCTGAGCCACTGGATTCACCATCCACATAAGAGTGACCTGCATTCACATCAAACATGGGCTGATCAACCTTCTCTTTTCCTTTTCGTGATACCTGCATACCACTATCTGCATTACTTTGAGAAGATTCTCCTGATCTCAATCTGCCTGTCCATGGCGAAGAATGTGAACCACTGCTAGAGGACGCTCCAGGTCCACTAATATTTTGTGACTGCTGCTGTGAATTCTGTGCAGCATTACCATTTTGTGCATCTACATCATCAATCACATTTACTGGTTTATACCAGCTACTCATCTCATCAAAAACAACATCTCTGCTCACTGTAAACTTACGAGTAGAAGGGTTATAGCATCTATACCCTTTTTGCTGCAGAGAGTAACCAATAAAGATGCACTTCTCAGCTTTTGGATCCAACTTGGATCTCAACTCATCTGGCACATGTACATAGGCAATGCAACCAAAAATTTTCAAATGAGAAATATCTGGTTTCCTACCAGTATACCTCTCCTCTGGAGTCATTCCATGTATTGCTGCAGTGGGAGTCCTGTTCATTATGTAGACTGCTGTAGCAACTGCTTCAGCCCAATAAAAATCTGGCAGGTCTTTTTCATTGAGCATGGCACGAGACACCTCTCCAATATGTCTGTTTTTTCTTTCTGCAATTCCATTTTGTTGTGGGGTATGACTGCATGAATATTGCTGCTTTATGCCATGCTCCTGCAAGAACCTTGCAAACTCATTTGAGAGGTACTCTCCCCGTCCATCTGACCTTAGGCATTTTATTTGCAGGCCTGTTTCTTTTTCAACCATAGCTTTAAGAGTTTTGAAATGCCCAAAAACTTCACTTTTCTTTTTCATAAAATACACCCAAACTTTTCTGCTACAGTCATCAATAAAACTGACAAAATAATGACAGCCTCCAAGAGATGCAGCTTTAGTAGTCCACACATCAGAGTGGATTAATTCCAATGGCTTCTCACTCTCTTGAACATGTCTAGGAAATGGTTTCCTTGCCTGTTTTCCAAACTGACAGGCTTCACATACCTTATGCATTTCTGCAACCTTGAATTTTGGCAATCCTGCAACAATATTTTGGGCCTGCATTGATTTAAGTCGCTGTACATTAACATGACCAATGCGTTTATGCCAGATATCAATATCTGCAACTACACCGGTCCCATGTGCAAACATTGCTGCACTCAATTCAGACATGTCTGCATCCAATGTAAACATTCTGCCCTTCTTCTTTCCTTTTGCTATCAAGCGACCTTTATTTTTCATATCCTCAACAAAGCATCCATGAGGATTAAATCTGACCTGCAAGCCTTGTTCAACCATTTGACCAACTGAAACCAGATTCTTGGTAATATTCGGGACATGAAATACATCGGACAGGTATTTCTTTTTCCCACCCTGCATAGACAAGGGAATTTTTCCAATCTGCACAATAGGATGTGCAGTATCATCACCAGTCTCCACAAATCCTGGTTTTTCCATTTTCCTTGCATCCTCCATCCATTCTGCATGACCTGTCATGTGGTTTGATGCACCTGAGTCAACATACCATACATCATTGCTTTCTTCTGCACTTGTCATAGAATTGTTCATGTGCTGCACCATGAACAAATGCTCATTTCTGTCATCACCCTGTCTACTAGAAGATGCATAATTCCCTTGTTGCAGTTTTCCATTCATGATGTCATTCTGCTTTTTATAGCAGTCTTTAGCCATATGACCCATTTTACCACAATAGTAGCATTCAACATTACTGTTTGCATTTTGGCCTCTTTGCCATCCACCACGACCTCTTTGGCTCCCCCTGCCTCTAGAGTTACCACGTCCTCCTCCATAGGACTGGTTTTCTTGAGTTTGCTGCATATTCTGATTTCTGCCACGGCCTCCAAATCGGCCTCCTCTACCTCTGCCTCTACCTCTTCCAGCATTTGAGTAGAAGACAGCTTCTTTTGAAGTTCCTCCTGAAGAAGATGCACCACCATTTCTCTGTTCCTCAGAAATTAGAAGAGCAATCAACTCCTCAAAATCAGGAAATCTTTCACGAACTGAAATGGATGTCCGAAACTGTGCATAATCCTTTCCTAGACCATTCAAGGTCACGGAAACTAAATCATCATCTTCCACTGGCGACCCAATGGAAGCAAGTGCATCTGCAATCTTCTTCACCTTCATGTGGTAGTCGTTGATGCTCATACTTTCTCTTTGCACATTATGCAACTCTTGCTTGAGCTGCATTTTCCTGGCTTGCGTATTTGTGCTATACATTTTTGACAAAGTATCCCATGCCTCCTTTGGCGTACTTGCATCCTGAATATGCACAATCATAGAGTCTGAAATACTGATAGACAGCCAATACATAACTTTCCTGGCTCTCTCATGCCATGCTTTGAATGCCTGCATTTGCTGTTGATTGGGAACATCAGGAAGAACTGGTTCTTCTTCATTTCCTGCAACAAATTCCCAATATCCTTTTCCCATAAGGAAATTCGTCATTCTAAACTTCCATGCCTGGAAGTTGTTCTTGTCAAGCTTTTCAGTGACAATCTGTGAAAGAGAATCAGACGCCATTACAGAATACTGCAAGAAATTCTGTCACTGCAAAAAACACAGCTTCACCCTCACAAGGGCAAATCTGCAAAACTGGCGAAAGTGGTATTTGACCACACAGTCACTTCCTAGTGACGATTTTGCATAAACAGGAACCAAGGATGATTCTGAAACTCCCAATGTCTCTGCGCACAAGCATACGATGCAATTTCTACAGTAACTTTTCACCGACCTGTAGAATAGTGGTCGCACAGCATAAAACTGAGCCTTTTCCTGAGTGCGTGCAGAAAACTTCCGTCTGCAAAACAGGCCCCGAAATGGCCTCAAATCAAAAAAACAAGGTCGCCAAGGGCTAAAGCCCTCTCCCGCAGCATATACTGCCCTCTTGCTTCACCGCGAAGGGCGTCTCAACCTGAGACAATGCACTCCTGCAATTTCCGGCTGTGCTACCTGCAGAGATCTGCTCCCAAAACAGAAAATGAAAGCAACACTGCTCCTCTTACCAGAACACCGCGAGCTTGGCTTGCTTTCTTGAGCTCCTTACCACGAACAAGGCTCTGATACCATGTCAAGATTGTGGGAGAGAAGGAAGGAGTCTCACTTGAAGCTTTCTTGCTTGCACAATGGGGGAAGACACACAAGGGTGGAGGCTGAAAACAGTTTTCCTCTTCTTAGTTGTGTAAGCCAAAAGAACTCAAGTACAAAGAAATAGAAGAACCCTCTATATGGGTCTCAAACCAAACTCAACTAACTAAGGTGGCATACTAACTGAGCCACGAACTAGAGTAGATAAGGATAGCTATCATGTAGCTATTATTCATGGGCGGTGTACCAACCGCATCTGCAACTAACACGTCGGTGACATAAATGCACAACGGTCACCCTGGCGTATCACGAGTGGAGCTCGATATCTCAATAAGGTATGCTAGAGTCACTAAAGATAGGAAGGGAGAGAAATGGCAATCATCTACCTAGAGGAGGACACTATTAGTTGGTACCTACTAGAATAGGAGAAAGGACGCACTATCTTTTCATGGGAAGAACTTCAAGAGGAGCTCAAAGACTACTTCATCCTAAATATGGATAAATTCAAAGGTACATATGAGTGGAGGAATCTCAAGCAAACACAAGGAAAGATGAAGGAGTGTGTTAGCAAGTATAGGCAATTGATGCTGCAACTATCCAACAAGGACACATATACAAAGTTATATGGATTTCTATTCAGCATGCAAGAGTGGACCAAGGGAGACATTGAAAGACAAGGACCAACTAGTTTGGTAGAGGCCATGAGGACGGCTAAAAGATTGGTCGACTTAGAAGGGAGGAGGGTAGCCGAAGGGAGTCAAGCTATATTCAACACCAACCTTACCACCAATTATTGGATCTCAAGACCCAATCCCCCAAGGGCCTCCATCTCAAAGATTCAAGGTCAAATCTCAAGAATAACCCCAGCCACATCACATTCAACCTTGAAACCAAGAGAAGCAGTTGGATATTGGAAAAACAACCACTATAGACCAACCCCTAGTGCATCTTATAGGTCTACAAGATCAAATACATCACGTGGAGACCCCAAGCCTCAACCATAGGGGTTAGATGTTTCAAGTGCATGGGATCCTATTACCAAAATAGATGCCCCCCCATGGAAGACATCCTCAATAAGTGGGTCCAGGGTAATAGTCACAAGTGCTACTGAGGAGAAGAGCCACAACCCCTGCGCATCTAGGAAATCCCTAATGGAAGTGAAGAGAGCCTAGACCACCCAAGATTGATGACAATTAGTGCACATCCCCAATGCATGGTGGCTCGAGTAGCAACAATACATCACTTATACCTCAAGGGAAGAGTGAGTGAAGGGAATCAAGCAATCATGATAGACACAAGAGCCACTAATAGTTTAATTACACCACATTGTGTAGCAAAACATGGACTCTAATTGTTTAAGGCCCCACAAGGATTAACAGTGACCTTTCCACAAGGAGATGCAAAGGAGGTCAAGCAAGTCTTTGTAGTGCAAGTGAAAGTAGGTAAATGGAAGGCCAAGCTCAACTTTCTAATCATGGATGACTTTGAAGTCATTTTGGGTCTGGAGTTCTATGACAAATATGCCATTGCAATGTTTGGAAAACAAGGTAATGAAATGCTACTAGATATGCAAGGAGAGGGCATAAGAGTACCATGGAAAGAATGCAAGTCCCACATAGGACATCAATCAAAGTGCAGATGAAGGAGACCAAGCTTGCAGTCTTATGCCAAGCTGCAAATTCAGCACCTAATAAACTAGGAGCACTAGTCCAAGTAATGCCTAAGCAAGTTACCAATATTGGGCCCTGCATCATGACTTGTAGTGCCAAACAAGTGGAGAAATCATTGGTTAGGTTAGCATTATGTTTTGATTCTATTGTAGTTTTATGTAGTTATCTATGTTACTCAATGAATAATGGAAAAGATTATTGAGAGCACTCTCCTCTCTGAGATTTCCTCAGTCAGTGTCTCTCTCTCTCTCCCTCTACATCTTGAACATGCCTCACTATCACCCACAATGATCGAATCATTCACATATATGGTAATGACCCACAATACTAGCATCACTCTCACATACATAGAGAGTGAGTGATCAACCTGTACTCTACAAAACCCAACATTGACAAGGTATTCTGCAATCCTATCCTTCCATGCTCTAGGTGCTTGGTTCAATCCATACAAGACTTTACAAAGCATGCATAGATAATTTGGATGATTCTTATTCACATAACCACGTGACTACTCCACATAAAATTCCTCTCGTAATTCTCCATACAAGAAGCCATTTTTTAGATCCATTTGATGCATGGTCCCACCCTTTGATATATCCATTGCTATCAAGCAAGGAGACATGGTGCATTTATACATTATTTGACCTATAGAGCAGGAGGTCGCCAAGAAGGCCAAACCACAAGTTGGCAACAAAGAAGTGGAATTGATACTTGAGGAATATGCAGATATGATGCTAGCAGAATTTCCCAAAGGCCTTATGAATCCAAGAAGATCACATATATAAAAACTAGATGGACCACACATAAGAAGGAAATGATAGCAATAATTCACTACCTTAGAAAATGGAAGCAATGTGTACAAGATAAACACACAATTGTGTTCACGAATAACATATCACACACTCCAAGCCAACATGCTTACTTCAACCAATATCAGTACCTATCCAACCATGGGATGTCATTAGCATGGATTTCATTGTGGAACTCCTGAAATCCCAAAGCTATACCATCATCTTTGTAGTGATGGACTATTTTTCCAAATAAACCCACTTTGCCAAGCCACCATTGAATGCCAAGGAGGTAGCTTGCCTCTTCTTTATGCATGTCTTCAAGTTAATGGGCTACCCTTAGCCATTGTATCAAATCAAGATGGTTGCTTCATGAGTGACATGTAAAATGAACTCTTTACGACTTTGGAAAGACAATTGAGATTCTCATCATCCTTCCACCTTGAGAAAGGTGGACAAATAGAAAGAGTGAAGCAAGGCATTGAACATTGAAGACAATCTTAGAACCTATGCAAGGATGGACCAAACAGATTGGACCTTGTATCTTGATATACTCGAGCTCCACTATAATAGCTCAATTTATTCAACAATAGGTTACACACCCTTTGATTTAGCCACAAGGAAAGAGGTCATCACACTCTTAGCCTTATCTTTAGGAGCTGCCAAAGTCGAAGATCCGGATGCAAAATACTTCTTGAAGAAATGGAGAGAAAGAAATGTGGTTGTTAAGATAATTTTGGAAAAGAGAAAATTTACCATGACAAACAAACCAACAAGAAATGCAAAGCAGTCCTCTTCACCAAAGGAGACATGATTTTGATAAACTCCAAACATATGTCCCTTCCAAAGAATATAAGGCCCAAGTTTAACCACTGCTACTATGAACCCTGCTGCATCACCCAGGTCCTGAATGAGGTCACATACAAGCTAGACTTTCCAGAAAGCATTTGTGTCTACAATGCAATCCATGTATGCCTTTTGTGCAGGTTTTACCCTAACACCTAATGGGGGTGGCATTTTTCATTGCTTCATTCCAATGGCCCCTTAAAAGTAGAAGCAATCATTCGGTGTTGAAAACACAAAGATTACCTCGAGTACCTCACCAAGTGGAAAGGGTGCCCTCTCAAAGAAGCCACCTTGATTTCGGAAGTGGAGGCCCATGAATGTGGCAATGAAGCCTTTACTACTTAGCTCAAGGAGAATCCCAATAATACTTCCAATGTACCTTGAGTCATAACTTAACATACCATAGGACTTGCAAACCTCCACTCCTCAAATGTAATTTAGTCAAGGGTGGACTGGCACAATAATAAGAATAAAAGAAAAAATGAGCCTAGATGGGTAGACAATGGCCAACTTGATAGGAAAATCTATGTGAAGACCCCCAAGTTCTAGTGCAACATGCACTGACCAGCTTAATAGAAAAGGTTGCATTAAGAGCCCACTAATGCATCAAGTCCTACACTGGCACAGACGTTGACCAACTTTTTAGATGGAGCTATCTTAAGACCTCAAAATGAGTCAATAAGCACTACCCTTAGATTACTAAGGACATCAATTAATTATGTGGGAGTAAGTGTAAGGGCTTTGTAGCTATACCATAGCATTATTGCCAGAAATACCTATATAGAGAGTAGTAGTGACTCTGACCACCTACTTACTTTTCACTCTACGCATAATCCTCTATATCCAATGGTGGTGAACCCTCACATGTGTAACATCACGAGGGTGTAGTCCTAGGATGTGCAGATTTTTTACTATTTCTTTCATGGAATAATAAGGTATTTGTAGCTATACCATGGCATTACTACCAGAAATACCTATATAGAGAGTAGTAGTGACTCTGAGCCCTACTTAGTTTTTACTCTATGTGTAATTCCCTATATCTAGTGGTGGTGAACCCTCACATGTGTAATGTCATGAGAGTGTAGGCCTAGATGTGCCTATGTTGTACCATTTCCTTCACGGAATAATAAAAGAATATACCTTGTTCTCACATATCATGCTACCTTTTTGCACTGTGTCAAGTGATTGAGTGCAGGTGCATCATAGACCTCCTTCACATGCATAGATTTAGAAAAAATGTTCAACAAACACACACCATACATACCTATCCACACATGGCACTCCACTAGCTCATACCCACACACACACACATTTACCCCACAAAAACCCCTTTCACATGACCACTCCATCAAATACACTAACCACCACCCTACCCTAATCATCACCACAAACCACTTAGCCCTCTCACTCAAACATCCCTACCTACCTCAGACTACCTAAATGCAAAGGGCTGCTTTGTAGAAGACTTCAATGACAAGTGCAGGTTAGTTGCAAAGGGAAGTAGAGTTGGACGTATATTTACTCTGGATGCTGGAATTCCTACTATGAATGCTGCTATGTATGCTAAAGAAAAAGGTGTTGTTGCAGATATTGAAATTTGGCACGAATGCATTGGAAATGCAAATGTACAAAGGCTGAAATTAATGCAGTCCAAAGGGTTGGTTACAAGTTTGCCTACATTTAGAGTTGCATAATTTCATAAGGTATGCGAAGCATGTCAGTTTGGTAAGCAGGCAAGACAACCCTTTTCACATGACAGAGATGTAAGCAGAAATATCCTTGATGTTGTGCATACAGACATTTGGGGGCCTGCACAAAATGTATCTCTTGGAGGCAATTCATACTTTGTCACATTCATTGATGATTGTTCTAGAAAGCTGTGGATATATTTTATGAACGAAAAGAGTGAAGCTTTTGAGCACTTTAGAAATTTCAAGACTGCAGTTGAAAGAGAAACAGGCTTGAAAGTAAAGTGCTTGAGGTCAAATGGAGGGGGAGAGTACCTCTCAAATGAGTTCAGTGATTTTCTGAGGTCTCATGGGATAAAGAGACAGTTCACATGCAGGTATACCTCACAGCAAAATGGGGTTGTAGAAAGGAAAAACATGCATATTACAGAAGTTGCACGCGCCTTGATGGCTGAAAAGAATATGCCTAAGCATTTTTGATCTGAGGCTATTCATACTGTTGTTTATATTATGAACAGAACTCCCACAGTTGCAGTTCATGGTATGACCCCCGAAGACTGTTTTATAGGTAAGAAGCCTGATGTCTCACACTTGAAAGTGTTTGGCTGCATTGCGTATGTTCATGTGCCAGATGAGTTGCGGAAGAAACTGGATCCAAAGGCTGAAAAGTGTGTCTTTATTGGATACTCTTTAGAGCAGAAAGGGTATCCCTGTTATAACCCTGTCACAAGTAAGTTCAAAGTGAGTAGGGATGTCATCTTTGATGAAATGAGCAGTTGGTATGCATCTAGCGGTGATGCATTGGATGATGATGATGATCATGACACTCATGTGCAGGCTGAAAAGCAAGAATCACAGACTCTTAGTGGACCAGAGACATTATCTGGTAGTCCTTAGTCTGGGAGACTAAGGAGTACCTCTACATCTTCAGGTGCATCTAGTAGCACTAGAAGTAAAGACAAAGGAAAGAATAAAGTGTCAGATGGCATTGATGCAGTCCTTGATGGAGACTCCAGTGGCTCAGAGAGCTTAGATGATGAGCTTGGTATTCCTTCTGTCAAGAGACCAGGTGTACAGAGAGCTCATAATAATGTAAAGGCTCCATTGAGTGATCCTGTGGTACGCAAACCTAGCAAGGTCAGATACCCTGTTAAAAGATTTGGTTTTGAAGGTTATGCAGCTCACCATTAGGCTTATATGGTGAAACTAGTTGAGCATGTTGAGCTCACTTGTTTTGAGGATGCTGTTGGTCATACTCATTGGGATGCAGCAATGGATGAGGAGATGGCTGCATTAGAGGCCAATAAGACTTGTGATCTAGTATCATTGTTGAAGGGCAAGAAAGCTATTGGATATAAGTGGGTTTATAAGATTAAGCACAATGCAAATGGTTCTATTAGGCTGGTTGCAAAAGGCTATGCCCAGACATATGGCATAGATTATGATGAAACCTTCAGTCCAGTTGCTAGGATGGCAACTGTCAGATGTGTGATTGCTTTGGCAGCAGCCAAAGGTTGGAGGTTGCAGCAAATGGATGTGAAGAATGCCTTCTTGCATGGTGATTTGCAGGAAGTAGTGTATATGGATCAGCCAGTAGGTTATGAAGATTTAGAGCATCCCACATATGTGTGCAGGTTGAAGAAGGCACTCTATGGGCTCAAGCAAGCACCTAGAGCATGGTCTCACAAGATCAGAGAGTATCTTTTCAATATTGGCTTTTATGTTTCTGATGTTGATCACTCACTTTATGTGAGAAAGGGAGATGCAGGTTTGGTCATCATAGTCATCTATGTGGATGACTTGATTATTACAGGTGATAGTGATAGTGGGATTGCTGAAGTCAAGGATTTTTTGAAGAAGAAGTTTGAGATGAAGGATTTAGGTGAGATAAGGTACTTCCTTGGCATTGAGGTGATCAGATGTGATGATGGTATATGGCTATCCCAAAGACAATATGGCTTGGATATGTTGTCCAAGTATGGTATGGTAGCATGCAAACCACTTTCAGTTTCGTTGGAGCAGAATGTAAAGTTGAGTGCTGATGTTGGGGATGAGATAGAAGACCCTACTATGTTCAGGAGGATAGTGGGGAGTTTGATCTACATGACCATTACAAGGCCAGACTTGAGCTACGCTATTGGTCTTGTGAGTCAGTTTATGCAAGTACCTAGAAAGCCACATTTGGATGCAGTCAGACGCATATTGAGATATGTGAAGTCCACATTACATTATGGACTTTTCTATGAGGCAAGTACAGATGTACATGTGTTTGGATACACAGATGCAGATTGGGCTGGTAGTATGTCTGATAGAAGATCTACCAGTGAATACATATTCTCTCTTGGTAGTGCAGCAGTTGCTTGGAGCAGCAAAAAGCAATCTACAGTTGCTTTATCGAGTACAGAGGCTGAGTATAGAGGTGCTGGTGTTGCATCATGTGAGGTAGTATGGCTACAAAAGTTAATGGCTGATTTGGATGTGCAGGTGGAAGGTCTAGTTGTCATTTATTGTAACAATATGAGCAGTATACAGTTGGCTAGGAACCCTGTGTTCCATGCCAGGACAAAACATATTGAGGTACACTACCACTTTGTGAGAGAGAAGGTACTAGCAGGTGAGATTGACTTGGTGTATGTCAGCACACAGGATCAGATAGCTGACATCTTCACGAAGGCATTGGGTACAGAGAAGCTTCAAAAGTTTCGAAGCTTACTTGGAGTCACAGAGATGCAATTGAGCTTGAGGGGGAGTGTTGAGATGACAAGCTCAACACATGCGGACATTGATGATGGACCGCCTGGTTAGATGGGTCCACACGTCTACACTTAGCATGTCAATGGTTATTATGACTCACACATGGCCACTGACTCATTACTTATTATATTCAGGTTGTTACACCTATTTACAGCTGGCATAGTTATAGCGCTAGTCGACTAGTGTAGTCGGTTATGCATTGTTTGACTTAGTAGGCCACTTTCCTTTATGTTGTATCTTATCTATACTTTGTGTACATTGTAAAGAGTGTGGAAGAAGAAGAAATCAGTAAGAAAACGTTTTGTCCTCCATCTCTCTTCTTGTCTCTTGAGTGAGCTTCTCCTTGTGCATTCTGTGTGTGTTCGGCACAGCATCTTGAGCAAGTCCCCCCACCACGCGATTCTTGACATGCTGCTGTAATAGAGCATCTAGGTTTGCCCCTGCAACAATCATGCCACCCTCATTTTTCTCTTGGGGAGATACCGTATAGTTGGGTTGAGGACCAAAAAGGCTTTTGCTACAAGGACTCAATGTCCTAGTCGAAGATGTCATACTCTGGCACCACATCCTTAATTTGCTTTTGGATGCTCACAATGCCAAAGATGGCATTGATGCTTATGCCATCATATCTAGCTACATCATCCATATGTGGTGGGGCATCCTCTATATCAAAATCTATAAAATCATCTGGTGCATTACACACCATGATATAGCTTCTGTTATCTCCAAAATCTCCAACACATCTTGCATGAATAGGTATTCAACTCCCTTAATGGTGACAATATGGAGAGAAGCAAGGGGTGGCTCATTGCTCAGCATCTTAGCAAGGCAAGGAGATGGGTGTACAATAGCTAAGCTCTATGTTGCTCCTTGCTTGAATTGACAATGATTTTCTTAGGCTTCCTCTCAAAATACTATAGTTGTGGCTGAGAGGGTGTGTGGATATCTTCCTCAGTGTCCTCTTACACATCAGTGCACAAAACATAGATGGCAAAGGCTATATCACGTTCGATGAGATCCATCATGATGTGGCCCTGGGATGAGATGGATACAGTTCTAACATGGAGTTGTTGGTCCACATGTACTAGAGCTCATTTTATCACCTTTTCATGGCTTGATTTGGCACGTAGACTATACAAAAAATCTATCGGAATCCTCCTAAGGATAGAGTTTGAGATGGAGCAAGTGAGAGGGTTTGCATATTCACAAAATGATGCCAATATGCTAGAGCTAGGATCTAATATGGAAAGTGAGCTCTCTAGATTCAAGGTCATGCAAAAGCTCGGGTAAATCTGGTCCCCTATAGGCACCTAGCATGTGGAGCTAATCCATGCAGTGAAGGCGGGAGTAGTAGCCATAACACTAAAGAGAGAATAGAGGAGAGCACATGTATAGAGAAGTAGAGAATAAAAGTGAAAATGAGTTTGGAGATCTAACTTTTATGTATCAAGGATTTTAAATAAAGGTTCTTATAAAATTTTTAACTTTAAAGTTTCAAATTAAAATCCTAACCATAGATACTTTATTTCAATAATTTAAAGCCACCATTAAAATTACTCAAATAAACAAATGCTTCATTACACTTCATTATATCCTCAAATATGTTTGGATCATTGAGTATGTTCAAGTCTAACTAGAGAAAATATTGGAATTTTTAAAGAAAAAGGTCTATAAGACCTTCAAACACAACTACTAGAAATCTAATACTTCTAATACTTATTTTCATTCCTTCAAACAATAGAGCGAGTGCTCAAAAAATGAGTGGAAGAGATGAGATGCAATATATGGTTATGCAAAGATAATATTCCAAAGGCTACAGAACTCTAGCCTGCAATTTAATCGTGATTTTAACCATTGCTATGGACTAATTACAACATATATACTCACGTGCTTGGATCACAATAAACAAAAATTATCAAAATTAAAAGTACACAGAAGTTTAAAAAAAGTTTGTGTTCGCTCTTTATAAGAATATTTTCAAGGATTCCACTATCTCAATTAGTGTATGTGGAGAAGCATATTGCTTACATGTCACATATTGTTCACTAATGAGTCCAGACCTTTCTATTATCCAACTTGAAATAGAAGTTGCATAGGGGCTCATTGGATATTAATTGAATTTCTTGTCTTAGAAAAGAAATGGGCCAATGACTCTCTATGCTGACTATAAAAGGTATATGACCATTTCACAAGATAACTGCATCTATGAGACCTCTATATGTCTCATCTCGAATATCTTGATCCAAGTTGATCCACTCTCCTCTCGCAAAAGTCTTGATCTTCTATATCAATAGTGAATGCACAAAGTTTGTCTAGTGATGAAATACCTATAATTAAAATAAAAAATATGGTAAGTAAAAATGACTAGCACAATAATTCCTCTAAGAAATACCTCTATTAATTAAATCAAGGCATATAATTCAATAAAAAAGATTTACATGAATGTAAGATTTGATTAGTTGACCCTACAGTTGATCGTCTCATCAAAATGTGTTCTTTTGACCTACCATGACTCGCCGAATAGCTAACTCATCCATTCCTCAGACAAACACTTGCATTGATAAGTAATCTTGATTTTCTTCAGAACCTCACATGAACCAAACAAATGTCCAAATAATGAAAATGGAATAAATCAACTAAGATGCATATCTTTGGAGCCTATGGTAGGTTTTATTTCACTATTAATATCAGATTTTATCTGTGACTTACATGCTTGTGACAACTCCAAGCTACCAATCAACCATTCACAACTAGATAATGGCAGCAATAGGACATGCTGCAATCTCTGACTTTCTACTACATACAATGATTTATAAAGAAAGATATTTTGAGTTGCAAGTCGACTTGCAACGTTATTATCATAGATCAAAGAACCTATATCTTCATGCCAAACATGTATTTTATCGCTCAAAAGTTGTACATTATTTTGCCATTCATGTAGAGTCGATGGGTATAGAGGTGTTTGTAAAACACACTTGAATTAGAACATTGCAAAGATTATAAAAAACAAATATGATGCAAAACAATAAACAAGGTTAAAATTTAGAAACTTAATGTTTTGTTTATATTTTGCAATGTAGCTCTCATCATGCATAAATATTTGTTTATGCATATAAAAATGTTGAATCAACACTTCTATTACTGTACTTGTCCCATTAAACACTTTTTTAAACTCTAAAATTCTACATTTCCAATGTTTTATGGGGTTTGTAATATCCTTACGCTTGACCTTGAAACTCCCTCGAGTACTTGGATCCATCAAAATCCAATTCAACTTATAGTATTTATCACAAATCCAATTACCACTATTATCTTTCCTATTGAAGACCTCCATTGCAAGTATGTTATCGATGTTTTCTCTCTGTGAAGACATCTATATTAATCAAATACAAAAGTTAGCTATTAGCAAGTTTTTATGTACTTTTATTATTCCATGTAAGTAAAATTTTCCATATATAGAATCATTAGTATAACAATATTTTCATGCACAATCATCCCTTTGTCATTTCACATATACAATACTAATGTTATGCAATGCTACGAGATTGTAGCACTGATGCTATCTCATGGTATTCCATGTTTTTAGAATCTAAATAAAATTATCCTAACAATATAAAAAACTAACAAAATATTTTCTTATTCATAGAATTTTAATTGTGGACTTTTAAATATAAAAAGTATTAACATTGCAAACTTAATGTTCAAATCTATACTAGATATTTCTTCCCACCATCAATCCTAACTAGTTGTAAACAATAATAATTCATTAAAAATACTTATAGTTGAAACAAAATTTTACATTTAATCACTATAGAGAGTAACGTGCCTGAGAAACTTTGTAGCCCTCAATCTTAAGGTCATTAAAAAAGAAGTTGATTTCTAAACAATAAGTGTATCTTCTTGAGATGGAGGCCTAGGATACAATAGCAAAAGGTAGTTTAACTCAAAATATGCATGCTTTGCAAATGTTTTCTCTAAATGCAATGAAATTTAACAATGGAGCATTAAAAAAAAAAGACATTGTACCTGTAATTCTTTCACAAAGAAGCCTAGAGATGTTGAACAAAAAGTTGAGTTATTACAAGATTATTGTTCCTTCACTGTGAGATTTCTAGAGTTACACAAAAGTAAAAGAAATCTCACGTCAAAGCATGCATATAACTTATACACACTTTTTCTAAAAGTGAGTTGAAATTTAACCATGGAGCAACATAAAAAATTGACAATATACATGTGGCTCTCTTTACAAGACGTTGAATAAGTTGAGTTTTTAGAAAATCATTGTTCTTCACTATGGGAGATTCTTGGAGTACAAAAGTAAAAGAAAGCTTAGTATGCATATAACTTGCATAGATTTTGTCCAAACGAGATAAAATTTAACTATGGAGCAATAAAAAAATAAGACAACATACCTACAACTTTGTTTACGGAAGAGAAACCCAAATATATTGAAGAAGAAGTTGAGTATTTAAAAGATCATTGTATTTGACTGTATGAGAGACTCCTAAAGTACCAAAAAAAGAAGAAAGTTCATGTCAAAGTGTGCACATCACTTACATAGTTTTTTTCCAAACGAAGATAAAACTTTACCATAGACATCCATGGAAGAGAACAATATATTTGTAAATTTTTGTTAAGAAAATCTCAGGGCTTTTGTAGAATAAGCCCCACTCTCATGAAACATGAGAAACTCACTTTGTGTTTGTGTAGATGCAATGAAGTCTCATAGGGTTATATATATGGCAAGAAACAATGAGGCTTTATATTTTCATCAAGAAAGGAGAAGCGGGGAAAGAGAAATGATAAATTTAAGTTCCACCATTGAAAGAGGGGAAAACTAAAAAGGGGAGATATGAAAAGTCAAACATAAAAAAATGAGAAAATAAAATTTTGAGACACAAACTTTTAGGAAGTGATAGCCTTGTATTCCCCACGTTTTCCTTATTTTATTGTTGAGGAAAGATTTGGGCCAAGATATGGCTAAAAGATTCATACTACATGAATATGAAATCCTAGCTCTCTCATTGGTTAGGCCTATTTTTGTTTATTCACTCCTTAAGGGGCAAAAAAGAGAGGCCATATTTCTCCTAATGCTTCAACATTAATCTTGACCTTAGATGCTTTTCCCATGAACTTAAGCAGCTTGACTTGCTTGAAGAGGAACTTGTTTTCTTGAAACTCAACATCCATGTTGATAGAAGGTGTCTAAAAATCAAAATCACATCATTTAGGTAGTTTCTTTAAGATAACTTCAACTCTTTTGCTCTTGAATATACAAGTCAAAATGGTAAAGTAACACATGCATAGCTATTTAATAGCTTATTTGTTTCACTCTACTACCACATGTAACATGTCATACTAAGGAGCCCTTGACGGTATGATTTAATGGTAGATCAAAATAGTTTGTCTAAGCAACATAGCCTAGTATTCCTAAGAATAATACTAGGTTTGTTGCCTAGGCTCTCTCGAATCCACTTTCTAATCAAAGATTTTAGCCTTAACTTGTAAAGATAATTAGGATCCTAATTCGGTACCAAGGTTACCTAACATCTTAACTAGCATAAGTCCTTGAGGCATTGCATTCACAAGTTAACTCAAACCAAAGTAGATCAATGCCACACTTGGTTCAAGGTAAGTGAGAAATGAGGGGGAGATATATGCACTGACCCCTCTACCTAATGGGTATAGTTGAGACTCTATTCCCCTAAAACAACATTGATTAGGATCTACAACAACACATTAGATAGTCATACATTCAGTTGTTTCCTAATTACATCGCCTTAAAGGAAAACTCTTGACTCATTGAGACCACACATTTGTAGGATGGATCCATTGGGGATCTCACCCTCTTGCATTCCTTGGGACATATTTTAGTTATCTAATTAGCCTAATATATTTTATATTTTCCATGCAAAGATAGCTTCCTTAATTAACCATTAAACATTAGTTTCCTTCTTTAAGATGCAATGTTAGCCTAGCAGTAAGTCCATTCTGGGTCACACAGGAGTTTGACCATTCCTACGAGCATAATAGATTCACTAGCCAGAGCCCCCTAGCACCCTCTCCTCCCTTGGTTAAGGTCTTCCACCACTAACCTTGGGAAAGGTTTGCTACATGACTATAAATCCACCCATGAGGGCACAATAACTTTTATGCAAGCACAGCCAAGCAATCAACTTATCAACTATGACTAGGAAAACATTCATTTTCTATAATATCAATCACTTTGAGAATTTCGTCGAACAACTTATCTTGGCTAGCAAGATCACTTTGCTCCAAAATAATCAACATTTTCTTAAAAATATAATTATAGCAGACCAAAACAATGTCCTATGGATACTTTTCCAAAAGAAGATGCAACCCAGAGCAACTCATTCTTCCTTTCCTAGAATTGCAATCACTTAAAGTTCCTCTTCAAGTAAATCTTGCTATTCAAGTAGTCCATGTTACTAGTTTAATCTTTAATTTTACCAAATCATAACTTATCTTCAACTACTAGATCACTTATTCTCTAAGGAAGTCCAACTTTATAAAAGGCACCTGGAAGGCTTCCAATGAGGGTAGAATAGATGTCATAGTCATGATCGAAGGCCTTGTACTTGAGATGTTTCTCCTAGGAGCCATTATGTATCCCAAGCTCCTTGCGCTCTTTCTTGCAACTTGACAATAGTTGTTTCAATCACCAAGCTTCAAGACTTGAGATCATTGCTCCTTGTCGTATGCTTATGAGCCTTGACATCCTTTGAAAGATCCAATGAGACAGTCATATCTCAAATTCTTCTCTCTACTTCTCTCTCTCCCTTTATTCTCTACCCATCTTTTCCTTCCCTTTATCTCCTTCTTTTCCTCTTCTCTCCTTTCTTTTTGTCATCCCACTATCTCGCCGTCTTCTTCTTTCACTCCTCCCCTCTCTCTCTCTTCTCTTCTCCTACCTATCTCTCTCTACTTCTCTCTTGCTCTTCCTCTCTACCTCTCCTCCTCTACTTCTTTATTCCCTTCCCTTATCCTCTCTTCTTCTCTCCCTCTACCCATCTCTTCTTCCCTCTATCTTCTCTCTCTCTCTCTCTCTCTCTCTCTCTCTCTCTCTCTCTCTCTCTCATTCTTTTCTTCTTCTAGCTCTCTCTTTCTTCTCTTTTTCTTCCCCTATATTCTTCTTATTTAGCTTCTCCTCTTCCTTCCTCTCTTCTTCTCCCTCTTATTTCCACTTTCTGTCCTTCTTTTCACCATCTTCTCCTCTCTATGTCCATCTTTCTTTCTCTTTGTCCCTCTCTCTCTCTCTCTCTCTCTCTCTCTCTCTCTCTCTCTCTCTCTCTCTCTCTCTCTCTCTCTCTCTCTCTCTCTCTCTCTCTCTCTCTCTCTCTCTACGTATCATTAAGGGAGTTTTGAGGTCTCAAAAATGCCTTGTAAGCCTCGGGAGTCCACCTATAAGGAATCATTTATATAACGTGAGTTTAAAAGATATTAAGAAATACCCTTTCTTTACATGTTATAAGGCTTTAAAATGACCCATTTTACTTTACTAAACATATGGATTTTTTTCAAAATTGTAAGTTAAAAATATTTTTTGTAAATATAATCCTAAAAATTTTACTAAATATAATACCCTTTCTTTTGAACTCATGTTGGTAGGTGAATTGGGTAGTCGGCCTCTAACAACCCCCAAGACAACACCATAGGATAAAGAGCGAGGATCTTCCCTCAACAAAACCCATGAAACAACACCATTGAACACATGATCCAAAATTCATGATCACTCACTCCTCACTAAGACTTCAATTCAACACTTAAACAATTCAAACCTTCAAGCTCAGATTTTACCACTTTTAGAGAGAATCAAAAACTGAAACAACGATGGTAGAGACTGTGACAACACGAGCTCTTAGATTCACAAAACTCCTATTTTTAAGGGATGGCAACCCCACGCAGCAAACTGTTCCACAAAGCGTGATTGCTTCAAGCAGTAAAAAATCAGTTGTAGATCCTCTCTATTCTTCTTTCCTCAGAGCACATGTAAATACAAACCAAATACACAGGTAATCAAAGCTTTATAAACTTTCGTGTCCATTCAATACTTCAAGCATTTCACTACTATAGACATTCCATTACTGCATCAAAACAGAGTTTACATTGATATAGCAATGGATAATCATGATGACTTTCATGGGAAACCAAGTTGGTGTCATAGATGTTGCTGAATTCACATGTTTTCCCATAGAGCACAAAAATTGCCTCATGAATCATTACACAGAATAGTTCATAACTTTCTAAGAGGACATCGGATCGCCAAGTTTGAAAAAGAAAAGTTGTAGCTCTCTTTCCAATCTATAATTCTTGAAAACAACTTAGAGCCAAATTCCTTGATTTGCTGCCCTGAAATAGCTCTGCACAGCCTGTAGTCATAAATTCTTGCATGCTCTATACAGCAAACACAACTACTATTTTCCAAAAGTACAATCTTGCATTGATGAGTTGTGAGAGCTTCAAACTTTACAAACTCTAATTCATCATTTTCTTGGCTGCAAATCCTTCCATATTTTCAGTAACTTGAGTCGGTGCATTCAACACTTGCCCATAATACATATTCCTTGCTACATGCCCAATTTCAAATGTAGAGACCCTCCACTTCCATTCTTCTCTACTGATGGGAAGCCTCACTCAACAACTAACAAACATCATTCTCAACATGATGAATAACAACCCTCTACTGCCTTTCACTCATATCCATACACCAGAACTGATCTGCAAACTCTCTACCCCACAAAGTATTAGAAGAAAACAAGACAAAAGAATACTCTTATTACCATCGTCTAAAAACTGAGAACTCCCAACAACCCATTGACTTCAGTAGCCCTACCATCCTGCTCCTCAACTCTAATAACTTCAGCTTCGTGATCTCTTTCTTTTGACAATTTTTTCTTCTTCTTCTGAGCTTTAGATTTCTTCCTTCTTCAGCCTACAAGATTCTTCTCCCCCTCTCTCTCTCTCTCTCTCTCTCTCTCTCTCTCTCTTTGTGTCGAACACTTCTCTTCTATTTTTTCCCCAAAATAATTACTCATGTTTTTGCTTTTCCCCTTAATTTTTCAAGTTGCCCCTTGCTTCCCCTTAATTGCTAGATGGAAAACATGCCCCTTGCCACATAAAATTCCACTCGGGGACTCAAAATTGGAAATGAGAACACATTTTCTTCTCTTCTTGCATGAAGTGCGTGTCTCAAAACTAAAATATCTCAATCACATGTCGAGCATGCATGATACCACTCGGGATTTTCATTTATCAACCCAGCTCTCGCTATAGGTATGTGTTAGAAAAAAAAGAAGAAGGATATTTGCATGTGGTACCCCACTTGACTTCGTGAAGTATCATGTCCCTAGTTGCTCATTTTCACTCATCAATGTCGTATCTTACATATTATATAAGATGGAACCCCTGGGCTTGTAAGTGACCCTAGAGAGAGACAATATTGTAGAAAATAAAATTAAATTTTAGATTGCTAAAAACTATTATATTTTGGTAAGTAAATATATTAAAAATCATTAATAAGTCATTGTCATTATATTCTCATGGTCACATCAAACTTAGAAATCTAGCCCACCATTAGGTGATAAAAGTTGTCATAATGAAGATCTCACTCATCCCCATTAAAGAAAAAACTAATATTCAATTTGAATTTTGTTTGACATTTGCTTACTTTCCTCCATTCTCACTCTTTTCTTTCTTTCCCCTCCTTACTACTTTTTTCTTCCTTTTCCATCTTGTTTCTAATTCACATAGTTTTTCAATCCAATCTTCTAATTACATCCTTAGCTATGGATCACTCATCCAATGATGTCTGTAGCTCTAATAAAAGACCTCTCTATCATCTTCATATTGAGTTGGATATTGAGTTGATGCTAGTAAAAATAGTAGTCATCATTTCTATAATAGTTCTTCATTGATGAGGTTCATTGGTGATGGTTATAATGGATTTCAAGGCTATACACTTAACTTGGTTTGCAGAAAAGGATGTTCTCAGATATTGGAGAACCATCTTTTATCAAAACATAACAATGAGTTATTATGAAAGCTAGAGGGTTGTCAACAAAGGATTCATTCATTAGAGAAACATATCAAATCTTGTCAACGAAAGCAAACTATTTTAGGCCTGCAAAAGTGATAAAGGGGTCTTAAAAATATTGAGAGAAACATCTTTCTCCTTCAGTAGATTCAAAAGATATTTTAGAGAAGAATAAATTTACGAATGCAAAGAAAAAATGCTTGAAGTCCACTACAAGATATAGGCCTTATACCGATGTTAAAAGCGCCGAAAATGTAAATAACAAAAATTTTTCCCGTCATTGCAAAAAGCGTCGTTATTGACGACGCCATAGAACAGTCGGTATCAGCATCGTTATTGGTGTCGGTATCAGCGGTGATATCGACGCTTTGCGATGTTAATAACGACGCGAGCAATAAATTTGTGATGCTAATAGCGACAGTAACATGAATTTTTTTTTTTTGGTGGCAGGGCAGGCACATATAACACTGTGTGCTTTATTTGGGCCATACAAAATAGCTTCTGCACTGTGTACAATGCTCGTGTAAACAAAAACAAAGTATACTGAAATCATAACACTGATACATGAAATAAATACATGATCGCATAATGAAAGCGAATGGTATAATCATGACAAGATATCAGTACTACATAGAAAATGTCTACATGGATCAGGCGACTAAAAAAGAAAGGTGTGTGAGCTCCAGGGATCCAAGGGCGAGCTACATATCCTTGCCATTCGAAAGCTCATCCTGCTGCAAAGGAGCATCGAACAGACTCTGCAAAAAAAGAAACAAAAACACATCAGTCCACCATACAATAATGCATTCTAATTAAACATGGTAACTATGGATAAGAAAGATGAGTGACTTATAGGGCCGCCACGTCTATACAATTTATCGATCAATGCAATGAGATTGTGCCTCTCTACATATCGAGTCTCAAGGCTGGTAAAATTGTGATTTGTAATGGAGTGCTGCAAAGAAAACAAAATACTAACGGTTAGAAATATGATTGTCAGTACAAAGGATATTGCAAAAAAATAAATAAGCAAAACAAAAGAAAAACTTACAAAGTCCTCCAAATATGTCGTGGCCACTACTCCCAAGATGATGGACTACTCCGGCCTCTAGTCATGCCCTCGCCGCCTCACGCTGTTGACTCCAACGTCTTGGAGAATCTGTAGCCTCCTCCCTCAGTTAGTATTTATTTTGTTTTTTTTTTTTGCTTATTTATTTATACCGGATGCACAGGGGTCTCCTGGATATTACTCCCTCTGTAGCATATCCAGGATTTTGTTTATTTATACCGGATGCACAGGGGTCTCCTGGATATTACTCCCTCTGTAGCCCCACTCTTGAGTGCCTTGCGTGCGTCCGATCATCTGTGTGACATATATGCACACATGTAGTTCATCATCCAGCCCATAGAAAATCTATCTACTGAGGTTGGAACTAGAAACTCCTCATGCAAGGATGCTACTATGTAGTCCTTGCTCCCCTATGATATGTTCTTCCAATGATCTAAGACGTGCAAAAAAACTTGTTGGCACAACTCTCTCATGCGAGCTATAACCCTCCTCCCCTCATCATTCATGATGATGGCTCCTGATCTATCATCGACTAGATAGGCATATCCCCCTGGGGTATGCCTAAGATGGGTCCTCTCCCACCTGCATCCATGATCCTGGGCATATCTAGGAGACCCCTGTGCATCCGATATACCGATCAGGGTAATATCTGTCGGAGTGGCATCCATAGGGGTGCCACCTGCAGATGGCTGAGCAAAAGCCAGAGCAACTGGAGTAGACATCCCCACAGGTGTGACAAATCCTGGAGGTGACGCAACTCCAACAGAACGACGAGACGGAGACACCGCGTCTGTGTCTCCACAGCATCCACTTGAGCCTGAGCCACGCTCTCTGGAACCGCCACGAGAGTGAGGAGTCGCACCTATATCCCTTGCCGACCGCGGGCTCACTAACTCCGTATCTTTGCAGCATCTCCCTGACCCTGAAGCAATCCCTCCCTCTGGCCCAAGTCTGGAGCATCAACCTCGTCTGCTCAAAGCTGAAGCATCCGATCGCGCTAAAGTAGATTTAGCAGAGCGATCTGACGATGTCTGAGACAGCTCATGGTCTGCCATATCTCTGAATCTCGTGATCTAGTTTGGAGACATGCGTATGAAGATATCCTGCAAATCCTCATCGCTCATCCATCGACTCATCCTAAAAATGTCACCTGCACAGATAAAAAATGATGTTAGCATAATCAATTTAAATCATACAAAGCACGGTAATATAAATCCTAAAAAAATGATCTCACTTAAAATGCATATCTTATGTACCCTTATAAGCGATTAGTCAACAAATTGAGTAAGTGGATGCTCCAAGTATGAAGTATCCTATGGTCCCATGTCAATCTCTTGACATAACTCCGCATACAACACTGGAAGGTCGATAGACATGTTACCACAAAAGGATGAGTCCACCTCATTCTCAAAGAATTCTTGGACTCCTGTATTTCCATCATTGTTAGCCAATGCTGGCTCCAAGCTTTTGGTGGCCTCCACCCCTTGCAATATCAACCCCTCTATTTGCATATTGTCTTCATCTATGCTCGGAACATTGCTTTGATAATATACTCTCACACTTCGGGGAGATGAAGGTATAACATACCAACATCGAGGTTGTCGCGGGTTTTGATAGAAGATTACATGTTCATAAACACATACAAGAGAGTTTAAACTATTGTTACATGTACCATGTCATAATACAATTAACAAACAAATGAGTTCATGCACCTGTTCACAAAGGACCGGCAACACAAAGGTGTTGCGCAAATCTGTCCATTTTTTTTCAAAATCTATTTTGAGAAATCCAAATGGACCTCGTCGAACTGTTGCTCCAGCTCCTTCAAGTACCACTTTGAACCACTGCACATTGAATAGTATCATAGAGAAGCTACAGTAATCCACTGTAACAATACTTTGCAAGTTCCCAAAATACTCCATCTCATCTATAACCGAGTTTGGATCCGTTGCTCGTCACCGGCTCTCCTGCTCGAAGCTTGCCATAATACCATAGTCCATTATGGAGCGCATTTTGTCAATACGCTCTACGTGAAAATGCCGTCCGCGCGACCACGCTACACTATATATTTTGTACTATACTTTGAAACACTCAAATTAGATGTCCCATATAAAATATAGATACGATAAATCCTAAACACCTCATCACCTTTGGACTACATCCCCTCGAGAATTCCCACTCCTCCATTGAGACCTCTGTCCCTTTGCGAGACGTTGTGGTCAAAGCTCCATGCAACCATCGCGTTGACATGAATCGCAGCATCTCCTCCATGCCCTCGGGATATCGAATTGGTTGATGACATGTACTACGTCGAAATTCAGATCACGCTTTCTCTCGATCTTGGCTAGCGATCTGGTACTTGGCGAGCCACATCTCCATCGAGGCATGGTGTAACATACAAAAGCGATTCACCTTCTCCTCCATTGTAGCATCCATTCTTTTTTCTATCCCATTTTCAACCACCACATCTCCAGTCAGTCTATCATCGTCCTCCAGCGACCATAGCATTTTGTTGTCTGGATCCACTGTTGGTAGCCATTGTGAAATATGCACTAGCGCTCTCAGACACCAACCAACCTTCAGCCATGTTACCTTCTGGCCGAGCTCGTTGTCGTACAAAGCCTTTCAGGGTTTTCATGAAGCACTCCAAGAAGAATGTCCATCGCGTATGGACAGGTCCGGCAATCTCCACTTCATCTACAAGATGCACAAGAAGGTGGATTTGTATTGCGAGCATGCTGGTAGGCAGGTATTTCTCAAAGAGACAGACCGTCTCCATAGCTCCCTGCCTCGCGGATTCAATAGAGGATGTCTTAATCTCCTTCTGATGCCAGGAGGCATATTTCACGGTGGATTCCATGCCACGGTGGATTCCGTGAGGTTTTACGGTGGATTCCGTAAACTTTGATGACCGGGGCTCATACACAAAGTGGATTCTTTACATGGGCTAAAACAGGCACCCAGAGCATGGAATGCTCGCATCAGCAGTTATTTACAGCAACATGGTTTCCGATTGGGAGATGCTGATCATAGTCTATTTGTGAAAAAGACAGATAATGGCTATGTTTTCCTAGTTGTCTATGTTGATGAATTAATCATTACAGGAGATTATGAAAATGGGATTGCTGAAATAAAGACGTATTTACAAGCTGAATTTAAGGTCAAGGACCTTGGAGAGCTGAAATACTTTTTGGGGATTGAGGTTGTCAGTTGATGGGGACGTCTGTCCTTTTCGGGCGTTTCATTAATTTAGTGTGTACATGGGTGATTCCATAGCGGGTGATTCCGCAAAATGCATATTAAATTAATAAACGTTTATGAGTTTAGAGTGCGCACTCGTAATAAATTAAGGTTAGGATTTATTTCTAACTAGTTGATTTATTTATGTAGCTGAAGACTGCTAAGTATTCACTTTTGTCGGTTTAATTATATTATTTTACTAACGATTGTGAATGCTTCAGTTGATGTGTAGAGATAGCAGCAGTGGCAGAGGAAAGCATTGGAGGATAGCGAGTATTCGATTTGTGGATTATATTTTGATAGGCGCAACGCCTATATTTTGTCATGCCTATTTATTGAGGCATCGATTATTTATTATTATTTTGTATGCGCATGGGCGCACGGTTATGTTATTTCTATTTGGACATTGTATTGGGTGTGCCAGATTCTTTGGGCACCGTCCATTAGCTTTATTCCTATTTTGTGTTAAAGCAAACTCAAAAGATAAAAGATTGCTATTTTGTAAATTGGGCTATTATTTGAGCTTGAAGATGAAATATACATAAAATACATGCTTTGTGGAGCGCTCACACAAGGCATGGGGGGAGATTGCACCGAATTGGTCTCTTGCTCTTGTCGTTCATGCTTTTTACCTTGTAATTTGTGCAAAAAGTAGAGTTCTATTGTTCTTGGAGACCTTCCGACATTCACTACGCGAGCGTACAGCATCCGATCTGCGCACCACCTTCTATGAGATCCATTGCACCAAAGTCGACAACTTGTAAATGGCCCTGCGTATTTCTGGAGTAAGGAATCCTGCAATCGCGATCGGTAGTACAAACTGCCACAAATGATAAAGCATTATGAACAATGGCTACACTCTAAATAGCAAAATGCGCACGCCAATTAAAATCCATTCGTAGTAAAAACCTGACATATCTTAGGCCACTCATGGGATTTTAGTCCTGATAATTGGTCATCTTTAGAAAATGCAGACCTCAGAGAACGCATCATACCCATCGGAGTGTGGATAGACTTGACTACTTGCTTCACAATGCGCTCTTCTTTAGTGGACAAAACCCAAGGAGCGCGAGGTAGCTGCACGTGACCATTAACACTCGACTGCGGCCAAAGTGCCTCCATCTTGCCTACCTCCTTCAAATCCATTCATGCCCCTATATTGTCTCTCTTTCCTGTGATGTGGTCCCATAGCAAGCTGTCCACATTCTTGAAAATATGCATGGGATCCAATAAGTGGTTGACCTGTAAGTGGGTCCAATATGGCAACTCGTAGAAAACTGAGAACTGCCGCATTCTGTTTGGATGTGACTTCGCGTGGACCATTTTCAGCTCGTATCAACTTGCGGCATTCATATGTGTTGGAGGTCATCCAAGAAAACCTTCCCTGAGTTCATGACTCTCTGGCAAGAAAGCGGCGTGTCCTTGATATACCATCTTCTTCATGGTTCGTGACCTTCGGTAGTCTAACTGTGGCCCATACAATGGACATGTATGATAACCTGAGGTAACCAGACCTGTTCCAACACCACGACCCAATGAATACAAGCTTGAACGAGATAAAATATAGATATTACCAACGATAACGAAAGCCTATTTACCTGAGCACTCTCCAAATCTCGAAAAGTTATGCATCATCCACATGAGAATAGCTCGAATGTTGGCGGATCGTCGATCATCGGGCTTGCTCATATCTTGCACGGTGACCCTCTCTTCCCACAAAATCTTAAGCTCATCGACTAATGAACGAAGATACACGTCCATATTTTTAACTTTGTAGCGCATGCCACATTGTCAAGCTCGCCATGTCGGACGTACGAAACATGTGGTTTATACGGGGGATAAGCGAAAAGTATCTGAGAAAATTTTGAGGGATGGTTTGCCCTTGCAAGTCCTGTCGATACCTGTGAGCACCACACTTTGGACATGTCTCCATAGTCTCGTATTCTCCGCGAAACAGTATGCAATCATTGATACATGCATGGATGTTGTTGTAGTCCATGCCAAGCTTTCGTAAAACATATCGTGCATCATCACGAGACTCAAGCATGGTATTTGTAGGTGGTAATATATGATATTTCAATAACTTGAAAAAAATCATAAAACATCTTGAAAAAGCACAAATGTTTCTAATAAGAGTGTCGGAAAAAAAACAATGAAGCGTATGTACAAGGTTTCTGAACAACTCGGTCACACTCGCATTGCTCCACTCTTATTTTGCTTGCACACTTAAGAGTGCAAGCAATGTCTTCAGGCGAGATACTTGGCACCCATCATATAATGGTATGGATGCTTCCTCTCTAAGAAAATCAGAAGTCTCAACATCCATGGGAATCAATGCATCGATCATTGCATTCATCTCACGCTCCAAGATTGTAGGTAGGTCTGAAAGGCTGCCTATCTCCTTTGGCATTGATGATATAGATTGGCCTTGCCAGTGGTGGATTGGCTCATGCATTCTATCCATTGCATGCCCACAAACTCTTCTAATTGGCTACAAAGTGTGCACTCCTCCTTGGGACTAGACGTCACCTCCTTGGATAGAAATTTGCCAGCCATACCCAATCTTATTGTATATGGTCCTTGGACAGAAAATACGCCTCGCGATCTTGAACAACAGGACCTTCATCATTTTCCATTTTGTCTACGTTATGACAAGCAATTTGTTGTTGTTATCATTCCTTTTTTCTTTCTTAAATTGTTATTCTCTCCTTTCATCTCTCTCTCTTTTTTTCCTTTCTTAAATTGTTATCCTCTCCTTCTATCTCTCTTTCTTTTTCTACGTTATGACTACGACCACGAACAGACTATGACTACGACCGCGACCATGACCACCACGACCACAACCACGACCAGACCACAACCACGACCACGACCACGACCCCGACGACCACTATGACTACGACCATGACCACGACCACGACCACGACCACGACTACCATGACCACCATGACTACGACTATGACTACGACTACGACGATGACTACGACTATGACCATGACCACGACCACAACCACGACCACCATGACCACCACGACCATGACTACGACTACAAATACGACTAAGACTACGAACACGACTACGGCTATGACTACGACTACGACCACGACCATGACCACGACCACGACCACGACCATGACTACGACTACGACTACGACGACCACGACCATGACCATGACCAGGACTACGACTACAACCACAACTACAACCACGACTACGACGACCATGACCATGACCACGACCACAACAACCATGACTACGACCATGACTACGACTATGACTACAACCACGACCACGACCACGACTATGGCTACGACTACTTATATAGAGATGAAGAGAGACAAGAGTTAGGGAGAGAGTAAAGTTAGAGAAGAAGAGAGAAGTGAGAGAGGTAGAAATAGAAAGAGAGATAGAGAGAGAAAAGAGATATGGGAAAATAGAAGGATTTAGGGAGAGTATAGGAAGAGAGAAAGGGGGAAGATTGAGGGAGAGAGAAGGGTTGAGAGAAGAGAGAGGAGAAAGAGAGAGAGATCCGACTAGAGCATTTGACACCCATAGACAACACACGGTGGAAAACCATGTTCACGACTATGACTACGACCACGACTACCACGACCACGACCACGACCACGACCACGACCATGACCATGACTATGACCACGACTACAACTACGACTAGGATTACGATTATGACCATGACCACGACCACGACTACGACTACGACTACTTATATAGAAATGAAGAGAGAGACAAGAGTTAGGGAGAGAGTAAAGTTAGAGAAGAAGAGGAGAGAAGTGAGAGAGGTAGAAATAGAAAGAGAGATAGAGAGAGAAAAGAGATAGGGGGAGATAGAAGGATTTAGGGAGAGTACATGAAGAGACAAAGAAAGAAGATTGAGGGAGAGAGAAGGGTTGAGAGAAGAGAGAGGAGAAAGAGAGAGAGATCCAACTAGACCATTTGATACCCATAGTCAACACACCGTGGAAAACACAAGCACAAATTGACATTGAATTATGGCAAGAAAATCCACCACAAAACAATAGTTATAATACTCGAGGTAGGATTTCAAAGTCTTATTGATTTCAATTGGTCATGGATGCCATACTATGTGTAGGTTGCACTCACTAAGAATAGAGTTGGTGATTCACCTCATCTTCTCTCCATCATCAATAGAATTCTCATTTACCATTTACAACTCACCCACCTTCTCTCCACACTATTGTACAGTACAATCTCTATGAGGGCATGAGATTGGGATCTCCACAGATACCAAAGCATGATCTCTAGCTTGATGGTTGCATTATACTACTACTACTACTCATGGAATAAACCTCAAAATAGTCATTATGCTCAAATATATGCTTGTTAGAGCACAAATTTGTTCCTAAGACTATTCTAAGGAAGAAAGAGGGTTAATGATAAAAGAGTGTCATTCCTTGCAAGCGATTTTATATTATATTTTTTAAATTAAAATTGATAGTTGAGGATGAGTTTCCTAAGAGATCTTGCGGTGATACTGTTTTAGTTTTGTGAAGCATATGAATGATGCTGTTTTAGTTTTTTGTATTTGTCTTTTTAAGAAGAGATTGATTTTTATGGAATATCCAAGGTTATTTTTGGATTTACTTTATGAAAATCTATGTTTTTTTAACTGATAGGCTGATTGCCTTTATTGTATACTTGCGTGGTGGAGGCTAGGACAAGCCCCATGTATGAGAGGTCTCTTTGTAGGAATAACATTATGCTAGGAGGCACAAGTGTGCTAGGGTTCTCTAGCCATATATCCCTTAGGTTTGTTGAGGATCGGCCTAACCCTATGAGCAGGTCTTATTTCTTTTCTCTCTTTCTCTCCCTCTCTTATTTCCTCTCCTTCCCTCACCCTCACCCTCTCTTTCTCTCTTTCTCTATTAGGTTTAATGATTTTTCTCTCTTTTTCTCTCTCCTCTCCCTCTCTCATTTTTTCTCTCTCTCCTCTCCCTCTCTTTCTCTCCCTCTCTCATTTCCTCTCCCTCCCTCCCTCACCCTCACCCTCACCCTCACGCTCTCTTTCTCTCTTTCCCTATTAGGTTAAATGATTTTTTTCTCTTTTTCTCTCTCCTCTCCCTCTCTCATTTCCTTTTCTCTCTTTCTTTCCCTCTCTCATTTCCTCTCCCTCCGTCACCCTTACCCTTTCTCTCTTTTTCTCTCTCCTCTCTCTCTCTCATTTCTTTTTCTCTCTCCTCTCTCTCTCTCTCTCTCTCATTTCCTCCCTCACCCTCACCCTCTCTTTCTCTCTTTCCCTATTATATTTAACATCTTTTTTCTCTTTTTCTCTCTCCTCTCATTCTCTCATTTTTTCTCTCTCCTATCCCTCTCTCATTTCCTTTTGCTCTCTTCCTATCCCTCTCTCATTTCTTCTCCCTCTCCCTCCCTCTCTCTCTCCCTCTCTCATTTCCCTATTATGTTTAATGTCTCCCTCCCTCTCCCTCTCTCATTTCCTCTGGCTCACTCGAAGAAGGGTTTGGCGGCTCCTCTTCTCGACGGCGGCTCCTCTTCGTCCTCCGTACACCTCCTCCTCTTCTTCGTGAATGACGACGGCGACGGCGGTGGTGAGAAGCCTTCTTTCTCTCTTTCTCTCCCTCTCAGCAAAACGGTCGCTCTCTCTCTTGCTCTCCCTCTCGAAAACTTTCATGAATGCGCGAAATGAAACACGCTCGGGTTTCGGCCCGTGTTTTTTTTCTCTGGGTACGACAAATAGCGATGCCGCTATTTGTCGTCGCTAATCGGCATCGCTATGGCTTGATATCCTTGTAATGGCCATTTATAAAGGATCATTCTTTGGATACTAAGTTAATGTAGAAGACACTAGATAGTATTGGTATCAGTTGAGATCCTTATCTACAACTTTTCCAGCTTTTACAATCAAATATGAAGCAAGGAGAGGTACACAATTGCATACTTCCAAGGCCATCTCTGGTTAGAACTATCCGACAAAGAGTGAATAATAAAGTGATGGAGATTCTGGGTGAGCCTTTCCATATTAAGGCTAGCTTCAAGGAAAGGAAAAAAGAAGTTGTATTCAATGAATTTAACAATATTTTCCTTGAGTTGCCCACCCTACAATGTTTAATGATTAGATTCTATGACTTGTCACTAGAATAGGCATAAGGAGTGGCTAGATTTGTGATTAAACTTGATGAACATGAGATTTTGAAATGCACAAAATTAGAGAGGATCTCTATTACCTTGATGAATAGAGCACTTTTATCAAGTCATTGTAATCACTCAATATCATTTAATGTTCAATCTAAACACAACATCTGGTGGCTAGGAGCATTCAAAGTAGATATTCCTTTAGTGAATGCCTATATCAGTACACTTCATGTGCTTTTTAGAATAATTGAAAATCTTATTCATTTTTATATAGGGTTTGCATGGAAGTTGAAGCCATTACTAGATAGAATAGATGCTATAACAAAGATTGAAAAAGTCTTATCTACAATTGGTTTGCATGGTGGTAATGTTGTTATTGAATGGAATCTACAAAAGTCTAAGGATGGCAATTATATCCCCAAAAAGCTATCTATTGGTGGAGTGAAGGATAGAAGGTTCCTAAGATATCATGGGAGACTTGGTAAGATAAACTCTAGGAATGGTGGCTCAACTATTAAATACAATTAGTGGAAGTCCCTACTTAATGCAATTAAGGATCATACTGATAATGGATAAGCTCAAAATAGAAAAGTCAATGTTTGGGAAATACTAGACAAAGTATTATTTTATTGTGATAAAATTGAATGGAATGATGATGATCTCAAAGACTTCAAAAACCACTTGAACCTTTTTAAAAAGGCAATGACAGAAGCTTGGGGTGATCATCAACACTTCGCTCACTATATTATAAGAAGTTTGCATATGTATGTCTCTTCATTGTCTCTCATATATGTTTTTAAATTAAATTTCTTTATTTTTTAACTATCTAGTATATTTTATACAACCATGCTCCATATTTTATCAAGAAATATGGATCTCTATCTATTTGATCAACCCAAGGTATGGAAAAATCACATTATCAAGCAAGAACAAAATACTTTAGATACACAAGATATGGAGATGGAAGATACAAAAACCACATATTTAGGAATTTGGAAAATTTCATAAAGTTTGGGAATTGCTAATGTGATTAATATTTGGACACATGGTCAAATCTTATCCCCTTACTTGAAGGTGACATTTTTCCTAGATGCTATATAAGCAATCCCCCGAGTCCCACTCTCAAATATGGGATTAAGATTTAGCCACTTGGTCAAATATTTACTCCTATTTGAAAGTGAAATTGTATAGAACAAATGGAAAACCTTATTTGTCTATACAACTTATTATAGATCTTTCAATGGTTCTATAGACAATTTGATATAAATTCAAGCTCAAAGACATAACCATATCATGTAATATATCATATTTTGCAAAGACTATGCAAACTGTCACCCAAAGAAGAAAAGAGAGATATTTAAACTCTTGTGCAAAGCAAATATTTTTAGAATGGTTACAAAGTAGACAAAGATATGAAAAAAGATGGGTTTCAAGAAACCCTTGACATCTTTTAGTTTGACTCTATGTAAAAGAGTCTCTAGTTTCAAGCAACTCACTAGGGCTACTAGAGGAATCTTTTGTTTCATCCCACTCCATAAGACCTCTATATTTCAAGAACTCTTATTTCCTATAGCTTGGAAGGAACTTCCAATTCTTAGCACCTTCTACATACGATAGAAAATAAGAGCCAAGAACTCCAAAGTATCATGTCATAGATCCACTATATCCAGGCATGAAGCAAAAAACTCTTACAACTTCTTCCTTCTCCACCAAAATAGTATTATTTGATCCTCTATTGAAAAATTGGGATCCAATGACCTTGGAGCTAGCTTTCAAAGCCATCATTGGTAGGCTTGGAGAGCTTGATAACCTGCATGATAAATTTCAACTGTTTGATTATTTAAGCTTCTAATATAATGACCAAGGCCTTGAATTTTGCCAAGCTTCAATGGCCTTGATCCCTTGGCTCTTCCAAGAAAGTTGTACGGATCTCAATTTCTATAGGCACAATAAACCACAATAGTGTAAGATGTCAATAGATAAATATCCTATAATATTTATTTATAATATATAACAAACTCTAATATAAACCTCAATGGATATCTTAAAATAATCTTCCATACCTTAAGGTTTTCATCTTCTTCAAGAAGACTATCATCATAAAGATTTATTGAACTTTTTGATTTCTTCTCTAATGGAGACTTCAGTTTCTCTTCATACCCCATGCCATCAATACTAAGTTTCTGTTGAGCTTGTGAGAACTCTTTCTTGATAGGTAGCCCCTCCTTTTCATATTCCACAATCTGATTAATATATGATTACAAGGCTACAGAGTTGTCTTGAAAATTATCTCCCTCAACATCAAGACTTGCTAGTAGTTCCTATTCATAACCTATACAATTATTATCATTTTGGGCCCATCGTGCAAGGATTGCTAATTAGTAATCTTCTCGAAGATAAAAAAGGTGTTGAATATCATTTAGTAATACATATCTCTTTTTGTTGATGAGGTAACTAGACAATGTTGGGACACAATCAAGAGGACCTTCTTCAATCTCTGCACTAAACTCTATCTCCGTTTCTTCCACTTTTGCAAAGTTCTCACTTTTAAACAAAGCAACATCAAATCCTTGCACTAGTTGGTTCTCAACATCTTCCTAAAACATTTTCCCCTTCTCTTCAACCTCTTTATCTTTACTTGCAATATCCTTTGTCTTCTTCTCTTGTATTGTATTTGAAGAACAATTATCCATTTATTGAAGATACACAGGAAATCCAACATCCTTGTGGACAAGAAGACATTGATGTTGATTTCGATGAAAATGGCAATTTGCTTCCCACTTTTTGAATTCCTCATCAATGAGACTAAACCTTGTTTGCAAAGTTGTTCTATCAGCATTGGTAACTTCCACTAAATCACTGTAATGGACAAATCCTTCAATCTCTAAGTCTTGCACATGTTTATCATAACACCTCCTATAATCCTTTAGTTTGTCTTCAAGATCCTCAAGAGCTCTTGCAAATCAAAGAGAACATTGAGAATATCTATGATGTAAATGAATCTGGATGAATTTTTAGTTGCATGGAGAAAATCAAAGAGCTTCTCATCACATGTATCCTTCAAATCATCTTCCTCTATTCCCTTTAGAGAAATCTTCCTTTTAGTCATCTCGATTACTCACAGTACTAAATTCTAAAACAACAAGACAAGTTTAGGAATACAAAGTATCAATCCACATTTGCTTATATCCAAATAAGCAATTGAAATTTGTGTAAGTTGGTGCACATAGAACATCAAAACCACATCATTTTACATATGTACAAGATCAAATCAGGGTTGCTAGAAAACTCTCATTCATGCCTTCATGCCATTTTAGGATTTTTGGCATTTTGTAAAGCACTCACTCTTAGCTTTGAAGTTTATCATTTTTATGTGACTAGTGTGCTTTTGATAGTTGCTTTTGATTTTTTCTTTGAACTTCATGGCAAAAGGGTTAACATAAGAGATGGATATATTCATGTTAGAGAAAATGCATCCTCTATACCAAATATAGATCTAATTACTATCATATAAAGGCACATTAGAAAAGATATTCTTGGATCAAAGAAAAGAAGAAATAGCATGGAACCCTCATGGATTAAGGGTGCCATTATTTTGGGGAAAAAAAACTAATTGTCATTTTGTAAATATTTTATCACTAACAATTTACACTTTGAAAACCACAATCCTTGGTGGATTGTTATTGGGATAAAGTCATGCATGACCACTCGTAAACAATACTTTAATTTCATATCTACATATTTGTTCCAATGGTATACACTACTACACTCTGAATGCGACTAAAGAAAAAGAAACTCAATCTTTCTCTTGTTTTGACTAATTGGGGTTCCTAATTTTGAGTTTTTAATTTCCTCTAGAGATTTCAGATGGCTAGAACTAAGGCTATTGCAAGAAAGTGGAAAGTGGATCCTAGAGGCCTTGCTTTAAACATCCATCAGTCCTCCAAGCCTTCTGAACTTTTAAGGAAATCAAAGCCAAGGAGAAATTTTTCACAGCATGTTAGATCCTGAAGGAGATTGGAATTTCAATGAAGGCTCTGGATAATGCAATTTCAAAATTTCCCTTTCAAAGGCTTGTCAAAGAAATTTGTGACAAGCATAGTCTTGATAGTTTTAGATGGACAAGGACAACTCTCCATTGCATCCAACAAACTACAAAAGATTTTTAGATTGAGATTTTTCAAGATTCCTATATATGTGCTACTCATGCACATAGGCTTACACTTATGGACAAAGACATTATAATTTTTAAGAGGTCAAGATATAGATTTTTAAAGGTCCTTGAGCCAATGTCCCTTACTAATGTGAATACTTTTAATATTTTAAATGTGCCTCCATATAGAAAAAAGAAAGGTGATCTAGGTCCTAAGGGTGAAGATGTCTCCCATGAAAAAGATACAATGCTACATGAGAAAGAGAAAAAGACCACACAAGGCAGATAAATGGAGGGAGTACATAAGGATGAAGGGAGAAGAAAAGGAAGTAGAGTAGTTGGTATCTTTTGAAAAAGATTTGTCTGCCCTTCTTGAAAGGGCTAATCCTAAGGGAGTCAATGTTTGTTGCTTTTTACTTGGTGATATTAATAAAATATCAGATATGATATTTTTTGACTCTGACTGTGTTTAAATCCTCAAGAACAAAATGAGAGAAGTAAATGACTTTATTCTTCTTACTTGGATGAGGTATAATATACCAAAATTTATTTTTACTCACTATATTTTTCTAGCAATAAGCTTTCATGTTTATGCTCACTATCTCCATTCCTTTGCCGGTGTGTCATGAGACCCCTTTGATATTAAAAAAATTTGAGGTTCTTGATTTATCTATCTCATACTATATGAGAACTGAGCTTGATGAAAGTGCATTTGATCGTTGATTCAAACCTATTGACTTTGAAACTTTGGAGGTCCTTCTAATTCCATACAATAAAAATTAAGTAATTTGATATTTTTTTTTGCTTAATTATTGAAGTATGATTTTTTTAAATCTCATTGGAGCCTAATGGGAATAGACTATGTGGAAAAGCAATGTTTTCTCATCAATTCTTTAAAAGAAAGTCATGGAAATGCTAAGTTGTAAGTTATATAATCCAGGGTCTCCTTGATATTTTGATCCTTTTTTTTGCAAGTACTCTAAATATTTTGATCATTTTTTTGCAATTACTCTAGATTTATTGTCTTTTTGGTACATATTTCTAAAAAAATTGATTGAGTGCTAGAGAACAATTCTCCCATACCTTCTGATTTACTTGCAACAATGCAATATAGACAAGTTATGTAAGGTCTTGATTAATATGGTTGGAACATAATAAGACAATTTATTCTATAAATTATCATAAAAAAGTTTCATAGTTTTACTTTATATTATTGGTTGCAGTGTCCTCATTAGGATGATAGTTACTCTTGTGTGGCTAGAGAGTAATTGCAAATTCCAAAAGATTGGTTATGTTTATTTATCTCAATGATGATAAACTTGTAAATGTAATGTAAAAGATACTAAAATTTAAAATAGAGGTTCATTGCAAAATAGTCCATTGATGATAATAATATATTCCATTGTACAAAATCACAATGAACTAAAAATCTTTTCTTAAAAATGTATAATAGTTTTCAAGGGATTACTATACAATTGAGCATGTTTGTTATATAAGAGAAAAGGTCATGAATTACATAATGATTAATTGTATGAAACCAAGAATGGATAGTAGTGGGGGCTTGGATAATGAAGGAGAGGAGGTGCATGTAACTATAATAGGTGAAGCTATGTCTTCAACCCTTAAGGAAACCAAAGCATCAAAGAAAGGCAAAAGGAATCCTACAAAGGATGTCCCTTCTCCTAAGAAAAGTCCTAAAAAAAGAAGTATCTTTGCCTCATTTCTTGTAAGTCTTTATGTGTATAAATCATGGAGATGGCTAACAAAATTTTACCATAAAATTTGTACATGTATTTTATATTGATAGTAAAGAGATAATTTCTTCAATATCTTTGCATTGTATATTATTTTTTCTCCTTGTTAATATCTACAAAAAATATGTTATAAATGTTTGTTAATCAGGAAGTGAAATCAGATATACACCTAAGCGGATATAATATGATATAAAAACTTACTCGTTTGTTATTAAGTTGAAATATAGATGAGCATGGTAGTTCAATATCTTCATTCTGTAAATCCATCCTCACTTGATGTAGTGTACATGATGATCTAACCTTTAGGATTGCAACAATGTTCTCATTGAACCAAACATCAAGATCCACTATAGGATCTTTGCTAAAATGATCAAGATTTTGGTCTAAAGCAACCAGACTACCACCAACATAATGCTATCTAGTATAATAAAAGATAAGAATGAAAATTTGAGTAGTAAGCATATATTTACAAGCTATAGAGTCTTGATCTATCTTACATATAATTTTTCCTTTTGTCCTAGTGTCCCATCCTTCATCAACAAATTGTATGACATGATCATACATTAGTCTCTTCACTAAAAGCATGACCTTTGATCTTCTTATCTCAACATTAGAAAAGACATCGATAAATATATTAATAGGCATAAACAAAGTAACTTTGCTTAGCATACTTGAGATATTAGGTTCTAATGCTCTTTGTATCTCAAAAAATATTTTACATATATAGCCCTCACTAGTTTATTGGACTTGGCAAAGGCCACTCAAAGCTTGAAAATTTTGACAAAGGAAGGGGGGATATTGATCCCCATTGGTTGTGCTGCATGGTGACAATATAAGAATGGTCATAAAAGAATATTTCATTCTCTCCAAGGTCTGTCTTCTTTCTACCTTTGTATATTTCTTCTCCTATTGAACCATGCATAACATCAATAACATCAGCAATAGAATCAATTGATTGCCATTTCTCAAGTTTAGAGGGGTAGATATCTACAAGATAAATAAATGTTATAATGAAAAACCTTAAACCAAGTTTAAGAAAAGAAAGACTTTAAGAATCAAATTCTTACAATTTGGTCTATGCATTGGAAGATTTGAGATTCTAGGTTCTAAATATAGCTCTCTAAGCATAAACAAATGTTGTACCAGTATCTCTTTTATGCTATTCTTATTTACTCCAAGCTTGAAATCTCCGATTCTACCCTTTCAAGCAGAGATGAATACACTGTCATATCTTCATCTTTTCCTATGTTTTACCTGTCGGACGTATGTGATCCAACTACTTTTGCTAATGATAGTAGGAATCTATCTTCCATTTATTTGGAATGATTTGAACACTAATATGAATGTGATTTGGGAGCTTGGATGCCTTGTTGAAGGTCAAATTTCTATATCCATGGCAGAGAGAGAGAGAGAGAGAGAGAGAGAGAGAGAGAGAGAGAGAGAGAGAGCTAGGCTACCTCAAAGGAGGGACAAACATGAGAGGGATAAAAGAAAAAAGGAAAAAAATGAGTGCCAAGGTTTTTACTAATTTTAATTTAGATTAAATTGATTATTATCATTAATCTAGACATATCATTAGATAAAAGTGGTCGAGACTATATACAGTTAATGCAAAGAATATCATACTCACGAATATAAGAGACTAAAAATAGATATTGTTAATACAAATTCGTAATATATATATATATATATATATAGTAAATTGATTTTTTACTTTTTTAAAATAGAAGTTCCATTACGAAGGCTTTGCTCCTATTGGTTTAGAGTATACTCTATCTCCTAAAAGACATTTTCAAGACCTCAAAAATCTCCTAATGCAAATGAAATGGCAAAGACAAATTTTTTTTCCTTAAGCCTTAAATAAGGATTATATATCCTTAATAAGGCTAATAGTCCTTTATTTCTCTCATTATTGTCGTCACAAGCTTCCTCCATCTTATAATGATGCTCTCAAGGTAGATCTAGCAGTGTCCAACTATGCAATGCGTATAGTCTTTGATTCCATGAAGATATTTACAACGCAAAGATCTAGCTATTCAATCGCAACACAAAGTTAGTGGTGAGCTAGTTATTCACAAAGTTAGTTCCATGAAGATATTGACAACGCAAAGATCTAGTTATTCAATAGCAACACAAAGTTAGTAGTGAGCTCGAGATGGATGGCGATGTTTGCATGGCAACGGCTTGTTCAATAAGGCAATGGCAAGTAAGCTTTGTTTCTTTAAAGCTGTTTTTTTCTTTTATTAACCTTAATCAAATTCCCCCTGTGAAGCCCCCATTCATATGTGTGAGGGGGAGGACATTACAAAGAGAAAAGCCTTTTTATTCAATCATGGAGCTTGTAGGTTATTAGATGCCAAATATCATCCTCTCTTGCATTGTAGCATTAAATACCATATTGGGGAATATGGGAATTTCTCATAAGTTTGGGACACGTGGTCAAACCTTTGGATTTGTCATAACTTGAACACTATAACTCCAAATCGAGCACTCTATAGCTCAATAGATTCCATTTTTCAAGTGCTTTTCAATGATAGGTCACATCATATGGTTTTGAGAAAATTATGGACATGTTATCCGGGTGCCACCTTTTTAGTATTCAAAAAATAGGAATTGGGAGATTCCCAAACTCACTAATATTGTGTTATTATGCACCTATATAGAATTTGATGTTATTGAGAAGAACTTATGAAAAAACAAGTCTTGGGTATTGATGTGAAATGAGATTAGAATAAAGTAGAGGTAATGCAAAAATGAGTTTGAAGGATCTAAAATGATAAAATATTGAGAGTTATGAGAAAAATACACAAAAAAGGATGCAAGTGACCAAAACTTTTAAAATATCTCTTAGATCAAGATAAAAGTTTTTTTAATTTTTTAATTTTGAGGTGAGTTAAGATCCTGAATTTTCAAAAAGTCACATTAAATTGCTAAAAGTAAGAAAAAGGACCCAAAAAATGTCATTATCATGGACAGGTTGTTTGACTAGAATTTTCCTTAAAGATAAGTTTTGTAATACTTCCATGCAATAAAAGTTAGTTAGTCAATTAATAAGCTAGTAAGGTTACTAACTAAAGACTAACTAAAGTAAAAACTAATTAACGTTAATAACTAACCGTTTTTATTTAATTAAAAAAAATCAAAAGTCGTAACCTGATATTTTTTCCGGATTGACAAAGATTGTAGCCACCCATCACGAAAGTTACCATGTGAATGATATTTATGAGCCATATTAGTCATTAATGTCAATGTGTATAGTATGGATGGTCTAAAAATATTAGATTTTTGGACAAGACTAGCATATTTTAGATATTTTAGATATTATTTATTGTAAATATTCTAAAAAGGTATGAAAATTTCTAGAACAGGATATCATGTTAAAAAAAGCAAGTGTTTTTTCAGCCAATTTTGGAGATTTAATGTAAAAAAAGAAGGATTGGCAAAATCATGCACATCACAATCATAGTTTATAGGCAGAAAACAACACTTCAAACATGAAGAAGTAGAAGAAGTGATCTGAAAGATTTCTAAGCAAGTGTTTTGGAGTTTTACCCCCCCTTTCGGAGCCAACAGAACTATCAGATTTATGATTTGAGCATCAGATTGCATCCTAGAAGTTTCTGATCACTGATTTTGCCAAGGTCCCTCCATAAAGGGCTCTTCTTCTTAGCCACAACCCTTCTTTTCCAATTCAGCTATAAATATGAGGCATGGGGAGCAGTTTAGAGGAGGCACAAGGAGACCCTGAGAGGTTGCGAGAGAGAGGTAGAGAGAGGGAGGTGGAAGGATACCACTCCAAGAGGCTGTGAGAAGGACCTTGAGAGAGAGAGAGAGAGAGAGAGAGAGAGAGAGAGAGAGAGAGGAGTTACCCCAAGAGGCTATGAGGGGGAGAGTTAGCTCAATTCCAACCTATTTTGGTATTCGATAAGCCATCTTCTCTTACTCTCTCCTATCTCAAATTTATTCCGCCTTCCCTATCTCTTGAATACGCTCGCGGATGATGGCTTCAAAGTGATGAAGTGAAAAGACCACGAGAACCACCACAACCGGTCAAGGAGTGGGTATTCCCAGAGATATGGGAGTGCCTGAGGTTGTCGGAGTTGCCATTACCAACTGAATATCTTGTGTGGAGAACGTAAGCAAGGGCAAAGATGAAATTCCCAATGTCGTCCTGCCAAACTAGGTTATTCACTACTAGGTTATTATTTCATCACTTATTTTGTAGGTATTCTACTTGGAGTAGAGACTAAACTTGGGGCTCTGATAAAAGATTTGGCCAAACCGTGGCTAAAATGGTAGGTTGTGCATCCATTACAGGTCATTTGTCATTTTGGAGGTAACTTTGAGAAAGAAGAGGTAACTAGACTTGGAGAAGTCTAAAATCTCAGTTACTTTTTGGGGTAGAGCTTTGTTCGTCCTCTTTTCAGCTTGCTTGAAGCTTCCATGGTGGATTTCTCAAAGTTACATAAAATATTAGCTTCCATATTTTTCACTTATTGATAACTGCATCTAGAAAGCATACTAGTACAAGCATAAATGATTAATTGCTATGAATTTTAGCTAGATTAATTGAGATTCTAAATTGTGGAATCATGTTGGAAATAATTGCTAGAGGTTATTGCACATATTTCTTTATGCGCATTCCATATAGTTATGGTCAAATGTGACAAGGTTAAGTGTTGACTAACACTTAAAAAGTGAAACTCTATTTAAAGGATTTGTAAGTCATCTCGTTGAGTTATTGGTACAATATATTTCTTTCAGAAATTTCACTTATGTTGGGTAAGATAGCCGAAGCGAAAAATTCATGCCTTGCTTAACATGTTGCAAGAGATGTACTCAACACTTCTTTATGGGGAGGAGAATCCTCATTATAATGTAAGGTTACCTTAGGATTAGGTTTACCTTGGCCATGTGAAGCTGTGAATTGCATGATGGTGTCATGAGCATCCATCACATGGCATTGAGGATAGTCGTGTTTTTACATTTAGCAATACCATTCTGTGTTGAGGAGAGTAGGGAATAGTATAATCATGATGAATACCCTGATTATTACAATAAATATCAAGATAATTGAAAATGTATTCTCCACCATTATCGATGTGAAGTTTTTTTAATGCGATGACTAGTATAAAGTCCTACAACTTTTTGATCTTGTTTAAAAGGTAATAAAGCTTTTTATTTGTGTTGCAAGAGAAAAACTATGGTGTATCCTGAAAAGTTACCAATAAAAGTCAGGAAATACCGATATTGAGATTTTGATGGAGAAAAATGTCTACAAATATTAGTGTGAATAAGATCAAGAAAATATCTTGAATGAGTTGTGGTGGAAATGGAAAAGGGTTTGCAAAAATGCTTTCTAAGTGCACAATATTCACAAATACCAATGTGAGGAGGAGCATTGAATTCTATACCTTAAAGAAGGTCACACCGATAAAGATCAATAAGCTTAGAAAATTTAGAGTGAACAAAGTGACGATGCCATATTTTGTTGTTAAGATTGCCAGAGGAATTGTAACAACATTTTTAACATAACACTAGATTAGGGAATTTGGAATCTCCCAAGTCTCACATTTAAGTAAGGAGTAAAGATTTAGCCATGTGGCTAAATCTTGACGCATGCTTTAAAGCGGGACTTGGAAAGACAACCTATATAGTAATTAGGGTAGACTCCACTTTTGAGGGGACAAGATTTCATCATGTGGTTACATATAAACTATAATGGGAATTCCCAAACTATATGAGAATTCTCAAATTCCCTAAATATAGTGTTACATGTTCATTTAATGATAACTCAAAAAGAATACCATTTCTAGGAGCAAGAGCTATGGTTTTGGCCGTCTTTCTTAGTGCGATGCTTGGGTCAAATTGACAAAGAGACCAAGATCCACAAGTCATGCAAAATTGAAAGAAGATTCCTTTGTAGATCTGGTGTATGTGAAACTCCACACAAAATTCTTGTTGAAGAAAGAGTACCAAGATATGAATCACCTATACCTTTGACTTGACAGGTTGTGTCATCAGAAAGATAAACCAATTTCTTGCTAGGAATAGAATGATAATTATGTAACCATTGAGACTGATATGTCATGTTTCAGCACCAGAATCAATAATAAAAGAGATTCATCACGAACATGAAGTATCCGTTTGGGAGAGATAGAATAACTCACACAATTATTCAGTAGTGTTGTCATATGTAGTAGCATATGCTTTATTACATTGAAATAATGAAGAATAATTATGCATAACCCCACTTTGTTCATGGATACCCTCCCAAAAGATATGTCTGATATGAAGGGTCACTAGAGCCAGTATAATGACCTTTCATAGCTCAACAATGTCACTGTTACTTTAGTATTTACTTGAGTCTTCAATAGCTACTTCTTCCACTTCTTTGAGCTATTTTGAGCTTGTATTAATCTCTTTCAAAGATTAGAAAACTTCCCCAAGGTATACATCCATCCCACAAAACACTTACAGAGGTATACAAAATAGAAATAGAACAAAGATAGAGGCTCTACAGACGATCAACAAAGGGTCTACAAAAAGTCATTAGAAAGCATTTACCTCAAGTAAAACCTTTCAAAACCATTAGGAACCATTTATAAAGCTTCAAAGTATCATGAATGTCAAAAATATATCGGGCCCTGCAAACAATGAAGACTAGAAAGTTACCTAGCTTGCAAATGGAACAAGCAAAGGACTTAGAAAGATGGTAGTGCAACACATAGAATGATATAAGAAGATATATACAAGGGAGTTTGAGTTAGGAATATACAAGGGTTAGCGCTTGACAGTTTGGGAAATCCACTAGTCATAGAATTTTGGATTGTACTCCAATTCAGCAAAAGCATCCAAGTTAGTTGGTCATATAGCTAGTCAACAAACGTAAGTAATTAAATCACTAAGAAAGGATGGTCATGTAAGTAATGTGATTGGCATGTGTGGTTTCTTCACAATCAAAAACTTATTAAGAAATGGATGATATTTCAACTTTTTTGGTAATGCTAGATTCTGAGAGAAAGTGATAGAGTGTAAGGAAGTGGTCTCATAGTAAGGTTAGAGGCAAGAAGGAGGATGAGGTTTAGTAGGGTTGATCTAGATATGAGTTTAGGAAACCTTCTTTGGGGCAGCATGGGGTTCATCTAGCTCAACTTGGACAAAGTGGTGAGGTGGGTTAGCAGGGGTATCAATAGATGTGGGCCTAAGATCTAGAGTTTCAAGCACACTACTTATAGCTACTATGTCATTGTTAGTAGGAGGTTTATGTACATCACTTTGCTTCACATCATTGGATGGAGAGTCAATATGTGTGGTACTAGAAGCAAAGAAAGATGAGGCTCTATGTCACTCAATCTTAGAATAAATGAGTCATAGAAGTTGGGATTGTACTGTAATGAAGTATGGCCATCAAAAAGTTATTGTTCATGTGTGAGATAGAAAATATATCTAATGACATCAATCATCATGTTTCTTTGTCCCAATCAACTTACAATATCTAGCTCTTCCTATGGAATGAGGTTTTCACATAAGGGATCTACTTTGGCAAGTTTAGAAATATTGATATCGTGGATAGTCACAAGCACTCTTAGAGATGTAGATGCTACATATGTTGAATCATGCATGGAAGTCCAGAGTGCCTTTCTTTGCTGAGCAATAGTCATTAGATGATTGCCATATCATGTAGCTAAACCTCAACTTGAATACCATTTTCTTTCAAACTCACTTTTTCCTTTAGCTTTCTTGGCTAATGCTGCAAATTCCTCCCTACTTGCTTGACATTGTCGAAGGTGGAACACAAGAATCAAACAATGCTTCTCTTGCTCTATCTTGGTCATTTTCTTCATGACCTCTCCCATGATAGTGGTTAGATAACACTAACAAATTTGTGATTTCTTTGACCATGTCAGAGGCCTTTCTAAGAGCTTATCATCCTTAATAGTCCCAATTCTAATATTGGTATGAACATGTGCATGAGGGAGTGAAGTCAATACTCTTACATCTAGTTCCTTGGAACTTGTAACCTTGGATTGATTTTTTTGTTGCCCCATATTGTCTAAAGCCTCCAACATGAAAGATCTCTTAAGTAGCATTAAATGTAGTAGAGCTCCTAAACAAAAAGAACAAGATTTGTAAACCATTTGATTCAATGTGTTCTTTAGGCTAGAGTTAGTATTTTTTTGTGAGGTTGAAGCACTAGAGGCTTGCTCCTTAGCTGAAATGATAGGTTTGGTCACAGAGCCAAGAGTTGGGACTATCTAGATTCCACCTCAAAATTGGAAATAATAATTTCTGATGTAGTGAATTGGTCAATTATGTCAATCAAAGATGATAGAGTACTAGGATCCTCAAACTTATGCGATGTATTCTTTGTCTTCAAATATTTAGATTTGTTATTGACAACACTCTCGGAGGAAGGTCATCAAACTTGTGATGTTTTTTGAGTTGTCCCTTCTCGATCCTTTTTAGTGGAGTGAGCAATTGCACTAGGTTGGTGCTACTCGATCTTTTATGTTGGTTTGGGTGATAGAAGTTCTTGGTTGTTAGGAGACATTGACTATTTCTAAGGACCAGTAACTCTATGGATTGTTTCTCATCAACATTGGAGGGATCTATATTCACCTTTCTTGGGCTTTCTATTTCAGCATGAGCAACATTACTAGGTAGTGACTTCTTTGTGACCTCTTATTGACTTAGTGATGGCTAAGTCATTGCTAGTTCCTCTTGTAGATTAGCAACTACTTTAGGTTGTTGCACTTCTAGAACTGTGGATATGGATATCTCAAGAACTAGATGTTTAATTAGTAGCTTATTAGTTTTTGTCTCCACAAGTAACTTGGTCTATGACCTAGATTTGCATTTATATCTCCTTCTCTATGCTTATGATTTTGATGGGACTTGGGAAATGCCTTAGTGGAGGTGGCTTTGCAAGTAGTTTTGGCAACCAAATCCTATAATTTCCTACATAAAACCCTTGAGCATCCAACAATGCTTTTGGAACCCATCACGGCTTTGTGTGATCTCTCAACTGACACTTTCAATCATATGCCTTGGGTACCCTCTTTCTTTTGGATGAATTTCTATTCCTAATAGTGTGAGAGGCTCTGATAATATTCCTAATAGTTTGTGATACCACACTTAATGCATTGCAGGTCAACTTGTGTAGATATGCCTATCTCCATCTAGTTTGCTAATCGTGGCCTTGGCTCATGAGTTGCTAGCTCAATCATAATAACAATGGACAAATTGATAGTATTGGTCTCTCTTTATTGTTAACTCATAAGGTGTGTGGACTCATAGACTATATAGCCTAGTCTAGAGTAAGGCATGTCAATAGAGTAACAGATCTTAATACTCTTCATGCAAGTTAAGTTCCTTTGTGGTTTCTTGTGTGGGTGCTCTCAATTTATTTCTTGAAGTTTCTATCCTTCAATTTTTTTTTGTTTGTCAATATTCCTTATGATCATGCACCAAGGGCAAGTGTTAGAATTCTTGACCTAGTGGTTGGCTTCTCAACTCAATTGCATATAAGATTGAAAATGATTTGAAGTGGGCTTAGGACTTACGATGGCTTGGATGATTCCCCCCTCCCCAATGGACTTGTAGTGTGTCCTAAACCTAAATACCTAAGTGACATGTGTGTGTGTGTGTGTGTGTGTGGATCCAAGTGAGTTGAAGTAGTCCTAGGTGTTATGTGTACCAAGTCCTTGTGTTGGGACAAAGTGTTATTCCTTTCCTTGCACTTGGTTCAACACACCCTTGTTGAGTCCATAAAGAATTATGGCAATTACTTGATTGCAAAACATAGAAGTTCTTTATGGCAGTTTGTAACATGTTTCCTTCAAAACAAATATGCAATAGCATCCTTAACTAATGTTCACACTTGGTTCCTTGTCACGTCCTTAATTTATGAATAAAAACGACCGTCCTTGATTTTTTTTACAATCTCATATAAAAACAATTGCTACAAGAGCAAACCAACACATAGTTTGAGTTACCACCCTTTCTTTGTTCATCCTGGGTATTTCAACCTTGAACTATGTTGGGCTTGTATAGGTTTTCAACCCTATCTTAGGTTTGGGACAAAGATTACAATTGAAACAAGAGCCTTGCTCATTCTCATTGCTGTAAACAGTGAACCCTCTTATAAGAAATACCAAAACGTACCTAGTGGTGGTTAGTCACATAAGGCAATGTACAAAACTTTGGGTGAAGAGTAATCTAGGCATCCATGGGGATGGCAACTCACCTCATTCTTGTGCCACTACTTAGGGACATGGACAAAATTAGTATAATTTCTATCATATTTTAAGACAATCACAATCAATTATTAATTTTCTACCAATCAATATTTTCAAAACAACACTAAAAGTAGCATTTTTCCATGAATTCATAAACACAAAGTTCATCTCTTGTGTTTACACATATTTTATTTTTCATGCATGTGAACACACTTTATTATTTGGATTTTTTGCTCTCACAAAAATAAATCAAGTATTTTATGGTGTGTGAATGAATATACTCTATTGAGAAATAGAAAAATATGGATACGTTGCAAGTTTGAAGTGTTATGTGCTACCTGTCATGCCCGAGTATTTTGTGATATTGAAGAAGATGAACTGGAGCAGCAAACTATAAGCATTGTCAAGGATGGCATTTCTATTTCTTTGAATGCTAGAATGATAATTTTTGAAATAACTAATCTTGCTTAGTGGGAAGCCACTTGACGAAGGAAATTCAGTATGGCAGCCTCTATACTATGCCAAACTCCATTCTGCCACCACCAAGTGAATGAGGTTAGGGCACCACCTAGTTATGGAAGAGCGAACTAGGACCCTATGCAAGAGGGAGAGGAGCTTGTGAGGGAGAAGAGAGGAAAACAGAGAGAGAGAGAGAGAGAGAGAGAGAGAGAGAGAGAGAGAGAGAGAGAGAGAGAGAGAGAGAGAGAGAGAGAGAGAGAGAGAACTACAAAAAATAGATGAATCAATAAAACTTAAGAGGGCACAAGAGATGGAGAACCCTCAAGAAGTAACTAATATACACAATATGGACACCAATAGCATGGGCTTATTACACTGTAGAGCATGCATAAGCTATAGTAAGGGAATGAACTGCATGAGCTCATGAGAGAGAATGGGGAAGGCTCAATAGGGATGAAGAAGGCCTCTTGGCTCTCTCTTGCTTGCAAATTACAAAGGAGAAGGCCTCTTTATATAGGTCTTGAGGGTGTTTAGGGAGGAGGTTAAGATAGAATAGGAATTAACACCACCAAAGCTACATTAAGGCGGTTCTACCAATGTGGAAGCTCCATCTAGATGTTTTGTTGACCAATTTTGTACTTAATCAAGTTCCATCATAGGTGAGTTGTCTCCATTCTCCCCCCCATATCTTGAGTCCAAGAGCTTTCCTATAAAAAAATATAGAGAATCTTCATAAAATAAGATCATATCTAGTAATAATGGAGAGAGAGTAGTGAGAATTCATACATTACTACTGCAATCAAGGATGATTTGGGAGGGGAATTCTAATGGTTTATTAGCTTGAGAGAGAGGAGAAGAGAGGGGAAAGGGTTGGGAGTCTAATGAATGATTTTTTTATGGAAGTGTTAAGTGTGGGGAAGAAAGTGTGGGTGTGTATAAAATTGGGAGGTGGTCGCCACTACAGTTGGAAAAGGTTGGCATCCACCATTTCGGCCATATCTCCAAAAAATTATTAAAAAATACAAGCCAAAACTTCAACTCACACGCTACAACTTTCATGTTTAAAAGTTTTTTTGGATTGGAGTGGAAGTATTTTTAAAAAATCTTAAAAATCATGTGCCTGATTTTCCTTCCACTAATGCTTCCAAGAAGGGTCCCATTTGTTTGAATTATCATAAGGCTCCAAAGCCATGACATTATGAACCTCACATGCCCTTTGGATGGCTCCAAATCCATTTCATGTATTTTCTTTTCACATTACACATTTTCCCTTCACCTTCCTCCATTGATCTTTACTCTCCACCCCCCTTGGTAAACCGGTCCATGAAATATTTCCATCTAGTGATTTCTTGGATTTCCCAAGAGGTTGTTCCCACCCTCTTCTTTATTTCAAACCTCCAAATGTACAAAAAATCAACAAAGTTTTAGACAAATATTTTTTTTGTGATTTTCTTGGATCATATAGCCCCCCCAACTTGGCTAGAGGTATTTATGTCTCTAGACACTCTTTGGTATCTTGAGCTGACCCCACCCTGATGTGATAGGGTTTTAAGCGGCATCCATTTACCCTGGTCTTGTGCACTTTTCCCTCAATGTCTTGAAGTTTGTAGGAGCCATTGTTGAATTTTTTTGTGACCCAAAACAGTCCCTCCCACCGGTAGAGAAACTTGCCATCCTGTCTTTTATCAAAGCGATTGTCATATCGAAGCACTAAAGATCCCTCCTTGATATTTTTATCTGTTAGCTTCTTGTTGAACTTTTCTCTACGTTTCTCAGCTTCCTGGGAGTAGTGGTTGATGGCTTCTTCACGATCCAATTGTAGCCTCTCTAGGTCCAGTAATCTTTGATGTAACTTCTCCTTTTGAGAGTCTACTGTGCCACTTAATAACTGAAGGCTAGCTAATTTCACCTCAATAGGCAAAAGAGCCTCTTGTCCATAAACTAGATGAAAAGATGTGAACCTTAACATGGTTTTGAAGGAGGTTCTATAAGCCCATAGAGCTCCACTAAGGTGCTTGTCCCAATCCTGGGGCCTTGAATGTACCTGTTTGCTGATGATTTTACAAATCATTCCATTACCTTCTCCACCAATCCATTGCATGAGGGTAGTAAGGGGTAGAGTGTCGTCGTTGAATATTTTGCTTTTGTATGAGTTCACTCACCACATTAGCTCTAAACCCTGGTCCTCTATCTGATAGTATTTCAAGAGGGGTACCAAATCTACAACAAATGTGTTCAAAGATGAATTTACTCACTTCCTTAGCAGTGATTCTTCTAGTTGGCATAGCCTCGGCCCATCTAGTCATGTAATCTACCCCCATGATAATATACTCTTTTCCTGATGGAGTGCATGGTAGATGCCCTATGGCATCAATTCTCCACTTCTCAAAGGGTCCATAGACCGTGATTGGGGTTTGGGGTTCTACTATGAGCCATCGTAGTCCTGATTTCTGACATTCTTCACATGTTTGACACCAATATTTGACATCTCGGTGTAGACCGGGCCAAGTAAAGCCGGCTTGTAGAACCTTTCTACTTATGATGTCATGTGCAAAGTGGCCTCCACTCACATAATCATGGCAAGCTTTTAATATTTCCTCAATTTTCCACTTTGAAGGCACTTTCCTAAGCACACCATCCTTACCAAGACAATACAAACTATCATGTACCATGCGATGTCTTGTAGCCTTCCGAGCTAGCCACTGTCTTTCTCCCTTAGTCAGGTGTTTGGGAGCTTCTCCTTGCTCTAAGAGGTGTAGAATATATTCTAAGTCTTCCTTGCCTTGCTGAAGTGGGGGTTTGATAGCCACTGCTCCCACCATTGACTCATTCAGCTTTGATGATGCTAGATGGTCGGGATCCTTGTTCTGGTCTCTTGGCACATGATGTACTTGTGCCTCCCTAAATCTTCTCATAAGAGATTTGGCCCCTCTCATTTTACTAAAGAGGTTTGTATTTTTGCATGCCCATGTACCTTGCATCTACATTACCAATAGCATGGAGTCTCCAAAAGCATTCAACCTCTCGATTGAATTACTAAGACACCAACAAAGACCATGTATTAAAGCTTGATATTCTGCCTCATTGTTAGAGTGGACACCTTCCACGATGATTCCTTCACCATAGATTTTATCTCCTAAAGGAGAGAAAACAACAATGCCTGCGGCTGCCTTATCCTTAGTTCTCTTATATCAACCATCATAGTAGAGGCTATAAGTATCTACAAGAGTCTTTATGGATGGGGGTGGTGGAAGGCCCTTTCTTTTCACCCTGAGATTTTTTCCATAGCATCTGTTTGTCAAAATATCAACCAGGCATTCTCGAGTTTTTTTTCACCTGCACTGTATAATCAAACTCTTAAAGTCAGACCACCCACTTTGCTATTTTGTATATGTTGTAGTGCATAGGGAAACATATCCTCCACAGTGATGATCACAAACCTCTTTGGAAGCAAATATGGCTGAAATTTCGTTACTGTAAACATGAGAGCCAACACTAGTTGTTCCATGGAGGTGTAAGCCTTCTCTGAGGCTTTCATGAGGCGACTGGCAAAATACACAGGCCTCATGAAGGATGTTTTTGGATATTTTTGTAGGAGAGCAGCACCAATGGCCTCTTCGCCCATGCTAGGGTTTACAAAGAATGTTTCTTCCCAAGGAGGCTGGAGGATTATAGGAAGTGATCCCAACATTTTCTTTATCTCCTTAAAATGTCCTTCACTTTGTTCACTCTATACAAGTGTTTCTTGGCATGTCAGTTGCTGCAGGGGATATATGGCCTGAGAGAGTAAGTGTATAAATCTACCCAAATATCTTAGCTTTTGTAAGAAGGAGACTAATTGTTTGATGTGAAAGGGAGCGACGGATCAAAGGTTGGACTCAAGAGCTATGGCGGGAGAGCAAGAGCAAGAAAGGGAGAGACTAGAAATGGGAACTCCAATAGTCACAATGTGTGACCAGGCCTTCCTTTATTCAAACTGTCACTAAAAGAACAAAGAATAAAGTGACGGTGATGGGCGCCCACTACCTGTAGTGTGCAGTGGTGGTGACTGTCAGTGTAGTAATACATTGGCAGCTAGGTAGAGGCGCCTTTAGACCTAACAACCTCGCACTTAAAGACGAATCTGCCCCAGTGAGGAGTGAAAAGAAAAAGAAAAAAAAGATAGTACAACATGTACACATGTACAACAGGATAAGGAAAGACGTCATCTCATCCCACACCCATCAACCTCCTAAGGAAGGCAAAGCGCTCTATAGAGAGGCTTTTCATGAGCAGATTTGTAGGATTCTGATCAGTCGAGATCTTGACAAGATCAACAAACTTGTCCTCAATGACCCCACGTATGAAGTGATACCTCACCTCAATGTGTTTCGTCTTTGCATAAAAGACTGGATTCTTGGCTAACTGAATAGCACTCATAGAATCTGAATGCAGTGTAGGGATAGCACCAATACCAAGGTCAGCAACTAAACGACCCAACCAAATGGCCTCCTTGCAAGCCTCAGTGGCTGCAACATACGCGGCCTCTGTAGTAGAAAGGGCCGTGCATTTCTGCACCCTGGACATCCAAGAAACAGCACCTCCAGTATAGGTGAATACATAGCCGAAAGTGGACTTCCTACTATCTCCATGTTCTGCATAATCAGAGTTAGTGTACCCCATGACTCCTGTATCTTGGCTGCCATAGCATATGCACATATCTGCAGTGCCCTTCAGGTACCTCATGATACCCTTCACGGCATCCCAATGCTTATTGCTAGGTGTAGTCATATAGCATGCCACAACACCAACTGCAAAGGCAATATCTGGACGAGTGGCTATCATGGCATACATAAGACTGCCCATTGCGGATGCATAGGGAATATTGGCCATCTCGGCCCTCTGCTATTCTGTTTGCAGACAATCAGCCTGTGATACCTTCAGAGAAGAAGGCAATGGATAGCCAATAGGCTTTACGTCCTATATGCGGAAGCGCTCAAGGACTTTATGAATATACACTCCCTCTGTGACAAGTAGAGGAGTGCCTGATGCCTATCGCGTCTAATGCACATACCAAGTATGTGAGCGGCCTATCCCAGATCTTTCATCTCAAAGCTCTTCTTGAGCTGAGCCTTAAGAGCATCTAGCTCATCATGAGCTTTCCCTGCTATCAACATATCATCCACATAGAGTACTAAAACCAATAAAGAACCATCATGGGATTTCTTCCTGTAAAGACACGGATCCATAGCACTCCGGCTGTAGCCCAGTGACTGCATAAAGGCATCAAACTTATGATACCACTCCCTAGGTGCCTGTTTCAAGCCATAAAAACTTTTCTTCAATTTGCACACTAGGTGGTGCCAGGTTCTGCAAAGTCCTTAGACTGCTCCATATAAATCTCATCATGCAAGTACCCATGTAAGAAAGCTGTCTTCACATCCGTCTGGTATAAATCCAAGTCAAGCTAAGCAACCAAAGCCAAGACTAAGCACAGGGTGGTCATCTTAACCATAGGAGAAAAGACCTTATCAAAGTTCACACCATGCTTCTACTTAAAACCCTTTGCTACCAATCTAGCCTTGTATGCGGGCTTGGGGTGTCCAAGGGTACTTTTTAGCTTGTACACCCACTTGCATGGCAAAGCCTTCTTGCCCGTAGGCAAGGAAACTAAATCCCAAGTGTCATTCTTATGTAGGGAGTCTATCTCAGACTGCATAGCCCTCTCCCAGGAGTGACTGTCACCCCTGCGTATAGCCTCATCATAGGTAAAAGGCTCTCCTGTATCTGTAACCAAGACATAATGCATCGAGGGCTGAAATCTATCAGGTGGACGTCTGTCTCTAGTAGACCGTCTCACGACAGGCTCTACTGCCTGCCCAACTGCCTGTCCAACACCCTAACCATGAGCATCTGCTGCAGCTGTAGGCTATCCAACTGGCTACGCGGGAGCTCTCGGCTCCTCCTGAAATATGACCCTACAGATCTCAACAACTCTCTCAGGTTGCTTATGCATTTTGTCTTCATGGAAGACTACATCATGACTGCAAATGACTTTTCGCACCTGCGGATCCTAGAGACGGTAACGCATCTCACATGCATCCCCATAACTAGGGAAAATGCATTTGACACTCTTGGGATCTAGCTTACTTCTCTTGTGCCTAGGCACATGGAAAAATGCCTCATATCCAAAGACACAGAGATGCGCATAAGAGGGAGGTTTTCTAGTCCATACCTCCTCTCCAACCTGAAAATCCAAACCACTAGAGAGTGATCTGTTTATGACATGCATAGCTGTACCAACTGCCTCAGCCCAAAAGCTCTGTGGTAGACCTGCATGGCTAAGCATACTGCGTACACGCTCCTCGATGGTTCTATTCATTCGCTCAGCCAAACCATTCTGGGGGGGGTATAGGGGGCGGTCAACTGACACTTAATACCCCTCTCATCACATAACTTCTCAAAAGCACGTGAGACATACTCACCCCCATTATTTGTCCTTAGGCATTTTAGCTTGTACCCAGACTGGTTCTCAACCAATGCAAGCCATATCTGAAACACAGCCAAGACATCAGATTTTAGCTTAATGGGATAATCCCAAGCTTTCCGTGAAAAATCATCTATGAACGTAACAAAATACCTTGCACCACCCATAGACTGACAAGGCATGGGCCCACAGACATCCGAATGTACCAATGCCAAGGGCTCACTCATGCGTGGCCTACCAGACTTCTTATGCGTAGACCTAGTCTGCCTGCTATAAAGACAATGCTCACATGAATCAAAACATGCATAATCAAGGGGCGGTAAGTACTGCAAACTAGAAAGCATTTTCATTCCCTTCAAAGACATATGGCCCAAACAGGCATGCCAAAGAGATACATGTGGGATAGAACCCACAGACAAAACATGATCAAGGGGGGAACCACATTCTAGCTTCTTCCTTGAGCACCAAAGGAAAAGCCCTCACTTTAATGCTTCATAATCCCTCCCAGAGACAAGGAAGGCCATCTCAAGGTTGTCCAAAAAATCCAATACATTTTCCCCATTGCATGCCCAAAGAAGCTTGGAAGTGCCATGTTGCCTTAGTAGAGTACAAAGATGAACATGTCTACACTTAAGTTGTATTTTATGAGGGGAAGGATGAATGGGTTCACAGATGCATTGATTTCAGTAAGACATCTAGGCTCCAGTATGCTTCTAATAATGCCTTGGAATCTAAGCTTTGTGCTGGCTACAATATGCATAGTTTGCATAGCAAGAGGTTGGATTGGACCATACAACTCGGGATGATTCATGAGAAACTATTATAATAAAATAAAGACATGTACATTGAAGGATGCATTGTAGTCTAGCATTGGGAAGATTATAGGTTCAGGTGATACAAGAATCTCCCTTAATCTTTCAGCCCCAAAGTACATGACAAGACGCTGCTAGAAGAAAATCTTCCTATTGATGCATACATTAACTTGGATGTTTTGTATAGAGTGGAAGGTGTAGAAATTCCAGCCATTATTATTATTCATAAATGGAGACTACTTAAGGGAGTAGAGGGAATGCACTTTCTTTTTGGAACCCATCATCTTTGCTATACAGAGAATTTGCTCACTAGTGATTGTTCTTGCCTTAGTGTGTCCATCCTCGGTGACATATATTTCATAAGGTGTGATGGCCTCCTTTTCAACCACACCCAACCTTTGAGCTAGCAACAGTTGAAGGTAGTCTCCATACTTTGCACCTCTACAAAACTCCACACCGTTCATACATATTTGTCCTCCTTTGATGTGGATTAGACCCAGAGAGAGAGAGGGATTTGCTGATTTGGAGACGAGGACCTCCTGAAAGGGCCTTTACTTTGTTTGTAAAACACTCACCATAGTTATGAGCCTAGCAATTGATGACAACATGATTTTTTCCGTCGTGAGAGAATGAAATTTCTAAGATGAACACCTTTTACCCGCATACGTGCCGTCATCTAATAGGCCTACTTCCTTTCTTGGGCTTCCTTGGGAGCACTTGTTGGTGAAGGCATTGGAAAAGAGCCACTTGGAGCACTTATTGTAGAGGATGCACCACTATGTGTCGTATCGTCCCGCATAAGGAGGTAGAGAATTGTGGATGAGAATGTCCTCAGTGGAGGCACCAATTTATGAAGAAGGAAATTCGGTATGGCAACCTCTATACTATGCCAAACTCCCTTCTGCCACAAAATGAATGAGGTAAGGGCACCACCTAGTCATGGAAGAGCGGACTAGGACGCCATGCAAGAGGGAGAGGAGCTTGTGAGGGAGAAGAGAGAAAAACTAAGAGAGAGAGAGAGAGAGAGAGAGAGAGAGAGAGAGAGAACTACAAAAAATAGATGAATCAATAAAACTTAAGAGGGAACAAGAGATGAAGAACCCTCAAGACGTAACCAATATACACAATATGGACACTAATAGCATGGGCTTATTACACTATAGAGCATGCATTAGCTATAGTAAGGGAATGAACTGCATGAGCTCAGGAGAGAGAATTGAGAAGGCTCAATAAGGATGAAGAAGGCCTCTTGGCTCTCTCTTGCTTGCAAATTACAAAGGAGAAGGCCTCTTTATATAGGCCTTGAGGGTATTTAGGGAGGAGGTTAAGATAGAATAGGAATTAACACCACCAAAGCTACATTAAGGCGGTTCCACCAATGTGGAAGCTCCATCTAGATGTTTTGTTGACCAATTTTGTACTTAATCAAGTTCCATTATAGGCGAGTTGTCTCCATTCTCCCCCCTATATCTTGAGTTCAAGAGCTCTCCTATAAAAAAAATATAGAGAATCTTCATAAAATAAGATCATATCTAGCAATAATGGAGAGAGAATAGTGAGAATTCATATATTACTACTGTAATTAAGGATGATTTGAGGGTGATTTAGGAGGGGAATTCTAATGGTTTATTAGCTTGAGAGAGAGGAGAAGAGAGGGGAAAGGGTTAGGAGTCTAATGAGTGATGTTTTATGGAAGTGTTAAGTGTAGGGAAGAAAGTGTTGGTGTGTATAAAATTGGGAGGTGGTCTCCACCGCAGTTGGAAAAAGTTGGCATCCACCATTTTGACCATATCTCCCGACTCGTAGCTCCAAAAAATTATAAAAAAATACCAGTCGAAACTACAACTCATACGCTACAACTTTCATGTTGAAAAGTTTTTTTTGGATCGGAATGAAATTATTTTTAAAAAATCTTACAAAATCATGTGCCTGATTTTCCTTCCACTAATGCTTCCAAGAAGGGTCCCATTTGTTTGAATTATCATAAGGCTCCAAAGCCATGACATTATGAGCCTCACATGCCCTTTGGATGGCTCCAAATCCATTTCATGTCTTTTCTTTTCACATTACACATTTTCCCTTCACCTTCCTCCATTGATCTTTACTCTTCACCCCCCCTTGGTAAACCGGTCCATGAAATATTTCCATCAAGTGATTTCTTGGATTTTCCAAGAGGTTGTTCCCACCCTCTTCTTTATTTCAAACCTCCAAATGTACAAAAAATCAACAAAGTATTAGATAAATATTTTTTTGTGATTTTCTTGGATCACCACTATACTTTCCCATGATCATTTTTTTGAATTGAGTATGCAAAGAGATCTATTTCTATTCCACCTTGAACTAAAATGATGAAGAGAAAGAGTGAGCCAATTTTGCAATGTAAAAAAATGAAGGGCAAACACTACGACTTGGCTTGCTTTCGTGTTTTAACCTGAAATTGGACAAGTGTATCAAATTGGTGGTTTGAGCTTTGAGGAGAACTTGATTCTATGTTGGCTCCATCTTCTTATCCAAACAAAAGTTACCCTTAGTTCATGAACTTACTTTGTATCTATCTCCCACATTGTATCACATGATGTTGTTGCATGGGTTGTACATATGTATTCGCCATTATAATAGTGTAGACATGGCATAATAAGACCAAGATACAAGCATACTTCAAGGAAGGACTAGCCTAGAGTCCACAAAGTAGGTAGGATACCCAAGAGAGGGTGCAAAACCTAATTCACAATTGTGAAAACACTAAAATGCAAAATAGATACAAATCTCCCACCCTAGAGAAATGACCTAATAGTAGCCCTAATTTATGTTTACATAAGGGTGGGGGATCTTAGTTGTATTCACCCTTTTGGTGCATCCATGCTACAGAAGCTCTATCATTGCAACTATGGAAGCTTCCTAATCTCTTCTTATATTCTATCATCTTGCCTGCATTGTTGAGAATGACTGACAGAGAGTAAGTGAGAGGTGTGTTGAGTGAGTGACTGAGAGAAGGTAAAGCTATTTGTCATCTTCTTTCTCTTTTTCCTTTTCTCTACTAGCTTTTTGACTTATTTGTGTGCTCAATGGTGGATGCAAAGGAGTGAAATCCGATCATGTTTCTTGGGTCATGGAACCATCTTCCAATCTTCAAGCTTTCGGACTAGAATAGGAGAAGGTAAGTTGGTGAGTTTACTACACCTCAAGGCTAGTCTTGTATTCCTTGATAGAGAGAGATGATTTTTAGTTAGAGTGAAGTGTGGAGAGAAAATGTAAGATATTGTCACCACAGTGAGTTGCAACTTCTAAAACAGTAGAAGTCAGTCCAATGTCTTAATTGTTGTGTGTTTAGCTCAGCATTTTAGTTGCATTGTTGGGACCTGGGATGGTGCAACCATCAAGGTTCTCTCGCTTCTACCATGTGGTAGAATAGGAGGCTTGTTGCATTGTTGGGACCTGGGATGGTGCAACCATCAAGGTTCTCTCGCTTCTACCATGTGGTAGAATAGGAGGCTTGTGCATAAGCGTGGATAGGATTGGTGGGATGTGGATCATTTGCATTTATGGATAGCATACTTTGAAACCCATGTGACTAGTTTAGGAAGGCCAAATCAAGAGGGACCCATTTGTTAGAGTGAGGTTGCAGAGATACAAATTGTTAAAGTAGAAAAAATCACAAAACAAAAAGTTAAAAAAATAAGAGTCAAACTCAAAACTCAAAATGCAAAATGCAAAGCACAACAATCATACTCTTCTTGCTTGGACATGTGTGGTGAAATTGAGACTACTCAATGCATATTTCTTGTTATGGAAAAATATGTGGTGTGTGCATTGAGGAAAGAGATATTGGATAAACTTTAAATCCTAAAAACATAACACCCATAAGCCTAGCCCCACAAGGTAAGTCTAACCACATCTTTGATTTGTTTTTTGAAAAGCTTGATACATGATGAAGATTTGGATTTGTTGCATATAGGGTTGCATTGCTAATGGTTGTGGGGAAAATAGGGCATTGCTTGTGCCTTGCATTGCATCACCGTTTCTTTTGATACTTGCATGCTTACAATAATTTGGGGGGCTATGGATTTAGGGGGATGCTTCTTGCATCTAACTTGATTGAGAGGTCATATGGAGTTGAAGTTCATTACATTTTGAGCTAGCTATCAAGACTATCATCTTTTTCATTTGTGATTCTAGTAATTATTGACGTATTTGGCTCATTTATATTGGTAGGTTGATGTTGCTAGGGAAGTCATCATTATACTAGACATGGTGCCATTTGTCTACCTCTCTTGGAACACAAGCCTATGACCTCAAGTGCCATTGCAGCTCTCATTGTCTTGAGCAGTGATCTTTGAAGTGCTTTGAGTAGCAATCTTGTTTATCTGAAATGTAACTACTCAAATGAGCCATTACCAAAGATCAAATAGGGGCCATAGCTTATTTTGATATGATATGGACATTGTCATGGTTGGTAGATTCATTCTTGTTCAAAATGTGCTCTCTTGAGTTGTTTCCTGTGAGAAGACTTTCAGAGGACATCGCCGCCTATGAAGTTGCATAAGTTGGGGAAGATATAACTAAACTTGCACATCAGGTACATTTGGAGTTGTAACATTATAGGCGGCGGTTGGCAGGCTCATAGGCAACAATTGCATTCTATTCAATGATAGCTACCAGATTAGGTGGTGTGCAGCTTATGTAGCAGGCAATTCGGGGGCTGTGCGGTGATGTTCAATTTGCAATGAGCTTGCACATCAAGTGCATTTGGAGTTGTAACATTACAGGTGGCAGTTGGGAGGCTCCTAGGCAGTGATTGCATTATTGTGCTCAATGATAACTAGCAGACTGGGTGGTGTGTAGCTTGTGCAGTGGGCAATTTGAGGGCTATGCAGTGATGTTCAATTTGCTAGCATTAGCATGCAAGATACATCTTTCTTTCTTTCTTTTTTATTTAAGTTATTTATTTATTTGTTTCTAAAATAAAAACAAAAAATACCCCTTAAGATACACCACCACCATACAAGCACATCACCCACGTAACACATATACCCCCTACCCCTATAAGGGCTTTGTAACTATACCATGGCATTACTGCTAGAAAACACCTATTTACAGAGTAGTAGTGACTTTGAGCCTTGCTTAGCTTACACTCTACATGTGATTCCTTATGCCCAATGGTAAACCCTCACATGTGTAGCGTCACGAGGGTATAGTCCCTAGGATGTGCCTATGTTATACTATTTCCTTCATTGAATGATACAAGAGTGTAGCTTGTTCTTATATATCGTGTTACCTTTATGTGCCATGTTCAGTGTGAGTGATTGAGTGCAAGTGCATTACACTTGGTATCAGAGCAACTTTATAGGAGAGAACTAGTGTCTCAAAATCATATCGTGACAACCCATGTCATGACACCCCACATCACGATGTCCTATGTCATGTTGCCCCACATTGCATCACCCCACATCACATCAATCCCCATCACGATGCCCCTAGTGTGATAATTTCTGGTAAAAGTCATCATCTGAAGACATGACATGGATTTCAACCAGAACAACCATTATCGAAAGGTAGATACTTGAGGTATGCTAGAGTCACTGAAGATAGGAAGGGAGAAATGGCAATCATCTACCTAGGGGAGGACACTATTAGTTGGTACCTACTAGAATAGGAGAAAGGATGCACTATCTTTTCATGGGAAGAACTTCAAGAGGAGCTCAAAGACTACTTCATCCTAAATATGGATAAATTCAAAGGTACATATGAGTGGAGGAATCTCAAGCAAACACAAGGAAATATGAAGGAGTGTGTTAGCAAGTATAGGCAATTGATGCTGCAACTATCCAACAAGGACACAGATACAAAGTTATATGGATTTCTATTCAGCATGCAAGAGTGGACCAAGGGAGACATTGAAAGACAAGGACCAACTAGTTTGGTAGAGGCCATGAGGACGGCTAAAAGATTGGTCGACTTAGAAGGGAGGAGGGTAGCTGAAGGGAGTCAAGCTATATTCAACACCAACCTTACCACCAACTATTGGACCTCAAGACCCAATCCCCCAAGGGCCTCCATCTCAAAGATTCAAGGTCAAATCTCAAGAATAACCCCAGCCACATCACATTCAACCTTGAAACCAAGAGGAGCAGTTGGATATTGGAAAAACAACCACTATAGACCAACCCCTAGTGCATCTTATAGGTCTACAAGATCAAATACATCACGTGGAGACCCCAAGCCTCAACCATAGGGGTTAGATGTTTCAAGTGCATGGGATCCTATTACCAAAATAGATGACCCCCCATGGAAGACATCCTCAATAAGTGGGTCCAGGGTAATAGTCACAAGTGCTACTGAGGAGAAGAGCCACAACCCCTGCGCATCTAGGAAATCCCTAATGGAAGTGAAGAGAGCCTAGACCACCCAAGATTGATGACAATTAGTGCACATCCCCAATGCATGGTGGCTCGAGTAGCAACAATACATCACTTATACCTCAAGGGAAGAGTGAGTGAAGGGAATCAAGCAATCATGATAGACACAAGAGCCACTAATAGTTTAATTACACCACATTGTGCAGCAAAACATGGACTCTGACTGTTTAAGGCCCCACAAGGATTAACAGTGACCTTTGCACAAGGAGAAGCAAAGGAGGTCAAGCAAGTCTTTGTAGTGCAAGTGAAAGTAGGTAAATGGAAGGCCAAGCTCAACTTTCTAATCATGGATGACTTTGAAGTCATTTTGGGTCTGGAGTTCTATGACAAATATGCCATTGTAATGTTTGGAAAACAAGGTAATGAAATGCTACTAGATATGCAAGGAGAGGGCATAAGAGTACCATGGAAAGAATGCAAGTCCCACATAGGACATCAATCAAAGTGCAGATGAAGGAGACCAAGCTTGGAGTCTTATGCCAAGCTGCAAAGTCAGCACCTAATAAACTAGGAGCACTAGTCCAAGTAATGCCTAAGCAAGTCACCAATATTGGGCCCTGCATCATGACTTGTAGTGCCAAACAAGTGGAGAAATCATTGGTTAGGTTAGCATTATGTTTTGATTCTATTGTAGTTTTATGTAGTTATCTATGTTACTCAATGAATAATAGAAAAGATTATTGAGAGCACTCTCCTCTTTGAGATTTCCTCACTCAGTGTCTCTCTCTCTCCCTCTACATCTTGAACATGCCTCACTATCACCCACAATGATCGAATCATTCACATATATGGTAATGACCCACAATACTAGCATCACTCTCACATACATAGAGAGTGAGTGATCAACCTGTACTCTACAAAACCCAACGTTGACAAGGTATTCTGCAATCCTATCCTTCCATGCTCTAGGTGCTTGGTTCAATCCATACAAGACTTTACAAAGCATGCATAGATAATCTGGATGATTCTTATTCACATAACCACGTGACTACTCCACATAAAATTCCTCTCGTAATTCTCCATACAAGAAGCCATTTTTTAGATCCATTTGATGCATGGTCCCACCCTTTGATATATCCATTGCTATCAAGCAAGGAGACATGGTGCATTTATACATTATTTGACCTATAGAGCAGGAGGTCGCCAAGAAGGCCAAACCACAAGTTGGCAACAAAGAAGTGGAATTGATACTTGAGGAATATGTAGATATGATGCTAGCAGAATTTCCCAAAGGCCTTATGAATCCAAGAAGTTCACATATATAAAAACTAGATGGACCACACATAAGAAGGAAATGCTAGCAATTATTCACTACCTTAGAAAATGGAAGCAATGTGTACAAGATAAACACACAATTGTGTTCACGAATAACATATCACACATTCCAAGCCAACATGCTTACTTCAACCAATATCGGTACCTAGCCAACCATGGGATGTCATTAGCTTGGATTTCATTGTGGAACTCCTCAAATCCCAAAGCTATACCATCATCTTTGTAGTGATGGACTATTTTTCCAAACAAACCCACTTTGCCAAGCCACCATTGAATGCCAAGGAGGTAGCCTGTCTCCTCTTTATGCATGCCTTCAAGTTAATGGGCTACCCTTAGCCATTGTATCAAATCAAGATGGTTGCTTCATGAGTGACATGTAAAATGAACTCTTTACGACTTTGGAAAGACAATTGAGATTCTCATCATCCTTCCACCTTGAGAAAGGTGGACAAATAGAAAGAGTGAAGCAAGGCATTGAACATTGAAGACAATCTTAGAACCTATGCAAGGATGGACCAAACAGATTGGACCTTGTATCTTGATATACTCGAGCTCCACTATAATAGCTCAATTTATTCAACAATAGGTTACACACCCTTTGATTTAGCCACAAGGAAAGAGGTCATCACACTCTTAGCCTTATCTTTAGGAGCTTCCAAAGTCGAAGATCCGGATGCAAAATACTTCTTGAAGAAATGGAGAGAAAGAAATGTGGCTGTTAAGTAAATTTTGGAAAAGAGAAAATTTACCATGACAAACAAACCAATAAGAAATGCAAAGCAGTCCTCTTCACCAAAGGAGACATGATTTTGATCAACTCCAAGCATATGTCCCTTCCAAAGAATATAAGGCCCAAGTTTAACCACTGCTACTATGAACCCTGCTGCATCACCCAGGTCCTGAATGAGGTCACATACAAGCTAGACTTTCCAGAAAGCATTTGTGTCTAAAATGCATTCCATGTATGCCTTTTGTGCAGGTTTTACCCTGACACCTAATGGGGGTGGCATTTTTCATTGCTTCATTCCAATGGCCCCTTAAAAGTAGAAGCAATCATTCGGTGTTGAAAACACAAAGATTACCTCGAGTACCTCACCAAGTGGAAAGGGTGCCCTCTCAAAGAAGCCACCTTGATTTCGAAAGTGGAGGCCCATGAATGTGGCAATGAGGCCTTTACTACTTAGCTCAAGGAGAATCCCAATAATTCTTCCAATGTACCTTGAGTCATAACTTAACTTACCATAGGACTTGCAAACCTCCACTCCTCAAATGTAATTTAGTCAAGGGTGGATTAGCACAGTAATAAGAATAAAAGAAAAAATGAGCCTAGATGGGTAGACAATGGCCAACTTGATAGGAAAATCTATGTGAAGACCCCCAAGTTCTAGTGCAACATGCACTGACCAGCTTAATAGAAAAGGTTGCATTAAGAGCCCACTAATGCATCAAGTCCTACACTAGCAGAGACGTTGACCAACTTTTTAGATGGAGCTATCTTAAGACATCAAAATGATTCAATAAGCACTACCCTTAGATTACTAAGGACACCAATTAATTATGTGGGAGTAAGTGTAAGGGATTTGTAGCTATACCATAGCATTATTGCCAGAAATACCTATATAGAGAGTAGTAGTGACTCTGACCACCTACTTACTTTTCACTCTACGCATAATCCTCTATATCCAATGGTGGTGAACCCTCACATGTGTAACATCATGAGGGTGTAGTGCTAGGATGTGCAGATTTTTTTAATGTTTCTTTTATGGAATAATAAGGTATTTGTAGCTATACCATGGCATTACTACAGAAATACCTATATAGAGAGTAGTAGTGACTCTGATCCCTACTTAGTTTTTACTCTATGTGTAATTCCCTATATCTAGTGGTGGTGAACCCTCACATGTGTAATGTCACGAGAGTGTAGGCCTGGATGTGCCTATGTTGTACCATTTCTTTCATGGAATAATACAAGAATATACCTTGTTCTCACATATCATGCTACCTTTTTGCACTGTGTCAAGTGATTGAGTGCAGGTGCATCATAGACCTCCTTCACAAGCATAGATTTAGAAAAAATGTTCAACAAACACACACCATACATACCTATCCACACATGGCACTCCACTAGCTCATACCCACACACACACACACATTTACCCCACAAAAACCCCTTTCACATGACCACTCCATCAAATACACTAACCACCACCCTACCCTAATCATCACCACAAACCACTTAGCCCTCTCACTCAAACATCCCTACCTACCTCACACTATCTAGGCTCAGCACTCCCACTTTGTTTCCCTAATACTTAGATTTATACTTGCACCTCATCACTTTCAAACTTCCACCTAGGCCCACTCTAGCACCATTCATACCACTCATTGGAACTTACTTTTTTTCACTTAGCCCATATCAATCTTTTTCCCTATAATCCTAGCTAATAGCCATACTTATACATTAGGTCTTAACACATGTACTTGTGTACTAGGATCACAAACTTCCACCTCTTTGATCCCACTCATCTAAACACAACTCATTCTAATGTATGTACTATATCACTCACCACCACTCACACACTAGGTCATACACACTAGACCCTAGCCCTTGTACTCTACCCCTTAGTAGCACACTAGAACCTAGCCTACATACACTCATACACTAGTTTACTCACACACTAGAGCTCATCCACTTGCACACTAACCCACCCCTTGTACTTGCACACTAGACCGAGGTCTACCCCTTGCATGCTATAGCACTTACACACCATGCCATTTGGACTCACACTCGAATACTATATCCTCGGAATTTGCATAGTAGCCCTATCGTTTGTACTCTAGGATTCATGCACTAGGATTATTACCGTAGCACTCACTTCTATTCACTCACTCACTTCTACCCAACCCCCACCCACTTCCACTTCTACCCACATAATTCCATCCAATCACCCCTACTCACCTACTTCTACCAACCCACCTCTACTCACCTACACATGTGTACCATAGACCCTAAAACCCACCACTTCCACCCACTACTACCCACTCCCACCCATCTACTTCTACTCGTCACTTCTACTCACCCGCATTAAATCTATCTACTCACTTCTAGAACTTCCTCCACTATCCTCAACCCTAACCCACTTCTACACAACCTAGTCACTTCTATCCTACACATAACCCAACCCACTACTACCCTTGGTCCACTTCTACACTAAATCCTAAAACCTAACCACCCTAAACCCTTGCATACCATTCATTCCATTTAATTGCATCACATTTATCTAGTCCTTGCATTAAGAAAAGTTTTTTTGACTCAATGCCATCTTAAGGATTGTGATATAATTGAGGCATTGTTTGCACACGCGCATTGTGATTTTGAAGACAATAAGCCTCATTTTTGCACCAAGCTCTCTAGAAGTGTGATGTGAAGAGAGAATCACGATCACTAATGATTCTTCTGGGCAACCCATGTAGCTTGAATATCTCCTTGATGAACAACCTTGCAATGTCTGAGGCTTTATAGTTTGTCTTAACAGGAATAAGGTGTGCAACCTTAGTAAGCATATCAACCACAACTATAATAGAGTTGTATCCTCCCTGAACTTGGGGTAGGCCAACAACAAAGTCCATACTGATGGATTCCCGTTTCATTTGGGGAATGTCAAGTGGTTGCAACTTTCATGGCATTTTGACATGTTCGACTTTAATACGTTGACAAGACAAACACTTGGTGACATATTTGAGAATGTTACCTTTAGGACTCTCCCAATAGTAGCTTTTCCTGACTGCATTGAGGGACTTGGCATAGCCAAGATGTCCTGAGAAAGGGGAATCATGAGCTTCCCAAAGTATCTTCTGCTTGATTGACTGGCTTGCCGGTATACATAATCTCGCTCTATAGTAGACAAGTCCACTATTGATAGAGAATTCTTGATACTTAGCCTGTAGCTTCGGGTCCTGATCCTTGATAGGGATATCCCTTAGCATCTTCTGATAGGTTGGGGATCATGGCATGCTTCTTCTCTAGCTAGCTCAAGTATTGGGTTGTTTGGCATGGATACCTTTGTGGCTAGAGATCTAGCTGTTGATGGATTTTGCAAGATTAGAGAATTAAGGAATGCCTTACAACTAAGTGCATCGGCAACTACATTCTCCTTTCCAGGCCGGTACTTGATTTCAAAATCATACTCTTCCAGCACTTCAATCCACCGACATTGCCTCATGTTGAGTTCATTTTGGGTAAAGATCCACTTAAGACTTTTATGATCTGTCACTAGGGTAAACTTGTTACCCAGCAGGTAATGTCTCCAAATCTTTAGAGCATGGATGACAGCTAATAGCTCTAGATCATGGGTAGCATAATTCCTCTCATGGCTCTTCAATTTCCTTGAAGAGTATGCTATAGGATGACCTTCTTGCATAAGCACACAACCTAAGGCCAGCGTGCTAGCGTCGGTTACCACTTCGAACTCTTACTGAGGTCCGAAAGTTTCAGGATAGGTGCTGATACCAAACTTTACTTTAGTCTGTCAAAGCTAGATTGTTCAGCAGGTGACCATGCAATCGATGTTTGCTTCTTCAGTAGATCCGTCAAAGGCACTGCAATCAAAGCATAGTTTTTGATAAAGACCCTGTACCACCCTGTCAAACCAAGAAAACTGCGTATTTCTTTGGCAGTTGTTGGTATTGGCCACTCCAGAACATCTCTGCCGGATCCACTGAGATTCCTTCCGCTGATACGATGAATCCCAGATATTCAATCTGACACTTGAAGAATGCACACTTCTTGATCTTGGCATAAAGCTTGTGTGCCCTCATTGTCTCAAGGACAATCCGAAGCTGGGGTGCATGATCTTCTTCCTGTTTGGAGTAGACTAAGGTATCGTTGAAGAAGACGAGTACGAAGTCATCAAGATATGGCCTAAAGATATCCTGCATTAACCTATTGAAGGTGGCAGGTGTGTTTGTCAGCCCGAATGACATGACTAGGAACTCAAAGTGTCCATATCTTGTGTTGAATGCCGTCTTTGTGATATCTTCTTCCTTGATCCTTATCTTATAGTATTCAAACCTGAGATCAATCTTGGAGAAGATCTTCGCACCCTGAAGATGATCAAGAAGTTCATCTATTCTTGGAATAGGGTACTTGTTCTTAATGGCTGATTGATTCAACCCTCTGTAATCAATGCACACTCGAAGCGTTCCATCCTTCTTCTTCTGGAACAGCACTGGAGCTCCCCATGACGAAATGCTGGGATGGATGTAGCCCTGATCTAATAGTTGCTTGAGTTGCTCCTTCAGCTCAATTGCTTCCGGGATGGACATTCTATAAGGCCTCTTTGCAATTGGCACAGCTCCCGGCACTGGCTTGATCTCATGATCAACTTCCCTTTGAGGCGGAAGTTCTGTCAGCTCTTCAGTAAATACGTCTGCGTACTCCTTTAGCCATGAAGGTTCTTCACTGGACTCCTAATTCTAATCTAGCTTGTTAAGCTTAATCAAGTAGACAGGTAGCCCCTTTCTAACTCCCTTTATAATCCAAGATGCTTTGGCCAATTGAATTTTCATCTTTCTAGCCTTTTCTTGAGTTGTGACCAATTCCCCTTCAGAGTTTCGAAAGGAAAATTGGCCCTTTCCACAATGAATGTGGGCGTCATTAGGTTTAAGACAATCCATTCCGAGCAAACACTCATGGATACCTAGGTTCGAAAGGAAACTTGGCCCTTTCCACAATGAATGTGGGTGTCATTAGGTTTAAGCCAATCCATTTTGAGCAAACACTCATGGATACCTAGGTTCATGACTCTGAATCTGACTGAAGTCGTCTTTCCTCCCCAAAAGAATTCCACCTTAGCAGTTTGCCTAGTACAAGTGACCTCATGACCATTTGCTAATTCCACAAGCAAGGTAGGTGCTTCTATTGTGGCTATTCCTAATCTTCTTGCACAAGTGAGTGAGATAAAGGAATGTGTACTGCCACAATCAATCAAGGTTTTGAAGCCTTTACCTTGATAGTCCGATGGTGTTTGAATCACCGAAAACTGGGGATTTGGGCCTTTCTTGTGAAGGGTGGCATGGACTATTGCCCTCTCAAAGTCTGCTTCCATGGTCGGGTCTTCTTCTTTGCACATTTCCCTATTGGCAACACCGGTTCTTCCTTTGCCCTGGGTGGCGGCTCCTTGGCCACGGGCAGTTCCTTGGAAAGGTCCTTGACGTTGTCGTGTGCCAAGTTTAGGACATTGCCTTTTGAAATGATCGGGCTCATTGTAATGGAAGCAATGGAAGTTGTGGCCATTACCTTGGGTAGGAACAAAGTTGTTGACATTGTTGGTCCTCGCTTTCTTCCTTTGTCCTCGGTTTTGACCTTGAACTCTGTTTGCTTGGGACCTATATACTCCTTTGTTCTGATCATCAAAAGACTAATTTTTGTTACTTCTTGGCCTGGCCTGCACTTCCTGAATTATAGACGCAGCTCGAATGAGTGTGTCCTAAAGGTCTATTGGGTGCATTGGTTCGAGATGGGTATTTATGGGTGGGTTTAATCCAGCACAAAACTTCGACACCTGTTGTGTCATATCCATTTGTGGCGCATACTTCAGAAGAGAGACAAACTTTGAGTAGTATGCGTCAAGAGTCAAGCCTAGCTGTTTCAATTCATAGAACTCATTCATCTTCTGCGTGAGATACGCAAGTGGTAAGTATCTTCCTTGCACAGCTTTTTTCAGCTTTTCCCAGGTAACAAACCCTTCCGAGATTCCTTGGTCTCTCCACCATTTCTTCCACCAAGGTCTGGCTTTGTCCGTGAGCTTTAGCTTGGCGAGCATTGCTTGGTTGGCGGGTGCAGTACCGGCCGCTTCAAAGTAATCTTCCATTGACTCTATCCACATCTCAGCATCAGCTTGGACAGTCCTTCCTTTCCCGTCAAATTCTGGTGGCTTGATCTGCTTGAGAAAAAACTTCTTTTCCTGAATCACGACTATTCTTGGTGTAGGGTTTGGACTAGGAACCTGTACTTGAGGTTGTGCCTGAGTAAAGGACTCTTAACCTTAACAACTCACTAATCGTTACTATTATATTTCATATCCAATTTAGCTTTTAGCCAAGAAACCTAACCACTTAACTTTTTATCAATACTCATAGACAAGACAATCATTGATAAAAAGAAGTCTTATTTCATTCATGTGGGCATAGCCCTTTCGGAGTACAATATTTCTTGGGATGGTAGAGCAAGTTGATACATTAATTTGGGGAGAATAATGTTGTGTTACATTCAGCTACGGGAACTGGGTAGTAGTATGGATTTGGGTCATGGATCTTCAGGAATTGATATGTCATTGGAAGATTAGGGTATCCTCTCCTTTGGTACCCATTCTTCTCGTAGCATCCCAACACCTTGATCCTGTCGCGGCGGGGATTATGCGGATCACTTCCTCGTACACATATGTGTTCAGCTCGACCTTCTGACTTTCGATATGTAAAGTTGTGTTTACGTGAGCCTCAACAAAAATGAACAGCTTTACGATCTTCAGGTCCTCCAACCATTTGATTCTCTTTAGGTTGGTTCGAAGGTACGCAAACCAGTGGGCAGCTATGTAATAGATTCCTGAATCACCCCTCCATCTCCGTTCCATGTACAAAGGCGATGGATTGTAAATACGGTCTAGGATGTTCATCATATCAATCCTTCGTCGATAATCCAGGCATGCATTGCGGTCATAAACATGACCTGGAACACCATAAACCTGTTCCATGCTTCATGACTCTGCAAGACAGCATCGAAAGTAAGGAAATGTTCTTAGCAACATTTTCTTTACTTCTTCTTATTAAGTTTTCTTATAAAGACAGATCCTTCGCTGGTTCGCTCTGATACCAACTATAACGTGTCCACCTGTTCCCTTACAGGACACGTCTTAGCAGCCCATCAGAAAGAGGGTCTAGAAGGCTCTGCTCGGCACTCCCATGGAATGTTACGGGGTTTGCGATCTAGGTCTTTTCGAGTCTGCCACGTAGCGAAAGTATTCCGGCTGTTCCCACTTAGGATCACCTGAGTCAGGGTTCTCCCTAATGGTCAATTTCCTAAAACGGCAGCTAGCATCAATCCCATGCAAACTACTTTATGCAGAAACGTCAGGGATGAAGTGGATTCATGCTGCACTTAGTTCAAGGAGAATGGGAAACAAGAGGGATGCAAGGCTCGACCTCTCTGCCCATAAGACATGGTCCCATTCCGTTCCCCTAAAACAACATAAATTGGGATTCTAGTAACCTAAACTCTAGGTCAGCACCCTTATTGTTCATTTCCTTTGAGAAGAGCTCCTTTCTGTCTATTTCAATTGAGAAAAGTTCCCAGCCAATTGGGACCACCCATCTGTAGGACGGAGCCATGGCCACATCCACCACACTTTCCTCAGGGTTGCTTTAGTTGTCTAATTACCTACCACATTTAGTTAGACACACATAAAGCAACTTCCTTAATTAGCTAGTTAAGCACTGCTTCCTTCACGTAATCTTAGCACTTGACATAGAAAAACAATGCCAAACAAGTTCCTTTTCAACAGGTTATCTTACTTATCTTTGGAATACATCCATAAAATCCAGCCCGTAGGCTAATCCATAATCCGCCCGAAGGCTATCCATAATCTGCCCGAAGGCTATCCAGCAATCCACAGGGATTACTAATCCAAGATTCCACCTGTAGACTAGTATACAGGCCTCGAGATCCAATCCCAAGTCGCGTTGGCCTCTGCAAGGCCTGGAAGGCAAGGGATTTATGGCAAGATCCCCCCGTGGCACCCAAACGTCGTCCTGCTCCAAGTAGCACTCAACGAAGAGCTCACACGGTGGGTTCGATCCACGTTCCCGGTGTGGCTAACAACCCCCTTGGTTAGGATCAGGCAGACAGTCGGGGGTAACTGATGCTACCTCTTCCTTCAGGCCTTCAATCTGAAGCATTAATTAACTTTCTATCTTTTAGTTCTTTGAGGAAACAATGCAAACAGTGCTCCTAAACTGTTACAAGCACAATCAATCCAGTGGTCATTTATTTGGCCAACTACTAAAAGGAGTGAATCCTTCTCTCCGAATGCATCCAGAATTTGATCCGGGATCAATTGCGACTTGGAAAGATCCCCAAGGGTTTGTTTGTTCACCCTTTTGTCCTTGGGTTAGGGCCATACCTTGTTAATCCAACTTAACCAATACCTTAGGTTTCATAAATTAATAGTAAATCCTGGCGACCATGTCGCCCTAACTTGATTGATCCTTTGCTTCCACAAGCAAATACCTAACTTTCCTTAACTTGGCAAATCAGCCCAAGAAAGGTAATGTAGCAGGATGACTACTCATCCTCTTGCAAGTTAGACTTATGCCAGAACCTACCAACCTCATTCCAAGGAATGAAAAATTTATCTTGCGGATAAACCACAAGACAGAAGGCATACGCGGATTTGAAACATCAAGATAGAACCCTCGAGGAAGGAGGCATGGTCTTCATTTGCGTACACCCAAAGAAGAGTTCCCTATCATTAGGAGATTGCAAGAAGCTAAGTCCAAGGTATTGTGGACCCTACAAGATCCTCAAGTGCCTAGGACCCAATGCTTACAGACTGCAACTCCCTGAGAACCTAAAGGTTCATAATGTATTCAACATCAGCCTACTGAAGAAGTATGTACCTAATCCTAGCCATGTACTTGATGACCAACAAGTTGTAATGCCTAGCCAAGGAGTCCTTGAGCTACGGCCAGACAGGATCTTAGATGTTAGGGAGAGACAATTGAGATCCAGAATCTTGAGATAATGCCTCGTCCAGTGGAAAGATTATTCCGAGGAGGATGCCACTTGGATGGATGAAAGCACTCTCAACCAATAATACCCCCAGTTCTTCTCGAGATGAGGACATCTCGATTCCTCCAAGGGGGAGAGAATGTAATATTCCCACTCAAAAATATTACTAAACTTAACTCCCCCCACATCGCATAATACCTATGCAAGGTTCTCTCCCGCATCGTAATTACTGGCAGCTTAATCCGTACCATGCACGTGTAAAGATGAGGCATGCGTATTGTGAAATCAAGCCCGGGGGTTCAAGACTGCATAACCGTGAGGAAACACCCTTTTGGAAGGGGGGAAAATGGATAATGATGCATATCAAGAAAAAAATTTTAATTCCCCAGCCAATGCATGGCTGGAGGGAAGGGAATGGGAGAAGGAGGTGATGTGTTGAAGTTGGTGTATGGGGGGAGAGCCATGCACCAGCCACATGGTGGCTTCCCTCTCCCCCCCCTTTAGCTATAAACCCCCCCCTTAGTTAAGGATTGGAAGGAGGGAGGAGCAGACAAACGGTGTTGTGCTGAGGGAGAGGAGAGAGAGAGTGGAGGCCGCCATTGCCATCCCCAAGCCAGGAAGCTGCCGCTGTTTTGACTCCTATTGCCACCACGCAGATTTGCTGCCACTCATCATCAACGCCACCATCCGATTCGTCATCCTCATCACCTCCCTCTTCTAGATTCCCTCTCCACGTAAGCTCTGATTCAGAGCATAGAAGCTTCCTTGGAAGCTTCCATAAGGGGGCTTCCTTAAGCCCTGTTTTTGTGTAGCCACCCCGGTTTCAAAAAAACTGGCTCATAAAGCTCAATTTCCTATGCGAAGAGGAGGTATCGATCTATGGCAGTCTCGGAGAGCGAGAGTAGAGGCTAGAAGGAATCCACGGGGCTCAAGTCATCAACGATGGCTCCCAAGAAGTCGTAAGGTGCACCCGCAGGAGGCTCTTCCCCTAACATTCAAGTGGATATCATCGCGGATCCACAAACCCAGGTTCCACAAATTTATTTTCCACATAAAGAAATGCTTTAAAGCACTTATGCATGTTTCTAATTCACCTAGCATAGGGATAATGCATTTCTCGCTTATCGCTAGTTCAAGTAATAGTGATAAAAGTACATTCGATAAATTATCTCTTTGAAAGATAGATAAGGATTGGTGCATGTCACGAAAGTGGATCATTTGCATTTCCAGAGTTGTCCGTCTTAAGAGATTAGCTGCATGTTGCTATTTTTGGTGCATTTCCAAGTAACGAGTCTAAACGCCTATTTTTTAGGGCAAAGGGATGAAATTGTTAAGTGCATTTTTGATTGGACATGGAAAGAATAAGCGTATGTCGCATCTTAGGCAATATCTTCCTTGTAATGATTCATGAGGAAAAGTCGTTAACACCCGTAGGATGTTACCCGAAAAGGAATTGCAGAGCATGAAAATGAATCTATGGATTTGCATGTGGCATATGCTTGTAAAATGGAATAAGTTAACACTAGCCTTAGTTTTGCATGAACTTCATTAACTACATTGTAGCTAGGAGAAGGTTGCTTGTTGCATATTTGTCATGCAAAAAATTCATTCATCAAGAGTTGCATTTAGGAAAGGTTGCATGGCTTATCAAAGCATGAGATTCTAAAGCGTAGATAAAAGGGTTGTAGGCATGATTCTTTGATGTAAATCCTAGTGGGTCCTAGGTAAGTTATTCTTCAAATTATCATGCGTGTTGACTTTACCAAGGAAAGATAGGGTTATTGCGAATCTTGTGGTATGTAGAAGCAATGAATCGCATGTTTACATGTATTGTGACATGTTGCAACTAGTTTTCTCCTTTAGATCAAGTTTATCATCTCTAGGGAAGGGTCATTCTTGTCACAAGACAAATAGAACAGTTTACCCAAATCACTTGTGATATTAGAACTGTTAGGGTTTCGTGTAGGCATAACTAGTCGACACGATAAACACTTTAAGTACTAGCTAGGGCTTGGCATGTTGGAAGTGCTGCCTAATATCGCACTTGGAATGCCAAGCTGAAACCCTCAAACCCTAAGGTCCTTCCCACATTCACGGAATGTTTGGGTCAATTGGACGCTCATGCAAATAACGATCTAGGGTTTCTACCCTAAGGATCATTCGACTTAATGCTAAAACTCGGATTGAGTTTGGAAACCCTAGGACCGAACGTTGTTGCTCTAGTACAATTAGGATTGGGTTGGGTAAGAAGATGCCCTAATCCCTGCATATTGTCTAAACAAAAGTCCTCGACTAGGAAACACCATTCAATGGGTGAGATGATCCCATGAGTTAGGTGCGGCACTTGTGCAACAAGTTGCAACATCGCATGGCTTTGTGGTTTATCCACAAGATAAATTTGTCATTCCTTGGAATGAGGTTGGCAGGTTCTCGCGCAAGTCTAACTTACAAGAGGATGAGTAGTTATCCTGCTACATTACCTTTCTTGGGATGATTTGCCAAGTTAAGGAAAGTTAGGTATTTTCTTGGAAGCAAAAGATTATCAAGTTAGAGTGACATGGTTGCCAGGATTTACTGTTAATTTATGAAACCTAAGATATTGGTTAAGTTGGGTTAACAGGGTATGGCCGTAACCCAAGGACAAAAGGGTGAACAAAAAAACCCTTGGGGATCTTGCCAAGTCGCAATTGATCCCGTATCGAATGCTGGATGCATTCGGAGAGAAGGATTCACTCCTTAGCAGTTGGCCAAATAAAAGACCACTAGATTGATTGTGCTTGTAACAGTTTAGGAGCACTGTTTGCATTGTTTGCTCAAAGAACTAAAAGATGGAAAGTTAATTAATGCTTCAGGTTGAAGGCCTGAAGGAAGAGGCAGCATCAGTTACCCTCGACTGTCTGCTTGACCCTAACCAAGGGGGTTGTTAGCTGCACTGGGAACGTGGACCGAACCCGTCGCGTGAGGTCTTTACGTTGAGCGCTACTTGGAGCAGGAGGACACTTGGGTGCCAGGGGGGGCTTTGGCCATGTATCCCTTGCCTTTCGGGCCCTACACAAGAGGCCAATGTGACTCTGGATTGGATCTCGAGGCCCGCATACTAGTCTATGGGTGGAATCTTGGATTAGTAATCCCTGTGGATTGCTGGATAGCCTTCAGACAGATTATGGATAGCCTTTGGGCGGATTATGGATTAGCCTACGGGCTGGATTTTATGGATGTATTCCAAAGATAAGTAAGATAACCTATTGAAAAGGAACTTGTTTGGCATTGTTTTTCTATGTCAAGTGCTAAGATTATGTGAAGGAATTAGTGCTTAACTGGCTAATTAAGAAAGTTGTTTTATGCGTGTCTAACTAAATGTGGTAGGTAATTAGACAACTAAAGCAACCCTGAGGAAAGTGTGGTGGATGTGGACATGGGTCCGTCCTACGGATGGGTGGTCCCGGTTGGCCGGGAACTTTTCTCAATTGAAATGGACAGCAAGGAGCTCTTCTCAAAGGAAATGAACAGCAAGGGCGCTGACCTAGAGTGTAGGTTACTAGAATCCCGATTTATGCTGTTTTAGGGGAACGGAATGGGACCATGCCTTATGGGCAGAGAGGTTGAGCCTTGCATCCCTCTCGTTTCCCATTCTCCTTGAATCAAGTACAGCATGAATCCGCTTCATCCCTAACGTTTCTGCGTAAAGTAGTTTGCGCTGGGGATCGACGCTAGCTGCTGTTTTAGGAAATTGACCATTAGGGGAAACCCTGAATCAGGTCGATCCTAAGTGGGAACGGCCGGAATACTTTCACTATGTGGAAGACTCGGAAAGACCTAGATAGCAAACCCTGTAACATTCCATGGGAGGTCCGATCAGAGCCTTCTAGACCCTCTTTCTGATGGGCTGCTAAGACGTGTCCTGTAAGGGAGCAGGTGGACACATTGTCAAGATTGTGGGAGAGAAGGAAGGAGTCTCACTTGTAGCTTTCTTGCTTGCACAATGGGGGAATACACACAGAGGTGGAGGCTGAAAACAGATTTCCTCTTCTTAGTTGTGTAAGCCAAAAAGAACTCTCATACAAAGAAATAGAAGAACCCTATATATGGGTCTCAAAAACCAAACTCAAATAACTAAGGTGGCATACTAACTGAGCCACGAACTAGAGTAGATAAGGATAGCTGTCATCTAGCTATTATTCATGGGCGGTGTACCAACCACATCTGTAACTGACACGTCGGTGACATAAATGCACAATGGTCACCCTGGCATATCACGAGTGGAGCTCGATATCTCAACACTCCCCCTCGAGCTCAATCCCAATTCCTGCACACCAAGCAGGTCTCTGAACTTGCGCAGCTTCTCTGCGCCCAATGCCTTCGTAAATATGTCAGCTACCTGATCCTCTGTGCTGACATAAACTAGATCAATAAGACCTAGTAAAACCCTCTCCTGCACATAGTGATAATGCACCTCAATGTGCTTTGTTCTAGCATGATAGACTGGGTTATTTGCCAAGTGTATACTGCTCATGTTGTCACAATAAATGACAACTGGCCCATCTGTAGGCTAATGCATATCATAAAGTAGCTTATGCAACCAAGCTACCTCACATGCAGCCATTGCTGCACCCCTGTACTCGGCCTCTGTGCTCGACAAGGCAACTGTAGGCTGTTTCTTGCTGCTCCAAGTGACTGCAGCACTCCCAAAAGAGAACATATATCCACTGGTAGATCGTCTATCAGAAATACTACCAGCCCAATCAGCATCAGTGTATCCATGCAGCTGTATCTGAACCCTAGTCTCATAAATTAGTCCATACTGTAATGTGGACTTCACATACCTGAGTATGCGTCTAGCCACATCCAAATGCGGTTTCCTTGGAGCCTGCATAAACTGACTTACCAGTCCAACAGCATAGCTCAAATCTGGCCTGGTAATAGTCATATAAATCAAGCTTCCTACTATGCGTCTGTACATAGTAGGGTCTTCCAGAAGCTCACCTGCATCTGCGCTCAGCTTCACATTCTGCTCCAAAGGAACTGAAATAGGCTTACAGCCAGTCATCCCATATTTGGACAGCATGTCCAACCCATACAGCCTCTGCAAGAGTTGTATCCCACTTGGTGATCTAATCACCTCAATGCCCAAGAAATAACGCAACTCTCCCAAATCCTTCATCTCAAACTTCTGCTTCAATAGCATTTTCACATGAAGGATATCTTCATCACTGTCACCTGTCATAATCAAATCATCAACATAAATGACAAGTAGCATAATACCTTTCTCTGTTTTTCTCACATAAAGTGAGAAGTCTGCCTTGGAAATCTGAAAGCCAATAGTGACAAGATATTATCCTATCTTGTCAGACCATACTCTAGGTGCTTGCTTCAAGCCATACAATGCTTTCTTCAACCTGCAAACAAACTCAGGATGAACAACATGCACATAACCTGGTGGATGCTCCATATAGACCTCTTCTTGCAAATCACCATGCAAGAAGGCATTCTTTACATCCATCTGATGTAAAGACCATCCCTTTGATGCAGCCATAGCAATGACTGCTCTTACGGTTGCCATCCTTGCAACCGGACTGAATGTTTCTTCATAATCAATGCCATATGTTTGTGCATACCCCTTGACTACTAATCTTGCCTTGTATATGTTCACAGAACCATCTGCATTGTGCTTCACCTTATAAACCCACTTACAGCCAATTGCATTCTTACCTTTAGGCAAAGGTACCAACTCCCATGTAGCATTTGCTTCCAAGGCAACCATTTCTTCATCCATGTCTTTCTCCCATTTTTCTTTTCCCATGGCTTGCTCAAAAGAAGTGGGTTCTGGTTCCTGTATCACTTTGACCATATATGCATAGTGAATGGCTGTAAATCCATCATATTTCAGCCTATCCACAGGATACCTAACTCTGGTAGACCTGCGCAAAGTAGGTTCACTCCCAGGTGCTCTCAAAACATCCCTGGTCTTCCTTACTCCAGGTGTAACAATAGAAGGAATACCCAATTCATCATCAATGCTCTGTTTTGAGCCACTGGATTCACCATCCACATAAGAGTGACCTGCATTCACATCAAACATGGGCTGATCTACCTTCTCTTTTCCTTTTCGTGATACCTGCATACCACTAGCTACATTGCTTTGAGAAGATTCTCTTGATCTCAATCTGCCTGTCCATGGCGAAGAATGTAAACCACTGCTAGAGGACGCTCCAGGTCCACTAATATTTTGTGACTGCTGCTGTGAATTCTGTGCAGCATTACCATTTTGTGCATCTACATCATCAATCACATTTACTGGTTTATACCAGCTACTCATCTCATAAAAAAAAATATCTCTGCTCACTGTAAACTTACGAGTAAAAGGGTTATAACATCTATATCCTTTTTGCTACAGAGAGTAACCAATAAAGATGCACTTCTCAGCTTTTGGATCCAACTTGGATCTCAACTCATCTCGCACATGTACATAGGCAATGCAACCAAAAATTTTCAAATGAGAAATATCTCGTTTCCTACTAGTACACCTCTCCTCTGGAGTCATCGCATGTATTGCTGCAGTGGGAGTCTTGTTCATTATATAGACTGCTGTAGCAACTGCTTCAGCCCAGTAAAAATCTGGCAAGTCTTTTTCGTTGAGCATGGCACGAGATACCTCTCCAATATGCTTGTTTTTCCTTTCTACAATTCCATTTTGTTGTGGGGTATGACTGCATGAATATTGCTGCTTTATGCCATGCTCCTGCAGGAACCTTGCAAACTCATTTGAGAGGTACTCTCCCCCTCCATCTGACCTTAGGCATTTTATTTGCAGGCCTGTTTCTTTTTCAACCATAGCTTTAAGAGTTTTGAAATTCCCAAAAACTTCACTTTTCTTTTTCATAAAATACACCCAAACTTTTCTACTATAGTCATCAATAAAAGTGACAAAATAATGACAGCCTCCAAGAGATGCAGCTTTAGTAGTCCACACATCAGAGTGGATTAATTCCAATGGCTTCTTACTCTCTTGAACATGTCTAGGAAATGGTTTCCTTGCCTGTTTTCCAAATTGACAGGCTTCACATACCTTATGCATTTTTGCAACCTTGAATTTTGGCAATCTTGCAACAATATTTTGGGCCTGCATTGATTTAAGTCATTGTACATTAACATGACCAATGCGTTTATGCCAGATATCAATATCTGCAACTACACCGGTCCCATGTGCAAACATTGCTGCACTCAATTCAGACATGTCTGCATCCAACGTAAACATTCTGCCCTTCTTCTTTCCTTTTGCTATCAAGCGACCTTTATTTTTCATATCCTCAACAAAGCATCCATGAGGATTAAATCTGACCTGCAAGCCCTGCTCAACCATTTGACCAACAGAAACCAGATTCTTGGTGATATTCGGGACATGAAATACATCGGACAGGTATTTCTTTTTCCCATCCTGCATAGACAAAGGAATTTTTCCAATCTGCACAATAGGATGTGCAGTATCATCACCTGTCTCCACAAATCCTGGTTTTTCCATTTTCCTTGCATCCTGCATCCATTCTGCATGACCTGTCATGTGGTTTGATGCACCTGAGTCAACATACCATACATCGTTGCTTTCTTTTGCACTTGTCACAAAATTATTCATGTGCTGCACCATAAACAAATGCTCATTTCTGTCATCACCCTGTCTACTAGAAGATGCATAATTCCCTTGTTGCAGTTTTCCATTCATGATGTCATTCTGCTTTTTATAGCAGTCTTTAGCCATATGACCCATTTTACCACAGTAGTAGCATTCAACATTACTGTTTGCATTTTGGCCTCTTTGCCATCCACCACGACCTCTTTGGCTCCCCCTGCCTCTAGAGTTACCATGTCCTCCTCCATAGGACTGGTTTTCTTGAGTTTGCTACATATTCTGATTTCTACCACGGCCTCCAAATCGGCCTCCTCTACCTCTGCCTCTACCTCTTCCAGCATTTGAGTAGAAGACAGTTTCTTTTGAAGTTCCTCCTGAAGAAGATGCACCACCATTTCTCTGCTCCTCAGAAATTAGAAGAGCAATCAACTTCTCAAAATCAAGAAATCTTTCATGAACTGAAATGGATGTCCGAAACTGTGCATAATCCTTTCCTAGACCATTCAAGGTCACAGAAACTAAATCATCATCTTCCACTAGCGACCCAATGGAAGCAAGTGTATCTGTAATCTTCTTCACCTTCATGTGGTAGTCATTGATGCTCATACTTTCTCTTTGCACATTACGCAACTCTTGCTTGAGCTGCATTTTCTTGGCTTGCGTATTTGTGCTATACATTTTTGACAAGGTATCCCATGCTCCTTTGGCGTACTTGCATCCTGAATATGCACAATCATAGAGTCTGAAATACTGATAGACAGCCAATACATAACTTTCCTGGCTCTCTTATGCCATGCTTTAAATGCCTGCATTTGCTGTTGATTGGGAACATAAGGAAGAACTGGTTCTTCTTCATTTCCTGCAACAAATTCCCAATATCCTTTTCCCATAAGGAAATTCTTCATTCTAAACTTCCATGCTTGGAAGTTGTTCTTGTCAAGCTTTTCAGTTACAATCTGTGAAAGAGAATCAGACGCCATTACAGAACACTGCAAAAAATTCTGTCACTGCAAAAAACACAGCTTCACCCTCATAAGGGCAAATCTGCAAAACTGGCGAAAGTGGTATTTGACCACACAGTCACTTCCTAGTAACGACTTTGCATAAACAGGAACCAAGGATGATTCTGTAACTCCCAATGTCTCTGCGCACAGGCATACAATGCAATTTCTACAGTAACTTTTCACTGACTTGTAGAATAATGGTCGCACAGCATAAAACTGGGTCTTTTCCTGAGTGCGTGCAGAAAACTTCCGCCTCCAAAAATAGGCCCCGAAATGGACTCAAATAAAAAAAACAGGGTTGTCAAGGGCTAAAGCCCTTACCCGCAGCATATACTGCCCTCTTGCTTCATTGCGAAAGGCGTCTCAACCTGAGACAATGCGCTCTTGTAATTTCCGGCTGTGCTACCTGCAGAGATCTGCTCCCAAAATAGAAAATGAAAGCAACACTGCTCCTCTTACCAGAACACCGCGAGCTTGGCTTGCTTTCTTGAGCTCCTTACCACGAACAAGGCTCTGATACCATGTCAAGATTGTGGGAGAGAAGGAAGGAGTCTCACTTGTAGCTTTCTTGCTTGCACAATGGGGGAATACACATAGAGGTGGAGGCTGAAAACAGTTTTCCTCTTCTTAGTTGTGTAAGCCAAAAAGAACTCTCATACAAAGAAATAGAAGAACCTTATATATGGGTCTCAAAAACCAAACTCAAATAACTAAGGTGGCATACTAATTGAGCCACGAACTAGAGTAGATAAGGATAGCTGTCATCTAGCTATTATTCATGGGCGGTGTACCAACCACATCTGTAACTGACACCTCGGTGACATAAATGCACAACGGTCACCCTGGCATATCATGAGTGGAGCTTGATATCTCAACACACATTACACCTTAAATGATTGCAGTTCTAGGAAGAGAAGAGTGAGTTGTTGTGGATTGAATCTTCTTTTGGTGAAGTATGCAAATGACATGGTTTTGCTTTGCTAAATTTATTTTAAAGAAAATTTTGATTTCGAGTTGGCCTTGCTAGCCAATATAAGTTGTTTGATAGAATATTCAAGTGATTGATTTATGGAGAATAAATGTTTTTATAGCCATGGTTGAAAAGTTGATTGCTTGATTGTGTTTGCACAAAAGTTATTGTGCCCTCATGGGTGGATTTATAGTTACGCACTAGACCTCTCCTAAGGTTAGTGGAGGAAGCCATTCACCAATGGATTATTTAACCATACTAAAGTAAATGACAGATCCAAGATATGAGAGGTCTCTTTGTAGGAGACCCTTGGGCAAGAGGGGGTTGAGGATGCTAGGGGGCTATGGCTAGTAAGCCCCTTATGCTCCAAGGAATCACCTGACCATGACCCAAGATGGACTTCCTAAAAGGTCCTATTGCTAGATAAGGGTGGACTGGTAAATCGTGTGCATGAGATTGGATAGAAGTCCCAAATTAAGGGATGGAATACCGGGTTGGCACTTGAGTAAGTTCCTCATGAATATATGTGTGAATCACATGGGTTTAAAATAAGGCATTTTTTTAAATACCATTTTTATACATTTTTTACATACAGAAGAGTGTAATATAAAGGGATTATTTATAGATTGAATAGAAAATGGATATATTTTATTCAATAAAAATTCATAGATAAGAATATTTATAGATACGCCATGAATGCACATGATGTAGAGGATATACATATAGTAACTTCCCCAAGGGTTGGCATTGCATCTTAAAGAAGGTATAGAACAAGTACACTATTTTATAATTGATTTAAAAACATTTTTTTGACATTGTCTTTATATTTGTGATTATAATTTACCTAAAGAGACTAGTGTTTAATAGTCAATTAAAGAACATGTGTTTGTATGCGAAATATAAACATGTTAGGATAAGTAGATAACTATAATATGTCTTAAGGAAAGTAAGAGGGTGAGATTCCCACTGATCTATCATATGCATGGGTGATCTTGGTGAGCCGAGAGTTTTCCTTCAAGGTGATGTAATTAGGAAAGAGTTGCATACATGATTGTGTAATGTATTGTCATAGAACCCGATCAATGTCATTTTGGGAAAATGGAGTCTAGACTATAGCCTACAAGTAGAGGGGTCGATGTGCATTGGTGCCCCTCATTTCCACTCACCATGAACCAAGTGTGGCATTAATATGCTTCGATTTAAACTACAAATGTAGCGGGCTGAAAGGTCGATGCTAATTAAGCTATTAAGTAATCTTAGTGATGAGTTAGGAATCCAGTTTCAAGTTGATCCTTATGGGTTATGGCCAAAACCTTCCATTTGCAAGTTGGACTGGAGAGACCCTACATAACAAACCTCATGGTTTTCTAAGGAGTACCAAGTGGCATCACCTAGAAAGAGTCTTTCAATGGATGAATAAATTGTGCCATTTTTTAGGGCTCCTCAATTGAGCACATTACACGTGGTATATCAGAGTGAAATGAATAAGCTATCAATTAGCTATGTATGTGCTACCTTACCATTTTGATTTATATGTTCAAGAACAAAATAGTTGATGTTATCCTAAAGAAACTGCCTAAACGATATGATTTTGATTATTAGGCACCTTCTATCAACATGGATGCTTGAGTTCACACAAAAAGCATACAATGTCGAGACAGATGCTAAAGTCTAGACCAAAATCCTTGAATATTATCTTGATATGAAAGAAATAAGTGAAGCAAACAATGAAAAAAAAAACAAGAGGGGAGGGAGGGAAGCACTCAAGAGCACACACACATACAAAAAATCAATGGAGACTTCAGAACACAAAGAGATATGGCTAAAATATTATTATTCTTCTTCTTCTTTTCTTTCACACAAAAGAACTAAGTGTACAACATGATAAAAGAATAATATGAAAGTATCACGACATATGTACACAGGGTCACTAAGTATGAACATGTTAGGAAGGAAGAGGTGGTACAATAAATGTACCATAACCAAGGATGAACTATGTGGGTGTAATCCAATTGTAGAATCACTAGCATAATCTCATATTGATCACCTAATAAGCTAGTGAATAATATTGTGCCACATTACGAAGGCACGTAGTGGATGCCTTCTCATGTAGAGATTGACATCCCAACACTTTTCCTCAAGCTAGCATGAGCTCATAAACTCCAAGCATAGTCCTAAAGCATCAAAGCTTTTCAACTCTCAAGGCCTTGGTAAAAAAATTAGTAGTTTGATCCTCTATGATGACATAAACCAAGTCAATATTACCTACTAGAACTTGCTCCCAAAGGAAATGGTAATTGATCTCTATGTATTTGGTCTGCGCATGATAGACTGGTTTCTAGCCAATTGAATACTACTAAGGTTACTATGATAGATGATAACTTTCTTATCCACCTACATCCCCCAATCACCAAGTAGCTTGTGTAACCAAGTTACCACACATGCTACAATTGCAATACCTCTATACTCTATCTCTATACTAGACAAGGAAACCGTTAGCTCTTTCTTGCTACTCCAAGTAACAACACCACTGCCAAAGGAGAACATAGAACCAATGGTAGATCTCCTATCTCAAATATGGCTAGCCCAATCTACATCTGTATAACCATGCAAGTCTAATGGTACATTTGTGCCATAGAATAAGATATAGTCCAATGTGAACTCAACATAGTACAATGTGCACTTCACTGCATCCAAATGTGGCTTCTATGGAAGCTACATAAGCTAAATCTCCAAACCAACCATGTAGTTTAGGTCTAGCATAGCAATTGTCAAATAGATAAGGCTACCCACAATCTTCTCATACATAGTGACACCCTCAATCAAATCATCCTCATATGCACTAAGCTTATCATTAATATCCAAAGTTATATAGATCGGCTTGCAATCAGCCATACCATACTTCAACATATCCAATGTATATTGTCCTTATGAAAACTATATATCCTTTGGAGTCTTGATAATCTCTATACCAAGAAAATAGCGTAGCTCTTCTAAATCCTTTATATCAATTTCAACCTTGAGAAGATCCTTCATATTGTCAATTTCTATCTTAGTAACACCTACAACGATCACATCATCCATATATATAGTAATGACCACAATACCTGCATTACTCTTACATATATAGAGTGAGTGATTAGCTTGTGCTTTGAAAGTTCCAATGCTAACAAGGTATTCTATAATCTTATTATGGCGTACCCTAGGTGCTTACTTTATCCCATACAAGGACTTATGAAGCTTGCATACATAATCTAGATAATTCTCATTCACATAACCACATGGCTATTCCACATAAACTTCCTCTTGCAAATCCCCCTGCAAGAAGGTATTCTTAACGTCCAATTGATGCATGATCCAACCTTTTGATGTAAGCACTATTATGATGGCCCTTATAGTGGCCATTTTAGCCATTGGAGCAAAGATCTCCTCATAATCAATACAATGTGTTTGCATATACTCTTTGGCAACCAACCATGCCTTATAGCACTTAACAGATCCATCTAATTTATGCTAGACATTGTAAACCCATTTGTAGCCAATAGTTTTCTTTCCTTTCAGTTAAGTGCACTAACTCCCACATATCATTATCCACAAGTGCAACCATATTTTCATCCATAGCATGGTCCCAATACTCATTACACACTATATCCTCAAAACAAGAGGATTCTACATCTTGCATAATATTAGTCATGTACGCATAGTGATGAGCTACATAACTATCATATGTCAATCGCTATGTCGGCTTTCTCACTCTACTTGACTTGCGTAGACCTAGATCACTACCAGGTGCCTTAGCATCCTCTTGTGCCTTCTGTACACCAGGTTTTTTAATAGATGTAGTTTCAAACTTCTCATTCCAAGCTTTGCTCAGAGCCATCTAAATTAGCATCAGCATGAGAGAAACCTAATGATACATATGTCACAATATGTGATTTCCCAACCTTCTCTTTACCTTTTCTTAACATCTTTGATGTACTTGTTTGATCAGATTGCAAGCATATGAGAAATCGAGGCTCATGAAGATCAATTTATCTTATGGCGGATGATCTTCAGACTTGAGATTCGTGTGGCTTGTTGTTATTCACATGGCATTACCTTGATCAGATTTGCAATATGTATTTGAACAACAAAGAGGCTGATTTACTCCTTGTGACCTTAATTCCTTCTCCAAATATTATTATTTTGCCTTCCATTCTTATTCTTATGATTTTGAGAAGTTTCATCACCCTATTTTGTCCAATTTTCATGTTTGGATATGACAAATTATTCTCTCATGTAAACAAGATTCTTTAATTATCTTTTGTGGAAGATAATTGCAAAAAGCAACTTGCAAGAATGGAAAGTGATTTCTCTCTGTTCACCTTGCTCCAAATCATTATCAACAACAATCAGATATCTTTTTAATTATGATCTTCAACATGTACAACAAGGATTTATCTTGAGTTCTCTCCATCTCATTTAGCGTCCCTAGAGTGAGTGACTTCATGAACCCTGCATGTATTATTCTATCATGTGATATCTGGTGAACGTGATGGGAAAGCATCACTTCTGATTGTCTAGATGGGAGACTCTTCGAATAATCCACCCACTTCATCATCGAGTGCTTCTTCCTTTACGTTCGAAGAGATGAATAATTTATTGCAAACTCTATCTTCGGCTATTATGATGCAACATCAGCTGATGCAGTTATCTATGCAGTAGTAGCAGTAGTTACATAAGCAACAATTGGATCAACAACGAATGCTACATCAAGAACAAGAGCATACACATGGAGCAACCAAAGCGATCGAGGCCATGGTAAGTGAATGCAAATTATTTGATGGTGAGAATGTTTTCGCTTATCTTAAAAATTTTGAAAGCCAGACACGCTTCTTTGAAGTTCATACCAATCCGAGCAACTATTTTTTACCGCTTGTCACACCTACTTTGTGGGTTAGAGTGACTGATTTATTTATGTAAGATTCAAACTGGAATGTCTTCAAGAAAGCGCTCATAGATGAATATTTTGTGGAGGATTATGGTATTGCTACTCAAAAGACGTTCAGAGAATGGGTCTATCAGACCAACATAGAACTTGTTGCTTCTGAGTTATTGCGCGAGTTTGAAGAACATTACAACTAGTTGGATGCACGTGAACAAAGAGCCCTAAACTCAGAGAAAGTGGAGTTATTCTTGCAAGTGGCTGATCCTGCACTTGAGGATGAGTTGGGAGAACTTCTTGAAGACCGTACGTAGCCTATGGGATTGAAGACAGATTGGCAAGAGGCTGTTGATGCGGTTTCCACATTGACAAAGATGTGGGGATGGAAGGCTCACTTACAAAACGGTATACAATCACCTCTAACAATATCTTCTCCTACCTCCACTTCTCCTACTTCTCCTGCTACTCCTTTCACTTCTTCTCCTACTTCTCATCCTATGCCAATGCCTACTTCTATGCCTATGCCTATGCTTATTCCTGCGGCAGTTGTCAAACCATCTGCCAAACTAACTGTCGAAGACATGGTGGAAGAAATTTCAAAGAACTTGAAAGATCTTCAAATAAAGATGGCTAGAAGAGATCAAAAACCACTTAACCTAGCTCCAACTTATGCCCCAACCTCTTCTATTCCTATGAATTTTTCCAGAAATGATCGTGTTCAACATTGCATATGGTGTGACAGTCCAGACCATGAATGGAAGGACTTCCAAGACTTTAAAGAGGTAAAAAGGCTGAAGTTGGTGGTTTGGAAGGAAAGGATGATATAACTTAGAGATATAGAGAGTTACCACTTAAGAACAAATTTTGGCAAAGGAGATATGAAGAAATTATTGGAGGAACCTCTCTTACGTTCTTCTTATGTGAAGCAAGAGGTGGCAAGAGAAGTTGCTGCCTATGGTCTTCAATTGGAGCAGTTGCTGAAAGATAAGTCTCCTTTATGGTCCTATGCACTGCATGGAGAAAAGAAACGTAAAGCTTCATCATCCAAACTTTCATTAATAGGAGATGCAATTAGAAAAGGGATAGGATGGAATGATCGTATAAATGTATTCTCTATCTATGCTTATATTGCAAAATCTCAAGGATTTGAAGCACTTGTTGAAGAAAAGCGTAAAAGAGATAATGATCAACCTGAAGGATCAAAGAAGGCAACTAGGAGGAGTGAGAAAGTTCTTTACCCTTCTTCTTCAGGAGTAGAGAAGAGTATGACTGACGTATAAGTACAAGAAGATCAAAAGGCCCCAAAGTTAAAGGATTTGAAGTCGAAGAAGCAACCTCGATTCAAGTTGCTATCCGACATCAAGACATCCACAGACTTAAAAAAGGTACTTGAGGATCGAACTCTTAATTGCAAAATTGAACTTACACTTGGAGAAGTTTTGGGGATTGCCAAGAGAGAGTTTCATGATGTTATTATTGACATCATTAAAAAAGCACCAAATTATTGAAGAGCCAACAGAGGATATGATCCATTGAGAGGCTTTAGCTATTACTGAGTCTATTCTTTATGGATTGCAGATTGAGGAGGTTGATTCTGAAGAGGAGACTATTGAGGAGCCTACGGATGGAGCTCTATGTTTGCAGTCCAAGAAGTCTTTTTATCCTTTACTTCAGCCCATACAATATGATGAGGGTGACGATGTGCCTAGATTGGTGCCTCGTAGCCATTTTTCTTGAAGTCACTGGGCTCATGTGACTACAGAAACTATCATCAAGCTTAGTGAGACTTAGACTCCTTGTGTTGCTCTTTTGGATCATGATTCCAAGATTAATGTAATTGTGCGAGGTTTATATGATACTAGTAGATGGCTAGTTGATGTGGATCATGGTTGGCACGTGCGTGCAGCCAATAGCACTGTAGGAGATTTATATGCTACTTGTCCAAATCGGAAGGTTTCTATTGGAGATGTGGGTGAGTCTTATCCTTTGTTTGTACAAAACTCTTGTTCTTATCCTATTATTTTGGGGCAGCCATTTAATGCTGAGTCTCGGATGGAAACCAATGTTCTGGATGATGGGTCTGCCTATGCATGGACCCGAAGAAAGGATGGGAAGAGAGCCGCCGTCCAGTTCATGACGTTTGTATTAATCATTAGAGAAATAAGGATTCTTTGAGGATTCCATTCTTCCAGCAAGAGAGCCGGATTTTTGCTAGGTAGCACTGTCTTGCGAGATGATGGTGGTACGAGTTAGGGAAAGCTCTTGCCTCCTACCAGCGGCAAATTTTCCTCATGTGTATCCACTAAAAGTAATTTGTGCTTTCAATATATTTCAGTAGACATGCCTAGAATTGCCACGAAGTATGTAAAAAGAAAAGAAAAAGAATTGATGATTGCAGGTGTTTTGCAGGAAGAAGACCGAATAGATGGTCTCTATGATGGTAACAATCAAGAGTTGTCATATGTCTTACAGGTTCATTCTCTGGCAATGTATTGTGAGATTGTTGATTTCATGCTTCAAAAGCATTTGGGTGCTGAGGATTCTCAACAAAATGTATTCTTTGCTGACATATTTCAACAAAAAGATTTGGGTGTTGTTGTTTATACACAACAAAATTTGTGTTTTCCATGGTATTTTTATCGAAGGGTGAAATTTGCAGGTTGTAGGAATGAAGCTAGAGTTCAAACAAAATATAAGACATTTGACAAGAAGGTTAGACCAGTTGCAGGACCGCTACCTTTGGACAATGATGAGATGATTAGGAGAGCTGCTATGCAACCTCCTCTGTGAAGTCCTATAGGTATTGGTGGGTATATGTTTTCAGATGAGACATTGAAAGAGATAAAGATTGGGACCGAAGATTTTCTGCTTCCTCAAGAGGTACGATGTTTTGAAGAGATGTTATCCAGACATGAAAAAGCGTTTTCTTTCTTTCCACATGAAATTGGATGTGTTGATCCTAGGTTTGTGACGGCTATGGTTATTTTTACCATTCCACATGTCTGTTGCCATCTATGGCCTATTCCTGTGCCGAGGGCTCACTTACCTAAACTGGTAGAGCTCTTGAATGAGTGGATTAGGATGGGAATTCTAGAGCTATCTTCAACTCCATATTCCAATAGGTGGTTCATAGTTCCTAAGAAATGGGACACTCAAATTTATACAGGAGCTACAGCTAGTAAACAAGGTCACTATTCAAAATGTTGGTGATGGACCTATTGTGGATGAGTTTATTGAAGCTTTTGTTGAACGTGCTATCTATTCTCTTGGTGATCTTTATTCCGGATATGATCAGTTCGAGCTTGCCCTTGAAAGCAAAGATTTGACTACAATGAAGACACCCTTAGGCCTTGTCCGAATGTGTATGCTTCCATAAGGAGCTACTAATTCGGTTGCTCATATGATGAATGGGATGAATAAGGTTGTCTATGAGATTTTATTCCTGAGCTTACTATGCCTTTCATCGATGATTTACAGGCTATCAAAGGTTGTTTTGAAGAAGGTAAAGACGATTCTTTAGATGATCATGGATGTAGATTCTTTGTGGCTTCACATATTAGAGATGTTGAGAGGATTCTTTGCAGACTAAAAGAAGTAAATTTGACCTTGTCAGGATTGAAGTCTATTTTTGGAGCCAGAGAAGTTTTGATTCTTGGTCATATGTGTGGATATTACGGCAGGAAGCCTTCCCCTGCGAAGATTGATGCCATAGAGAAGATTGTGGAGACTTGCTCTTCTTCTTCGGAGGTTCACAGGTTTCTTGGAGCTTGTGTGTTCTATCTTATTTGGATTCCTCATTTTTCTCATATTGCAGATGATCTCTACTAGCTCTTGAGAAAAGGGAAATGTTTTTCTCGGGAGATAAAACATACTAAAGCCATGAAAAAATTGAAGAAATTATTGAGAGCTACTCCGAATCTTCGAAAGGCAGATTATGAGTGTGGAAGACCTATTGTGCTTACTGTTGATACTAGTCCTATCGACATTGGATAGACTGCTGGCCAAGATGATGCATATGGGAATAGGTATGCTATTCGGTTTGGGGCAAAATTCCTAAATGAGCGACAATGAAGATATCCACAAGTTAAAAGAGAGCTCTTAGGAATAGTCACGGCTCTCAAGAATGACAGAGAATACTTCATTGGTGCTGCTCTGGTGGTCGAGACTGATTTTTTGCCTCTTCTAGTATGATCATGGGTTGTTCTACTCCAAATATTGCCATGCTTAGGTGGATTGGGTACATTAAATCCATAAATTCTAAGTTCAGGCACATATCAGGTAAAGACAACCCAGTAGTAGTAGCTGATATACTTTCACGAGCGAGGTATGATGATATGGATTTTTCTTGTATTGATTATGCTAATGATGGGGCTGATCTTATAGCCATGCATGTTGACCATATTTGTCATGTGACTCCTTTGGAAAGCTTTGATGAGTCTTTGTATATAGGAGAGTATTTGCAAATTGGTCATTATTTGAGTACTATGTCTAGACAGGATGGATGGACTGATGCAGACTTCAAAAAGATTAGAAGAAAAGCTTATGGGCTCTTCTTGCGAAGTGGGCTACTTTGGTAGCATCCACGAAAGTGGGGAGGATAGCCATTGAGAGTTGTTTGTGATAGAGTTTCAAAGGTGTGTATCATGAAAGAATTCCATGAAAGTCTTTGGGCAGGGCATCAAGTTGTATGGGCGACCTATGAGAAGATCAAAGAGTGCTATTGGTAGAGAGGCGTGTACAAAGATATCTCAAAGCTTGTTGAAACATGCCCTGATTGTCAGTTGTTCTCTTTAGTGCGGCATAGAGATGAGCTTCATCCTATCTACCCACTATGTATTCATTACAAGTGGGTTCTTGATTTGATTACTATGCATGTTGGTTTATGGCAGATGTGTTATATTGTTTTGGCACGAGAAGATCTCACAAATCAAGTGGAAGGAAGAGCATTATGAACAAAGTCTACTTCAGTGGTTTGTAAGTTTCTATTGGAGAATGTTATTTGTAGGTATGGATGTATTGGAAAAGTTACTGTAGAGAGAGGTGAGTTGGATGTGGATGAGGATAGAGAGTTTTTCTCCCACCTTGGCATTAAACTTGCTTTGACTTCGGCATATAATCGAGAAGGCAACGGGAAGAGCGAAAGAGGCCATTCACCAATTGTGAGAGCCTTGGCCAAAGCATGTGGTGGACGGATTCCAGAGGGGCCTAGGTTATTGCCTTCTGCCTTATGGGCCGATCGCACTACTCACAGTGTGGCTACATGATATATGTGAGCTGAGTTGATGTATGGACAGAAGCCAGTCATGCCTACAAAGACTTGTACACTTGGAGTGCTTTACCGTGGCAACAAGAAGAGATGTCTAGAGAATATCTTTTGGCCCTTTGTATTTGTCAGTTGGAAAGAAGACATGAAGATATTAAGAGAGAAATTCAAAAGCTCAAAGAGGCCAAAATTGGTAACAAAGATCACTTTGATAATAGACACTGATTGAGGCCTAAAGAGATTAAAGAGGGAGATTGGGTGTTGGTATATGATAGCACTTTAGAGAACCAGTATAGTGCTATCTGCAAGATTTCCAGACGATGTTTTGGGCCCTATCTAGTGTAGCATGTCCATGACAATGCTACATATTTCTTAGTAGAACTTGATGGTACGGCCTTGCGGATTCTAATTGCAAGGAAGAGAATCAAACTCTTCAAGAGAAGAGATGCTACAACCTATGCAGTCGAGGAGTTGGATGATGTGATTTATGATGGTCTTGAGCGAGGAGAGGATGAAGATGAAGATGTGGACATTGAAGATGATTTTGTAGAAGATGAAGAGATTGTTTTGACCTTCGAGCTTGGTGGTGATGAGGATGCGTAGCTGTGGCCCATCTAGAGGATGTGCAAGTTTGGAGGGGGGTAGATGTTGTGACGGTGCCAATTTTTTTCCTCTATTATGATATGTTGTCATCATCTATCAATCAGATTGCTATCCTATTCGTAGTTTATGAATACTAAAGTCACCATATTGTCATCCACATGTACCGCTCCTTGGGCCTCTCAAGAGGCCCATGAACACATGATAGATAGTCCTCAAAATCGCCTAAACATAATTTGGTGGCACGATGCTAAAAACTTTGAAGTCATTCAAAGATGATTTTTGAAACAATTTGATGGCACTCAATATAGAACGTAGTAAAACGTCATCATTGATGTTAAACATTGCTTTTCCAAAGTTTTTTTAAAGCTGTGATATTTCAGGGTGAAAGGCGTACAACGAAGAGGAAGTGCCAAAGGCGACGAATGTGAGGCGACAAAGCTGCTAAGAATATGATGATAGAAAAAGCTTCTTGAGAGAAAAAGCATGAAACTTTTGTAACCCGCAACCAGCATGGTCGACGACTTTATAAGAAGGCAAAACATCGCAAAGGGGCGGGGAGTCGAAGATGAGGATCTGCTGAAGGCAAACGGAATTGAAGACGATCAGCCGAGGAGCTCTGCGACTTCGGAGTATGGAATGAGTGAAAGTTAGCTTCAAGTCTTCGGTGAAGGTTGCTGTGTCTGAGAGAAGGTGACGAAGGGATGCAACCTGTTGCAAGAGGCCATCTCTGTGCGAGGATGGAGAAAGAGTGTAGCAACGTTAGTCAAACGATTAGCCTAAGAGATCAGACTGCAATGTAGAGAACGGGTCATGATGAAGATGAGGAAGTAGCAAAACTCTTCAGAAAACGAAGTAGGAAGGAGAGAAATCATTATCTCCAAGGCTCATTTCAGAGAATTATCCTCTTACTGAGGATCATGATAGTAGTCAATATAAGCTTCAGACTATAACCGATTGTTGCAATTCGACTGCATGACAGAGTCCGGAAAATTGGATTAACTTGAAAGAGAAGGAATGTGATGCAATGCAGCTACGCAGGGTGATGAAGAAGAGGCTCTAGTGCTGCGACAAGAACGAATTTACAGGGAAACACAAAGGTGGAAGGTGGTGGACAAAGGTACTGATTGAAGGGGTGAGAGAGATGATCATTAATAGCATGTGTGATTTACATTATGGGTTTGACGGCATCTGCCACATCACGATAAAGTCTATTTTAATGGTTAATGAGAACTTTGTGAACAAGCAGAGATTGAAGCTGGGACGTGAGCCATCAAGAAAAGGTTTAGTTGCTGTTTGAGAAGGCAGAATTGGAGAAAGCTAGTCGTCACAGAAAATTCTTGTGGAGTTGATGAGATCACAAGCATATGAGAAAGAGAGACTCATGAAGATCAATTTATATTATGGTGGATGATCTTTAGACTCGAGATTCGTGTGGCTTGTTGTTATTCACATGGCATCACCTCGATTAGACTTGCAATATGTATTTGAACAGCAAAGAGGCTGATTTACTCCTTATGACCTTAATTCCTTCTCCAAATATTACTATTTTACCTTCCTTTCTTATTCTTATGCTTTTCAGAAGTTTCATCACCCTGTTTTGTCCAATTTTCATGTTTCGATATAATGACAAATTATTATCTCATGTAAACAAGATTCTTTAATTATCTTTTGTGGAAGATAATTGCAAAAAGTAACTTGCAAGAAGGGAAAGTGATCTCTCTGTGTTCACCTTGCTCCTTATCATTATCAACAACAATCAAACATCTTTTTAATTATGATCTTCAACATGTACAACAAGGATTCATCTTGAGTTCTCTCCATCTCATTTAGCATCCCTGCAAAGAGCGACTTCACGAACCCCACGTGTATTATTCTATCGTGCGACACTGTGCCCCATGGAGTGTCTCTCTTCCCTGTGATCCAAGAAGACCTTCTCTCAATTGATGACCCTTCGACAAGAAAGCAACGTATCCTTGATATACCATCTTCTTCATGATTTGTGACCTTCAGGAGTCTAACTGTGGCGACCCACACAATGGACATACTGCATGATAACCTGAGGTAACCAAACCTATCCCAACACCTCTATTTAGTGAAGACAAACTTGAACAAGCTATGATAGATATGACCAACGAGAATGCAAGCCTACTTACCTAAGCACTCCTGGAATTCCGAAAAGTCATGTATGGTCTACATGAGAATGGCTTGTATATTGGCAGACTGTCGACCATCATGCTTGCTCATATCTTCCATGGCGACCCCCTCCTTGCACAAAATCTTAAGCTCATCGACTAATGGATGGAGATAGATGTCCATATTCTTCACTTTGTAGCACTTAGGAATGAGCAAGCTAAGGATCAAGTGTCCTTTCTTCATAGAAAGCCATGGTGGAATATTGTAGTTAACAAGGACTACAGGTCACAGAATGTAAGATGTTGAGCGAAGATTGAATAGATTCATGCCATCCATAGCAAGACTGAGCTGAACATTCCTTGGCTCTCGTGCAAAGTCTGGAAAGGTAGAGTCAATGTTGCTCCATGTACATAAATTCGTTGATATTCATTGGACTCCTTCTATGGATCTATTCTACGCATGCCATGTTATTAAGGTCACCATGCTCGACGTATGAAACATGTGAAGTATCGGCGGGGGATAAGTAAAAACGGTCTAAGAATTTTCTGAGGGATGGTTTGCCCTTGCAAGTCATGTCAATACTTGTGAGCACCACACTTTGGACATGTCTCTATAGTCTCGTACTCTCCTCGAAATAGCATCCAATCGTTGACACATGCATGGATACTCTTGTAGTCCATGCCAAGCTTTTGTAAAATATATCGTGTATCATCACAAAACTCAGGTATGGTATTTCCAAGTAGTAATATATGATACTTTACAACCTAAAAAGAAATCATAAAACACCTTGAAAAAGCACAATTTTTTTAAATAATGGTGCCAAAAAGAAATCAATGAAGAGTTCGTAGAAGGTACTTGAACAAATCGGTCACACTCGCATCGCTCTAACCGTATTTTGCTTGCACACTAGGAGTGAAAGCAGTATCTTTAGGCGAGATACTTGGCACCCATCATATAATGGTATGGATGCTTCTTCTCTAAGAGAATCAGATGTCTTAGTATCCATGGGCATCAATGCATCGATCATTGCCTCCATCTTAGGCTCTAAGTTTGTAGGAAAGTGTGAAAGGCTGCCTATCTCCTTTGGTATTGACGGTATAGGCTAGGTAGTGCCTTCCAAGTGGTGGATTGGCTCAAGCACTTCATCCATCCCACGCCCACGAACTCTTTTAACTAGTTGCAATAGGTACACTCCTCCTTGGAATGAGACGTCACCTCATTGTATGAATTTTAAGGCCACATCCAATGTTGTTGTGTTTGGTATTCAATTAGTTTGCGAATATAATGCATGATTGATCATATACACTTTTCTTACCATTTGCTCAAAGTCTGAGATCGCATGATCAATGATCTCCGATTGAAACTCATTGAAGTGTCATATATGTTTTATAGACAAGCGACACTTTTGTCTGATTGCCAGCACTACAACAGAAATGAGGCATAGACGCGCACGTTAGACGCGCACAGTCGGGCGCGTCTATTAGAGTGTCTATAAATGCGTGTAAATGTGCGTATAAATAGACACGAATTTTGTGTCTATATATCCGTGCAAATAGATGCTAATATAGACGTGCTATCAGATGCACAATTATTTAACCACCTAAAATTAGCAATTCACATAATTGAAAAACCAAAGTTAATAATTATTTAACCACCTGAAATTGATTCTTGAGCATGCACATGTGCGCATGATAAAAACCATAGAATTAAGAATATACATTGAATCATTGAATTAAAAAAAGAGTTAATAATTACTTTTTTATTGCTCTCTAATGAATGGCAGTTCCTCCAGTTGACACGCCTGATATAAGTAATTAGCGGCAAGCGATAGAAACCTTACAATTAGTAGCAAGCATTGCAATATGTATCTCGTAATTTCTCTATGTACTTGAAGATGATAAAAGATACTTCCTTTTTACTATGAAAAATTCAATACTTGCTTTAAAATTGACTATTGATTCTTGAATATGCACGTGTGCGCATGATAAAAAGCATAGAATTAGGAATACACATATATTGAATTAATAAGCAAATTAAGTATGTTACAGTGAATGATCCATCTCATCTTCAATGAGATCAGCCCTTGCTAAACTATCTACTTCTAGGTCTATGTTACCAAGAGGTAACGAAACAAATAAGTCTATCCCACTATCAGGTGTGTTGCTATATTGCTCAATAACTTCATCAATATCATCGACAATCACATTATTGTCTTCTTCTGCGTTTCCTTGAACATCATCGCAAGGTTCATCTTGTACTATATCATGCATATAATCCATTATGGTGTCATCATGCACATCATCATTATTTGTTGGATTGTCATCTGCTATCTCCATGTCGGTAATATTACCATATATTGATTTTGAACGATTAGATATAGGGATGACATACCACCATCGCTTATTGTTTACCATTGGATGATACACAACCTGTATTTGAAAAACAAAAGTAAAAAACTTAAGTACTTATTATATTGTGTGTATGTATCACATGTATACATATAAAAAAATTAGCCTTTGCATATATACCTGCTCGCATTGTTGAGGTAGTACTAATGTGTCATTCTTGTTTTGGTGAAATTTTGTAGAGTTAATGATTACAAAACCACTTGGATGACGTCTGATTGTGCAATGCTCACCATTTGTTACCACTTCTTTAAACCACTTCACACCCAGTACATATATAAAGAATCGTCTAAAGTCAAGCTTCAGAATATCTTGGATCAAGTCACAATAACCTTCCATGGTACCATTGGCAACCTCGAAGTGAGCAAGGACACCACAATCTTGGGTATTTCTCTTTTCATCTATACGTTGAGTTCGAAGATGTTTACCCTCACACCAAAGTGCATTGAATAATGTGCACTAGTAGTAAAAGATAAAAGATCAAACATGTCAATTATTTATATAAAATAAAACTTATAGAAACAAATTAATTGATAGTATGTCTCACCTTTGATAAGCAACCTCATGCGTATTCCCACTCTTCTTGAGATATATTAATTTCCTCCTCTTTTTCCATTCTCTCCACTTCCTCATGTAACCAATCTATATCAATATGACGTGGGAGCGCATTTAGATGATCTGGAAATGAGACATTACGTTTATATCTAGTGCGAAATTCTTGTGTTTCGCTTTTTCTTCTTGCCCTTGCTTCATTATATAGTGTCACCCATTTACTCATAACATCACTATTGAGCACACAAAAACTATTTAACTTACAAAGTTCTTTTTTTGTTAGCACTTTACTCATTTCTTTTCCTTGAGGTACTATAGAGGTCATCCTTAAGTCTTCATCATCTTTCCATAGTCGTGGTTGAGAGGGATCCACTTTAGCAAGATATTCAGAGATATAAACAAGGGATGATTGCACTAACCAACCCTCAGCCATGCTTCCCTCAGGCCGTGCTTTTTGGCTCACAAAATCTTTCAAGGTTTTCATGAAGCGCTCAAGAAAAAACATCCACCTTACATGAACTGCCCCACAAAGTGCGATCTCATCAATCAAATGTACGAGTAAATGTAATTGAGTAGTCAAAATGGATCAAGGAAAAATTTCCTCCACCAAATAAACCACCTCAATAGATAATACTCGAGCATCTTGCAATGTGTTTGGATCAATTTCCTTCGAGCTCACGTATCTGTCAAGATGTATTTAAGAATTGTTTACTTTTATGTAGAAATTCAAAGATATATAATGAAAAAATACAATGTATACACACCTCACAAGCTCTCCATCTTGTAAATGATATCACATACATATTTGGAGGCACAATGGGATATGCTAGTAGGAAGTACGAACTGAATGTAAATAATATTCATAGATGCAAATGATTAGTGAGGAAAAAGTCATCATACCCCAAAGTTTACACATAGTTATGCCACTAATTACTATATTCATGGTTAGAGATACCCTTATTTGAATCATTTTGTGCCAATCGTGGGACTTCAAACCAGATAGTTGCTCCACATCTCTTTTCTTTTTCTTTATAAAGGCTCCCTTGAGACATCTCATACATCCTGTGGGTGTTCGAAAGCTATATATTTGTTCCTTCACTATTTTTTCCTCGTTCTTTGACGATATCCAAGGTGCATGGGGTAGCTCAATCTTTCCTCTGGGTCCAATTCGTGGCCAGGCTCGTCTCATGCGACCAATGTTACGTAAATCCTCCCTTACATTCACTGAATCGCAAGCCCCTATCAAGTGATCCCATAATGTAGATACAACATTTTTGAATATGTACATGGGGTCCAACAGGTGATTGATCTTGAGTTCAGTCCAGTACGGAAGACGAAAGAATATAGAGAACCTAACAAACAAACAATATATTATGTAAACATTTCATCATGCTAAATACTTTAAAGTCAATTGAGAGAAATGCACTTCTTACCGACTCATGCCATGTGGAGGGTGGCTGTCGGCATTAATCCATCTCTCCTTCCAATCTCGAATGGTTAGAGATTGTGGAGTCATTCCATTAGTAGGGAGAACATATTTGGGATGGTCAATAGGAAGAAATCGATGATGATTGTCGTAGATAACCTTCTTTAAACGTGCCGGCCTAGAGAAAACTAGAGAGGGACCGCAAATAGGACATGCATGATATCCTGACGTGGTTAAACCTGAAAAAACAAGTAAATTAATAAAATGAATTTCAAATATAGAGTTATATACATGTACCTGAACACTCTCCGTATCCTGGAAAGTCGTGGATGGTCCACAACAACATGGCCTTCAATGTGAAATCTCTAGAGGATGCAGATGCACTTGTATCTTGCACCTCAATACCTTCCCATAACATTTCTAACTCTTCAATCAAAGGCTCTAAGTAAATGTCCATGTTTTTTACCTTGCGCTTTCCAAGAATCAGAAAGGACAACATCGCATGTCCCTTTTTAATTGCTATGGATGGAGGAATATTATAGTTCACCAATACCACTGGCCATACATTGTATGATGTGCTTTTGATGCCAAATGGATTGATTCCATCCATACCTAAACCAAATCTCAAATTTCTTGGCTCTTCTTTGAAAATGGGCCACAAATTATCTATATGTTGCCATGCGGGTGTGTCTGCAGGGATCCTCCATTTTCCATTACTTGAACGATGACTAGCATGCCATGACATGAGCTTTCCAATAGACTTACACTTGAACATAAGTTTTATACGTGGAAAAATCGGAAAATGTCGCAAAACCTTACGAGGTACATCCATTGACTTCATCTCCACTTCGTATCTTGATTCGCCACAAACAGGACACTCTCGTGCGAACTCATGAATCCCATGAAATAAGACACAATCATTGACACATGCATGGATCTTGACATAATCGAGGCCTCCCAGAGATGTCAAGTAATGTCTTGCTTGCTCTCTCTTAGTTGGCAATTTGTTTCCTTTGGGACGCATTTGTGATAATAACCTACATATATTTTAAAAGTGAGTTAAAAAACCACCAATATATATTTCTGTCTAATTTCAAAATAGAGAGGCTAACAATTAATATTATGATTCATATATAAGCCAAACTGAATTGATACCTACTTCAATAATGCATCCAAACTGACATTACTCCATCCATAAATTGTTTGCAAGTTAAGTATCTCGAGGGACGCACGAAGAACGGAGTACGTACAACCTTCATACAACGGAGTAGATGATGCTACATATAGTGGATCATCTGGCTTCGTAGAGTGACCTTCTCCCTGAATCGGTTGTGAAAATAGATGGTGTACCATGTTGTCCAAAATCTCATCCTCTACGACTTGATGGGGCATTTCATGAGGGCTACTATCATGATCGTCAGTCTCTACTCTCCTTGAAGACTTTGCCTCCTCACGTCGACGTTTTGCAGCCTCTCGATGCCCGGGAGGGAGCATCTGAGGATGTGGCACCGCATCCTGCTCAACCACAAAAGGGAGTTTCATGTACGTTGATATATAATTCCCGTAACATATACTAGCAATCTTAGTGATTTAAAAAAACAATGAATACCAGTGATTTTTCTTGGTCCCATTCTCCATACAAGCTGAGGTGTGACATTGCAATTCGATGTGCTCGAAAAATACACCCTCGACAACGATCACACATGCATCTAATTTTTCGTGGTAGCCATGCATCTCGATTATGAAGATGCAATGTTTTATCCTCACTTGAGGATGTGCTCATTGACTCACCAACTTGCACTGCACTAGGTGATGACGACGTCGACATGATTAAACCTAATTCATGACAACATCAAAATATTTGTCATTCATATGTTTACATAAGATCTTAATTTTAAATACACAAAAATCATCATCTTAAAACTTATCTTAACTTATCTTAACTTATCAAAACTTAAGAAGAATTCACTATCAAAACTTATCTTAAAAACAAAAAATTATGATAAATCCCAAATGCACATCTAAATCCGCGTCTATCTATGCGTCTATTTTTGCATCTATATTCGCGTCTATCTGAACAATAGACACACATATACACGCGAAAATAGACGCACACGTCAAAATTCAAACCATACTTAAATCATTTCTTTTCAAACTGCACCTTTTCTTTCTTGCGTTTTTTGCAGTTCTGAAGCTTGAGTTTAGCCGACATGCAGTCTCTTCATGCCTCACCTAGTCTCTTCATGCCTCACCTCCTCATGACTCACCTCTTCTTTTATTTCAAACACACAAGGAGGGAAAAATGAAAGCCAAGGAGAGGAAGAAAGAGAGAACAAGAAAGAGGAGAAAAAGAAGAAGCAGTAAGCAAGCAAACAAGCATCAAGGTAGGGTAACTTACCAAGGAGAGGAAGAAGGAGAAGGAGAAGCACCACCACCCGCCACACCAAACACCCAAGGTGAGTCTCCTCTCTCTCTCTCTCTCTCTCTCTTTATTTCTCTCTTCCTCTCTCTGCTCTGTCTGTGTATTTAGGATTGGTGATTCCATTATAATGTATTGCATTATGTAAATCGTCAATGGCTGTCGTCGGCCTAAAATCGGCCGACCCAGCGCCTCTGCTAGTGCATCTACATCTCAGTGTAGACGCGGACATAGACGCGCAAAAAAGTCTCCTCTCAGAGCGTCTGAGAGCGCGTCTTAGAGCGTGTGTGCTGGCGCGTGTGCTCTGCAATGTACATGCGATGATACACGCATTGCACAGAAGGTTGACCTGCAATCTACACGCGATTTTAGACGTGCATTGACTTGGGATGCACGTCTGGCAGCGCGTCTGTGCTGCACGTTAGATGCGCAAATAGACGCGCTGGACAGAAGATGAACATCAATGTTATGTCAAAGACTTAAAAAATGCAATGTAGTGTTTTTGTATGCAATAGGAAAGCTATGCTACAATTTAGGACACCCTAGTCATAATCTTTTATAAATTTTACTATATTCAAGTTTATAAGGCTATAATCAATAATAAATACTTTTGAGCAAGATCCTATTGTGTGACATCACCTAGAGCATAATCTTGTTGCGTGGTATTGATTAACTCCTAAATAGAAGTCTAGTTAGATCTAAAAGTGACAAATTAGAAAATGGTATACTTTTATATACATTTATACAAACATTACATTCTTTACATAAAGTAAGATTGAAACTTGTGTGTTCTACATGTGGATCTCCTGAATTAGAGCCCTCACCTAGGCATATAGGCCTCAATGTGCCCTCTAGTCTATGGATAGTCACCTCCACCCCTCATCCATGAGTTGCTTGTACTGCACAATATCCTCCTATATTTTTTGTATGCAAATAAATGTGTCTTTTTCCTGTGTTTTTTTTGCAGATGTCGTATCCTGGTTCATCTAGCAATGAACCAGATGTGGATCGCATGAATGATACATTGGCCTCCTTTGGTAGGGGGGTCAATGCATTTTTTGGAGGTTTTCCTAGTAGGAAAGACTTGATGGGAGAGATGACCAGACACCTTGGCCGCTCTCCCACAGCGGACGAGGTGTTCACTGTCATGTCTGGGACGCCTCTGGCGTCTTTGCCTGGCACTACTTCCCAGACTCCACATGCAGGTACTCCACATACAAGTACTTCATATGCAGGTACTCCATTTGCAGGTACTCCACGTGCTCCACGTGCATCGACTGAAGCACAAGCATCTGCAGAAGCACGTGCATCTATAGAAGCTCGTGCGTCCAGCGAGGCAGAGGGCAGTTGACAGAGAGGGAGGAGGGAGAGTCGAGGGGGAGGACGAGGGTTGTGTGGGGATTGCCTAGGAGGTGGCGAGCGATCACCCTTACCAGTAGATCATGTAGAGGAGGTTGTACGCCATTACTATAGAGTTACAGATACCGGTGGCATCTTTCATGATGATGAGGGAAGGGATGTAATGGCGTACATGAGGAGCGTCGTGCATGTGACATATAAAGATTGTTTCATTGCCTTCAAAAATTAGAAAAGCGGCTTGTGGCAGGAGGTGTTGAGGGCAGTCCATAGGAGGTACCCAAATCCTGAGGGTCAGCGATTCTTAGATGATTGGGGACGTACAAAAGTGAGGGATATGCTTCACAACAAAAGATCCCACCTCATGACACGGGCCAGGGACTCACTGCGGAGGGTAGAGGAGGGGCGTGGAGCCTACAGCCAACCACATATGTGCCACCGCGTAGAGTGGAAGAAAGCCAAGAAGAAAGCAGCTGAGAAAGTGAAGAGTTGCCAGCACGCAGAGGTGCGACGGATCCAAACGGAAACAATGGGATCGTCACATTACGGATCGCGCGGCAGAGAGTCGTGGGAGGCAGAGTTTGTAAGTATATTTTGATTTCTAGTTTTTTTAAATTTATATTTCTTTAAATTCTTTATATATTTTAGTCTAATATATTGTGACGTCTAATTGTTTGTATATCTCTAAATGTTTTGCAGACTACCATCGTTGGTAGGACACCTACCCCTAGAGAGGTAGGTTACCATCGAGGCCATAACCACGCAGCAACATGGCTTCACTTTTATGAGAAGGGTCTCATCACTGAGGACCAATACAACTGGGCCATGAGAATTCGACAGCCAGAGGAGGTATGTTTTTCTTACTTTCCTATTAAAAGTATAACTAATTATAAGTTTTTCTCCACCTTGTCTATGTAAGCAACCCTAATCTTTTGTGTGTGTAGGCGAACCCGGATGTGGAGCATAGCGAGGAGGGGGATAGCGACACTAGTAGCCATGGTGGTACTAGCGAGGATGTCTCCTCTTCAGATTCGTAGAGGAGCACCATACCTCCTCATGAGGCCTTCTTTTCTTGTATATGTATGATATCTCTTTGAGCCTACTGCTTGCGGCCACGCTTTAGGTCGCAAGCACTCAAAACTTCCCTTGTAAATGCTTTGATATATAATGAATACATGGACTTTTACTTTCAATTCTCGTGCCCGTAAGATACATTGTCTTTTTCCCAAATACACAATTTGATGTATGGGAGGGGAAAAAAAAAAACCAGACACATGCTCTCTGGTTGTTTTTTTCCAGTTCTGTTTCGCGCGTCTATCAGCGCGTCTAAATTGCAGGTAATTCGCGTTTATTCGCGCGTCTATAATGCAGACTACACGCGCTGCATAATTCAAATTAAAAAAGAAAATTAAATATCTTTAAAAAAAGGTCATTTTTTGTTTTCCGTTCGCGTCTATCAGTGCTTGTAAAAGCGCGTCTAAAAGCGTATCTATATGCGCGTGTATATGTGCGTCTATTGCGCATCTATTTGTGCGTGTAAATTCGTCGATACATGCGATTATAGACACGGAATGATAGACGCGCAAATAGACGGGTGGATAGATGCGCCTGTAAGTTTTTCTCTGTATTCAAAAATCGCGTCTAAATGTGCATGTATGAGGCTTTTTTGTTGTAGTGCAGCTTGCATTGAGAGCAAGGATATGAGACATGCTGATTACAATATGCCTCGCAATCTTCAACATCAGGACCTTCATCATTTTTCATTTTTTCTATGTTATGACAAACAATTTGTTTTTGTTCTCATTCTCTCTTTTTTTCTTAATTTATTTGAGAAGGGATTTCTTCTATTGTAACTCTACAAAATTAACGTCAATTGTCGTCTTGGTTTTCTCCCTATTTCTTTGATTCTTCCTCTTTTTTGCATCTTTCTTTGCACTCTTCATTTTATATTCTCTCCCCTTTCTCTTTCTTTCTCTCTCTCTCTTTCTTTGTTGCCCTTCTCTTTGTTTTTCTCCACCCCTTATGTTTTCTCACTCATTCTCCTCTCTCCCTGTCCCCTCTCTCTCTCTCCCCATTTCTTTGTTGTTTTTTATGTTTATTCTCTCTCTCTCTCTCTCTCTCTCTCTCTCTCTCTCTCTCTCTCGTTCTCTCTTCCTTTTTCTTTCTTCTTCTCCCTCTCTCATTTTCTGTCTTTCTTTCTCTCCTATCTTTATTTCTCTCTCTCTCTCTCTCTCTCTCTCTCTTTCTTTGTTGCCCCTCTTTGTTTCTCTCCACCTTCATACGTTTTCTCACTTATTCTCCTCTCTCCCTCTCTCCCTCCCTCTCTCTTTTCCCATTTCTTTGTTATCTTTCATGTTTATTCTCTCTCTCTCTCTCTCTCTCTCTCTCTCTCTTCCTTTTCTTCTCTCTCTCTCTCTCATTTCCTATCTTTCTCTCTCTCTCTCTCTCTCTTTCTTTGTTGCCCCTCTCTTTGTTTCTCTCCACCCCCTTATGTTTTCTCACTTATTCTCCTATCTTCTTCCCTGTCTTTCTCTCTCTTTTCCCATTTCTTTGTTATCTTTCATGTTTATTCTCTCTCTTTCTCTCTCTCTCTCTCTCTCTCTCTCTCCTTCTGTCTTCCATTTCCTTTGTTCTTCTCCCTTTCTCATTTCCTATCATTCTCCCTCAATGCACCTCATTCTCAAGAAAAACCATCTCTTTGTTTCTCTCCACCCCCTAGTGTTTTCTCACTCATTCTCCTCTCTGTCTCCCTCCCTCTCTCTTTCTCTCTTTCTTTGTTATCTTTCATGTTTACTCTCTCTCTCTCTTCCTTTTTATTTCTTCTTCTCCCTCTCTCATTTTCTCTTTCTCTCTCAATGTGGATCTATTCTATTTTTAATTTTTTTTTAAAAAAAGAAGAAAGAACAAGAACAAACCCTCTCTTTGTTTTTCTCTACCCCCTTGTGTTTTCTCATTTATTCTCCTCTCTCACTCCCTCTCTCTCTCTCTCTCTCTCTCTCTCTCTCTCTCTCTCTCTCTCTCTCTCTCTCTCTCTCTCTCTCTCTCTCTCTCTCTCTATTCTTAGAAGTGTAGGATAATCATAGTGTGGTTGTGAGTCTACTATATTAAACACACAAAATCTCTTGGAATTACTTATGATGGCAATAGTAATGATGTCATTACCCTTGAAGGCTATTGTGATGTGGATTTGGCCTTTGATCTCAACAAGGCTCACACTAGGAGTATATATTTTCTTATACTAGCTAGAGGTGTAGTTTCATGGAGAATTAAGGAGAAAACTACTATCTCTTTATCGAGCTATGAAGCAAATTATAAGGTAGCATGTGATTTTTTTTCTCTAGTATAAGTGAAACTATCTATCCTCAGACCTTGTACAATCAATAGCAAAATCATAGATGAGGTTGGGCAATATATTTTATCAAACCAACTTAGAAATCCCTAGGAAGATCAAGAAGAACAAAAATACTTGATGTTTAAATGAGTTAGAATGCTTCATTATCCTCACAAGGAGTTATCAATAAATTTTATTTATGAATAAATTAAGATAGGGACAGTTAGCTTTGCTCTTAGTGAGCATATCTATACAACAATTATTGACTCCCTTTCAAACACTATAATAGATTAAGCTTATTATGACATTAGATTCCAATGTGATTAGAAAAAATTTCATGTCATCGCTATTTACCATTAGTGCAAGTGTCAATATATATCATTGAATATACAAACATAATTTTTTAACAACCTATCAATGCACTTATCAATGATATTACTAGCGATCATAGCGACACTACTAAAATTTACATAAACGTGAAAGTTTCCCCTAAGTATGCTCATTCTTTTGGTGCCATCTTTCAAGGTAAGTACACAAACTCTTCACAAATTTATGGTTGATTTCTCTCTCTCTCTCTCTCTCTCTCTCTCTCTCTCTCTCTCTCTCTCTTTCTTGGTTGTTTCTTGCTTGTACATGAAGTATTATGCGATGTAGCTATGTCTTAGGGATTTGTGAAGGTAATTTTTGTTGATCACACACACGCACACGCACACGCACACACACACTGTAACGTGTCCACTAGTATCATCCAGGACACGTCTTAGCAGTCCATCGGAAAGGATGTCTAGAAAACTCCGCCCGGCACTCCCATGGAATGTTACGGGTTTTGCGATCAAGGTCTTCCCGCGTCTGCCACGTAGCGGAAGTATCCTGGCCGTTCCCACTTAGGATCGACCAGAATTAGGGTTTTTCTTATTGGTCATTAGCTAACAGCAACTAGCGTCAGACTCGAGCGAACTACTTTATGTAGAAATGCCAGGTCCGAAGCGGATTCACGCTGCACTTGGTTCAAGGAGAATGGGAAATGAGAGGGATGCAAGGCTCAACCTCTCTACCATAAGGCATAGTCCCATTCCGTTCCCCTAAAACAGCGTAAATTGGGTAAGACATAACTCTAGGTCATCGCTCTCGTTATCTGTTTTGCTGATGATGATCATCCGCTGTTCTTCGAGATTTTTGAGAAAAGTTCCCGGCTAATCGGGACCACCCAACCGTAGGACGGACCCCTGGTCCATCCTCCGCACTTTCCTCGGTTTGTTTTAGTTATGTAATTATCTAACACATTAATTTGACATATAACAATCAGCTTCTTTAATTAATCCTATTAAGCACTGGTTCCTTCACGTAATCTTATCACGTGACATAGAAAACAATATCAAGCAAGTTCTTTTTTTAACATTTCATCATTTTATCTTTGAAATACAAGAAGTTCCGCCCGTAGGCTTGTCCATAATCCGCCCGAGGGCTATCCAGTAATCCCCAGGGATCACTATTCCAAGCTTCTGCCCGTAAACTAGTATGCGGGCCTCGAGATCCAATCCCGAGTCACGTTAGCCTCTTGTGCAGGACCCGGAAGGCAAGGGATTATGGCCAGAGCCCCCCTTGGCACCCAAGCGTCCTTCTGCTCCAAGTAGAACTCAACGGAGAGACCTCTCGCGGCGGGTTCGGTCCACGTTCTCGGCGCGGTCAACAACCCCCTTGGTTAGGGTCAGGCAGGCAGTCGAGGGTAACTGAAGCTGCCTCTCCCTTCACGCCTTCAACCTGAAGCATTAAATATCTTTTCATCCTTTAGTTCCTTGAGCAAACAATGCAAACAGTGCTTTCTAAACTGTTACAAGCAGAATCAATTCCAGTGGTCGTTTATTTGGCCAATTGCTAAGGAGTGAATCTTTCTCTCCGAATGCATCCAGCACTCGATCGAGGATCAATTGCGACTTGGCAAGATCCCCAAGGGTTTGTTTGTTAACCCGATATCCTTGGGTTAGGGCCGTACCGTACTAACCGAACTTAACCAATACCTTAAGTTCTATTAACAGTAAATATATTATTCCAATTTACTAATTGATCTTTTGCTTCCAAGCAAATATCTAATCCTCGTAACTTGGTTACTTTACCGAAGAAAGGTACTATATCACGACAATTATTTCTCCTCTTGCAAGAAAATCTTGCGTAAGAAACTTCCAATCTCATTCCGAGGAATTGGCCATTCCCTTTTGATCAAATCACAAGATCATGCGACTCTGCAACCTATTGCGCGAGTGTCGCATCAAAATCATGGGACTATTTTACCCATCGAATGGCATTGTCTAATCACGAAATCATGATTAGATAGGAAGCAGGGTTAGGGTATCTTCATAAGAATCCGTTCTTGATTGCACTAGGTGGATATTGTCGATCCTAAAGGTCCAAATCCAAATCGAGTTTCATTCTTTTAGCGAGCGATCCTTAGGGTAAAAACCCTAGATCGTTTCTCGCAAGTGTGTCCTATTGTCCCTACATTCCGTGAATGAGGGCAAGTCTTTAGGGTATAAGAGTTTCAGCTTTGGCAATAAGAGCGATTAGGTCACGTCCTCAATGTGCTAAACCCTAGTTAGCTCTTTGGGATATGTTGCATTGATTTAACCCTTCTTGAATGAGTTGCTTGCGGTTTAGGTGTTTTTAGGGTAAACCAATTTACTTATCAATTCTTGAAGGTATTTACGATTCCCTTCTCGTAACCTCATGATTCATTTCCTACGTTTGAGTATATTTACAAACCCTACTTTTCTGGTTAATACCAAAGCATATGCTAAGTTACGACATAACTTCTATTGATGCATTTAAGATTCATGATGCTAAGCGATAGGGTTTTATGTGAACCAAGCAACCTTTTTCTAACTTCTTTTCTAAATGAGATTTTCGTATGCTGCATAAGCATTGTACAACCTTTCGTAACTATTTACGTAGTTGATTGAGATTTAAGCCAATTGACTAGATTTTAATCTACTTTACGCAGTTTTAAAAACCATTTCCATGCCTTGTAAATTCCTATGGATTATTAGCGACCTTCTTTTAATGAATCATTTCGAAGGAAAGATGCCTAATAATGCGACATATGATTTATTCTTTCCCATGCATAATCGAAAGTGTACATCAGTAATTTCAATTTTATAAAGATGGGCATTAGTTAATTTGAGTTCGTTACTTTGCAATGCATAATAACCACTTGCCAGGAATGCATAAAGATCTTATGCTCTTCTTTTTCATTTGTTTAATACAAATGACCGATTCTTTGATCAAAGTTATTTCCTTTAATTTAGCCAAGGTATTTCAATCCAAAAAGTGCATCCTAATTTCCGTAAATGAATCATGCACAATTGAAATATTACGACGTAAACAAAATTAGGAAGAAAACCTGGACTTGTGGTGAAATGTCCACATGGATGTTAGGAGATGATCCTCCTGCGGTTGCGCCTTGTGCCTTTTTAGGGGCCATCATGAATTCAACTTCTTGCCTTGGCTGCAGACTTATGATCTTGGCCCGTTTCCCTCGGACGTGCAATTCCCTTGAGAATCGACTTCCTTGACCGACGCACCATCTTGCGGAATCAGCCTTGGAAATGGGGACTTGTGAAATTCTCCTTCCTTTCATAGAAGCTCAAGGGAATGCAATTGGTCTACACGGAAAGGGGCCTAAGAAAAATCCCGAGGTAAAATGGCTTGAGGGAGTTACGAAGGGAAAGGGGATTAAAACTAGCTGGGGGGGGGGGGGAATCCACTGGAAGGGATTAGAGGACTTGTGTGGGAAGGATTTAAAAGGAAACCGAGGTTGTAAAAAGGCTTTGTGGGATTGCTAGGCAAGGCCTTTAAAACGCGACTAGTGTGGCTTATGGGGGATGCAAGGAGAAAAAGTCTAATTCCCGAGGATATAAGAGACTGCTTGGGAAGGGCAATAGAAAGGGAGTTTTAAAGGAACCCTAGGGTTAAAATGAAGTTTTGTTGGACTTGCAATAGGAAAGGGGCTTAGGTGGAACCCCATAGAAATGGGTGCTCAAATCCCGAGGGGGGGTATATAAAAACCCACTTGGAAGGGCTTATAAAAGCCCATAGGAAGGGGGGCTTCCTAAGGGCCCTTAGATGCTTCCCAAGAAGCTTCTTGGAAGCTTCTGTGGCCCACGGAATCCACCACGTGGAAAAAGAAGAATATTTGACGACGCTTGGCAGAAAGTTTTGTCCCTCTCCCTTCACGGGGGTCTTCAGCAGAGTCACGACAGCTTTGGATGTTGGCAGCGGTGCAACACATCAATGCCCTTCGGCTCCTCACCTCCACAGCCTAGCACAATAAGCACGCGACTCTCTCCTTCAGCACTTTCCACAATCCTCTCAGACCGCAGCATTATGGCCCTCTCCTCCTTACTCCCCCCCCCCCCACAGGGGGTTTTTAAAGGGTAGGGAGAGGAGACCTCTCTCTCTACGTGGCCAGTTGCATGGCCCTTATCCCTTCCATGAGCTCCACCAACGAGCTTAGTCATCCGCGCCTCACTCCCTTCCCTCCAGCACGGCCTTCGGCTAGGGGGAAGAAGGATAATAATTTTTATTTATATTTTAAACAGCCATATATCCATCAATTATCCCTTTGGCCTCCTACCAAGAGGAGGTTCTTATGAAGAACGTGGGTTAGGCATTGGAAATATTACATTCTCTCCCCCTTGGAGGAATCGAGATGTCCTCATCTCGAGATAAACTGGGATATTGATGGTTGAGAGTGCTTTCATCTATCCAAGTGGCATCCTCCTCAGGATAGTCTTTCCACTAGACGAGGCATTCTCTCAAGGTTCTGGATCTCAGTTGTCTCTCCCTAACATCTAAGATCCTATCAGGCCGTAGCTCAAGGACTCCTTGACTAGGCATTGCAACTTGTTGGTCATCAAGTACATGGTTAGGATTAGGTACATACTTCTTCAATAGGCTGATATGGAATACATTATGAACCCTTAGGTTCTCAGGGAGTTGCAGTCTATACGCATTAGGTCCTAAGCACTTGAGGATCTTGTATGGTCCACAATACCTTGGACTTAGCTTCTTGCAATCTCCTAAGGATAGAGAACTCTTCTTTGGGCATACGTGAATGAAGACCATGTCTCCTTCCTCAAACATTCTAACTTGACACTTCAAATCCGCGTATGCCTTCTGTCTATCCTTTGCAGCTTCGATGTCTTGTCTTATTGACTTTACTTCGTCATCCATCTCCTCCAATATCTGCCTTGAAGCTTTTAACCCTCAAGGTTGGATCTGAGAAGTTTAGGGAACTTCGATAGTCATGACCATACAATGCTTGGAAAGGGGGTCATCTGAATGTTTTGTTGGTAAGAAGCATTATAGGCAAATTCCACCAAAGGCAAGTATTGAATCCACCTTTTTGGTTCACAATAGCAGCGTGCCCTAAGCATGTCCTCGATAACTTGATTGACTCACTCTGTTTGACCATCGGTTTGAGAATGGTAAGCTGTGCTAAAACAGATTTGAGTCCAAATGGCTTCAAAGATAGCTCTCCAGAAGTGTGATGTGAAGAGAGAATCATGATCACTAATGATTCTTCTGGGTAACCCATGTAGCTTGAATATCTCCTTGATAAACAACCTTGCAATGTCTAAGGCTTTATAGTTTGTCTTTACTGGAATAAGGTGTGCAACCTTAGTCAGCATGTCAACCCCAACCATGATGGAGTGGTATCCTCCCTGAACTTGGGGTAGGCCAACAACAAAGTCCATACTGATGAATTCCCATTTCATTTGGGGAATGTCGAGTGGTTGCAACTTCCTTGGCATCTTGACATGTTCGATTTTTAATACGTTGACAAGACAAACACTCAGTGACATATTTGAAAATGCCACCTTTAAGACTCTCCCAATAGTAGCTCATCCTAACTGCATTGAGAGTCTTGGCATAGCCAGGATGTCCTGAGAAAGGGGAATCATGAGCTTCCCACAATATCTTCTACTTAAGTGATTGGCTTGTCGGTATACATACTCTCGTTCTATAGTAGACAAGTCCACTATTGATAGAGAATTCATGATACTTAGCTTGTAGCTTTTGGTCCTGGTCCTTGATAGAGATCTCCCTTAGCATCTTTTGATAAGATGGATTATGGCATGCTTCCTCTCTAGCTAGCTCAAGTATTGGGTTGTTTGGCATAGATACTTTTGTAGCTAGAGATCTGGTCCTTGACGGATTCTGCAAGATTAGGGAATTTAGGAATGCCTTGCGACTGAGTGCATCGGCAACTACATTCTCCTTCCCTGGTCGGTACTTGATTTCAAAATCATATTCCTCCAATACTTCAATCCACCGATGTTGTCTCATGTTGAGCTCGTTCTGGGTAAAAATCCATTTGAGACTCTTATGATCGGTTACTAGAGTAAACTTGTTACCCAACAGGTAGTGTCTCCAAAGCTTTAGAGCATGGATGACAGCTAGTAATTCCAGATCATGCGTGGCATAATTCTTTTCATGACTCTTCAACTTCCTTGAAGAGTATGCTACTGGATGACCTTCCTGCATAAGTACACACCCCAAGGCAAGAATGCTAGCATCAGTTACTACCTCGAACTCCTTATTGAGGTCAGGAAGTTTTAGAATAGGTCTTTGCTTCAATTTTTTGAAGCTATTTTGTTCAGAAGTTGACCATGTAATGGAAGTCTGCTTCTTTAGTAAGTCTATAAGAGGTGCTGCAATCAAAGCATAGTTTTTGATGAAGACCCTATACCATCCTGTCAATCCAAGAAAACTACATATCTCTTTGACGGATACTGGTATTGGCCATTCAAGCACATCTCTGACCTTGGCTGGGTCTACTGATATTCCTTCTGATGATACTATGAATCCCAGATATTCAATCTGACTCTTGAAGAATGCACACTTCTTCATTTTTGCATACAGCTTATGAGACCTCATTGTCTCAAGGACAATCCGAAGTTGGGGTTTGTGATCTTCCTCCCGTTCGGAGTATACTAAAGTGTCGACGAAGAAGACGAGTACAAAGTCGTCAAGATATGGCCTAAAGATATCCTGCATTAACCTGTTGAAGGTGGCAGGCGCATTTGTAAGCCCGAATGACATAGCTAGGAACTCAAAGTATCCATATCTTGTGTTGAAGACTGTCTTTCGGATATCTTCTTCCTTGATTCTTATCTGATAGTAACCAGACCTGAGATCAATCTTGGAGAAGATCTTTGCACCTTGAAGACGATCAAGAAGCTCATCTATTCTAGGAATAGGGTACTTGTTCTTGACAGTTGATTGATTCAACCCTCTGTAATCAATACATAGTCGAAGTGTTCCATCTTTCTTTTTCTGGAACAGTACTGGTGCTTCCCATGGTGAACTGCTAGGACGGATGTAGCCCTGATCTAGTAGTTTCTTGAGTTGTTCCTTCAGCTCAATTGCTTCCGGTATAGACATTCTATAGGGTCTCTTCGCAAATGGCGCAGCTCCTATTACTAGCTTGATCTCATGATCTACTTCTCTTTGAAGCGGGAGTTCTGTTAACTCTTCAGGAACTACGTCCGCGTATTCCTTTAGCCAAGTGACCAAATCACTTTACTTCTTTATCAATATTCACAGTCAAGACAATCATTGATTTTTAAAAAAAGTTTTATTCCATTCATATCAGCATAGCCCTTTCGAGGTACAATTATTTCTTGGGGTGATGGAACAAGTTGATACATTAATTCGAGGAGAATAATATGTTGTTGCATTCAACTACAGGAACTGAGTAGTATTACCGATTGGGGTCATCGATTTTTAGGAATCGATAGTTCATTGGAAGATTAGGGTATCTTTTCCTTTGATATCCATTCTTCTCATGACGTCCCAAAACCTTGATTCGGTTGGCAGGGATTCTTTGAATCACTTCCCCGTACACATACTTATTCTGGTTAACCCTTCGACCCCCGACCTGTACGGTCGCGTTTGCGTGAGCCTCAACAAAGACGAACAGCTTCACGATCTTCAAATCCTCCATCCACTTGATTCTCTTCAAGTTAATTTGAAGGTACGCAGGTTGATGGGCAGTTATGTAATAGATCCCTGAAACACCCATCCATCTTCCACGTACACAGGCAATGGATTGTAAATGTGGTCTAGGATGTTCATCATCTCAACCCTTTGTCGATAATCCGTGGAATGCATCGCAGTCATAAACATGACTCGGAACACTAAGAACCTGTTCCATGCTTCATAATTCTGCAAGACAGCATTGAAAGTAAGGAAATGTTTGGGACAATAACATTTGCTTTACTTCTTCTTATTAAAATTTCTTAAAACAAGTCCTTTGTTGGTTCGCTCTGATACCAACTGTAATGTGTCCACTAGTATCATCCAGGACACGTCTTAGCAGTCCATCGGAAAGGATGTCTAGAAAACTCCGCCCAGCACTCCCATGGAATGTTACGGGTTTTGCAATCTAGGTCTTCTGGTGTCTGCCACGTAGCGGAAGTATCCAGGCCGTTCCCACTTAGGATCGACCGGAATTAGGGTTTTTCTGAATGGTTATTAGCTAACAGCAACTAGCGTCAGACCCGAGCGAACTACTTTAGGCAGAAATGCTAGGTCCAAAGCGAATTCACGCTGCACTTGGTTCAAGGAGAATGGGAAACGAGAGGGATGCAAGGCTCAACCTCTTTGCCATAAGGCATAGTCCCATTCCGTTCCCCTAAAATAGCGTAAATTGGGTAAGACGTAATTCTAGGTCATCGCTCTCGTTATTCGTTTTGCTGATGATGATCATCCGTTGTTCTTCGAGATTTTTGAGAAAAGTTCCCGGCTAACCGGGACCACCCAACCGTAGGACGGACCCATGGTCCATCCTCCGCACTTTCCTCGGTTTGTTTTAGTTATGTAATTATCTAACACATTAATTTGACATATAACAATCAGCTTCTTTAATTAATCCTCTTAAGCACTAGTTCCTTCATGTAATCTTATCACATGACATAGAAAATAATATCAAGCAAGTTCTTTTTTTAACATTTCATCATTTTATCTTTGAAATACAAGAAGTTCCGCCCATAGGCTTATCCATAATCCACCCGAGGGCTATCCAGTAATCCCCAGGTATCACTATTCCAAGCTTTTGCCCGTAAACTAGTATGCGGGCCTCGAGATCCAATCCCGAGTCACGTTAGCCTTTTGTGCAGGACCCGGAAGGCGAGGGATTTACGGCCAGAGTCCCCCTTGGCACCCAAGCGTCCTCCTGCTCCAAGTAGAACTCAACGGAGAGACCTCTCTCGGCGGGTTCGGTCCATGTTCCCGGCGCGGTCAACAACCCCCTTGGTTAGGGTCAGGCAGGCAGTCGGGGGTAACTGAAGCTGCCTCTCCCTTCACGCCTTCAACCTGAAGCATTAGATATATTTTCATCCTTTAGTTCCTTGAGCAAACAATGCAAACAGTGCTTTCTAAACTGTTACAAGCACAGTCAATTCCAGTGGTCGTTTATTTGGCCAATTGCTAAAGGAGTGAATCTTTCTCTCCGAATGCATCCAGCACTTGATCCAAGATCAATTGCGACTTGGCAAGATCCCCAAGGGTTTGTTTGTTAACCCTATATCCTTGGGTTAGGGTCGTACCCTACTAACCCAACTTAACCAATACCTTAAGTTCTATTAACAGTAAATATGTTATTCCAATTTACTAATTGGTCTTTTGCTTCCAAGTAAATATCTAATCCTCGTATCTTGGTTACTTTACCTAAGAAAGGTACTATATCACGACGATTATTTCTCCTCTTGCAAGATAAACTTGCGTAAGAATCTGCCAATCTCATTCCAAGGAATTGGCCATTCCCTTTTGATCAAATCACAAGATCATGTGACTCTGCAACCTATTGCGCGAGTGTCGCATCAAAATCATGGGACTATTTTACCCATCGAATGGCGTTGTCTAATCACGAAATCATGATTAGATAGGAAGCAGGTTTAGGGTATCTTCATAAGAATCCGTTCCTGATTGCACTAGGTGGATATTGTCGATCCTAAAGGTCCAAATCCAAATCGAGTTTCATTCTTTTAGCGAGCGATCCTTAGGGTAAAAACCCTAGATCGTTTCTCGCAAGTGTGTCCTATTGTCCCTACATTCCGTGAATGAGGGCAAGTCTTTAGGGTATAAGAGTTTTAGCTTTGGCAATAAGAGCGATTAGGTCACATCCTCGATGTGCGAAACCCTAGTTAGCTCTTTGGGATATGTTGCATTGATTTAACCCTTCTTGAATGAGTTGCTTGCGGTTTAGGTGTTTTTAGGGTAAACCAATTTACTTATCAATTCTTGAAGGTATTTACGATCCCCTTCTCGTAACCTCATGATTCATTTCCTACGTTTGAGTATATTTACAAACCCTACTTTTCTGGTTAATACCAAAGCATATGCTAAGTTACGACATAACTTCTATTGATGCATTTAAGATTCATGCTACTAAGCGATAGGGTTTTATGTGAACCAAGCAACCTTTTTCTAACTTCTTTTCTAAATGAGATTTTCGTATGCTGCATAAGCATTGTAACCCCTTTCGTAACTATTTACGTAGTTGATTGAGATTTAAGGCAATTGACTAGATTTTAATCTACTTTACGCAGTTTTAAAAACCATTTCCATGCCTTGTAAATTCCTATGGATTATTAGCGACCTTCTTTTAATGAATCATTTCGAAGGAAAGATGCCTAATAATACGACATATGATTTATTCTTTCCCATGCATAATCGAAAGTGTACATCAGTAATTTCAATTTTATAAAGATGGGCATTAGTTAATCTGAGTTCGTTAATTTGCAATGCATAATAACCACTTGCCAGGAATGCATAAAGATCTTATGCTCTTCTTTTTCATTCGTTTAATACAAATGACCGATTCTTTGATCAAAGTTATTTCCTTTAATTTAGCCAAGGTATTTCAATCCAAAAGTGCATCCTAATTTTCGTAAATGAATCATGCACAATTGAAATATTACGACGTAAACAAAATTAGGAAGAAAACCTGGACTTGTGGTGAAATGTCCACATGGATGTTAGGAGATGATCCTCCTGCGGTTGCGCCTTGTGCCTTTTTAGGGGCCATCATGAATTCAACTTCTTGCCTTGGCCGCAGACTTATGATCTTGGCCCGTTTCCCTCGGATGTGCAATTCCCTTGAGAATCGACTTCCTTGACCGACACACCATCTTGCGGAATCAGCCTTGGAAATGGGGACTTATGAAATTCTCCTTCCTTTCATAGAAGCTCAAGGGAATGCAATTGGTCTACACGGAAAGGGGCCTAAGAAAAATCCCGAGGTAAAATGGCTTAAGGGAGTTACGAAGGGAAAGGGGATTAAAACTAGCTGGGGGGGGAGGAATCCATGGGAAGGGATTAGAGGACTTGTGTGGGAAGGATTTAAAAGGAAACCGGGGTTGTAAAAAGGCTTTGTGGGATTGCTAGGCAAGGCCTTTAAAACCCGACTAGTGTGGCTTATGGGGGATGCAAGGAGAAAAAGTCTAATTCTCGAGGATATAAGAGACTGCTTGGGAAGGGCAATAGAAAGGGAGTTTTAAAGGAACCCCGGGGTTAAAATGAACTTTTGTTGGACTTGCAATAGGAAAGGGGCTTAGGTGGAACCCCACAGAAATGGGTGCTCAAATCTCGGGGGGGGGGGGGGGGGGTATATAAAAACCCACTTGGAAGGGCTTATAAAATCCCATAGGAAGGGGGGCTTCCTAAGGGCCCTTAGATGCTTCCCAAGAAGCTTCTTGGAAGCTTCTGTGGCCCACGGAATCCACCACGTGGAAAAGGAAGAATATTTGACGGCGCTTGGCAGAAAGTTTTGTCCCTCTCCCTTCACGGCGGTCTTCAGCAGAGTCACGACAGCTTTGGATGTTGGCAGCGGTGCAACACATCAATGCCCTTCGGCTCCTCACCTCCATGGCCTGGCACAATAAGCACACGACTCTCTCCTTCAGCCCTTTCCACAATCCTCTCAGACCGCAGCGTTATGCCCCTCTCCTCCTTACTCCCCCCCCCCCCCACAGGGGTTTTTAAAGGGTAGGGAGAGGAGACCTCTCTCTCTACATGGCTAATTGCATGGCCCTTATCCCTTCCACGAGCTCCACCAATGAGCTTAGTCATCCGCACCTCACTCCCTTCCCTCCAGCACGGCCTTCGGCTGGGGGGAAGAAGGCTAATATTTTTTTTAAAAAAACAGCCATATATCCATCAATTATCCCTTTGGCCTCCTACCAAGAGGAGGTTCTTATGAAGAACGCGGGTTAGGCATCGGAAATATTACATACACGTACACGCACACGCACACGCGCACACACACAAAGCCTAGAAAGAGTATAGAGAACAAACCAATACACTTAGAAAGGGTAAAAGATAGACCTATGAAACTAGATGCTAGGTAATATTTTATGTAAGAATATATCCATGGTCCAAAGATACATAATACTACTAGAAAAGAGGAGAAAAGAGAACTGCTAGAAGTACATTCTCTCACCCTTAGTGAAGTATTTCTGATCTCAAGTGGAAATGTTGCTTTGTGTGGTTCAGATGCCTCATGGTCTATCTCTTGTGTTTCTCAATGATAGCTTAATTGATCTATCTACATCAAGGATGTTTGGGCCTCCTCCTCGGTGTATGTGCACGTCTTTATTGACTAAGCAACATTGTGCTCTCCAAGGAGATACCACCTAAAGATGATCATTACTTTGCTATTTGTCAGCAATGGTTGGCATATACCAATTGTGATAAACATTTGAATTAAGTATATCAATAAAAATATTGGAATAATCAAGAGTAGATTTGGATCGATCCTTCATTAAATGGCTTCTTACTCTCTTGAACATGTCTAGGAAATGGTTTCCTTGCCTGTTTTCCAAACTGACAGGCTTCACATACCTTATGCATTTCTGCAACCTTGAATTTAGGCAATCCTGCAACAATATTTTGGGCTTGCATTGATTTAAGTCGCTGTACATTAACATGACTAATGCGTTTATGCCAGATATCAATATCTGCAACTACATCGGTCATGTGGTTTGATGCACCTAAGTCAACATACCACACATCGTTTCTTTCTTCTACAGTTGTCACAGAATTGGTCATGTGCTGCATCATAAACAAATGCTCATTTCTGTCATCACCCTGTCTACTAGAAGATGCATAATTCCCTTGTTGCAATTTTCCATTCATGATGTCATTCTGCTTTTTATAGCAATCTTTAGCCATATGATCCATTTTACCACAGTAGTAGCATTCAACATTGCTGTTTGCATTTTGGCCTCTTTGCCATCCACCACGACCTCTTTGGCTCCCCCTGCCTCTAGAGTTACCACGTCCTCCTCCATAGGACTGGTTTTCTTGAGTTTGCTACATATTCTGATTTCTACCACGGCCTCCTCTACCTCTACCTCTACCTCTTCCAGCATTTGAGTAGAAGACAACTTCTTTTGAAGTTCCTCCTGAAGAAGATGCACCACCATTTCTCTGCTCCTCAGAAATTAGAAGAACAATTACCTCCTCAAAATCAGGAAATCTTTCACGAATGGAAATGGATGTTCGGAACTGTGCATAATCCTTTCCTAGACCATTCAAGGTCACAGAAACTAAATCATCATCTTCCACTGGCGACCCAATGGAAGCAAGTGCATCTGCAATCTTCTTCACCTTCATGTGGTAGTCATTGATGCTCATACTTTCTCTTTGTACATTGTGCAACTCTTGCTTGAGCCGCATTTTCCTGGCTTGCGTATTTGTGCTATACATTTTTGACAAAGTATCCCATGCCTCCTTTGGCATACTTGCATCTTGAATATGCACAATCATAGAGTCTGAAATACTGATAGACAGCCAATACATAACTTTCCTGGTTCTCTCATGCCATGATTTAAATGCCTGCATTTGCTGTTGATTGGGAACATCAGGAAGAATTGGTTCTTCTTCATTTCCTGCAACAAATTCCCAATATCCTTTTCCCATAAGAAAATTCTTCATTCTAAACTTCCATGCTTGGAAGTTGTTCTTGTCAAGCTTTTCAATGACAATATGTGAAAGAGAATCAGACGCCATTACAGAACGCTGCAAAAAATTATGTCACTGCAAAGAACACAACTTCAGCCTCACAAGGGCAAATCTGCAAAACTGACGAAAGTGGTATTTGACCACACAATCACTTTCTAGTGACGATTTTGCATCAACAAGCAACAATGATGATTCTGTAACTCCCAATTTCTCTGCGCACAGGTATACGATGCAATTTCTACAGTAACTTTTCACCGACCTGTAGAACAGTGGTCGCACAGCATAAAACAGGGCCTTTTCGTGAGTGCGTGCAGAAAACTTCCGCTTCCAAAACAGGCCCCGAAATGGCCTCAAATAAAAAAAACAGAGCAAGTAAGGGCTAAAGCCCAATCCCGCAGCATATACTGCCCTCTTGCTACACCGCGAAGGGCATCTCAATCTGAGACAATGCACTCCCGCACTTTCCGGCTGTGCTACCTGCAGAGACTTTCTCCCAAAACAGAAAAATGAAAGCAACACTGGTCCTCTTACCAGAACACTGCGGACTTGGTTTGCTTTCTTGAGCTCCTTACCATGAACAAGGCTCTGATACCATGTCAAGATTGTGGGAGAGAAGGAAGGAGTCTCACTTGTAGCTTTCTTGCTTGCCCAATGGGGGAATACACACAAAGGTGGAGGTTGAAAACAATTTTCCTCTTCTTAGTTGTGTAAGCCAAAAATAACTCTAGTACATAGAAATTGAAGAACCCTATATATGGGTCTCAAACCAAACTCAACTAACTAAGGTGGCATATAAACTGAGCCACGAACTAGAGTAGATAAGGATAGCTGTCATCTAGCTATTATTCATGGGCGGTGTACCAACCGCATCTGCAACTGACAAGTCGGTGACATAAATGCACAACGATCACCCTGGTAAATCACGAGTGGAGCTCGATATCTCAACATGACCAGCCAGAACTCTCTTCGCAAAACCATTTGATTCCCTTCCACCAACTTTCAAGTCTCCTGCTTTAATATCTTCTACCTACACAAATGAGACATCTTACCTATCAACAATATGAAAAAGAACATAATGAGATTAAGAAGTACATTATCTCAACTATTTCAAAAGTGCAATTAAGTACCAAATTGTGCTAGAACTAAAAGTGTTCTTTTATACCTATGCATGAAATACAAACTATGCATCCCAATTCAATAGGTCTTCATGATCAATGCCATTTATTGTAGGGTTAAACTCTTGAAACTCTGCCTCAGATTCAAGATCCAAGGGAATTGGGCAATCATTGATATGATTGTGTGTCTTAACATCCAAGGAAGGGGGTAAGGAATTAATAATGTAATTTATTATTGTAGTTGAGACCCACCACTCACTTAAACTGACTCAATGATAGGCATCGATAAAGTAAGGTGCAAGCTTGATCCACCATCATTATTTACAAGCATTTGAAGATAGACTAGTTTGCCTTTCCAACCTCATTACATAGCCAAACTGTACAAGTCTATGTACACTATATGTGTATCAAAATCAAGCTTCCAAATATACCCCAAATGGTGTAATATAAATAGATTGGTATTCCATGAAAGAGAATCCTATGCATGTTAGAACTTCACATTCTCCATGTTGCAATCCTTTAAAAGAAGACTTAAAGTTAAGTCACGAAAATCCAAGGACTTAATATAAAGTTATATTATGCAAAAAATAGATGAGTTCAATATGTACATTCCAAAACTCTCTTGAATTTTTGGATATGCAAATCACTAATCTATGTCATGCAAATCATCTACAGCTTTTACTCATATCTAGGTTATGTATATGATTGCCGAATACAATTAGATGCTTTTGATAATTCCCTTAAAGAGGTTTTGTAAGATTCAGATCTAAATTCCTATTAATTGGGTGATCAAACTATCCAATGATAGCCCTTGACTATAACCATAAGGTTGATTTTATTTAGAGTAAGTCATATAACATTTCATGTAAATTAGATTATTAAGCTTGGCATAATGAGAGCTATTAACCAAACTTGTAAGAATCAAATCATTAAGAAACAATATCCGCTGATTGTAACAATAATAGGAAAATTTTGTTATCAGTAAAATACTAAATTTATATAAATTTGACTATCTAACTATCACAATTATATCCCCCAACTATAACCATAAGAATCCATGTATCAAAAGTACTTCATATGCACCACAAAAAGGGTCTTCAATAATTCTCACCCACCTTCAAATATCTAGCATTCATCAATAGCCATTGTATCATAACACTTAGATGACCAAACTATCATATGAGAGACATTCATAAGAGCCATAAGAATAAATAAACCATACTCATGTTAAGAAGGGATCAAGTATACCATTCAATTTCATTCCACCTAAATTTACTCAAGAAAACCATAAACTAAAATCCCAAGAATTAGACTATCATGAATAAGCTCTAAAATATTATCCTTATCCATATTAATTAGATGATCTCTATAACATTCATACACCTCAAATGATCATGGAAAAATTAAATGCATGACAAGATGGGGCCGCAATAATTTACACCCATCAAGCATCTTGTGACTACCAAAGTGTTCAAATCAATGGTAAGACATGCATTTATATTAGTGTTTCAATACACATTTCATGTTGTAAATGTTGAAATATAGACAAGAATCTGATGAAATTTTTGATATGTTTAACATACTGTTTGGTTAAGTATTTGTATTAGCGGTGGTTAAGTACAAGTTTTTTCTTGTAAGCCTTGAAACATAGACAAGAAGTTAAGGAATATTTCTACTGTATTTAACAGAGTGCCTAATATGCAAAATGGTGTTTAACACAGCCTTAAAGGTCATGTTTACTTTGTGAAAAGAGCATGGAAAATGTAGTAAGCAAGAACATAACATTTGATCTCTATAGAAGAAACCCAATAAAAATTCACAAACTCTCCATTATAAGACTAAGAGAAGCATACCTTACATGCTTCATGAGACATATATATGGTATTGCAAAGCCTCCTCCAACAAGCTTTCTTACATTGGCATCTTGCTTTGTGTGTGTGTGTGTGTGTGCCTGCAGGGAGGTTTAGGTGTATAGATACTCATAGCTTCAAATTTGGAAATTTTGGGAAAGAAGGATAAAGTTTATGCAGTCAAAATTTTGAAATCCCAAATGTGTTGAAGATCACTTAAAAAAAGCATTAATATTTTTTTTTCATGTGTAAAATTCAATTTATGCTTTTTATAAAAAAATTGCACATAGTGCCATGTGGTTTTATGAATTTGTACATTAGATGTTAAACATAGCCATATTTTGTGTCTCTCTTCTACATCTTTGTTTCCATTGTGTTGTAGTGGCTCAATAACTGTTTGCTTTTAAGATCCAGATCACATGGAGCTCAAACAAGAGGACAAGCCAAGAGTTTGGTAGCTAGCTCAAAGGGATGAATTTTAGTGTGGGCACACCCAAGTGAACCTATTGAGAATGAAATAAAGCTCACAACCATTTCTCCTATTGCTATACAAAAAAAATGGTAGATCAATAACTCTTGACTTAGGAGGGAGTGCTCCACCAACACAAACTCATTGAATCACTGATCCATACAAGGACCTCAAGAAATAGATATTCATCTCTCACATGATGCATTACTCTTGTTTTGCTAAACACATGAAAGAGACAATGTACAAGATACTAGGAATAGGAATCCATTATGATTAAAGTACAATGGTTAATGCTATCTCATGCACTCCACAAGCTCTTTCTCAACATCAAGCATTTGCAAGTACAAGTATATGAATGGATATTGAATTATGGACACACTCCTTTTATTTAAAAAAATAAAGGAGTTGTCCTACTATAAAACAAATTGGTCAATTACCTAACATTCATTAGAGTGGTCAAGGATATTTCTAATAGATTGTCCAAATGTACTTTTATTGATGGGCTTTAAAAAATGGAAACTTTTAGCTATTCTTTGTTTGTAGGAGGTAGCAGAAGACTTTTCGTTGGTTTCATGAATAAGGCTTTGTTTCTACTCATGCACAAAAGATCACATTAATGAACAAGGACTTTAGTATGGTGAGTAGGCTAAGATATAGCTTTGGCAAAGATTTGAATCCCTTACCTTCTACTAATCATAAGGACTTTGAGATCTTGAATATTCTCCCAAAATTATCTAAAAAGGAGAAAGAGTCCATTGTTTAGAGTGTTATTAACTTGTATCCAACAAGAGGTGCAACTAAGTGAGAGACTATCTTGGAGGAGAAAATGAAAGAGATAATTGAAAGTGAGTGTGTGATTCTCAAGAGGAAGATTAAGTATCTTGGCCCATTTAACTATGAGAGAGGATGGGAAAATTTGTTTGGCTAGATTATTGTAAATGTTTCTCTTGATCCAAACAAAGAGGAATACCTTAGCACATCTCTTGATGACAAGACAATGCTGGAGAAAAATGATATTTAAGTATTAGATTCTGTGGTTTATCATTATTTGAGGTAAGTCCATTTTCCTCTCTTTCTTATGTATTGACTTATTCAATGATTGTTGAGCCCTCATTCTCTTGTTTTTTCTTTGTTTTGTGTACAAGGGGCGTATATTGCTTCTCTTGGCTATGATATCACTAACAATATATTTATTATTAATCCAATTCTCTCTACAGATATTTCTTTAAATTTTGGTTCAAATGTTACAAGGTTTTTATAAATTTTGACAGTGTCACACACTTTGATATCTTTTTTATGTTGAAAGGTATGCCCTTTATAAACACTTGCTTTTAGTGATTTATCTTCATATTTTTTTTTGTTGATTAATTTTTTACTCTACAGAGGACACTAGAGTCTAATCTACATTGACATTCTTACTAGAGAAGTCATCCTTATGAATTCTCTTTCTAGATTTCATGGCATAGAGAAAATGTATTGTGAATGGTTTTCCCATCTTTTCGATTTTAGGTTCTTTACTATTTGCTAATAAGTTTTCATTTGCAATGTTGCTAGACTTATTATTATCCACTTGGACACCAACTTTGAGGTTCTCAATGAGCTTTCAAGTTTCTCCTTCAAGAGGTCCCAGTACAAGTGAGATGCATAGTTGCAAATGGAAAGTGATTTTGAATGTTTATAGAATAATAGATTTAAAGTTAGTGAACATAGACCAAGTGAATGTTAGTCCTCTTATCTTTAGCTTTTAAATTGAAATTTTTGTAATTTCAACTAACTTGTTGTGTGCTAGATTATAGTGTAAAGATTACCATGAGTCATATGTGTGGTGGATAAGGGAGAGGATTATTGAGTTAGTTTTGGATATAGCAATTAGACCAATGAACCATGAGTATCCACTTCCACCTAGGGCTTTGAAGGGTAAAGAAATGAAATAAGTAAAGGTAACAACCAAGGGAAAAGGAAAGGGCAAGTCAACAACCAAAAAGACTATTGTAGCATCTACAAAGAAAGGAATAATATTCAAGATATCTCCTTTGAAACCTCAAGAGAAGAGAGTGTCCGTGAAATTCAATTTCTTCCCATTACTAAAAAATAACCTATTAATCAAGCTTGGCATAATGAGAGATATTAATAAAACTCGTAAGAATCAAATCATTAAGAAACAAAAGCCCTTTATTGTAATAAGAACATCCAAATTTTGTTATTACTAAAATGTTTTAACTATATAAATTGGATGATCAAACTATCCTAGAGCTATAGCCCCCAACTATAACCATAACAATCCATTTATCAAGAGTATTTCATATGTGTTAGAAGGGTGGTCCGGAATAATTTTCACCCACCTTCAAATATCTAGCAATATTCATTAGTAACCATTGCAGCAAAACAATTAGATCACCAAACTATCATACGATACACATTCATAATAGCCATAAGAATTAATAAGTCATACTCATGTTAAAAGAGGGTTGACAAGTATACCATTCAATATCATTCCAACTAAATTATCAATCTTACTTAAAACAACCATAAGCTAAAATCTTAGAAATCACACTATTGTGAATAAGTTATAATATATCATCCTAATTCATATTAATTAGAGGATCTATATGACATCCATAAGCCTCAAACTATAATGGAAAGTAGGATGTAATGAGGCTGCAATATTTTACACTCACCATCAAACATCTAGTGACAATCATAAAGCATTCAAATCAATGGCAAGACAGTCATTTATGTTAGTGTTTAAATACATATTTTATGTTGTAAATTCTAAAACAAAGACAAGAAGTAGAGGATGATTCTTAATTGTTTAACAGAGCATTCAACTAGGTATTTATATTGGCATTTACCTATATATTTTTTCTTGTAAGCCTTGAAACATAGACAAGAAGCTCAAGACAATGTCTGCTACGTGTAACAAAGTGTTTAATATCCAAAATGATCTTTAATAGAACCTTAGAGGTCAGGTTTACTTTGGAAGCAAAGCACTCAAATGCAACAAATAAGAACAAACATTGAATCTATATAGAAGAGACCCAATAAAAATTTACCTTTCATGTGTAAAAGTCCATTTATACAAATGTTTCCTTTTGCACATAGTGCCTCATGCTTTTGTGGGACATCTTTATTTATATTTTATTATAGTGGCTTATGGGCTATTTGATTTTAAGATCCAACTCAAAATGAGCTCAAATTATAGGATAAGCAAAGGGTTTAGCACTTAACTCCAAGGGATGAACCAAATTCCAAGTGAACTTGTTGAGAATCAAATCAAGCTCATAACCGTTTCTCTTATTACTATGAAAAGAATGGTAGATTTGGAAATCTTAGACTGAGGATAGAGTAGTCCACCAAAACAAACTCATCAAATCACTAATCCATACAAGCATCTTGAGAAATAGACACCCATCTCTCACAATGGTTGACTCTCGAGAGGACATTATTACAATAGAATAGATTGCAACACCAAAAACTAGTGGAATCAACTTGCGTAACATACAATAATATACATGATTTCTAGTTGGAACGAGTAGTTGGTGGCACTACTGATAGAAACATAAGAGATCAATTTAATATTGGACCTAGAGGCATTAGGGTGAAAAATGCAATGCTAAAGTTGGAATTGGGAAAAAAGATATATAGCTAGGTAGGTGACATGAAAATGAAACCAAATGGAACTATAGAGTGATCAAAACATTGAAGTAAAGAGGCTTACACTCACTATTACCATTCAAAACATGGTTTCAATTAAGTGATCAACCAAAAAATACGAGAAATTGGATGACCAAGGTGAGAGAATGAAAATTGGAGTTATGTATTAGATGGAAAAGATGTTGGCTATATCTAATGCTTGCAAGAGAGATTCATAACATAGCATGCATATAAGAAAATAGTATCTTTGGGACAGGTTCATCCATGGAGACTAGTGAAGCATCCCTATGAGGTTGAAAAAGCTCTAAGAAAGCAAGAGGGGAAAGTAACTCCTAGAAACATCCTTGGTGTGTTGTAATCTAGCTCTCGATCTATTAGCAATCCAGTGCCAAGATGGCATGGGATATATACCTAGTCAATATTACGGCCAAGAATATGCTATCCACAAGCATAAATATGCTTATCATAAATACACGAGAAAAGGAAAAAAGGGAAAATAACCTTATTAATTATTCAAGAGCCTAGACTTAGTAGTAGACTCGAAACTTAAAACTCTAGTTTGACTTTGTTGTCTCTAACTAATTGAATGCTACATTCAACTAATGGAGGGGAAATCTAACCCAGCCAAAAAGTTTGAATTGAGTAGTAGAATAAACACTTACAATTGTGAATTCTATTGTGTATTTGATTGCATTACTATAGTCATAAGCAAAGGAGAAAAACCCAACTTGAATGTTGATCCAAAAGCTTGAACTAAGCCATTGGCCGATGATTGAATTTGGACATCATAACTTTGTCTTATTGCTTGAATTCTTGACTCAAGATTGAGACATTAGGAAAAAACCGAACTCACAAATGGGCCCTTAAAATAATAATGTTTAAGTTATGGGCCTTTTGGATTTTCCAATAGTAAGGCTAGATGTTGATATCCATGGAGGGTGAATCTTCTCTCTCCAAATCTTGGGTTTTTAATTAAAAAAATGGGTAGTGGGGGATTTTAAAAAAGGAAGAATGAATAGTACACGAAATTTGAGTTTCTCTGAGCTCGTATTTTTCCCATTTTTTGGGAGAATTTTTAATTTTTAAATTTTCCTCTCACGAAATCAGTTTGACCCAAAATTTGAGTAGCAAACCACTTCCCTCTATTCTCTATATTGCTGAATTTTTGTCTCCATTATTGAAGCTCCTTGGTGAGAGTAATTAGGTTTTTGAGCGTTTTGCTTACCTTTGCACTTTCTTCTCTATGAAGCTCTAGATTATGAGCAAATCATAGGTGAGAGTAATTAGGTTTTTGAGTGTTTTGCTTACCTTTGCACTTTCTTATCTATGAAGCTCTAGATTATGAGCAAATCATAGGTGCCCATCTCTCTTTGCATTTTCTCTTGTTCGCTATTTTTTCAATAGGGTTTGATGTCATTTCTTATTGTTATTGTCATTTTATTGTAGAGGTTGTTTTGGCCAGGAGGCACATGTGCTCATTCTCTCTCTCTCTCTCTCTATGTTGTTTCTCTTTTATATTGTGTTTTCAATAGAATGTGATGTTGGTTCTAATTGTTGTTTTCTTATAGAGTTTATTTGGAGTAAGAGGGAAAGATGTTAATCTCTCTCTCTCTCTCTCTCTCTCTCTCTCTTTGATGTTATCTTTTCCATACAGCATGATCTTAATTCTAACCCTAGTTGTTTTATTACAGAGATCATTTTAGGTGACATTGCATAAGTACTCATCTCTCTCTCTCTCTTTCTCTCTCTATGTCTCCTCTTTTCTACTGTTGAGAGTTGAAAAGATGAATGGGTTGTCTCTTACCCACCAAGCTAAGAGAGCTAAAGAGGGGTACCACCTAGCCAAAGGGAGGATGGGCTAGGACATCCCTTTCCTCAAAGAGAATGGAAAGAACCAAAAATAAAACTTCACGAGAGAGAATTTGTAACCCATCTTAATGGAAATGAAGATAATGGAAGGTTAAGAGAGGTGATGGCTCTTAAATTCTCACATGAACATATATATAACATGAAAAAATAAGGATTCCCCACTAACAGAGAATATGGTAAATCTTACTTAATAAGTTTAAGTATGAATGTAGAGGGAGAATTAGAAGAGAGTACATATGATTTAGACACCATATTAGAAAATGAGAGAGAGAGAGAGACAGAGAGAGAGAGAGAGAGATAGATGAGAAGAGAGGGAGATAAGAGAGAAGAGGTAGAGGAAGCTTGCCATTATGTATTAATGGAATGAGAAGATGAGAAGAGAGGGAGACAAGAGGAGGAGGTAGAGGAAGCTTGCCATTATGCTACATAGTAAAAGAGACTCACTCATAGCTTACCTCAAAGAGATGGACTAGCATGAGGCTATTCTAGAGTGCTCTCATGTGCTTGTCATTGTTATTGTGTTTCTTTACATATCCATGGGCTCCTTATATAGTCTCCATGAGGAATTAGATTAATTCAATTTGTTTGATTAACATAATCCTAGATGATGTATGATATCTTTGAAAATATAGAGAATAGTGAATGAAACAAGTCTCCACCTTGGTCATCATGCAAGAAGCCAAGTGTGGTGGTAGACAAGCTAGAGAAAGGGAGCTAGATTACAAGAGGTGGGTGCTCAAAGCACATTATTATAATATATTTACAAGAAGGATAAAATGGAAAGCCGATGTGGTGAAAGAGAGAATAAAATTGGATGTAGCCAATAGTCTGCAACTTCGTAACTTCAAATTGGTGAAGAATCTGAAAAAAGTTTCTTCTGTAACTTTGTAGAATAGGTTGAAACTAATTGGGCCACGCAAGAATTTTCTTGAAATTCTATTTTCTTTGGGATTTATTGAAATTATAAAAAATGGCTTTCAAAAGCTCCTTTGACTTTAGTTCCTCATATATATATAAATACATATAAGCATGTGACAGAGGGGGTCCATGCTTGTAAGCTTTTGTGTAAGATCCAGATGACACCATGATGTGGATATTGAGTTGTATACAAGGGTGAGGTGTCCTCTAATGATGGTGATAGATTTCAAATCTTGGTGATGCAGGTGGAACCCACATGTAGTTGGAGGCTAATCCTTTGAAAAAATCTATGCACTCACTCAACCCCTAGGTGTAATCCATTTTCATCTTCACTAAGATAACCCATCCCTTTTACCATTTACATTGACATCTCTCCTAAAAACTTGTTCCCCCACTTGCTAGAGTTATCATAAACAAGAAGCAATAATGTAGCATACCTAGTGCTTGAAGAGTAAACCCAATGTGATATGGTAAGGCTCTTAATAGGGGTTTAAGCCAAATTTTGTGGTAGAAATCCGGTTTGTAAAAAATCGGGATCACTTTTTTTTCAATATCAACTCTTATTATTGTCTTTTACATAGATCAATTTGGGCAAGATTGAATAGGTGCTCATTTCTTTCTCTCTCCCTTATACTCACACACTCTCTCTTTCTTCCTCTCTGTGTTTTCCCTTTTCTACTATCTTTACAATAGGTTTTGATGCTAGTTCTAACTTAAAGATCAATTGTTGTTGCAGCGCTTAACATAAGGTAGAGTAGAGATTCTGTAGCTCGATTTACAGATAAATCTTTTACATTTTGTGTACCAAAATTTATTCATTTGATTAGTGAATTTTATATTTGATGGGATTGATATTTTCTTTTGTCCACCATTTGCAATGGGTCAACGATTCAATCTTATCTTCAACAGATTAGCTTATAGGTAAATTGGTCCTATTTTGTGTTGCTTTCATATATTTATCTAGATATTTTTTATTAAAATGAATTCATGCATGTAATTTTTTGTACATGTAGATATTGTACAAGGTTGAGGAGAACCACATGATTCTCGATTGACTATTTTGCTGTGGCGAGTTGTGCTGGATGATATAGATCTACTGAAAGTCGATGGTTCAAAAATCCTTTGCTTTATTGGTACTGTGTATCCATTTGGATCTCCATGCCCATTGTTAATGATCCATGAAACTCTTGTATCATATCATCCATATAACGCAGAATGTGTTGAGTCATAGATTATCTCAGGTTTCAATCCAATGTGCCTATTAAGATTTGCATGCCATGTGGCTACTATCCTTGTAACAACTACTTTGTAATACCGATGTTTCATACAATGTATTGATTAAAATCAAACTTCTATTCATTATAATGAAATTTATTTTGTGAAAATTCTCTGAGTATTATTGCGTTATTCTTTTCATTATATTTGATGTAAATGGTATGATTAAAGTGATGCCTTGAAATTGAATCTACACTTTGTGTCGATGTACATATCCACATGCATTTTGATATCTATGTTTGTGTCTGTTTACAAAAGTGTAAATACCTCTTAATGCCATGTTGATTTGTATGGAATATTAGTGATTACTAGACATACTTAAAAGTTATTGTTTAGGGGTTAATACATATTTCTTTACATCTAATGCCTAGGTTACAATGCTTAAGAGAATAACAAAGATTCTCTCAATAGAACTACATAACAGAAAAGATGAAGAAGGGAATTGGATCATTGATACTATCATTGCTCGTCTTGGATACATATGTGTCCAAGTATGAAGGGAGCTTTCTGGGTGAAAGCATCTACAATTACAGATGTATTAAAGCACTGGAAGGGTAAAATTTTAGTTCTCAGACAAAGGAATTTTGATTCTCACCTTGTAACTGAGGTATTGATACAACATGTATTCATGCAAAAACTAATACATATTACGCCCACTGTGCCCTTTCAATGAAACATTGCAAACAGTAAGTATTTGCAACTCATTGAGAATGATAAATTTCATGATATCTACGTAACACTTGTCTCGTATTTTTCTTCAGATTATTGTGAGTTAAAAAATATCGAGAGTTTCACATGTTCTTTTAAGTGTTACTACCTCAAAATCTGTAGATTGCTCTTTGAGGGGTGTACATCTAAGGAGGTTGCAGAGAGAACCTTGTTTTTTTCTATGACTCCAAGTACGTATTGCCCAAGGGGGGTCGAGAATATGGAACCCTTAAGTCTATGCACATACCAAATCTCAATAGCATAGAATGGTCATTGTGTAGTAGCGACATTTTGCACGTGTAGCACAAAGAATTTCAAGACATATTGAAATCTATGGCACCAAGCACTAGCTCAAAGAATGTACATCTAAGCTGGTTCATACCAATTGCAATTTTTTCACATATGTTCAAGGAATGTAAGGGTTTGAGAGGTACCAAAATCATGTACATCATAAAAAGTGCATTCGAGGATTATGTAACAAGGATTCTATGCAAAACTTAGACATAAAAAATGACTCATAGTCCTAACAGAGTGGAGTGTCCACTCATAACAAGGGACATGGATTTTAGGTAAACATTTTCTCTCTTATTTGACTATTATCTTACTTTGGGATGGATCAACTAACCTTTCTTTCTAATTACAGGTACTTTGTCACACGACAAACTTTATGCCTAGTGTTCAAGTATCATAGATGGAGTATGCTCAAGGGTGAATGGTTGTGCCTTGATCAAGACATGCGTGAAAGTGTAGCTGTTGATGTTACAATCATTTGTAAGGGCCGCAAACCCCAAGTGTTGCAAATGGAGGATAATTGGCCCTTGAGTATAATGCAGCAAGAAATTACAATGTTAATGCAGAATCCACCTGCTAGCTTCTATTTAAGACCAGATGGTAGGAAAATTCGAAGCTGAGTTGAGGATACTATTACTAGTGGAAAGTGTGTGGCTCCACATATTTTAGAAATTGTAGAGTCTCCCTAAGAATCCTGACAACACAAGTTTTAATATCAAACACTGGTAAATTTTTGGATTTTTTTTGCCAATAGAATATTATCGCTAGCAAACTTATAATATTTAGAAATTATGGTATTTATGAAAAATCATACACTTGCTATACACTTTCCACATCCATACATTTACATATACATGTAACCTTTACAAATACATTAAGTAAAGCCATAATTAAATATCGTATGTGAACAACCCTTAATGGTTTAAAACTTAAGGTTTTTAAGATAGAACTAGTTTAGTTCTTATTTCATTGTTTAATTTCACACATTCTCTCTTCATCTGTTTACGTCCACCACATCCCTCCTACTTGCTACAATGGATTCTTGCGCATACTTTGATGAGTGGATCCAAGAGACTATCTTTGCCAGCTAGGGTGACGAGATATTTTAGGTTTTCTCTAAGAACTTCAATCTTGAAAGTGTACTCTCATCATTGGATCCCCCCTTCATGTTTTGGAAGTGAGTACCATTGCTACCTGCACATACAACATCGAGGGATCCAACATGACTTGGGTGCCTCTGGAACATCTCATGGTATTTCAGGCAAGGAGAATAATCACCAAAAATTGGTGAATAGGTGTCTGGCCCAGGTGGATCCTTTACATAGAGTATGCATTGTTCCCATGGGCAGTGCACTAGGTACAACACCTTTAAGTGTTGAAGAGGAACATTGGGGTGGTGGTGGTAGAGCAAGGGTTGGCTCTCATGGTGCCATCTTCTTCAGAACAACCACAACTCAACAAACCCAACCTTGCCTCATTGACACCCATTAAAGTAGATGGTGTATAGTACTTGCTTCTGTTAGATGTGTTGCAATACTTGGAAATGAAGGAAGGAGAGTTGTTTTTTGTCCTAGTCAGGGATTCGATGGAAGACTTGATCAATTATGATTACATGGATATACATATCCGATGATGGCAGAGATTGGAAGATATGAAAGCACAAGCTTAGATACAATGAGTGCCATCATAATAGCACGGGAGCAGATTACCCCGGTTAAAGAAGATTACCTTGTGCTAGATATTGAATTTGATGCACTACAACATGATCTATTCGAACCAAGGCCCTAGCTTCCTACCAAGGAGTTTGTAGATCCCTCTGTCCAAAGAGGTGCCTCACTGACACACAAAGAAATGAAGATACAAGATGATCTAGAGAAGGTAAGATTTCTAAATACCACATATTTTTATGGGACAAAACTTGACGGTAGGTTGCATTGAGTCTCTCAAAGTCCACAGTGAAATGTTGGCCAAAAATGATACCTACAGTTGTCATGTCTGAAGTCTGGCGCTTGGAGCCACTTTCTAGCCAAGATTTTACCGTGGACTCTAGGGGACCCGATGCACCCTATCGTCAAGTTTTGTCACTTTCTAATAACTCTAGATTAGTTTCTAGTTATATTACTTGATTTGACTTTGTCATTCATGACATATTGTATATAGATGAGTTTGCATCAAAGCAAGGAGGAGCTTGGCATGTGGATCGATGAAAGGATTCAGCTTTGAAGGAGTATATTGGCAACCTTGTTGCAGACTTGGTGGTCTTCCATAAGAAGTGTTCAGCACAAGGGTAGGGAACAATCATGAAAATTTGAGCTTTGACCAAGTTTGGACCTTTTCGAGCGATACTTGTGACATCTAGCTTAGAGAAGTTTCTGCTAGTCAAGTGATCAAAGCTTCTTTACTTATTTGACCAAATGCGTGGTGGAGCAATGTTTGTCTTGCTACATTAGGTGACCTTGCTAAAGTATCAGATCTGCTTCTCCTAGAGAAAGAGTTGAAGGGCGAGTGTGTACTTTCTGAAGCAAAGAAGGAGCTTCTATTTTCATCGGAAGCTGGCCCCTCCTCTCCACTGATGAAAAAGCGAAGAAACGAATGAGAGTTTTTGTTGACTATTGGCTTTTTGTATATGCCATCACTATTAGCCATCATCACATGTATTTTTCTTAATGAATATAAGATATTTTACTTTGTTCCTATAAATTAATATTTATTAAAGAAATGTGTGCTTCGTGTAAGTATGACGATAATGTGTGGTATGTGAATGATGCATTCGTATATGTTAATATAATCCAATTTAATTATGTCAACACATAATACTACACTTGCAATTGTGGATAGGCAATAACATAACTCATATCTGTATGTATTACTACTTTTGATGTAGGTGTACATTAAATAAAAATTAAGAGTCATGTGTTTCAAGAAACAAAACAACTTTACTAAATTATTTGAATTCGGTACATATCGCATGAGATATTATATATATGTATAAATATTATAATTTGGCACAGTATAGAGAATGTTTTAGCCTTCCAAGATGCTATGGTGCTATAACAATCATTTCAAAACCTTGTATCATTAATATCATAACCTATGGAGGAGTTCCCTTGCCGTGTCGAAGCTGAACAATAAAGTTCATGTCTTTATCTGTGATTGTGGCATGCTTTGCGTGGATGACTGCTAGCTGTCTATCATCAAACAAGTCAACAAGAAACCCCTCTGTTACGATTTGTAGGGCCTCCATAGCTACAATAGTAGACTTTCTTGCTAGTGGGCCATCGCACACTCGCGCCCAAATTCTTCCCATCCCATTTAGCTCCAAGTCTTGCATAACTTCCCAAACAACCTTATGAAAAGATCTTTTCGGGATGAGAAGCTCATATCTGCATTGGATTCTCCTTATCTCTTTGAAGGGCAATAGTACTCGGTTTCCATCTCCTCTTCTTATGTGGTGATCATTGTGCTCTATGGGGAGCATCTGCTGCTGCAGTAGAGGAGGCTCCACCTTGTGCTCTAGGTGGCAAGCCTTGGTGTGAGGCCTTTGCCTAGCCAAAATGATAACATGCTTGCTTGGTGCGTGCCATGCAAGCTCGAGGAGGGCAAGATGAAGAAGAGACAAAGCTTAAGGACATGAGAATGAAGGAAGCAAATAAATCAAGATGTGAAAATGAGAAGAAAAATGAACTTTTAACCCATTTAAACCCAAAAATTGAGTTAATGCAGCTTTATACGCAACGTCCATCGTGTGATTGTAAATCCATAACCTTTTCGAAATGCGAAAAGCACACACTCATTAGGTGGCTAAGAGCCATGCCAAACTTTGAACCAGGGATTTGCAGGCTTTTTGTTTCACTTTTTTTTTTTTTTGGAATCTTGGCCATCTAACGAGTGCCTATGTGAAGTTTTGTCGCATTCCGATATAGTTTAGTATTTTAAAAATTATCCCACACCAAAATATGAATGGATTGGTAATTGAGAAATCAACATCGCGACTACTGGCCCTTGGAAACTTTGCACCACATAGACTATATACAAAGGCATCACGAGTGAAGTCTGCAACAAGAATTGGTAAATTTTTGCATGTTTTTCCTATTGAACTTGACAGTGCTAGAAAAAAATGTAAGCAAGAGTTGAAAATATAGCGAAGATGCACAATCAAAGTTGAGAGAGAAGGATAAGAGTAAAAATTTAACTCATATTTTAAGGGTGCGTACAATAGTTTTGCACTAGGACATAGTCCTATGTCCAATGCATGAGGAGAATAGTATACCAAAAAAGATAACACAACAAAATGTGTCCGTTCCATTGGAACGAATGCATCCTTCACTACTTGAAGATTTCTTACAAGTTGGAAGTCCTTGGGAGTTATAGTGATATGCTTCGCATGTATTGCACAACGCTGAGCATCAATCATCAAGTAAACTAAAAAGGCCTCTGTAGCATACTATAGGGCATGAAGATATTCTTTTGTGAAGTGATCAAGTTTATCCTGACCTTATGCCGAAAAGCACCTCCTTCTTTTTGTGTGGTACAGGTCTTGCACAATCTCACAAACAAGTCTCGAGCACTACAACAAAAAGGGTCATAGACGTGCTTGTAGACACAATATTTGAATTGTGAAAAAAAATGTTGGGCATGTTTATTAATGCGTCTATTTGCGCGTCTACAAAATCGTGTCTAAAAGCGTACTTATGATCAGAGTTACACGCACACTTAGACGCGCCTATAGACGCACGTATAAACGCGCTACGTAAATATATAATCATATTTATAAAAAAGTGGACATATTCATATTGTGCGTCTATACAAGCGTGTATCTACGCGTCTAAAACTACGTTTACTCTTAAAGTTTTTGATGAGAATAGACACGCATTTATCCTGCAATTTAGACACGCTGATAGACGCGCAAAACAGAGGCATGAAAAAAAAACCAGAGAGCATGTGGCTTTGCAAGCCACATGCTCTCTGGTTTTTTTCCCCCCATCAACATCAAATTGTATGCTTTGGAAAAACAGAGAAAGATTATTTCGAAGATTGGATACTGAAAACAAAACAATGTATGTAGCACACGAAATTTCATATATATAGATGAAACATTTTTACATTATGAGTTCTAGTGCTTGTGATGCCATGGTCGCAAGCACTAGCTGAAAGTAATACATATCAAAAATGAAAATTACAAGCCAAGGGGAGGCATGCATGCATGGGGCTCCTCTATATCTCCTCAGAAGAGGCATCATCATTGCTACCACCACCGCTGCCTGTACCACTGCCGTTGCCACCACCGCTACTGCTAGTCCCCCCTTCACTATCCTCAACTGCATCAAGGTTCGCCTACACAAAGGATTAAGGTATATAAATACCATTACAAATAATAAATTAGAGTTATCTATACTTTTCATGTAAAAAATAAAACATACCTCTTCTGGTGGTGGAATCCTCATGGCGCGATTATATTGCTCCTTCGTGATGAGTCCCTCCTCGTAGAAATGCTACCAAGTGGACGCCAGGTTATGACCTCGATGGTAGCCTACCTCTCTAGGTGTAGGCATCCTACCAACGATATGATACTACAAAACAATTTGAACATACAACGTATTAAAACACACTACATAATGAAGTGAAACAAATTACAAAATTTAATTTAAAAAAAGAAATCAAATAATACTTACAAACTCAGCCTCCCATGACTCCCTGCCACCCAATCCATAATGCGACACTCGATACGTTGCGCCTCTGCATGCTGGCGACTTGTCATTTTCTCCGCTGCTCTCTTCTTGGCCTCTTTCCACTCCTTGCGGTGGCAATTGGGTGGTTGGCCATATCCAGGGCGCCCCTGCTCTTGTCTCCGCAATGACTCCTTGGCGCGCGTCATAAGGTGAGACCTCTTGTTATGAAGCGCGTCTCTCACCTTTGACGATCCCCAATCATCTGAGAATTGTAAATTCTCAGGATTAGGGTACCTTTTATGTACTGCCTGCAGCACCTCTTGCCACAAACCATTTTTTTGGTGCTTGAAGGGAATCATACAATCTTTGTATGTGGCATGCATGACACTCCTCAAGTAGGCTATCACTTCCCTCCCCTCAAAATCATGCAAGATACCACCAACATCAGTGATAGAGTAGTACATTTGTGGAAGCTCACCTCTCTCATTTTCCGGTGAGGGTGATCGAGAGCCACCACCTAGGCAACCCCCACAAAGCCCTCGACCTCCTCGTCCTCCCGCACCACTCTCCCTCCTCCCTTGACGTGCATACCCTCTACCTCACTCGATACACATGCTTCTGCAGATGCACGTGCTTCGGCCGATCCATGTACCTCAGCTGATCCCTATGTAGGCAAAGATGTGATAGGTGTCCCAGACATCACACTAAAAACCTCATCTGCAGTGGGAGGGCGACCAAGATAATTGGTCATCTCCCCCACGAATTTCTCCTTATTGAATGGGGTGCTGGAGGATCTAGGATTCCACATCTACACAAGAAAAATCATATTACCCTGTGTAGATAAAACATATTACATACAGCGTCTATACCTGTGTCTTTGTGCGCATCTACACCTGTGTCTCTGTGAGCGTTTGTCAGCGCGTCTCTGTGGGCATCTGTCAGTGTGTCTATTTCCGCGTCTATAGCTACGTCTACATTGTCATCTGGATGCGCTGACAGACGTGCACAGTCGCACCATTTCTTCTCAAACTTGCTTAAAAAACAAAGCCAAAAAACCTCCATAGATGACAAGATCCAGCATGTGAAGAGAGAGAAGAGAGAGACAAACAAACAGAGAAAGCAAACAAGATTGAGAGAGAGAAGAAGAACTCACCTTCTTTGCTTGTTCCAATGGGTGGCGGCGGCTAGGTTGCAAGCTCCTTGTCCTCCTTCTCCCTTCCCTTGGTAAGTTGCTTCAATCTTGTTCTCTTCCTTGTGGTTTGGCTCTTGTTCTTTACTCTTTGGCTCTTCTTTCCTCCTGTCCTCTTTTTACTCTTATTTCCTTGCCTCATTGTCTTCATGAAGTGATAAATAGACACGAGTAGTGATGTCGAGCTCGAACTGCAGAAAACACGCAAAAAACACAGGAAAGCACAGTTTTGAAAAGAAAGCCACAACTTTTTTTAAGTTTTTCTATACTTGCATGCCGCGTCTGTCAGCGCGTGTAATGACGTGTGTATATGCGCAGATAATTCCTGTTACATGCGCTTATAGACGCACAGGAACAATTTAAGGAATCAATGCATGCATTTAAGGAATCAATTGACCTATGTGGTGACATATATAACAAATCTTGAGGATAAGAGATAACACATTGGCAAGTCAATTGGCACATATATATGTAGTGACTTACTAGACCATCCCACTTACAATTGCATATTATCCCACTTACGTATCAATAGGTGGATAAAGCACGAATGGTTTTTAGCTAGAAAAAGATAATGCAATGAAGGTGTACACAAAAGAGATAGAGAAAGGCATATTATCCATCAATCAATCAAAGATATGTACATGAAGTGACTTGATATAGTAATTAAAGTATCATCATTTTTAGGATGCTCCATTGACCTCTGCAACTTCCTATAACCTTGAAGTAGAATATGTTTTAAACTACTCAGAATCTTGGGAAATTTAAAGAAAAGATAGGATTCTTTGCCACCCAAGCCTACCTTGCTTACTCTATTGTTGCCTGAGAGATTGTTGCAGGGGCTTCCCCCAATTATGAGGTCAATCTTTCCCACTGCATCCATAATCTCAGCCAACTTATCATCAGTAAGATCTCTAACATCATCCTCCATTTGAAATCGGCCTGTTTGTAAGGTTTTGTTCCACTAGGCTGGCTATTATGTTTTTACATTTATCATTGATCTCCACAATAATAACAGCCTTCAAAATTATACCCAATTTGTGCAACGCCATTCTTTCCTACCAAGGCTCGAGAATAAGGATAGAACTGTTAAACCTTGCGGATATAATTCTTTCAGTGGTGAAAGACTGTATGCAATAGTATTGACCTGAAATGAGTTGCCCAATGCATCATACCGATCTGAAAGGGTAGAGCAGCCTCAAGTGTGGTCACGACCATATCCAAGCACCAGCTCAATCTCATGGGGTTCAAGTGGGGCAACTTGGCCTGGGTTGACCCAAACCAAGTTCCATATTTTGCATGCCAGGACAATCTCATGTTGAAGATAAGAAGGTATCTTGCTTTCTTTGTGGGAAGAAAATATTTTTCTGATCAATCCACATATAGTGCTAGGGGCACCCCGTGTGTTTATGCAATTCAGCTTCTCTCTCGGATCCCATGGGGGCCAATACTTCTTTGTTTTTGGAAGAACCTCAAAGATTGTCATGGGAGCAAGGGGAAGGATCAACCTTCTTCCATCTACTGGAAGGTTATAAATATAACCACCTCAACCTAAAGCATGCTGAAAAATATCTAGAGTCTATGAACTCTGGATCTATGCCATTAAAATGCCATTTGATGGTCTCCCACTCTGAATTGGGAACGTTCTCAACATTTTCAAAATAGAAAAAGGGAAGGCCTTCCATCAAACTATTCAATGGTTTTGGCTTGTCTTTAAAAAAGCCAGGAATTCCAAACCCCATGCCCTTTTTGAACTTGAAGGGTGGGATAGAACCTAGATGTGGATGTGATGTTTTTCCATTCATAGATTGAGTCTCGAGCCATAAAACACTTGAGTCTTCACTCGAAATTTTATCCAAGTCTAGAGTAGGAGTAATGTTGATCTTTGTTTTAAGGCCCAAGTAAGTGTACCATAGCTTAAGGGCTCTTTCATCTACCCAGTATATTTTGCTACAGACACCTCGTGAGGGTCCAGCATGTCTAGTTATTTGAACACCTCGTGAGGATCCAGCATCTCTAGTTTGATCTTTTATCTTTTACGACTAATGCACATTATTCAATGCACTTTGGTGTGAGGGTAAACATCTTCGAACTCAACGTATAGATGAAAAGAGAAATACCCAAGATTGTGGTGTCCTTGCTCACTTCGAGGATGCCAATGGTACTTCGAGTAATTATTAACTCTATTTTTTTAATTCAATGATTCAATGTGTATTCTTAATTTTATGGTTTTTATCATGTGCACACGTGCATACTCAAGAATCAATTTCAGGTCATTAAATAATTATTAACTTTGGTTTTTTAATAATGTGAATTGCAATTTTAGGTGGTTAAATAATTGTGCATCTGCTAGCGCGTCTATTTGCGTGGATATATAGACGCACAATTCGCATCTTTTTACACGCACGTTTACACGCACTTATAGACGCTATGATAGACGCGCCCAACTTTGCGCATCTAACATGCGTGTCTATGCCTCGTTTCTGTTGTAGTGGAGAAGCTCGCATTCGGAAAGATGAGATCAAAAGAGAATTGATACCTCCTGATTTTGCTTAGGGCCATTGTACCTGGCTTCCACTTTCGTTTCTTGTTGGGATGCTGAGGAGGACCCTTGTGAGGGTGGCTTGAGGAAGCTAGGTTAGGTTGAGAAGGGGGTGCATTTGTGCTACTAGATACTCCAAGGGGCTGAACATGATATGGAGCTTTGAGCAGAAGCTTATTTGTAACTACCTTAGGCCTAGCCATCCTTCCTGCACAAGAGATATGAGCACTCAATGAATAAGATAGAAAGTGAAACCCTCTTTTATATAACCCTAAATGGTAAGACTCATTCACATAAATGCACACTCTCTCTTTCTCTCTTAAATCATGAATTGCATTCACATCGAACACATTGTTTATCTTAGTATCTTAGCTCTCTTCAAACCCATTTTCTACCTTGTCAAAGCCTTGTTTCTAGCCACTTGGCATGGTTTTCTTTGGTAGTTGAGGCTTCATAACGCACTCTTTTAGTGACACAACTTGATTCCATCATGTCCACAGCAGCTGATTCATCAGCACTTTCATTTTCTCTCTTCTGCGAGAGTTTAGTTTCATCCATTATTGTAATCCTATACCACCAAGATAGAGATTGGATCATTGGATTGCTACCATTCACTTGTCCACCATGATCGGTTTTTCTTTGGTATGCACCATGTGCTATCCAATGTGAATTTTCCATCCCTTGTGTGGACCAAACTTCGATGCTTCCCTTTTCTACAAAGTATGGCCCATGTGACTCAAGGATATGCTACAACGACACATATTACACATGAGTAAAACTATGATCAATAATTTATATAATTCATACAATTTTAAAATATTAACTTAGTATGCACCATGTAATGTGTGATAGAGTTTTTTCCCCACGATTCCACCATGTTTTCGTAGAAGCTTTGAACAAGATCGATAAATTCTTGCTTATCTTTATTGTTAAACACCATCATGCGAAGTAAGAAATTCAATTTGTTAATACTTATCCAAACCTTAGCTTTGGCCAACCTTGTTTTTTCTCTATTATTTTGATCAAGAACTACAAAATGTAAATTTTTCCACATCGTAGTCCTATGGCACTATAAGTATACAGAGGCATAGCCACGGCGCTTTCTGATGCAAAATAGTGGCATCACTATTTGCGTCGCAATTGTGACGCAAATGGCGACGGTTTTTTGACAAAAAAATGCGGGCCGAAACCCGAGCACGTTATTTTGTGCGAACGAATGAAAGAGAGAGCGAAAGTGAGAGAGAAAGGGAGAGTGAACTCCATCTTGCATTTGAGAGAGAGAGGGAGAGAAAGAGAAAAAGAGGGAGAAGGAAAGCTTCTCACCGTCGCCCGCCGCCATTTGCGAAGAAGAGGAGGAAGTGTACGGAGGGCCAAGAGGAGCCGCCTTGTGAAGAGGACCCGCCGAATCCATCCTCGGGAGAGAGAGAGGTTTTGTTAAAGGAAATGAGAGAGGGAGAGGAAGAGAAAAAGGAAGAAGGAACGAGAAAGAGGGAATAACCATACAACATAATAAAGAAAGAGAAAAAGAGAGAGATGGAAGGAGAGAAGATAATGAATGGATTAAAAAAAAAGAGAGAGTGGTGGCGAGGTCTAGTGAGGTCCACTGCAATACCATGAGACGGGAAACACTCCGACATACGTTAATTTGTGGGTGGGTGGAGACTTTATATACGTTAATTTTACTGAGTTACAAGAGAAGAAATCCCTTCTCAAACAATTTAAGAAAGAAAAAAAGAATTATAACAAAAAAAAAATATTTGTCATAATGTAGACCAAATGGAAAACGATGAAGGTTGTGATGTTCAAGATCGCGAGGCGTATCTTAATCAGCATGTCCCATGTCCTTGCTCTGAATGTAAGCTCGCAATTAGACAAAAACGTCGATTGTCTATAAAACACATATGACGCTTCAGCGAGTTTCAATCTGAGATCATTGATCAGGCGATCTCAGATTTTGAGCAAACAGTAAGAAAAGTGTATATCAATCATGCATTGTATTTGCAAGCTAATTGAATACCATATACAAAAACAGTGGTTGTGGCTGGCAAATTTTCTATACAAGGAGGTGACGTCTCGTCCCAAGGAGGAGTTCATCCTTTGCGACCAGTTAGAAGAGTTCGTGGGCGTGCAATGGATAGAGTGGTTGAGAGCCAATCCACCACTTGGAAGGTACTACCCAATCTATACCATCAATACCAGAGGAGACAGGCAGCCTTCCAAACTTACCTACAATATTGGAGCCTCAGATGGAGGCAATGATCGATACATTGATGCCCATGGATATCAAGACTTCTAATCCGCTTAGAGAGGAAGCATCCATACGACTACAACAATATCCATGCATGTATCAATGATTGCATACTGTTTCGAGGAGAATACGAGATTATGGAGACATGTCCAAAATGTGGTACTCACACGTATCAATAGGACTTGCAAGGGCAAACCATCCCTCAAAAAGTTCTTAGACCTTTTTCCCATATCCCCCGCACATAAAGAACATGCTTCATATGTCCGACATGGTGAGCTTGACAACATGGCATGCGTAGAATAGGTCCACAGATGGAGTTTAATAAATATCAGCGGATTCACGTGCATGACGTCACATTGACTCTACCTTCCCAGGCTTTGCCCGAGAGCCAAGGAATCTTCAGCTCAGCCTTGCTATGGATGGTGTGAATCCATGCAGTCTGCGCTCAACTTCTTACAATGTGTGGCATATAGTCCTTGTCAACTACAGTATCCCTCCATGGATTTCTACGAAGAAAGGACATCTCATCCTTAGCTTGCTCGTTCTTGGCCGCTACACTACAAGATATAGGCCTTATACTGATGTTAAAAGCGACAAAAATATAAATAACAAAATTTTCCCCCTTCATCGCAAAAAACTTCGTTATTGGCGACGCCATAGAACAATTAGTATCAGCGTCGTTATCAGTGTCGCTATTTTCGTCGATATCATGCGACGCTGATACCGACGCAAATAACGACACTGATAACGATGCTCTGTGATACTAATGATGATGCAAATAATGACACATGCAGGTAAATTTGTGACACTAATAGCGACGGTAATAGGGGAAAAAAATTTGTGGCAGGGCAACAAGCTGTGCCCCCTGCCACATATAGCACTGTGTACTTTATTTGGGCCATACAAAATAGTTTCTGCACTGTGTACAATGCTCGTGTAAACAAAAAAATTTGTACTTAAATGATAACACTAATACATGAAATAAATACATGATCGCATAATGAAAGGGACTGGTATAATCATGACAATATATCACTACTACATAGAAAATGTCTACACAGATCAGGCGACCAAAAAAGAAGGGTGTGTGAGCTCCAGGGATCCAAGGGCGAGCTACATATCCTCGCCATCTGAAAGCTCATCCCATCGCAAAGGAATATCGAACGGACTCTGCAAAAAAAGAAACAACTACACATCAGTCCACCATACAATAATGCATTCTAAATAAACATGGTAACTACGGACAAGAAAGATGAGTGACTTACAAGGCTGCCACGTCTATACAATCGATCGATCAATGTAGTGAGACCGTACCTCTTTGCATATCGAGTCTCAAGGCCAGTTAGATCGTGATTTGTAATGGAGTGCTGCAAAGAAAAAAAATACTAACTATTAGAAACATGATTGTCAGTATAAAGAATATTGCAAAAAAATAAGCAAGAAAAACAAAAGAAAAACTTACAAAGTTCTCCAGATATGTCCTGTGGCCGCCGCCACTCCCAAGATGATGGACCACTCCGGCCTCTAGTCATGCCCTCGCCACCTCGCGGTGTTGACTGCAACGTCCTAGAGAATCTGTAGCCTCCTCCCTCAGTCGGCGCCAATCGTCTGCGTCTAGCCACTCGGGCTTTACAGCCCCACTCTTGAGTGCCTTGCATGCGTCTCATCATCTGTGTGACATATATGCACGCATGCAGTTTATCATCCAGATTGTAGAAAATCTATTTGCTCTGGCTGGAACCGAAAAATCATCATTAAAGGATGCTACTATGTAGTCCTTACTCCCCTCCGGTATGTTTTTCCAATGATGTAAGACGTTGTGCCGAAAAAATTATTGGCGCTCATAATGTCATGAATTTGGAGCCTTATGATAATTCAACCAAATGGGACCCTTCTTGGAAGCATTAGTGAAAGAAAAATCAGGCACACGATTTTGTAAGATTTTTTAAAAATACTTCCACTCTGATCCAAAAAAACTTTTCAATATGAAAGTTGTAGCACGTGAGCCGAAGTTTTGGCTGGTATCTTTTATAAAATTTTGGAGCTACGAGTCGAGAGATATGGCCAAAATGGTGGATGCTAACTTTTTCCAACTGCGGTGGAGACCATGTCTCAATTTTATACACACCCATACTTTCTTTCCCACACTTAACACTTCCATAAGACATCATTCATTAGACTCCCAACCCTTTCCCCTCTCTTCTCCTCTCTCTCAAGCTAATAAACCATTAGAATTCCCCTCCTAAATCACCCTCAAATCATCCTTAATTATAATAGTAACGTATGAATTCTCACTACTCTCTCTCCATTATTGCTAGATATGATCTTATTTTATGAAGATTCTCTATATTTTTTTAGAGGAGAGCTCTTGGACTCAAGCTATGGGGGGGAGAATGGAGACAACTCACCTATGATGGAGCTTGATTAAGTACAAATTGGTCAACAAAACATATAGATGGAGCTTCCACATTGGTGGAACCGCCTTAATGTAGCTTTGGTGGTGTTAAGTCCTATTCTATCTTAACCTCCTCCCTAAACACCCTCAAGGCCTATATAAAGAGGCCTTCTCCTTTATAATTTGCAAGAAGAGAGAGAGCCAAGAGGCCTTCTTCAGCCCTATTGAGCCTTCCCCATTCTCTCTCATGAGCCTATGTATGCTCTACAATGTAATAAGCCCATGATATTGGTGTCCATATTGTGTATATTGGTTATGTCCCGAGAGTTCTCCATCTCTTAAGTTTATTGATTCATATATTTTTTTGTAGTTCTCACACACTCTCTCTCTCCCTCTCTTAGTTTTCCTCTCTTCTCCCTCACAATCTCCTCTCCCTCTTGCATAGCATCCTAGTCCGCTCGTCCATGGCTAGGTGGTACCCTTACCTCATTGACTTTGTGGCAGAAGGGAGTTTGGCATAGTATAGAGGCTGCAATACCGAATTTCCTTAAATTGGTGCCCCTGCTGAGGACATTCTCATCCATGCGGGACGATGCAACACATGGTGGTGCATCTTCTACAACAAGTGCTCCAAGTGGCTCTTGTCCAATGCCTTCACCAACTCTTTTTGAAACTGGTTGAAGTCCACGACTCCCACAATGGTCTCCCAAGGAAGCCCAAGAAAGGAAGTATGCCTATCGGATGACGGCACATATGTGGGTAAAAGGTGTTCACCTTAGAAATTCCATTCTCTCACAACGGAAAAAATCATGTTGCCATCAATTGCTAGGTTCTCATAATTGTGGTGACTGTTTTGCAAACAAAGTAAAGGCCCTTCCGGGAGGTCCTTGTCTCCAAATCATCAAATCCCTCTCTCTCTCTCGCCTAATCCACATCAAAGGAGGATAACTATGCATGAACGGTGTTGAGTTTTGTAGAAGTGCAAAGTACGAAGACTACCTTCAACTGTTGTTAGCTCGAAGGTTGGGTGTGGTTGAAAAGGTGGATATCACACCTTATGAAATATATGTCACCGAGGACGGACACACTAAGGCAAGAACAATCACTAGTGAGCAAATTCTCCGTATAGCAAAGTTGGTGGATTCCAAAACGAAATACTCTGGGAAAAATCCTTCATAATTCAAGAAAGTGCATTCCCTCTACTCCCTTAAGTAGTTTCCACTCATGAATAATAATAATGGCCCGAATTTCTACACCTTCCACTCTGTATAAAACATCCACGTTAATGTATACATCAGTAGGAAGATTTTCTTCCAGCAGCGTCTTGTCATGTAATTTGAGGCTAAAAGATTAAGGGAGATTCTTGTATCACCAGAACCTATAATCTTCCCAATGCTAGACTACAATGCATCCTTCAATGTACATGTCTTTATCTTATTATAATAGTTTCTCATGAATCACCACGAGTTGTATGGACCTATCTGTCCACTTGCTATGCAAACTGTGTATATTGTAGCCACCACAAAGTTTAGATTCCAAGGCATTATTAGAAGCATACTGGGGCCTAGACGTCTTGCTGAAATCAATGCATCTATGAACCCATTCATCCTTCCCCTCATAAAATACAACTTAAGTCTAGACGTGTTCATCTTTGTACTCTACTAAGGCAACATGGCATTTTCAAGCTTCTTTGGGCGTAATGGGAAAAATGCAGTGGATTTTTTGGACAATCTTGAGATGGCCTTCCTTATCTCTAGGAGGGATGATGAAGCATTAAAGTTGAGGGCTTTTCCTTTGGTGCTCAAGGAAGAAGCTAGAATGTGGTTCCAAACTCTAAATCTGGCCCAAAGAGCTGAATGGGAGGGATTGAAGGCAGTTTTCTTGCAGAGATTTCAACAAACTAACTCAACTGAAGAGTTATGGCAACGAATTTTGGCCCTCTATCAAAGTGATCCTTATGGTTATGCAACTTATGAGGAAGGATTTTTGAAGCTTTGGGGGCAGTGGTCAGACTCACTGAACCCTGGAGAGAGAGCTCCAAATTGCCTTCAAAAGGATCGATTTATTTGAGGTTTGTACCCCTTGCTCAGGGAGAAGGTAAAGATAAAACTTTCAAACACTTTTGAAGATGCTTTGATAATCACTAGGGAAAAGAATCGAAAGACTCTCTACCAAGCCCAAGCTAGCCAAGCAGTTTTGGGAAACAATATCACAACTATGGAGGCCTCTCAAGTTCCCCCAAATGTATCTAATGCACCAGGCCTTGTTAGAGGTCAAGAAGACATGATCCAATGAATAAAAAATCTTACTAATCAACTAGAGGGTTTGAGAGTGAATCTTGTGCAAGGTGTAAGAAGACCTATCGAGGGAAATGGTGGAAATCGACCACAAATGCGGCGACAAGCAAGGGAGATATTGTGTTACAACTGTGGAGAAAATGGACATGGCATGTACAATTGTCCTCACCCTAGAAGATATGATCACCCTGCCAAAGGTCCTCGACAACAAGTAAGCCCTCCTCATTCTAGGACTCAAGAGCAAGAGCAGTCACGACCTGCAATTTTACAACCACCTTATGTTCAAGCTGAAATCCCTGCTGTTCAACCAAATGTTAATGTCATAAAAATAGAGGAGGTGGTCAGGGATAGAAGGCTCCAAGAAGAAATAGAGAGAGGTAAGATGAAGGTAGATGTAGTAGAGACCATGCCTATCAAGCGGGTACGTGTCCAAACTGAGGCAAGCAAGGAAGCAATCAATGAGGCAAGTACATCACGAGCACCTAGAGATGAAGGGAAGAAGAGAAAGACTCGAGCTAGGTCTGAAATTGATATCTCTGACTTCCCTTTGGGTTCTCGGACACAACCTTATGATATGGTGGGCAGATGTGAGCTCTTAAGGGCCAAAAATTACTTGGCCACAACTACTTCATGTCTCTCCAAAGCTACGATGACAATGGTAAAAAACAATAAGCACAAGGGCAAGGCAAGGTAAAATGGTTAGTGCAATCAAGGCATATGGCCTCAAAGATATAGTGCCTTTTGTGGAGGCTCAAATCAAAGGTTAACAGATTCGAAAAACATACATCGATAGTGGAGCAGAGGTTTGTGTCATGACAGAAAAGCTTATGCATCAATTAGGTTTAGAAGTAATGGAATCCTCAACATTTAGGGCAAAGATGGCCAACAATGATGCGGTCACATGTGTGGGTGTAGTGAAAGCTTTGAGAGTTTCTGTTTTTGGAATCACTACAACAGTGGATATTTATGTGATACCAGTAAAGGGAGAAGGATATCCCCTCATCCTAGGGAGACCTTAGCTTATGGGCATCGGAGCTAGGCAAGATTGGGCAACAAGAGATCTGGAGTTGAGGCCACGTAAGGTGGGTGGCCACAATCAAAAGGTGGTTTACAACTTGAAGAGTGGGCGTCAAGAGAACCTTGAACTAGAAACTTCTGCTAATGAGTGGAGCTCAAGTGGATGTTCCTCATCAGTAGAAGAGGAAGAGAGTTGAAGTGGAGAGAGTGATAGCACTCTCGAAGTTATGGGCGTCACCTTAAAGGAACCTACCTCATCAGAAGACAACCCAAGAATCCAAGGAGAAGATGTGTGGGATGCTAGCCTAGAGAAGATGATATCCAAGGATATGAAGGATGAAGAAAGGGAGGGTTATGTGAATGTTCTCAAGAAGCATGCATCATTGTTTATTTCTGATTATACTCACATTACAGGTGTCATTGCAGTGAAGCATCACATCCAACTCAAAGAAGGAAGCAAACCTATAGTACAAAGATTGAGAAGACTGGGAGTTGTGCAATAGGATGCACTGTTGACGGAGGTGAAGAGACTCTTGAATGCAGGATTCATATGCCCAGTGGAAGATTCAGAATGGGTCTCCCCAGTAGTAGTGAGGCCAAAGAAAAATGGTAAGTGGCTAGTATGCATAGATTACAAGCCACTAAATGCTGCAACAAAGAGGCACCACTTCCCTCTCCCATTTCAGGATGAAATCTTGAATGAAGTAGCGGGACATGAGCGGTATACGATGTGTCATGGCTACTCTGGCTACTTCCAGATTCGCATTGTAGAGGAGGATCAAAAGAAGACCACTTTCATCACACCATGGGGCTGTTTTGCCTTTCAGGTCATGCCCTTTGGTCTCACAAATGCCCCAGCAACCTTTCAATGATTCATGAATATGGTATTCCAACCTTACTTTGGTAAGTCCATAAGGGTTTTCATAGATGACTTTTGTATTTACAGCTCAAGGAACATACATCTACGCAAGGTTGATGAAGGATTTACTCGCTTAGCTAGGTTGGATGGACAACTAAATAAGGATAAATGTCACATTGGGGAAAGCAAGGTTACACTACTAGGGCATGTAGTGTCAATTGAAGGAATTGAGGTAGATCCAAATAAGGTAGAAACATTGCTAGCTCTACCTTCCCCAACCTCCATCAAACAATTAGTCTCCTTCTTACAAAATCTAAGATATTTGGGTAGATCTATACACTTACGCTCTCAGGCCATATATCCCTTGCAGCAACTGACACACCAAGAAACACTTGTATAGAGTGAACAAAGTGAAGGATATTTTAAGGAGATAAAGAAAATGTTGGGGTCACTTCCTATAATCCTCCAGTCTTGTTGGGAAGAAACATTCTTTGTAAACCCTAGTGTGGAAGAAGAGGCCATTGGTGCTGCTCTCTTACAAAAAGATCCAAAAACATCCTTCATGAGGCCTGTGTATTTTGCCAGTTGCCTCATGAAAGCCTCAGAGAAGGCTTACACCTCCATGGAACAACTAGTGTTGTCCCTTATGTTTGCAATAACTGAATTTCGGCCATATTTGCTTCCAAAGAGGTTTGTGATCATCACTGTGGAGGATATGCTTCCCTATGCACTACAACATATGGAAATCTCTGACAAAATAGCAAAGTGGGTGATCCAACTTCAAGAGTTTGATTATACAGTGCAGGTTGAAAAAACAACTCGAGCATGCTTGGCTGATATTTTGACAAACAGGTGCTATGAGAAAAATCTCATGGCGAAAAGAAAGAACCTTCCACCACCCCCATCCATAAAAACTCTTGTAGATGCTTATAGCCTCTACTTTGATGGTGCATACAAGAGAACTAAGGATAAGGCAGTTGCAGGCATCATTGTTTTCTCTCCTTTAGGAGAGAAAATCTATGGTGAAGGAATCATCTTGGAAGGTGTTGACTCTAACAATGAGGCACAATATCAAGCTTTAATTCATGGTCTCTGTTGGTGTCTTAGTAATTCAGTCGAGAGATTGAATGCTTTTGGAGACTCCATGCTATTGGTAAGGCAGATGCAAGGTACATAGGCATGCAAAAATACAAACCTCTCTAGTAAAATGAGAGAGGCCAAATCTCTTATGAGAAGATTTAGGGAGGCACAAGTACATCATGTGCCAAGAGACCAAAACAAAGATGCCGACCATCTAGCATCATCAAAGCTGAATGAGTCAATGGTGGGAGCAGCGGCTATCAAACCCCCACTTCGACAAGGCAAGGAAGACCTAGAAGATATTCTACATCTCTTAGAGCAAGGAGAAGCTCCCAAACACCTGACTAAGGGAGAAAGACAGTGGCTAGCTCGGAAGGCTACAAGATATCACATGGTAAATGATAGTTTGTATTGTCTTGGTAAGGATGGTGTGCTTAGGAAAGTGCCTTCAAAATGGGAAATTGAAGAAATCTTAAAATCTTGCCATGATGATGTGTGTGGAGGCCACTTTGCACACGACATCACAAGTAGAAAGGTTCTACAAGTTGGCTTTACTTGGCCCAGTTTACACTGAGATGTCAAATATTGGTGTCAAACATGTGAAGAATGTCAGAAATCAGGACCACGACGGCTCATAGCGGAATCCCAAACCCCAATCAAGGTCTATGGACTCTTTGAGAAGTGGAAAATTGATGCCATAGGGCCTCTACCACGCACTCCATCAGGAAAAGAGCATATTATCATGGGGGTAGATTACATGACTAGATGGGCCGAGGCTATGCCAACTAGAAGAATCACTGCTAAGGAAGTGAGTAAATTCATCTTTGACCACATTTGTTGTAGGTTTGGTACCCCTCTTGAAATACTATCAGATAGAGGACCAGGGTTTAGAGCTAATGTGGTGGGTGAACTCATGCAAAAGCTAAATATTCAACGACGACACTCTATCCCTTACTACTCTCAATGCAATGGATTGGTGGAAAAGGTAAATGGAATGATTTGTAAAATCATCAACAAACAGGTACTTTCAAGGCCCTAGGATTGGGACAAGCACCTTAGTGGAGCTCTATGGACTTACAGAACCTCCTTCAAAACCATGTTAGGCTTCACACCTTTTCATCTAGTTTATGGACAAGAGGTTCTTTTGCCTATTGAGGTGAAATTAGCTGGCCTTTGTGTATTAGGTGGCACAGTAGGCTCTCAAAGGAGAAGTTACATCAAAGATTATTGGACCTAGAGAGGCTACAATTGGATCGTGAAGAAGTCATCAACCACTACTCTCAGGAAGCTGAGAAGCGTAGAAAAAAGTTCAACAAGAAGCCAACAGATAAAAAAATCAAGGAGGGATCTTTAGTGCTTCGATATGACAATAGCTTTGATAAAAGAAAGGATGGCAAGTTTCTCTACGGGTGGGAGGGACCGTTTTGGGTCACAAAAAAATTCAACAATGGCTCCTACAAACTTCAATACATTGAGGGAAAAGTGCACAAGACTAGGGTAAATGGATGGCAGTTAAAACCCTATCACATTAGGGTGGGGCCAGCTCAAGATACCAAAGAGTGTTTAGAGGCATAAATTACCTCTGGAGCTTTGAAATAAAGAAGAGGGTAGGAACAACCTCTTGGAAAATCCAAGAAATCACTCGATGGAAATATTTCATGGACCGGTTTACCAAGGGGGGTGAAGAGTAAAGATCAATGGAGGAAGGTGAAGGGAAAATGTATAATGTGAAAAGAAAAGATATGAAATGGATTTGGAGCCATCCAAAGGGCATGTGAGGCTAATAATATCATGACTTTGGAGCCTTATGATAATTCAACCAAATGGGACCCTTCTTGGAAGCATTAGTGGAAGAAAAATCAGGCATGATTTTTTAAGATTTTTTTAAAATACTTCCACTCCGATCCAAAAAAACTTTTCAACATGAAAGTTGTAGTGCGTGAGCTGAAGTTTTGGTTGGTATTTTTTATAATTTTTTGAAGCTACGAGTCGAGAGATATGGCCAAAATGGTGGATGCCAACTTTTTCCAACTACGGTGGAGACCACCTCCCAATTTTATACACACCCATAATTTCTTTCCCACACTTAACACTTCCATAAAACATCATTCATTAGACTCCCAACCCTTTCCCCTCTCTCTCAAGCTAATAAACCATTAGAATTCCCCTCCTAAATCACCCTCAAATCATCCTTAATTGTAATAGTAATGTATGAATTCTCACTACTCTCTCTCCATTATTGCTAGATATGATCTTATTTTATGAAGATTCTTTCCTCCTGTGATTCATTGCTTTTGATGCACTCTGGCCTTCAGCTGATAGAGGTGGTTTAGCAGGGGATTTTGGTATCCAAATCCATTGGTTACCTGCGTAGTACCCTTGAGCACGTAGCAACGCTTTGGATATCCATTGCGGCGTTGTGCTGACCCTCCATCGATGCCTGCGTCTATAAGGCTTGGGCTTCTTTTGGGATCTTCTACGATATTTGTAAGTCCAGAGCCTGTCCTCGGCATTGTCTCTTGACCTTCTTTTTTCAGGCGTGGCCTCACTCACTGGTTCTCGTTGTTCGACCTTCCTTGCCTTTCCCTTGAGGTTTGATGAGGTCACCCTTGCTAAAGGTTGTGACTATCCTCACACCCAGTAGTGTCAGGTGTATCCTCTGTGCCACATAGTCAGCCTCACACTTGGTCACCCTTTTGAAGGGTCTTCCTAGGAGGGTTTCTTTCCTGTAGCTAGCACTATTTGGAGGAACATGAAATAGGATAGGCAAGCTTTCCGTTTCAATTGTCACAAGGATTTTGCACTTCCCTATGAGTGCTTGTGGATGTCCCCCATAAGGGCTAAGAGTTGCACTAGTTGTAGTGAGCTCTGGTTGGCCTAGTAGGGTCCATAATTCATAGGTCAAGATATTAAAATCTGCTCCTTCATCAATTAGAGCATCAATAGTATGCTCTCTTTTCGCGGTGAGTTTGACCCTAAGATAAGCAGGTGGTACTATGTCTTCATCTTTCGGGTCTTGGCTTGTAAATTTAAGCCTTCTGATAGATGCCCTTGAATCCCCACTTGCATGACCAAACGTGGATTCTCCACCAGTGTCTTGGGTTGTCTGTGCAGTGTTGCTCAAGGTGTCAAGATTGTGGGAGAGAAGGAAGGAGTCTCACTTGTAGCTTTCTTGCTTGCACAATGGGGGAATACACACAAGGGTGGAGGCTGAAAACAGTTTTTCCTCTTCTTAGTTGTGTAAGCCAAAAAGAAAGTCTAGTACAAGGAAATAGAAGAACCCTATATATGGGTCTCAAACCAAACTCAACTAACTAAGGTGGCATACTAACTGAGCCACGAACTAGAGTACATAAGGATAGCTATCATGTAGCTATTATTCATGGGCGGTGTACCAACCACATCTGCAACTGACAAGTCGGTGACATAAATGCACAACGGTCACCCTGGCATATCACGAGTGGAGCTCGATATCTCAACACTCCCCCTCGAGCTCAATCCCAATTCCTGCACACCAAGCAGGTCTCTGAACTTGCGTAGCTTCTCTACACCCAATGCCTTCGTAAATATGTCAGCTACTTGATCCTCTGTGCTGACATAAACTAGATCAATAAGACCTAGTAAAACCCTCTCCCGCACATAGTGATAATGCACCTCAATGTGCTTTGTTCTAGCATGATAGACTATGTTATTTGCCAAGTGTATGCTACTCATGTTGTCACAATAAATGACAACTGGCCCATCTGTAGGCTGATGCATATCATAAAGTAGCTTATGCAACCAAGCTACCTCACATGCAGCCATTGCTGCACCCCTGTACTCAGCCTCTGTGCTGGACAAGGCAACTGTAGGCTGTTTCTTACTGCTCCAAGTGACTGCAGCACTCCCAAAAGAGAACACATATCCACTGGTAGATCGTCTATCAGAAATGCTACCAGCCCAATCAGCATCAGTGTATCCATGCAACTGTATCTGAACCCCAGTCTCATAAAATAGTCCATACTGCAATGTGGACTTCACATACCTGAGTATGCATCTAGCCGCATCCAAATGCGGTTTCCTTGGAGCCTGCATAAACTGACTTACCAGTCCAACAACATAGCTCAAATCTGGCCTAGTAATAGTCACATAAATCAAGCTTCCTACTATGCGTCTGTACATAGTAGGGTCTTCCAGAAGCTCACCTGCATCTGCGCTTAGCTTCACATTCTGCTCCAAAGAAACTGAAATAGGCTTACAGCCTGTCATCCCATATTTGGACAGCATGTCCAATCCATACTGCCTCTGCAAGAGCTGTATCCCACTTGGTAATCTAATCACCTCAATGTCCAAGAAATAAAGCAGCTCTACCAAATCCTTCATCTCAAACTTCTGCTTCAATAGCATTTTCACATGAAGGATATCTTCATCATTGTCACCTGTCATAATCAAATCATCAACATAAATGACAAGTAGCATAATACCTTTCTCTGTTTTTCTCACATAAAGTGAGAAATCTGCCTTGGAAATCTGAAAGCCAATAGTGACAAGATACTGTCCTATCTTGTCAGACCATGCTCTAGGTGCTTGCTTCAAGCCATACAAAGCTTTCTTCAACCTGCAAACAAACTCAGGATGAACAGCATGCACATAACCTGGTGGCTGCTCCATATAGACCTCTTCTTGCAAATCACCATGCAAGAAGGCATTCTTTACATCCATCTGATGTAAAGACCATCCCTTTGATGCAGCCATAGCAATGACTGCTCTTACGGTTGCCATCCTTGCAACCGGACTGAATGTTTCTTCATAGTCAATGCCATATGTTTGTGCATACCCCTTGACTACTAATCTTGCATTGTATCTGTTCACAGAACCATCTGCATTGTGCTTCACCTTATAAACCCACTTACAGCCAATTGCATTCTTATCTTCAGGCAAAGGTACCAATTCCCATGTAGCATTTGCTTCATCCCTCGGGTTTTCATTAGGTACCGTCGTTTCGCGAGACGACGGTGGTACAGAGCAGAGGAGATTGGAGTTCTCGCCTCCTGGCACCAGTGTTTTCTCCTCCAGTTTTGTTGGAATTTCAGCAAACAGTTCGATGAGTTATCAGAAGACTTCTAAGTTGCCTAGAGCTGCCAGGCAGTACCCATCCCTTGTCACACTTCATTGAAAAGGAGAATGTGCAAAGTGAAGGGAAAGAAGGATTTAATTGAAAGTTCATTTTACAATTTAATTATCAAAGGGTGAATTCTATATTAAGTGATAAAACTTAATAAGAAAATGATGGTTTATTTTATTTCATTAAAAATTTCTTAATTTGATGGTGCTTTCTAACGTTTCCAAACTACGTCTCGACTCTAGGTCTCTAAATGCAAGTTCATTTTTACAAATTAATATATGTATAGCACTTTTTATTTAGTGTGTGCACTTGTGATTGAGTGTTTATTTCATTACAAATTCATAAGTGTGTTTGGCACACGAAGCGTGTGCTTTGTGAATGGTTGGTTCTTTTTAATTAAGTAAAATGTGTGTTTAGTGCGAATGCACATATGAAAAATGTGACCATGCCAACTAGTTTTTTTTAAAAAAATATTTGTGATATTTATGCAAAAAGAAAAATAATGAAAGGAACGAGGTACATGGAGGAGGGTGTGTATGCAAATAAATTTTGAATGTGCAATCAATAAACTAATGTGATGCAGCCAGAATGCAATCCAAAAAGAAAATCTAATGAGCTAGAAAATTTTGTCAATATAAGCTTAATAAACCAAACACTATGGTGAAAAGTTTCCAATAAATTGTGACGTGCTTTTCAAAAATCGATTTTTCATTCAATAATATCCATGGAATTTGGTTTTATGATGTATGTTTTAGTTTGTTTATGTAGTTTTATGGTTAGTGGTGTTTTTTTTAATTCTTAAAAAAATAATATGTGAAATTTTTGTTTGTTTTTTATTTTATCTTTGTTTTTATGTATATCAATTTAGGGTTTTCTCTTTTGGTTTTTGTTTTTCTTCTTAATCTGTTTTCATATGGATGTGTGATTAATATTTTTCTATTTGCTTCATTCAGCAATGCAAGTTGAAAGCTAAGCACAAAAGTAAACTAGATTTTTCAGAATTTTTCTAGCAATTTTTGAGAGTTGATTTTTTTTTCAAAAATGTACACGTTTAATAAGGATTTATTATTAAAACAATTGGTTCCCAATTAATTTTGACAATTTCAACACATGTAAATTATCCAAAAATATAAAGGAAAGTTAGAAATTTTTTTAAAAAAAATTGGGAATTTTTCTTTATTTTTAAAATAAAATTTTAAGAATTTTTGGTCATTTTCCATGAAACTGAAGTTTTTAAATTGTTTCTTATTTTTTTGTTGGCATTTCTAGTTGAGAAAAATTCTTAAAATTTTCAAAAAGTGTAACATTGTATCAAAAAATTTATCAGAATATTTTCATTTTTATTTATAATATGTATGGGTTTTTTAAATAAATTTTTGTGTGTTTTTAGGGTTTTTGAAAGATTAAAAATTTGATAAAATATACTAAAAAATGGGTTGCATGTCAGCTCCATGTGAACAACAAGTGGCTCTCCATGTCGAAGAAAAAATATGCACACACATCCTAGCACGTGAATGATGGTGATCATGAATATGCACAATGAGGTTCTAAACCCCGCACGCGAACAAGGCCTTAGAAGGCAACACGCGCACAACAACAAAAAAAGGAGTGGCCAAGCTTTTATAAGCCCCATTAAGTCCCCCCCCCCCCCGCGTTCTTACACAAGGGTTCATCTTAACCTCAGGGTCCCTTAGAACCCCCCCTTGCTATTGGCCTTCACAAACACCCTTTTTCCCCTTAGGCTCCCCACAAGTTCCCCTTTAGCCAAATTTAAGGAGGAAAAACCTATAAAGCCTTCTAAAGCCGACTCTGAAAGACGGGGCAATCAGTCACAAAGGGAGTTTCGCGTTCGAAGAAGATCGGCCAAGATCATAAATCTACATCCAAGATGGAAAGGCCGCATTCGCGATGGCTCCTAAGAAGGCACAAGGCACGACTGCAAGAGGATCGTCTCCCAACATCCATGTGGATATTTCACCACAATTCTAGGTTCCCCTTCCTAAATTTGATTAATGTCATAATATTTCAATTATGCATGGATCATTTGAGGAATAAGGATGCATGGTTTTTTCGATTGAAAATACTTTGGCTAATAGATCACAATTGAGAGATGCAGTCATTAGTATTTTTCAATAAAACGAACAAAATAAAGTGAGCATAAGATTTCTATGCATTTCTAGCAAGTCGTTTTTATGCATTGCAAAGTAATGAAATTAGATTAATTAATGTCCATTTTTACAAAACGGAATTATGATAGTACACTTCGATTAAGCATGAAAGGAATAAACCGCATATCGCATTATTGAACATCTTTTTCGAAATGATTCTTAAAGAAATTTACTAGCAACCGTAGGAAATTACTAGGGCTGCATGAAGAAGATTTAACTCTAGGCAAGTGGCCTAAAAACTCAAATCAACGAAAGGTTATGTAAGTTCAGCATACAACAAATTCATTCGGAAATGAAAGTAGAAAAAGACTGCTTGTTTAAAACATAAAATCCTAAAGCTTAGTAGCATGAATCTTGTTGCATATTATAGGATGATAAATTGGAATTATGCTATAACTTAATCTATGCTTTGATCTTAACCCGAAAAGTTAGGGTTTGTAAATTAACTTATATGTAGGTAATAAATAATGTGGTTACAGAAATGATAGCGTATTTATCTTCAAGGATAGACAAGTGAAATTGATTTAAACCTAAAGACCTAAAATCGAGAGGTACTCGTTTAGCAAGTGTTAATTCAATGCAACATATCCCAAAGAGCTAACTAGGGTTAGCACATTGAGGACATTACCTAGTCACTCGTATTACCAAAGCTAAAACTCCTATACCCTAAAGACTTGCCCACATTCACGGAATGTAGGGACATTGCAACATACTTGTGAGAAGTGATCTAGGGTTTTTCCTAAGAATCTCTCGCTAAAGAGATGAAACTCGGAACCCTAGGACCGACAATGTCGGCTTAATGCAATCAGGAATGGACTGTTATATCTAATCATGATACCGTGACTAGAAGACACCGTTGATGGGTAGAATAGTCCCATAGTTTGATGTGACACTTGTGCAACAAGTTGCAGAGTCGCATGATCTTGTGATTTGATCACAAGGGAATGGCCAATTCCTTGGAATGAGATTGGCAGATTCTTACGCAAGTTTATCTTGCAAGAGGATGAATAATTGTCCTGATATAGTACCTTTCTAGGGTAAAGTGACCAAGATACGGGGATTAGATATTTGCTTGGAAGCAAAAGACCAATCAATAAATTGGAATAATATACGAACTTAAGGTATTGACTAAGTCGGGTTAATAGGGTACGGCCCTAACCCAGGATATAGGGTTAACAAATAAACCCTTGGGGATCATGCCAAGTCACAATTGATCCCGGATCGAGTGCTGGATGCATTCGGAAAGAAGGATTCGCTCCTTAGCAATTGGCCAAAAATAACAACCAATGGTAATGATTGTGCTTGTAACAATTTTAAGAGCATTTTTTTGCTTTGTTTGCTCAAAGAATCAAAGGATAAATAGATATCTAATGCTTCAGGTTGAAGGCCTGAAGGGAGAGGCAGCTTCAGTTACCCCCGACAGCCTGCCTGACCCTAACCAAGGGGGTTGTTAACCGCGCTAGGAAGGTGGACCGAACCTGCTACGAGAGGTCTCTCCATTGAGTGCTACTTGGAGCAGGAGGATGCTTAGGTGCCAGGGGGGGCTCTTGCCGTAAATTCCTTGCCTTCCGGGCCCTACACAAGAGGCCAACGTGACTCGAGATTGGATCTCGAGGCCCGCATACTAGTCTATGGGCGGAATCTTGGATTAGTAATCCCTGTGGATTGCTAGATATCCTTCGGGTGGATTATGGATAAGCCTATGCAGTGGACTTTATGTATTTCAAAGATAAATATGATAACCTGTTGAAAAGGAACTTGTTTGACATTGCTTTTCTATGTCAAGTGCTATGATTACGTAAAGGAACCAGTGCCTAACGGGATTAATTATGGAAGCTGATTGATACATGTCCAACCAAATGTGTTAGGTAATTAAATAAGTAAAACAACTTGAGGAAAGTACGAAGGATGTGGCCATAGGTCCGTCCTATGGATGGGTGGTCCCAGTTGGCCGGGAACTTTTCTCAAACATGATGGACAGCGAGAAGATCGTTTCAAAGGATACGAACAGAAAAAGGGCGCTGACCTAGAGTCTAAGTTATAAATGATCCTTATTTACGCTGTTTTAGGGGAACGAAATGGAACTATGCCTTATGACAGAGAGGTTGAGCTTCGCATCCCTCTCATTTCCCATTCTCCTTGAACCAAGTGCAGCGTGAATCCACTTCGGACCTAGCGTTTCTACGTAAAAAGTAGTTCGCTCGGGTTCAACGCTAGTTGCCGTTAGGAAATGACCAATAGGGAAAACCCTAATTCAGGTCGGTCCTAAGTGGGAATAGCCGGAATACTTCCGCTACGTGGCGGACGCGGAAAGTCCTAGATTGCAAACCCCATAACATTCGATGGGAGTGCCGAGCGGAGCTTTCTAGACATCCTTTCTGATGGACTGCTAAGACATGTCCTGAAGATAACAGGTGGACACGTTACATCAAAGCTTCTATTATATGCAACCACTTAGTTTTGAGCCATATTTCTATTGTCTCATCTTTCAAATGGTCCCCTAATTTTTCCTACAAGGCTAGATCTATAACTTTTAAGAACATTTCAATTTTTTGACCCTTTAAATCTTGCTTCTCAACAACATCAAATTGTGTGTACTAATTCTCAAAATTTCATAGCAAAGTAGTAGTTGCAAGACCTTTGTTGAGTCTCTCAACCCAATCCATAAATTTCATGCATGTGACCAAACTAGTGTCTTTAAGAAAAAACTCTTCTCTCACAGGTTTATGTAAATTTAGTCCAATTTGAATCTTTCATATAGAAAGCTGCAAAGTTGATATTTTAGTGCTTATATGGCAAGACAAACTCCATGCATGTAATGGAGCCCCAAAAAAGTCCATTCTTACTATATATACCCACAAATAAACTGATATATTATGACCATTAAGCTGCTTTAATTCATGCTCAATTTCGTAGAGACCATTTGTGGCTATAGACTCAAGCTTATCTGAGTCTAACCATTATTTTTATTGCCACTTTTGATGTAGTAGCAATAGCACCTACCTTATATCATAATTAGATCCTATAGAAGAACCAAAACATATTGCATCACCCATGCTTGCAATCCTTCTACTGTGCTGATGACCTTCACACTAGGTTCACCAAATGCAACATCTAGGATTAAAGGCCTAAACATAGGGATTTAGGAAAAAAGGGATGTAGAGACTAGGGAGAGAAAGATATTCAAGAAGTTCTATGAATCACATTAGAGAAGACTCTAACAAGTTCTCTTCAAAACAATTCCACACAATACATTGCAACTCTTAATAAACTCTTCTCGATACAACTAAGAAAACTCAGTTAGGCCTAGAAACTTTGCATCTAAGACAATGGATTAGAAAAAACTCTTCTTGAGACAATAGCTTAGATTTTTATCTTAGTCCTAAAGGAATTTATACCAGTAATACAAAATATTTTGTTCAAAACAATGCTTCTGGATCACTTTAAGCAACCCAGATGATGCATATAGCCACCTAGATATAGTTCAGCCCAAAAATTCTTGAATTCCCTAATCAAAAGCATATAAAAACCTTGTTACATAGGAAATAAGGAGCTAAAGTACTCTAAGCAAAGAATTCAAGTGTTCTCAAATTCTTCAAGCTTCTACTAGTTGTAACTGAGCACATATAATAATATTTGAACCTAGAGAGCAAAGAAGCATGCTACAAATTCAAGATAGCACTATGTAGTTTAAATACCCTATTTTTCCATGTTTTAATCTTTGAACTAGGAGATTCTTGATGAAGCAATGGTGTAGAGCTCTAAACTCAAGATAACCCAAGATATTCAAAAGGCCATGAGTCTTGGAAGGATCTCGAGAATAATGAACTTATCGTGGTTCATACTCTCACAATCTTTGTAGCTTGCTTTAAAACAACAAATTTGTAGAGGAAAAAGGTTTCATGGCTAAGCAAAAACTTTTCAGGGGAGGATTTGGACAACATTCTACGAGTAGTTTGAAAATTTAGGGAGTTTGGCCAAAATGTAATTTTATAAGATACAATGCATGGTCTTAGTCCTTGGCTTTATCTTACAATATATCTCAACAATCTCTTATTATGGGTTTTAATTATATAGTACATAAACTTAGATATGGTACTTGGGATCCTTTAGATTCTAATGTTGATTACATGGAGATAAAACTTCAAGTTCAAGTTGCTGGATAATGTGGAAGCTTTCGCTCTCGGTTGCCAAGACCCACAAACTGCTTATTGTTTCAAGCGTTTCAAGTGTTTCAAGCCAAGTACAATGGCTACCTCTCACATAGCCATACGGGCTCTCACACCTACGAGTGTAGTGAGCTTATCTCCATGCTCATGTACCCTTGTCTACACCCAAAATTAGAGCATCACCCCCTCTTGTATAAAACCCTACTCGAGAAGGAGTTGGACATAGCTAACCACCTTGAGGGTCCCAACCTCTTGATCGACATTGTTACTTATCATTGTGTGTTAGTAGCTTGAACATTTGATTTGGATCCTCTTGCTAAGTTAGTTGGGACCTCTTAAGTGATGCTCCATATCAATTTTACTTCGATTCTCTCAAAGCTAAGCATCAAAGAGAGACTATCACATTTATTTAGGATGAAAATAGATGCACCTTTACTGATGATGACTATCACATTTATTTAGGATGAAAATAGATGCACCTTTACTGATGATGACTAGGATATGCCAATGTTTTCCACAAGAATCTCTCAGTGCTAGCCCAAGAGTGTTGTTGATTGGTCCTAGTGTGTTGCTAAAATCTTGGATTTCCACTCTAGGACCAATCAACAACACTCTTGGGCTCAACTTTGGCTAGCACTAAGAGATGCTTGTGGAAAACATTAGCATATCCTAGTCATCAATAATGGTGGATCTATTTTCATCCTAAATAAATGTGATGTATCCTAGTCATCAGTAAAGTTGCATCTATTTTTGTCCTAAAAAATGTGATAGTCTCAAGAGAGACTAAATGTGCACCTTTTTTAAAGAGAGACTATCACATTTATTTAGGACAAAAATAGATGCACCTTTATTGATGACTAGGATATGCTAATGTTTTCCACAAGCATCTCTTAGTGCTAGTAGCTGAAGTTAAGCCCAAGAGTGTTGTTGATTGGTCCTAGTGTGTTGCTAAAATCTTGGATGTGGAAATGGAGAGAGTCCTTGGCACCTTACTGAAATTATCTTGCTCTTGGAAAAACCATTCATTGAAGGGGAGGTATTATTTGTGCTCAAGTCTATGAAGAGGAGAAGCCCCTTAGCATTTATGGGTTTTAGGGAGAGCTCTGTTTTGCTTTGCAACTTTCAAGATGCATGCTTCAAAGATCTGACTAGCTCAAGTTATTGGACCATGAGTACCTCAAACCTTTTGGTTCTAAGAATTGTGTACCTCAAGTTATTGGACCATGAGTACCTCAAACCTTTTGGTTCTAAGAATTGTGTATATGTATGTACGAATACAAGAGTAGATGTAATGCTGAGTAACGTGTATGGGCGGAGGGGTGTGTGAGTCATGTGTATGAGTATGTAAAGAAGGAGCAAGGATAAGTAGTATGTGACATGTGTCTATGTATGTACTATGTGTATGAGTACATATGTAAATGTGGCGAAGGTTTCTATATATATCCCATAACTTATAAATACTATGGCAAATTTAATATATTTCTTTCAATATTTGTTTCACATGAATGGCGAAAGAGCCTTCAAAATCTTGATATACCTTAGAAATGTTGCAAATAGAAAAAATTAGAGTTATAACTCAACCTACTTGAGTTTCAAAAAAAAAAAATCTGAAAAAATAAAAGTATAGCCATTTGGCGACATATAGTCACTAAAATCATCTATGGTGGAGGGATATGAGGCACAACTAAGGTTGCACTAGAACATCTGGGACTCCATCTTGGAGGCGTGTATCACTTTTTGCAGCACACTACCTTATTAGTGGGATGATCCTATCTACATGTCCTACCCAAGAAGAATTAGAGTCCATTTCAATTCGGAGGTGCATGGTAGATACGACTTTCCATTAGTCTATAATGTAAAGGCCTTAATCCTTGAAGAGAGCCGAATTTTTGTCGAAAGAGATCTCTACCCCTCTGTAACAAATTTTCTTAATGAATTCTCCTCATGCCTTAACCCTCCTTCTATCACCACTTATAATTACCTCCGCCTACTGCGACTATTATTAAAACAAAAGCCTATTGTAGAGGCAGAGCGATTACCATCCTTGCTTTTTGACCTCAATGATGGGATTAATAGCTGTGTAATGGTGCAACTCATGATGAGAGCCACCCTCTTGTTAGCATTTTGCATGAACCTCCTAGAGGACATGTGTGATAGTAGATTCACCAAGTGTAACCACCCATCTTTGTCATCTACTCCACTCAATGTCAAAACCAACTTAAAGGGGTATCTACAAAGTAGGGCATTCCTCAGTAATATAACATCACGACTAACGATAACCTTTTGAGTAGAAGGATCATAAAATTTGTAACCTTTGGAATGATCTGAATAACCAAGAAAAATAACCTTCAAACCTGGAGGATCCAACTTATGTCGAGTGTCCTTGGGCACATGAATATAAGCAATGCAGCCAAATGTGCGAAAGTGAGAGACTGAAGGTGTCTTCCCTGTCCATATTGTTATAGGAATTTTACTAGCAGGTGCAGTTTTTGGAAGATGATTTTGAATAAAAACGGCTATTAGAAGTGCTTCAGTCCAAAACTTTCGAGACAAACCAGAGTGTATAAGCATGCAACATATAGCATTAAGAATAGTTCGATTTTTGCGTGCAACAACACCATTTTGCTGAGGAGAATAAAGAACTGTAAACTCATGATGAATAACTTGATCCTTATAGAAGTCATCAAATAGATTGGATACATATTCACCCCCATTGTCACTGCGAAGAGTCTTTATAGAGAATCCAGTTGTAACAATTCCGATCTCTAAAACTGCACTCCTCACGAGAACCTCCTCTTACTAGAAATTCAAATGAAAATTGTTAAATCTATGGTAAAAAAAATTTATTACCCCTTTCCCCGAGCTGACTATCGTGCTGGAGGAGGGGGGGAATAGCAAGGGTGAGCAAGCTCCTTGCTAGAGCTTGCTGAAGGGAGAAGGCATACACCTACATAAACCGTTTGAGGGCGGTCAGACTATGGACACTGCCGTAGAAGAGGAGAGGGCTATGAAAGAGGAAGAGCTGAAGGCCACGCTTGCTGCCATGAAGGAGGACCATGTGGCTTCTGTGATGATGCCAGGAGGCATATTCCATGGTGGATTCCGTGAGGTTTTGCGGTGGATTTCGTAAAATTTTATTACCGGGGCTCATACACAAGGTGGATTCTTTGTGCAAAAAATCGATGGGGACGCCTATCCTTTTCGAGCGTTTTGTTAATTTCATGTATAAGTGGGTGATTCCATAGCAGGTGATTCCACAAAATACATATTTAAATTAATAAACGTTTATGAGTTTAGAGTGCGCACTCGTAAGAAATTAAGGTTAGGATTGATTTCTAACCAATTTATTTTTGTAGCTGAAGACTGCTAGGTATTCACTTTTGTTGGTTTAATTGTATTATTTTTCTAACAATTGTGAATGCTTCAGTTGATGTGTAGAGCAAGCAGCGGTGGCATTGGGAAGCATTGGAGGATAGCGTGTATTCAAATTATCATCAATTTTTCATGGGCACGTATCATAGGCATGGCGCCTATATTTTGTCACGCTTATTTATTAAAGCACTTGATATTTATTTATTATTTTTGTATGCACATGGGCGCACAATTTAAATAGTTGTATTGGACATTGTATTTGGGTACCGCTTGAATTCTTGGGCGCCCAATAGCTTTAATTCTTTAGTGGCACAAAAGCAAACACAAAAGCTAAAGCGTGCTATTTTGTAAATTGGGCTATTTTCTGAGCTTGAATATGAATAATATATAAAATAAATGCTTTGTGGAGCGCTCACATAAGGCATGGGGGGAGATTGCACCCAATTGGTCTCTTGTTCATGTCGTGCAAGCTTTCTTCATTGGTTCTTGTGTAAAAAGTAGAGTTCTTTTGTTCTTGGGGGCCTTCTGACGGTCACTACACGCGCATACAGCATTTGATCTGTGCACTAGTGGTATCAGAGTGAAGCTAAGATCGAGAGCTTCCAATCGCTTACCATCTCGTGCGAAGGGGGAGCTCTTGGAACAATCGAGCTCTACAGTTAGTCTCGTGGCAAACAGTCGATACTAGCGTGCTCTTGGCAGTCAAGAACCCCCTACTGTACACTCAGATCATGAGGGACCAGCCTCTGCAGCGGAGGACCACGTGGATAGTTCCTTCATCAAGTCATTGATACAGATAAGAAATTTTAGCCATATCTTTTCAAGCTTAAGTAATAAGCTTAGTAAGCTTCAAAAGAAGCTTAATAAAAGCTTCACAATCCATTTTTAAATGTCGACAGCGGCAGTACGAACTGCCCGTCATCAAATCGGCCGAAAACGTCATCTGGTCCTCAAAAATCAAGCTTAATCACCAAATCTTAAGCTCTAAGTTCTCTAAGTTCCTCAAGTCACCAAGGTCATCAAAGTCATCTTCAACAACTACCATAGAGGCAGTTCATACTCAGCAATACACGATTCACTTTACTACTCTCAAGAAGTCCCTGTTCACACTTGCAGTCTTGTTGAACCAGTTTCAGCAAAAACAAAAGTTCACACACAGATTATACGCAGTCTATACACAACACTATTTTCTTGGAAGACGATTGCGATGTTGAATTTTGCAATCATTAAGGAGAGATACTACAAAAGCTTTTTAAAAAATGCAAGCCTTGTAAACCCGCCTTTGAGCTATGCTCATCCTGCTAACAAGGTTTGGAGTATGTGAGGTCTTTTGGAATTTTGCAGGATGATTGATCAAAACATGGACGATCTTATAGCTAAAGGTGATCTACCCGAACCGACAATGGATCAAAAGTTGGATTTGATTATGATGCAGCTACAACGACAAGCTTTGCAAGCTCAATGGGCCAATCTACAATGATCTACCACCGACCAAGATGGATCGCAACCTGAAGATCTTATACGGCGTACCATCGATGCAACACTTGAAGCTCAATCCATTCGCAAAGAAACAAAGATAAGTAAAAGCAACTTCAAATTTTGTACTTTCAATGGATCACATGATGGAAAGACTGTTCTTGCTTTTATCAGTTAATTTGATGATTATTTCTATGAAGAAACATATGCTAAGAAAAACAAAATTAAATGTGTCACTAACCATCTAGTTGACCGAGCATCCTTATGGTGGACTGTGGTCTGCAAAAGCATTGATTATCCTACTACTTGGGAGACTTTCCAAAATAAATTTTTGCAGAATTTCCTTCCTCCCCAATTCCACGAAAAAGACATCAAGCAATGGGATCTTCTACAACAAAGGGATCGCAAACCTATTTCACAATACACTGAACGTTTTTGGAATGCCCTATTGCAACTACGTATGCTCGAAGATGTACCTGAAGCAACTCATAAACCCAAGTTTATGTCTGGCCTACTTGGACATTTTTATGCAGAAGTCAATATGTTCAAGCCAACAACCCTTGAAGATGCAATTTCCTTGGCCCATGACACTGAAGACAAAATTCGCGGACGAGACAAGTGACCACAACAATTCTCAACTAATGGTAATTTTGGTTCCAAACAATTCAATTCAAATTTTTGAAGATTCAATCAAAGTCGTTTTCTTCCATCTTCATTTCGTAAATCTTGGACATGACCACCTGCCTTGCCATCAAACACAAATCCAAACCCTAAGCCATCTCTACCATCAAATCCCAACATTCCTAAACTTCCTGCCATTACCAATAATGTATCCAAAGAAAAACCCATAGTTTGTTACAAATGTCGTCAACCTGGACATCTAGCAGCCAATTGTGAATCCAAAAAGCCATCCGTCCATATCAATTATCTGGGAGCAATAGAAGATGAAGAATGTGAGGAGATGCCGGACTTTACGGAAGAAAAAGACGACATTGGTACTACTTCAGATACTTTGCTAGGTATGCCAACTCCCCATTCCTTATTAACAATGAAATGTTTTGTGCATGGTAAAGAAAAGACTATTTTACATGATGATGGGAGCACACATGACTTTATTTCTGCAAAATTAGTCAAAGAATTGAATTTACAAACTGTTTCTACATATTATCGCATCAAGGCTACATTCCTAGGTATGAGATATAATGGAACACAAGAGGTGCATAATTTAGAAATTAAAATTGGTGATTATACTGAACGAAGAAATTTCTTAGTTGTACCTTTGCAGTCTAGTGACATTATCTTAGGAATGCCTTGGCGTCATCAATACAATCCTGATATAGATTATTCTACGCATTCAATTAAAATTTATTTTCAAGGAAAACAAATCACATTGCATGGTATGCACGCTTCCAATAATTTCCCATTACTTACTCATACTCAGGCTAAACGTGCATTACGTAAAAGCATCAAATCCTATTTAATATGGGTGAATGAAATTCAAGCTAAAGAAAAACAGATGCATCCTAGGCATACACAATTTCTTGCCCAATTTCAAGATTTTTTTGCTGTTGATTTACCACTTGGATTACCATCTTCACGTCCTGAAGATCATAAGATAGATTTAATTCCTGGAACACAACTACCATGTAAAGCACCATATAGACATAACCAAATTGAACAGAAAGAAATTCAAAACCAAATAGAAGAATTGATTAACAGAGGATTAATTAGACCTAGTAGTTCTCCATCTGGTGCACCTGTCTTATTAGTGAAAAAGAAAAATAATTCTTATCGCATGTGCATTGATTATCGTGTCCTAAATAAAATTATTGTTAAGAATAGATATCCGATTCCTAGGGTAGATGATCTTATGGATAAGCTACAAGGATCTGCCATATTCAGTAAGATAGATCTTAAATCTGGATATCATCAAGTAAGATTAGACAAATCTGATACATTCAAAACTGCATTTAGAACACAAATTGGACACTATGAATTTCTGGTTATGCCTTTCGGTTTAACTAATGCACCAACCACATTTAGTCGTATGATGTATCGCATATTCTTGAAACATCAGCATTGTGTCAATGTGCATGAATTACGTTCTTTTCTAGGTCTTGCTAGCCTTTACAGAAAATTTGTGAGGAATTTCTCATTACTTGCATTACCTTTGACAAAACTCTTAAAGAAGGGTATTGTGTATAATTGGTCTGACAATCAATAAAAATCCTTTGATTTGCTGAAACATGCTTTAACTCATGCTCCTGTATTACAATTACCTGACTTCAATAGACCATTCTTTTTAGTAGTTACTGATGCAAGTGGATCTGGAATAGGAGCAATCCTTATGCAAGATTCTCATCCCATAGCCTACTCTAGTTGCAAACTCAAACCATTTGAACTTAAATATTCTACCTATGACAAAGATTTGTTAGCCGTAGTACAAGTCTTACGTCAATGGAAACATTATTTAATGGGATGTGAATTCATGATCAAAACTGACCAACAAAGCATTAGACATCTCCTTAGTCAACCACAAATATCTAATCGACACATTAAATGGGACGCTTTTATTCAAAGTTTTCATCCCATTATACAATATCAACTTAGAAAAGAGAATGTTGTTACTGATGCTTTGAGTAGAAGACCGACAATTCAAAATATTTCTGTAATATCATTTGATTCCCTTATTCCTATGAAAGATACTTATCATCAAGATCCTACTTTTCAAGCTGATTGGAATAAACTAGTTGCAAATAATTGGATTCTTATTGATTCACTGTCTTATACTAATGGATTTATGTTTTATGAAAAAAGATTGTGTGTGACTGTTCCATTTCGATCATTTGTTTTGCATGAAATTCATTGTCCTCCATATCAAGGTCATAGAGGAATTATATCTACTTTGGGTACATTGATTGAAGATTTTTATTGGCCACATATGGACACTGATGTATCTACTTTTGTATCTGAATGCTTAATTTGTCAACGAGTTAAAAGACACCGTGGTAAACAATATAGTTTATTAATGCCATTATCCATTCCATCACAACCATGGGAACAGATTTCAATGGATTTTATCACTGGTCTACCTAACACTAAAGCTAATCATGGTATGATTTGGACTGTTGTAGATAGGTTTAGCAAACAAGCATATTTTATTTCATGCAGAAAAACTTTAACTGCATCTCAAGCTCCTCAATTGTTTTTGAAAACTGTTTTCACTAATCATGGTTTACCCAAAGTTATTATTTCTGATCGTGGTTCTAAATTCTGCAATAATTTTTGGATTACTTTGTTTGCTAACTTAGGAACAAAGATTGATTTTTCATCTGCATTTCATTCTGAAACAAATGGTCAAACAAAAGCTACTAATAGTACTATTTTAGATCTTTTACGTGCTTATACAATTTCAAAACCACACACATGGGATACATATCTACATTTACTTTAGTTTGCATATAATAACACACCACATACAGCTACAAAGAAAGCACCATTTGAAGTTATTTATGGATATCGATTACCTACACCTGTTACATCATTATCAAACAAAATTCAAACTGTTGATGATATTGCTAACATGCATGCTACTATTTTTTATAAAGTTAAAGATATGATTACCAAAGCCCAGTAATCATACACAAAACAAGCAAACAAGAAAAGACATGCTATGACTTTTAAAGTTGATGATTATGTTTGGTTATGAATTGAAAAATGAAGATTACAAAGTGTAGATAAACACGCTGTTGTCAAATTAGCACCTAGATTTTATGGACCATTCAAGATCATACACAAAATCAATGACAATGCATTTAATCTAGAATTACCACAACATTGGAAAATCCACAACACTTTCCATATCAGTTTATTACGACCCTTTAGAGGACAACTACCTATCCATCATGTCTATGAAAACCCTCCTTTGCTAGATGATGAAACTGAAATCCTTGAACCTGAAACTATTATAGATACTGAATTTATGACCATTAGAACTGGTCGTAGATAATCTAGATATTTGGTCAAGTTTAAAAATCATCGTGTTGAAGAGGCCCAATGGATGCACGCTAGAGACCCAAGTGCTTTTCCCACACTATTAGCTCCACATTGAGCTAATAGCAATTGAGGACAATTGCTATCCCACCCCGGGGGTATGATGCCAGGAGGCATATTCCACGGTGGATTCCGTAAAATTTTATTACCGGGGCTCATACACAAGGTGGATTCTTTGTGCAAAAAGTCGATGGGGACACCTATCCTTTTTGGGCGTTTTGTTAATTTAATGTGTAAGTGGGTGATTCCATAGCGGGTGATTCCGCAAAATACATATTTAAATTAATAAACATTTGTGAGTTTAGAGTGCGCACTCGTAATAAATTAAGGTTAGGATTTATTTCTAACCAATTTATTTTTGTAGCTGAAGACTGCTAGGTATTCACTTTTGTCGGTTTAATTGTATTATTTTTCTAACAATTGTGAATGCTTCAATTGATGTGTAGAGCAAGCAGCGGTGGCATTGGGAAGCATTGGAGGATAGTGTGTATTCAAATTATCATCAATTTTTTATGGGTGCGTATCATAGGCATGGAGCCTATATTTTGTCGCGCTTATTTATTAAACCGCTTGATATTTAGTTATTATTTTTGTATGCGCATGGGTGCACGATTTAAATACTTGTATTGGACATTGTATTTGGGTACCGCCTGACTTCTTGGGCACCCAATAGCTTTAATTCTTTAGTGGCACAAAATTAAATACAAAAGCTAAAGCGTGCTATTTTGTAAATTGGGCTATTTTTTGAGCTTGAAGATGAATAATATATAAAATACATACTTTGTGGAGCGCTCACACAAGGCATGGGGGAAGATTGCACCCAATTGGTCTCTTGTTCATGTCGTGCAAGCTTTCTTCATTGGTTTTTGTGTAAAAAGTAGAGTTCTTTTGTTCTTGGAAACCTTCTGACGCTCACTATGCACGAATACGACATCCGATATGTGCACCATGTGAGGAGGGAGAGGTCGTGAGGATTCAGCATGGCCGCCGCCGTTGAAGGGGAGGAGAGAGTCGCAGCTGCTGCTGAAGCAACACCGCCATCATAGGGGAGCACGCCATCTGCCGCCTTTTCCATCCTGCATGTGGGGCTCCACGGCAACTCCCAGAAGCTTCAGAAGCTTCTTAGGAAGCTTCTAAAGCCTCCTAAGAAGCCCCCCTTCATGTGGCCTCTTTAAAGCCTTCCTTTAAAAGATCTTTCACACCCCTTGCTTCCCCCCTTTTTTCCGTGGGGGTCTCAGCCGATCTTGTAAAAGGCCATTAAGCCCCCTTCCCGTGGCTTTATTAAACCTTACTCTCAAAAAGTTCCTATAACCACTTTTCCCCTCCCCGGGATTTAAAACCCTCCCCGTGGGTTCTCCCCACCCTCAAAATTCAAAGGCCCCTTAATCCTTTCTTGTGGACCTCCTTTAAAGCCCCTTTTGCGTGTTGTCCCATCCAAGATTTTATAAGCCCCATTAAGTTTTCTTTTTTTCCCCCCTCACGTTCTTACACAAGGGTTCATCTTAACCTCAGGGTCCCTTAGAACCCCCCTTGCTATTGGCCTTCACAAACACCCTTTTTCCCCTTACGTTCCCCACAAGTTCCCCTTTAGCCAAATTTAAGGAGGAAAAACCTATAAACCCTTCTAAAGCCGACTTTGAAAGATGCGGCAATTAGTCACAAAGGGAGTTTTGCGTTCGAAGAAGATCAGCCAAGATCATAAATCTACATCCAAGACGAAAAGGCCGCATTCACGATGGCACCTAAGAAGGCACAAGGCACGACCGCAGGAGGATCGTCTCCCAACATCCATGTGAATATTTCACCACAAGTCCAGGTTCCCCTTCCTAAATTTGATTAACATCGTAATATTTCAATTATGCATGGATCATTGAGGAATAAGGATGCATGTTTTTTTTTATTAAAAATACTTTGGCTAATAGATCACAATTGAGGGATGCAGTCATTAGTATTTTTCAATAAAATGAACAAAATAAAGTGAGCATAAGATTTCTATGCATTTCTAGCAAGTCATTTTTATGCATTGCAAAGTAATGAAATTATCACTTTGTCATGATGAATCCAATCAGTATGATCAATTTTCCATTGTTCAAGCTATCAATTTGTCTCAAAGGGATCAATGGCAAGAAGCTATGCAAGCTGAGTATGATTCTTTAATCTCCAAAGGTACGTGGATTCTTACTAAACTCCCCCCAAATCGTGTTCCTATCAAATGTAAATGGGTTTATAAAACTAAGACCAAAGCTGATGGCTCGTTTGATAAGTTCAAAGCACAACTTATTGCAAAAGGTTACTCGCAGATTGCAGAAGTAGATTATCAAGAAACATTTTCTTCCGTTGTGCGCTCCACAACTGTTCGTATGCTTTTGGCTTTTGCAACACTATTTGATCTAGAAATTCACCAGATGGATATTAAAACAGCTTTTCTCAATGGAGATCTTGAAGAGGAAATCTATATGGAGCAACCTGAAGGTTTTATGATTGCAGGAAATGTAACGTGTCCACTAGTATCATCCAGGACACGTCTTAGTAGTCCATCGGAAAGGATGTCTAGAAAACTCCGCCCGGCACTCCCATGGAATGTTATGGGTTTTGCGATCTAGGTCTTCCTGCGTCTGCCACGTAGCGGAAGTATCCTGGCCGTTCCCACTTAGGATCGATCGGAATTAGGGTTTTTCTGATTGGTCATTAGCTAACAGCAACTAGCGTCAGACTCGAGCGAACTACTTTACGCAGAAACGCCAGGTCCGAAGCGGATTCACGCTGCACTTGGTTCAAGGAGAATGGGAAACGAGAGGGATGCAAGGCTCAACCTCTCTGCCATAAGGCATAGTCCCATTCCGTTCCCCTAAAACAGCGTAAATTGGGTAAGACGTAACTCTAGGTCATCGCTCTCGTTATTCGTTTTGCTGATGATGATCATCCGCTGTTCTTCGAGATTTTTGAGAAAAGTTCCCGGCTAACCGGGACCAGCCAACCGTAGGACGGACCCATGGTCCATCCTCCGCACTTTCCTCGGTTTGTTTTAGTTATGTAATTATCTAACACATTAATTTGACATATAACAATCAACTTCTTTAATTAATCCTGTTAAGCACTGGTTCCTTCACGTAATCTTATCACGTGACATAGAAAACAATATCAAACAAGTTCTTTTTTTAACATTTCATCATTTTATCTTTGAAATACAAGAAGTTCTGCCCGTAGGCTTGTCCATAATCCGCCCGAGGGCTATCCAATAATCCCCAAGGATCACTATTCCAAGCTTCTACCCGTAAACTAGTATGCGGGCCTCAAGATCCAATCCCGAGTCACATTAGCCTCTTGTGCAGGACCCAAAAGGCGAGGGATTTACGGCCAGAGCCCCCTGGCACCCAAGCGTCCTCCTGCTCCAAGTAGAACTCAACGGAGAGACATCTCGCTGCGGGTTCGGTCCACGTTCCCGGCGCGGTCAACAACCCCCTTGGTTAGGGTCAGGCAGGCAGTCAGGGGTAACTGAAGCTGCCTCTCCCTTCAGGCCTTCAACCTGAAGCATTAGATATCTTTTCATCCTTTAGTTCCTTGAGCAAACAATGCAAACAGTGCTTTCTAAACTGTTACAAGCACAATCAATTCCAGTGGTCGTTTATTTGGCCAATTGCTAAGGAGTGAATCTTTCTCTCCGAATGCATCCAGCACTCGATCCAAGATCAATTGGGACTTGGCAAGATCCCCAAGGGTTTGTTTGTTAACCCTATATCCTTGGGTTGGGGCCGTACCCTACTAATCCAACATGTATTAAAGCTTGATATTCTATCTCATTGTTAGAGTGGACACCTTCCAAGATGATTCCTTCACCATAGATTTTATCTCCTAAAGGAGAGAAAACAACAATGCCTGCGGCTGCCTTATCCTTAGTTCTCTTATATGCACAATCATAGTAGAGGCTATAAGTATCTACAATAGTCTTTGTGGATGGGGGTGGTGGAAGGTCCTTTCTTTTCACCCTGAGATTTTTCTCATAGCACCTATTTTTGTTCGGAAGTTGACCATGTAATGGAAGTCTGCTTCTTTAGTAAGTCTGTAAGAGGTGCTGCAATCAAAGCATAGTTTTTTATGAAGACCCTATACCATCCTGTCAATCCAAGGAAGCTACGTATCTCTTTGATGGATACTTGTATTGGCCATTCAAGCACATCTCTGACCTGGGCTAGGTCTACTGATATTCCTTCTGATGATACTATGAATCCCAGATATTCAATCTGACTCTTGAAGAATGCAAACTTCTTCATTTTTGCATACAGCTTATGAGACCTCATTGTCTCAAAGACAATCTGAAGTTGGGGTTTGTGATCTTCCTCCCGTTCGGAGTATACTAAAGTGTCGTCGAAGAAGACGAGTATGAAGTCGTCAAGATATGGCCTAAAGATATCTTGCATTAACCTGTTGAAGGTGGCAGGCGGATTTGTAAGCCCGAATGACATAGCTAGGAACTCAAAGTATCCATATCTTGTGTTGAAGACCGTCTTTCGGATATCTTCTTCCTTGATTCTTATCTGATAGTAACCAAACCTGAGATCAATCTTGGAGAAGATCTTTGCACCTTGAAGACGATCAAGAAGCTCATCTATTCTAGGAATAGGGTACTTGTTCTTGACAATTGATTGATTCAACCTTGTGTAATCAATATATAGTCGAAGTGTTCCATCTTTCTTTTTTTGGAACAGTACTGGTGCTTCCTATGCTGAACTGTTAGGACGGATGTAGCCCTGATCTAGCAGTTGCTTGAGTTGTTCCTTCAGCTCAATTGCTTCCCATATAGACATTCTATAGGGTCTCTTCGCAAATGGCGCAGCTCCTATTACTAGCTTGATCTCATGATCTACTTCTCTTTGAAGCGGGAGTTCTGTTAACTCTTCAGGAACTACGTCCGCGTATTCCTTTAGCCAAGTGACCAAATCACTTTACTTCTTTATCAATATTCACAGTCAAGACAATCGTTGATTTTTTAAAAAAAGTTTTATTCCATTCATATCAGCATAGCCCTTTCGAGGTACAATTATTTCTTGGGGCGATGGAACAAGTTGATACATTAATTCGAGGAGAATAAGATGTTGTTGCATTCAGCTACAGGAACTGAGTAGTAGTACGGATTGGGGTCATCGATTTTCAGGAATCGATAGTTCATTGGAAGATTAGGGTATCTTTTCCTTTGATATCCATTCTTCTCATGACGTCCCAAAACCTTGATTCGCTCGGCAGGGATTCTTTGAATCTTTTCCCTGTACACATACTTATTCTGGTTAACCCTTCGACCCCCGACCTGTAGGGTCGTGTTTGCGTGAGCCTCAACAAAGACGAACAGCTTCACGATCTTCAAATCCTCCATCCACTTGATTCTCTTCAAGTTGATTTGAAGGTACGCAGGTCGATGGGCAGTTATATAATAGATCCCTGAAACACCCATCCATCTCCGTTCCACGTACACAACAGGCAATGGATTGTAAATGCGGTCTAGGATGTTCATCATCTCAACCCTTTGTCGATAATCCGTGGAATGCATCGCGGTCATAAACATAACTCAGAACAGTAAGAACCTGTTCCATGCTTCATAATTCTGCAAGACAGCATTGAAAGTAAGGAAATGTTTGGGACAATAACATTTGCTTTACTTCTTCTTATTAAAATTTCTTAAAACAAGTCCTTTGTTGGTTCGCTCTGATACCAACTGTAACGTGTCCACTAGTATCATCCAGGACACATCTTAGCAGTCCATCGGAAAGGATGTCTAGAAAACTCCGCCCGGCACTCCCATGGAATGTTATGGGTTTTGCGATCTAGGTCTTCCCACGTCTGCCACGTAGCGGAAGTATCCTGGCCGTTCCCACTTAGGATCCACCGGAATTAGGGTTTTTTTGATTGGTCATTAGCTAACAGCAACTAGCGTCAGACCCCAGCGAACTACTTTACGCAGAAACACCAGGTCCGAAGCGGATTCACGCTGCACTTGGTTCAAGGAGAATGGGAAACGAGAGGGATGCAAGGCTCAACCTCTCTGCCATAAGGCATAGTCCCATTCCGTTCCCCTAAAACAGCGTAAATTGGGTAAGAAGTAACTCTAGGTCATCGCTCTCGTTATTCGTTTTGCTGATGATGATCATCCGCTGTTCTTCGAGATTTTTGAGAAAAGTTCCCGGCTAATCAGGACCACCCAACTGTAGGACGGACCCATGGCCCATCCTCCGTACTTTCCTCGGTTTGTTTTAGTTATGTAATTATCTAACACATTAATTTGACATATAACAATCAGCTTCTTTAATTAATCCTATTAAGCATTGGTTCCTTCACGTAATCTTATCACGTGACATAGAAAACAATATCAAGCAAGTTCTTTTTTTAACATTTCATCATTTTATCTTTGAAATACAAGAAGTTCCACTCGTAGGCTTATCCATAATCCACCCGAGGGCTATCCAATAATCCCTAGGGATCACTATTCCAAGCTTCCGCCCGTAAACTAGTATGCGGGCCTCGAGATCCAATCCCGAGTCATGTTAGCCTCTTGTGCAGGACCCAAAAGGCGAGGGATTTACGGCCAGAGCCCCCTGGCACCCAAGCGTCCTCCTGCTCCAAGTAGAACTCAACGGAGAGACCTCTCGCGGCGGGTTCGGTCCACGTTCCCAGTGCGGTCAACAACCCCCTTGGTTAGGGTCAGGCAGGCAGTCGGGGGTAACTGAAGCTGCCTCTCCCTTCATGCCTTCAACTTGAAGCATTAGATATCTTTTCATCCTTTAGTTCCTTGAGCAAACAATGCAAACAGTGCTTTCTAAACTGTTACAAGCACAATCTATTCCAGTGGTCGTTTATTTGGCCAATTGCTAAGGAGTGAATCTTTCTCTCCGAATGCATCCAGCACTCGATCCACGATCAATTGCGACTTGGAAAGATCCCCAAGGGTTTGTTTGTTAACCCTATATCCTTGGGTTAGGGCCGTACCCTACTAACCCAACTTAACCAATACCTTAAGTTCTATTAACAGTAAATATGTTATTCCAATTTACTAATTGGTCTTTTGCTTCCAAGCAAATATCTAATCCTCGTATCTTGGTTACTTTACCCAAGAAAGGTACTATATCACGACGACTATTTCTCCTCTTGCAAGATAAACTTGCGTAAGAATCTGCCAATCTCATTCCGAGGAATTGGCCATTCCCTTTTGATCAAATCACAAGATCATGCGACTCTGCAACCTATTGCGTGAGTGTCGCATCAAAATCATGGGACTATTTTACCCATCGAATGGCGTTGTCTAATCACGAAATCATGATTAGATAGGAAGCAAGGTTAGGGTATCTTCATAAGAATCCATTCCTGATTGCACTAGGTCGATATTGTCGATCCTAAAGGTCCAAATCCAAATCAAGTTTCATTCTTTTAGCAAGCGATCCTTAGGGTAAAAACCCTAGATCGTTTCTCGCAAGTGTGTCCTATTGTCCCTACATTCCGTGAATGAGGGCAAGTCTTTAGGGTATAAGAGTTTCAGCTTTGGCAATAAGAGCGATTAGGTCATGCCCTCAATGTGCTAAACCCTAGTTAGCTCTTTGGGATATGTTGCATTGATTTAACCCTTCTTGAACGAGTTGCTTGCGGTTTAGGTGTTTTTAGGGTAAACCAATTTACTTATCAATTCTTGAAGGTATTTACGATTCCCTTCTCGTAACCTCATGATTCATTTCCTACGTTTGAGTATATTTACAAACCCTACTTTTCTGGTTAATACCAAAGCATATGCTAAGTTACGACATAACTTCTATTGATGCATTTAAGATTCATGCTACTAAGCGATAGGGTTCTATGTGAACCAAGCAACCTTTTTCTAACTTCTTTTCTAAATGAGATTTTCGTATGCTGCATAAGCATTGTACAACCTTTCGTAACTATTTACGTAGTTGATTGAGATTTAAGCCAATTGACTAGATTTTAATCTACTTTACGCAGTTTTAAAAACCATTTCCATGCCTTGTAAATTCCTACGGATTATTAGCGACCTTCTTTTAATGAATCATTTTGAAGGAAAGATGCCTAATAATGCGACATATGATTTATTCTTTCCCATGCATAATTGAAAGTGTACATCAGTAATTTCAATTTTATAAAGATGGGCATTAGTTAATCTGAGTTCGTTACTTTGCAATGCATAATAACCACTTGCCAGGAATGCATAAAGATCTTATGCTCTTCTTTTTCATTCGTTTAATACAAATGACCGATTCTTTGATCAAAGTTATTTCCTTTAATTTAGCCAAGGTATTTCAATCCAAAAAGTGCATCCTAATTTCCGTAAATGAATCATGCACAATTGAAATATTACGACGTAAACAAAATTAGGAAGAAAACCTGGACTTGTGGTGAAATGTCCACATGGATGTTAGGAGATTATCCTCCTGTGGTTGCGCCTTGTGCCTTTTTAGGGGCCATCATGAATTCAACTTCTTGCCTTGGCCGCAGACTTATGATCTTGGCCCGTTTCCCTCGGACGTGCAATTCCCTTGAGAATCGACTTCCTTGACCGACGCACCATCTTGCGGAATCAGCCTTGAAAATGGGGACTTATGAAATTCTCCTTCCTTTCATAGAAGCTCAAGGGAATGCAATTGGTCTACACGGAAAGGGGCCTAAGAAAAATCCCGAGGTAAAATGGCTTGAGGGAGTTACGAAGGGAAAGGGGATTAAAACTAGCTGGGGGGGAATCCACGGGAAGGGATTAGAGGACTTGTGTGGGAAGGATTTAAAAGGAAACCGGGGTTGTAAAAAGGCTTTGTGGGATTGCTAAGCAAGGCCTTTAAAACCCGACTAGTGTGGCTTATGGGGGATGCAAGGAGAAAAAGTCTAATTCCCAAGGATATAAGAGACTGCTTGGGAAGGGCAATAGAAAGGGAGTTTTAAAGGAACCCCGGGGTTAAAATGAACTTTTGTTGGACTTGCAATAGGAAAGGGGCTTAGGTGGAACCCCACAGAAATGGGTGCTCAAATCCCGAGGGGGGGTATATAAAAACCCACTTAGAAGGGCTTATAAAAGCCCATAGGAAGGGGGGCTTCCTAAGGGCCCTTAGATGCTTCCCAAGAAGCTTCTTGGAAGCTTCTGTGGCCCATGGAATCCACCACGTGGAAAAAGAAGAATATTTGATGACGCTTGGCAGAAAGTTTTGTCCCTCTCCCTTCACGGCGGTCTTCAGCAGAGTCACGACAGCTTTGGATGTTGGCAGCGGTGCAACACATCAATGCCCTTCAGCTCCTCACCTCCATGGCCTGGCACAATAAGCACATGACTCTCTCCTTTAGCCCTTTCCACAATCCTCTCAGACCGCAGCGTTATGGCCCTCTCCTCCTTACTCCCCCCCCCATAGGGGGTTTTTAAAGGGTAGGGAGACGAGACCTCTCTCTCTACGTGGCCAGTTGCATGGCCCTTATCCCTTCCACGAGCTCCACCAACGAGCTTAGTCATCCGCGCCTCACTCCCTTCCCTCCAGCACGGCCTTTGGATGGGGGGAAGAAGGCTAATATTTTTTTATATTTTATTTTTAAAAACAGCCATATATCCATCAATTATCCCTTTGGCCTCCTACCAAAAGGAGGTTCTTATGAAGAACGCGGGTTAGGCATCGGAAATATTACAAGAAAGGAGCATCTTGTATGCCAGCTTCATCGTGCATTATATGGATTGAAGCAAGCCTCTCGTGCTTGGTATATTAAGATTGATCAGTTCCTCACATCTAAAGGTTTTGTTGCATGTTTTGCTGACCCAAATGGGAGGACAAATGTTTTACTATTCTTGCTCTATATGTTGATGATACTATTCTTGTGTCAAATAATATTGCTTTCTTGGATGCTATGAAGAAGCTTTTATCGACTGCATTTGAAATGGTGGATCTTGGTGAGATACATCCTTGTTTGGGTATTCAAGTTCAACGACACCGACAATAAGGCATTCTTCTTCTTCGCCAAACAAAGTTTATTAATGATATTGTTGAGAAGTTTGTGTTGACAAATGCGCACTCTGCCAACATTCCCATTCTTTCGAGCTCTACCAAGGGTACATCTACAACACGCAATGAAGAATCAGCCATTCATCAACCTTTTGCTAATCTTGTTGGCTGTCTTCAATTTATTAGTTTACACACAAGGCCAGATATTTTATTTGCAACTAACTTTTTGGGACAGTATCTTTCTTCCCCTTCCACTATTCATTCGAGTGCTGCAAAATGTATTCTTAAGTATCTCAAGGATACTAAGGAGTTTGGTCTTATTTATTGTCGTCGAGATGATTCTTCTTTATCTTCTTCAACTTCTCTTGACCTTATTGGATATACAGATGCTGATTGGGCAATTTCACATTTATCCATGCAATCTACAAGTGGAAATTGTTTCTTTGTAAATGGATGTTTGGTTTCGCATGTTACGTCTATTTCGGGCTTTCTTTTTAGTCACTCAATATTTTTCGTCGTTCTCACATGCATCTCCCTATTTTGATTGTCACACGTCTCAACTACGCTCGTCTTGTTCATGGTTTGCAGATTCTGTGATCTCATCTTATTTGTTTTCTCTCGAAATACAGGCATGGCTAATTGCGTAATTATTAACGGATATCCGTCTGGCCAACGTTCGGTTCCCTTCTTCCAAGGACAAGGCTTTCCTAGGTGGAAAGCAAAGATGATGCTAATTGTTGAAGGTGACGAATTATTTGATATTGTTTTGAGCGACCTGTCTTGCCCAGTTCAACCTATTGATGTGATGAATGACAATTCTCGGATTATTGATGGCCCATTATTTGAAAAATGGAAAATTGATCATACTTATTGGATTCGTCGTGACAAAGTGGCTCATCGTTATATATTGTCTACACTTCCTGACTCACTTATTGTAATATTCCTGCGGAAAATTATTACGTACACGTTTGAAGTCTCAGGCAAAAGACAATGCCGGTATTGTGGTTGTGAACGATTCGGTCATTAATTGTACACTCTCCACGGGCCAATCGAGACAGGACTATGGGTTAATAAAAACCCGCGCTCTTCATAAGAACCTCCTCTTGGTAGGAGGCTAAAAGGATAATATTTGGAATAATGGTAAATTTTCTTTGTAATTATCCCCTCGCAGTGGATTGTGTTGGAGGAGAGGGAGGGGAGGCGCGATGGCTAAGCACCGCGCTTGATGCCATGGGGGGGAGGGGGGGTGAATGCCATGCAAATGGCCGCGTGGGGGGAGGGAGGTACCTCTCCCTTCCCTATAAAAACCCCCTGTGGGGAGGGAGTAAGGAGGAAGGAGTAAGGAACCGTGAGGCTGCTGTAGAGAAGGAGAGTGAGGGATGGGACGCTGCAGTCCCCGCCAGGTCGGAGAGGAACAGAGATTGTCGTGAGGCTGCCGAAAACAGTCATGATGGAGGAGGATCGTCGCCGAAGATCCATCTCGGCCACCATTTTGCCCTGGTTCACCAACAAAGCCACCATAAAGAAAATCGTCTCTTCTTTTTCCCCCACATGGATAACTAAGTCCACAAAAGCTTCCAAGAAGCTTCTTGGAAGCTTCTAAGGGGAGGGATCTAAGCCCCCCTTCCTATGGGCTTTCTTATGCCCTCCTCTAGAGGGTTTTTATAACCCCTTTTCCTCGGGATTTAAACCCCTTCCCGTGGTTTTTCCCCCCCACAAAAATCTCTCCTTAAAAGTCATTTAACCCCCTTTCCCGTTGCCTTTACAAAGAGGGTTTTTATAACCCCACCCCTGAGATTTAACCCCTTCACAGGCGGTCTTTTACACCCCCCTTTCCCCCTTTTTCAAATCCACTAAGTCCATTTAGAACCCCCCTTTTCATGTGGGTTTCCATCCAAGCCCCTCTAACAGCCCATTTACCCCGAGAATTAAGCCCTTTTTCCCTTTTTTTTCATCCCACAAAAATCCTATAAGCTAACATTGCCTTGGGTTTAAAGTAAACCTTCCCCTGGGAATCCTCACTTCCGGGTTTCAAAATGTTTTTCCCATCGACCCTAAAAAGCGGGTTTTTCAAACCCAGAGTTTAAGCCCTTGCATTCCACAAAGTCATTTTTTGACGATTGTAAAGTCCTAATTGTGAAATCATGCCCTACTTCGAGGAGGCAGCTTTAAGGCCTTCTAAAGCTCGATTCTAAAAGACAGTGGAATCGATCAAGGAAGCCAAATCACAAAGGGAGTTTCACGTGCGAAGGAGACAGCCAAGATCATAAATCTGCATCCAAGGGGAAAAGGCAAAATTTGCGATGGCTCCTAAAAAGGCACAAGGTGCAACTGCAGGAGGATCATCTCCTAACATCTATGTGGACATTTCACCACAAGTCCAGGTTTTCTTTCTAATTTTGATTAACGTCGTAATATTTCAATTATGCATGGATCATTTAAGGAATGAGGATGCATGTTTTTTCGATTGAAATACTTTGGCTAATAGCTCACAATTGAGGGATTCGATCATTAGTACTTTTCAATGAAACAAAAAAAATAAATTGAGCATAAGATTTCTATGCATTCCTAGCAAGTGGTTTTTATGCATTGCAAAGTAACGAAATTAGATTAACTAATGCCCATCTTTAAAAGTCAGAATTATGATAGTACACTTCAATTATGCATTGAAGGAATAAACCGCATGTCGCATTATTGAACATCTTTTCTTCGAAATGATTCTTTAAAGAAGGTTTCTAACAACCAAGGAAATTGCTAGGCATGGAATTGACTCTAGGGCTGGATGAAGAAGATTAAACCCTAGGAAGTTGGCATAAATCTCGTTTCAATTGTGTAATTGTTAGAAAAGGTTGCATGGTTCAAACATAAAACCCTAAAGCTTAGTAGCATGAATCTTGATTTCATGTTATAGAAGGATCAATAGAAATTGTGCCAAAACTTAACTTACGCTTTGATCTTAACCAGAAAAGTTAGGGATTGTAAATCTACTCATACGTAGGCAATGAATCATGTAGTTATGAAAATGGTATCGTAAATATATTCAAGAATAGACAAGTAAATTGGTTTAACCTAAATACCTAGACCGCGAGGGACTCTTTTAGGAAGGGCTAAATCGATGCAACATATCCCAAGTGCTAACTGGGATTTAGCACGTTGAGGACGTGACCTAATCGCTCTTATTGTCAAGTTGAAACTCTTATAAACCTAAAGAACTTCCCACATTCACGAAATGTAGGGACAATAGGACATACTTGCGAGAAACGATCTAGGGTTTTTACCCTAAGGATCGCTCGCTAAAGAGATAAAACTCGGATTGAGTTGGAACCCTAGGACCGACAATGTCGGCCTAGTGCAATCAGGAATGGATTGGTATGAAGACACCCTAACCCTATTTCCTATCTAATCATGATTTCGTGATTAGAAGATCCCATTCGATGGGTAAAATAGTCCCATGGTTTTTGATGTGACGCTTGTGCAACAAGTTGCCGAGTCGCATGATCTTGTGATTTGATCACAAGGGAATGGCCAATTCCTCGGAATGAGATTGGTAGATTCTTACGCAAGTTTATATTGCAAGAGCATGAATAATCGTCTTGATATAGTACTTTTCTTGGGTAAAGTAACCAAGATACGAGGATTAGATATTTGCTTGGAAGCAAAGGACCAATCAATAATTTGGAGCAAGATATTTTGTGTTAATAGAACTTAAGATATTGGTTAAGTTGGGTTAATAGGGTATGGCCCTAACCCAAGGATAAGGGTTAACAAAGAAACCATTCAGGATCTTGCTAAGTTGCAATTGATCCCGGATTGCATGCTGGATGCATTCAGAAAGAAGGATTCACTCCTTAGCAGTTGGCAAAAAATAACGTCCAATGGAACTGATTGTTCTTGTAATAGTTTTAAGAGCAGTGTTTGCTTTGTTTGCTCAAGGAATTAAAGAATGAAAAGATATCTAATGCTTCATGTTGAAGACGTGAAGGGAGAGGCAGCTTCAGTTGCCCCCGACTACCTGCCTGTCGCTAACCAACGGGATTGTTAACCATGCCGGGAAGGTGGACCGAACCCGTCGCGAGAAGTCTCTCTGTTGAGCGCTACTTGGAGCAGGAGGACGCTTGGGTGCCAGGGGGGCTCTGGCCGTAAATCCCTCGCCTTCGGGGGCCTGCACAAGAGGCCAACGTGACTCGGGTTCGGATCTTGTGGCCCGCATACTAATCTAGGGGCGAAATCTTGGATTAGTAATCCCTCTGGATTGTTGGATAGCCTTTGGGCGAATTATGGATAAGCCTACGAGATGGATGTTATAAATGTATTCCAAAGATAAATATGACAACCTATTGAAAAGAAACTTGTTTGACATTGCTTTTCTATGTCAAGTGCTATGATTATGTAAAGGAACCAGTGCCTAACAGACTAATTAAGGAAGCTATTTGATGCATGTCCAACTAAATGTGGTAGGTAATTAGATAACTAAAACAACTTGAGGAAAGTGTGGTGGATGTGGCCATGGGTCCGTTCTACAAATGGGTAGTCCCGGTTGGTTGAAAACTTTTCTCAATCTTGATGGACAGCAAGAATATAGTTCAAAGGACACGAACAGCAAGGGCGCTGACCTAGAGTCTAGGTTATAGTAATTCCGATTTACGCTCTTTTAGGGGAACCGAATGGGACTATGCCTTATGGTAGAGGGGTTGAACTTTGCATCCTTCTTGTCGCCCATTCTCCCTGAGCCAAGTGCAGCGTAAATCCACTTCGGCCCTGGCGTTTCTGCGTAAAGTAGTTCGCTTGGGGTTCGATGCTAGTTTCTATTAAGGAAATGAGAATTAGGGAAATCCTTGATTCAGGTCAATCCTAAGTGGAAATGGCCAGAATGCTTCCGCTTCGAGGCAGACGCGGAAAGTCCTATATCGAAAACCGTGTGACATTCCATGGGAGTGCCGGGCAGAGCTTTCTAAACACCCTTTCTGATGGACTGCTAAGACGTGTCCTAAAGAGAACAAGCGGACAGGTTACAGTTGGTATCAGAGCAAACCAACAAAGGATTTGTTTTTTAGAAATCTTAATAAGATAAAGAAAAGCAAAAGTTACTGTTCCGAACATTTACTTACTCTCGATGATGTCTTATAGAATTATGAAGCATAGAACAGGTTCTTAGTGTTTCGAGTCATGTTTATGAGTGCAATGCATTCCTCGCATTATGGACAAAGGGTCGAAATGATGAACATCCTAGACCGCATTTACAATCCATCGCCTATGTACGTGGAATGAAGATGGATGGGTGTTTCAAGTATCTATTATATAGCTGCCCATCAACCTGCGTACCTTCAAATTAACTTGAAGAAAATGAAGTGGATGGAGGATTTAAAGATTGTGAGGCTGTTCTCTTTATTGAGGCTCATGCAAAAGTGACCCTACATGTCGAAGGTCGAAGGGTTAATCAGAATAAGTACCTGGTACGGGGAAGTGATTCGAGTAATCCTTGCTGACTGAATCAAGGTGTTGGGACATCATGAGAAGAATGGATATCAAAGGAAAAGATACCCTAATCTTCCAATGACCTATCGATTCCTAAAAATTGATGACCCCAATCCGTACTACTACTCAGTTCCTGTAGCTGAATGCAACAACATCTTGTTCTCCTCGAATTAATATATCAGCTTGTTCCATCGCCCCAAAAAATAATAGTACCTCGAAAGGGCTATGCCCACATGAATGGAATAAGAATTCTTTTTATCAATGATTGTCTTGACAGTGAATATTGATAAAGAAGTAAAGTGATTTGGTCACTTGGCTAAAGGCTGAAGTAAATATGTAATGTAATGTGAAATTCTTCCTGGGAGGAAAGACGACTTCGGTCAAGTTACGAGTCATGAACCAAGGTATCCATGAGTGTCTACTCGGAATGGATTGGCTTAAACCTAATGACGCCTACATTCATTGTGGAAAGGGCCAAATTCCCTTTCAAAACTCTGAAGGGGAATTGGTCACAACTCAAGGAGAGGCTGGGAAGCCAAAAATTCAATTGGCTAGAGCATCTCGGATTATAAAGGGAGTCAGAAAAAGACTACATGTATACTTGATTAAGCTCAACAAGTTAGATCAGAAGCAGGAGTCTAGTGAAGGACCTTCTTGGATTAAGGAATACGCGGACATATTTACTGAAGAGTTAACAAAACTCCCGCCTCAAAGAGAAGTGGATCATGAGATCAAGCTAGTACCAGGAGCTACACCAATTGCAAAGAGACTCTATAGAATGTCCATCGTGGAAGTAATTGAGCTAAAGGAACAACTCAAGCAACTGCTAGATCAGGGCTACATCTGTCCTAGTAGTCCACCATGGGGAGCTTGAGTACTATTGTAGAAAAAGAAAGATGGAACACTTCGACTGTGTATTGATTACAGAGGGTTGAATCAATCAACTATCAAGAACAAGTACCCTATTCCTAGCATAGATGAGCTTCTTGATTGTCTTCAGGGTGCAAAGATCTTTTCCAAGATTGATGTCAGGTCTGGTTACTATCAGATAAGGATCAAGGAAGAAGATACCCCAAAGGCAGCCTTTAACACAAGATATGGACACTTTGAGTTTCTAGTTATGTCATTCGGGCTCACGAATGCGCCTGCCACCTTCAACAAGTTAATGTAGGATATCTTTAGGCCATATCTTGATAACTTCGTGCTCGTCTTCTTCGAAGACACTTTAGTCTATTCTAAACAGGAAGAAGATCATGAACCCCAACTTCGGATTGTCCTTGATACAATGAGGGCACATAAGCTGTATGCTAAGATGAAGAAATGTGCATTCTTCAAGTGTCAGATTGAATATTTGGGATTCATCGTATCAGCGGAAGGAATCTCAGTGGACCCAGCTAAAGTCAGAGATGTGCTAGAATGGCCAAAACCAACAACTGTCAAAGAAATACACAGTTTTCTTGGATTGACAAGATGGTATAGGGTCTTCATCAAAAACTATGCTTTGATGGCAGCACCTCTGACGGATTTACTAAAGAAGCAAACATCCATTACATGGTCAACTCCCGAACAAACTATCTTGGATAAATTGAAGCAAAGCTTGGTATCAGCACCTATCCTAAAACTTCCAGACCTCAGTAAGGAATTCGAGGTAGTAATTGATGCTAGCACGCTTGCCTTAGGATGTGTGCTCATGCTGCAGGAAGGTCATCCTATAACATACTCTTCAAGGAAACTGAAGAGCCATGAGAAGAATTATGCTACCCATGATCTAGAACTGTTAGCTATCATCCACGCTCTAAAGCTTTAGAGACACTACCTATTGCATAACAAGTTTACTCTAGTGACTAATCATAAAAATCTCAAGTGGATCTTTACCTAGAAAGAGCTCAACATGAGGGAACATCGGTGGATTGAAGTGCTGGAAGATTATGACTTTGAAATCAAATACCGACCTGGAAAGGAGAATGTAGTTGCCGATGCACTCAGTCGCAAGGCATTCCTTAACTCATTAATCTTGCAAAATCCATCAACAGCTAGATCTCTAGCCACAAAGGTATCCATGCCAAACAATCCAACACTTGAGCTCGCTAAAGAGGAAGCATGCCATGATCTAGCCTATCAAAAGATGCTACGGGAGATCCCTATCAAGGACCAAGATCAAAAGCTACAGGCTAAGTATCATGAATTCTCTATCAATAGTGGACTTGTCTACTATAGAATGAGAGTATGTATACTGGCAAGCCAATCACTTAAGCAGAAGATATTGTGGGAAGCTCATGATTCCCCTTTCTCAGAACATCCTGGCTATGCCAAGACTCTCAATGCAGTTAGAAAGAGCTACTATTGGGAGAGGCTTAAAGGTGATGTTCTCAAATATGTCACTGAGTGTTTGTCTTGTCAGCGTATCAAAGCCAAACAAGTCAAGATGCCAGGGAAGTTACAACCACTTGACATTCCCCAACTGAAATGGGAATTCATCAGTATGGACTTTGTTGTTGGCCTACCCCAAGTTCACGGAGGATACAATTCCATCATGATTATGGTTGACATGCTTACTAAGGTTGCACACCTTATTCCAGTAAAGACAAACTATAAAGCCTCAGATATTGCAAGGATGTTTATCAAGGAGATATTCAAGCTACATGGGTTACCTAGAAGAATCATTAGTGATCATGACTCTCTCTTCACATCACACTTCTGGAGAGCTATCTTTGAAGCCATTAGGACTCAACTCTGTTTTAGCATAGCTTACCATCCCCAAACTGATGCTCAAACAGAGCGAGTAAATCAAGTGATTGAGGATATGCTAAGGGCACACTGCTGTCATGAGCCAAAAAGATGGATTCAACACTTATCTTTGGTGGAATTTGCCTACAATGCTTCTTACCAACAAAGCTTTCAGATGACCCCTTTTCAAGCATTGTATGGTCGTGACTGTTGAAGTCCCCTAAACTTCTCACATCCAACCTTGAGGGTTGAAGCTTCAAGGCAGATGTTGGAAGAGAAGGATGACCAAGTAAAGTCAATAAGATAGGACATCCAAGCCGCCAAGGATAGACAGAAGGTATACACGGATTTGAAGTGTCAAGATAGAATCTTCGAGGAAGGAGACATGGTCTTCATTCACATACGCCCAAAGAAGAATTCTCTATCCTTAGGAGATTGCAAAAAGCTAAGTCCAAGGTATTGTGGACCATACAAGATCCTTAAGTGCCTAGGACCTAATGCTTATAGACTGCAACTCCCTAAGAACGTAAAGGTTCATGATGTATTCCATATCAACTTATTGAAGAAGTATGTACCTAATCCTAACCATGTACTTGATAACCAACAAGTTGTAACACCTAGTCAAGGAGTCCTTGAACTAAGACCTGATAGGATCTTAGATGTTAGGGAGAGACAATTGAGATCCAGAACCTTGAGAGAATGCCTCGTCCAGTGGAAAGATTATCCCGAGGAGGATGCCACTTGGGTAGATGAAAACACTCTCAACCATCAATATCCCTAGTTTATCTCGAGATGAGGACATCTCGATTTCTCCAAGGGGGAGAGAATGTAATATTGATGTGGAAAATTATTACGTACACGTGTGAAGTCTCGGGCAAAATACAATGCCGGTATTGTGGTTGCGAACGATTTGGTCATTAATTGTAAACTCTCCACGGGCCAATCGAGACTTAGGACTATGGGTTAATAAAAACCCGCGCTCTTCATAAGAACCTCCTCTTGGTAGGAGGCTAAAAGGATAATATTTGGAATAATGGCAAAATTTCTTTGTAATTATGCCCTCGCAGTGGATCATGCTGGAGGAGAGGGAGGGGAGGCGCGATGATTGAGCACCGTGCTGGATGCCATGGGGGGGGTGAATGCCGTGCAAATGGCTACGTGGGGGGAGGGAGCTACCTCTCCCTTCCCTATAAAAACCCCCTGTGGGGGGGGAGTAAGGAGGAAGGAGTAAGGAGCCATTGATGCTACTATAGAGAAGGAGACTGAGGGACGAGACGCTATAGTCGCCAGGTTGGAGAGGAACAAAGATTGTCCTCAGGCTATCGCAAATAGTCGTGAGGGAGAAGGATCGTCGCCGAAGATCCGTCTTGGCCACCATTTCGCCCTGGTTCGCCAACAAAGCCACCATAAAGAAAATCATCTCTTCTTTTTCCCCCACATGGATAACTAAGTCCATAGAAGCTTCTAAGAAGCTTCTTGGAAGCTTCTAAGGGGAGGGATCTAAGCCCCCCTTCCTGTGGGCTTTCTTAGGCCCTCCTCTAGAGGGTTTTTATAACCCCTTCTCCCTGGGATTTAAACCCCTTCCTATGGGTTTTCCCCCCAGAAAAATCTCTCCTTAAAAGTCATTTAACCCCCTTTCCTATTGCCTTTACAAAGAGGGTTTTTAGAACCCCACCCCCGGGATTTAACCCCTTCACAGGCGGTCTTTTACATCCCCTTTTGCCCCTTTTTAAAATCCACTAAGTCCATTTAGAACCCTCCCTTTTCACGTGGGTTTCCATCCAAGCCCCTCTTAAAGCCCATTTACCCCGAGAATTAAGCCCTTTTCCCTTTTTTTTTCATCCCACAAAAATCCTATAAGCTAACCTTGCCTTGGGTTTAAAGTAAACCTTCCTATGGAAATCCTCACTTCCGAGTTTCAAAACCTTTTTCCAATTGACCCTACAAAGCGGGTTTTTCAAACCCAGAGTTTAAGCCCTTGCATTCCACAAAGTCATTTTTTGATGATTGTAAAGTCCTAATTGTGAAATCATTCCCTACTTCGAGGAGGCAGCTTTAAGGCCTTCTAAAGCTTGATTCTGAAAGATGGTGGAATCGATGAAGGAAGCCAAATCACAAAGGGAGTCTCGCGTGCGAAGGAGACGGCCAAGATCATAAATCTGTGTCCAAGGCGAAAACGCCGAATTCGCAATGGCTCCTAAAAAGGCACAAGGTGCAACCGCAAGAGGATCATCTCCTAACATCCATGTGGACATTTCACCACAAGTCCAGGTTTTCTTCCTAATGTTGATTAACGTCGTAATATTTCAATTACGCATGGATCATTTAAGGAATGAGGATGCATGTTTTTTTGATTGAAATACTTTGGCTAATAGCTCACAATTGAGGGATTCGGTTATTAGTATTTTTCAATGAAACGAACAAAACAAAGTGAGCATAAGATTTCTATGCATTCCTAGCAAGTGGTTTTTATGCATTGCAAAGTAACGAAATTAGATTAACTAATGTCCATCTTTACAAGTCGGAATTATGATAGTACACTTCGATTTTGCATGGAAGGAATAAACCGCATGTCACATTATTGAACATCTTTTCTTCGACATGATTCTTTAAAGAAGGTTGCTAACAACCATAGGAAATTGCTAGGCATGGAATTGACTCTAGGGTTGCATGAAGAAGATTAAACCCTAGGCAATTGGCATAAATCTCATTTCAACTGTGTAATTGTTAGAAAAGATTGCATGGTTCAAACATAAAACCCTAAAGCTTAGTAGCAAGAATCTTGATTGCATGTTACAGAAGGATCAATAGAAATAATGCCAAAACTTAACTTACGCTTTGATCTTAACCAAAAAAGTTATGGATTGTAAATCTACTCATACGTAGGCAATGAATCATGTGGTTACGAAAATGGTATCGTAAATATATTCAATAATAGACAAGTAAATTGGTTTAATCTAAACACCTCGAACGCGAGGGACTCATTTAGGAAGGGTTAAATCGATGCAACATATCCCAAGTGCTAACTGGGATTTAGCACGTTGAGGACGTGACCTAATCGCCCTTATTGTTAAGTTGAACCTCTTATAAACCTAAGGACCTGCCCACATTCATGGAATGTAGGGACAATAGGACATACTTGCAAGAAACGATCTAGGGTTTTTACCCTGAGGATCTCTCGCTAAAGAGATAAAACTCGGATTGAGTTGGAACCCTAGGACTGACAATGTTGGCCTAGTGCAATCAGGAATGGATTGTTATGAAGATACCCTAACCCTGTTTCCTATCGAATCATGATCTTGTGATTAGAAGACCCCATTCGATGGGTAAAATAGTCCCATGGTTTTTGATGCGACGCTTGTGCAACAAGTTGCAGAGTCGCATGATCTTGTGATTTGATCACAAGGGAATGGCCAATTCCTCGGAATGAGTTTTGCAGATTTTTATGCAAGTTTATATTGCGAGAGGATGAATAATTGTCTTGATATAGTACCTTTCTTGGGTAAAGTAACCAAGTTATGGGGATTAGATATTTGCTTGGAAGCAAAGGACCAATCAATAATCTAGAGCAACATATTTTGTGTTAACACAACTTAAGGTATTGGTTAAGTTGGGTTAATAGGGTACGGCCCTAACCCAAGGATAAGGGTTAACAATCAAACCCTTGGGGATCTTTCCAAGTCACAATTGAACCCGGATCGAGTGCTAGATGCATTTGGAAAGAAGGATTCACTCCTTAGCAGGTGGCCAAAAATAACGTCCAATGGAATTGATTGTGCTAGTAACAGTTTTAAGAGCATTGTTTGCTTTGTTTGCTCAAGGAATTAAAGGATGAAAAGATATCTAATGCTTTAGGTTGAAGACCTGAAGGGAGAGACAACTTCAATTACCCCCGACTACCTGCCTGACCCTAACCAACGGGGTTGTTAACCACTTCGGGAAGGTGGGCTGAACCCGCCGCGAGAGGTCTCTCTATTGAGCGCTACTTGGAGCAGGAGGATGCTTGGGTGCCAGGGGGGGCTCTGGCCATAAATCCCTCACCTTCTGGGCCTTGCACAAGAGGCCAACATGAATCGGGATTGGATCTTGAGGCCTGCATACTAGTCTACGAGCGGAATGTTGGATTAGTAATCCTTGTGCATTGCTGGATAGCCTTCATGCGGATTATGGATAAGCCTACGGGCTAGATGTTATAAATGTATTCCAAAGATAAATATGATAAGTTGTTGAAAAGGAACTTGTTTAACATTGCTTTTCTATGTCAAGTGCCATGATTACGTAAAGGAATCAGTGCCTAATGGACTAATTAAGGAAGCTGTTTGATGCATGTCCAACTAAATGTGGTAGGTAATTAGATAACTAAAACAACTTGAGGAAAGTGCGGTGGATGTGGCCATGGGTCCGTCCTAGAGATGGGTGGTCCTAGTTGGCCGGAAACTTTTCTCAATCTTGATGGACAGCAAGAAGATCATTCAAAGGACACGAACAGCAAGGGCGCTGACCTAGAGTCTAGGTTATAGTAATTCCGATTTACGTTGTTTTAGGGGAATAGAATGGGACTATGCCTTATGGCAGAGAGTTTGAGCTTTGTATCCCTCTTGTTTCCCATTCTCCTTGAACCAAGTTCAGCGCAAATCTGCTTCGGCCCTGGTGTTTCTACGTAAAGTAATTCGCTTGGGGTTCGACGCTAGTTTCCATTTAGGAAATGACCATTAGGGAAATCCCTGATTCAGGTCGGTCCTAAGTGGTAACGGCCAGAATGCTTCCGCTATGAGGCAGACGTAGAAAGTCCTAGATCGCAAACCCCGTGACATTCCATGGGAGTGCCGGGCAGAGCTTTCTGGACACCCTTTCTGATGGACTGCTAAGACGTGTCCTAAAGAGAACAGACGAACATGTTACAGTCGGTATCAGAGCGAACTAACAAAGGATTTGTTTTTAAGAAATCTTAATAAGATAAAGTAAAGCAAATGTTACTGTTCCGAATATTTCCTTGCTCTCGATGCTGTCTTGCAGAATTATGAAGCATGGAACAGGTTCTTAGTGTTTCGAGTCATGTTTATGACTGCAATGCATTCCTCGGATTATCGACATTGGGTCGAAATGATGAACATCCTAGACCGCATTTACAATCCATCGCCTTGGTACATGGAACGAAGATGGATGGGTGTTTCAGGGATCTATTACATAGCTGCCCATCGACCTGCGTACCTTCAAATTAACTTGAAGAGAATCAAGTGGATGGAGGATTTAGAGATCATGAAGCTGTTCGTCTTTATTGAGGCTCATGCAAACGTGACCCTACATGTCAAAGGTCGAAGGGTTAATCAGAATAAGTACATGGTACGGGGAAGTGATTCGAGTAATCCTTGCCAACCGAATCAAGGTGTTGGGATGTCATGAAAAGAATGGATATGAAAGGAAAAGTTACCCTAATCATCCAATGATCTATTGACTCCTGAAAATCGATGACCCCAATCCGTACTGCTTCTTAGTTCCTGTAGCTGAATGCAACAACATCTTGTTCTCCTCGAATTAATGTATCAGCTTATTCCATCGACCCAAGAAATAATAGTACCTTGAAAGGGCTATGCCCATATGAATGGGATAAGACTTCTTTTTATCAATGATTGTCTTGACTGTGAATATTGATAAAGAAATAAAGTGATTTGGTCACTTGGCTAAAGGCTGAAGTAATTATGTAATATAATGTGAAATTCTTCTTGGGAGAAAAGACGACTTCGGTCAAATTCAGAGTCATGAACCAAGGTATCCATGAGTGTCTACTTGGAATGGATTGGCTTAAACCTAATGACGCCCACATTCATTGTGGAAAGGGCCGAATTCCCTTTCGAAACTCTGAAGGGGAATTGGTCACAACTGAAGGAGAGGCTGGGAAGCCAAAAATTCAATTGGCCAGAGCATCTCGGATTATAAAGGGAGTCAAAAAAGGACTACATGTATACTTGATTAAGCTCAACAAGTTAGATCAGAAGCAAGAGTCTAGTGCAGGACCTTCTTGGCTAAAGGAATACGCAGACATATTTTCTAAAGAGTTAACAGAACTCCCACCTCAAAGAGAAGTGGATCATGAGATCAAGCTAGTACCAGGAGCAGCGCCAATTGCAAAGAGACCCTATAGAATGTCCATCCTAGAAGAAATTGAGCTAAAGGAATAACTCAAGCAACTGCTAGATCAGGGCTACATCCTTCCTAGTAGTTCACCATGGGGAGCTCGAGTACTATTCTAGAAAAAGAAAGATGGAACACTTCGACTGTGTATTGATTACAGAGGGTTGAATCAATCAACTATCAAGAACAAGTACCCTATTCCTAGAATAGATGAGCTTCTTGATTGTCTTTAGGGTGCAATTTTCTTTTCCAAGATTGATCTCAGGTCTGGTTACTATCACATAAGGATCAAGAAAGAAGATACCCCAAAGACGGCCTTTAACACAAGATATGGACACTTTGAATTTCTAGTTATGTCATTCGGGCTTACGAATGCGCCTGCCACCTTCAATAGGTTAGGCCATATCTTGATGACTTCATGCTCATCTTCTTCGAGACACTTTAGTCTATTCTAAATAGGAAGAAGATCATGAACCCCAACTTCCGATTGTCCTTGAGACAATGAGGGCACATAAGCTATATGCTAAGATGAAGAAATGTGCATTCTTCAAGCGTCAGATTGAATAACTGAGATTCATCGTATCAGTGGAAGGAATCTCAGTGGACCTAGCTAAAGTTAGAGATGTGCTAGAATGGCCAATACCAACAACTGTCAAAGAAATACGCAGTTTTCTTGGATTCATAGGATGGTATAGGGTCTTCATCAAAAACTATGCTTTGATGGCAGCACCTTTGACGGACTTACTGAAGAAGCAAGCATTCATTGCATGGTCAACTCTTGAACAAACTAGCTTCGATAAATTGAAGCAAAGCTTGGTATCAGCACCTATCCTAAAACTTCCAGACCTTAGTAAGGAATTCGAGATAGTAACTAATGCTAGCACGCTTGCCTTAGGATGTGTGCTAATGGAGGAAGGTCATCCTATAGCATACTCTTCAAGGAAGTTGAAGAGCCATGAGAAGAATTATGCTACCCATGATCTAGAACTGTTAGCTGTCATCCATGCTCTAAAGCTTTAGAAACACTATCTGTTGGGTAACAAGTTTACTCTAGTGACTGATCATAAAAGTCTCAAGTGGATCTTTACCCAAAATGAGCTCAACATGAGGAATCATCGATGGATTGAAGTGCTGGAAGAGTATGACTTTGAAATCAAATACCGACCTAGAAAGGAGAATGTAGTTGCCGATGCACTCAGTCACAAGGCATTCCTTAACTCATTAATCTTGCAAAATCCATCAACAGCTAGATCTCTAGCCACAAAGGTATCCCTACCAAACAATCCAAAACTTGAGCTAGCAAGAGAGGAAGCATGCCATGATCCAGCCTATCAAAAGATGCTACGGGAGATCCCTATCAAGGACCAAGATCAAAAGCTACAGGCTAAGTATCATGAATTATCTATCAATAGTGGACTTGTCTACTATAGAACGAGAGTATGTATACCGGCAAACCAATCACTTAAGCAGAAGATATTGTGGGAAGCTCATGATATCCTTTTCTCAGGACATCCTGGCTATGCCAAGACTCTCAATGCAGTTAGGAAGAGCTATTATTGGGAGAGGCTTAAAGGTGATGTTCTCAAATATGTCACTGAGTGTTTGTCTTGTCAACGTATCAAAGCAAAACATATCAAGATGCCAGGGAAGGTGCAACCACTTGACATTTCCCAAATGAAATGGGAATTCATCAGTATGGACTTTGTTGTTGGCCTACCCCAAGTTAAGGGAGGATACAATTCCATCATGATTATGGTTGATATGCTTACTAAGGTTGCACACCTTATTCCAATAAAGACAAACTATAAAGCCTCACACATTGCAAGGTTGTTTATCAAGGAGATATTCAAGCTACATGGGTTACCCAGAAGAATCATTAGTGATCGTGACTCTCTCTTCACATCAGACTTCTGGAGAGCTATCTTTGAAGCCATTGGGACTCAACTCTATTTTAGCACAGCTTACCATCCCCAAACTGATGGTCAAATGGAGCGAGTAAATCAAGTCATTGAGGATATGCTAAGGGCACATTGCTGTAGTGAGCCAAAAAGGTGGATTCAATACTTAACTTTGGTGGAATTTGCCTACAATGCTTCTTACCAACAAAGCATTCAGATGACCCCTTTTCAAGCATTGTATGGTCATGACTACTAAAGTCCCCTAAACTTCTCACATTCAACCTTGAGGTTTGAAGCTTCAAGGCAGATGTTGGAAGAGATGGATGACCAAGTAAAGTCAATAAGACAAAACATTCAAGCCGCCAAGGATAGACAGAAGGTATACACAGATTTGAAGCGTCAAGATAGAATCTTCGAGGAAGGAGACATGGTCTTCATTCGTGTACACCCAAAGAAGAATTCTCTATCCTTAGGAGATTGCAAAAAGCTAAGTCCAAGGTATTGTGGAGCATACAAGATCCTTAAGTGCCTAGGACCTAAAGCTTATAGACTGCAACTCCCTAAGAACGTAAAGGTTCATGATGTATTCCATATCAACCTATTGAAGAAGTATGTACCTAATCCTAACCATGTAGTTCATAACCAACAAGTTGTAATGCCTAGTCAAGGAGTCCTTGAACTAAGGTGTGATAGGATCTTAGATGTTAGGGAGAGACAACTAAGATCCAAACCCTTGAGAGAATGCCTCATCCAGTGGAAAGATTATCCAGAGGAGGATGCCACTTGGGTAGATGAAAACACTCTCAAACATCAATATGCCTAGTTTATCTCGAGATGAGGACATCTCGATTCCTCCAAGGGGGACAGAATGTAATATTCCTGTGGAAAATTATTATGTACACGTGTGAAGTCTCGGGCAAAAGACAATGCCGGTATTGTGGTTGCAAACGATTCAGTTATTAATTGTACACTCTCCACGGGCCAATCGAGACTTAGGACTATGGGTTACTAAAAACCCGCACTCTTCATAAGAACCTCCTCTTGGTAGGAGGCTAAAAGGATAATATTTGGAATAATGGCAAATTTTCTTTGTAATTATCCCCTCGCAGTGATTATGCTGGAGGAGAGGGAGGGGAGGCGTGATGACAAAGCACCGCACTGGATGCCATAGGGGGGGTGAATGCCATGCAAATGGCCGCATGGGGGGAGGGAGGTACCTCTCCCTTCCCTATAAAAACCCCATGTGGGGGGGGAGTAAGGAGGAAGGAGTAAGGAGCCGTGACGCTGCTGTAGAGAAGGAGAGTGAGGGACGGGACGCTGTAGTTGCCAGGTCGGAGAGGAACAGAGATTGTCGTGAGGCTAGTGAAAATAGTCATGAGGGAGGAGGATCGTCGCCGAAGATCGGTCTTGGCCACGATTTTTTCCTGGTTCGCCAACAAAGCCACCATAAAGAAAATCATCTCTTCTTTTTCCCCCACATGAATAACTAAGTCCACAGAAGCTTCCAAGAAGCTTCTTGGAAGCTTCTAAGGGGAGGGATCTAAGCCCCCCTTCATGTGGGCTTTCTTAAGCCCTCCTCTAGAGGGTTTTTATAATCCGTTTTCCCCGGGATTTAAATCCCTTACCGTGGGTTTCCCCCTCCACAAAAATCTCTCCTTAAAAGTCATTTAACCCCCTTTCCTATTGCCTTTACAAAGAGGGTTTTTATAACCCCACCCCCGTGATTTAACCCCTTCACAGGAAGTCTTTTACACCCCCTTTTCCCCCTTTTTCAAATCCACCAGTTCCATTTAGAACCCCCCTTTTCATGTGGGTTTCCATCCAAGCCCCTCTAAAAGCCCATTTACCTCGAGAATTAAGCCCTTTTCCCCTTTTTTTCATCCCACAAAAAACCTATAAGCTAACCTTGCCTTGGGTTTAAAGTAAACCTTCTCGTGGAAATCCTCACTTCCGGGGTTCAAAACATTTTCCCATCGACCCTACAAAGCGGGTTTTTCAAACCCGATTTTTCAAACCCGGAGTTTAAGCCCTTGCATTCCACAAAGTCATTTTTTGACGATCGTAAAGTCCTAATCGTGAAATCATTCCCTACTTCGAGGAGGCAGCTTTAAGGCCTTCTAAAGCTCGATTCTGAAAGACGATGGAATCAATCAAGGAAGCCAAATCATAAAGGGAATTTCGTGTGCGAAGGAGACGGCCAAGATCATAAATCTGTGTCTAAGGAGAAAAGGCCGAATTCGCGATTGCTCCTATAAAAAGGCACAAGGTGCAACCACAGGAAGATCATCTCCTAACATCCATGTAGACATTTCACCACAAGTCTAGGTTTCCTTCCTAATTTTGATTAACGTTGTAATATTTCAATTACGCATGGATCATTTAATGAATGAGGATGCATGTTTTTTCGATTGAAATGCTTTGGCTAATAGCTCACAATTGAGGGATTCGGTTATTAGTATTTTTCAATGAAACAAACAAAATAAAGTGAGCATAAGATTTCTATGCATTCCGAGCAAGTGGTTTTTATGCATTGCAAAGTAATGAAATTAGATTAACTAGTGCCCATCTTTACAAGTCGGAATTATGATAGTACACTTTGATTATGCATGGAAGGAATAAACCGCATGTCGCATTATTGAACATCTTTTCTTCGAAATGGTTCTTTAAAGAAGGTTGCTAACAACTATAGGAAATTGCTAGGCATGGAATTGACTCTAGGGCTGCATGAAGAAGATTAAACCCTAGGCAATTGGCATAAATCTCGTTTCATCTACGTAATTGTTAGAAAAGTTTGCATGGTTCAAATATAAAACCCTAAAGCTTAGTAGCATGAATCTTGATTGCATGTTACAGAAGGATCAATAGAAATTATGCCAAAACTTAACTTACGCCTTGATCTTAACCAGAAAAGTTAGGGATTGTAAATCTACTCATATGCAGGCAATGAATCATGTGGTTACGAAAATGGTATCGTAAATATCTTCAAGAATAGACAAGTAAATTGGTTTAACCTAAACACCTAGACCGCGAGGGACTCGTTTAGGAAGGGTTAAATCAATGCAATATATCCAAAGTGCTAATTTGGATTTAGCACATTGAGGACGTGACCTAATTGCTCTTATTGTCAAGTTGAAACTCTTAAAAACCTAAAGACCTACCCACGTTCACGGAATGTAGGGACAATAGGACATACTTGCGAGAAACGATCTAGGGTTTTTACCCTAAGGATCGCTCGCTAAAGAGATAAAGCCCGGATTGAGTTGGAACCCTAGGACCGACAATGTCGGCCTAGTACAATCAGGAACGGATTGTTATAAAGACACCCTAACCTTGTTTCTATCGAATCATGATCTTGTGATTAGAAGACCCCATTCGATGGGTAAAATAGTCCCATGGTTTTTGATGCGACGCTTGTGCAACAAGTTGCAGAGTCACATGATCTTGTGATTTGATCACAAGGGAATGGCCAATTCCTCAGAATGAGTTTTGCAGATTCTTATGCAAGTTTATATTGCGAGAGGATGAATAATTGTCTTGATATAGTACCTTTCTTGGGTAAAGTAATCAAGTTACGGGGATTAGATATTTGCTTGGAAGCAAAGGACCAATCAATAATCTGGAGCAACATATTTTGTGTTAACAGAACTTAAGATGTAAGGTATTGGTTAAGTTGGGTTAATAGGGTACGGCCCTAACCCAAGGATAAGGGTTAACAAACAAACCCTTGGGGATCTTGCCAAGTCGCAATTGATCCCGGATCAAGTGTTGGATGCATTTGGAAAGAAGGATTCACTCCTTAGTAGTTGGCCAAAAATAACCTCCAATGGAATTGATTGTGCTTGTAATAGTTTTAAGACCAGAGTTTGCTATGTTTGCTCAAGGAATTAAAGGATGAAAAGATATCTAATGCTTCAGGTTGAAGACCTGAAGGGAGTGGTAGCTTTAGTTACCCCTAACTATCTGCCTGACCCTAACCAAGGAGGTTGTTAACCGTGCCAGGAAGGTGGACTGAACCCGTGGCGAGAGGTCTCTCCGTTGAGTGCTACTTGGAGCAGGAGGACGCTTGGGTACCAGGGGGGCTCTGGTCGTAAATCCCTTGCCTTTCGGGCCCTGCACAAGAGGCCAACGTGACTCGGGATTGGATCTCGAGGCCCGCATACTAGTCTAGGGGCGGAATCTTGGATTAATAATCCTTGTGGATTGCTGTTGGATAGCCTTTGGGCGGATTATGGATAAGCCTACGGGCTGGATGTTATAAATGTATTCCAAAGATAAATATGATAAGCTATTGAAAAGGAACTTGTTTGACATTGCTTTTCTATGTTAAGTTGTATGATTACGTAAAGGAACCAGTGCCTAATGGACTAATTAAGGAAGTTGTTTGATGCATGTCCAACTAAATGTGGTAGGTAATTAGATAACTAAAACAACTTGAGAAAAGTGCGGTGGATGTAGCCATGGGTCCGTCCTACAGATGGGTGGTCCCAGTTGGTCGGGAACTTTTCTCAATCTTGATGGACAGCAAGAAGATCATTCAAAGGACATGAACAGCAAGGGCGCTGACCTAGAGTCTAGGTTATAGTAATTCTAATTTACATTGTTTTAGGGGAACGGAATGGGACTATGCCTTATGGCAGAGAGGTTGAGCTTTGCATCCCTCTCGTTTCCCATTCTCCTTGAACCAAGTGCAACGTAAATCTGCTTCGGCCTTAGCGTTTCTGTGTAAAGTAGTTCGCTTGAGCTTCGACGCTAGTTTCTGTTTAGGAAATGACCATTAGGGAAATCCCTCATTCAGGTTGGTCCTAAGTAGGAACTGCTAGAATGCTTTCCCTACGAGGCAGATGCGGAAAGTGCTAGATCGCAAACCCCGTGACATTCCATGGGAGTGTCGGGTGGAGCTTTCTAGACACCCTTTTCGATGGACTGCTAAGACGTGTCCTAAAGAGAATAGGCAGACACGTTACACTTATGTTGGATGTCTTTCATCTGGAAACCTCTCATGATGTTTGGGAGTATCTCTCTATTTCGGCCTTTCTTTTTAGTCACTCAATACTTTTCGTCGTTCTTACGTGATCTCCCTATTTTGATTGTCACGCGTCTCAACTATGCTCATCTTGTTCATGGTTTGCAGATTTTGCGATCTCATCTTATTTGTTTTCTCTCAAAATACAGGCATGGCCAATTGCGTAATTGTTAACAGATATCCGTCTGGCCAATGTTCGGTTCCCTTCTTCCAAGGACAAGGCTTTCCTGGGTGGAAAGAAAAGATGATGCTAATTCTTGAAGGTGACGAATTATTTGATATTGTTTTGGGAGACCTGTCTTATGACAATTCTCTGATTACTGATGGCCCATTATTTGAACAATGGAAAATTGACCATACTGATTGGATTCGTCGTGACAAAGCAGCTCGTCGTTATATATTGTCTGCACTTCTTGACTCACTTATGTTGGATGTCTTTCATCTGGAAACCTCTCATGCTATTTCGGAGTATCTTATCTCAACGTTTGAGAAGAAATCGGTCACCAAAATTTTATATCTCCAAACTCGTTTGAAGAATCATAAAATATAATGTTGGTACTTCTATGCACTCTCATATCGAGGCTTTTAAAGACATTATCAATCAGCTTGGTGCAGTTGTTGGAATATGATTTTGAATAAAAACGGCTATTAGAAGTGCTTCAGTCCAAAACTTTCGAGACAAACCAAAGTGTATAATCCAGATAATGTTTATCTATTCTAGCTTATGATATATGAGCTGATGTTTCGTTGTTTCCAGTATGTTCATCTATTCTAGCTAATGTTTCATTGTTTCCAATTGTTATTCGTCTATTCCAGCTGATGTTTCATTGTTCTCAGTTGTGTTTTGTTCTTTCCTGCTGATGTTTCATTGTTTCGATTGTCTATTTCCAGCTGACTCGTTTGTTCAAGCTTATGTTTATTATAATTGATATTTTATATATTCTAGCTAAGGAGCTGATGTTGCAGCTAATGTTTTTGTCTTGATAATGCTCATCTTGTCCCCAGTTGTGTTTTGTTCTTTCCTGCTGATGTTTCATTGTTTCCAATTGTTGTTTGTCTATTTCCAGCAGTCAGGTGACTTGTCTGTTCAAGCTTATGTTTATTCTACTTTATATTTTATCTATTCTAGCTAAGGATCTGATGTTGCAACTAATGTTTTCGTCTTGATAATGCTTATCTCGTCCATTCTTCTTTCCATTTGCTGGTAGTATGCCAGCTGCTATTTCGTATATTCTAGCTAATGAGCTGATGAAATTTTCATCGTATATTCTAGCTGCTGAGGTGATTTATGACATTGTGATTGTGTTCTAATGTTGATATAAAATTTTCTATTAAGTTTTTGATGTCACAGATTATGTTGCATAGCCGATTATATCCACACTCAAGATAAAGCAATTTCATGGCTCTTTATCTCCTTCAATTCCTTCATCTATTGTAATTCAAGATTGATGTAGCTCCTTCATTTACCTATAGTAGTTCAGGAGTGATGTAGCTCCTTCGATGCCTACAAACATGCACTTTTATATTTAGGAGTGATTTAGCTCCTTTCAACTTTGTAATCATATCTTTTCAATATTAATATAGCAGTAGGGCTATTTAGAGCTGTGGGTTTTTCCCTTGAGCCCCCAAGGGTTTTTTCATCCACAGTTAGGGACCTTTATTTGAGTGGGGGTATTAGCTATATATAGTCTGTCTATATATAGTATCCCTGGTCCCCCCTCTATATACTCCAACTATGTGTGCTCACTTGATGCACTTCTGGGGTTCCACTTTTGGTGTCTCGTGTCTCTCTTCTCCTCTCTCTTCTTCCATTCCTCGTCCCCCTCACGCACTATTCAACAGAGAGACATGTGTGTACCGTGAGAAATCATCAATGAAAGTTATAAAATATTGAGATCAAGACTTAGAGGCAGGAAAAGGACCGCAAATATCGGTATGAACCAAATCCAAGAGAGCACAGGAATGTGATGAAGTAGAAGTGTGGAAAGGCAAACAATGGTGTTTTCCAAGTGCACAGTACTCACATATTCCCATACGTGGATGAGATTTAAGATTCATACCTTGCACAAGACCATGACGATGAAGATCAAGAATTTTGGCAAAATCGGAGTGTGCGTTGATGCCATAATTTGCAATCTGCATCTCCAGGGGCAGTAACAACATTTGCAACTGTATCGTTCAATGATAGCTCAAATAGATTACCATGTCGAGGAGAGCTCTACCAAGGGTACATCTACAACACGCAATGAAGAATTAGCCATTCATCAACCTTTTGCTAATCTTGTTGGTTGTCTTCAATTTATTGGTTTAAACACAAGACCAGATATTTTATTTGCAGCTAACTTTTTGGGATAGTATCTTTCTTTCCCTTCCATTATTCATTGGAGTGCTGCAAAACGTATTCTTAAGTATCTCAAGGGTACTAAGGAGTTTGGTCTTATTTATCGTCATCCAGAGGATTCTTCTTTATCTTCTTCAACTTCTCTTGACCTTATTGGATATACAGATGTTGATTGGGCAAGTTCACATTTATCCATGCGATCTATAGGTGGGAATTGTTTCTTTGTAAATGGATGTTTGGTTTCTTGGTCCTGCAAGAAACAACGATGTGTTGCGGTTTCTACAACTGAGGCCGAATATATTGTTGCATCATTAGCAGTTTGCGAGCTAGTTTGGCTTCGACAACTACTTGCAGATTTGGGACATCCTTCTCGTCTTTCGGGCTGTGCAGACGTGTCTCAACTGGAATGTCTAGGCAAGAGGTACGAACTATAGAATAGATCCTCTTCAATTATAGTCGTACCTTATGCCAGGACATTCCAGTTCAGACAAGTCTGCATAGCCCGAAAGATGCGGCAGTGAATCAGCCCCACATCTCAGTGCACGTGACCGTGGCATCCACACAACTATAAATTCCCTCCTTAGTACCCTTGAGATACTTAAGAATACATTTTGTAGCACTCCAATGAATAGTGGAAGGGAAAGAAAGATAATGTCCCAAAAAGTTAGCTGCAAATAAAATATCTGGTCTTGTGTTTAAACCAATAAATTGAAGACAACCAATAAGATTAGCAAAAGGTTGATAGGTTGATGAATGGCTGATTCTTCATTGCATGTTGTAGATGTACCCTTGGTAGAGCTCGAAAGAATGGGAGTGTTGGCAGAGTGCGCATTTGTCAACCCAAACTTCTCAACAATATCATTAATAAACTTTGTCTGGCGAAGAAGAAGAATGCCTTGTTGTCGGTGTCATTGAACTTAAATACCCAAACAAGAATGTATCTCACCAAGATCCACCATTTCAAATGCAGTCGATAAAAGCTTCTTCATAGCATCCAAGAAAGCAATATTATTTGACACAAGAATAGTATCATCAACATATAGAGAAAGAATAATAAAACATTTGTCCTCCCTTTTGATGTAAAGATTTGGGTCAGCAAAACATGCAACAAAACCTTTAGATGTGAGGACTGATCAATCTTAATATACCAAGCACGAGAGGCTTGCTTCAATCCATATAATGCATGATGAAGCTGGCATACAAGATGTAACGTTCTAAAAATCTTTTCTTCGCGTGGACTACCTCTTGTAGGAAATAAGGATAATGATATAGCAATTTTTTTTTTCTAAGGATAATGGGAAATTTTTTTCTTCCTTATCCCCCCAACCGACTGACGAGCTGGAGGGGGAGGGGAATAGTAACCAAGAAGAAGCTTCTTAGTGGAGCTCGCAGGTATGGCACGGCCATTCATGCCGTCACGTCAAGAGGGAGGATCCCCCTCCCCTCCCCTATCTATAACCAAGGGGGTGCAGGCTGAAGGGGGTGCGATCGCCTGTTGTTGCTGTGAGGAGAGAGTGTTGTCGCCAGCTGATCTACGAGGAGAGAGAGAATCTCTCTGTTCAACTTGTGAGGGAGGGAAGTTGCTGTTGTTGCCGCTGTATACCAGGCCGTCGATTCCCTCTGCCGTTACCACTGTGCCTCCGACCATCAGTACGCCGTCGATCGGTGTCGTTTCCCTCCCCCCCCACGTGGCGTAGAAGCCTTAGAAGCTTGCTAGGGGAAGCTTCTAAGGGGCCTCTTAAGCCCCCTTTCCCCCTTAAGTCCCTTCCTTGGTTTCGGGATCATCACCCCCCCCCCCCCCCCCCCCCGGTGTTTTATTCCCCTAAGCCCCCTTTCACCCCCCCATGTCAAAAACCCCCTTTTTCCATGGGTATTAGAACCCCCCTTGCCGGGTTTTAAAAACCCCTTAAGTTCCCTTTCACCCTCATGCTAAAACCCCTTTCCCTTCACGTTGGAGTCACTCCCCTCAAGAGCAGGAAGGACTTAAGGGTCTCATTATATTTTTTTACCCATGTATAATCCCTAAAAGCCCTATCCCTTGGCTTCGGGATCACCCCCCCTGTGTTTTATTCCTTGAAACCCCTTTCACCCCCGTGTCATAAAACCCTCCAATGGCTCTACTTATGCCTATTATTACCCCTCCCTTGGGATTTTAAAGTTCACTTAGGCTCCCTTTCCTTGGGCTCCCCTCCGTGTTTTTATAAACCCCTTAGCCATTCCTTGCCCTTTTCAAAATACCCTTGGGACTTTGGGTTTTTCCCCTACTCGAAAAAGAGAAGAAGAGTATTGAAGTGCAAGGGAGTGACGGTGGAATTCGGAAAAGGAGTATAAAGCTTCTTCTATGTCTGAAGGACTACAATTGCTATGCCTCCTAAGAAAGTCCAAGGCGTAGTCGCAGGAGGGTCATCTCCCGGTATCCATGTGGATATCTCACCCCAAAACCAGGTTTTTCTTCTTGGCTTTAATTTGGTTTTAAGTCGATCATGCAAAGAGAAATTGTTAGGGATAGGATATATTTGTCCGAGTTATTTGTAATAAAGAAGTTTAGCTTATTTGAATGAATGATAATGAATAGAACTTAGTTTCCTTCGAGTTGCGTCAAGCATTATAAATTACGAGCGAGATTATCCATTTACTATAGTAGTATATTTTAGTTAAATCCTAAAGGTGTAGAAATTATATCTTGCACCATTAGTCTTATTCCTTTCGCAACGAATCATTGTAAATGGTTAAATTCATGAAAGGTTTCTTTCGATGCTCAAATTACTAGGAAGTTATCTTTGCTAATTGCACATCTTAGCAAGGCAAATGTTGTTTGAGTTCATCTGTAAGGAAAATGAAAGTTTAAATTAAGCTGTATTGACTGGAAAGTAAATTGTCACAAGGATAGCAAAATCGTAACAAGACGATTAATATTACCTTCCAAAAGATAACTAAATCAATCTAAACATAGAAACATTCATACCCTAAGCACTTGATTACTTTCCTTACTGTAGGGACAATAAATTCGTAAAGATAAGGAACTAGGGTTTGTCCCTAAGGTTCTTAAAAAAAGAAACCCTAGGTCTGACATACGTCAGCTTAAAGGATCTAAAACAGATTATTCCATCGTAGGACTTGCACAACAAGTACGAAATCATTTAGTCTTGTGATTGATTCACAAGGAGAAAGGGTAAAAACCCTCATCAAGGATGGCAGATCCCTACGCAAGTTATCTTGCAAAAGGACGTATTTTTGGATATCCTTCTAAATAAGGAAAGTTGTAAACCGGAAACTAGCATATCTAAGGAACTTTAGGGTTGACCAAGTTGGGTTAATAAGGTATGCCCTACACCGAAATGTAAAGGATCTTGCCAATTTACAAGACCCCTTGGGAACGAGTGCTGATACACTCAAAAGTAAAGAACACTTCCTTAGCAGTTTGCCAAACAACACGGTTGATTAATGGAAATGTTTTTGCTTGCTAGAGATTTTAGGTCTCTGTTTGAATTATGAATTACAAATTAAATGAGTACCTATACTTCAGGTTAAAAGCAGAAGGAAGAGGCAGTTTCAGTTACCCCCGACTACCTGCCTAACCCTAACCAAGGGGGTTGTTCACCGCGCCGGGAATGTGGACCGAACCCGCTGCGAGAGGTCTCTCTGTTGAGCTCTACTTGGGGTAGGAGGACGCTTGCGTGCCAGGGGGGCTCTGGCCGTAAATCCCTCCCCTTCCGGGTCCTGCACAAGAGGCTAACGTGACTCGTGATTGGATCTCAAGGCCCGCATACTAGTTTACGGGCAGAAGCTTGGAATAGTGATCCCTGGGGATTACTGGATAGTCTTCGGGCGGATTATGGACAAGCCTACGGGCGGAACTCTTTGTATTTCAAAGATAAAATGATGAAATGTTAAAAAAAGAACTTGCTTGATATTGTTTTTCTATGTCACGTGATAAGATTATGTGAAGGAACCAGTGCTTAACAGGATTAATTAAAGAAGCTGATTGTTATATGTCAAATTAATGTGTTAGATAATTACATAACTAAAACAAACCGAGGAAAGTGCGAAGGATGGGCCATGGGTCCGTCCTACGGTTGGGTGGTCCCGGTTAGCCGGGAACTTTTCTCAAAAATCTCGAAGAACAGTGGGATGATCATCATCATAAAAACAAATAACGAGAGCGATGACCTAGAGTTGGAAACTAGTTTGTTGGGTATTCAGGCTGAATATGAACATGAAGTAAGTACAGGATTGTCTACGCAGGATGCTACTAAGCAATGGACATCATGTGGAAAAGAGAAGAAAGTGGTTGAAAATGAATTTTCTTGTAGCAATATGCATGGTGGAGTAAGGCAAATGCAACAATATGGAGAAGAGACTTTAGGATTTATTCCTCGCAGTCACTACACAAGAAATCATTGGGCTAGAGCTACCACTGAAACGATAGTGAAAATAGGGGAATGTGAAACTCCTTGTGTTGCTTTACTTGACCATGGGTCTGAGATAAATGTCATTGAGCAGGGATTGTATAAAAATGGTGCATGGCCTATGGACACTAATCATGGTTGGCGTATGAGGGCTGCAAATAATTCTTCAGGGGAGCTCTATGCTGCATGTCCTAATGTAAAAGTGACAATTGGTGATGTACAGGAAGAGCAACACTTCTTTGTGCAAGATAATTCCTCATATGTAGTGATTTTTGGACAGCCCTATATTAGAAGAGTGCGTATGGAAACAAAGATACTTGATGATGGTTCTGCTTATGCAAGAGTCAGAAGCAAAGATGGGAGGAAAGCAGTCCGATTTCTTACTGTTTGTGTTAATCATCCTAGAAATCGTGATACGCTTCGAGAGTCTCCTTTGGTTCCAAATGCAATGGAATTGAAAGACCTGGATTTTCATTAAGCACTGCTATAATGCGGGGCTACAGTAGTGCTGTTTAGAGGGTGCACTCACCTCTTGATGAAATGAAGCATGTATTTACTATTGGTAATTCTTAGTTTACAGCAAACAATTCATGTTGGTTTAAGCCTATGGAAGCAATGTGTAGGGCTGAACGCATATCTATGAAACAGACTATTAAGAAACTGAGAGCATTGGAGTTGTTAGCTGAAAATGATGGCATTTTAGGCATCTTTTATGGCCTGAATATTACCGACACTATGGCTGAAATTTCAGCAACTATACATGTAGAAAATGAGGCTGAAAACAGATGTTGTCAGTATGTTCTTTGGATATGTATGATGTTATAGCATTGTTTGCTAAGTAGGAAGGATTACAATGGGCTGAAGCACTTGTGGAGACAAAGTATAAGACAGTTGACAAAAAGGTGACACCAATTGCTTTGCCACTTCCACCACAGAGTGAGGGTATGTATGGAAAAGTGTCAAGGAAGCCAAGCTTACGGGATCCTAAAGATATAGGTCATCAGTCTACATCTGAAACATTACAGGAATTGAAAGTTAGTGCAGAAGGGTTTCTTTTGCCTGTTGAGAGAAACTATTTTATGCAGATGTTGGCCAGACGTGGGAAGGCATTTGCATTTCAACCAAGTGAAATAGGTTGTGTGGATCCAAATGTTGTCTCTCCTATGGTCATATTTACTGTGCCACATGTACCATGGAACTTGAGGCCTATTCCAGTGCTTAAAGCTTACTTGCCAAAGTTGATGGATTTTCTAAATGAAAAGATTTGCATGAAGATTTTGGAGCCTTCTTCAGCCCCGTACTCAAATCGTTGGTTTACTATGCCCAAAAAGAATGGGGCTTTGAGATTTATTCAAGACATGAAACCAGTCAATAAAGTAACCACAAGAAATGTGGGTGCAGGTCATGTGGTTGATGAATTTGCAGAGGCTTTTGTAGGCAGAGCGATCTATTCTTTGGGTGATCTTTACTCGGGTTATGATCAGTTTCAGCTTGCAATTGAAAGTAGGGATATCACAACCATGAAGACTCCTTTGGGGTTAGTAGGGATGTGTACTCTCCCACAGGGTGCAACAAACTCAGTGGCACACCATGACAAATGCTATGAATAGGGTACTCAGGGATTTTACACCACAATTGACTATGCCATTCTTGGATGATGTTCCAATCAAAGGGTGTGTAGTGGATGAAAATAATGAAGAGATGGATGCTCATGGATACAGATAGTTTGTTGCAGATCATATTGTGGATTGTGAGAGGATTTTGACATGTCTAGAAGAGGTGCATTTAACTCTTTCTGGACAAAATTCTGTCTTTGGAGTTGAAGAGGTTTTGATTGTTGGGCATATGTGTGGGCCTTATGGGTGAAGGCCATCACCAGCAAAAATAGATGGGATTGATAGAATACGAGATGTATGCACGAATGTATCAGAGGTGCGTAGATTCTTGGGTGCATGTGTGTTCTATTTGATATGGATTCCTCACTTTACACATGTAGCCAATGCTCTTTATTAGCTTCTAAGGAAAGGACAAAAATTTCATTGGGAAAGGAAGCATAAAAAAGCAATGAAGAGATTGAAGCAACTCTTAAAATCTGCTCCTATGTTGAGAAAGGCTGACTATTCACATGGAAAGCCTATCATTATTAGTGTTGATACAAGCCCAATCGGGATTGGATAGGCAATTGGGAAAGATGATGAGGAAGGGCAAAGATATGCAATACAATCTGGTGCAAAAGTATTGACTGAACGACACATAAGATATCCACATGTAAAAAGAGAATTATGGGAAATTGTGATAGCCCTTAATGTGGTAAAGAGTATTTTATGGATGCTCATGTAGTCATTGAGACTGATTGTTTGCCAGTATTGGGTATGATTACTAGTTGTGCTAACCTAGACATTGCTATGCTCCGATCGATTCCATTCATCAAATCTTTGAACCCTGAATTTCAGCATATTGCAGGAAGAGAGAACCTAGTGGTATACATGTTATCTCAAGCACGCTATGAGAATGAAGATGGGATGATGGATGAGGAGGAAGAATATGGCTTTCTTATGGTTGAAAATGATGTTGCAAGAGTGAATTTAGAAATGCAAGGTGTTGCTATAGCATTAATAGAAGCATGGACAACAAAGAGAAGACACTTTAGATGCTTTGCATCTTGTGTAGAAGTGTTTCTGGAAGACAAATATGCAGGAGAATGGTTGAGAATTGGTAAATATCTCAGTACATTAACGAAGAGAGATGGATGGTTAGATGAGGAGTTTAAGAAGATCAAGAGGAAATCCTATGGATTTTTCTTAAAAGATGGATACTTATGGAAACATGCTTTAAAAAAATAGGGTATGCCATTGCGAGTCTTGGGTGACAGAGCTTCACAAGCAAAAGTAATGCAAGAATTTCATGAAAGCTTGTGGGCTGGTCATAGAGGTGTTTGGGGTACTTTTACAAAGATCAAAGAAATATATTGGTGGGAGGGTATGTATAAGGATGTTGCTCACTTTGTGGAAACATGTATGGCATGTCAAATGTATTCAATTGTGAGACATCGGGATGGATTGCAACCCACATATCCATTGTCTCTTCATTTTAAGTGGGTGGTGGGTTTGGTCACAATGCCTACAGGTCTTTGGCAAATGAGGTATCTTGTGCTTGCTCATGAAGACTTGACTAATCAAGTGGAAGGGAGATCTCTACATATTAAGACAACAAATGCCGTATGTACTTTTCTCTTAGAAGAGATCTTTTGTCAATATAGCTATGTGGGAAATATTACAGCAGATAGGGATGAGTTGGATGCAGATGAAGCTCATGATTTCTTTGCACGGTTGGGGATAAAGCTTGCTTTAACTTCAGCCTATAACCCTAAAGGAAATGGAAAAAGTGAAAGAGGTCATCCACCTATTGTGAAGGCATTGGCAAAAGCATGTGGAGAGAAGATAAAAGAGTAGCCACAATTTCTCCCTTATGCTTTGTGGGCTGACAGAACAACTCATAGTGCTGTTACATGATATATGCCTACAGAATTGTATGGTAAAAAACCTATCATGCCGATAGAAGAGATGACAATCGCATGGAGTGTGTTACCTTGGGAGGAGGATTTGAATTGAGAGGAATTGTTGGCCTTACGCATTAGACAATTGGAAAGAAAGAAGACATAGAGGCAGCAACTACAAAGTTAAGGGCAGCAAGGATACATAACAAGAAAAGGTTTGACAAACGACATAGACTGAGACCAAGAACCATACAAGATGGGGATTGGGTATTGGTTTATGATAGTAGTTTAGATAACCAGCATAGTGCCATGCGTAAAGTTTCCAAAAGATGGTTTGGACCCTATGTGGTAAGACAGGTGTTTGATAATGCTACTTATGCATTAAATGAGCTGGATGGGATAGCCATAAAACTTCCGGTAAAGCAGGGAAAAGAATCAAATTATTCAAAAGGCAAGAATCTACTATCTATGAGTTGCTAGAATTGGAAAAAAATAATGGCCATGAAAGAGGGGTTAGCCAGGAAGATATGGAAGATGAAGAAGCAAAGGATATGGTTGTAGAGGATGAGGAGGACTCAGAATACGGTGACAACTAAGATTTTGGCACATACCAGAGGATGTGCAGGTTCAGAGGGGGTGGATGTCGTGATGTTATAAGGACACAGTGTGAAAAAGTATGGAATACATCATCATCTGACTTCTCTATTGATCTAGAGAGTCAATGTGATCTGAGCCATTAGTACTAGTGTGAGTTGCATGGATTATCCAAAAATACTAGATTTTTGGAAGCTAGTTGCTTTTTCAGCCAATTAGGAGATTTTTCATAAAAAAGACAGATTGACGAAATCGGGCACGTCGCCATCATTGTAAAGAGGCTGAAAAGTGTAGATTGAACTAAAGGAAGAAGAAGGAGTGATCTAGGAGATCCGTGACCAGGCGTTCAAGCTTCCTAGAGTTTTACCCCCCTTTTGGAGCCAACAGAGCCATCAAATTTGGGTTCCGGGTAGCAAACAAAGAGCTGATTTTTCTGATCCACATTTTTTGTCTATGAAGGAGCTCCAGGAGAACTAATGTCTGGAGATTGCTTCTAAGTAGTGCAAAGGTTCCAGGTTCTTTCAGTACATATTGATTCAATTCATTGTGATTTGTTTTTGTCATGTTTACCACTTGGATATTCTGTATCTTCTCTTCCATCTCCTATCTCTACTTCCTTCTACTTCAGATCCCTGGTGGATTCGACCTTTCGACAAAAACCCCTCCGACACCACTACCACTACCACTACCACTACCACTACCACTACCACTACCACAATAATAACAAACAAGAAAAAAAGAAAAGAAGAAATAAAACAAAAACAATAACAACAACCTCTCCCTCCCTCTCTCTCTCCCTCCCTTCCTCCCTCCCTCTCCCTCTCTTTCTCTCTTTCCCTATTATGTTTAATGCTTTCTCCCTCTCTTTCTCGTTCCTTCTTTCCTTTTCTCTCTTCCTCTCCCTCTCTCATTTCCTCTCTTTCTCTCTCAATATACATGATTTTTAACAAAAACAAGTAAGAGAAAATGATATTAAAAAAACAAAGAAAAAAGGAATAATGAACTCACCGCAAAGGCCTGAGGATGGATTCGGCGGCTCCTCTTCGTGAGGCGGCTCCTCTTCGCCCTCCGTACACTTCCTCCTCTTCTTCGCAAATGGCGGAAGCGACGGTGAGAAGCTTTCCTTATCCCTCTTTCTCTCTTCCTCTCCCTCTCCCTCTCCAATGCAAGATGGATTTTGCTCTCCCTTTCTCTCTCCCTTTCACTCTCTCTTTCGTTTGTTTGCACAAAATAACGCGTTCGGGTTTGGCCCGCATTTTTTTGTCTAAACAATGTCGCTATTTGCGTCACAATTGCAACGCAAATAGCGACGCCAATATTTTGCATCGGAAAGCACCGTGGCTATGCCTCTGTATCCTTGTAGTGCCATAGGACTACGATGTGGAAAAAGTTGCATTTTGTAGTTCTTGATCAAAGTAATAGAGGGAAAACAAGGTTGGCCAAAGCTAAGGTTTGGATAAGTATTAACAAATTGACTTTCTTACTTCGCATGATGGTGTTTAACAATAAAGATAAGCAAGAATTTATTGATGTTGTGCAAAGCTTCTACGAAAACATGGTGGAATAGTGGGAAAAAAGCTCTATCACACATTACATGGTGCGTACTAATTTAATATTTTAAAATTGTATGAATTATATAAACTATTGAGCATAGTTTTACTCATGTGTGATATGTTTCTTTGTAGCATATCCTTGATTCACATGGGCCATACTTTGCAGAAAAGGGAAACATCGAAGTTTGGTCCACACAAGGGATGGAAAATTCACATTGGATAGCGCATGGTGCATACTAAAGAAAAACTGATCATGGTGGAGAGATAAATGGTAGCAATCCAATGATCCAATGTCTATCTTCGTGGTATAGGATTACAGTAGTGGATGAAAATAAACTCTCTCAAAAGAGAGGAAATGAAAGTGCTGATGAATCAGATGTAGTAGACATGATGGAATCACATTGTGTCACTAAAAGAGTGCATTATGAAGCCTCAAGTACCAAAGAAAACCATGCCAAGTGGCTAGAAACAAGGCTTTGACGAGGTAGCAAATGGGTTCGAAGAGAGGTAAGATACTAAGATGAACACTGTATTCAAGGTGAATTTAATTCATGATTTAAGAGAGAAAGAGGGAGTGTGCATTTATGTGAATGAGTCTTACCATTTAGGGTTATATAAAAGAGAGTTTCACTTTCTATCTTATTCATTGAGTTCTCACATCTCTTGTGTAGGAAGGATGGCTAGGCCTAAGGTAGTTAAGCTTCTGCTCAAAGATCCATATCATGTTTAGCCCCTTGGAGTATCTAGTAGCACAGATGCACCCCCTTCTCAACCTAACCTAGCTTCCTCAAGCCACCCTCACAAGGGTCCTCCTCAGCATCCCCACAAGAAAAGAAAGTGGAAGCTAGGTACAGTGGCCCTAAGAAAAATCAGAAGGTATCAATGCTCTTTTGATCTCATCTTTTCGAATGTGAGCTTCATGAGACTTGTTTGTGAGATTTTGCAAGGCCTCTACCACACAAAAAGCAAGAGGTGGTTTTAGGATAGTCCTGATCACTTCACAAAAGAATATCATCATGCCCTATAGTATGCTACACAAGCCTTTTTAGTTTACTTGATGATTGATGCTTAGCATTGTGCAATACATGCGAAGCGTATCACTGTAACTCCCAAGGACTTCCAACTTGTAAGAAATCTTCAAGCAGGGAAGGATGCATTTGTTCTAATGGAATGGACACAGTTTGTCGTGTTATCTTTTCTGGTATAGTGTTCTCCTAATGCATTGGACATAGGACTATGTCCTAGTGCAAAACTGTTGTACACACCCTTAAAATATGGGTTAATTTTTTACTCTTATTCTTCTCTCTCAATTTTGACTATGTATCTTCACTATATTTTCAACTCTTACTCACAGTTTTTTCTAGCCTTGTCAAGTTCAATAGGAAAAACATGCAAAAATTTACCAATTCTTATTGTAGACTTCACTCTTGATGCCTTTGTATATAGGCTATGAGGTGCGAAGTTTCCAAGGGCCAGTAGTCGCGATGTTGATTTCTCAATTACCAATCCATTCATAATTTTGGTGTGGGATAATTTTTAAAATACTAAACTATATCCGAATATGACAAAACTTCACATAGGCACTTGTTAGATGTCCAAGATTCCAAAAAAAAGAAGTGAAAAAAAAGCCTACAAATCCCTGGTTCAAAGTCTAGCATGGCTCTTAGCCACCTAATGAGTGTGTATGTGGAGTATCATCGCATTTCGATAAAAGGTTATGGATCTACAATGACACGATGGACATTGCGTATGAAGCTGCATTAACTCAATTTTTGGGTTTAAATGGGTTAAGAGTCCATTATTCTTCTCATTTTCACATCTTTCTTTCTTTGCTTTCTTCATTCTCATACCCCTAAGCTCTGTCTCTTCTCCATCTTGCCCTCCTCGAGCTTTCATGGCACGCACCAAGCAATCATGTTATCATTTTGGCTAGGCAAAGGCCTCACACCAAGGCTCGCCACCTGGAGCACAAGGTGGAGCCTCCTCTAGTGTAGCAGAAGATGCTCCCCATAGAGCATAATGACCACCACATAAGAAGAGGAGATGGAAACCGAGCACTGTTGCCCTTCAAATAGATAAGGTGAATCCAATACAGATACGAGCTTCTCATCACGAAAAGATATTTTCATAAGGTTGTTAGACTTGGAGCTGAACGGGATGGGAAGATTTTGGATGCGAGTGTGCAATGGCCCACTAGCAAGAAAGTCAAGTGTTGCAGCTATGGAGGCCCTGCAAATCGTAACAGAGGGGTTTCTCGTTGACTTGTTTGATGATAGAGAGCTAGCAGTCATCCATGCAAATCATGCCACAATCATAGATAAAGACATGAACTTTATCGTTCAGCTTCGACATGGCAAGGGGACTCCTCCATAGGTTATGAGATTAATGATACAAGGTTTTGTAATGAATGTTATAGCAACATAGCATCTTGGAAGGCTAAAACATTTTCTATACTGTGCCAAATTGGAATATTTACACATATATATAATATCTTATGTGATATGTACAAAATTCAAATAATTTAGTAAAGTTTTTTTGTTTCTTGAAACACACGACTCTGAATTTTTGTTTAATATACACCTACATCGAAAGTAGTAATATGTATGGATATGAGTTATGTTATTACCTATCCACAATTGCAAGTGCAGTACTATGTGTTGACATAATTAAATTGAATTATATTAATATATACGAATGCGTCATTCACATACCACACATTATCGTCATACTTACACGAAGCACACATTTCTTCAATAAATATTAATTTATAGGAACAAAGTAAAATATCTTATATTAATTAAGAAAAATACATGTGATGATTGTTGATAGTGATGGCATATACAAAAAGCCGATAGTCAGCAAAAACTCTCATTCGTTCCCTGGCTTTTTCATCGGTGGAGAGGAGGGGCCAGCTTTCAATGAAAATAGAAGCTCCTTCTTTGCTTCAAAAAGTACACACTCCCCCTTCAACTCTTTCTCTAGGAGAAGTAGATCTGATACTTTAGCAAGGTCACCTAATGTAGCAAGACACACATTGCTCCATGGTCAAATAAGTAAAGAAGCTTTGATCACTTGACTAGCAGTACCTTGTCTAATCTAGATGTCACAAGTATCGCTCAAAAAGGTCCAAACTTGGTCAAAGCTCAAATTTTCATGATTGTTCCCTACCCTTGTGGTGAACACTTCTTATGGAAGACCACCAGGTCTGCAACAAGGTTGCCAATATAGTCCTTCAAAGCTGAATCCTTCCATCGATCCACATGCTGAGCTCCTCCTTGCCTTGATGCAAACTCATCTATATACAATATGTCATGAATGACAAAGTCAAATGAAGTAATATAACTAGAAACTAATCTAGAGTTATTAGAAACTGACAAAACTTGACGATAGGGTGCATCGGGTCCCCTAGAGTCCACAATGAAATCTTTGCTAGAAAGTGGTCCCAAATGCCATACTTCAAACATGACAGGTGTAGGTATTATTTTTTGCCAACATTTCATTGTGGACTTTGAGGGACTCAATGCACCCTACCATCAAGTTTTGTCGCATAAAAATATATGGTAGTTAGAAATCTTACCTTCTCTAGATCATCTTGTATCTTCATTTCTTTGTGTGTCAGTGAGGCACCTCTTTGGATAGAGGGATCTACAAACTCCTTGGTAGGAAGCTAGGGCCTTGGTTCGAATAGATCATGTTGTAGTGCATCAAATTCAATATCTAGCACAAGGTAATCTTCTTTAACCGGAGTAATCTGCTCCCGTACTTCTATGATGGCACTCACTGTATTTAAGCTTGTGCTTTCATATCTTCCAATCTCTTCCATCATCAGATATGTATATCCATGTAATCATAATTGATCAAGTCTTCCATCGAATCCCTGACTAGGATAAAAAACAACTCTCCTTCCTTCATTTCCTAATATTGTAGCACATCTAACAGAAGCAAGTACTATACACCATCTACTTTAATGGGAGTCAATGAGGCAAGTTTTTTTTCTTTTCTTGTTTATTGTTGTTTAGTTTTTTTTTTTTTTTTTGTAGTAGTAGTAGTAGTAGTTTTTTCTTGTTTTCTTGTTTATAGTAGTAGTAGTAGTAGTAGTAGTTTTTTTTTTTCTTTCTTCTTTTCTTGTTTATTATAGTGATCGTAGTCGTGGTAGTGGTAGTGGTAGTGGTAGTGGTAGATGGGGTGGTCATAGTTGTGGTAGTGGTAGTGGTACGTATTCGTGGTCGTGGTCGTGGTCGTGGTCGTAGTCGTAGTCGTGGTCGTGGTCGTCGTAGTCATAGTCGTAGTCATGGTCATGGTCATTGTCGTGGTCGTGGTCGTGGTAGTCGTAGTCGTAGTCATAGTCGTGGTCCTGGTCGTGGTCATGGTCGTGGCCATGGTTGTGGTTGTGGTTGTAGTCGTAGTCGTAGTCGTGGTCTTGGTCGTGGTCTTTATCGTAGTCGTAGCCGTGATTGTTAAAGAAAATGAGAGAGGGGGAGGAAGAGAAAAAAGAAGAAGGAACGAGAGAGAGGGAATAAACATACAACATAATGAAGAAAGAGAAAAAGAGAAAGAGATGGAAGGAGAGGAGATAATGAATGGATAAAAAACAAAGAGAGAGTGGTGGCGAGGTCTGGTGCAACACCAAAAGATAGGAAATTGACGAAGGAAATTCGGTATGGCAGCCTCTATACTATGCCAAACTCCCTTCTGCCACAAAGTGAATGAGGTAAGGGCACCACCTAGTCATGGAAGAGCGGACTAGGACGCTATGCAAGAGGGAGAGGAGATTGTGAGGGAGAAGAGAGGAAAACTAAGAGAGGGATAGAGAGAGAGAGTGAAAGAGAGAGAACTACAAAAAAATAGATGAATCAATAAACTTAAGAGATGGAGAACCCTCGGGATATAACCAATATACACAATATGGATACCAATATCATGGGCTTATTACATTGTAGAGCATACATAAGCTATAGTAAAGGAAGGAATTGCATAAGCTCATTTGAGAGAATGGGGAAGGCTCAATAGGGCTAAAGAAGGCCTCTTGGCTCTCTCTCTTCTTGTAAATTACAAAGGAGAAGGCCTCTTTATATAGGCCTTGAGGGTGTTTAGGGAGGAGGTTAAGATAAAATAGGACTTAACACCACCAAAACTGCATTAAGGCAGTTCCACCAATGTGGAAGCTCCATCTATATGTTTTGTTGACCAATTTGTACTCAATCAAGCTCCATCATAGGTGAGTTGTCTCCATTCTCCCCCCTGTAGCTTGAGTCTAAGAGCTCTCCTGTAAAAAAGTATAGCCATCTCTTATGTTAACCCTTTTGCCATGAAGTTCAAAGAAAAAATCAAAAGCAACTATCAAAAGCACACTAGTCACATAAAAATGATAAACTTCAAAGCCAAGAGTGAGTGCTTTACAAAATGCCAAAAATCCAAAAATGGTATGAAGGCATTAATGAGAGTTTTCTAGCAACCCTGATTTGATCTTGTACATATGTAAAATGATGTGGTTTTGATGTTCTATGTGCACCAACTTACACAAATTTCAATTGCTTATTTGGATATAAGCAAATGTGGATTGATACTTTGTATTCCTAAACTTGTCTTGTTGTTTTAGAATTTAGTACTGTGAGTAATCGGGATGACTAAAATGAAGATTTCTCTAAAGGTGTAAACGCCCCGAACAACGTAGTATGCTTAACAATTATGATATTCGCTTGTTTTCAAGATTTAATATAAAAGAGAATGAACACTTAAAGCTAAAAATGAAAATTACTCACAAAATTATAGCCATGAAAATGTAAAAGTAATGGAGACAAGATTGAGGGTTGAAGATGGGCAACCCCCCCCTGAAGGAATGTATTTCTGCTCAACCCAAGTCCCTTAGGGAAGAGCTCAGTTACAATCAACAATATGAGAGAAGAAAAAGGGGAAATCAGCCTTTCTCCATCGTTGATCAGCAGTACATGGATAGGGCTTGCTTCTTGTAGCTAAAATGGAAGAAAGAGCTCGAGAAGGAGGTGCTGTAATGAATTTACAGGCTTGCTGTCTTGTAAAACAGCAGTGATAGAAGAGGGAATATGGAGGAATTTGATAATGGAGAAGTGGGGGATGATGATGGGGATGGATGGGGCCAGTTTCTGGCTATCTGTGGGTGTTGTACATGAGTTTACAGCAAAGAAAAATGATGATCAATGAAGAAAAACGAGCTCTTATTTATAGGAGAGGGGAGAGCTAATACAAAAGGGGAAAGTGGAGTAGCACAAGACAAGTGTCCAGCCACATGTCATGAGATGTGACAAGTGGTGGGACACTTGGAAACTTGTGTGACAAGTGTCTTGACACTTGTCTCTTCTCTATGGCCTTCCTTTTTGGGTTGAATACTGTCAAGAATAGAAACAACCAAATTTAGTAAGCACAGTCAGAGTACAGAACTTACTATTTTTAGAATGACATCCCTATTTTTTAGGACTAGCATTTTTAGGCTAATTCGATGCTCCTAAAATTTAGGGATCTCCTAAAATTTAGGGACCCCCCCAATATGGGTATCATATGAAAGCTTTTTCCGTGTACATCGCAAAAATGGTATCCGAATCTTCATGTGACTTTCCTATGCAAAGAAATGTGCATTTCAAGCTTTCAGCCCACACATGCACATTATACAAGCATTTCATGATCATGCCATCTTGTTGATTGTAACTGTCTGTTCTGGTGGATTTAGCCCACACTTCAAGGCATCAATCCTTTCTGTGTGCGAGTCTAACCCTGATATGCGTGAGTTCTAGTCACAGGCGCCCACTCGGGTCATATAGGTGGAAGTGTGAACTATCTTTTCTCTAACCCACTGCGTGGGTCCACCATAACCTGTGACCACTCATCAGTGGCCAGCTCCAATGCACTTTTCTTTATATCTAATTAGTGCAAAGGAAATAAATTTAATAAATCATTATATAGACAAATTAATGAAAAAGGATACAAATTCTGTTTCTATAGAGTTGTGACAGCCCTCTGGCTTTTATTCAGCTGTCCTTAGCTGAAAAGCTTCTTGATATTGCTGTAGAATATTTGGGTAATCCTTCATGAATTTTTCATCTACCCACTCTGCATCTGTTGTGGGTAGATTTTTGAATTTTAGTAAGAATTTTCGTGTCACAAGGCCACTTCTCGTGGTTCGATCCTTGAGAAATAAAATCTTTTCAGGTTCCAAGAGTTGCTCTATTTCTTCAACTTCTGGGGAATCTTCAGTAATGGGTTTCTTTGGTTCTGGTCCTATGTAAGGTTTTAGCAAACTTACATGAAAAGCATTGTGTATTTTCCAATGAGTAGGAAGCTCAAGTCGATAAGAAACTTCATTTATTTTCTCAATCACTTTGAAGGGTCCAAAGTATCTACTGGAGAGCTTTGGAAAAGATGAATTTTGACCAAAACCTTGTTTGAGCCTGCTTTTATCAAACTTTAGCAAGACATATTGACCTTTTTCAAAAGCCAAAGGTCTTCTTCGTTTATCTGCTTGCTTCTTTTGCCGCTCTTGGGAAACTTTGATAGTGGCTCGAACTTTATCCATTGTGGTTTTTAAATCTGAAGCAAACTCATCAGCAGCAAAAATCTTATCTTTAGTGCGAATAATTGGAGGAGGAATCACTTTACCCTGTACTATTTCATTTGGAGCTTTCCCTGTGGATGAGTGCACTGTATTGTTGTAAGCAAACTCCAATAATGGAAGATATTTCTCCCATTGTGACTTATGTTCACTAACATAAGCTTTCAACATATCCAAAAGAGTGAGATTCATCACCTCTGTTTGGCCGTCAGTTTGAGGATGAAAAGCTGAGGAGAACTTTAAAGTGGTTCCCAAATTCTCAAATAAAGCACGCCAAAAGTTACTTGTGAATTTGGAGTCTCTATCTGAAATGATCTCAGAAGGCATACCATGTAATCTGAAGATATGTTGAATGAAAAGTCTTGCAGCTTGTGCGGATTTCAATGTTTTATGACATGGAATAAAATGTGATTGTTTGCTGAATCTATCAATTATAACCCAAATCATATCATGACCTTGAGGTGTTCTTGGAATACCTGAGATGAAATCCATTGTGATAGATTCCCATAGATCTTTGGGCACTGGAAGAGGTTGCAACAATCCTGGAATCTTCTGCCTATCATATTTGGATTTTTGGCATACCAAACAAGCCTCAATGAAGTTATGTGTATCTTTTCGTAATGTTGGCCAATAAAAGTAGCGCTCAATTGCACTTAGAGTGACTGCCCTCCCTCTATGCCCTGCATAAGGGGGTTCATGACTTTCTTTAAGCACCTTTTGTCGAACAGGAAGAGTGACACAAAGGCGATTGTTCATGAGAAGGTAACCGTCTTTGATGGAATAATCTGGATGAGAACCTCCTTGCTGTAAATTTGACCAAATTGCTGCAAAATCAGTATCTTCATCATAAGTATTCTTCATCGTTTGAAAATCTTCATGATGAGCCACTGTAATAGTTGCAATGCGAGGCACTCTAGAAAGTGCATCAGCAACTACATTTTGTTTCCCTGGAGTGTACATAATTTGAAAATGAAACATAGACAAGAAATTTTCCCATCTTGCATGTTTCTCTTGCAAATGCTTTTGAGTCTTGAAATACTTCAAGCTTTGATGATCGGTTTTAATAAGGAATTCATTGCCTAAAAGATAATATTTCCATATCTTTAAAGCATGAACCACTGCTAAGAGCTCCTTTTCATAAATGTCATACCTTTTCTCCACATCATTTAGACGGCGGCTTTCAAAGGCTACGGCATGGCCTTCTTGATTTAGCACTGCACCAATACAATCACCGCAAGCATCTGCTTCCACCACAAATGGTTTTACCAGATCTGGAATGATAAGAACAGGTCCAGAAGTAAGAGCTGTTTTCAGCCTTGTGAAGGCTGCCTTCTCTTCTTCCTTCCATTGGAAAGAGATCTTCTTCTTTGTAAGGTCATGAAGTGGAGAAGCCATATGTGCAAAATGCTTGATGAAGCGGCGGTAATAAGAACATAAGCCAAGAAACGATCGCACCTCATGTACATCACGAAGATGAGGCCATTCTTGGATTATCCTGATCTTTTCAGGATCCATCTGAATCCCTTCAGAAGAGATGACATGCCCAAGGTAATTTATTTTATGCATGAAAAATTCACTCTTTTTACCATTTACCAAGAGTTGATTTTGTTGTAGTAATTGTAGAACAATTTCCAAGTGTTGATGATGCTCCTCTTCATTCTTACTAAAGACAAGAATATCATCAAAGAAAGTACCGACATATTGTCGATGCTCTCTAAAGATGCGCTCCATCATTCGATTAAAGGTGGCTGGTGCATTGGTTAATCCAAAAGGAACCACCAAGAATTCATAAAGACCGTATGAAGTGTGGAAAGCAGTTTTGTGTACATCTTGTGGTATTACCCTAATTTGATGATAACCACTCTTTAGATCAATGCGGCTGAAAACCTTTGAGCCTCCTAGACGATCCAAAATGTCATCAATTCTGGGAATAGAAAACCGATTCTTCACAGTGATTTTGTTGAGGGCTCGATAATCAATGCACATCCTGAATGTGCCATCTTTCTTTTGAATAAGAAGAACCGGTGAACAAAATGGTGAGCTACTTGGCCTAATTAGCCCACGGTTGAGTAGGTCTTCGACTTGCTTTCTGATTTCTTCTTGTTGAAGACGGCTCACACGGTATGGTGCTATACTAGGAGGAGAACTGCCCAGGATAATATCAATATGATGGTCTTCTGGCCTTTCTAGGGGAAGCTGATAAGGAAGATCTTCCGAAAAACAATCTTTATACTTTTCCAAGAGCTGAAGTTGCTCTTGGTTTTCAGCATTCATATTATCTTTTACATCAGTGACATAAAGCAGACAACATTGAACACAATCCTTAATTGCTCTAGAGACTTGCATATGGCTTACCATAGGTATGGTGTCTCCAGAAACTCCAGCTTGGATTTCGTACTTCTTGCCTTTGTTGGTGAGTTCTACCTTCTTTTTCTGAGAGAAAATGGTTGAATCTACTCTATGATTCCAGGGCATGCCAAGAATCACATCGCAACCATCAAGGTCTCCGATACAGAAGGTATCTTCGTCACTGTAGCCTTGAATTTGAAACTTGAGCTTGCCAATGTAGGGTATCACAGTCTTCACTGTGTCACCTTCATCAGCATTTAAAGCTTGGCGAACTTCTGCCGGAGTGTCCATCTCTTCATTCTTTAATCCAAGCTCTTTAGCTAATTGCAAGGAAATGATATTTTCATTTGCCCCAAGATCTATCAAGAATAGTGCTTGCTTACCTTGCAACTGTCCCCAAGCTTTTAATAATTTGCGCGTCTCTGGAGTGTGAGTTGTGTTTGCAACTACATCACTGATAGCATTGATTTTCACTGGCGACTTAGGCTTGTTGTCAGAAACCTTGCTTTGTCCCTTGTTTGGACATTGCTTCGCTATGTGGCCTGTTTGTCCACATTTAAAGCACTTCCCTTCTTTCATGAAGCGTTGCTTTTCTTCTTCGGAAAGTTGCTTTGCTTGTGGGTATAGATTGGAGCGAAATTGAGGAGCATTAGGAGGTGCATAGGGCTTCATCTTCTTTTGATTTGATGGCTGCTTTTGCCACTGTTTTTGTCCTTCATTTGGGGCTGAATACTCCTCATCATCAGCTACTCTCTTCTTATCATTCTTTTGGAATGATTTGTTGCCATTGTGCTCCATTTCCCATGTCTCAGCATGGTCAATGAGTTCCCTGAGACTAGAACAATGATAATGATTAAGAGCAGTACGAAGTTTAAAATGCAAACCTCCTTGAAACTTCCTAAGCTTTTTCGAACTGCTGATCTTCTTGAAATGTTGGACCTTCAAAAGTAGCTCCCAAAATCTCTTGGTATAGTCACCAAGTGACTCATTTTTCCTTTGCCAAAACAGATCCCATTCCATTTTTACATCTCTTTTGAAATGAACAAGAAGAAATTGGCTTTGTATCAGGCAAACAAAGGACCGCCATGATTTTGGGGCAGCATGATCATATTCCAACCCCGTCCACCAAGTATGGGCTAAGTCGGTTAAATGTAAAGCTGCAAACTTAATCTTTTCTTTTTCTTTATACTTGTCACGACCATACAAAATTTGAAATTGACGAATAAACTTCAGAAGAAGATCAGGATTTCGGGAACCATCATACATACTGAACTTGATCTTCTTTTCAAGTTGAGATAGTGACTTAGTCTTCTTCTTCTTCTTATGCCTTCGTCCATGCTCGGATCTTGAGGTTGAAGATGATGAAGTGCTTGATGGGGATGAAGATGGAGACGAGGGTGAAGAATGTCGATGCCTTTGACGATGATGAGGTCTTCCACGAGAAGGGTGTGACTCTTCATTACTAGAAGAGGATCCATCAGAATAGGCGCCAGATGACTTTGAAGAAGAGGATGAGCTTCGACGCGATCTCTTTCTTGAAGTAGAATGGGACTGCCTCTTAGAAGTAGTTGGACTTCTTGATCGGCTCCTTTCATTGGTATGGCTTTGTTTCCTTGAAGTAGATGGGCTTCTTTCCTTGAATTCTTTGGGATTCTCAACTTTTTCTAGTTTGAGAAGTTGCTCACGAATTTGCTGATTCTCCTCTCTAAGACTTTGAATGGCTTGAAGGATAGCACTCGATTGATCCATTGAGACTAAAGAAAAAAAATATGCTCAAGCACTCAATGCAAGGGCTGAAAACAAACAAACTTATAGTTGTAAGCACTACCAGTGTTGGGGGTGAGGACCGAGCCAAAGCTCTGATACCACTGTAAACGCCCCGAACAACGTAGTATGCTTAACAATTATGATATTCGCTTGTTTTCAAGATTTAATATAAAAGAGAATGAACACTTAAAGCTAAAAATGAAAATTACTCACAAAATTATAGCCATGAAAATGTAAAAGTAATGGAGACAAGATTGAGGGTTGAAGATGGGCAACCCCCCCCGAAGGAATGTATTTCTGCTCAACCCAAGTCCCTTAGGGAAGAGCTCAGTTACAATCAACAATATGAGAGAAGAAAAAGGGGAAATCAGCCTTTCTCCATCGTTGATCAGCAGTACATGGATAGGGCTTGCTTCTTGTAGCTAAAATGGAAGAAAGAGCTCGAGAAGGAGGTGCTGTAATGAATTTACAGACTTGCTGTCTTGTAAAACAGCAGTGATAGAAGAGGGAATATGGAGGAATTTGATAATGGAGAAGTGGGGGATGATGATGGGGATGGATGGGGCCAGTTTCTGGCTATCTGTGGGTGCTGTACATGAGTTTACAGCAAAGAAAAATGATGATCAATGAAGAAAAACGAGCTCTTATTTATAGGAGAGGGGAGAGCTAGTACAAAAGGGGAAAGTGGAGTAGCACAAGACAAGTGTCCAGCCACATGTCATGAGATGTGACAAGTGGTGGGACACTTGGAAACTTGTGTGACAAGTGTCTTGACACTTGTCTCTTCTCTATGGCCTTCCTTTTTGGGTGGAATACTGTCAAGAATAGAAACAGCCAAATTTAGTAAGCACAGTCAGAGTACAGAACTTACTATTTTTAGAATGACATCCCTATTTTTTAGGACTAGCATTTTTAGGCTAATTCGATGCTCCTAAAATTTAGGGATCTCCTAAAATTTAGGGACCCCCCAATATGGGTATCATATGAAAGCTTTTTCCGTGTACATCGCAAAAATGGTATCCAAATCTTCATGTGACTTTCCTATGCAAAGAAATGTGCATTTCAAGCTTTCAGCCCACACATGCACATTATACAAGCATTTCATGATCATGCCATCTTGTTGATTGTAACTGTCTGTTCTGGTGGATTTAGCCCACACTTCAAGGCATCAATCCTTTCTGTGTGCGAGTCTAACCCTGATATGCGTGAGTTCTAGTCACAGGCGCCCAATCGGGTCATATAGGTGGAAGTGTGAACTATCTTTTCTCTAACCCACCGCGTGGGTCCACCATAACCTGTGACCACTCATCAGTGGCCAGCTCCAATGCACTTTTCTTTATATCTAATTAGTGCAAAGGAAATAAATTTAATAAATCATTATATAGACAAATTAATGAAAAATGATACAAATTCTGTTTCTATAGAGTTGTGACAAAAGGGAATAGAGGAAGATGATTTGGAGGATACGTGGGATGAGAAGCTCTTTGATTTTCTCCATGCAACTAAAAATTCATCCAGATTCATTTACATCATAGATATTCTCAATGTTCTCTTTGATTTGCAAGAGCTCTTGAGGATCTTGAAGACAAACTGAAGGATTATAGGAGGTGTTATGATAAACATGTGCAAGACTTAGAGATTGAGGGATTTGTCCATTATAGTGATTTAGTGGAAGTTACCAATGCTGATAGAACAACTTTGAAAACAAGGTTTAGCCTCATTGATGAGGAATTCAAGAAGTGGGAAGCAAATTGCCATTTTCATCGAAATCAACATCAATGTCTTCTTGTCCACAAGGATGTTGGATTTCCTGTGTATCTTCAATATATGGATAATTGTTCTTCAAATACAATACAAGAGAAGAAGACAAAGGATATTGCAAGTAAAGATAAAGAGGTTGAAGAGAAGGGGAAAATGTTTTAGGAAGATGTTGAGAACCAACTAGTGCAAGGATTTGATGTTGCTTTGTTTAAAAGTAAGAACTTTGCAAAAGTGGAAGAAACGGAGATAGAGTTTAGTGCAAAGATTGAAGAAGGTCCTCTTGATTGTGTCCCAACATTGTCTAGTTACCTCATCAACAAAAAGAGATATATATTGCTAAATGATATTCAACAACTTTTTTATCTTCGAGAAGATTACTAATTAGCAATCCTTGCACGATGGGCCCAAAATGATAATAATTGTATAGGTTATGAATAGGAACTACTAGCAAGTCTTGATGTTGAGGGAGATAATTTTCAAGACAACTCTGTAGCCTTATAATCATATATTAATCAAATTGTGGAATATGAAAAGGAGGGGCTACCTATCGAGAAAGAGTTCTCACAAGCTAAACAAAAACTTAATATTGATGACATGGGGTATGAAGAGAAACTGAAGTCTCCATTAGAGAAGAAATCAAAAAGTTCAATAAATCTTTATGATGATAGTCTTCTTGAAGAAGATGAAAACCTTAAGGTATGAAAGATTATTTTAAGATATCCATTGAGGTTTATATTAGAGTTTGTTATATATTATAAATAAATATTATAGGATATTTATCTATTGACATCTTACACTATTGTGGTTTATTGTGCCTATAGAAATTGAGATCCATACAACTTTCTTGGAAGAGCCAAGGGATCAAGGCCATTGAAGCTTGGCAAAAGTCAAGGCCTTGGTCATTATATTGGAAGCTTAAATAATCAAACAGTTGAAATTTATCATGCAGGTTATCAAGCTCTCCAAGCCTACCAATGATGGCTTTGAAAGCTAGCTCCAAGGTCATTGGATCCCAATTTTTCAATAGAGGATCAAATAATACTATTTTGGTGGAGAAGGAAGAAGTTGTAAGAGTTTTTTGCTTCATGCCTGGATATAGTGGATCTATGACATGATACTTTGGAGTTCTTGGCTCTTATTTTCTATCGCATGTAGAAGGTGCTAAGAATTTGAAGTTCCTTCCAAGCTATAGGAAATAAGAGTTCTTGAAATATAGAGGTCTTATGGAGTGGGATGAAACAAAAGATTCCTCTAGTAGCCCTAGTGAGTTGCTTGAAACTAGAGACTCTTTTACATAGAGTCAAACTAAAAGATGTCAAGGGTTTCTTGAAACCTATCTTTTTTCATATATTTGTCTACTTTGTAACCATTCTAAAAATATTTGCTTTGCACAAGAGTTTAAATATCTCTCTTTTCTTCTTTGGGTGACAGTTTGCATAGTCCTTGCAAAATATGATATATTACTTGATATGGTTATGTCTTTGAGCTTGAATGTATATCAAATTGTCTATAGAACCATTGAAAGATCTATAATAAGTTGTATAGACAAATAAGGTTTTCCATTTATTCTATACAATTTCACTTTCAAACAGGAGTAAATATTTGACCAAGTGGCTAAATCTTAATCCCATATTTGAGAGTGGGACTCGGGGGATTGCTTATATAGCATCTAGGAAAAATGTCACGTTCAAGTAAGGGGATAAGATTTGACCATGTGTCCAAATATTAATCACATTAGCAATTCCCAAACTTTATGAAAATTTCCAAATTCCTAAATATGTGGTTTTTGTATCTTCCATCTCCATATCTTGTGTATCTAAAGTATTTTGTTCTTGCTTGATAATGTGATTATTCCATACCTTGGGTTGATCAAATAGATAGAGATCCATATTTCTTGATAAAATATGGAGCATGGTTGTATAAAATATACTGGATAGTTAAAAAATAAAGAAATTTAATTTAAAAAATTATATGAGAGACAATGAAGAGACATACATATGCAAACTTCTTACCATATAGTGAGTGAATGTTGATCACCCCAAGCTTCTGTCATTGCCTTTTTAAAAAGGTTCAAGTGGTTTTTGAAGTCTTTGAGATCATCATCATTCCATTCAATTTTATCACAATAAAATAATACTTTGTCTAGTGTTTCACAAACATTGACTTTTCTATTTTGAGCTTATCCATTATCAGTATGATCCTTAATTGCATTAAGTAGGGACTTCCACTAATTATATTTAATAGTTGAGCCACCATTCCTAGAGTTTATCTTACAAAGTCTCCCATGATATCTTAGGAACCTTCTATCCTTCACTCCACCAATAGATGGCTTTTTGGGGACACAATTGCCATCCTTAGACTTTTATAGATTCCATTCAATAACAACATTACCACCATGCAAACCAATTGTAGATAAAACTTTTTCAATCTTTGTTATAGCATCTATTCTTTCTAGTAATGGCTTCAACTTCCATGCAAACCCTATATAAAAATGAATAAGATTTTCAATTATTCTAAAAAGCACATGAAGTGTACTAATATAGGCATTCACTAAAGGAATATCTACTTTGAATGCTCCTAGCCACCAGATGTTGTGTTTAGATTGAACATTAAATGATATTGAGTGATTACAATGACTTGATAAAAGTGCTCTATTCATCAAAGTAATAGAGATCCTCTCTAATTTTGTGCATTTCAAAATCTCATGTTCATCAAGTTTAATCACAAATCTAGCCACTCCTTATGCCTATTCTAGTTACAAGTCATAAAATCTAATCATTAAACATTGTAGGGTGGGCAACTCAAGGAAAATATTGTTAAATTCATTGAATACAACTTCTTTTTTCCTTTCCTTGAAGCTAGCCTTAATATGGAAAGGCTCACCCAGAATCTCCATCACTTTATTATTCACTCTTTGTCGGATAGTTCTAACCAGAGATGGCCTTGTAAGTATGCAATTGTGTACCTCTCCTTGCTTCATATTTGATTGTAAAAGCTGGAAAAGTTGTAGATAAGGATCTCAACCGATACCAATACTATCTAGTGTCTTCTACATTAACTTAGTATCCAAAGAATGATCCTTTATAAATGACCACTACAAGGATATCACATAGCGATGCCGATTAGTGACGACAAATAGCGGCGTCGCTATTTGTCATACCCAGAGAAAAAAAACACGGGCCGAAACCCGAGTGCGTTTCATTTCACGCATTCATGAAAGTTTTCGAGAGGGAGAGCAAGAGAGAGAGCGACTGTTTTGCTGAGAGGGAGAGAAAGAGAGAAAGAAGGCTTCTCACCACCGCCGCTACCGCCGTCATTCACGAAGAAGAGGAGGATGTGTACGGAGGACGAAGAGGAGCCACCATGGAGAAGAGGAGCCGCCAAACCCTTCTTCGAGTCTTTATGGTGAGTGCATTCTCTCTATCTTTTACTTGTTTAGAGTTTAATTTGTGTATATTGAGAGAGAAAGAGAGGGAGAGGGAGAGGGAGGGGGAGGAAATGAGAGAGGGAGAGGAAGAGGGAGGGGGAGAGAAAGAGAGGGAGAGGGAGAGGGAGGAAATGGGAGAGGGAGGGAGAGGAAATGAGAGAGGGAGAGGGAAGGAGAGTGCATTCTCTCTCTCTTTTACTTGTTTTTTGTATAATTTGTGTATATTGAGAGAGGGAGAGGAAATGAGACATTAAACATAATAGGAAAATGAGAGAGAGGGAAAGGGAGAGGGAGGAAATGGGAGAGAGAGAGAAAGAGAGGGAGAGGGAGAGGGGGAGGAAATGGGAAAGGAAGGGAGAGGGAGTGGGAGAGGGAGGGAGAGGAAATGAGAGAGGGAGAGGGAGGGAGACATTAAACATAATAGAGAAATGAGAGAGGGAGAGAGAGAGGGAGGGAGAGGGAGAAGAAATGAGAGAGGGAGAGGAAGAGAGCAAAAGGAAATGAGAGAGGGACAGGAGAGAGAAAAAGAGAGAAAATATGTTAAACATAATAGGGAAAGAGAAAAAGAGAGGGTGAGGGTAAGGGAGGAAATGAGAGAGGGAGAGGAGAGAGAAAAAGAAATGAGAGAGAGAGAGGAGAGAGAAAAAGAGAGAAAGGGTAAGGGTGAGGGAGGGAGAGGAAATGAGAGAGGGAAAGAAAGAGAGAAAAGGAAATGAGAGAGGGAGAGGAGAGAGAAAAAGAGAAAAAAATCATTTAACCTAATAGGGAAAGAGAGAAAGAGAGGGTGAGGGTGAGGGTGAGGGAGGGAGGGAGAGGAAATGAGAGAGGGAGAGAAAGAGAGGGAGAGAGAGAAAAATCATTAAACCTAATAGAGAAAGAGAGAAAGAGAGGGTGAGGGTGAGGGAAGGAGAGGAAATGAGAGAGGGAGAGAAAGAGAGAAAAGAAATAAGACCTTACAATAAGCTCATCCTAGGCTCATAGGGTTAGGCCGATCCTCAACAAACCTAAGGGATATATGGCTAGAGAACCCCATCACACTTGTGCCTCCTAGCATAATGTTATTCCTGCAAAGAGACCTCTCATACATGGGGCTTGTCTTAGCCTCCACCACGCAAGTATACAATAAAGGCAATCAGCCTATCATTTTAAAAAACATAGATTTTTCATAAAGTAAATCCAAAAATAACTTTGGATATTCCATAAAAATCAATCTCTTCTTAAAAAGACATACAAAAAACTAAAACAGCATCATTCATATGCTTCACAAAACTAAAACAGCATCACCATAAGATCTCTTAGGAAACTCATCCTCAACTATCAATTTTAATTAAAAATATATAATATAAAATCACTTGCAAGGAAGGACACTCTTTTATCATTAACCCTCTTTCTTCCTTAGAATAGTCGTAGGAACAAATTTGTACTCTAACAATCATATATTTGAGCATAATAACTATTTTGAGGTTTATTCCATGAGTAGTAGTAGTAGTATAATGCAACCATCAAGCTAGAGATCATGCTTTGGTATCTGTGGAGATCCCAATCTCATGCCCTCATAGAGATTGTACTGTATAATAGTGTGGAGAGAAGGTGGGTTAGTTGTAAATGGTAAATGAGAATTCTATTGATGATGGAGAGAAGATGAGGTGATTCAAATTCTATTCTTAGTGAGTGCAACCTACCCATAGTATGGCATCCATGACCAATTGAAATTAATAAGACTTTGAAATCCTACCTCGAGTATTATAAGTATTGTTTTGTGGTGGATTTTCTTGCCATAATTCAATGTCAATTTGTGCTTGTGTTTTCCACGGTGTGTTGACTATGGGTATCAAATGCTCTAGTTGGATCTCTCTCTCTTTCTCCTCTCTCTTCTCTCAACCCTTCTCTCTCCCTCAATCTTCCCTCTTTCTCTCTTCCTATACTCTCCCTAAATTTTTCTCTCTCCCTATCTCTTTTCTCTCTCTATCTCTCTTTCTATTTCTACCTCTCTCACTTCTCTCCTCTTCTTCTCTAACTTTACTCTCTCCCTAACTCTTATCTCTCTCTTCATCTTTATATAAGTAGTCGTAGTCGTAGTCGTAGTCGTAGTTGTGGTCGTGGTCATGGTCGTAATCGTAATCGTAGTCATAGTTATAGTCGTGGTCGTAGTCATGGTCGTGGTCATGGTAGTCGTGGTCGTAGTTGTAGTCGTGGTCATGGTTTTCCATGGTGTGTTGTCTATGGGTGTCAAATGCTCTAGTCGGATCTCTCTCTCTCTTTCTCCTCTCTCTTCTCTCAACCCTTCTCTCTCCCTCAATCTTCCCTCTTTCTCTCTTCCTATACTCTCCCTAAATCCTTCTATTTCCCCGTATCTCTTTTCTCTCTCTATCTCTCTTTCTATTTCTACCTCTCTCACTTCTCTCTTCTTCTCTAACTTTACTCTCTCCCTAACTCTTGTCTCTCTCTTCATCTCTATATAAGTAGTCGTAGCCATAGTCGTGGCCGTGGTCGTGGTTGTAGTCATAGTCGTAGTCATGGTCATAGTCATGGTTGTCGTGGTCGTGGTCGTGGACGTGGTCGTCGTAGTCGTGGTTGTAGTTGTGGTCGTAGTCATAGTCCTGGTCATGGTCATGGTCGTGGTCGTCGTAGTCGTAGTCGTAGTTGTAGTCGTAGTCGTGGTCGTGGTCGTGGTCATGGTCGTGGTCGTAGTCGTAGTCATAGTCGTAGTCCTAGTCGTAGTCGTGGTCGTAGTCGTAGTCGTATTCGTAGTCATAGTCATGGTCATGGTGGTCATGGTGGTCGTGGTCGTGGTCGTGGTCATGGCCGTAGTCGTAGTCATGGTCGTAGTCATGGTGGTCATGGTCGTAGTCGTAGTGGTTGTCGTGGTCGTGGTCATGGTCGTGGTCATGGTCGTGGTCGTGGTTGTGGTCTGATCGTGGTCGTGGTGGTCATGGTCGTGGTCATAGTCATAGTCGTGGTCGTGGTCGTAGTCATAACGTAGAAAAAGAAAGAGAGATAGAAGGAGAGGATAACAATTTAAGAAAGAAAAAAAAGAGCGCAAGCACATCATGTTTTAATTCAAGGAGCACCGGGCTCTCACCCGTACAATTTGTAAATGTAGATGAGCGGAGCTAGGAAGATAGAAGGACAATGGGAAAAAGGGCCTGGCTAGTAAAAAAGGGGAAAAGGGGATGACCGCCCAAAAGGGATTTAGGGTTTTGTATATAAAGTTGAAAAGTGAATGAGAAGCTCATTCTTGTGTGTGGCCAAAAGTAGCTCTCTTATTCTTCTTCTTCTTCTTCTTGCTTGCTTGAGCTTGTGCTTGAGAGAGGGAGTGTGAGAGTGTGAGGGAGTGAGCGTGTAAGGGTGAGGGACCAAGGAGGAGAAGCTCTCCATCTTCTCCTCTCTTCTTCTCTTCTCTTCTCTTCTCTTGTCTTGCTCGCGGCAATGGAGCTTGGAGCGTGGAGCTTGAGGATGGAGCTTGCTTGAAGCTTGCACTTGGATCGTGGAGCTACCGGAGTGCGGGTGTTGTACTGCTGTGCATCCGAGGTGTGAAATCCACCAAAATGTTGTGTGTGTGACATTTGATACTTTGTACATATTTAGTCGTTGTGTTTGCATTTGTTTTGCGTGGGCAGTATAGTGAAGAGGGTTTGGAGCAAGCGGAACTTATCTGTAATGCTCTAGTTGGCATGTCTTGCCAAGTGGTCAGTCAACCTAGACGAGGAGGTTTTGATCAACAGCTCACAGAGCTTTGGGAGATGTGGCTAAGACTAGCACAGACTCTGAGATTGGTTATGTATATGGTGCTTTGATATTCGTAGGTGTGGTTGGTGGAGTTCTTTGTGAAGCTCAATATTTTCAAAATGTCATGCATGTTAGCTTCCGCATTAGATCTTCTATGATTGCTGCTGTATTCCGTAAAACATTGCGGTTGAATCATGAAGGAAAGAATTTTAGGCTTCAATTTGTGAAAGGTGTTGAATGCATCTTGGTACATGCCAAATGAGAAAAGGGATCTTTTCAAGAATAAAAGGTTTCTGATATTCCAGGTGCTCTCTTCTTTGATGTTGATGGAGTGGTAGATCCCACCTTCAATTTTCCCACATGTTACCATCACAGTCAACTTTTTCTGCTGCTATATCTTCTCTAGGCATCTACAATAGTGGTACCTTGGTTGTATATGATGGGGCAGGAATAGAGGAGCCAAAAGAAAAAGCAAGAAGGGGATGACTATTTTCAAATGGGGGCTTTTTGGAGGGAGAAAAGGAAGGATGGCGCCCTGTGAGCGTGGAAAAATTCGGAGACGTGCACTGCACAGCGATCATGCCAGAAGGAAAGGGGGAAGCATTAGTCACGACGAAGCGACAATGACGAGAGGAGGAGAAAGCTGTGAAAGTCGAATTCTATGTATGGATGCTACTGTAGAGGGGATCTAACAGAAGACCTGCTGTCGAAGAAGAGGAACGTGGCTTCTGTAGCAGAAGATGAGGTCCTAAAAGGTGAACGTGGAAGATGACGATATCGGTATGATGGATGATATTGCTAAAGACAACGAAGTCAAAATGTTGCATACGACGTAGTTGACAAAGGGAAAGGAGCACAATCGAGAAAAAGCATCAGCGTTCACTATAACAGAGGAGAATCGAGGGACTTCGGCAAGCTCAGAAAAGACGAAGGAGGAGTGTTGCGTGGTCCTGAAGCTGAATTGACGTTAGTCAATCAGCGGACTGAAAGGATGAATGTGGGGAGGACCTCGTAATGTCTGCACATCCAAGATAGCCTCACAGATAGCCATGCCCTTTTCTCGCTCACCAGAAAACATCTGTACTGGCAATTGCTCTCCGGGATCATCCTCAATGATGGCCGTCTAGCTTATTGGGTTGATCGAAATGCATGTGAAGGATGCTTCATGCTACCCGCCAGAGCATTGTCCATAGTTTGGATTGAGGATCTGCGTTATTGGAAGTGGGAACCTATTGCAAATTCATGGTTTTAAGAGGGTGCTTACTTGAAAACTGTATGCTGGTTTGAAGTGCGGGGACAATTTGAGATGCTTTTCCAGCCTGGACTTTATATAGTGTCATTCAGCGCCACCTACCATTTGCCCGGCCAATACACAGCAAGATGATCCCGCAAATGCGCATGTTGCAGCCTAGGAAATGCAGGGAGCTTTAACCTCGGGAAGTCTGGATGAAACAGAACGCATTCGTGCTGTACTGGATAAATTTCAGAAAGCTGTGGAGGACCTCCGGATGTTTACATTGAAGAAGCCTGAAGTTGGTATTACAACAATTCGATGACTGTTCAAGCAGTGCTGAAAGATGAAACATTGAAGACTGTTCTTTACACAAGATCTGAGGGTGAAGAATTCTGTCAGACTGGATGCTTCAAAAGAGGTTCACCACACCCAAGAAGTATCACCTTTGATAACAGATTGGAAGAGTTGTAGACTGATGGATCTAGTGCTATTCTAGAAGCCAATAAAGCAGATCATCTTGCAAGTGAAATCCCTTTTGTATATGCTAAAGTTAGAGATTTACAAATTGAAGACATTGAATCACTTCTCAATGATTACAAAGAATTAGATTTTGAAGTATTATGCTCTTTGTAAAATAGTGAAGAGTTTAACACAAGTGAAGCATGCCAGTGACAGCCCTTGCTGGAAACCTTATATGTATCTTTTGGTGTTAGAAAGCTTGTTAGAAACAAACCGAACCTTCTGCAAAATTATAGAATCCAGCAATAACGCATTGCCATAGAGTATGTTAAACTCGCGCAGGGTTTAATAATTGCTGATCAGAAACTGGTCTTTGATTACTGGAACCGGTGGTGTCTGGATTCAATAGCTCTTCAAGCTGTGAACAGCAAGTTTATTGAACATATGCATGTTAAATCAGTAATCTTTGCATTCAATATGAAGAGTTTGGAGTTTACTATGGCATAGCCTGATCTCACTTGTTTAATCTTCTATCTTGGAATTTCTTAAGAACCTCTGTGGTTGCGACTTTACTTTCAAAACCCTTTGACAGCGGAAGAGGAGGTAACACGAACGGCACGGAGGTAAGCTCACTACACCCATAAGGTAGGCATTGCGCATCGGTTATGTGAGAGGTAGCCATTAGTGCTCGGCTTGGAACACTTGAAACAATAAGCAGTCCGAGGGTTTCGGCGGTTGAGTGAAAGCTCCCACATTTTGGTTCCGTTGCCGGGACCAACGGATTCAAGCCTTGAGCGCTTGCGTGCTTCGAATCAAGCATTGGAGTAGGGTTTTCCCCAAACCGGTGCTTGAGGTGGATAGGTAGGAAGCGAGGGGGTTGAAGAGGGTATTCAATCTCCTTAGCAAGTAGGTTTTTTGCTTTCTTGAGATTTATGTTGTGGAATGGAGTAGTGTAGGTATTTATTTTGTGATCTGGATGCATTTAGGATAGGAAAAAACAAAGAAAAAACAAGCAACCTGTAGGGTTTTCTGTTGCTATATAACAGGCTAAAACAGGGAAACAGGGGACCAGATTCAAGTTTCTGGGTGAGACAGGGACATGGAACTAGCTATAAGGTTCTGTAGCGCTGGGAAAGGACCTTAAGAGGCCTAGGAGGCCAGGACAAACCACATTTCCTCGGTTGGCCTTTTGTGAGAGAGAGAGGGAGAGAGAGCTTCTGGTTCACAAGACAAGGAAGCGCTACCCCGATTTCTAGGTGCCAGCGATTCGTGCTGCTCCAGGTGAGTCTGGTGTCTTCCAATAGTGCTCTAATCAGATCTAGGAAGTCTGTGGTAATTGCGTGCAGCAGACAGTAAGGAGGGGTCAAACGCGCCAGAATCGCGGCTCAAACGTGCGGGAATCGCGCCCACCGCCGACGCAGTCGGACCAACTCACAATGGTCTGATTCCCAGAATCGGACCACCCGAGTCTTGGGGTCGGACCGTCCGACTGAGGGAGTCGGACCAAACCTGTATGATTCCTAGAATTGGACAGTCCGATCGGACGTGCCACGTGGCACTCGGACCACTCAGATTCAGACCAACCCGTCCGACTCAGACACTCGGACACTCGGACCAGTCCGAAATCGGACCAGCCAGAATCGGACCACCCTGTCTGGTCCGATTTCCAGAATCGGACCACTTTGAAAATCGGACCACTTTATGATCTGACCCCTAGAATCGGACGTGACCAAAATCGGACCACTGGTCCGATCGGACCCACCCAAAATCGGACGTCCGATTCTGATAATCGGACTCCTGAAAATCGGATATCTGAGAATCGGACAGAAAACTGTCAAAATCGGACACGTGTCTAGAATACAAATTTTGATACATCTAAACCCCGAGACTGACCCCAAAGGCTACATAGAGCCAAAGGCACATCACCGATCCATAACTAGGCTGAAACTTAGAGCAAGTAGTTCAAAATTTGACTATAAATGGTCCTCCAAATTGCACATGGTGTTTACCGTAACGGCCCTATGGGCCCGGGGGACTACCCCCCCCGGACCCCTGCAGAGGGGGCTCTACCCCCTCCTCACCTAAACCCCGAGTAGGTTGGAGAGAAAACGCGCGCTGTGACAGGACCTCCAAATTGGAACCTAGTGTAGCAATGGCTCTACACGAGCATGAATTCTCACTTGCAAAAGAGCAACCAAAAGCCCATACCCGAACAGAGAGAAACAGAGACCCTAGAACATCAATGGGCCAGGCCAATCTAGCCATCAAGGGCAACAAGGCCACACCACGAGAACACAAAGACATTGTGTTCAGACCATGTCTAGTCAGAGCGAAATTCAACATCAGCAAGCTGCAAATGCCAAGATGACCAGACATGATACTCTTGACGAGAGATGTACCTTGTGTTGAGATATCGAGCTCCACTCGTGATATGCCAGGGTGACCATTCTGCATTTATGTCACCGACTTGTCAGTTACAGATGCGTTTGGTACACCGCCCATGAATAATAGCTACATGATAGCTATCCTTATCTACTCTAGTTCGTGGCTCAGTTAGTATGCCACCTTAGTTAGTTGAGTTTGGTTTGAGACCCATATATAGGGTTCTTCTATTTCCTTGTACTAGACTTTCTTTTTGGCTTACACAACTAAGAAGAGGAAAAACTGTTTTCAGCCTCCACCCTTGTGTGTATTCCCCCGTTGTGCAAGCAAGAAAGCTACAAGTGAGACTCCTTCCTTCTCTCCCACAATCTTGACATGGTATCAGAGCCTTGTTCATGGTAAGGAGCTCAAGAAAGCAAGCCAAGCTCGCAGTGTTCTAGTAAGAGGAGCAGTGTTGCTTTCATTTTCTCTTTGGGAGCACATCTCTGCAGGTAGCACAATCGCAAATTGCAAGAGTGCATTGTCTCAAGTTGAGGCGCCCTTCGCGGCGACGCTATTTTTTTTATTCGAGGCCATTTCGGGGCCTGTTTTGGAGGCGGAAGTTTTCTGCACGCACTCAGGAAAAGGCCCAGTTTTATGCTGTGCAGCCACTGTTCTACAGGTCAGTGAAAAGTTACTGTAGAAATTGCATCGTATGCCTGTGCGCAGAGACATTGGAAGTTACAGAATCATCCTTGTTGCCTGTTGATGCAAAATCGTCACTAGGAAGTGATTGTGTGGATAAATACCACTTTCGTCAGTTTTGCAGATTTTCCCTTGTGAGGCTGAAGCTTTGTTCTCTGCAGTGACAGAATTTTTTGCAGTATTCTGTAATGGCGTCTGATTCTCTTTCACAGATTGTAACTGAAAATCTTGACAAGAACAACTTCCAAGCATGGAAGTTTAGAATGACGAATTTCCTTATGGAAAAATGATATTGGGAATTTGTTGCAGGAAATGAAGAAGAACCAGTTCTTCCTGATGTTCCCAATCAACAGCAAATGCAGGCATTCAAAGCATGGCATGAGAGAGCCAGGAAAGTTATGTACTGGCTGTCTATCAGTATTTCAGACTCTATGATTGTGCATATTCAGGATGCAAGTACGCCAAAGGAGGCATGGGATACTTTGTCAAAAATGTATAGCACAAATACGCAAGCCAGGAAAATGCAGCTCAAGCAAGAGTTGCATAATGTGCAAAGAGAAAGTATGAGCATCAATAACTACCACATGAAGGTGAAGAAGATTGGAGATGCACTTGCTTCCATTGGGTCGCCAGTGGAAGATGATGATTTAGTTTCTGTGACCTTGAATGGTCTAGGAAAGGATTATGCACAGTTTCGGACATCCATTTCAGTTCGTGAAAGATTTCCTGATTTTGAGGAGTTGATTGCTCTTCTAATTTCTGAGGAGCAAAGAAATGGTGGTGCATCTTCTTCAGGAGGAACTTCAAAAGAAATTGTCTTCTACTCAAATGCTGGAAGAGGTAGAGGCAGAGGTAGAGGAGGCCGATTTGGAGGCCGTGGTAGAAATCAGAATATGCAGCAAACTCAAGAAAACCAGTCCTACGGAGGAGGACGTGGTAACTCTAGAGGCAGGGGGAGCCAAAGAGGTCGTGGTGGATGGAAAAGACGCCAAAATGTAAACAATAATGTGGAATGCTACTACTGTGGTAAAATGGGTCATATGGCTAAAGACTGCTATAAAAAGAAGAATGACATCATGAATGGAAAACTGCAACAAGGGAATTATGCATCTTCTAGTAGACAGGGTGATGAAAGAAATGAGCATTTGTTTATGGTGCAGTACATGAACAATTCTGTGACAAGTGCAGAAGAAAGCAACGATGTATGGTATGTTGACTCAGGTGCATCAAACCACATGACAGGTCATGCAGAATGGATGAAGGATGCAAGAAAAATGGAAAAACCAGGATTTGTGGAGACTGGTGATGATACTGCACATCCTATTGTGCAGATTGAAAAAATTCCTTTGTCTATGCAGGATGGGAAAAAGAAATACCTGTCCAATGTATTTCATGTCCCGAATATCACCAAGAATCTGGTTTCTGTTGGTCAAATGGTTGAGCAGGGCTTGCAGGTCAGATTTAATCCTCATGGATGCTTTCTTGAGGATATGAAAAATAAAGGTCGCTTGATAGCAAAAGGAAAGAAGAAGGGCAGAATGTTTACGTTGGATGCATACATGTCTGAATTGAGTGCAGCAATGTTTGCACATGGGATCGGTGTAGTTGCAGATATTGATATTTGGCATAAATGCATTGGTCATGTTAATGTACAGCGACTTAAATCAATACAGGCCCAAAATATTGTTGCAAGATTGCCTAAATTCAAGGTTGCAGAAATGCATAAGGTATGTGAAGCCTGCCAATTTGGAAAACAGGCAAGAAAACCATTTCCTAGACATGTTCAAGAGAGTGAGAAGCCATTGGAATTAATCCATCTGATGTGTGGACTACTAAAGCTGCATCTCTTGGAAGCTGTCATTATTTTGTCACTTTTATTGATGGCTATAGCAGAAAAGTTTGGGTGTATTTTATGAAAAAGAAAAGTGAAGTTTTTGGGCATTTCAAAACTCTTAAAGCTATGGTTGAAAAAGAAACAGGCCTGCAAATAAAATGCCTAAGGTCAGATGGAGCGGGAGAGTACCTCTCAAATGAGTTTGTAAGGTTCCTACAGGAGCATGGCATAAAGCAGCAATATTCATGCAGTCATACCCCACAACAAAATGGAATTGCAGAAAGGAAAAACAGGCATATTGGAGAGGTATCTCGTGCCATGCTCAACGAAAAAGACTTGCCAGGGCTGAAGCAGTTGCTACAGTAGTCTATATAATGAACAGGACTCCCACTGCAGCAATACATGGGATGACTCCAGAGGAGAGGTATACTGGTAGGAAACCAGATATTTCTCATTTGAAAATTTTTGGTTGCATTGCCTATGTACATGTGCCAGATGAGTTGAGATCCAAGTTGGATCCAAAAGCTGAGAAGTGCATCTTTATTGGTTACTCTCTGCAGCAAAAAGGGTATAGATGCTATAACCCTTCTACTCGTAAGTTTATAGTGAGCAGAGATATTGTTTTTGATGAGATGAGTAGCTGGTATAAACCAGTAAATGTGATTGATGATGTAGATGTACAAAATGGTAATGCTGCACAGAATTCACAGTAGCAGTCACAAAATATTAGTGGACCTGGAGCGTCCTCTAGCAGTGGTTCACATTCTTCGCCATGGACAGGCAGATTGAGATCAGGAGAATCTTCTCAAAGTAATGCCGATAGTGGTATGCAGGTATCACAAAAAGGAAAAGAGAAGGTTGATCAGCCCATGTTTGATGTGAATGCAAGTCACTCTTATGTGGATGGTGAATCCAGTGGCTCAGAATAGAGCATTGATGATGAGTTGGGTATTCCTTCTATTGTTACACCTGGAGTAAGGAAGACCAGGGATGTTCTGAGAGCATCTGGGAGTGAACCTACTTTGAGCAGGTCTACGAGAGCTAGGTATCCTGTGGATAGGCTGAAATATGATGGATTTACAGCCATTCACTATGCATATATGGTCAAAGTGATACAGGAACCAGAACCCACTTCTTTTGAGCAAGCCATGGGAAAAGAAAAATGGGAGAAAGCCTTGGATGAAGAAATGGATGCCTTTGGGCAAAGGTGCATCTCTAAGAGTATCCCTGTTTCTAACATGGTTCACACACACAATCATAAAGTGAACTGCTCTCATGCCATCTTTACTGCGAATCCGTGCATAAGCAAATCCATGAGCATGAATCCTGCACAAAGAAATGGAAATCCTCCTCTACATCTCCAATAGAAACCATGACACTGGGACAAGCAGCATACAAATCACCTGCAGTGTTGTTGGCGGCTCTCATGTGCCACCCATGCTCTACATCCATAGGCCATCTATTACTTTCATAAACTCCACGAACTATGAGATTAATCTCTGAACCATGATCCACCAAAGCAACATAAGGCACCTGTTTCTCTCCAATTTTTACCATCATTTCTGTAGTTGTCCTAGCCCAATGACTCCGCGAAAAGTGACTATGCGGTATCAAGACAGGCTCATCAGTTTCAGCATAATGCATAGGCTGAACCCTCTTCTCTATCTATGGAAAAACAGAAGCATTCTCAACTATAACCTCATCCTCATCCTCATCTAATTCCCCAATCAAAACTCCCTGTGTATCAGTAGTAGGCAATGCATGTCTTTTCCTCTTCAGGACCTCTTGGAATTGATCTTGAAACTCTCTTTTGGAGATGCCCAAAACCTCAGAAATAGTAAAAGTCACCTCACTGCCAAGTATCTTGTCATTAAAGATTTTCTTCATGTCCGTTGATGTCTCAATATCGGACATCAATCTAAACCCTGGCTGCTTTCTCTCTCTAGGCTCTTGCCTCTTTTCTTTCTTTTGAGCATCATCCATTTGTCGTTCTAGCCGTGGTCTCAAAGACGGTCCTGCAGTAGGTGGAGTAACAAACTCACCCCCTCTAGTCTTTTTAGCTACACTTGGATTTTCTTCATCCCTCTTACGCTTCTCCTCAACAAGTACATATGCTCCCTGAGATTTAGCCAAGTAGGCATAAATAGTGTACCTGTCAATAGGTGAATCCCAACCTGTCTCAGATCTGATGCTAGAGCCTGCACTAGTCAAAACAGTTTGCTAATTTTTACCCTTGTTTGCCGTCTCCATAGCATAAGTCCATAATGCTGACTGATTCTCTGATCCTTTCTCAATGTGGACTCCATATGCAGAAGCATCTCCTCTAGCTACCACATAAGAAGTACGCGCAGCCATGTCATCCACTAACTTCTTCATTCCGCCTTTCCCAAAGTTGGTAGCAAGCGGAGCTCCTGTTTCAGTCAACCAGATCTTACCATCTTGTCCCCAAAATACCAAATTCTTCCTCCTTGCATCCTGAAAAGATTCACAATCCCTGCAATGCTGATGGTCCGTACTATCACACCAAATACATCTTCGATCTCTCCTAGGTGCACTAGGAGCACTCCTAGGTGCAATAGGAGCACTAGAAGAAATAGTAGGTGCAGTCGAAGCAAACTGCTCTTTCAATTTTCCCACCAATTTTTCTTTAACTGACTCCAGTGTCAAATCCGTTATGCCTTTGATTATGTCATCAAGAGAGGAAGGCACCGACGGAGCGGATGGTTTTGGAGCAGAAGGAGTCAGCATCTGTCTTGGAGCAAGAGGAATAGGAGGAGTAGAAACTGTAGGCACTGGCATAGGCCAAGAAACTGGCTGAGGAAGAGAAGAAATAACAGGGATAGAAGTAGGCATAGGAGCAGAAGACGGTATCGGTGTCATAGAACCATTCTGTAGGCGGTTCTTCCATATCCTTCTCTTGGTCAAAGTTGAGACTGCATCCTGGGCATCTTGCCAATCCGTTTTAAGACACATAGGCTTCGTGCGATCCTCAAGAAGTTCTCCTAATTCTTCCTGAAGAGCAAGATCTGCAGCTTGCAAGAAAATCTCAACTTTCTCAACATCCAATGCTCTTTGTTTAATGGCATCAAGCTGACTATACCTCTCTTCAAATTCTCGTATCAACTCTGAAGCAGCTAAACCTTTGTTTGGCATGTAGACCCACTCTCGGAATGACCGCCGTGTAGCCATCCCAAAGTCCTCAAGGAAATACTCTTCTTTCAGGGCCTTCTTAAAATCTTGCCAATGCGAATTTTGAATAAAAAGATCAGTCACTTTTGCCCTCAAGGCGGGTGTGACAAGACGAAGGAAATACTTACTCATAAGTCCAACTGGTACTAAAATCCCATCTTGATCTCATATGTCTTCAAGTAAGCTGAAACATTACGGCCATCGAATAGCTTTTTCTCATTCTCAACTGCTTCAATCGCCTTAGTCACGCTGATTGCATTCTCCTGCTCCGAATGTAGTTTCCTTTGTTGAGACAACTGTTGTTGATGCAATTGCTGCTGCTGCTGCATATACAATTGTGTCTGCTAATTTTGAAGCTGCATATACATAGACATATTCTGCAAAATCAGCTTTAGATCATCCGTTGAAGTACTTGAAGCAGCAATCAATGATGAAGCTGAAGTAGAGGACACAACAGGAATTGTAGAAGAGGCTAAAATGGATGCTGAAGTATCTCCCATCCTGAAATTTATGCGACGCTTTCACGTCGGGTTTACCAAAGATGTCAAAGGATTTTCGAAAGCAAAGTCACATCCACAGAGGACCTTGACGAATTTCAAGATGGAAGATCAATCAAGTGAATAAGAAAGATGAGAAAATGATGCCAAGACTCTGTTTTATTTAAGTTGAATGAAGCATAACCAATTTTCCCGTGAATCTAGTTCCAAGAATCTTCTTCCTACAAAATCAAAATGCTCTTCTTCCTGTCTTCTCCAAAGATTTAGACTGCTCAGTTGAAAGAGTTAAACCAAGACAAGTTACCCTTCAAGGACTCTTACTAAATATAAGAGTTTTAGCTTTAACCTTATGCTCTCTTTCTCCTCTCAGCTGACTGCTGATATGAAGCATGAAATCTCACTTCAGTATTTGAGCTTGCTGTTAAGTCAATAGTTTATTCAGAATTTTCATGAATGGACAGATCAGAAAATACATCGTTGTTGGTGGAAATATCATTTTGATCTCTTGTTTCTGTTCCTCTACTTTCTATCATGGAATACACTTGCAAAACGTCAGCTTCTTAAGTGCATCTTCTTCGTTTTACTCCTGAAATTTTGTTGCAGAATACAACCATCAAAGGCTCAGCAAGTAAAGCTGTACTAACTATAGAGAGTGTCTTCAGAGAGGTTCCAAGAGGAACTAAGGGAAGAGACGACATCAACTTGCTGATTCAGGGCCAGAGGAACATTATCAATGGCGAGGAGGCAGCTATGGCATGCGTTCTCTTTGTCTTCTTGACCTTTTCTATCTCAAGCTCACGTAGTGCATCACGTTCCAAGCTGCGGGGATCTCGTGAGTCCAATTCAGAAACATCCATGAAAGGAGTGCGAAGCCTTGGTTTTTTTTTTAACTGTTGTGTGCTGGAAGGCTGAGAGATGTAAACTTTCTCATTCTTGCACTCGTACATCCAATGGCCAGTTTGGAAGCTCTTCTCGCACTGCTGAGTCGCCCCTCCGACAGAACCAGGTTTGATATGCTTGCGGACGCCAAGCTTCACCACCTTCTCTGTGCTCATGAGATACACCTGCCGCTTGGCTCCCTTGTGCTCCTGCTCCAGTCAATTCAGTCCCTCTTGTCTGGTCCTTTTCCACATCCTTTAAAGTTGCAAAGCCCCTTCAATTTTCTCCGTCCTGAACTTCCCTTCGATGTTTCTGAGCTTCCCTGATTGGCGAAAAATTTCCCTTTCTCTTCCGTAGAGCTCCTTCGAAGTTGCTGAGATCCCCTCCGATTGCAATTCATCTCCTTTCTTTTCCGTAGAGCTCCTTCTGATTTGCAAAAAATCCTCTTCTCTCTTCCTTAGTAGCGCTCCCTGTCCTTCTCTCTGATTTCCTTTAGTGTCCTTCCTCCGATCGAAGGAGGGACGCAAAATTATGAACCCTGGGCCTGCATAAAAGAAGCTGAAGCAGAGAGCTTCAGTGGCTTACTCAGCTGATGTTACTGCTCAGCGGATTGGCCTACGTTGCCATGATGATCCAAATTGCTGAGGAGACGAATTGCCCCTTCTTTGTCAATCTGAACGCTGCTTAGGGAAATTCTTGACGATCCTCCCGCCTCCCAAAGTTGCAGAACTCCCCCTCTGATTAGCGACAAATCTCCCCTTTTTTTTTCCGTAACTCCCTCGAAGTTGCAGAGATCCTCCAGCTTTTTCTTTCCCCCCCAAAAAGCCCCATTTGAAAATAGTCATCCCCTATGCTTTTCCTCCTCAGCCCAATATATTGCACTCATAAAAGCAGCCCTTTTTCTTCACTAGAAAAGCAATCTAGTCACTCCCACTCTTGGTGGTTGCGATACCACCTCTCCTCGATCAGGCCCTATCTGCCCTGCATCACTATAATTTGTATTGAAGGCCATCACACTTTCTGCCAGTCAATTCCTTGTCATAAATGAAACAGTCAGCAACCCTCTTGACTGTGGCTGCATCGACTGCATTTATTCTTGCAAACAATTCAGGAAGAGATTTTCTGTGCCCATATGTGAGCAACTGATATCCAATGTCTTCTGCAACTGCACTTGTACCATCCAAATGCAATAGTAAGCCCATGAGAGGTCATCCAGTGTGTCACTTGTATCAGTAGATACCAGTAACTCTGCCATTTTCATCCAAGCCTCAGCATCATTTGGACTTATTTCTGTTGCTCATGCTTCCTCTATTCTCCCCTGTACGACATATATATGTCCCATAGCCTTAAGGCATTCACAATTCTTAGACTATACATCATGGATGCAAGACATGGACTATTGTAATATGCCTGTGTAGAGACCAAACAAACATAGAACATACAGGTTATAGACAAGTGCACAAACCGAGGGTGTGCATACTCCTCATCACCACAAAGGGGTACCCACACACCACTAATCTCATTTCCAATCCAACATATCTATCAATAATAGGGTTTGTGTATCCATTTCGGTGACATCACCAAAATCAAGCTCGATTCCAAATGCTTCCAAACTTCTCTCCACTATACTCGCATGCAGAAAATAAATGTAAACACAACAACTAAGTATGTACAAAGTAACAAATGTCACACACAACATTTTGGTGGATTCCACACCTCGGATGCGCAGCAATACGATAGCGCAGCAGCACGACAATGTAGGCTTTCATCATTCTCTAAATCATCCTCCCTCTCCATAAAGTTACCACTATCATTGTTAACCTGCACATTTAATGATAAGCTAATTGTTCCCTAGCTCTCATCTCTAAATTTTGACACCAATAAATCTTGGATTCATTTAGCTATAAAGTACAGATATGGAAAGCCTTTAGAGGGGCAGCAACAATAGCACGTCAATTGATGACGGCAGCAGGTCCTTCGCTACAAGAAGTAGTACTCAACAACCTTCAACGGTAGTGTCATGACCATCAATAGCTTAAACAGTAGCAAGTTCTCATGGCAATGAATAGAGTGATAATAACCAAACATCCTAACTTGTTTTTAAATAGTATTTAAACTTAAATGGAAAGGAAAACAAAAAGGCCCAATGAAACAACATACCTCTCCGAAGCTTTTGGACTTGAATAAGAAGTCCCACTAAGCTGGGAGTCCAGAGAGCTCTACAGTGTATGATGATCCTTGACTGATGTCCCACCAGGCTCAATTGCGAATCTTTGCCTTGCTCCAAACTTGCTGGGATGAATAGTTGCACCCATCTTGATTCAAAATAACAAAAACTTAAATCTCCACCCATCTTGATTCAAAAGAATGAAAACTTAACTATTCTGATTCACTCTCATCATTTTCCAGAGTGCTCTCTACAATGAACGAAAGCCCTTACATGAGTCTGAATGATCACTTGACTCGTTTGAAACTATCTTTGCTTTTGGTTCAACTCGCTTGTCTACAGAGAAATTATAAGAATAGACTTGAGTAAGAGCCACATAGTGAGGTCTACTACCAAACTAACTTTGTATGGTAGTCATGTTCAAGATGGCCATGATCCTCAAAAGACATGCCACCATGAGTGGATGTGAATGTGTGTCATGACCACATTCCATATGTGTAGCAATTAAAGTTGTCCATAACACTACTCCTTGACTTGCTATCCTATATTGAACACATGTTGTGCTTCTGAAAGAAATCTACATTGCCTATAACATATCCACAAGTGTGTTTTCCACATAAAGCTCCTTGTTCCAACCCTTTCTGCATACTTCAGCATGTAGATCTCTACCCACTTCCAAGGCCCCTATGGTGCCACAAGCTTTTATACCAAGAACCACTGGTCAATAGTGTAAAATATTACACAGCGCAGCGAACAAAATCTGAGAAAGAGATAGAGAGTACACAACAGATAAGAGAAGAATCAGTAAATTCTTTAGCTCAAAACAACTGATACAAAGATGGCTCTGTCCACTCGTGCGCTTCCACCGTGTGAAGCTTAGATGGCGATCTAGACATAAGATAGGTGAAGAGCTTAACGCTAGCTGGAACAACAACTCTGATTGGGTGAAAGATGAATAATGGATGGCTGTGAAGCGGTTTAGCTTTTATAACCCGCGAAGGCTATTAGGTCGGCCTGACCGACCTACCATATGAGCCTCCACTAGTCGGCCAATGAATATTTCAAGGAATATTCCCTTTACCATCGGGCCGAGGGCGCAGCCCCCGGACCCCCGCTAGGGGGGCCGCTAGCCCCCTTGGGACCCCCCCAGCTAGGGGCCGCTTCTGTAGCCCCCGAATCCCAAAATAGGGGCCCCTTTTAACTCCCTTACCTTGCAACTCGATGCAATGAGCCTTGAGTTGCTACCAGCTTAACCACTCCGTCTAACCCAAAGATTAGACCCACAACGGTTACCTTTTTGCCATCCTATCACATAGACCTCATATGATATACAAGTCAGGACTCAACCAATGTCCGGGCTCACATTTGGCTTCTCCTCATAATGGGGGCCTTACAACTTTGAGCACCATGGATCATTGGTGACACCTAATGAGGGTGGGGCATTGATCATATCTAACACCCCCCTTCAATGTCCACCCATAGGTGAACTATCTCCTTGGCCCAATGCCGAGTCTCTGAAGATGAACTTGAAGCAGATCCTTCGTAAGTGCTTTGGTGAAGATATCTGCTCCATTCTCCTCTGTTGGACAATAGACCAGTTCCACTATCCCATCCTCCATCAAATCATGCACATAGTGATACTAGATCTCTATATGTTTGGTACGTGCATGCAACACTTGATTTTTGGCGGTGGCGATGCAACTCTGATTGTCATACCTCAGCATAGTTGGTTCTTCATCCTGCACTCCCATATGCCATAGAATCCTTCTCAACCATACTGCTTCACATGCAGCAAAACAAGCTGCCTTGTACTTTGCTTCGGTAGAAGACAATGCCATTGTTGGCTGTTTCTTACTAATCCAAGAGAAAATTCCTGAACCCAAAGAGAAACAATAACCAGAAACTGACTTCTTGGAATCACTGTCTCCTGCCCAATCTGAGTCATAGTTCCCCACAAGAGAAGTTCTGAAACTGTATGTGATATCATAGTCAAGAGTTTCCTTCAAGTATCTAAGCATCCTAGCCTTCCAATGACTCTCATGAGGTTTGTTTGAGAACCTACTCAAAACACCAACCGCAAAACTGATATCTCGTCTGGTGTTACACAAGTAGATAAGACTGCCGACCAACCTCCTATAGCTCCCAATGTCTGCTAGTGCTGATGTATCCTCGACGGATAACTTTGCATTCACCTCCATAGGTGTAGCTATCTCCTTGCACTCGGTCATGCCAAATGCCTTCAAGATCTCCCATGCATACTTCTTCTGAGAGATGAAGATCTTTCCTGGCTCTTGCCAGACTTCAATCCCCAAACAATAGTGCAGCAAGCCTAAGTTTGTCATTTCAAACTCAGAACTCAAAGCCTTTCAAGTTTGGTTGATCATATCTTCATAGTCACCTGTAATAAGAAGGTTTTCCACATATAGAACAATCACTACAGACTTTTTACCATCCCTATAAACATACAAGTTAGCATCTAAGGCACATCTTTTGAAGTTTAGGTTTAAAAAGAACTTATCTATTTGCTGGTACCATGCTCTGGGGGATTGTTTCAGCCCATATAATGCCTTCTTCAGCTTACACACTTTGTTCTTAGAATGGGGGGCCTCAAACCCTGGTGGCTGAGCCACGTACACCTCCTCCTTGAGGTCACCATTTAAGAACGCTGACTTAACATCCATTTGGTATACTGGCCACTTCTTGTGGGCAGCCATTGCAAGTACCGTGCGAATAGTGGTCATTCTAGCAGTTGGGGCAAATGACTCTTGAAAATCAAACCCTTCAACTTGTGAAAATCCTTGGGTAACCAGTCTAGCTTTGTACTTTTCTAAGGTACCATCAGCCTTGTACTTTACCTTCCAGATCCACTTGGTGCCAATAACCTTCTGCTTTGCTGGTCGATCCACTAGCTCCCAAGTGTCATTCTTCATTATGCTGTCATACTCTGCTTGCATAGCAGCCTTCCATGATGGATTTGCAAGTGCTTCTTCTAAGTCAGTTGGCTCCTTTACTTCTCTCATAATCTCAACCATCAAGGCCATATTGACTATGTGAGCAGAAGCCCTCCTTTGCTCCTCTATTCTCTGAGACCTCCTGGGTCCGTCTACCTTCTCCTCAACAGATGCAGGCATAGGATTATTGTGGTCATAGAGCTGCTTCACCCAGCACGGCAACGGCTTTTCCGGTGGGGTAATGTCAGGTTGGTGAACTTTTTCCTCATTATCTGAAGATGATGCTTCCTCCTCCTTAAGGATAGGGATAGCTCTCCGGACAGGTTCATAGTGGACTACTTCTTCGCTTGATGATAAAGTGGAAGAACTTGCCTTCTTCTCCTCCACTGTATGTGGCTCCTCCTTGAACACCACATCACGGCTCGCGATGATCTTCTTTGCCTCTTGGTCATATAATTTGTAAGCCTTCCACTCATCACTATAACCCAAGAAGATACATTTTCTGCTTTTTGTTTTTAACTTGTTTCTCTTCTCATCTGGAACATGTGCATAACATTCACATCCGAAAATTCTGAAATGTGAGACAGATGGTTTCTTACTAGTGTAAGCCTCATGAGGTGTTTTTCCCTTGAGAGCCTTTGTGTAGCTCTGATTTAGAATGTTGACTTCAGTATTAACAGCTCCAGCCCAAAAATGGTTAGGCAATCCCTTGCCCTTTAGCATGCATCTTGCCATCTCCACAATGGTGCGATTCCTGCGTTCCACAACATCGTTCTGCTGAGGTGTGTGAGGCGTCGTCAATTGATGCTTGATCCCTTTGCTCTTGCAAAAGCCTTCAAACTCCTTTGAGTTGAACTCACCACCACCATCTATTCTAAATTTCTTCACACTTTTCCATGTTTCATTCTCAACAAGTTTTAGCAATTTTTTAAACTTACCAAAAGCTTGAGCCTTATCACGAAGGAAGTACACCCACATCTTCCTATTGTAGTCATCGACAATCAACATAAAATAAGAAGATCCCCCCAAGGCCTGTGTAGGCATCTTACCACACAAGTCAACATGCACCAACTCTAGAGGAGCTTGTGCTCTATTCTTGCTTTCTTGTGGAAATACCTTTCTCTGTTGCTTTCCCATCATACAAGTTTCACATGGTTCCTTCAATTTAGTTATTGTAGGTAGGTGAGCAACCATACCTTGCTTTTGCATCTCCTTCAACACTACAAATCCGATGTGTCCAAACCTTTCATGCCAAAGCTTACTTGTGCCCACTCCAGCGGTGGCTGTAAGAGCACTTAGGTCATACAGGTTGTTCCTTCTTTCTCCTTTGCCAACAATTGTGCTAGCACTATCAAGAATTTCTGCACCTGTCTTCTTGAACTTCACTTCATGACCAAGATTAGTTATGGCAGCAACTAATAAGAGATTTCTCTTGATTTCGGAAACATACAACACATTTGAAAGCTTTTTGACTTCACCATTTGCAGCAACAAAAGAAATAGTACCTGTGACCGCAGCAGGGCATTTAGCATCATTTCCAACCGTCACAGTGATGTATTCTTGTAGAGGCTCCATAGAACTGTATAGACCTTTCTTGTTGGTCATGTGACGGGAGGCCCCAATATCCAATACCCATGAGTCAGTGGTAGATTCTTCTTGCGCCGAGGAGCACACTTCCTCAACGATCACCATGAATAATTCCAACTTTGCTTCAGCCGTATTGTCAGTCTCTTTCCCTTTACTTTTAAGGGTACCATTCTTTTCATCTGCCTTCTTGACACAACAATCTGCAATTGCATGTCCTTCCTTCTTGCAGTAGAAGCACTCTTCTTGAAACTTCTTCTTGCCACTCTTCTTCTTTTTGTCACCATCATTTTTGGTTGGAGGAACCACCTTTGCCTTTTGCATTGGCAGAGAATGCAGCATCTCCATTGTTGCTTCCTTCTCGGGCTTTCAGCCTCAACTCCTCCTCCATTAATAATGCACAAAACTCCTCAAAAGTCAAAGCTTGAGGTCTCACCTGAGTATTAAGGGCAGTTACTAGTCCATCAAACTTTTGTGGACAAATCTGAAGACACCTCGGAGCTAGCTCTTCGCTAGTCTTTTGTATCCCAGTGCCAACCATCTGGTCGTGCAGATTCTTAATCCGAGTGATGAATGCTTCAACCGTCTCTCCTTCAGCAAACTTCTCCACTGCTAGTTGATTCTCTAAGTTTTGAATCCTTGTTTGGTTTCGTGTTTCATACTGACTCCTTAGTACATTCCAAGCCTTTGAAGCTTTGGTTGTATGCTGAATCAAAGTCTGAACATTGTCTGAAGAGCTTGTAACTAAGGCACACAATGCATCTACATTCCTTCGTTTCCAAGCTCGTAGAATATCTGCATTTGGAGGAATCATCACACTAGGATTTGATGGGTCGGGGGTAGGCTGTGGTTATGCGTCAGTCGCCAGCACAGTCTCCAGAAGCTCATAAGAATCAAGGATAGTTGTAATTTTGAACTTCCACAAGGTGTAGTTTGTACCATCTAACTTGCCTTCGTTGAAGGTTGGTGGACGAATCCTCAGTGTTTGAATAGCCGGTACAGCAGCACCACCTCCTGCACCGCTTCTTGATGCGCCAGAACCGCTTCCGGAAGTCGATATAGTTTCTCTTTGCTGTTGAAGCCTTTGCCTCTTGCACACTCTCCGATCTCTAGAGCCCCTTGGGCTCTGATACCATGTAAAATTTTACACGGCACAGTGAATAGAATCTGAGAAAGAGATAGAGAGTACACAACAGATAAGAGAAGAATCAATAAATTCTTTAGCTCCAAACAACTGATACAAAGATGGTTCTGTCCACCCATGCGCTTCCACCGTGTGAAGCTTAGATGGTGATCTAGACAGAAGATAGGTGAAGAGCTTAAGGCTAGCTGGAACAACAACTCTGACTGGGTGAAAGATGAATAATGGATGGCTGTGAAGGGGTTTAGCTTTTATAGCCCTCGAAGGCTGTTAGGTCGGCCTGACCGACCTACCATATGAGCCTCCACTAGTTGGCCAGGGAATATTCCCTTTACCATCGGGCCGGGGGCGTTGCCCCCGGACCCCCGCTAGGGGGGCCGCTGGCCCCCCTGGGACCCCCCCAGCTAGGGGCCGCTTTCGCGGCCCCCGGACCCCAAAATAGGGGCCCCTTTTAACTCCCTTGCCCTGCAACTCGATGCAATGCGCCTCGAGTTGCTACTAGCTTAACCACTCCATCTAACCCAAAGATTAGACCCACAATGGTTACCTTTTTGCCATCCTGTCACATAGACCTTATAAGATATACAAGTCAGGACTCAACCAATGTCAGGGCTCACATTTGGCTTCTCCTCATAATGGGGGCCTTACAACTTTGAGCACCATGGATCATTGGTGACACCTAATGAGGGTGGGGGATTGATCATATCTAACAAATAGAACCATAAGGACACATTCTAATTGCATTTGTTGGGAACACTTTGGCACATCTTCATGGAGCCCATTTTCAGCATATCCTTCAAACAATACAGACCACATCTCGAGCTAGAAGCCCATCAAATTCTTTTTGCCCTTCAGTTATGGAGCTACATCTGCCATACATGTCAATTAATGCATTGCTCATTGAGAGATTTTTCAATGCTGCCAGTTGGATTTTGGCATGTAATCATCGGCCCACTTCCAAGGCTCCAACGGTCCCACAAGCTTTCAAGTAGAGAATGAAAGTGTCAGTATCTCCATATACACCTTCCAGTTGCATCTGATCAAAATAGCTAAGGGTTTCTTCGCAATGGCCATGTTCAACATATCCTGCAAGTAGAGCTATCCACATGACAACATCTTTAACATGCATTCTATCAAATAGCTTGCATGCTTCTTTAAGCAAGTTGCATTTGGCATACATATCCACCAGTGTGGTGTTGACATGGAACTCTTGCCCCGAGCCTTTTTGAATGATTTCTATGTGTAGCTCTCAGCCTATTTCCACAATCACTATGGTCACACAAGCTGTCAAGTAGTAAACATATGGGTGACAACATTTGCATGCAATCCTTTGAGCTGCATCTGTTTGTAAGAATCCAGGATTTCCTGATTGAGACCATGTTCAGCATACCTTGCAATGAGCGTAGTTCAAGAAACCACATTTTGAACTAGTAGGCTCTTGAAAACTTGGTGTACTTTAGTGAGGGAGCAGCATTTCCCATACGTTCCACCAGGGTGCCATACACATTACTTTCTATATCCAATCCACGTTGGGACAATATCAATGTGTGTGTTCGCCTACCCACGTCAACATCCTGGAGTAGAGCAGGCATTGAGCAAGGCCACATACATGAATCGACTAGGCTATGCACAATGCAGGGGCATCTGGTGTTAGAGGTGGAAGGCATGGCGTGGCCAACTGCAGTTGATGTAGACATAGATGAGGCAAGTCCAAGAGTGCTCGGTGGGGTAGGGCAAGCTGTGGAGGAATACACGTTGGGCATCATGCAGGTTCCTTGAGGCGGCAAGCATAGCTACCAAGTAGTTGCCCAGGACGGGGTGGGTTTACATGTGTTGGAGGTAGAGGTATGCATGCAGACTCTAGGCTTGGATGGCATTTCTGGTGCATCCGTAGTGCTATAGGAGGAAAATATCTCTCTCACTTTTTTTCGTAAAAGTTAATTGTATTAATTACAAAAAAAAGTACAGGTTTACTTGATTACAAGATACATGATGACACTAAGCCATCACGTGTAAAGGCTCCAGTACTAAACTACAAAAGAGTTACAAAAGTCATGACAAAGCTGTGGAGGAAATTGCCATATGCCAGGGAAGTAAGTCCTCTCGAGGGAGTAAGCCCGAGTGCCGAATGAGATCTATCTACCAATGCAAGAGACCTTTAAGCCTCACAATATGTGCCGGGACATTAGAGGCTGAATAGAAAAGAAAGGCATTCTGAGTGGTCCAATTCTGCTAGCATCCCCAGTATCTAAGAAAATGAAACATGATCTTCATATGCTGTTGTGCCAGTGCGGGGTATTTTGGTCGTACAAAAACCCAATCCAAAGGACTTAGTGAGAAGCCAACCACTGCGCACCAAATAGCTGACAAGAGTGACCAGATGTTCTTAGCAAGAGGGCATGAAATAAATCGATGACGGGCTGATTTCAATAGTAGTGGTGCAAAAGAAGCAGTGGCCGTTAGAGATTCGACGCTTGGAAAGGGCTGAAGCAAGCGGAAGGCCACCAATCATCACCCTCCAAAGAAAGACCTTGCATTTGAAAGGTGTCTTGTTCAACTAGCCCTCCATCACAGTTTTCTTCCACCATGACTAAGATTTCTGCAATCCCCATACAATATTAGCTTTAGTAACCAGCCATTGATGATCTTTAATCAGAAGATGATAGACCTGGTTAGCTGAGGCCTTTCCCAAATTCAACCGACCCACAAGGTCCCAGTTCTTCCAAGGACAATCAAAGCAAGGGCAGGAAAGGGTTGCCTACTCTGGAGCACTAACAAAAGCTGTTCCCATAAATCACGGTATCCACAGGGGATTCTGAAAAGCCTCCTAGCTATTCGAAAGAATATGAAGATGTTGCGACTAGCAAGGGTGGCATCTGCAAAACTGAAGTCAAGTCCAAACGTGCCATCCGGTTAAATTTTGGTGTGAGCTCATGTTTTCCTTCCCAAGAAAGTAGTCGCAAAACTACCAACAATTCCAATTGAAAAGAGTTAGCATGTAAGCGGTCCTCCATTGGATGCCAACGCACCTTTTGGAGAATCAATTTCCAGGAGCAGACCAGATGAACAAGCAGGGATGAGAAATGAGTAGAAAACCACGAGTCTACATTAAGAACATGCCACCAGGACCTCCAAATTTATTTATTACCATGCCGACGCCCGTGATCCTCAAGAAAATAACAAGCTATAAGGACCCACGGGTGCTGATCCACGCACATGGCACCGAAAAGAGACCAACGAAGTGCCAGCATATGAGTTTCAGCATCCAAAATAGACCCACCACCCATGCGTTTGGGGGTACATGTATGCGACCAAGAAATCCATGAAATGCCTGGCTGCAAGGAATCCTTCTTCCATAACATGAAACGAATGTGCCGAGTGAGCGCATTCAAAGTAGTAGTAGTCCAAGGCAGCAATGGCAAGAAATATGTGAGCATCGGCAACATAATGGTATGACCCACCTTGAGACAAACATGGAAGGGGCAAGCTTGCGACCTCCAATACAGAAACTTAGCTGCTAGTTTCTGTGAAATCCAATCGAGAAGAAGTTTTGGCCAAACATCAACACCCAAAGGGTACCCAAGATGCCTGACAATGGAACCACGGGGAACAACCTAACCCTGCCAGCCCAACGACTATAAATCGGACTCTGTGCAACTGAGAATGGCCGATTTGAAAGCATTGATGTGAAGACCAAAAGCATGACTAAAGAGCATCCAAACATCTAATCCTTTGCGAAGATTGTCCTCGTTGGCATGCAGAATCATAAAGCTATCATTAGCCAAAGATTGAGTAATGAAGTGTTGTTCAAAAGGAAGGGACAATCCAACCAATTGAGTAGAAGCTGCCATGGAAGATAACATGGAAAGAACCGGATGAGTTGCAAGGGCAAAGAAGAGAGGACTCAAAGGGCAACCTTGTCTCATAGAGCGTGCAAGGACAAATGGCTCAGTAACACCACCATTTAGCATAACTCACGAAGAAGCTGCATTACTAATGGTGTAGATCAAGCGGGACATCCGAGTACCAAAGTCCATAGTAGACATAAGTTGTGCAATAAAAGACCAGTCTAAATAATCAAAAGCCTTCTCCAAATCCAATTGAATCAAAACCACTTGTTGATTCGAGTGCCTTGCATAGTCGATAGCCATTTGCACATTTAAGATATTGTGCAGAATGTTTCAGCCCTTAATGAAACCATATTGAAGCGGATGCACAATGGCCGGAAGATGCTTGTGGAGCCCATTCGCCATCACTTTGGAAAAGATTTTATACATCAAACCCATCAAAGAAATTGGCCTCCAATGTTTCAACATTGACGGTGAAGGGACTTTAGGAAGCAGCTTAATAAGACCTTCTTTCCATGAGGAAGGCATGAACCCTATTTCCCAAAAGTGCTGAAACATAGCCGTCAATGGTTTCACCAGTTGGGTAGCAGAATTCTCAAAGAATTCATTGGTGAGACCATCCCAACTGGGACTTTTATCCTTGGGTAGGTGTAACAAAACATCCATAACGTCTGCCTCACAAATATCTGTCCCCAACATAGTTTGCATATCAAGTGGAACCTGATTGTGGACCAAATCATAGAAAACTGAACGTGCATGAGTAACATGGTCAGAAGGCGAAGGAGAAGAACCATGAAGGTCAACAAAATAATTCCTGCACATATTCACAATTGTCTGGGGATCAATGATCATTCGACCTTCTAAATCCTATAGTTTGGTCATATTTTCTCACGCAGGAGATGCATGTAGAGCTCGAAAGAACGTATGAGTATGACAAGCACTGTCTTGCAAGTTGTTGTGCAAATTTTGCAATTTGGCCTGCTAATAAGATTTCAACTGAAACTCTTTAATAAGATCAGCCAAACGCATCACCAATGACAGCAGGAATACATCATTTGGAGTGTCCCCCAGCAGAGAATGAACAAAGCCAGTAAGGCCTCTGCTGCATGGCGACGCCGCCGACAAAAAGAGGCATGACGGATACCATACTGCCGAGAAACCCGCTGCACATTAGAGAGCAAGCATTCAAAAGAAGCATTGCCCTCAATGACGAAGTCCAATAAAAATCTATCAATCAATTTCTGTATATAGCCCTGAAAGATTGCATGCTTCAAATAAGAGGAGTTGAAGCGCAAAGGGAGTTTATCTAGGAACTACTTAAAAGGTGCAATGGGTTATGTAAGTATCTCAAACTGTAGAGGGAAATGGTCCGACAATGCATATTGCTGCAACACTTGCATTTCCAGCATCTCAGGAAGAAAATCATCATCCTACATGATGTACATGCAGTCCAACCTCGACCATGTAGTTGCATACTGCGCAAAATGGAAAGTAAACCCTATAGAAGAGGGGTGTAGCCAAGACCAGATATCTTGCTTAAGTAAAGCAAGAGCAAAAGCATTCCACACATGACTTTCCGGAGTGTCCATCACCGAATGTTCTGATGTGGACTGCGAAGAATCAAGACACATATTAAAATCCCCCATCAAAAAACCTCGTCTGCCAAGTGACAAGGAGGTCTGCAAAGTATTCCTGCAAAGTATTCCAAAGATCCCGGTGGGATAACGGGTCATTCGGAGCATAGAGGCCCAGCAACCATAAGATCTCTCCTTCAAATAAAACTTCAATCACCACAAAACGGCCATGTACATCATTTTTTATGAGAGCAGGCTGATATTTCTCATGGACAATCATAAGCACACCAAAATAATGCATGGCATGTGCCCTTGCGTAAAACAAGCGAAATCCATGGCAATCTACAACTTTTCCTGCTTCACTGTGACTCTTGTGCTCAAGAGCACACAAGGCATCCCACTGATTCTCATGCAATACAGTCCACATGGCATGTTGCTTATGGTGAGAACAAATGCCTCGCACATTCCACATGGCTATCTTCATGTATATTCAAAAGGAAATCAGGAACGAGACACATCTTGCCTCGATTTAACCTTTTTTGCCAGAATGTCAAGGACTCCCTCATCCAAAAAGTCAGCTAAGACGACAAAAGAGTTCTAACGGCCGCCTTTAGAGGTAGAGGGAATATCCACTGTCTTGGGGGTGGAGTAGGGATAACGAGGATCCCATGGGGTAATCACATTATCTTTATTATCAAAAGCCAGCTTAGCAGGTGGGCCCTTTGGACCGTTCGAATAGAATTTCCTAGTAGACTGATGACAAGGTGCAGAAGAAACCATAGGATGAACAGGATGCTCTGAAGACAACATCTCTTTCCAGCGCATATAAGTGCGCATGGCCCAAGTGCCAGCATCAAGCCTTTTACCTTTTTTACCACGTACATCCACCCAGTCATTGCCGCGGGGATCCAAACCCGAAACAGGTTGTTTATCTTTATCCAAAGCTTTAGGTGGCTAGGTGGCATCGTGCGACGGAACATTGCACACCATATCTTCCATGGGCACCACAACATGCTCAGCATTCGAAGTATGTTGCTTCTCTGGGCATTCGGCCATAAAATGCCCCAATTTTCCACATGAAAAGCAGTGTCCTACAAATTTTCCCCATTTCAAACGAAAGTGCAAAGGATGCATGCCAGAGAAATTGATACGTAACCAAGTAGGTCTTTTCCTAGCCATGTCCCATAACATACACAAACGGTTACGCTTCATGGCCCTGAGGCTCGAGGGGACCAGTATAGTGCCCACAACGGCCATGGCATCCTTTAATAGTGGCCAATAGATAACTAGAAAATTTTCCACTTCAACTCAGACAGGGCATTCACGTTGAAGCAGGCACTGAAAATCCGCCATTGGGTGCCATGGCACAACATGGACCAGACGGCGATCAAAGAACAATGGCAGTTTAGATAGGAGGTCAGCACGATGCTGCTGAGATTTCAACAGCACCTCATAGAAGCCTCGGGACCCAACAAAAATCTCCTTAACACACTCCCCTTTTAGTAGGTTGTGCAGCCATTGGCGAATATGGGAAAGCAGTGGGATCTTGCCAGTGAAGAAGAGTATAACAGCATGGTCATAAAACACCAAAAATGAGCGCAAGACATTTTTCGGGTCCACCGTGGATTCCAACACATCTTCAGTTCCAAAGTCAGAAAAAGATTCATGATTATGTTGGATATAATCACCAAGCAGAGTGTTGGCAAATTCTAGCAAATGCTCCCAGTTAATATCCTGAGAATCCACAGAATCAGATGCAACCTGAGCATAAGAACGTTCCTGCTGATCCATTATCGCTTCCAAAGCATGCTTGGTGCATTTTCCCGCAGGACGCTGGAAATCAGGACCAGAGGGCATCTCCTCTATGCAAGGAACCATATCCTATGGGTCCTCTGTATCAGAATCCAGACCAAGGGCTACCACCGTTTGGTCGATAAAGGCCATGTCCAGACCAGCCATGTTGAGACACCACTGGTGGAGGTTAGATGCAGAGCCAAGGGCTCACGGGTGGTAGAAACGAACACTGGCTGCTCTCCCTCTCTCTCTCTAACACGCACTCACTTGTTCTCGCTTTTTCTTGCTCTCTCCCTCTCTCTCTTTTCGGTACAAAGGCACTCTCTAGGGCTTATTCGGCACACACAACCGATGGAACCCTGTTTGATACTTGTCGGCCTCAGCCATGGCCTGTCCCGAGGGAGTGTAGATAACGTGTAGGGCTGGGCGCAACCCTAACCGTGTAGGTGCAGATGTTGGCAAACGGCAGCAGGGATCAGGCAACGGTCCTTAGGACACAGGTCCATCGGTGATGTCAAGAGCCCTGACACATAGGGCGGAAGGGCAATGAGTAGGAGCCGAAGTGGAAGTCGTAGTCGAAGTCGATGTCGCAAGTTAGGCGCACGACAGCAGGGCGCGGCAGCAGGGCAGGTCAAGTACGTGACAGCAGGACGGGTCACGTGATGGGACTGCAGACGACGCGGACGTGGCGCTAGTGACGGAGCAGCAGGCGATGATGACGGGGCACAGGCGATGCCATAAATATATATATATATATCTCTCTCTCTCTCAGAGCAATATGTTTGTTCTTTAGCTTTGTAAAACGAATTGGGAGCTTTGCCTTGCTAAAAAAAATCAGGCTTTAAAAAAATTATTTAAGAGTTCATATTTTTGCAAGTTTAAATGATATCATTGGGTGAACAAGGTACTAGTCATTTGACTTTTTGTGTTTCGTTTGACTCTTCACCTCTACTAACATCATAGTCAAAGAGTAGAAGTAACCACCAAACTACCATGGCAATAGTGTTGCCACCATGAAGCATATCTAAAGGCCTTTTCTCCCACTAATCCTCCATGACACTCAACTCCATTCAATAATTTTCTTATTTCATAAGCTAAATACATGAGCTCTAGGAAGGCGTACCAATAGTCTCAAAATGAGTTTTAAAATGTAAACATGGTATGAGCTTTTGCACACCTTGATTATTTAGTGGAATATTTTAATTTTGATCAAAACAAGTGGAGCCTCTCTTTGGTGGGTATTACACTATGACTAACTAAAATCAAATCATTTAGCTATGGACAAAGATAGTGGGTCCAACCCTTGCATGTTTCTAACTATGATCTTCCCCTTCCATATTTAAAAGGTAACTAAAATCAATTCATTTAGCTATGGACAAAGATAGTGGTTCCCACCCTTGCATGTTTCTAACTATGATCTTCCCCTTCCATATCTAAAAAGTAGGCATGCTTTGATAGTCCATGGATAGGGATAAGTTGCATGCTTTTGTGGTTCATGAATAGGGATAAGTTGGTAAGGGATAGGGATAAGTAATCTTGATAAAAATAGCTTTGAGTTTAATAGTTGGCAATATGAACTCTTAAACAAATTTAAATATCTGACAATTTCATCTTTTTATAGTTTCTAAAAATCAATGTTGCATGGATTACAAGCAAGGTGAATGTACATGATTGCGAGCATGGTGAATTGTTTTCATCTTATCAAGCATTGAGTTCAAGCTATAAATAGCAAGCATGGGTATTAAGGTTTCCATTCAATTTCTTTTTTTTTTGGTTTATAATGTATTTTTTGCAAAATGCATGATAGTTAAGCATGAGAAAGCACTTTTCTTCTACAATTGTGGGTATTATATGCAAGGAGGATTTGCCACACAATCTACTATGTTGAAATCACCATCATAAACTGTGTTAGGATTATGCTCCATGACTTACTACTTTACTTTGTAGGGATTTATTCAAACACACCATGCATAACAACACTCATATTGAACTATTTTCATTGCTCTACAATAACTACCGCAAAACCCATACTATTTTAGATATACAAAGGTATACCCACAATTTTATCAAAGCATTTTAGAGCTTCATCACCATGAACATTTTGCACATTTCTTGCAAATCGTTGTAGTCCAAGAGAACCCATCATGAACAATATGTTTATCAAGCACTTGTGCTTTTGCAAGAGCACCAAATTTGGCATACATAGTTATCAAAGTGCTTGCAACATAGGGGCTTATTTCAAGTAACCCCCATTTACAAATGTCCTCATGTAGCCTTGTGCCCTTGAATAGATCCTTTTTCTTTGCACAAGCCTTTATTAGTCTGACAACATGAGTAGTCTCCTTTGGAAAGACTGCTCCTTTTCCTCTTGAGGCTCCCCTTCACTCAATTTAAGTGTGGACATTGATTCAATTTTTTGGACCTCTTCAAAAACCTAGGTTGGATTCTACTGGCAATCCAACCACAAGGTATCTATTGTCACTTTGTGCTTGAAAACAGGAGGCCTTGCACTAGCCAGTGGTTAAAGTGGGTTGAAAGAAAAAGCCATGTCTTTATGAGAGATCACAAGATTTCATGTTTTGTAGATGTGGAATACGTCATGACTCATAATAAAATATATTGGGGCAAACTAACCTTGCTATTGCGATTGTCCCACCATTGCGAGGGATATTTGAACTCAATGTTGTCAGCCTTGCAATGGTGTTGTTGGAGCTTATCATTGGGTGGCGATGTCTGATTGATGAATCTTTGTTAAGATTCTTCCAAAGATTGCAGAAGTGTAGAGGAGCACCTAATTTTCATGTTGCACACTATCTTGGTTTTTCATACTCAATAGCCTTAGGGCCACCATTGCAACTTGCAAGAATGGGTAGCTTAGTGCTCCACCTTTGTCAAGATTTAAAATTTTCCTCACACATACATCTCTCTCTCTCTCTCTCTCTCTCTCTCTCTCTCTCTCTCTCTCTCTCTCTCTCTCTGTGGGTGTGTGTGTGTGTGTGTATGCACACATGGGAAAGTTTAATATACACACTTTCTTAGATATATCTTTCTCTTTCTCTATCTTCCCCTACATTCCTCGCACTACTTGAACATTAATTTAGATAGCCTATGTTTATATTCGTTGATTCATAGACTTATCTCCCACATATATATATATATATATGTATATCTATCTATCCCCCGTTGCATTTTTCACTTTTGAGCACTAATTTAGACAAAGTGTGTTAATGTTTGTTGACTCATAGACCTAGACATGTGTAAGTATGTAAACCTGCACAAGAGCATTTAGAGAGAGATCTTTATCTTAGATGTGCCTAGAGCATTTCAAAGCTTTATCATAATGTCCATGTCTAGATATCGAGTAGCTATGACAATCCAAGAGACTACATATGGTGCTATAAGCTTTTTTTGAACACTTCTTGCACTTTTACAAGTGTAGCACACTCACTCCCTCACACTTCCTCTCTCAAGCACAACCTCAGAAGAGAAGAGGAGAGCTAGTTTTGGCCACACACAAGAATGAGCTTCTTAATTCACTTTTTGCCTTTTATACAAAACCTTAACCCTAATCCCCTTTGGGCACCCATCCCTTTTTTACATGATTGGCCATTTTAGCCTAGGTCCTCTTCTCCTATTTCCTCCCTATTTGCATTGTGCCTTCACCCATGCCCATCTACATTTACAAATTGTACATGAGGGGACTTTGCACTCTTTTACAAGGATTTAGAGTGCGCCTTTATGTTTGAAATGTGCCTTTCCACTTTTGCGCTTGTCTTTCACTTTTAAGGTTGTCCTTGCACTTTTGGCCTATTTTCTTCTTATTTCTTCAAAATTGAGAGCCACCTTTTCCACTTTTCCCTACGTCTTCTTAATTTTCTTCTTGCTTTCTTTACACTGGGGTTAATAGATAAGAAGAAAAGGAAGCTCATGTTAATTTGGATTAGATTCTAAATGTTGTAAGAGACACCTTGGAGTTTCTAGACAATACAACTCCTAGGTACAAGTTGAAGATCAATGGTACTATAATTGGAAGAAGAGCCAAATGATCTTTCTCTGGTATGAGGTATTTTTCTCCTAGCATTTTGAGTTTTGAACCATAAATATATAAATAGCTTTGACTTTATTCTTTCTCATAGACATTGCAATTTCAAATTTATTCTTGCTCATAGACATTGTTGTCAAACATATTATCCAATAGACACTCATAAGCAATGCAAAGACATGTAGCATAAACTTTAAAATTTAATACGATTCTATAAACAAAAAAGAATTTAATGTGCATAAGATCAAAAAACTTTATTACATATAGGTTACAAAATTCTAGTACAAATGTACAAAGGTCCTACAACCATACTAGTAGGGAAAGGGATAATTGCAAGGCCATTTTAAGCTTCTTTTTTATCTTCAGTTTCTTCTCCGTTTAGATCTTTCTCCTTCTCTGGCACAATTGCTTCTTCATTATTCTCATTGGTCACACTAATTTCCTTACAATAGGTTGTTTTTTGGTTGTTGGAAGAATTTGAATTTCAAGGACACTCTCTTTCCTTGAGGTTTCAAAGGAGATGGATCAAAATTTAAAGGGGAAATCTTGATCATTCCTTTCCTCATAGAGGCTATGGTACTCTTTTTCGTTGGTTGACTTATCATTTCCTTTTCCCTTGGTTGTTGCCCTTACCTATCCCTTCCAAGTTTTAGGTGGAAGAGGAGACTCAAGTTCCATTGGTGTAATTGCTCTATGCAAAACTAAATCAATACACCTCTCCCTTATCCACCACACATATGACTCAAGGTAATCTTTACATTGTAATAGAGCACACACCAAGTTAGTTAAAATGACAAGACTTTCAATTTAAAAGCTAAAGATAAGAAGACTTACATTCACCTCATCTATGCTCAATAACTTTAAATCTATTGTTCTATAAACATTCAAAATCACTTTTCATCTGTAGTTGTGCATGCCACATTGTAATGGAACCTCTTGAAGGAGAAAAGTGAAAGGTCACTGAGAACCTCAAAGTTGGTGTCTAAGTGGGTAATAATAAGTATAGCAATGTTGCAAATGAAAACTTATTAGCAAATAGTAAAGAACCTATTTGCAAAAAAACTAGAACATAAGAGAAAACCATTCACAATACGTTTTTATTACCATGAATTCCAAAAATAGAATTTGTAAGGATGACTTCTCTAGCAAGAATGTTACTCCAAATTAGACTCTACTATCCTATGTGAAGTAAAACATCAGTCAACAAAAACAAATATGAAGATAAATCACCAAAAGTAAGTATATGTAAAGGACATACCTTTCAACATATGAGAAAAATATATGAAATTATATGATGCTATAATTTTTTAAAGAAAATATTACAATATTTAAACCATACTTTAAAAATAGACATATAAAGAGAAGCAGATCAAAAGGTGCATGAGTGCAACTTGAGCAATGTCTCACTCCTTACTTCCTAGCCTAAAAGCACAAAATTTAAAGGATTTCTCAACTTCTCATTTGAAATATCTTAGAATACTTGTATTTTCTTGTAAAGAGACTAAAATGAAATACGCTTTTTTTCTACATTTTATGAAATATATTTGAAGGATAGTACACTTTATCTTTCTCTATGTTGAGACGACAAGCTTAACATGTGTAGACATTGATGATGGATCACTTGGCTAGGCAGGTCTTCATATCTATACTTAGCACGTCAATGGTCATTATGATTCTCACATGGCTACTCACTTATTACTTATCATTTTAGTTTGTTACACCTGCTTATAGTTGGGATAGTTATAGTACTAGTTGATTAGCATACTCAATTATGCATTGTTTGACTTAGTATGCCACTTTTCTTTTATGTTGTATCTTATCTATTCTTTGTGTACATTGTAATATATATAAAAGAAGCAGATGAAGAAACTAGTAAGAAAACATTTTGGCCTCAACCTCTCTTGTTGTGTTCTTGAGTGAGCTTCCTCTTGTAGGTATGGTGTGTATTTGGCATAGTAGATTCAAGCAAGTCTATAATGCCCCCATTACTTAGTTTATTTTAATAAACAATGTGCGTATACATTCCAAAGAAAATTGATTTATGTTACACATCCACACATGGAAAAAACTGAAGAATCTCTATTGCATTTACAAGAAGCAGGACTGGTTTACTAGAATAGTCTAAAATCTCTAGTATCATGTTCAAATGACTTAATTTCCTCTTTAGATAGATCAAATATATACTGTGACTTAATTTGTAGGGAATAAGTCATCCAAGACAAAAGATCGATAAAAATAACACGATTTAGAAAAATCAATATTTTTGCCTTTTTTGATGGAATTTTGCAAATCTACCTGTGTTGGCTTGTCGATCAGATGGGTTCTGATCGTTTAAAGTATCGGAATGTCTATATTTGGAGTTCATACAATGAAGTTATGATCCAAAAAAGTTTAGGGTAGACATAAATGAAAAATCTTTGTCATCGATGATGTCATCAAAAACGCCAAAAAGCAGGCGTCCTCTTTTTACTCCCCCTCTCACTACTATATAAACAAGGGTAGAGCGTCATGTGAAGTACACAACGAATCATGCAGAAGTCTCTTTGCTGCTATTGACGCGACAAAGCTCTGCTGCAATCATCCTAGTCTCTCTCTCTCCAACCCTACACAAAAGCGATGCCCATCAAGCTTCTCCCATGGCTCTTAAGAGACGATGAGATGCTGAGCAAGGTCATGCTTAGAGAGCTCCCCAACACAAGGAAGTGGTCACTACTGCTACTGAGGAAACTCAACACGATGATGAAGCACAAGCGGAAGTTAACCCCAAACCCATTCAAACTGAAGAACCAGCCATCCCACAACAAATCGAGGTCGTGGCTATAAACCCTAAGCACGATGGATGGTTAAACAGAGATAATCAGGTTAGTACATAAGAAAAGGATCACGATTGGTTAGAACTCACTTAAACTTGTAAAAGAATGTTAATATTATCAAATGATTTTTAAGAAGGAATACTGAAATTCATGAAGGGGAAATATTCTATGCATCGCATTGACAACTGGTAAAAATGTATTATGGTTATGACTGCTTTTGGATTTGTGAATGATGAGTTATGGCTCTTATGATTTCGTGCTTGCACAGACGGATGAGATGTGGATTGTGGTGGTTTAGGACATTGGGGTCCCCAACCCAATGCTCCCTTACACTCTACGGAGTGTGGAAAAACTCACATGTGGGTGGGGGTCCTATGCTCTTGAGGGAGGTAGGTGTTTTTGATTTTGATCACTCAAGCACCTAAGAGGGCAAAGGGCTGAGTGATAAGTGCCCATGTTATGTAGGATGGCTCTTGAGGCTCAAGGAAGCTTAGAGGGGCTCTGAGCTAGTAAATTTCCCTGTTGAGCACACACGGAGTGTGATCACATATATAGCCCAATCTCGAGGGATTGGAAGGTCCTATCCTAGGCTAGATGGTGTCTTTCTGTGGAAAGACGGTTTTGTAATACTCTACGGAGTGATGGCTCTAGCTGTTATTATGAAATAAAGTATCTGATTTTCTGAAATGTTTGTTATGTGCTAAAGGTTGAGTTTAATGAACCTACTCTAATGGTGCAATAAAAGGAACTGATTTTATATGTCCAAATAGTGTGGTAGTATGCTTTGCTGGTGTGCAGATCGGATGCTGTACGCTCGCGTAGTGAATGCCGGAAGGTCCCCAAGAACAAAAGAACTCTACTTTTTGCACAAAACTCAAGGTAAAAAGCATGCACGACATGAACAAGAGACCAATTGGGTGCAATCTCCCCCCATGTCTTGTGTGAGCGCTCCACAAAGCATGTATTTTATATATTAATCATCTTCAAGCTCAAATAATAGCCCAAATTACAAAATAGCAAACTTTTAGCTTTTGAGTTTGCTTTAGCACAAAATAGAAATAAAGCTAATGGGCGGTGCCCAAAGAGTCTGGCATACCCAATACAATGTCCAAGTGCAAATAACATAATCGTGCGCCCATGCACATACAAAATAATAAATAAATATCCAATGCCTCAATAAATAGGCGCGACAAAATATAGGCGCCATACCTAAGGTATGCGCCCATCAAAATATAAGTGAAAAATTGAATACTCGCTATCCTCCAATGCTTTCCTCCGCCACTGCTGCTATCTCTACACATCAACTGAAGCATTCAAAATCATTAGTAAGATAATACAATTAAATCGACAAAAGTGAATACCTAGCAGTATTCAGCTACATAAATAAATCAACTGGTTAGAAATCAATCCTAACCTTAATTTATTACGAGTGCGCACTCTAAACTCATAAACGTTTATTAATTTAATATGCATTTTGCGGAATCACCCGCTATGGAATCACCCATTGATGGACCTAAAAACGGGCCGGCACTGGCTCATGCACTAGCCGGACCTCGTCACTACGCACAAGACAACCCCTCGGCCTCGCGGCCAGGAGCGTCTGTCAAAATCTCTGCCTTCCTAAACATTACGTTTGTAATACGTTGTAGTCCAACTGATCCTAACCCAATATTGCTCCTCGGAGGGAGTCCCTTCCACATAGCCAAAAGGCTCGAATCACATACACATGGGGTTCCTCCTACGGCTGAATGCCGTCAACCCTCTGCGACTCTCCTACACCTTGGGGATTGGCCCCTCGATGCGCCGCTCAACATTTAGACATTTTGCACAGACGTCGCTCAAGGTACCAAATAAACGTATCCAGGAATGTACCATTGTCCTTACTTGATTTCCCCTTTTGGATCCCACGACTAGCCTACAGCATAGGAACCTCACGCTCTCAACGGTGGGTCAAAGGCCTACTGAAAACAATTGCTATGCATGTCCAGGAGCTAACTCTGATACTTTTAATTTCCTCTAAATGATCATGCAAAGAGGTGGATGCCTAGTGCTCAAACATTTTAAAAACCAGCAGCGTGCAAGTGCAAAACATCTCTTTCATGCTTTTCTTTCTAACCGCTTTGTGCTTCGCTGCAACACCTAGCACCGAAGTGATCTTCGTGCTACTAGGTTTTAATTTTTATCATTATTATTCCGTCCTAGATGCAATGCATATAAAATCAGCAAATTATCCCTCATGCTCAGCGGCATTTAACCATTTTTTCCACAACTCTACCCTTCCCCGTTGATAGTGCATCGTTGCATTCATTTCTTTTAGGGTTTCCTTGTCATTTTATGTGGAGAAAGGAAGGAAACATGCACTAAAACATATAAACAAGGCTGAACTGAAGCATAACTTCATGCCCCAGCCTTGCTATACATCAACAAACATAAATCCTATTTTCCTATATTTTTCGTAGCCCCAAATGTATTTTTCCCCTATTTTTCATGGTTTTTTTATCATTTTCCCGCCATTTTCTTCATTTTCTTGTATTTTTTAAATTGCTGAAAATGAAAACCAGTTTGTGGGCTGTGGCCCTTAGTTCATTTGCAACAAAATTGAAAGATTAGTTGATGTGTACCGACGGTTTTCCCCATTTATATGCCCAAAACCCTTGTTTTCCTTTATTTTTATGGTTTTTCGTGTCTCGGGTCCCTATTTTCCGCTAACCCACACATGTTTTCCTGATTTTTAAATGATGAACAGCTAGAAACCAACTCAAAGCACGACATACTCAAAACTCAATCCATATGAACACATTTTTATCAACCAAATTTGCATCAAAAGACCATTTTCTTTGTAAAAAACAATTATTACCGTGTCTTGCGGGTTTTTTCATTAAATTTGGCACGTCCCACGATTGATTTCCAGCCATGAATTCTGCTTGGAATCAGCAATCTACAATGGTTTTGCATTGCTCTTTCATCCCGTCAAGAATCGGCATCCATCCGGCCGTCCATCTCCATCCTATTCCTTCAAGCACGAACGGGGGCTAAGAGGAGAGAGAGGGAGGAGAGAGAAAGACTGATTTTCTCTCTCTCCAACCAGTCCACCATTGCGGGAGCGGAGACCGGCGATTTGATCGGCACAACGTCTTGATCAGGCCTGGAGGTTCATTACTATGGCTTCTTTGCAAGCCCTGCAATCGATTGGGGGGGGGGGGGGGTCGCGTTTTTTTCGGCAGCTGTTTTCAGCCGCCGCCCCCCCTCCATATCCACGATTTTCTTTTGTGGGGGGGTGCCAAAGGTCACCCCCCCCGTCATGCACCTTTTGAAATTTCAATTTTGGGCCCCCTCTTGGGCACCCCGGCCGGTTTCGGGCCAACTCTCGCGTGCGAACTCCGAACTGCGTTCTGAAAATTTCCGTGAGCTCGTCTCAACATCCCGGACAGGCCTGCAGCTTCACTGACTGGCATGGGTGCGCGGAAAAATTATGAAAATTCTCGGAGTGTCGTACGGGCGCCCGTCAAGTACTTGACGCTTAAAATCGTGCTCGCTCGAGCTGCCGCCTTCGTGGTTGAGCATTTTCCCCCGCATTTCCATATTTTTCTCCTATTTTTAGGCATGTTCCGGGGCCTAAAATCCATCCTTCATTGGCGACCACGGGATAGGACGACTCAGTCCGTCGAACCCACGAACATATCTGCACATAAACAACCAAAGAAGCATCAAATTGATACAAAACAAATATATATTAAAACTCAGCACAATGCTCCCCCTACCCCTGGACAGAACCAAGGCATAACATCCACAAGGAATAGGCCTAGCATCATTTAATAGAAGATCCGAAGCGAGTCACTAACCAGCTGCTCCAACACAGCCAAACTAAAAAGAACTGTCAAAGAGGTTGCCCTAAGTAGTAGTCTGAACTACTGACCAACTAAAGACAACACAACTAGGAGCTCCTACAAGGCGAGGACTCCTATAGCCTGAACAAAGGATATGTTCTTTCAGTATATCTCTTCTTTGAGGGTTTTGATTGGATGAACATACTTGGGCATGTAAAAAGGAGGGAGCTGAGCGTAGTGACCCAAGGAGAACAGGGCATCGGTCTCAGGACCTGTCTCGGCACCCAAGAACCTACCAAGCCCTCGCAAGGCGACACTTAATCCTTTTCTAACGCTCACTTTTATTTTCGCTCCAACCTTTCGTGTTTTGATATTATTTTTCCAGCAAGAAGCCACCCCTAGGAAGACAAGGTATCGGCCTCAGGACCTGTCTCGGCACCCAAGAACCTACCAAGCCCTCGCAAGGCAATGAGCAACTGCTTATATATTTTCATTTCTTTTCTTTTCATTGATAGGGGTTAGAACCCCTTTTTACACACCTTCGTATTGATAGTCATCCTTTAGGACAGTCAGGATTTCTTGGCATCATTATTATTATCTTCTAGTAGGCTTCTCTAACTGCCTCACTACTAACAGGAACTCCTAGAACGGCTGCCTAGCAGGCTAGCAGAACAGAGCCACTAGGGCTTCCTTCCAAAACAGGTCTTTCAATGCCTGACAATGTCTTTACAGGAGGCAACGACTACTCCGACCTCCCTCAAACATACTTAGCCTAAACCTGGGACTTCATGCCTTGGTCGCCGGTCCCCAACAAAAAGTATCCCCTCAACAAGTACAAATACACATATAACAGGAAAGAAAGGTACTCGTAAAGGAGAAATATCACCTGAAATGGCCACAAGAAGCTTCCATCGCAGCAAAGGCTCCTCCAGGCTCCACGAAATTCCACAACCTGCGAAACCTGTCCAGCACAACACTAAACAAAAAACCCAATTAAACGCACCTGCACTAGACAGGGAAATGGCCCTCTTGGCCTAATGAAATCAGACATGACTTTGCTACAAAACTAAATCGGCCCTCTTGGCCTAATGAAATAAAACAATACTATGCATAACATCCTCCTGGAAACAACCATGATAGACATCAAAGCATACTATTCCCAGGGGAACAAAGGCGCATAGCCCTAAACTAGGTGCATTAAATTATGACCTATCCCTCCTGCGTATATCGCAAGAGGTGTTCGCATCACATGGCGTCGAATCAGTCTATGGATCCCCGATAATAAAGGTAGATGAGTCTCGCTTACCCTCTGCATCACCCAAATCAACCATCGTCTGCCAAAGAGGGCATGTTCAGAAAGCATACCCCACAAACGACCAGGTCCTGTCTCACCATCAATAGATATATCGGGACAAGGGCCACAATTAAAGAAGAGGTCCTCTTCATACGCAAGATTAGCCAATGAATCGGCAAACTGATTCCAATTCCGTGGAATCAGCTGAAAAGACACTCTATCGAATTCGTCTAGCAGGGCTATGGCAGTATGATGGTACATACAAAGGATCGGGTTCCGCACCATGTACGTCCCATTGAGTTGATTTAAAATCAACTGAGAGTCCCCTTTTATCAACAACTGGCGGATACCACCCTTCTTTGCAATATTCAAACCCATAATCAGGGCTTTGTATTCTGCCATATTATTGGTAAAATTCGCCCCGAGATAAGCAGCTAACTTCATGACAATGCGTCGTCGGGGGTCGCGGATGACAACTCCTACACTTCCTTTTTTGCATGCACCCCTGGACGCCCCATCAAAGTACAAGGTGTACGTCCATAAAGGGTTTACATAGTCTGCCATCCTGAACTCTACTCGTAATTATGGTAATCGAAATTCAGCATATTCAACGGGTGGACTGTAGGCTCCATCCCTCCATCATCATTGAATTCAACAGGGATGCTCGTCAAAATTTGTAGGCAGTGATGGCAGAAGACCTTGATTTCCCAAATAAATGTCCCGCCTTCTTGCTCAATCACCTTGTATCCTTTGCTCCACCAAATGAGCTTTCCCTGATGATACCTCTGTTCCAAATATGGGTGTTCTAAATAAGGGATCAGACGACCCATCAACCTCTATCACGATTTCCTTGCAGATGTTTGATCAATCTTGCCTAGACCTGCAAGGCAGTCATAGCATTAGTACAATCAGAAGTAATAAGGTTTAATCTTATTAAGATTAACCTTATTTTTAAATTCTATCCCCTCAAGGTCAGCTAACAAAACTGTGGATTTATTCTTTCCTATTCTAACGATCTTATAAGGTCCATCCCATTTGGGTTCTAGCTTGCCTGGGAATAATTCACGTCGTGCGTCATAATACAGAACAAGTTGTCCTTTCTTGAAGGTGTATTTCTTGGCTTTAAGGTCGTGTAGCTTCTTCATTCGGCGTTTCGCCACTTCTTGGTGCAATAAGCTCTGCAACTTAAGCTCATCTAAATGTGCCAGTGTCGTCAAGCGCTCAAAAAGAGCGTCTTCATCGCTCAAAGAATGATTGATGGCGAACCGAAGAGTCGGCAGCTCAATCTCTAAAGGCAAGACACACTCCTCCCCATATACTAACTTGAACGGGGTATGGCCAGTGGCTCGTTTGAAAGTCGTATTATAGGCCCACACTGCCACGTATAACTTTTTATCCCAATCCCGTTTCTTTTCTGACACAATTTTGGACAGGATGCCCACAAGCTGCTTGTTGGTACTTTCGACTTGCCCATTGGCTTGCGGATTATATGGGGTTGTCTTGTTATGCTTGATGTTCCACAACTCTGTCAAACCTTTGATCACCTTATTCAGGAAATGAGTTCCGCGGTCCGACACTAATTCTTTTGGTGGACCAAACCGGCATATTATCTGCTCTAAAAGGAAACTAGCAGTTTCTTTAGCATCATCTTTCCTTGTTGCACGTGCTTCTGACCACTTTGTGAAGTAGTCAGTTGCTACAATGATGTACCGCTTTTGCGTAGTCGATGACGGAGTAATAGGACCCACAAAGTCTATTCCCCACTTCTCAAATGGAAGTATCGCCATAATAGGGGTGAGTGGTCGTTTCCTATTCTCTCGACTATCATGTCGTTGGCAAATATCGCATCTCTTAACATACGCAAACGCATCCTGGAAGATGGCAGGCCACCAATAACCTGCTCTTAAAGCCTTTTGTGCTGTAAGCCGTCCAGCAAAATGGCCACCGCAAGCAGAATCATGGCACTCTTCCAAAATGAATGGCACCTCGTCAGGCGTCACACATCGGCGATAGATATCGTCAACCCCTTGCCGATATAATGTACCTGCGATCAAGGCAAACTTTAACGCTTGCTGCTTAATTTTCCTTTTCTCAGCCTTAGATAGTTCGGATCCCGCCTCTCCCGTTGATAAATAATGCGTTATTGCAGCATACCAGGAGGGAATAGATGCCGTATCTATTTTAAATATCATCTCCATGTCACTACCTTCAGCCACAGATTCTTTCGGCTCCCCAAAGTCCACTAGACATTCCACGATGCCTTGCAACCTTGGTGGCTTACTCTTGATTTCATAATCAAATTCCTGCAAAGTGATCAACCACTTCGCTAAACGATCAGGCGGCTGTAACTTATTCATCAATAGTCGAAGTCCCTCCGCCTTCGTATAAAGTACGACTTTCTCATAGAGAATGTAATGCCTGAACTTCTTGGTCCCAAAGACCATCGCTAGACACAGCTTCTCCATGTAGGTGTAATTGATTTCGGATACCCCCAGCTTCCGGCTGGCAAAAGCAATTGGATGGTACCACTTCTCTTCCCAAATTTGGGCTAAACAGCAGCTGATACTATACATGGTGGCTGCCGAAAATATATAGAACACCTCACCTCTTTTAGGTGCTTTTAAAACGGGCGCTCTTGCTAGCTCTTGTTTCACATCCTCGAATGCTACCTTGCAAGGGTCACCCCATGCAAACGAACAGCTAAAGGACAATAAATTTGTAAGTGGCAACGTTCTTTCTGCTAAGGCGTTAATGAATCTACGGTAGTAACCAACCGAAGACAGAAAGCTATGAACTTCTTTCGGAGTGCGTGGTGGACCCATGGCAACTATAACTTTGACCTTCTCAGGGTCTGTCGCAATTCCTACCGAACTGACCACATGACCCAGCAATAGCCCATAAGGTACTCCAAAAGCACACTTCCGTGGGTTTAGGGCGATGCAAAATTGTCTACAGCGCTCAAAGCATTTTCTCAAAATGATCAACTGCCTTTCTCTCACGGTGGCGGCCCCTAAGTCATCAATAAACACCCTCAACTCTTCAGGGGATATGTCACCGAATGTCTTATCAGCTGTTCGTTGCCACGAACCAGGCGCATTGCATAAACCAAAAGCCATCACGTGGTACGCAAAAGTGCCAAATACAGTGATAAAAGTTGTTTTCAACTTGTCCTCTTCTGCAATTGCCATTTGGTTGTATCCTGCAAAGCAATCCATAAACGAATATATCTCCCTACCCGCTAATTGATCCAAAATCTGGTCAATAAATGGCAATGGGTAGTAGTCCTTAACCGTCTGCTTATTCAGCTCCCTAAAGTCTACACATAAACGGATCTGATTATTCTTCTTCTTTCTAATCACAACTGGCGAACACCATTCCGTGTGTTGCACAGGAAAAATCAAACCCGCTTTTCGAAGCTTCTCTAACTCCTCAAACAGCCCGTCCCTCAATTCAAAAGGCATACGCCTTACTTTCTGTCGTACAGGACAACTGCCCTCTTTCAACGGAATTGTATGAACAGCAAGACTAGGAGGAATGCCTCTCAACTCATCATAACTCCAGGCAAAAATATCACGGAATTCCTGGATCAAGGCCACATAGTCCTCCCTTTCTGCTGTGCTGAGCATGGACCCTAATTTGATTGGCCGCGAATCATCAAGCGTACCAAGGTCTAGCTCGATAACATCTGCATCTCTTATACGATCTTGGGCCTCTATCGGCTCGTTCAAAGTGATCTGATAGATGTCCTCCGTGGTGGATCCCTCTTTGGACTCATCACTCGATGATGTCTCACTAGCAGATAAATCTTCTAATGTCTCCAATTCTGTAGAAGATAGAGGAGCTCTCTCACTCTGCGGGGACTCAGGATAAGCATCAACCACCACACGCTGGGCACCTCTGCCGAATATTAATCGACCGGCAGGTATATCCACTTGGCAATCCGCTTGCAAGATCCAAGGTCGTCCAAGTAATACTTGGTAACTTGGCCGCCCTGCAAAACGAATCACCCTAAAGTCCAACAGGCATTCTACATTTGCAACAGTGACATGGACCTTAGTAATGCAGCCTTCCGGCTGTCTCAAACTGTCATCTGCCATTCTGAGAATTGTGGAGGTATCTTTTTGGATCGCAAGGCCCAACCTTTCCATCAGTTCAGAACTCATAATGTTAACAGATGATCCTGTGTCGACAATGGCATAATCTACTAATATCCCATCGACATATGCTGCAACCCTTGGGCAATGCTTCTCAGCATGCTCAAACCAGTCATCACCAACTCGCGCAATACCCAAAGGTTCTACGATATACCCGGTACGTAGGATCTTTCTTAATTCCTTACGTACTCCTGGGGAAAGCTTAATAAGCTGCAAAAAGTTCACATCCGGCTTGACTTCGCAAAGAGAGCCCGCCAAATCGAATTCATGATAGTTCGATAGAGCTCGCTTTTCACGCCAAATCATCCGCTCTTTAGGTCGTTGAACTGGCTTTATTGCCTCTTTCTTAACTTTCACCTTCTTCTTTGGTGCTTCCTTATCGGCTTTACTCTCTACGGGCTTCAAAGGTCCCCCTTCTAGGGCAGGATCCAAAACTTGCGTTCCTTTGTCGCCTTGTTTAGGGTTTCCGTCGACAGGCTTATCCATGTCGGCTTCTCTACCCTTTTTACCTCTTGTAAGGACAGCTCGCAAATTAGAGGTTTCAGCATCGTTAACGCGTACAGCCTCAATCAAACTAACCCCACTACCACTTGGTAGCTCCTCCACTGTAGTCTTTGGTCGTTGAAGTATTTGTTTAGGCCCATTTTCTGGCTGGGAATCATTTCCTTGGGCACGATGATTGACAGGCCCTGGTTGCCGACTTCCTCGCTGGAGGGAACTAATCTTACTCCAGCAAGTAGCTGCTAGATGGCCGGATTTTCCACAAATGTCGCACTTAACATTTGGGCAATTTCTTGGATAGTGCTGCCCGCCACACCATTTGCAACTAAACCTCGACGGTGCACCCTCCTCTGGGTATCTACTTCCTATCAAATTTTGTTGTTTTTTAAGGAAGTTGACATCAACAGCTATTTGTCGATACTGCTCCGTAATCATGTCGGTATAATGCTTCATCATGTCCTTAACCTCGCCAAGAACATTGGAAGAACTCGACTCATAGCCTTGGTCATTACCATGTCGCTCCATCGGCCTAACAATTCGATTAGGCACTGGTTGTTGAGCTGCAGGCATGGTGTTAGAATTGACCGCCTGGCCTCCACTACTTGGAGCCATTTGACTGCCCGTAGGCATCGACATGCTAGGGGGAGCTGGTAATAAAGGGACATTCTGCGTCATGTTCCCTCTCCCACTAGGATTAGCCATCGCTATCCCTTGGCCACTACTGCCATTGGTTATTGCCATATTGTTTCCCAATACTAAACCCATGTTCGAATTGCCTCTAGAAGCATAGGCTGCTTGTAGTCGGGATTCCACCTCTTGTGCTCGTGTAATGGCAGTATCTATATCCCCCAAGGGGACACTACTCAACTGCAATTGGATATTAAAGTCCAACCCATGTAGGAAATATTGCAATTGGGCAGCTGCGGGGATAGGAATAGAGGTGTCCAACTTACGGAAGACCTCTTTTATCTTCTTCGCATAAGCACGAATATCCTCGTGTGGATCTTGGCGGGTCACGTTGAGTACACGCAACCAGTATTGCCCACCTCTTTCAGGGGCAAACTCCCTTCGAAAAGCTCCATAAAATGCATCAATGTTCAATATAGTTCCGGCTTCTAAACCATGATACCATATAGCAGCTCTTCCTTTGAGAGTCATATTGAAGAACATCATTAAATGCCCTTCTTCTTGAATGCGACAGTTAAACATCAGCTTTTGAAACTCCCTAATGTGGAGTTCCGCATCTTCCTCAACTAACCCATTAAAAATGGGTAGCGGGTAACCTAGAGCCGGCAAATCCGTCGTTCCTGCTGGAATTGCAATAGGCTGCGCCATGACGCGGATTGGATTTGCACTAGGAATAAAGACCGGTGGGGTTACACCTCCCGTACTTGACGTGGACTGGCTTATAGAAGGAAGGGGAGCACTCGAGCTTCCACCTTCTCCTAACTTACTGCTTGGGGTCCTAAGACCACTAGATCCACTCCCTCGTAAGGGTTCAGCACCGCTACGCTTAGGGGAATATCTCCTAAAGATTTCAGCACGTCGCCTAGCTCTCTCGTCTCTTTCTTGCTTTTGGATTTCTGCTAGACGATGCTTATCAATAAATAACGGATCGATCTCAGTATCCTTTGGCATAAACTGCTAGTTGGTCCCTAGAAAACCAGGATTCGAGAACCGCCACTTTTAAGCAGCTCCCGGCAGACGCACCACTGATGGACCTAAAAACGGGCTGGCACTGGCTCATGCACTAGCCGGACCTCGTCACTACGCACAAGACAACCCCTCAGCCTCGCGGCCAGGAGCGTCTGTCAAAATCTCTGCCTTCCTAAACATTACGTTTGTAATACGTTGTAGTCCAACTGATACTAACCCAATATTGCTCCTCGGAGGGAGTCCCTTCCACATAGCCAAAAGGCTCGAATCACATACACATGGGGTTCCTCCTACGGCTGAATGCCGTCAACCCTCTGCGACTCTCCTACACCTCGGGGATTGGCCCCTCGATGCGCCGCTCAACATTTAGACATTTTGCACAGACGTCGCTCAAGGTACCAAATAAACGTATCCAGGAATGTACCATTGTCCTTACTTGATTTCCCCTTTTGGATCCCACGACTAGCCTACAGCATAGGAACCTCACGCTCTCAACGGTGGGTCAAAGGCCTACTGAAAACAATTGCTATGCATGTCCAGGAGCTAACTCTGATACTTTTAATTTCCTCTAAATGATCATGCAAAGAGGTGGATGCCTAGTGCTCAAACATTTTAAAAACCAGCAGCGTGCAAGTGCAAAACATCTCTTTCATGCTTTTCTTTCTAACCGCTTTGTGCTTCGCTGCAACACCTAGCACCGAAGTGATCTTCGTGCTACTAGGTTTTAATTTTTATCATTATTATTCCATCCTAGATGCAATGCATATAAAATCAGCAAATTATCCCTCATGCTCAGCGGCATTTAACCATTTTTTCCACAACTCTACCCTTCCCCGTTGATAGTGCATCGTTGCATTCATTTCTTTTAGGGTTTCCTTGTCATTTTATGTGGAGAAAGGAAGGAAACACGCACTAAAACATATAAACAAGGCTGAACTGAAGCATAACTTCATGCCCCAGCCTTGCTATACATCAACAAACATAAATCCTATTTTCCTATATTTTTCGTAGCCCCAAATGTATTTTTCCCCTATTTTTCATGGTTTTTTTATCATTTTCCCGCCATTTTCTTCATTTTCTTGTATTTTTTAAATTGCTGAAAATGAAAACCAGTTTGTGGGCTGTGGCCCTTAGTTCATTTGCAACAAAATTGAAAGATTAGTTGATGTGTACCGACGGTTTTCCCCATTTATATGCCCAAAACCCTTGTTTTCCTTTATTTTTATGGTTTTTCGTGTCTCGGGTCCCTATTTTCCGCTAACCCACACATGTTTCCATCAACTTCTCGCACAAAGAATCCACTTTGTGTATGAGCCTTGGTCATCAAATTTTACGGAATCCACCGTAAAACCTCACGGAATCCACCGTGGCACGGAATCCACCATGAAATATGCCTCCTGGCATCATACACTACGCCGGAAGGTCCCCAAGAACAAAAGAACTCTACGTTTTGCACAAAACTCAAGGTAAAAAGCATGCACGACATGAACAAGAGACCAATTGGGTGCAATCTCCCCCCATGCCTTGTGTGAGCGCTCGACAAAGCATGTATTTTATGTATTAATCATCTTCAAGCTCAAATAATAGCCCAAATTACAAAATAGCAAAATTTTAGCTTTTGAGTTTGCTTTAGCACAAAATAGAAATAAAGCTAATGGGTGGTGCCCAAAGAGTCTAGCATACCCAATACAATGTCCAAGAACAAATAACATAATCGTGCGCCCATGCGCATACAAAATAATAAACAAATATCCAACGCCTCAATAAATAGGCGCGACAAAATATAGGCGCCATGTGTAACGTGTCCGCTAGAATCATTTCGGACACGTCTTAGCAGTCCATCGGGAAGGATGTCTAGAAAGCTTCGCCCGGCACTCCCATGGAATGTTACGGGACTTGCGATCTAGGTCTTCCCGCGTCTGCCACGTAGCGGAAGTATCCTGGCCCTTGATAGAGACTTCCCTTAGCATCCTTTGATAGGCTAGATCATGGCATCCTTCCTCTCTAGCTAGCTCAAGTATTAGATCGTTTGGCATGGACACCTCTGTAGCTAGAGATCTAGCTATTGATAGATTTTGCAAGATTAGTGAATTAAGGGAATGCCTTGTGATTGAGTGCATCAACAACTACATTCTTTTCCCCTGGTCGATACTTGATTTCAAAATCATATTCCTCCAATACTTCAATCCATCGACGTTGCCTCATGTTGAGCTCGTTCTGGGTAAAAATCCATTTGAGACTCTTATGATCGGTTACTAGAGTGAACTTATTTCCCAACAGATAGTGTCTCCAAAGCTTTAGAGCATGGATGACAGCTAATAACTCCAGATCATGCGTGGCATAATTCTTTTCGTGACTCTTCAATTTCCTTGAAGAATATGCTGATGATTTTCCTACATGAGCACATATCTTAAGGCAAGCATGCTAGTATCAATTACTACCTCTACTCCTTACTGTGGTCTAGAAGTTTTAGGATCGGTGCTGATACCAAACTTTGCTTCAACCTATCGAAGCTAGTTTGTTCGGCAGTTGACCATGCAACGAACGTTTGCTTCCTCAATAATCCTGTCAAAGGTGCTGCAATCAAGGCATAGTTTTTTATAAAGATCCTATCCCATCCTGTCAAGCCAAGAAACTACGTATCTCTTTGACAGATACTGGTATTGGCCATTCAAGCATATCTCTGACTTTGGCTGGATCTACTGATATTCCTTCTGATGATACTATGAATCTTAGATATTCAATCTGACGTTTGAAGAATGCACACTTCTTCATTTTTGCATATAGCTTATGAGACCTCATTGTCTCCAACACAATCCGTAGTTGGGGTTCATGATCTTCTTCCTGTTTAGAATAGACTAAAATGTCGTCGAAGAAGACAAGCACGAAATCAAAAAATATCCTGCATTAATCTATTGAAAGTGGCAGGTGCATTTGTAAGTCCGAATGACATAACCAAGAATTCAAAGTGCCCATATCTTGTATTGAAGGCCGTTTTTGGAATATCCTCATCCTTGATCCTGATTTGATAGTAGCCTGACCTGAGATCAATTTTGGAGAAGATCTTTGCACCTTGAAGGCGATCAAGAAGCTCATCAATTCTAGGAATAGGGTACTTGTTCTTGACTGTTGATTGATTCAACCCACGGTAATCAATACATAGTCGAAGTGTCCCATCTTTCTTTTTCTGGAATAGGACTGGAGCTCCCCATGGTGAATTGCTAAGCCGGATGTAGCCCTGATCTAACAGTTGCTTGAGTTGTTCCTTCAACTCAATAGCTTCCGAAATAGACATTCTATAAGGTCTCTTTGCAATTGGCGTAGCTCCTATTACTGGCTTGATCTCATGATCTACTTCTCTTTAAAGTGGGCGTTTTTGTTAACTCTTCAGAAACTACGTCCACGTATTCCTTCAGCCAAGTGACCAATTCACTTTACTTCTTTATCAATATTCATAGTCAAGACAATCGGAAGAAAAAGTTTTATTCCATTCATATCAACATGGCCCTTTCGAGGTACAATTATTTCTTGGGGCGATGGAATAAGTTAATACATTAATTCGAGGAGAATAAGATGTTATTGCATTCAGCTACAGGAACTGAGTAGTAGTACGGATTGGGGTCATTGATCTTCAGGAATCGATAGTTCATTGGAAGATTAGGGTATCTTTTCCTTTGATATCTATTCTTCTCACGACGCCCCAAAACCTTGATTCGGTCGGCAGGGATTCTTTGAATCACTTCCCCGTACACATACTTATTCTGGTTAACCCTTCGACCTCCAACCTGTAGGGTCGCGTTTGCGTGAGCCTCAATAAAGACGAACAGCTTTACGATCTTCAAATCCTCCATCCACTTGATTCTCTTCAAGTTAATTTGAAGGTACGCAGGTTGATAGGCAGTTATGTAATAGATCCCTGTAACACCCATCCATCTCCATTCCACGTACACAGGTGATGGATTGTAAATGCGATCTAGGATGTTCATCATCTCAACCCTTTGTCGATAATTTGTGGAATGCATCGCGGTCATAAACATGACTCGGAACACTAAGAACCTGTTCCATGCTTCATAATTCTGCAAGACAGTATTCAAAGTAAGGAAATGTTTGGGACACAACATTTGCTTTACTTCTTCTTATTAAAATTTCCTAAAAACAAATCCTTTGTTGGTTCGCTCTGATACCAACTGTAACGTGTCCGCTAGAATCATTCCGGACACGTCTTAGCAGTCCATCGGGAAGGGTGTCTAGAAAGCTCCGCCCGGCACTCCCATGGAATGTTACGGGACTTGCGATCTAGGTCTTCCCGCGTCTGCCACGTAGCGGAAGTATACTGGCCGTTCCCACTTAGGATCGACCTGAATTTGGGTTTTCCTGTTTGGTCATTAGCTAGCAGCAACTAGCGTCAGCCCCGATCGAACTACATTATGTAGAAACGCCCGGTCTGAAGCGGATTCAAGCTGCACTTGGTTCAAGGAGAATGGGAACCGAGAGGGATGCAAGGCTCGACCTCTCTGCCACAAGGCATAGTCCCATTCCGTTCCCCTAAAACAACGTGAATCAGGTAATAGTTAATTCTAAGTCATCGTTCTCGTTACTTGTTTTGATGATGACGATCCTCCTCTGTTCGTCGAAGACTTTGAGAAAAGTTCCTGGCTAACCAGGACCACCCGTCCATAGGACAGACCCATGGTCCATCCTCCGCACTTTCCTCAGTTTGTTTTAGTTATGTAATTACCTACCACATTAGTTTGACATATACAAACAGCTTCTTTGATTAACCCTGTTATGCACTGGTTCCTTCACGTAATCTTATCACAGGACATAAAGAAAACAAAGTCAAACAACTTCTTTGTTATCATTTAATCCTTTTATCTTTGCAATACAAGGAGTTCCCGCCCGTAGGCGCATTCATAATCCACCCGAAGGCTATCCAGTAATCCTTCAGTGACTACTATCCCAAGTTTCCGCCCATAGACTAGTATGCGGGCCTCGAGATCCAATCCCGAGTCACGTTAGTCTCTTGTGCAGGACCCGGAAGGCGAGGGATTTACAGCCAGAGCCCCCCCTGGCACCCAAGCGTCCTCCTGCTCCAAGCAGAACTCAACGGAGAGACCTCTCATGGCGGGTTCGGTCCACGTTCCCGGCGCGGCTAACAACCCCCTTGGTTAGGGTCAGGCAGGCAGTCGGGGGTAACTGAAGCTGCCACTCCCTTCAGGTCAGGCCTTCAACCTGAAGTATTTAGATATATTCTCATCCTTTAGTTCATTGAGCAAACAATGCAAACAGTCTTTTCTAAACTGTTACAAACACAATCAATTTCAATGGTCGTTTAGCTGGCAAACTGTTAAGGAGTGACTCCTTTTCTCCGAATGCAACCCACATTCGATCCGGAATCTATTGCAACTTGGCAAGATTCCTATCATTCTTGGGTTAGGGTCATACCCTATCAATACTTTAGGTTTTGTTGTGGCAGGATCCAGCGACCATGTCGCTTTAGTTTATTGTCTGGTCATTTGCTTCAAGGCAAACACCTAACCTTTCCTTTTCCTTGGCAGTTATTTCCCCAAGGAAAGTGAGTAACAGGATGATTTTCCATCCTCTTGTAAGTTAAATTCTTTCAATAACTTGCCAACCTCATTTCGAGAGATGACAAAACTCTCCTGTGGACAAATCTCAAGTCTATACGGTGTTGCAACCTTTGCACATGAGTTGCATCTATTCCATGGGATCATTTCACCCATTGAATGGCGTTATCCGGTCACGGAGTTACCTCCAGACGAGTAGCAGGGTTTAGGGTATCCTCTTACCCAATCCATTCCTAATTATATTGGCCCATGGCCCTAGGAATTTCCAACTCAGTCGGAGTTTCATCATCTGTACGAGTGATCCTTAGGATGAAGCCTTAGACCATTTTATGCATGAGCATCCAATTGACTCATCATTTAGTGAATGTGTGTAAGATCTTTGGGTTTGCGAGTTTTGACTTGGCAACAAGTGTAAAACTAGGTCGAATTCTTATTGCACTAACCCCTAGTTAACACTTGGGATACCTATCATATCGTCTGAGCCATGCCCATATAAGTCCCTTGTGGTTTAGGTTACTTAGTCAATTCAATTACACTTGTCTTGCGATGAGGATGATCCTTCCAAAGGTAATAAACTAAATCTAACGGAGAACAATAGTTATGACTCCACCAACACGCGTAAACATGCGATTTATTGCTTTTACGCATCACATGGTCCACGATAACTTTATCTTTCCTTGGTGCACGATAATCTGGATACTAACTTTTCCTAGGACTACTAGGTCTTACATCAATAGTCATACCTACAACCTTGTTGTCTACCCTTTGGCATCTTATGCTTTGACTCCTAAATGCGGCTCTTAATGAATGTCATTTTTTGCATGACGACTACGCAATACACAACATTCTCCTAGCTACGAAGTAGTCAATGAAACTCATAAAAAACTAGTGTTAATTTATTCCATCTTACAAGCTATTTGCAAGTCCATACGTTCACTTTAGTACTCCATTATTTCTTTCCGGATGATACCTTAAGGTGCTAACCTTTTCCTATGAAATCATTACGAGAAGTATGTTGCCTAATGTGCGGCACACGCTTATTTCTACCATGTCTAGGACGGAAGATAATGTACTTATAAATTCCATTTCTTTGCCTAAGTTTAGACTCATTACCTTGATAAGGTACCAGAACTACATGCAACTAGCCTTCTACTCGTTCAAATTCACGACATATTTCAATCTTACCTAATGTTTCAGGAGATGCTTTGTCACATGTATTTCTTTCCAATTTCCGTATGCATTAAAATTAAACGTAAAAATGCAATTCCTTTTTATGGGCTAAGCGCGCCTAATCTTTTCCTTATGCGGAAATAACTCGAAAGAACCTGGACTTGTGGAGTCGGGGAGATGTCCACTTGTACATTCGGAGATGAGCCTTCCGCGGTCGCACCTTGCGATCTTTTTGGGGCCATCGTACACGTAGGTTCAGTTTCTGGATTCGCTTTGGTCGTCTACGGATTGTTTTGCCTTGACATGCAACCTTCCAGCCTTTGCCTTCCCTCGTAGGCGGAAGATTCTTTTACGGAATGTCGCTTGCGGTGAAGGGGCTTTAAAGACTTATTGCGGGAAGCCTTTTCCGACGGTCTAGTGGGGTCCTTATGGCCCCTCTTCAAATCCCGGGAAGGGGGTATTAATGGCTTATTCGGAATTGTGGTGGGAAGGGGATTTCGGAACAGGTGGTGGGAAAGGCCTTTAAGGAGGCCCCTCTTAGGAGCTTCCAAAGAAGCTTCTAAGAAGCTTCTGCTTCTTCAGTCCCACGTGGGGTCGCGATCAGCGTGGTGGGCGGGCTGTTTGGCGGCTGTGGCGGCAGCAACGGCTGCTGGCGGACAGGGCGGACTGGGGGCGGCAGCAACGGCAGCGTGGCGTCGGTGATTCCCTCCACGGCGGCCAGCACGGCCCTCCCTCTTCAGCACGGCCCTCCCTCACAACCTTCCTTCTTCACGGCCTCTCTTCTCTCCCTCCCTTCTCCACAATCTCCTCTCACAGCCTCCTCCTTAGCACACCCCCTTGATGGGGGGTGTTTATATAGGAATGGGGGGTGGGGAAGAGGGGCTCCACCCACGTGGAGAGCTTTCCTCATGCAACCCTCACTTGGCCATCCCCCCCTCCACACTCCCTCTCCTCCAGCCATGCATCGGCTGGGGGAAGGGATAATAGTAAAAAAATTTGCCTTAATTTAATTAAAATTGTCCCTCCCAAGAGGGTGTTTTCGTGCGGCTTGCGGTTTTGATCTCCCGGTCTTGATTTACCAAAGCGGAGGACCCCATTTCACGCGCGCGGGTCACACATTACACTGCCAATAATTTCAATGCAAGAGATATCCTTTGCACAAGGTTTACGTCGTGTGTGGGACGTCAATATTTACGGTACGCAGTTGCGGAAATATTACACCATGCCTAAGGTATGGACCCATCAAAATATAAGTGAAAAATCGAATACTCGCTATCCTCCAATGCTTTCCTCCGCCACTGCTGCTATCTCTACACATCAACTGAAGCATTCACAATTGTTAGTAAAATAATACAATTAAACCGACAAAAGTGAATACCTAGTAGTCTTCATCTACATAAATAAATCAACTGGTTAGAAATCAAACCTAACCTTAATTTATTACAAGTGCGCACTCTAAACTCATAAACATATATTAACTTAATATGCATTCTGCGGAATCACCCGCTATGGAATCACCCATGTACACACTAAATTAATGAAAAGCCCGAAAAGGATAGGCGTCCCCATCAATTTCTCGCCCAAAGAATCCACTTTGTGTATGAGCCCCGGTCATCAAAGTTTACGAAATCCACCGTAAAACCTCACGGAATCCAGCGTGGCACTGAATCCACCGTGAAATATGCCTCCTGGCATCATTTGCTAATTAGAAAACTAAGCAAACCCATCGAGGAAAGTGGGAGGCTTCGATCCTGACGATTGGATGCCTGTGATTGGGTGGACACGATAAGTTGGGTAACTTTCCAACATTAGATAGAGATGATTAAATTGTGACCCTCCCAATATCTATAGGATTATTTGTAAGGTTTAACACCATTTTAGGGGGTCGGAGTTGAGATTTTACCTTATGGGTAGGGGGATCGAGTTACACTCTCCCTCATCTCTCACTCTCTTTGAACCAAGTGCGGTGTTAACCTCACTTCTACCTTTGATTGATTACAAAGTGGTCTTTCTTAGGTGGGCATTAGATTGCTATTAGGGGTAACTTGTCCACGCTTCCCTGTGAAGTAAAACTGAGATTCCCATGTTCAACTAAGTCCAAGGTTTCCCATGGGGAGACGGGATGGTGATGTACATGGATATGAATTTCAGTCGACTATTAGAGGACTCCTCTAGGTCTGTTGGGGGAGGAATCTCACAAAGTCCCCCCACCATGTGATTCTTGACATGGTATTAGAGTGCTGCCATTGAGAGATGCTATTTTTGAAGTCTGAAGTGAAGGAGAAGAAGCAAGGATTTGAGCAAGAAAGGAATGGGTAAGAAGTTCTTCCATTCTTCCACTCTTTCTCTTCTTAGTGCTTGTGGAAGCACCAAAAGTAGGACAAAGAAAAAATCTCAAATTGCTATGAGATTTGGTGTGTAAAAAAAATATATATATTCTATATAATTAAGCTCTTGAGGAACATCCCATTGCTTTTTTGGCCATTTGAGGTTGTTGTAGGCCTCGTTTTAGAGTCACAAGATTGTAGATAGTAGTTTTAGCATAGACTGCAATTTCAATTGTGTTGACCAAAAGTGGGTTCACATGTTACAGATTTTGAATTTATAAGTCTTAAGGTGTTTTCTAGGAAGCAAACAAAAGTTTTATTTACAAGAAAATTACATATTATATGTACTATTGAGCAATTAGTGAAAAATACTACTTTTTGTATTCTATAGAAGTCCCATATCTGGATCTTCCTTAAGATAGGAGATGTAATAAAAAATAAGAGCCCAAAGATTGAAGGTATTGAGTATACACTCCACCTTACACAACCACAACCAATAGTTAAAACCATCTAGTTTGTTTTGTTTGGGTAATGAAGGTAAGATAAGAACCTACATCAAGGGTATTAAGGACAACATCTTCACTGAGGGTAGAGCCTTTCATAAAAGATGAATACAAGAGAGATGGGTGCAAATTGGGGACCCCTCTTGTTGCAGACTATAATTATGATAATCACATCTCCACTCAGAAAAGTGTTTGGAAAGAAGCTCATCCTCTAAGTCATCAAAGCTCTTAAACTAGTAAGGCATCTTCAATCCTACAATCATCTGATGGAGACAACATGAGAGATAGAAGGTAGTTAGCTACAAGGACTGGAGATGTGTCATCTATCAGGGAGAAGTTGTTGCTTGCCTACCAAAAATAGTCGCCTACTACAAGAAACTTGCATTTTTAGCAAAATGCACAAAAATATAGGCTGCTAGATGCTTAGATGCTATCACCTAGCTCTTGAGAAAACCATCTAGCTGTAAGAAGGTCAACTAGACCACCTACATGAGCATTGAATGCCGCAAATGTAGATTGCAAAAATGTGTTTTGAAGATCTAGGCTACTCTTATGTAATGAAAATATGCTCTTCTAATGCAAGAAATCTCTAGACTGTGCAGTCCTCATATTTAGGTGATGATACCATGTGAGAGTGCACAATGAAAGAAGGAACACGAACACAAAGACAAAGTAAAGAATAGAGAGAGTGGAAGAAAAAAAGAAACAAACCTGTGTTGAACACTGAAAGAATACTAAATATAGAAAGAGGATCGATCACTCCCTATATGCAACCCACGATGACAATGAGGGCACTAGATTGCGCTAATGATGATGGTAGTATCAGAGACAGAGGAAGATGATGAAGTCGGAATGTGCACCTACTAATGAAGGGGGAAGATGAATGTAATGTGTGGGAGGGGCATGCTATATATATAAAGCCAACTAACCCCAAATCTGGCCACTATAATTTGGAGGCAAACATATGGTTGACCAGCATGTAATACAAGTAAAAATGCTATACTGATAAAAAAGGATGGTCAATGTCTAGTACGTGAGGAAAACTCACATATGCAAAAACTCCCTGCAAATGCACACAAAATCCTGATTGGAGGAGAAAATGCAGTGAAAGGCAATAGACTGAGTACTCTCGAATGTGCTACCTCCTCCATCAAAATAGGTGATAGATAGGTCAGAGCTCCTAAAGTCCTTGTCTAATTTAGATTGAGGCCTATAGGCAAGAGATGACAAGGCATGACAATCATGATTGCTAACAATTTTAACTCCTTGTAACATTGAATACTGTTAGGTATTAGTACTAATCATTGCATTGCATTAGTAGAGCTAGGCAACTGAACTAGCAATGTACATCTCCTTGTTCAATTGCATCTAATGCCCCCACATGTCTACCTCCCACTTGTGTTACTTGTTGCTGATTGTTGTGCAAGAGGTGTAATGTCAATGTGACAACCTCTTTTCTATCTCTCGCATGTACAATAAAAACTAAGATTTAACGTATAATGGATTGTAATTTTTTTTTAGAAATCTAAAAAATGTAAAAATAATGGTTTGGCTACCAAAGGTTTATTAAAAGACAAATAAAAACATGGCCAATCAATGTCTCATCATAGAACAGCTGCAAACCAACATGATTCATTAATTTGAATCAATCCCATTAGCAAAACGATCATGCAAATCATGGGGTTGTCTTTTGTTCAAGTTGGAACTTGTCATAATTGCTCAAATGGCTAATAAATAGTACTAAGAAGCTCCATTGTTGCTAGCCTCCTCAAAATAGTGCCAAACAAAACAACAAAGTGTCTCATGAGGATCCATTGAAGACCATATACGAGAAAATACACATCAGCATCAACAACCAACCTCCATGCCAATCAATCTCTATGATCTATCCAAAGGCACCCAATGGAGGAAGATAATGGCATCTTGACATGCTTGGAATAAAACATCCATGGTGCCAATCTTGTGAAGACTGTAGATTGGTATTCCACGAGAAACATTTTTGACAAGAAGATGCAAAAAAGTTAACTTAAAATTTTTATGCGATTTTTAAATCAAATTAAATGTGTTTATTATTTTTATAACTAAAACTATTGATAGGTCCATGGTTTTAAACCTTCTTCTTTGAATTTAGAAGGCGTTTTTGAAATTTTTACAATTAATTCTACATTGAACCTATATTTTTCAAATTGTGACAAATGGCTATCTTTCTCCTCTAGAAAGTGGTCAAAATAGATAGAATTGTGCAATAAACCATATTCTAGAGGGAAAGAGAAGAGTACGCATAATTTAGGATAAGAGCTTTTAGAGGGAAGGAAAAGATGCCCAAAAATAGGCAAATACTTAACCAAAAGAGATACAAATTTACAAGGAAACTCTCATGTCAAAAAGGTATATTTGAGTAAAAAATAATCTTAAAATATGATGTGTATATCAACTTATACCATTTTTTAACTTCTACTCTTTTAAGAAGAAAAAAATGAGAATAATTCTAATATATTTTAATGTTTATGAGGGTATTAAAGAGTCATCTGAATGATTAGCTCTGTTTTTAGAGAAAATGGAATTGCATTTTTTTAGTTGTGAGGATTTTGAGAAAAAATGATCTTATCCTATGGTTTGGGGATAAAATAATAGGTGAATTCTATTAAAAATAAAAATACAATATTTGCTTGATTGTAGAATATCTCTTACTATAAAATGATTTTGGAATCTCTTTTTAGAGAAAGAGAGGCAAGAGAAACCCCTTCAGGGGCAAAAACTAGAGTCCATATTTCTCCTAATATTTGGATTGAAACCCTTAAAGATTATTTTGATGCCAGGAATAAATGAAGCTAACAAGGCCGATTTCCAAGCTAAAGCTAGTTGGGAGGATATCAAGAAGGCCATAAGATAGAGATACTTGCCACCTTCCTATCACACCATTAAGATGAACGAGTTCCTTTCCTTGTGCCAAATAGGACTTAGCCTAGAAGCCTATTATTCCCAATTTGTGACAATACAAAAATATGCACCACCTATGGATATTACCCATATGGTGGCCAAAATTTGCTATGGATGGAATTGGCCATTAAATACTCTCATCTAAAGTCCCTAAGGCCAACTAACTTGCAAGATGTTCTCAAATAAGTCAAAGCTTTCATCAAGCCTACTAGAGACCAACTTCTTGAAGATGACTACTTCCTAACAAATACCAAAGAAGACTATGATGCCTCAAAGGACCAAGGAAAGCAGTGTCATAAGTGCGGTGAGATAGGGTATATCTAAAAGAGATGCCTTAATCATCGATGATTCCTTTGCAAATGAGTTAGGATATATCCAAGCCAATTATGCTAAGTTGATCAAGAAGAGGAGGGATTGGCCATAAAACAAAGATGCACAAGTTCTACATTTATCTTCCCTCAAAAATGGGATAATGATGAAGATATAGAGCCCACTAAAATCTTTGAGGATGATTAGGAACCCTAGAAATATTTTCATGAGATATAGTAATCCCTATGATTGTAATGTAGTAATAGTCTATTGCAATATCAATTGAGTTATAATATACTGCAATAGGATTGTATTTTCTTCATTAAATTGTCTTGATTTTTGAGCACTTGCATGTGATCAAAGTCATTAAACAAAAGCATAATGGGTCCTAACCCACAAGTTCTATGATACAACTTATACTAGAACCAATAATCCCCAAGTTCTATGATACAACTTATACTAGAACCAATAATCCCTAAGTTCTCTCAAGATGAGAATATCTCAATTCCTATGGGGAGAGGGTGTAATGTCCTCCTCCCTCACCCGTGTGAATGGAGGCTGGGGGAATTTTTAATTAAGGTTAATTAAAGAATTATTTTCAAAAAGAAACAAAGCTTAATCTATCATTGCCCTAGTGCATCAATAGAGTTGCCACTATTCAAGCATCGCCTTTTATCTCAATTTCACCACCAACTTCCCACCACAACTGAATGCCTAGATATTTGTCTCGTGAATACCTCACTAGAATCAAAGTATCTATGCATCACACACATGGACGTTGCCAAAATGTCACCAAATGTGCCTTGAGAGCATCACTATAAGAGGGAGGAAGCTTGGGCTAACAATAATGAGAGAAAGAAGGAATAATAGCCTTACTAAGGCTATGTAAGCCTTAGTTATATATCTGTATGTATGTACACACACACACACTCACTCACTCACTCACGGAGAGAGAGAGAGAGAGAGAGAGAGAGAGAGAGAGAGAGAGAGAGAGAGAGAGAGAGAGAGAGAGAGAGAGAGAGAGAGAGAGAGAGAGAGAGAGAGAGAGAGAGAGAGAGAGAGAAGAGGGATGGAGAGAAAGAGAGATGGAGATTAGAGAGGAGAAGATGGTGGAAAGAAGGAGAGGAAGTGGAAATAACAAGCAGGAGAAGAGGGAAAGGAAGTGGAGAAGCTAATGAAGAAGAATGTAGAGGAAGGAGGAGAGCATGAGAGAACAAAGAGAGAGGTAGAAGGAGAAGAGAAGGAGAGAGAGAGAGAGAGAGAGAGAGAGAGAGAGAGAGAGAGAGAGAGAGAGAGAGAGAGAGAGAGAGAGAGAGAGAGAGAGAGAGAGAGAAGAGGGATGGAGAGAAAGAGAGATGGAGATTAGAGAGGAGAAGATGGTGGAAAGAAGAAGAGGAAGTGGAAATAACAAGCAGCAGGAGAAGAGGGAAAGGAAGTGGAGAAGCTAAAGAAGAAGAATGTAGAGGAAGGAGGAGAGAATGAGAGAACAAAGAGAGAGGTAGAAGGAGAAGAGAAGGAGAGAGAGAGAGAGAGAGAGAGAGAGAGAGAGAGAGAGAGAGAGAGAGAGAGAGAGAGAGAGAGAGAGAGAGAGAGAGGGAGGGAGGGAGGGAGGGAGAGGGAGGGAGGGAGGGAGGGAGGTAGGGAAGAAGAGATGGGTAGTGGCAGAGAGAAAGAGGAGGAGAGAGGGAGAGGGAGAGAAGTGGGAGAAGGGAGGAGAAAAAGAGAGAAGAGAGGGAGAGAGAGAGAGGAGTACCAGGATAAGAAAATGAGATAGTGGGATAAGGAAAAGAAGAGGAGAGAAGGGAAACTAGAGGAAGACTAGGGGAAGAAGGAGATAGAGGGAAGGAAAAGAGAAAGAGAAAAATAGAAGGAGAGAGAGAGAGAGAGAGATAGAGAGAGAGAGAGACAAAAGAATTGGAGACATGACTATCTCTTTAGGTATTTCAAAGGATATCAAGGCTCATAAGTATATGATAAGGAGCAATGATCTCAAGTCTTAAAGCTTGGTGATGAGCACAACTATTGTCAAGGTGCAAGAAAGAACATGAGGAGCTTGGGATGTCTAATGGCTCCCAAGAGGAGCATCTCAAATACAAGATACTCGATCCCAACTATGACATCTATTCTACCTGCATCCAAAGCCTTCAAGGTGCCTTTTATAAAGTTGGACTTTAATAGTGGATAAGTGATCTAATAGTTGAAGATAAGTTACGATTTGGTAAATGAAATACTAAACTAGTAACAGGAGCTACTTGAGTAGTAAGATTTACTTGAAGAGAAACCTTATGTAATATTCCTGCTCAAAAATATTACTAAACTTGACTCCCCGCACGCCACATAATACCTGTGCAAGGTTATCTCTCGCATCATAATTACCGGCAACTTAATCCATACCCCGCACACGCAAAGATGAGGCCTCCACATTGTGAAATCGAGGCCGGGGGTTCAAGACTGCATAACTGCGGGGAAACACCCTTTTGGAAAGGGGCAAAATGGATAATGATGCAAATCAATAATTTTTTTTTAATTCCCCCAGCCGATGCATGACTGGAGGGAAGGGAACGGGAGAAGGAGGTGATGTGGTGAAGTTGGTGTATGGGGGGAGAGCCATGCACCAGCCAAGTGGTGGCTTCCCTCTCCCCCCCTTAAGCTATAAACCCCCCCTAGTTAAGGATTGGAAGGAGGGAGGAGCAGACAAACGGTGCTCTGCTGAGGGAGAGGAGAGAGAGAGTGGAGGCCGCCATCGCCATCCCCAAGCCAAGAAGCTGCCGCCGTCGTTTTGACTCCTGCTACCGCCACACAGATTTGGTGCCACTCATCATCAATGCCGGCATCCGATTCTTCATCCTCATCACCTCCCTCTTCTAGATTTCCTCTCCACGTAAGCTCTGATTCAGAGCATAGAAGCTTCCTTGGAAGCTTCCATAAGGGGGCTTCCTTAAGCCTTGTTTTTGTGTGGCCACCCCGGTTTCAAGAAAACTGGCTCGTAAAGCTCAGGTTCCTACGCGAAGAGGAAGTATCGATCTATGGCAGTCTCGGAGAGCGAGAGTAGAGGCTAGAAGGAATCTGCGGGGTTCAAGTCATCAACGATGGCTCCCAAGAAGTCGTAAGGTGCACCCATGGGAGGCTCTTCCCCTAAGATTCATGTGGATATCATCGCGGATCCACAAACCCAAGTTCCACGAATTAATTTTCCACATAAAGAAATGCTTTAAAGCACTTATGCATGTCTCTAATTCACCTAGCATAGGGATAATGCATTTCTCGCTTATCATTAGTTCAAGTAATAGTGATAAAAGTACATTCAATAAATTATCTCTTTGAAAGATAGATAAGGATTGGTACATGTCATGAAAGTGGATCATTTGCATTTCCAGAGTTTTCCGTCTTAGGTAATATCTTCCTTGTAATGATTCACGAGGAAAAGTCATTAACACCCATAGGACGTTACCCAAAAAGGAATTGCAGAGCACGAAAATGAATCTATGGATTTGCATGCTGCATATGCTTGTAGTATTGAATAAGTTAACACTAGCCTTAGTTTTGCATGAACTTCATTAACTACGTTGTAGCTAGGAAAAGGTTGCTTGTTGCATATTCGTCATGCGAAAAATTCATGCATCACAAGAGTTGCATTTAGGAAAGGTTGCATGGTTTATCAAAGCATGAGATTCGAAAGCATAGATAAAAGGGTTGTAGGCATGATTCTTTGATGTAAATCCTAGTAGGTCCTAGGTAAGTTATTCTTCAAATTATCATGCGTATTGACTTTACCAAGGAAAGATAGGGTTATTGCGAATCTTGTGGTACGTAGAAGCAATGAATCGCATGTTTACATGTATTGTGACATGTTGCAACTATTTTTTTCCTTTAGATCAAGTTTATCATCTCTAGGGAAGGGTCATTCTTGTCGCAAGACAAGTAGAATAGTTTACCCAAATCACTTGTGATATTAGAAGTGTTAGGGTTTTGTATAGGCATAACTAGTCGACATGATAAACACCTTAAGTACTAGCTAGGGCTTGTCACGTTGGAAGTGCTGCCTAATATCGCACTTGGAACTCCAAGCTGAAACCCTCAGATCCTAAGGTCCTGCCCACATTCATGGAATGTTTGGGTCAATTGGACGCTCATGCAAATAATGGTCTAGGGTTTCTACCCTAAGGATCATTCGACCTAATGCTAAAACTCGGATTGAGTTTGGAAACCCTAGGACCGGATGCTGTCGGTCTAGTATAATTAGGATTGGGTTGGGTAAGAAGACGCCCTAATCCCTGCATATTGTCTAAACAAAAGTCCTCGACCAGGAAACGCCGTTCAATGGGTGAGATGATCCCACGAGTTAGGTGCGATACTTGTGCAACAAGTTGCAACGTCGCACGGCTTTGTGGTTTATCCACAGGATAAATTTGTTATTCTTGGAGATGAGGTTGGCAGGTTCTCGCGCAAGTCTAACTAGGATGAGTAGTCATCTTGCTACATTACCTTTCTTGGGCTGATTTGCCAAGTTAAGGAAAGTTAGGTATTTTCTTGGAAGCAAAGGATCAATCAAGTTAGAGCGACATAGTCGCCAGGATTTACTATTAATTTATGAAACCTAAGGTATTGGTTAAGTTGGATTAACAGGATATGGCCCTAACCCAAGGACAAAAGGGTGAACAAACAAACCCTTGGGGATCTTGCCAAGTCGCAATTGATCCCGGATCGAATGTTGGATGCATTCGGAGAGAAGGATTCACTCCTTAGCAATTGGCCAAATAAACGACCACTGGATTGATTGTGCTTGTAGCAGTTTAGGAGCACTGTTTGCATTGTTTGCTCAAAGAACTAAAAGATGGAAGGTTAATTAATGCTTTAGGTTGAAGTCCTGAAGGAAGAGGTAGCATCAGTTACCCCAGACTGTCTGCTTGACCCTAACCAAGGGGGTTGTTAGCCACACCGGGAACGTGGATCGAACCCGCCGTGTAAGGTCTCTCCGTTGAGCACTACTTGGAGCAAGAGGATGCTTGGGTGCCATGGGGGCTTTGGCCATAAATCCCTTGCCTTCTGGGCCTTGCAGAGGCCAACGGACTCGGGATTGGATCTCGAGGTCCGCATACTAGTCTACGGGCAGAATCTTGGATTAGTAATCCTTATGGATTGCTGGATAGCCTTCAGGCAGATTATGGATAGCCTTGGGTGGATTATGGATTAGCCTACGGAATGGATTTTATGGATGTATTCCAAAGATAAGTAAGATAGCCTGTTGAAAAGGAACTTGTTTGGCATTGTTTTTCTATGTCAAGTGCTAAGATTATGTGAAGGAAGCAATGCTTAACTGGCTAATTAAGGAAGCTATTTTATGCGTGTCTAACTAAATGTGGTAGGTAATTAGACAACTAAAGCAACCCTGAGGAAAGTGTGGTGGATGTGGCCATGGGTCTGTCCTATGGATGGGTGGTCCCGGTTGGCTGAGAACTTTTCTCAATCAAAATGGACAGCAAGGAGCTCTTCTCAAAGGAAATGAACAGTAAGGGCGCTGACCTGGAGTTTAGGTTACTAGAATCCCGATTTATGCTGTTTTAGGGAAACGGAATGGGACCATGTCTTATGGGCAGAGAGGTCGAGCCTTGCATCCCTCTCGTTTCCCATTCTCCTTGAACCAAGTACAGCATGAATCCGCTTCATCCCTGACGTTTCTGTGTAAAGTAGTTCGTTTGGGGATCGATGCTAGCTGCCATTTTAGGAAACTCACCATTAGGGAAAACCTTGACTCAGGTCGATCCTAAGTGGGAACAGCCGGAATACTTTCGCTACGTGGTAGACTCGGAAAGACCTAGATTGCAAACCCCGTAACATTCCATGGGAGTGCCGGGCGGAGCCTTCTAGACCCTCTTTCTGATGGGCTGCTAAGACGTGTCTTGTAAGGGAACAGGTGGACATGTTACAGTTGGTATCAGAGCGAACCAGCGAAGGATCTATCTTTATAAGAAAACTTAATAAGAAGAAGTAAAGAAAATGTTGTTGTTAAGAACATTTCCTTACTTTCGATGTTGTCTTGCAAAGTCATGAAGCATGAAACAGGTTCATGGTGTTCCATGTCATGTTTATGACCGCGATGCATGCCTCGGATTATCGATGAGGGATCGATATGATGAACATCCTAGACCGTATTTACAATCCATCGCCTCTATATGTGGAAGAGAGATGGATGGGTGATTCAGGAATCTATTACATAGTTTCCCACCGGTTTGCGTACCTTCGAACCAACCTAAAGAGAATCAAATGGTTGGAGGACCTGAAGATCATAAAGCTGTTCATTTTTATTGAGGCTCACGTAAACACAACTTTACATGTCGAAGGTCAAGCTGAACACATATGTGTACGAGGAAGTGACTCGCATAATCCCCGCCGACAAGATGAAGGTGTTGGGACGCTACGAGAAGAATGGGTACCAAAGGAGAGGATACCCTAATCTTCCAATGACATATTGATTCCTGAAGATCCATGACCCAAATCCATACTACTACCCAGTTCCCATTAGCTGAATGTAACACAACATTATTCTCCCTGAATTAATGTATCAACTTGCTCTACCATCCCAAGAAATATTGTACTCCGAAAGGGCTATGCCCATATGAATGAAATAAGACTTCTTTTTATCAATGATTGTCTTGTCTATGAGTATTGATAAAAAGTTAAGTAGTTAGGTTTCTTGGCTGAAAGCTGAATTGGGTATGAAATATAATAGTAACGATTAGCGAGTTGTTAAGGTTAAGAGTCCTTTTACTCAGGCACAACCCCAGGTACAGGTTCCTAGTCCAAACACTACACCAAGCACGGCTGTGATTTAGGAGAAGAAGTTTCTTCTCAAGCAGATCAAGCCGCTAGAATTTGACAAGAAAGGAAGGACTGTCCAAGCTTATGCTAAGATTTGGATAGAGTCCATGGAAGATTACTTTGAAGCGGCCGGTACTGCACCTGCCAACCAAGCAATGCTTGCTAAGCTGAAGTTTACCAGCGAAGCCAGACCTTGGTGGAAGCAATGGTGCAGAGACCAAGGAATCTCGGAAGGGTTTGTTACCTGGGAAAAGCTGAAAAAAGCTGTGTAAGGAAGATACTTACCACTTGTGTATCGCACGTAGAAGATGAATGAGTTTTATGAGTTGAAATAGCTGACACATACTACTCAAAGTTCGTCTCTCTTTTGAAGTATACGCCACAAATGGATATGACACAACAGGTATCGAAGTTTTTTACTGGATTAAACCCACCTATAAATACCCACCTCGAATCAATGCACCTAACAGACCTTTAGGACACACTCATTCGAGCTGCGTCTATAATTCAAGAAGTGTAGGCCAGGCCAAGAAGTAACAAGAATCGGTCTTTTAATGATCAGAACAAAGGAGTATATAGGTCCCAAGCAAAGAGAGTTCAAGGTCAAAACCGGGGACAAAGGAAGAAAGCGAGGACCAACAATGTCAACAACTTTTTTCCTACCCAAGGTAATGGCCACAACTTCTGTTGCTTCCATTACAACTAGCCCGGTCATTTCAAAAGGCAATGTCCCAAACTTGGTGGAGGACAACGTCAAGGACCTTTCCAAGGAACTGCCTGTGGCCAAGGAGCCGCCACCCGGGGCAGAGGAAGAACCGGTGTTGCCAATAGGAAAATGTGCGAAGAAGAAGACCCGACCATGGAAGCAGACTTTGAGAGGGCAACAGTCCATGCCGCCCTTCACAAGAAAGGCCCGAATCGCCAGTTTTCGGTGATTCAGACACCATCGGACTATCAAGGTAAAGGCTTCAAAACCTTGATTGATTATAGCAGTACACATTCTTTTATCTCACCAGCTTGTGCAAGAAGATTAGGAACAGCCACAATAGAAGCACCTACCTTGCTTGTGGAATTAGCAAATGGTTGTGAGGTCACTTGTACCAGGAAAACTGCTAAGGTGGATTTCTTTCTGGGAGAAAAGTCGACTTTGGTCAGATTCAGAGTTATGAACCTAGGTATCCATGAGTGTTTGCTTAGAATGGATTGGCTTAAACCTAATGACGCCCACATTCATTGTGAAAAGGGCCAAGTTTCCTTTGGAAAATCTGAAGGGAATTGATCACAACTCAAGGAAAGGCTGGAAAGCTGAAAATTCAATTGGCCAAAGCATCTCGGATTATAAAGGGAGTTAGAAAGGGGCTACCTGTCAACTTGATTAAGCTTAACAAGCTAGATCAGAATTAGGAGTCTAGTGAAGAACCTTCATGTAAGGGAGTATGCGGACATATTTCCTGAAGAGCTGACAGAACTTCCACCTCAAAGGGAAGTTGATCATGAGATCAAGCTAGTGCCAAGAGCTGCGCCAATTGCAAAGAGGCCTTATCGAATGTCCATCCCGGAAGCAATTGAGTTGAAGGAGCAACTCAAGCAACTGTTAGATCAGGGCTACATCCATCCCAGCATTTCGCCATGGGGAGCTCTAGTGCTATTCCAGAAGAAGAAGGATGGAACGCTTCGACTGTGTATTGATTACAGAGAGTTGCATCAATCAACCATTAAGAACAAGTACCCTATTCCAAGAATAGATGAACTTCTTGATCATCTTCAGAGTGCGAAGATCTTCTCCAAGATTGATCTCAAGTCTGGATACTATAAGATAAGGATTAAGGAAGAAGATATCCCAAAGACGACATTCAACACAAGATATGGACACTTTGAGTTCCTAGTCATGTCATTCGGGCTGACAAACACACTTGCCACCTTCAACAGGTTAATGCAGGATATCTTTAGGCCATATCTTGATGACTTCGTACTCATCTTCTTCAACGATACCTTAGTCTACTCCAAATAGGAAGAAGATCATGAACCCCAGCTCGGATTGTCCTTGAGACAATGAGGGCACACAAGCTTTATGCCAAGATGAAGAAGTGTGCATTCTTCAAGTGTCAGATTGAATATCTGGGATTCATCGTATCAGCGGAAGGAATCTCAGTGGATCCGGCCAAAGTCAGAGATGTTCTGGAGTGGCCAATACCAACAACTATCAAAGCAATATGCAGTTTTTTTGGTTTGACAGGGTGGTACAGGGTCTTTATAAAAAACTATGCTTTGATTGAAGCGCCTTTGACGGATCTACTGAAGAAGCAAACATCGATTGCATGGTCACTTGCTAAACAATCTAGCTTTGACAGACTAAAGCAAAGTTTGGTATCAGCACCTATCCTGAAACTTTCGGACCTCACTAAAAAGTTCTAAGTGGTAACCAATACTAGCACGCTGGCCTTAGGTTGTGTGCTTATGCAAGAAGGTCATCCTGTAGCATACTCTTCAAGGAAATTGAAGAGCCATGAGAAGAATTATGCTACCCATGATCTAGAGTTGTTAGTTGTCATCCATGCTCTAAAGCTTTGGAGACATTACATGCTAGGTAACAAGATTACCCTAGTGACAGATCATAAAAGTCTCAAGTGGATCTTTACCCAAAATGAACTCAACATGAGGCAACGTCGGTGGATTGAAGTGCTAGAGGAGTATGATTTTGAAATCAAATACCGGCTTGGAAAGGAGAACGTTGTCGAAGGATTTGTGAAAACAAAGTCGCGTCTTCAGAAGATCTTGATAAATTTCAGGATAAAAGATCAAACAGGTGAATAATCAAGATGAGAAAAATAATGTCAAGACTCTGTTTTATTTCTGCCAATAGCAAATACAAGGTTCAAGAAGAAGAAACTCGAGTGACCTCTTCGAATCCAGGAAAGAAAATAGCAAATCCATTAACTCTTCATCTTTCATCATTGTTCTAGCCTCTACAACTTTCCCCGAAAAGATCGGGACTTATGGGTGATGGTAAGGAATCAAGAATATGTTGTCCTTTTCCAACCAGCACATACTTCTTTGGATCCAGTAATGATATACATATAGTCAAAGAATGTATTAGAGTTGATTTGAAATCTGGATCCTTAAAAGCATGATGGAATAGCTTCCCAATAAAACTAGGCATTGATAGTTTAGCTACAAGTGTTGACTGTGACAATCAAGACCCTGCTGCAAGAGTTTTTACAGCATTAGCTTATGTCTCTGAGGAGTTTGCCTACAGACCTTTAAACTTATCAAGCTGTATGATCTTCAGATATGCATCCCAATGCTTAGAATAAAGAAGGTTCTTTTGAACTGAAAGTAAAGTCTGTTGGGTACAACAATAGTTTCAGCAGGTCTATATTCAAAGATTCAGATTGCTTACAGTCTGTTTGCCCTTCCACAGTATTTTTTGCGTAATAATCCTGCTGCTTAATATTGACACCATACTATTGAAGTGCTAATGTCAAGTCTACTATTTCTAGGGAAGCATCCTCAAACACCGTACGGCTTCTGTACTTAGTAGGCCCTCTCTCAGGATCTCTGCGCTATGCTTGATAGCTTATTCCAGAAGCTGCCCTTTCCATCAACAAGTCCCAATGCAGTCCTCCATTTTTGTAAAGAAGTCTTCGTTGAAGGTCCCTCAAATCCTCCTCATTGATGGCAGACTTGGCTGCACAATCAGCTGTTTGGACTGGCATTCATCACTTTGTTCCGACGGTGCAACAAGCTGGGTGCGAGCCGATGGCCTTATTACTCTAAGGTTGTCCCTCCAGTGCAATAGAAGTGCGTGTATGTCTCGAGCTCCCATCAATTGCTGATCTTTTTCCCTACGTAGCGACTCCTTTCTACAGGCCATTTTCCCCCATTGCACAGGTCGCTGCTCCGGCCTGTCATCAACTTGGAGAATAACATCCATGGCACATTCTGCTCTCTGCTGAGTCTCCGCTTTCTCTGCTTCTTTCTGAGCAAGCTTCCGTTGAAACTTCTTGCCATTCATATGCTTCCACAGAGCCTCTTCTGACTTGTTCAATAGATCTCCAGTCAGTTTGCATATTACCTTGTCCTTGAAAGTAGGACTCGCTCGAACACATTAAGAGGAGGCTTTCGCTGGCGGAGACACAAATCGAATAGGGCACGGTGGCTTTTCTTGCTGCTGCTATACCAGAGTTTGTCAGCAGCTGGCATCTCATGGCCTGTCTCCACACATCGTTTTTGTTTTAACCGTCAACGTTGTCTGAGCTCGTCATCATATGTGTCTTGTAGTGCGTCCTTGTATTCATCATCTTCGCCACTGCAACTTCGTCCACCACCCTTCCTGCATCATTTTGTCCTTAGCCTTTGTCTTCCCAGTTTTCGAGAAGCTCATAAGCTGCCTACATTCTGATGACTTCCTCCTTTATCCAGAATTCTGCGCCCTTCCATGTTTACTCCGTGGTGAAAGACGAGTATATCTCGAATTGTAAGGGAAACTTCCCCCACTTCACAACAAAGCCCAGGCTCAATGCCTCCGTGATTCCGCCTTCCAATCCACACTTTTCTCCTTGCGTGTCGGCTCCCTCTCTATTTCTGCAACCTGTCCTTTTCTCTTTTCCATTCCATAATTCTTTGTTTTTTTTCCCCCCAAAAAGCCTCCTTTTAAAAATAGCCCAAAAGCTTCTCTTTTTCCCCTCAAAGCATGGCGATTTGTGCCTTACCCAGTTGACCTATGTGACTGCATGCTTTAAGCACACTACTGAATATTATCAAGTTTGGTTTTATGCCTTATGCCCTCATTTTGTCAAATATATAAAATACATATTTAGCCTTTCCAAGTTGTACATATCCTGTGATTAGAGCATTCATGTGCCTAGATCTCGATTAGGAAACATATCAAACACTGCTTGTGCCTGTGCCAGCCACATTTAGCATACATATCAACTAATGCAATGCCCACATCCACATTTGTCTTCAATAGCCCTATCCTATCAATCTCAGCATGTATTTCTTGGCCCTTGTTTATAGCTCCAGCCATGCCACAAGCTTTTAAGGTGCAGACAAGTGTGATACTATCCAAAAAGATATCCTCCTCATGCATTTGTTTGAATAATTGTATTGTCTTGTCTCCTTGATCCTGTTCAACATAGACTAAAAGCAACCCTTCATACTCACTTCTATACTCATATGCAGAGAATAAATGTAATCACAACAACTAAGTATGTACAAAGTACCAAATCCCATGCACAACTTTTGGGTGATTTACACACCTCGAATGCGCAGCAATACGACATCCACCCCCTCTAATCCTGCGCATCCTCCGGATGGGCCAACTACCCATGATCATTATCATCAAGATCCACAAACAAATCAATCTCTTCATTATGCATTTCCGGTAGATCAACAAGATTTTCAGCCATATCATCTGTCTCTTCCATTGGAGTTTCTTGTCGTTGCTCTTCTCTCGAAAATTCTTCCAATGCATAATCCTCATCATCTCTTTTCTTAAAAATCTTGATTCTTTTTCCAGCAATAGGCACTCTAAGCACTGTCCCATCCAATTCTGTCAGCTCATATGTTGCATTATCAAAGACATGTCTGACAATGTATGGCCCAAACCATCTTTTCACCATCTTCCGAAGTGCAGTATGCTGATTTTCAAGGCTGCTATCAAACACCAATACCCAATCTCCCTCTTCTACTGCTCTAGGCCGCAAGCGATGCCTGCTATCAAACATGTCCTTGTTCCTTAGTCTAGCAACTTTCAACCTGTCAATAGCTAGCTGAATATCCTCAGGTCTCCTCTCCAGCTGTCGAATCCGAAGAGCTAAGAGCTCCTCTCTCGTCAAATCCTCCTGCCAAGGTAAAACTGACCAAGTCAAAGCACAAGTCTCAATCGGCATAACAGGTTTCTGACCATACATCAACTCTGCAAGCATATATCCTGTAGTAACACTATGAGTCGTACGATCAGCCCATAAAGCAAATGGTAGAAGTCTCGGCCATTCTCCAATCCGTCCTCTGCATGCTTTGGCTAATGCTTTCACTATTGCCGGATGCCCTCTTTCACTCTTCCCATTTCCCTCTGGATTGTATGCTGTGGTTAGAGCCAATTTGATTCCTAGCTGAGAGAAAAAATCCCTAGCTTCATCTGCATCCAATTCACCACGATCCGCAGTGATCTTACCCACACAACCATACCTGCAGAAAATTTCCTCCAATAAGAACTTACACACTGCACTAGTGGTCTACGTTCTCAAAGATCTGCCCTCAACATGATTGGTAAGATCCTCTCTAGCCAAAAAAATGTACCTCATCTGCCATAGACCCATAGGCATGGTAACCAAATCAACTACCCACTTATAATGAATACATAGCGGATAGGTCGGATGAAGCTCATCTCTATGACGCACTACTGAATACATCTGGCAATCTTTGCAAGTCTCAACAAAGTGAGAAACATCTCTATACATGCCTTTCCACCAACATTTCTCCTTGATTTTCTCATAAGTAGCCCATACTCCTCTATGACCAGCCCAAGGACTCTCACGAAACTCCCTCATCACCTGTAACTGTGTCTCTCTATTGCAGACAACCCGCAAAGGTAATCCGCCTCTTTTCTTCGGATGCTTCCAAAGAAATCCGTCCTTGAGAAAATAACCATAGGCTTTCCTTTTGATCTTCTTGAACTCTTCATCTGTCCATTCATCTCTTTTGCTTAGTGTACTAAGGTACCTGCCAATCTGCAACCAATCTCCAACATAGAGCTCTTCTGTGAAAGCCACAATATCATAGACATGACAAACATGATCAACCATAGTGGCTGAAATTTCTACATCATCCTCTTCTGCAAGTAGAGTCTCCTCATCATCATATCTGGCTCTAGATAACATATCTGCCACTGGATTATCCTTCCCTGCTATGTGTTTAAATTCCGGATTTAATGACTTGATGTATGCAATCCATCTCAACATAGCTATATCCGGATTAGAGCAACTCGTGATCATACCAATCAATGGCAAGCAATCTGTCTCTACCACAACTGAAGCTCCAATAAAGTACTCCTTGTCACATTTGAGAGCCGTGACAATCCCCAATAACTCCCTCTTGATTTGCGGATATCTCCTCTGTCTCTCGTTTAGGACTTTCGCCCCAAACTGAATAGCATACCTATTTCCATCTACATCATCTTGACCCACAGCCCAAACCTATGCCAATTGGACTAGTGTCAACTGTCAATACAATAGGCCTATCACAATTATAATCCGCTTTCCTGAGAGTAGGAGCATTCTGCAATAACTTCTTCAATTTCCGCATGGCTCTAGTGTGGCTCTCATCCCAATAAAATTTCTGCCCCTTTCGAAGCAGCTGATACAAACAATCTGCTATGTGTGCAAAATGAGGTATCCAAATCATATAAAACACGCAAGCTCCAATGAATCTCCGTACCTCAGAAGTGGTAGAACAATACTCTGCAATCTTGCCTATAGCATTCACCTTATCAGGTGAGGGTTTCCTGCCATAATATCCACACATATGCCCAACAATAACAACCTCATTCACTCCAAAAACAGATTTTTGCCCTGAAAGTGTCAAGTTCACTTCTTCTAACCTGGCCAAAATCTTCTCACATGCTGAAATATGATCAGCCACAAAGTATCTGCATCCCTGCTCATTTAGGCTCTCATTCTTCTCTTCTTCTGCACACCCCTTAATGGGCACATCATCCAAGAAAGGCATAGTAAGCTGAGGTATGTAATCACGAAGAACCTTATGCATGGCATTCATCATATGCGCAACAAAATTAGTGGCACCTTGAGGCAAGGTACACATCCTGACAAGCCCAATAGGAGTTCTCATGGTGGTTATGTCCCTGCTTTCCAAAGCCAGCTGAAACTGATCATATCCTGAATACAAATCACCCAAAGAATAGATGGCACGTCCAGCAAATGCCTCTGCAAACTCATCCACAACTGGACCTATACCAACATTCCTGATAGTAACTCTATTCACTGGCTGCATGTCCTGAATAAATCGAAGAGTACCATTCTTCTTTGGAACTGTAAACCACCTGTTTGAGTATGGTGCAGATGAAGGCTCAAGGATTCCCATCCTGATTTTCTCATTCAATAAATCAATCAGCTTTGGCAAGTGTGCTTTAGGCACTGGAATAGGTCGGAGATTCCATGGAATATGAGGAATAGTAAAAATGACCATAGGAGCAACAATATCAGGATTCACACATCCAATCTCATGTGGGACAAAAGCAAATCCCCTTCCATGACGCTCAAGCATCTCCTGAAAGCATTGCTTCTCCATGGGTAACAAAAAATCACCATTTCCAATTTTCAATTCAGCAAGTGTCTCTGCTGAAAATTTATGACCAATATGCTCCGGATTCCTCAAAATTTGCTGTTTAGCAGCCCTCTCTATTTGCTGATCACTGTCAGGTGGAAGCGGCACAGCAACCGGCTTCACCTTCTTATCCACAGTTTTGTATTTCGTGTCAACCCTGGCTTCATTATGCTCTTCTGCATTACATAAACCTTGCTGTAAATCAGCAATTCTGCATTCCAATGGCTGAATATTCTCAGCCCTCTGCTCTATGGACTGCATAGAAACAGCCCCAAACTCTGAATGCTGAAATATTTCAGCAGTAAACTCTGTTGGCTGAAAATTTTCAGCCCTCTGTCTCTCTGAAAGCTGATCATAACCAGCTGGAAACTTTGTTTGCTGAATTTCTTCAGCAATCAACACTCTTTGTTGAGTTTCCTCAGCCTCTGACTCAATTTGTGACACAAAATCTGCAATTTCATGAAACATGTCCAGGGACTGCACTAATACATTACCATGACAATTCAGCTTATCAGTTTTCAGCATTTCTCCCATCTCTGTCATCGTATCTGCACAAATCACACTGTCATACATACCATCTATGTGCTCATCATCCTCCAAAATTCCTGCATTTTTCAAATTTTTCTCCTTCCTGCATATATACTGCCTGGCAGCTCTAGGCAACCTAGAAGTCTTTTGATAACTCATTGAACTGTTTGCTGAAATCCCAACATAACCGGAGGAGAAAACACTGCTGCTGCCAGGAGGCGAGAACTCCAATCTCCTCTCCTCTGTACCACCATCGTCTCGCGAAACAGCGGTACCTAATGAAAACCCGAATCCCTCACAGTGGGTAAGGGTGCATCTCTGAGAGTATCTCTGTTTCTAACATGGTTCACACATACAGTCATAAACTGAACTGCTCTCATACCATCTTTACTGCGAATCCGTGCATAAGCAGATCCATCATCCATGACCTTTGTTTCCATGCGCATCTCTGTAATGAATAGCTGTCCAAGAATTATAGGATAAGAGCATGAATCCTGCACAAAGAAATGAAAATCCTCCTCTACATCACCAATAGAAACCCTGACACTAGGGCAAGCAGCATATAAATCACCTGCAGTATTATTGGCGGCTCTCATACGCCACCCATGCTCTACATCCATAGGCCATCTGTTACTCTCATAAACTCCACGAACAATGAGATTAATCTCTGAACCATGATCAATCAATGCAACATAAGGCACCTGTTTCTCTCCAATCTTTACCATCGTCTCTGTAGTTTCCCTAGACCAATGGCTCCGCGAAAAGTGACTACGCGGTATCAAAACAGGCTCATCAATTTCAGCATAATGCATAGGCTGAACCCTCTTCTCTACCTGCGGCAAAACAGAAGCATTATCAACCATAACCTCATCATCATCCTCATCCAACTCTCCAATCAAAACTCCATGTGTATCAGTGGTAGCCAATGCATGTCTTTTCCTTTTCAGGACCTCCTGAAACTGATCCTGAAACTCTCTTTTTGAGATGCCCAAAATCTCAGAAATAGTGAAAGTCACCTCACTGCCAAGTATCTTATCATTAAATATTTTCTTCATATCTGTAGATGTCTCAATATCGGACATCAATCTGAATCCTGGCTGTTTTCTCTCTCTAGGCTCTTGCCTCTTTTCTCTCTTTTGAGCATCCTCCATCTGTCGATCTGGCCCTGGTCTTGAAGACGGTCCTGCAGTAGGTGGAGTAACAAACTCACCCCCTCTAGTCTTCTTAGCTGCACTTGGATTTTCTTCATCCCTCTTACGCTTCTCCTCAACAAATACATCTGCACCATGAGATTTAGCCAAATAAGCATAAATAGAATACCTGTCAATAGGCGAGTCCCAACCTGTCTCTGATCTGATGCTAGAGCCTGCGCTAGTCAAAACAGTTTGCTGAATTTTCCCCTTGTTTGCAGTCTCCATAGCATAAGTCCATAGTGCGACATGAGTCTCTGATCCCTTCTCAATCTGTACTCCATATGCAGAAGCATCACCTCTAGCCGTCACATAAGAAGTACGCGCAGCCATGTCCTCCACTAACTTCTTCATTCCACCTTTACCAAAGTTGGTAGCAAGTGGAGCTCCTGTCTCAGTCAACCAAATCTTACCATCTTGCCCCCAATATACCAAATTCTGCCTCCTTGCATCTTGGAAAGAGTCACAATCCCTGCAATGCTGATGCTCCGTACTATCACACCAAATACATCTCCGATCTCTCCTAGGTGCAATAGGAGCACTAGAAGAAGTAGCAGGCGCAGTTGAAGCAAACTGCTCCTTCAACTTACCCACCAACTCTGCTTTGACTAACTCAAGTGTCAAATCTGTGATACCTTTGATTATGTCATCAAGAGAAGTAGGCACCGATGGAGCGGATGGTTTTGGAGCAGCAGGTGTAGGCATCGGTCGTGGAACAGGAGGAATAGGTGGAGTAGAAACAGTAGGCACTGGCATAGGCCAAGAAACTAGTTGAGGAGGAGAAGAAATAATAGGGATAGAAGTAGGCATAGGAGCTGATGATGGTGTAGGTGTCATGGAACCATTCTGTAGGCGAGTCTTCCATATCCTCCTCTTGGTCAAAGTCGAAACTGCATCCTGAGCATCCTGCCAATCAGTTTTAAGACCCATAGGCTTCGTGCGATCTTCAAGAAGCTCACCCAATTCTTCTTGAAGAGCAGGATCTGCAGCTTGCAAGAAAAGCTCAACTTTTTCAACATCCAATGCTCTTTGTTCAATGGCATCAAGCTGACTATACCTTTCCTCAAATTCTCGAATCAACTCCGAAGCAGCAAGACCTTTGTTTGGCATGTAGACCCACTCTCGGAATGACCGTCGAGTAGCCATACCAAAGTCCTCAAGGAAGTATTCTTCTTTTAGAGCCTTCTTAAAATCTTGCCAATGTGTATTTTGAATAAATAAATTAGTCACTTTTGTCCTCAAAGCAGGTGTGACAAGACGAAGGAAGTACTTACTCATAAGTCCAGCAGGAACTCCAAAAAACCCCATCTTGATCTCATATGTCTTCAAATATGCTGAAACATTACGCCCGTCAAATAGCTTCTTCTCACTCTCAACTGCTTCAATAGCCTTAGTCGCGCTGTTTGCATTCTCCTGCTCCGAATAGAGTTGCCTTTGCTGAGACAACTGTTGTTGATGCAATTGTTGTTGCTGCTGCATATACATTTGTGTTTGCTGATTTTGGAGCTGCATATACATAGACATATTCTGCAAAATCTGTTTTAGATCCTCCGTTGAAGTACTTGACGCAGCAGTCATGGATGGAGCTGAAGTAAATGCAGCTGGAGTTGTAGAGGAAGCTGAAATAGAGGCTGAAGTGTCTCCCATCCTGAAATTTCTGCGACGTTTTCACGTCGGGTTCACCAAAGATGTCGAAGGATTTGTGAAAACAAAGTCGCGTCTTCAGAAGATCTTGATAAATTTCAGGATAAAAGATCAAACAGGTGAATAATCAAGATGAGAAAAATAATGTCAAGACTCTGTTTTATTTCTGCCAATAGCAAATACAAGGTTCAAGAAGAAGAAACTCGAGCGACCTCTTCGAATCCAGGAAAGAAAATAGCAAATCCATTAACTCTTCATCTTTCATCATTGTTCTAGCCTCTACAACTTTCCCCGAAAAGATCGGGACTTATGGGTGATGGTAAGGAATCAAGAATATGTTGTCCTTTTCCAACCAGCACATACTTCTTTGGATCCAGTAATGATATACATATAGTCAAAGAATGTATTAGAGTTGATTTGAAATCTGGATCCTTAAAAGCATGATGGAATAGCTTCCCAATAAAACTAGGCATTGACAGTTTAGCTACAAGTGTTGACTGTGACAATCAAGACCCTGCTGCAAGAGTTTTTACAGCATTAGCTTATGTCTCTGAGGAGTTTGCCTACAGACCTTTAAACTTATCAAGCTGTATGATCTTCAGATATGCATCCCAATGCTTAGAATAAAGAAGGTGCTTTTGAACTGAAAGTAAAGTCTGTTGGGTACAACAATAGTTTCAGCAGGTCTATATTCAAAGATTCAGATTGCTTACAGTCTGTTTGCCCTTCCACAGTATTTTCTGCGTAATAATCCTGCTGCTTAATATTGACACCATACTATTGAAGTGCTAATGTCAAGTCTACTATTTCTGGGGAAGCATCCTCAAACACCGTACGGCTTCTGTACTTAGTAGGCCCTCTCTCAGGATCTCTGCGCTATGCTTGATAGCTTATTCCAGAAGCTGCCCTTTCCATCAACAAGTCCCAATGCAGTCCTCCATCTTTGTAAAGAAGTCTTCGTTGAAGGTCCCTCAAATCCTCATTGATGGCAGACTTGGCTGCACAATCAGCTGTTTGGACTGGCATTCATCACTTTGTTCCGACGGTGCAACAAGCTGGGTGCGAGCCGATGGCCTTATTACTCTAAGGTTGTCCCTCCAGCGCAATAGAAGTGCGTGTATGTCTCGAGCTCCCATCAATTGCTAATCTTTTTCCCTACGTATGGACTCCTTTCTATAGGCCATTTTCCCCCATTGCACAGGTCGCTGCTCCGGCCTGTCATCAACTTGGAGAATAACATCCATGGCACATTCTGCTCTCTGCTGAGTCTCCGCTTTCTCTGCTTCTTTCTGAGCAAGCTTCCGTTGAAACTTCTTGCCATTCATATGCTTCCACAGAGCCTCTTCTGACTTGTTCAATAGATCTCCAGTCAGTTTGCATATTACCTTGTCCTTGAAAGTAGGACTCTGCTCGAACACATTAAGAGGAGGCTTTCGCTGGCGGAGGCACAAATCGAATACGGCACGGCGGCTTTTCTTGCTGCTGCTGTACCAGAGTTTGTCAGCAGCTGGCATCTCATGGCCTGTCTCCACACATCATTTTTGTTTTAACCGTCGACGTTGTCTGAGCTCGTCATCATATGTGTCTTGTAGTGAGTCCTTGTATTCATCATCTTCGCCACTGCAACTTCGTCCACCACCCTTCCTACATCATTTTGTCCTTAGCCTTTGTCTTCCTAGTTTTTGAGAAGCTCATAAGCTGCCTAAATTCTGATGACTTCCTCCTTTATCCAGAATTCTGCGCCCTTCCATGTTTACTCCGTGGTGAAAGACGAGTATATTTCGAATTGTAAGGGAAACTTCCCCCACTTCACAACGAATCCCAGGCTCAACGCCTCCGTGATTCCGCCTTCCAATCCACGCTTTTCTCCTTGCGTGTCGGCTCCCTCTCTATTTCTACAACCTGTCCTTTTCTCTTTTCCATTCCATAATTCTTTGTTTTTTTTCCCCCCAAAAAGCCTCCTTTTAAAAATAGCCCAAAAGCTTCTCTTTTTCCCCTCAAAGCACGGCGATTTGTGCCTTACCCAGTTGACCTATGTGACTGCATGCTTTAAGCACACTACTGAATATTATCAAGTTTGGTTTTATGCCTTATGCCCTCATTTTGTCAAATATATAAAATACATCTTTAGCCTTTCCAAGTTGTACATATCCTGTGATTAGAGCATTCATGTGCCTAGATCTCGATTAGGAAACATATCAAACACTGCTTGTGCCTCTGCCAGCCACATTTAGCATACATATCAACTAATGCAATGCCCACATCCACATTTGTCTTCAATAGCCCTATCCTATCAATCTCAGCATGTATTTCTTGGCCCTTGTTTATAGCTCCAGCCATGCCACAAGCTTTTAAGGTGCAGACAAGTGTGATACTATCCAAAAAGATATCCTCCTCATGCATTTGTTTGAATAATTGTATTGTCTTGTCTCCTTGATCCTGTTCAACATAGACTAAAAGCAACCCTTCATACTCGCTTCTATACTCATACGCAGAGAATAAATGTAATCACAACAACTAAGTATGTACAAAGTACCAAATCCCATGCACAACTTTTGGGTGGTTTACACACCTCGAATGTGCAGCAATACGACAACGTAGTTGCCGATGCACTTAGTCGTAAGGCATTCCTTAATTCTCTAATCTTGCAAAATCCATCAACAGCTAGATCTCTAGCCACAAAGGTATCCATGCCAAACAACCCAATACTTGAGCTAGCTAGAGAAGAAGCATGCCATGATCCAACCTATTAGAAGATGCTAAGGGATATCCCTATCAAGGATCAAGACCCGAAGCTATAGGCTAAGTATCAAGGATTCTCTATCAATAGTGGACTTGTCTACTATAGAGAGAGATTATGTATATCGGCAAGCCAGTCACTCAAGCAGAAGATACTTTGGGAAGCTCATGACTCCCTTTCTCAGGACATCCTGGCTATGCCAAGACCCTCAATGCAGTTAGGAAAAGCTACTATTGGGAGAGTCTTAAAGGTAACCTTCTCAAATATGTCACCGAGTGTTTGTCTTGTCAACATATTAAAGCCGTACATGTCAAAATGCCAGGAAAGTTGCAACCACTTGACATTCCCCAAATGAAATGGGAATTCATCAGTATGGACTTTGTTGTTGGCCTATTCCAAGTTCAGGGAGGATACATCTCCATTATGGTTGTGGTTGATATGCTTACTAAGGTTGCACACCTTATTCCTATTAAGACAAACTATAAAGCTTCAAACATTGCAAGGTTGTTCATCAAGGAGATATTCAAGCTACATGGGTTGCCCAGAAGAATCATTAGTGATCGTGATTCTCTCTTCACATCACACTTCTGGAGAGCTATCTTTGAAGCTATTGGGACTCAACTCTATTTTAGTACAACTTACCATCCCCAAATCGGGTCAAACGGAGCGAGTCAACCAAGTCACCGAGGATATGCTAAGGGCATACTGTTGCCATGAACCAAAAAGGTGGATTCAATACTTGCCACTGGTTGAGTTTGCCTACAATGCTTTTTATCATCAAAGCATCCAGATGACCCCTTTTCAAGCATTGTATGGGCACGACTGTCGAAGACCTTTAAACTTCTCAGATCCAACTTTGAGGGTTGAAGCTTCAAGGTAGATGCTGGAAGATATGAACGACCAAATGAAGTCAATAAGATAGGACATCCAAGCCGCCAAGGATAGACGGAAGGCATACGCAGATTTGAAATGTCAAGATAGAACCCTCGAGGAACGAGGCATGGTCTTCATTCGCGTACACCCAAAGAAGAGTTCCCTATCCTTAGGACATTGCAAGAAGCTAAGTCCAAGGTATTGTGGACCCTACAAGATCCTCAAGTGGCTAGGACTCAATGCCTACAGACTGCAACTCCCTGAGAACCTAAAGGTTCATAATGTATTCCACATCAGCCTACTGAAGAAGTATGTACCTAATCCTAGCCATGTACTTGATGACCAACAAGTTGTAATGCCTAGCCAAGGAGTCCTTGAGCTACGGCCAGACATGATCTTAGATGTAAGGGAGAGACAATTGAGATACAGAACCTTGAGAGAATGCCTCGTCCAATGGAAAGATTATCCCAAGGAGGATGCCATTTGGATGGATGACAGCACTCTCAACCAACAATACCCCTAGTTCTTCTCGAGATGAGGACATCTCAATTCCTCTAGGGGGGAGAGAATGTAATATTCCTGCTCAAAAATATTACTAAACTTGACTCCCCACACACCGTGTAATACCTGTGCAAGGTTATCTTCCGCATCGTAATTACCGACAGCTTAATCCCTACCCCGCACACGCAAAGATGAGGCCTCCGCATTGTGAAATCGAGCCCTAGGGTTCAAGACTGCATAACCGTGGGGAAACACCCTTTTGGAAGGGGGAAAAATGGATAATGATGTATATCAAGAAAATTTTTTAAATTCCCCCAGCCGATGCATGGTTGGAGGGAAGGGAATGGGAGAAGGAGGTGATGTGGTGAAGTTGGTGTATTGGGGGGGGGGGGGGGGGGAGAGCCATGCACCAGCCACGTGGTGGCTTCCCTCTCCCCCCCCTTCAGCTATAAAAAACCCCCCCCTTAGTTAAGGATTGGAAGGAGGGAGGAGCAAACAAACGACATTGTGCTGAGGGAGAGGAGAGAGAGAGTGGAGGCCGCCATCGCCATCCCCAAGCTAGGAAGCTGCTGCCATTTTGACTCCTGCTGCTGCCACACAGATTCACTGCCACTCATCATCAACGCCGCCATCCGATTCGTCATCCTCATCTCCTCCCTCTTCTAGATTCCTTCTCCACGTAAGCTCTGATTCAGAGCATAGAAGCTTCCTTGGAAGCTTCCATAAGGGGGCTTCCTTAAGCCATGTTTTTTCGTGGCCACCCCGGTTTCAAAAAAAACTGGCTCGTAAAGCTCAATTTCCTATGCGAGGAGGAGGTATCGATCTACGACAGCTCTTGGAGAGAAAGAGTAGAGGCTATAAGGAATCCACAGGGTTCAAGTCATCAATGATGGCTCCCAAGAAGTCACAAGGCGCACCCGCGGGAGGCTCTTCCCCTAACATTCACGTGGATATCATCGCGGATCCACAAACCCAGGTTCCACGAATTTATTTTCCACATAAAGAAATGCTTTAAAGCACTTATGCATGTTTCTAATTCACCTAGCATAGGGATAATGCATTTCTCACTTATCGTTAGTTCAAGTAATAGTGATAAAGTACATTCGATAAATTATCTCTTTGAAAGATAGATAAGGATTGGTGCATGTCAGGAAAGTGGATCATTTGCATTTCCAGAGTTGTCCGTCTTAAGAGATTAGCTACATGTTGCTATTTTTGGTGCATTTCCAAGTAATGAGTCTAAACGCCTATTGCTTAGGGCAAAGGGATGAAATTGTTAAGTGCATTTTTGATTGGACATGGAAAGAATAAGCGTAAGTCACATCTTAGGAAATATCTTCCTTGTAATGATTCATGAGGAAAAGTCATTAACACCCATGGGATGTTACCTGAAAAGGAATTGCAGAGCATGAAAATGAATCTATGGATTTGCATGTGGCATATGCTTGTAAAATGGAATAAGTTAACACTAGCCTTAGTTTTGCATGAACTTCATTAACTAAGTTGTAGCTAGGAGAAGGTTGCTTGTTGCATATTCGTCATGCGAAAAATTCATTCATCAAGAGTTGCATTTAGGAAAGGTTGCATGGCTTATCAAAGCATGAGATTCTAAAGCGTAGATAAAAGGGTTGTAGGCATGATTCTTTGATGTAAATCCTAGTAGGTCCTAGGTAAGTTATTCTTCAAATTATCATGCGTATTGACTTTACCAAGGAAAGATAGGGTTATTGCGAATCTTGTGGTACGTAGAAGCAATGAATCACATGTTTACATGTATTGTGACATGTTGCAACTATTTTTCTCCTTTATATCAAGTTTATCATCTCTAGGGAAGGGTCGTTCCTTGTCGCAAGACAAGTAGAATAGTTTACCCAAATCACTTGTGATATTAGAACTGTTAGGGTTTCGTATAGGCATAACTAGTCGATACGATAAACACTTTAAGGACTCGCTAGGGCTTGGCACATTGGAAGTGCTACCTAATATCACACTTGGAATGCCAAGCTGAAACCCTCAAACCCTAAGGTCCTGCCCACATTCACGGAATGTTTGGGTCAATTGGACGCTCATGCAAATAACAATCTAGGGTTTCTACCCTAAGGATTGTTCGACCTAATGCTAAAACTCGGATTGAGTTTGGAAACCCTAGGACCGAACGTTGTTGGTCTAGTACAATTAGGATTGGGTTGGGTAAGAAGACACCCTAGTCCCTGTATATTGTCTAAACAAAAGTCCTCGACTAGCAAACGCCGTTCAATGGGTGAGATGATCCCATGAGTTAGGTGCGACACTTTTGCAACAAGTTGCAACGTCACACAGCTTTGTGGTTTATCCACAAGATAAATTTGTCATTCCTTGGAATGAGGTTGGCAGGTTCTAGCGCAAGTCTAACTTGCAAGAGGATGAGTAGCTATCTTGCTACATTAGCTTTCTTGGGCTGATTTGCCAAGTTAAGGAAAGTTAGGTATTTGCTTGTTAGGTATTTGCTTGGAAGCAAAAGATCAATCAAGTTAGAGTGACATGGTCGCCAAGATTTATTGTTAATGTATGAAACCTAAGGTATTGGTTAAGTTGGGTTAACAGGGTATGGCCCTAACCCAAGGACAAAAGGGCGAACAAAAAAACCCTTGGGGATCTTGCCAAGTTGCAATTGATCCCAGATCGAATGCTGGATGCATTCGGAGAGAAGGATTCACTCCTTAGCAGTTGGCCAAATAAACGACCACTGGATTGATTGTGCTTCGAACAGTTTAGGAGCATTGTTTGCATTGTTTGCTCAAAGAACTAAAAGATGGAAAGTTAATTAATTCTTCAGGTTGAAGGCCTGAAGGAAGAGGCAACATCAATTACCCCCGACTGTCTGCCTGACCCTAACCAAGGGGGTTGTTACATGCGCCGGGAACGCGGACCGAACCCGTCGCATGAGGTCTCTCGGTTAAGCGCTACTTGGAGTACGAGGACGCTTGGGTGCTAGGGGGGGCTTTGGCCATATATCCCTTGCCTTCCGGGCCCTGCACAAGAGGCCAATGCGACTCGAGATTGGATCTCGAGGCCCGCATACTAGTCTACGGGCGGAATCTTGGATTAGTAATCCCTATGGATTGTTGGATACCCTTTGGGCGGATTATGGATAGCCTTTGGGTGGATTATGGATTAGCCTACGGGTTGGATTTTATGGATGTATTCCAAAGATAAGTAAGATAACCTGTTGAAAAGATACTTGTTTGGCACTGTTTTTCTATGTCAAGTGCTAAGATTATGTGAAGGAAGCAGTGCTTAACTAGCTAATTAAGGAAGCTATTTTATGCGTGTCTAACTAAATGTGGTAGGTAATTAGACAACTAAAGAAACCCTGAGAAAAGTGTGGTGGATGTGGCCATGGGTCCGTCCTACGGATGGGTGGTCCCGGTTGGCCGAAAACTTTTCTCAATCGAAATGGACAACAAGGAGCTCTTCTCAAAGGAAATGAACAGCAAGGGCACTGACCTAGAGTTTAGGTCACTAGAATCCCGATTTATGCTGTTTTAGGGGAACAGAATGGGACCATGCCTTATGGGCAGAGAGGTCGAGCCTTGCATCCCTCTCATTTCCCATTCTCCTTGAACCAAGTGCAGCATGAATCCGCTTTGTCCTGATGTTTCTACGTAAAATAGTTTGCCTGGGGATCAATGCTAGCTCCTGTTTTAGGAAATTGACCATTAGGGGAAACCCTGACTCAGGTCGATCCTAAGTAGGAATGCTCGGAATACTTCCACTATGTGGCAAACTTGGAAAGACCTAGATCATAAACCCCGTAACATTCCATGGGAGTCCCAATCGGAGCCTTCTAGACCCTCTTTCTGATGGGCTACTAAGATGTGTCCTGTTAGGGAGCAGGTTGACACGTTACACCTTAAATGATTGCAGTTCTAGGAAGAGAAGAGTGAGTTGTTGTGGATTGAATCTTCTTTTGGTGAAGTATGCAAATGACATGGATTTTCTTTGCTAAATTTTTATTTTAAAGAAAATTTTGATTTCGAGTTGGCCTTGCTAGCCAATATAAGTTGTTTGATAGAATATTCAAGTGACTGATTTATGGAGAATAAATGTTTTTCTAGCCATGGTTGAAAAGTTGATTGCTTGATTGTGTTTGCACAAAAGTTCTTGTGCCCTCATGGGTGGATTTATAGTTACGCACTAGACCTCTCCTAAGGTTAGTGGAGGAAGCCATTCACCAATGGATTATTTAACCATACTAAAGTAAATGATAGATCCAAGATATGAGAGGTCTCTTTGTAGGAGACCCTTGGGAAAGAGGGGGTGAGGATGCTAGGGGGCTATGGCTAGTAAGCCCCTTATGCTCCAAGGAATCACCTGACCATGACCCAAGATGGACTTCCTGAAAGGTCCTATTGCTAGATAAGGGTGGACTAGTAAATCATGTGCATGAGATTGGATAGAAGTCCCAAATTAAGGGATGGAATGCCGGGTTGGCACTTGAGTAAGTTCCTCATGAATATATGTGTGCATCACATGGGTTTAAAATAAGGCATTTTTTAAATACCATTTTTATACATTTTTTACATACGGAAGGGTGTAATATAAAGGGATTATTTACAGATTGAATAGAAAATGGATATATTTTATTTAATAGAAATTCATAGATAATAATATTTATAGATAGGCCATGAATGCACGTGATGTAGAGGATATACATATAGTAACTTCCCCGAGGGTCGGTATTACATCTTAAAGAAGGTATAGAACAAGTACACTATTTTATAATTGATTTTAAAACATTTTTTTGACATTGTCTTTATATTTGTGATTATAATTTACCTAAAGAGACTAGTGTTTAATAGTCAATTAAAGAACATGTGTTTGTATGCGAAATATAAACATGTTAGGATAAGTAGATAACTATAATATGTTTCAAGGAAAGTAAGAGGGTGAGATTCCCACTGATCTATCATATGCATGGGTGATCTTGGTGAGCTGAGAGTTTTCCTTCAAGGTGATGTAATTAGGAAAGAGTTGCATACATGATTGTGTAATGTATTGTCATAGAACCCGATCAATGTCATTTTGGGAAAATGGAGTCTAGACTGTAGCCTACAAGTAGAGGGGTCGATGTGCATTGGTGCCCCTCATTTCCACTCACCATGAACCAAGTGCAGCATTAATATGATTCAATTTAAATTGCAAATGTAGTGGCTCAAAGGCCGATGCTAGTTAAGCTATTAAGTAATCTTAATGATGAGTTAGGAATCTAGTTTCAAGTTGATCCTTATGGGTTATGGCCAAAACCTTCCATTTGCAAGTTGGACTGGAGAGACCCTACGTAACAAACCTCATGGTTTTCTAATGAGTACCAAGTGGCATCACTTAGAAAGAGTCTTTCAATGGATGAATAAATTGTGCCATTTTTTAGGGCTCCTCAATTGAGCACATCACACGTGGTATATCAAAGTGAAATGAATAAGATATCAATTAGCTATGTGTGTGCTACCTTACCATTTTATATGTTGAAGAACAAAATAGTTGATGTTATCCTAAAGAAATTGCCTAAATGATATGATTTTGATTATTAGGCACCTTCTATCGACATGGATGCTTGAGTTCACACAAAAAGCATACAATGTCGAGACTGATGCTAAAGTATGGACAAAAATCCTTGAATATTATCTTGATATGAAAGAAATAAGTGAAGCAAACAATGAAAAAAAAACAAGAGGGAAGGGAGGGAAGCACTCAAGAGCACACACACATACACAAAATCAATGGAGACTTGAGAACACAAAGAGATATGGCTAAAATATTATTATTATTCTTCTTCTTTTCTTTCACACAAAAGAACTAAGTGTACAACATGATAAAAGAATAATATGAAAGTATCACAACATATGTACACAGGGTCACTAAGTATGAACATGTTAGGAAGGAAGAGGTGGTACAATAAATGTACCATAACCAAGGATGAACTATGTGGGTGTAATCCAACTGTAGAATCACTAGCATAATCTCATATTGATCACCTAATAAGCCAGTGAATAATATTGTGCCACATTACGAAGGCACGTAGTGGATGCTTTCTCATGTAGAGATTGACATCCCAACACTTTTCCTCAAGCTAGCATGAGCTCATAAACTCCAAACATAGTCCTAAAGCATCAAAGCTTTTCAACTCTCAAGGCCTTGGTAAAAACATTAGTAGTTTGATCCTCTATGATGACATAAACCAAGTCAATATTACCTACTAGAACTTGCTCCCAAAGGAAATGGTAATTGATCTCTATGTGTTTGGTCTACGCATGATAGACTGGTTTCTAGCCAATTGAATACTGCTAAGGTTATTATAACAGATGATAAATTTCTTATCCACCTACATCCCCCAATCACCAACTAGCTTGTGTAACCAAGTTACCACACATGTTACAACTGCAATACCTCTATACTCTATCTCTGTACTAGACAAGGAAACCGTTAGCTCTTTCTTGCTACTCCAAGTAACAACACCACTGCCAAAGGAGAACATAAAACCAATGGTAGATCTCCTATCTCAAATATGGCCAGCACAATCTACATCTGTATAACCATGCAAGTCTAATGGTACACTTGTGCCATAGAATAAGATATAGTCCAACGTGGACTCAACATAGTACAATGTGCACTTCACTGCATCCAAATGTGGCTTCTATGGAAACTACATAAGCTAAATCTCCAAACCAACAATGTAGTTTAGGTCTAGCATAGCAATTTTCAAATAGATAAGGCTATCCACAATCTTCTCATACATAGTAACATCCTCAATCAAATCATCCTCATATGCACTAAGCTTATCATTAATATCCAAAGTTATATAGATCGGCTTGCAATCAGCCATACCATACTTCAACATATCCAATGTATATTGTCCTTATGAAAACTATATATCCTTTGGAGCCTTGATAATCTCTATACTAAAAAAATAGTGTAGCTCTTCTAAATCCTTTATATCAATTTCAACCTTGAGAAGATCCTTCACATTGTCAATTTCTATCTTAGTAACACCTACAATGATCACATCATCCATATATATAGTAATGACCACAATACCTGCATTACTCTTACATATATAGAGTGAGTGATTAGCTTGTGCTTTGAAAATTCCAATGCTAACAAGGTATTCTATAATCTTATTATGGCATACCCTAGGTGCTTACTTTATCCTATACAAGGACTTATGAATCTTCCATACATAATCTAGATAATTCTCATTCACATAACCACATGGCTATTCCACATAAACTTCCTCTTGCAAATCCCCCTGCAAGAAGGTATTCTTAACGTCCAATTGATGCATGATCCAACCTTTTGATGTAGGCACTATTATGATGGCCCTTATAGTGGCCATTTTAGCCATTGGAGCAAAGATCTCCTCATAATCAATACAATGTGTTTGTATATACTCTTTGGCAACCAACCATGCCTTATAGCACTTAACAAATCCATGTAATTTATGCTTGACATTGTAAACCCATTTGAAGCCAATAGCTTTCTTTCCTTTTAGGTAAGTGCACTAACTCCCACATATCATTATCCACAAGTGCAACCATATTTTCATCCATAGCATGGTCCCAACACTCATTACACACTATATCCTCAAAACAAGTGGATTCTATATCTTGCATAATATTAGCCATGTACGCGTAGTGATGAGCTACATAACTATCATATGTCAATCGCTATCTCGGCTTTCTCACTCTACTTGACCTGCATAGACCTAGATCACTACCAGGTGCCTTAGCATCCTCTTGTGCCTTCTATACACCAGGTTTTTTAATAGATGTAGTTTCAAACTTCTCATTCCAAGCTTTGCTCAGAGCCATCTAAATTAGCATCAGCATGAGAGAAACCTAATGATACATATCTCACAATATGTGATTTCCCAACCTTCTCTTTACCTTTTCTTAACATCTTTGATGTACTTGTTTGATCAGATCACAAGCATATGAGAAAGAGAGACTCATGAAGATCAATTTATCTTATGGCGGATGATCTTCACACTTGAGGTTCGTGTGGCTTGTTGTTATTCACATGGCATTACCTTGATCAGATTTGCAATATGTATTTGAACAACAAAGAGGCTGATTTACTCCTTATGACCTTAATTCCTTCTCCAAATATTATTATTTTGCCTTCCATTCTTATTCTTATGATTTTCAGAAGTTTCATCACCCTATTTTGTCCAATTTTCATGTTTGGATATGACAAATTATTCTCTCATGTAAACAAGATTCTTTAATTATCTTTTGTGGAAGATAATTGCAAAAAGCAACTTACAAGAAGGGAAAGTGATTTCTCTGTGTTCACCTTGCTCCGAATCATTATCAACAACAATCAAACATCTTTTTAATTATGATCTTCAACATGTACAACAAGGATTTATCTTGAGTTCTCTCCATCTCATTTAGTGTCCCTAGAGTGAGTGACTTCATGAACCCCGCATGTATTATTCTATCATGTGATATCTGGTGAACCTGATGTGAAAGCGTCACTTCTGATTGTCTAGATGGGAGACTCTTTGAATAATCCACCCACTTCATCATCGAGTGCTTCTTACTTTACGTCCGAAGAGATGAATAATTTATTTTAAACTCTATCTTTGGCTATTATGATGCAACATCAGCTGATGCAGTTATCTATGCAGCAGTAGCAGTAGTTACATAAGCAACAGTTGGATCAACAATGAATTCTACATCAAGAACAAGAGCACACACATGGAGCAACCAAAGCGATCGAGGCCATGGTAAGTGAATGCAAATTATTTGATGATGAGAATTTTTTCCCTTGTCTTAAAATTTTTGAAAGCTAGACACGCATCTTTGAAGTTCATACCAATCGGAGCAACTATTTTTTACCGCTTATCACACCTACTTTGTGGGTTAGAGTGACTGATTTATTTATGCAAGATTCAAACTGGAATGTCTTCCAGAAAGTGCTCATAGATGAATATTTTCTGGAGGATTATGGTATTGCCACTCAAAAGACGTTCAGAGAATGGGTCTATCAGACCAACATAGAACTTGTTGCTTCTAAGTTATTGCGCGAGTTTGAAGAACATTACAACTAGTTGGATGCACATGAACAAAGAGCTCTAAACTCAGAGAAAGTGGAGTTATTCTTGCAACTGGCTAATCCTGCACTTGAGGACGAGTTGGGAGAACTTCTTGAAGACCATACGTAGCCTATGGGATTGAAGACAGATTGGCAAGAGGCTGTTGATGTGGTTTCCACATTGATGAAGAGGTGGGGATGGAAGGCTCACTTACAAAACGGTATACAATCACCTCTAAAAATATCTTCTCCTACCTCCACTTCTCCTACTTCTCCTGCTACTCCTTCCACTTCTTCTCCTACTTCTCATCCTATGCCAATGCCTACTTCTATGCCTATGCCTATGCTTATTCTTGCGGCAGTTGTCAAACCATCTGCCAAACTAACTGTCAAAGACATGGTGGAAGAAATTTCAAAGAACTTAAAAGATCTTCAAATAAAGATGGCTAGAAGAGATCAACAACCACTTAACCTAGCTCCAACTTATGCCCCAACCTCTTCTATTCCTATGAATTCTTTCAGAAACGATCGTGTTCACCATTGCATATGGTGTGATAGTCCAGACCATGAATGGATGGACTGCCAAGACTTTGAAGAGGCAAAAAGGCTGAAGTTGGTGGTTTGGAAGGAAAGGATGATATATATTAGAGATACAGAGAGTAACCACTTAAAACAAATTTTGGCAAAGGAGATATGAAGAAATTATTGGAGGAGCCTCTCTTACGTTCTTCTTATGTGAAGCAAGAGGTGGCAAGAGAAGTTGCTGCCTATGGTCTTCAATTGGAGCAGTTGCTGAAAGATAAGTCTCCTTTATGGTCCTATGCACTGCATGAAGAAAAGAAACATAAAGCTTCATCATCCAAACTTTCATTAATAGGAGATGCAATTAGAAAAGGGATAGGATGGAATGATCATATAAATGTCTTCTCTATCTATGCTTATATTGCAAAATCTCAAGGATTTGAAGCACTTGTTGAAGAAAAGCGTTAAAGAGATAATGATCAACCTGAAGGATCAAAGAAGGCAACTAGGAGGAGTGAGAAAGTTCTTTAGCCTTCTTCTTCAGGACCAGAGAAGAGTATGACTGACGTATAAGTACAAGAAGATCAAAAGGCCCCAAAGTTAAAGGATTTGAAGTCGAAGAAGCAACCTCGATTCAAGCTGCTATCCGACATCAAGACATCCACAGACTTAAAAAAGGCACTTGAGGATCGAATTCTTAATTGCAAAATTGAATTTACACTTGGAGAAGTTTTGGGGATTGCCAAGAGAGAGTTTCATGATGTTATTATTGACATCATAAAAAAAAGCACCAAATTATTGAAGAGCCAACGCAGGATATGATCCATTGAGAGGCTTTAGCTATTGCCGAGGCTATTCTTTATGGATTGTAGATTGAGGAGGTTGATTCTGAAGAGGAGACTATTGAGGATCCTGCGGATGGAGCTCTATGTTTGCAATCCAAGAAGTCTTTTCATCCTTTACTTCAGCCGGTACGATATGATGAGGGTGAAGATGTGCCTAGATTGGTGCCTTGTAGCCATTTTTCTCGAAGTCACTGGGCTCATGTGACTACAGAAACTATCGTCAAGCTTAGTGATACTGAGACTCCTTGTGTTGCTCTTTTGGATCATGATTCCAAGATTAATGTAATTGTGCGAGGTTTATATGATACTAGTAGATGGCCAGTTGATGTGGATCATGGTTCGCACGTGCATGTGGCCAATAACATTGTAGGAGATTTATATGCTACTTGTCCAAATCGGAAGGTTTCTATTGGAGATGTGGGTGAGTCTTATCCTTTCTTTGTACAAAACTCTTGTTCTTATCCTATTATTTTGGGGTAGCCATTTAATGTTGAGTCTCGGATGGAAAGCAACGTTCTGGATGATGGGTCTGCCTATGCATGGATCCAAAGAAAGGATGGGAAGAGAGCTGTCCAGTTCATGACGTTTGTATCAATCATCAGAGAAATAAGGATTCTTTGAGGATTCCACTCTTCCAGCAAGAGACCCGGATTTTTGCTAGGTACCACTGTCTTGCGATATGATGGTGGTACGAGTTAGGGAAAGTTGTTTTCATATGAGACGTTGAAAGAGATGAAGATTGGGACCGAAGATTTTCTGCTTCCTGAAGAGGTAAGATGTTTTGAAGAGACGTTATGCAGATATGAAAAGTCTTTTTCTTTCTTTCCACATGAAATTGGATGTGTTGATCCTAGGTTTGTGATGCCTATGGTTATTTTTACCATTCCGCATGTCCCTTGTAATCTGCGGCCTATTCCAATGCCGAGGGCTCACTTACCCAAACTAGTAGAGCTCTTGAATGAGTGGATTAGGATGGGAATTCTAGAGCCATCTTCAACTCCATATTCCAATAGGTGGTTCACAGTTCCTAGGAAAAATGGGACACTTAAATTTATACAGGAGCTACAGCTAGTAAAGAAGGTCACTATTCAAAATGTTGGTGATGGACCTATTGTGGATGAGTTTGCTTAAGCTTTTGTTGAACGTGCTATCTATTCTCTTGGTGATCTTTATTCCAGATATGATCATTTTGAGCTTGCCCTTGAAAACAGAGATTTTACTACAATGAAGACACCCTTAGGCCTTGTCTGAATGTGTATGCTTCCACAAGGAGCAACTAATTCGATTGCTCATATGATGAATGTGATGAATAAGGTTGTCTATGAGATTTTATTCCTGAGCTTACTATGCCTTTCATCGATGATTTACAGGCTATCAAAGGTTGTTTGGAAGAAGGTAAAGACGATTCTTTAGATGATCATGGATGTAGATTCTTTGTGGCTTCAAATATTAGAGATGTTGAGAGGATTCTTTGCAGACTGGAAGAAGTAAATTTGACCTTATCAGGATTGAAGTTTATTTTTGGAGCCAGAGAAGTTTTGATTCTTGGTCATATGTGTGGATATTACGGCAGGAAGCCTTCCCCTACGAAGATTGATGCCATAGAGAAGATTGTGGAGACTTGCTCTTCTTCTTCGGAGGTTCGTAGGTTTCTTGGAGCTTGTGTATTCTATCTTATTTGGATTTCTCATTTTTCTCATATTGCAGATGATCTCTACTAGCTCTTGAGAAAAGGGAAATGTTTTTCTTGGGAGATAAAACATACTAAAGCCATGCAAAAATTGAAGAAATTATTGAGAGCTACTCCGACTCTTCAAAAGGCATATTATGAGTGTGGAAGACCTATTGTGCTTACTGTTGATACTAGTCCTATCGACATTGGATGGACTGTTGGCCAAGATGATGCATATGGGAATAGGTATGCTATTCGGTTTGGGGCAAAATTCCTAAATGAGCGACAATGAAGATATCCACAAGTTAAAAGAGAGCTCTTAGAAATAGTCACGGCTCTCAAGAATGACAGAGAATACTTCATTGGTGTTGCTCTAGTGGTCGAGACTGATTGTTTGCCTCTTCTAGGTATGATCATGGATTGTTCTACTCCAAATATTGCCATGCTTAGGTGGATTGGGTACATTAAATCCATAAATTCTAAGTTCAGGCACATATCAGGTAAAGACAACCCAGTAGTAGGCTGATATGCTTTCATGAGCGAGGTATGATGATATGGATTTTTCTTGTATTGATTATGCTGATGATGGGGCTGATCTTATAGCCATCATGTTGACCATATTTGTCATGTGACTCCTTTGGAAAGCTTTGATGAGTCTTTGTATATAGGAGAGTATTTGCAGATTGGTCATTATTTGAGTACTATGTCTAGACAAGATGGATGGACTGATGCAGACTTCAAAAAGATTAGAAGAAAAGCTTATGGTCTCTTCTTGCGAAGTGGGCTACTTTGGTAGCATCCATGAAAGCGGAGAGGACAGCCATTGAGAGTTGTTTGTGGTAGAGTTTCACAGGTGTGTATCATGAAAGAATTCCATGAAAGTCTTTGGGCAGGGCATCGAGTTGTATGGGCGACCTATGAGAAGATCAAAGAGCGCTATTGGTGGAGAGGCATGTATAGAGATATCTCACAGCTTGTTGAAATATACCCAAATTGTCAGTTGTTCTCTTCAGTGCGGCATAGAGATGAGCTTCATCCTACCTACCCACTATGTATTCATTACAAGTGGGTTCTTGATTTGATTACTATGCATGTTGGTTTATGGCAGATGTGCTATATTATTTTGGCACAAGAAGATCTCACAAATCAAGTAGAAGGAAGAGCATTATGAACAAAGTCTACTTCAGTGGTTTGTAAGTTTCTATTGGAGAATGTTATTTGTAGGTATGGATGTATTGGAAAAGTTACTGTAGAAAACTGTCTAAGAATTTTCTGAGGGATGGTTTGCCCTTGCAAGTCATGTCAATACTTGTGAGCACCACACTTTGGACATGTCTCCATAGTCTCGTACTCTCCTCGAAATAGCATGCAATCTTTGACACATGCATGGATACTGTTGTAGTCCATGCCAAGATTTTGTAAAATATGTCGTGCATCATCACGAGACTCAGGTATGGTATTTTAAAGTAGTAATATATGATACTTTACAACCTAAAAAGAAATCATAAAACACCTTGAAAATGCACAATTTTTTTTATAATGGTTCCAAAAAGAAATCAACGAAGAGTTCGTAGAAGGTACTTGAACAAATCGGTCACACTCGCATCGCTCTAACCGTATTTTGCTTGCACACTAGGAGTGAAAGCAGCATCTTTAGGCGAGATACTTGGCACCCATCATATAATGGTATGGATGCTTCTTCTCTAAGCGAATCAGATGTCTTAGTATCCATGGGCATCAATGAATCGATCATTGCCTCCATCTTAGGCTCCAAGATTGTAGGAAAGTCTGAAAGTCTGCCTATCTCCTTTGGTATTGATGGTATAAGCTGGGTAGTGCCTTCCAAATGGTGGATTGGCTCAAGCACTTCATCCATCCCACGCCCACGAACTCTTCTAACTGGCCGCAATAGGTACACTCCTCCTTGGAATGAGACATCACCTCACTGTATGAATTTTAAGGCCACATCCAATGTTGTTGTGTTTGGTATTCAATTAGTTTGCGAATATAATGCATGATTGATATACACTTTTCTTACCATTTGCTCAAATTCTGAGATCGCATGATCAATGATCTCCGATTGAAACTCATTGAAGTTTCATATGTGTTTTATAGACAAGCGAAGCTTTTGTTTGATTGCCAGCTTGCATTGAGAGGAAGGATATGAGACATACTGATTACGATATGCCTCGCAATCTTGAACATCAAGACCTTCATCGTTTTTCATTTTTCTATATTATGACAAAAAATTGTTTTTGTTCTCGTTCTCTTTTTTTTTCTTAATTTATTTGAGAACACAAAATCTCTTGGAATTACTTATGATGGCAATAGTAATGATGTCATTACCCTTGAAGGCTATTGTGATGTGGATTGGGCCTTTGATCTAGCAACAAGGCTCACACTAGGAGCATATATTTTCTTATACTAGCTGGAGGTGTAGTTTCATGGAGAATTAAGGAGAAAACTACTATCTCTTTATCAGGCTATGAAGAAAATTATAAGGTAGCATGTGATTTTTTTCTCTAGTATAAGTGAAACTATCTGTCCTCAGACCTTGTACAATCAATAGCAAAATCATAGATGAGGTTGGGCAATATATTTTATCAAACTAACTTAGAAATCCCTAGGAAGATCAAGAATAACAAAAATACTTGATGTTTAAATGAGTTAGAATGCTTCATTATCCTCACAAGGAGTTACCAATAAATTTTATTTATGAATAAATTAAGATAGGGACAGTTAGCTTTGCTCTTAGTGAGCATATCTATACAACAATTATTGACTCCCTTTCAAACACTATAATAGATTAAGCTTATTATCACATTAGATTCCAATGTGATTAGAAAACATTTCACGTCATCACTATTTACCATTAGTGCAGGTGTCAATATATATCAGTGAATATACTCACATAATTTTTTAATAACCTATCAACACACTTATCAATGATATTACTAGCGATCATAGCGACACTACTAAAATTTACATAAACGTGAAAGTTTCCCCTAAGTATGCTCATTCTTTTGGTGCCATCTTTCAAGGTAAGTGCACAAACTCTTCACAAATTTATGGTTGAATTTTCTCTCTCTCTCTCTCTCTCTCTCTCTCTCACATTGCACCATTTTATCACAGCCGACAGTTGTTCCCCTATCACAGCCGACATTTGTTCCCCTTTTGTAGCCATTATCTGGAGTACCAGAGCTACATACGCACATACACATACACGACACTTATCACACACAGCACCGTATTTTCAGTTTCCAGTTTTTAGCTTTTCATTCAGCACTTTTATTTTGGATAGCTAGACCTCATCAGTTGTATCACAGTTTGTCTCATAGGCCAGTTTTGGTCTTTAGAAGATGTTAATATAACTTTCTTTCTTTCTCTCTCTCTCTCTCTCTCTCTCTCTCTCTCTCTCTCTCTCTCTCTCTCTCTCTCTCTCTCTCTCTCTCTCTCTCTCTCTCTCTCTCTCTCTCTCTCTCTCTCTCTCTCTCTCTCTCTCTCTCTTGGTTGTTTCTTGCTTGTACATGAAGTATTATGCGATGTAGCTATGTCTTAGGGATTTGTGAAGGTAATTTTGGTTGATCACACACACACACGCACACACGCACACGCACACGCGCATGCACACACACACACACACGCACGCACACACACAAAGCCTAGAAAGAGTATATAGAACAAACCAATACACTTAGAAAGGGTAAAAGATAGACCTATGAAACTAGATGCTAGGTAATATTTTATGTAAGAATATATCCATGGTCCAAAGATACATAATACTACTAGAAAAGAGGAGAAAAGAGAACTGCTAGAAGTTCATTCTCTCACCCTTAGTGAAGTATTTCTGATCTCAAGTGGAAATGTTGCTTTGTGTGGTTCAGATGCCTCATGGTCTATCTCTTGTGTTTCTCAATGATAGCTTAATTGATCTATCTACATCAAGGATGTTTGGGCCTCCTCCTCGGTGTATGTGCACGTCTTTATTGACTAAGCAACATTGTTCTCTCCAAGGAGATACCACCTAAAGATGATCATTACTTCGCTATTTGTCAGTAATGGTTGGCATATACCAATTGTGATAAACATTTGAATTAAGTATATCAATAAAAATATTGGAATAATCAAGAGTAGATTTGGATCACTGTTGCTAAAGATTTGGAACCTTCAATAGAAAAGATTTGTAACCAATGATGATAGAAGGGTTGGAATAACATTGGTTAATGATTGTTTGCTCATTCTAGAGCTTGTAAGGGAAGGCAAGTTATGATCTGAAAATGGATTACTCAATACTACAATTTTTCTTAAAGATCATGAAGGGAACCATGTGTAGTGAGAAGATTGATTGAGCACTTTGTCTTTATGTGTTTTGTAGTGCACTAGCATGCGCGTTTAGAAAACTAAGATTGTGTTAGGAAGTGCCTAAGGTTGTAGAAAACTAAGACTGTGTTAGGAAGTGCATAAGATTGAAAAGCGATTGGATATGATTTCAAAAGTTGCACATCCTCCCGTGGGTCAATGTGATAAGTCTAGTACCTTTCCAAAGTTGTAGTATCGCTAGCAGATAAGTAAGGAACACAATTGCCGATTTTGTATTAAGGGAACATGTCTTCTACTCCTTATGTCACACTCTCTATAAAGCAAGTGCAAGTTTCACTACAACAGAAACGAGGCATAGACGCGCAAAGTCGGGCGTGTCTATCACAGCGTCTATAAGCGCGTGTAAACGTGCATGTAAATAGACACAAATTTTGTGTCTATATATCCGTGCAAATAGACGCGCTTATACACGCAAAAATAGATGCACACGTCAAAATTCAAATCATACTTAAATCATTTCTTTTCAAACTACGCCTTTCCTTTCCTACATTTTTTGCGGTTCTGAAGCTTGAGTTTAGCCGACATGCAGTCTCTTCATGCCTCACCTCCTCATGACTCACCTCTTCTTTCATTTCAAACACAGAAGAAGGAGAGAACAAGAGAGAGGAGAACAAGAAGAAGCAGCAAGCAAGTAAGCAAGCATCAAGGGAGGGTAACTTACCAAGAAGAGGAAGAAGGAGAAGGAAGAAGCGCCACCACCCGCCACACCAAACACCCAAGGTGAGTCTCTCTCTCTTTCTCTCTCTCTCTCTCTCTCTCTCTTTCTTTCTATCTTCCTCTCTGTGCTCTGTCTCTGTATTTAGGATTTGTGATTCCATTATGTATTGCATTTTGTAAATCAATAATGGCGGTCGCCTGCTAAAATCAGCCAACCAAGTGCGTCTGATAGCGCTCTACATCTCAGTGTAGACGCAGATATAGACGCAAAAAACGTTTCTCTAGGGGCGTGTCTTTGAGGGCGTGTGCGGGCATGTGTGCTCTGCAGTGTACACGTGAGGATACACGCGTTGACAGACGCCCACAGAGACGCAGGTATAGATGCGCACAGAGATGCAGGTATAGACGCTGTATGTAATATGTTTTATCTACACAGGGTAATATGATTTTTCTTGTGTAGATGTGGAATCTTGGATCCTCCAGCACCCCATTCAACTAGGAGCAATTCATGGGGGAGATGACCAATTATCTTGGTCACCCTCCCACTGCAGATGAGGTTTTCAGTGTGATGTCTGGGACACCTATCACATCTTTGCCTACACAGGGAACAGCTGAGGTACATGGATCGGCCAAAGCATGTACATCTGCAGAGGCACGTGTATCGAGTGAGGTAGAGGGTAGTGCACGTCGAGGGAGGAGGGAGAGTGGTGCGGGAGGACGAGGAGGTCGAGGGCTTTGTGGCGGTTGCCAAGGTGGTGGCTCTCGATCACCCTCACCGGAAAATGAGAGAGGTGAGCCTCCGCAAATGTACTACTCTATCACTGATGTTGGTTGTTGGAAGGCTAAAACATTTTCTATACTGTGCCAAATTATAATATTTCTACATATATATAATATCCCATGCGATATGTACCGAATTCAAATAATTTAGTAAAGTTGTTTTGTTTCTTGAAACACGCGACTCTTAATTTTTATTTAATGTACACCTACATCAAAAGTAGTAACACATACAGATATGAGTTATGTTATTGCCTATCCACAATTGCAAGTGTAGTACTATGTGTTGACATAATTAAATTGGATTATATTAACATATACGAATGCGTCATTCACATACCACACATTATCGTCATACTTACACGAAGCACACATTTCTTCAATAAATATTAATTTATAGGAACAAAGTAAAATATCTTATATTCATTAAGAAAAATACATGTGATGATGGCTGATAGTGATGGCATATACAAAAAGCCAATAGTCAACAAAAACTCTCATTCGTTCCTTCGCTTTTTCATCGGTGGAGAGGAGGGGCCAGCTTCCGATGAAAATAGAAGCTCCTTCTTTGCTTCAGAAAGTACACACTCGCCCTTCAACTCTTTCTCTAGGAGAAGCAGATCTGATACTTTAGCAAGGTCACCTAATGTAGCAAGACTGACATTGCTCCAACACGCATTTGGTCAAATAAGTAAAGAAGCTTTGATCACTTGACTAGCAGAACCTTCTCTAAGCTAGATGTCACAAGTATCGCTCGAAAAGGTCCAAACTTGGTCAAAGCTCAAATTTTCATGATTGTTCCCTACCCTTGTGCTGAATACTTCTTATGGAAGACCACCAAGTCTGCAAGAAGGTTGCCAATATACTCCTTCAAAGCTGAATCCTTTCATCGATCCACATGCCGAGCTCCTCCTTGCTTTGATGCAAACTCATCTATATACAATATGTCATGAATGACAAAGTCAAATCAAGTAATATAACTAGAAACTAATCTAGAGTTATTAGAAAGTGACAAAACTTGATGATAGGGTGCATCGGGTCCCCTAGAATCCACGGTGAAATCTTGGCTAGAAAGTGGCCCCAAACGATAGACTTCAAACATGACAACTGTAGGTATCATTTTTGGCCAACATTTCACTGTGGACTTTGAGGGACTCAATGCAACCTACCGTCAAGTTTTGTCGCATAAAAATATGTGGTATTTAGAAATCTTACCTTCTCTAGATCATCTTGTATCTTCATTTCTTTGTGTGTCAGTGAGGCACCTCTTTGGACAGAGGGATCTACAAACTCCTTGGTAGGAAGCTAGGGCCTTGGTTCGAATAGATCATGTTGTAGTGTATCAAATTCAATATCTAGCACAAGGTAATCTTCTTTAACCGGGGTAATCTACTCTCGTGCTACTATGATGGCACTCATTGTATCTAAGCTTGTACTTTCATATCTTCCAATCTCTGCTATCATCGGATATGTATATCCATGTAATCATAATTGATCAAGTCTTCCATCGAATCCCTGACTAGGACAAAAAACAACTCTCCTTCCTTCATTTCCAAGTATTGCAGCACATCTAACAGAAGCAAGTACTATACACCATCTACTTTAATGGGCGTCAATGAGGCAAGGTTGGGTTTGTTGAGTTGTGGTTGTTCTGAAGAAGATGGCACCATGAGAGCCAACCCTTGCTCTGCCACCACCACCCCAATGTTCCTCTTCAACACTTAAAGGTGTTGTATCTAGTGCACTGCCCATGGGAATAGTGCATACTCTATGTAAAGGATCCACCTGGGCCAGACACCTATTCACCAATTTTTGGTGATTATTCTCCTTGCCTAAAATACCATGAGATGTTCCAGAGGCACCCAAGTCATGTTGGATCCCTCGATGTTGTATGTGCAGGTAGCAATGGTACTCACTTCCAAAACATGAAGGGGGGGTTCCAATGATGAGAGTACACTTTCAAGATTGAAGTTCTTAGAGAAAACCTAAAATATCTCGTCACCCTAGCTGGCAAAGATAGTCTCTTGGATCCACTCATCAAAGTATGCGCATTGTAGCAAGTAGGAGGGATGTGGTGGATGTAAACACATGAAGAGAGAATGTGTGAAATTAAAAAATGAAATAAGAACTAAACTAGTTCTATCTTAAAAACCTTAAGTTTTAAACCATTAAGGGTTGTTCGCATACGATATTTAGTTATGGCTTTACTTAATGTATTTGTAAAGGTTACATGTATATGTAAATGTGTGGATGTGGAAAGTGTATAGCAAGTGTATGATTTTTCATAAATACCATAATTTCTAAATATTATAAGTTTTCTAGCGATAATATTCTATTGGCAAAAAAAATCCAAAAATTTACAAGTGTTGGATATTAAAACTTGTGGTGTCAAGATTCTTAGGGAGACTCTACAATTTCTAAAATATGTGGAGCCACACACTTTCCACTAGTAATAGTATCCTCAACTCAGCTTCGAATTTTCCTACCATCCAGTCTTAAATAGAAGCTAGTAGGTGGATTCTGCATTAACATTGTAATTTCTTGCCGCATTATACTCAAGGGCCAATTATCCTCCGTTTGCAACACTTGGGGTTTGCGGCCCTTACAAATGATTGTAACATCAGCAGCTACACTTTCACGCGTGTCTTGATCAAGGCACAACCATTCACCCTTGAGCATACTCCATCTATGATACTTGAACACTAGGCATAAAGTCTGTCGTGTAACAAAATACTTGTAATTAGAAAGGAAAGTTAGTTGATCCATCCAAAAGTAAGATAATAGTCAACTAAGAGAGAAAATGTTTACCTAAAATCCATGTCCCTTGTTATGAGTGGACACTCCACTCTATTAGGACTATGAGTCATTTTTTATGTCTAAGATTTGCATAGAATCCTTGTTACATAATCCTCGAATGCACTTTTTATGATGTACATGATTTTGGTACCTCTCAAACCCTTACATTCCTTGAACATATGTGCAAAAATTGCAATTGGTATGAACCAGCTTAGATGTACATTCTTTGAGCTAGTGCTTGGCGCCATAGATTTCAATATGTCTATTGAAATTTTTTGTGCTACACATGTGCAAAATGTCACTACTACATAATGACCATTCTATGCTATTGAGATTTGGTATGTGCATAGACTCAAGGGTTCAATATTCTCGACCCCCCTTGGGCAATACGTCCAGGAACAATTAAGGGCGTTCACATGGAAAAAAAGAAGAAAACAGAGTCACAAACACACACGAGAATTAATATTGGAAAATCAATTTGCCAAAATGAAGGGCAAACACAATTTCAAAAAATCAAGGTGATATGATGGATAGGTCTATTTTATCAAAATGTACTTCTAACTAGGATAAGACCATTCGCATGGACAAAAGGAAAAAATGCACCCAAAAATGAAAATAAAAATTAATACAAAAAAATTAGCGATCAAAACAAGGAAGAATGGAATAATAAAATGTCCATAGGGATGTGGAATACAAGATGTGTAAGGTAGAACACAGTTTCGAGGCCGTAAGGCATGTTCATATGGAAAAATAGTTAAAATACCATGGAAAACAGAGTCAAAATTAATAAGAGAAAATCTGTGCATCAAAAAGGTGTGCAACAAAAATAAAAAATGTCAGGGAAAACCTTTCGGCAAGGATGTTAGGTCAAAATGCATTTTCGGTGGCATTAAGGGGTGTTCACATGTAAAAGATAGGAAAAATGAGCACAAAAACTCACGAAAAAATTAATAGCATAAAATTGGTGGGCCGAAATAGGATAGAGGGAAAAGGAAAATTGTGCAAGGGAGTAAGATAGACAAGGATATTTAATCAAAATTGAATTATGAGGTGTTTAGGGTAGGTTCTCATGGAAAAAGTTTCAAAAACACACACGAGAATACCCGAAAATACAAAAAATTTAATAACAGACAAACCATATATTGAAATGATAGGCACTAAAAAGAAAAATTATCAAGGGGGAGGTATAGGTCAGAGCTGTCACATCAAATCGCTATTCCAAAGTGAAAGAGGCACATTTGCATGGAAACACATTAAATGGGTCAAAAATTCGTCAAAAATTAATAAGTCATGATTCCTAGCTCAAACGAGGGGCCATAAAAAGGAAAAGTGGCAAGGCAAGTTCAAAGGGAGGAACAATGTTATAAGTCATATTTTTATTTTGGTGAATGTATGGTGAGTTGTCATGAAAACACATCAAAACAAAGGAGAAAGCTTGGCTCACATCCTGAAGCTTGGCTGAGTGCGATCCCGTCTTCCCAAACAACAAGCTCATAGGGATTGATGTGGGCTACCCTAGTGGCTTATAATTCGACCCCTTAGGCTAGGGATCTAGATCTCTAGGGAAGGTGAAGGAGCTTAGGACTAAAGAGATTATGAATGGCAAACTTACCATGCTCGCTGTCATGGGTGCTTGGTTCCAGGCCATTTACACTAGCACTGGTCCCATTGAAAACCTAGCTGCCCACCTTGCTGACATGGGACACAACACAATATTTGTTGCTTTCACAAATTAGTGATTTGCCACCGTTGCTCTATGTGATGTGTTGAACAATCACTCATTGTTAAAGGCTGGTCGTGCTTCCAACTTGTAGGTTCTACCACTTGTATGATGTCTCGAGGAATCATCTCTTGATGGTTTGTTTCATGTAAAGTGATGATGAAATCAAGAGTTTGGGACCTTTAAATCCAAAAAAAAAATAAAAATAAAAAGGATTGCAACTAGAAGATGCTGTGAATCCTAATAGAGTAAAATGTGTTGTTGATAAGAAGGGTTATGCCATCTATTTCTCTCGTGGTTTGATTTCCTTAATAAGAAAGGGCATGTAAATCCAAAGAAATATGTATCCATCTTGTATGCCCAAGCCATTGCACTATTCACAAAATCCCAAAATGCATGTATCCCAAGACCAATGTAATGAATCACCAAGCCATGTATGTTAGAGAGAATATGCTAATCCAAAACAATGTATTCATGTGTATCCATCTCAAGTTCTTAAGCAGAAAGAATGTGTCAAGAATATTGGAGTAAAAAGCGCATACCACCCATCGACAAAAGGGATAATGAGCACAACAAAAGCCAAGAAGCATGAAGGTAAAGAAATCTAAGAAGATAAAGAAGATCAAAGATTGGAGCAATAGATCAAAGGCTACAAACAAAATGCCTTGCAAAAATTTTCCATCATGGATCTTGTATTCCTTTAGCGGATCTACTTCCCATAGTCGATGTAAAAACCCTACGAAAATGTAAAGTTTCAAGCCTTAACTTGAGTAAGCTGCCAAAGAGCTAGTCTCATGGTCCATGTTTACATGCAGAGGGGGGGGGGGAAAGCCAGCAAGGTAGAGACTCACCATTTGAGGGGGGGTGTTTAGAATAGCAAATGATGCTTGGTCATAGAGGCCAGATGTATGCCCATAGAGATTGAATCTATGCCCTGAAGAGGCTAGGAAATATGACAAAGATGTGTGCTCTCGAAGCTCTAGAAGACATGTCTGAAATCCCATATGCGTAGTGAGTACAATGGTATTATCCAAAAAGCTATAAAGGCATGTATTTGACACTCATTTCAAAAGGTATGGTGCCTTTATAGTTTGAGTCACTCAAGACTGTGTTTATGAGTCCAACCAAGCTAATCTATCTTGGAACCTAATTTACTTGAGTTACAATTACTAATTCTAATAATGTATCGTGTGTTTGATTTGCGTCCACCATAGCCGATCTAGTTCTAGGTTTGTCTTTTTCAACAAACACATTATCACAATGCATATCCATACCTCCCCACACTTAAAACATAACTCACTTTTGTAAACAGAAAGGGTAGGCCCGATTTGCTACAAACAAAGATTTGCAGATGGTCAAGGTGAATCGTCGCTGACCCATGAAGAGTTGTAATTGTCGACAAGAGGTACCATGGCTCACCACATCATACTCATCCAACATGGTAGTGACTATTGAACAACACCCATGGAGGAAGCATTGTTGATAAACCATTGGTTAGGTTGTCGATGGTGAGAGATACATGACTCAATCTTGATAGGCACTCATGTTGGAATGTTAGATCATTCACTCGTCCCATGACTCACATCACTCAAAAAATAATGGTTGAAACCCATAGCTCACACCCGGTTGAGAGATCAACAAAAGGGATGGTTCAGAGGGAGTATACCAATGTGCACAGTTGATGGTGCATCGATGCATCCCAACCCATTTGGCATAGGTGCAAGAAGAAATGACAGGGAGCTGTAGCATGTAGTGCATCAAATAGAATGAGATTTATAGTGATGGGGAAGAAGGCTCATCCCGTGTGTGCATAAGAAAATGAGAATGTACATGTTCTCCAATTATCCTAACGTCACTCACCCTCACCTCTCCAATTGATGAAAGGGAAAATCAATCATGCTTAGCCCCCCATTTGTGTCTCACGCTTTGTTGATGATTACAGGAGGGCAACCAAGTTCCTTACACCCCTTTGATTGAAGCCTCACTACCACTTATATGAAGATTGTATACCTTGTGCGCAATTGGTGGCACAATAGTGCAACCCGCCTTGTGCCGACATACCATGCAGGAAGGAAGGCTAGGGAGACTTCTAGTACCATGCACATAAAAAATTTGTGCTTTGTGTATTGAGAGGTCCATCCTGTGCATGCAATACTCCATTCACACATCTCACCTCTCTGTTGAATATAAAGGGAAAGGATTGCTTACTCACCCCACCCTCTCTTTCATGCTCTATTGATGATTATAGGAGGCCAACCCATACTCACATCCCGATTCGGTTAGGACGATATCTTTCATCGCTCAAGGTTTGTCAATGAAGATTGGCTTTGTTGAGTTAATGATGCCAACTTGGATTGGTTGATGGAGAGGCGTACCCAGGCAGGTAGCCAACAAGTCTGATACTTGAATTGCACATTGGAAATATCATTTGTTTTGCTGTAGGAGTTAGAAGCATTGATGGAGTTGCAGGATTTAGCATACCAAGGGAGGTGGCTTTAGAATTGCGTTAGGAAGATTTTGACTAGTAACTTAGCTATCTTGGACTACGGGGTATTGCCACCTTTTCCACACCTAGCTTCTTGTCCAAGAGTGTGTGCCACCTTTTCTTGGAACGAGGCTTGTTATGACAGGGAATTTCTTTCTTTTCTCCCATAACAGTTTTGATTTTGTTTTGTTTTACTTTTTTTTTTACTTTTTATTTTTATTTTCCTATTCATGAGCTCGGGTAAGTTACTCATGAATATATGTGTGTATCACGTTGGTTCAAAATAAGGTAATTTTAAAATAAAATTTTTTACATTTTTTACACAGAAAAGGGTGTAATATAAATTAGTTATTTATAGACTGAATAGAAAAGGGTAATTTTTTTTAAATGAAAACTTCATAGATAAGGATATTTATAAATAGTCCTTGAATGCATTTGATGTAGAGGATATAGATATAGTAACTTCCCGGAGTTCCCGAGGGTGTTTCCACCCTTTCTCAAAGAATAGGTGAGCATGATGGGGACTGAAGTCCTTTTCTCCCTTGATTGATATTTATTTTTTTTCTTTTTGTTCTTTTGAAGAGGAGAATGGTAGGAGAACCATGTATCAAAACCATTCTCGTCACCTTTGTTGGATCAGACCATCCGAGGTGAGAAGTTTTTGGGTGCATGTATCTTTTACTTGATATGGATTCCACATTTGGTTCATGTGGCTAAAAGTTTATATCATCTCTTGAGAAAAGGGCAAAAGTTTTGGTAGGGTAATAGGGATTTTTGTAGTAAGAAAAGAGCTTATAGCCATGGAGAACAGATAGGCAACATAGAGAAAGCATCATCAACGTTATAATATTTTAGTGAGAACATAATTTTTTGAAGAGTTGTATGAGGATGATTGGCTAAAAATAGGCCAATATCTCAACCTCATAATAGAGAAGGATGAGTGGTCTGAAGCTGAATTTAAAAGGATTAATAGAATATCTTATAGGTTTTTCTTAAAGGACATATATTTATGGAAGCTTGCAAAGAAAAAGAGAGAAGCTCTAGTACAAACACTGGGAGATAGGGCTTCTCAACAACAAGAAATGCAAGTGTTTCATGAAAGCTTATGGGCTGGGACATAAAGGAGTTTGTGGCACATTTGCTAAGATCAACGAGAAGTATTGGTGGCAAAACATGTATAAATATGTGGAGCATTATGTGAAATCATGCAGTGTCTGTGAGATGTATTCAATGGTAAAGCATAAAGATGGTTTGCAACTGACACATCCATTGTCTATGCATTACAAATGGGTAGTTGATTTGGTTACCATGCCTATAGGTTTATGGAATATGATATATCTTGTGCTTGCACGAGAAGACTTGACAAATCAATTGAAAGGTCGAGCTCTTAGTACAAAGACTACTCAAGAAATTTGCATGTTCTTATTAACACAATATTAGTGAGTTTGGAAATCTCCCAATTCCCATTTTTTGAATACTAAAAAGGTGGCACTCGGATAACATGCCCATAAGTTTCTCAAAACCATATAATCTGACCTATCATTGGAAAGCACTTGAAATAGGGAATCTATTGAGCTATAGAGCGCTTGATTTGGAGTTATAGTGTTCAAGTGATGACAAATCCAAGGATTTGACCACGTATCCCACACTTATGGGAAATTCCCATATTCCCCAATATGGTATTTATTGGAAGAAGTATTTTCTGGATATGGCTGTGTTGGTAAAATGGTTGCAGATAGAGGAGAATTAGATGTGGATGAGGCTCCTAACTTCTTTTTAGGATTGGGTATCAAGCTGGCTTTAACTTCAGTCTAGAATCCTGAAGCAAATGGTAAAAGTGAAAGAGGTCATCGGCCTACCATTAAGGCATTAGCAAAGTCATGCAAGGATAAGATGAAAGAATGGCCAAGAATGTTACCCTTTGCTTTATGGATTGATAGGACCACTCATAATGCAGTTGCAAGGTACATGCCCGTTGAATTAATGTATGCACATCAGCCAATCATCCCGATTGAGGAGACTATTGCTACTTGGAGTGTTCTACCATGGAAAGAGGGTTTGAATAGAGAAGAGTTGTTGGTCCTACGCATTAGATAGTTAGAAAGAAGGCCTAAAGACATTGAGATAGCCACGAAAATGCTGAAGTCTGCAAGGATCAAGAACAACAAGAGGTTTGACAAGCGACACAGACTTCAACCACGAGCTATCTAGGAAGGGGATTGGGTGTTGGTTTATGAGAGTAGCTTGGAAAATCAGCATAGTGCTTGCTAGTCGGAAGATGGCAAGTCATGATTTGGTCCATACGTGGTAAGGTTTGTTTTTGACAATACTACTTGTGGATTAAATGAGATGGATGGGACAAATCTAAGGATTTCAATGGCTCGAAAATGTGTCAAGCTCTTTGAATGTAGGGAGTCTTCAGCATATGAGTGGTAGGAATTGGATCCTAAGTATGAACATGAGAGTATGGAAGAAGAAGAAATAGAAGATGAAGACATTGACATGGCAGAGGATACTTCTTTTGATATTAGGAAAAAAATTAACTCACAAATAGGCCTTTTAACCCCTCCTCTCTCCTCCTTAAAACAACGAAAAGAGGAGAGAAAAATAGTAAAATAATCATATTCTCTCTCTACTTTTGCAATCTCATTTTTTCTTTTTTATATTATCTACAAAGATATACTCAGATTCCTTCCTTCTCCTCATTAAAGAAGTTTTTTTCAACCAAATTTTATATTAAAAAAGGAGTTAGTTACGGTAGTGTGGTGCTTCGTTTTCAATGAAAAATGATTAGTAGATATGAGATAATTGATTTTTTAATCGAAAATAAGAAAAATAAAAATTGAAAAATTTATTTTAAGATATTTTGGGGATTTTTTAGATTCTAGCTTTTAGTCAAAAAACAAACCAACTGGTCAAATTTTGTGTTTTTTGGAAATGTTTTTGGAGGTAAAATAGAAATGTCTAAAATATGAAAAGACTTGGACATCCCTACGCTCTGAGCTATTTTCCCCCATATCTATACTCTCTCATGGCTCTATTATGACCTCTTCTCTGTGTTTACGTCACCTTCATTAACAGAGTGAATTACTTACACCCTCCTTTCCCTTGGCACCTTTGTGTACCTCTCTATGCATCTCCACTCTACCTCCTATACAACCAAGTAGGCTCCTTGTTTCTATTAATAGTAAAATGAATACAGAATAGAAGGAGCTGCATATTGAGGTAGAGATTGAATATGCCTCGTTATTCAAAAGAACCCAACGTACTAGTGTCAAACCTTAGGTTCTATAGAGTTACATACAAATGGGATTGAAACATGTGGACTTGTGGGTTGATGGGGGAATCTACCCAATTGACCCCTTAAACAATAGACCTCCAACTTTCTCAAGAATCACAAATTTGGTGAAGTATGTGTGTGAGGGTGAAAATGGATTGCTCGGTTACACTAGGCGGCTGAATGAATAGGTGTTCAAAGTATTTACAACTTACCAAGCAACCATAAAAAATTGTCATGATAAGATCGCTACACGTCAACTTCATATACAACAACTCATAGGACAAGTGGTATAGTTTAATGACACTATAATTCAACAAAATAATCAAATTATTTCAATGCAAGACACTATCCATGACATTGGCATCTCATATAAGGAGGTCAAGGCACAATTGGACGACCTAAGAAAGATCAATAGCAAGCTAACATAGGAGCGCAAATGAAAAAAGAAGCCAATCAATGAGTTAATTGTGAATAGTGGCTAGTGGAAGTGACATATCAAAGCATGTAAGGTAGGTCAGAATGAGAACCTAGGTGAAGGTGAGGTTGGATCATGTATTAGTAGATTGCTGAAGGCAAGTACATTGGAAAACGCTTTCAACAATTCTAAGTTCAAGGTTGTGAAGGAAAAGGTGATTGAGTGCATTTTAAAAGATGCATCAAATGAGTTCTCGGCTGTGGATACACAATCCATTTGTGACAAGGCTAGTATTAGCACATCAACTTACTCAAATATATTCAAAGGTGTGAAGGCTGGGTTTGTTCGTGTGTTGAATAGAAATAGAATTGTGTCTCTTCCTCAACCTCTAAAGTTAATAGAGGCTCGGAAGCAACTTAATACAAAGGTTTTGGAGCTGATAGGAGATCCCATGTATGCTCAATGCGGAAACACTAAAGGTTGGGACCAAAAGTGCATATGAGGTGAAGTTCACCGAATTCAACAATTACTATTTGGATTTGTACAAGGTGCAATCGGCAATGGTAATGTACTACAATATGTCTATTGAGGAATGTAATGGTAAATTGTACTTTGTTATAAAATTGGATAAAAGTGGGGTTGTCAAAGAAGTAAAGCTTGAAAGAGTTAGTGCAACTCTAATAAATAGAGCTTTACAATTCAACAAGAACAACCCAGGGAACTTTAGTGTTCAATCCAAGCACCATGTGTGGTGGCTCACTGCATTTGAAGTTCCTAAGGAAACATTTGAGGTGATGTAGCTATTCTTTACGCACACAAGCATTCCAAGAATCATCGATCATCAGAAACATATTGAGATGCTCTCGATTGTGAAGGGTATGGTCAATACTTGGTTGAATGGCATCTTGCAGGAGACTTAAAAACTTTAAAATGCATGTGTGGAATCTCCAATGGTACAAATACAAAGAATCTATGCCTATATTGCTTGACAGAGAGGGTCGAAGGAAAGGACAAAAAGAAAAACTGTTTGCTTTTAAGATCCAGCTCGCATGGAGCTCAAACAAGAGGACAAGCCAAGAGTTTGGTAGCTAGCTCAAAGGGATGAATTTTAGTGTGGGCACACCCAAGTGAACCTATTGAGAATGAAATAAATCTCACAACCATTTCTCCTATTGCTATATGAAAAAAATGGTAGATCAATAACTCTTGACTTAGGAGGGAGTGCTCCACCAACACAAACTCATTGAATCACTGATCCATACAAGGACCTCAAGAAAAAGATATTCACCTCTCACATGATGCATTACTCTTGTTTTGCTAAACACATGAAAGAGACAATGTACAAGATACTAGGAATAGGAATCCATTATGACTGAAGTACAATGGTTAATGCTATCTCATGCACTCCACAAGCTCTCTCTCAACATCAAGCATTTGCAAGTACAAGTTTATGAATGGATATTGAATTATGGCCACCTTTTATTTTAAAAAATAAAGGAGTTGTCCTACTATAAAATAAACTGGTCAATTACCTAACATTCATCAGAGTGGTCAAGGATATTTCTAATAGATTATCCAAATGTACTTTTATTGATGGGCTTTAAAAAAAATGGAAACTTTTAGCTATTCTTTGTTTGTAGGAGGTAGCAAAAAACTTCTCGTTGATTTCATGAATAAGGCTGACATTGTTTCTACTCATGCACAAAAGATCACATTAATGAACAATGACTTTAGTATGGTGAGTAGGCTAAGATATAGCTTTGGCAAAGATTTGAATCCCTTACCTTCTACTAATCATAAGGACTTTGAGATCTTGAATATTCTCCCAAAACTATCTAAAAAGGAGCAAGAGCCCATTGTTTAGAGTGTTATTAACTTGTATCCAACAAGAGGTGCAACTAAGTGAGAGACTCTCTTGGAGGAGAAAATGAAAGAGATAATTGAAAGTGAGTGTGCGATTTGCAAGAGGAAGATTAAGTATCTTGGCCCATTTAACTATGAGAGAGGATGGGAAAATTGTTTGGCTAGATTATTGTTGTAAATGTTTCTCTTGATCCAAACAAAGAGGAATACCTTAGCACATCTCTTGATGACAAGAAAATGCTGGAGAAAAAGGATATTTAAGTGTTAGATTCTGTGGTTTATCATTATTTGAGGTAAGTCCTTTTTCCTCTCTTTCTTATGTATTGATTTATTCAATGATTGTTGAGCCCTCATTCTCTTGTTTTTTCTTTGTTTTGTGTACAGGGGGCATATATTGCTTCTCTTGGCAATGATATCACTAACAATATATTTATTATTAATCCAATTCTCTCTACAGATATTTCTTTAAATTTTGGCTCAAATATTACAAGGTTTTTTTAAATTTTGACAGTGTCACACACTTTGATATCTTTTTTATGTTGAAAGGTATGCCCTTTATAAACACTTGCTTTTAGTTATTTATCTTCATATTTTTTTTGTTGATTAATTTTTTACTCTACCGAGGACACTAGATCCTAATCTACATTGACATTCTTACTAGAGAAGTCATCCTTATGAATTCTCTTTCTAGATTTCATGGCATAGAAAAAATGTATTGTGAATGGTTTTTCCATCTTTTCTATTTTAGGTTCTTTACTATTTGCTAATAAGTTTTCATTTGCAATGTTGCTAGACTTATTATTATCCACTTGGACACCAACTTTGAGGTTCTCAATGAGCTTTCAAGTTTCTCCTTCAAGAGGTCCCAGTACAAGTGACATGCATAGTTGCAAATGGAAAGTGATTTCGAATGTTTGTTGAAGAATAGATTTACAATTATTTACTGAACATAGACCAAGTGGATGTTAGTCCTCTTATCTTTAGCTTTTAAATTGAAATTTTTGTAATTTCAACTAACTTGTTGTGTGCTATATTATAGTGTAAAGATTACCATGAGTCATATGTGTGGTGGATAAGGGAGAGGATTATTGAGTTAGTTTTGGATATAGAAATTAGACCAATGAACCATGAGTATCCTCTTCCACCTAGGGCTTTGAAGGGTAAAGAAATGGAATAAGTAAAGGTAACAACCAAGGGAAAAGGAAAGGGAAAGTCAACAACCAAAAAGACTATTGTAGCATCTACAAAGAAAGGAACAATCAAGATATCTCCTTTGAAACCTCAAGAGAAGAGAGTGTCCTTGAAATTCAATTTCTTCCAATTACTAAAAAATAACCTATTAATCAAGCTTGGCATAATGAGAGATATTAACAAAACTCTTAAGAATCAAATCATTAAGAAACAAAAGCCCTTAATTGTAATAAGAACATCCAAATTTTGTTATTACTAAAATGTTTTAACTATATAAATTGGACGATCAAACTATCGTAGAGCTATAGCCCCCAACTATAACCATAACAATCCATTTATCAAGAGTATTTCATATGTGTTAGAAGAGTGGCCCGCAATAATTTTCACTCACCTTCAAATATCTAGCCTTCATTAGTAATCATTGCAGCAAAACAATTAGATCACCAAACTATCATACTATACACATTCATAATAGCCATAAGAATCAATAAGTCATACTAATGTTAAAAGAGTGTTGACAAGTGTACCATTCAGTATCATTCTAGCTAAATTATCAATCTTACTTAAAACAACCATAAGCTAAAATCTTAGAAATCACACTATTGTGAATAAGTTCTAAAATATCATCCTAATTCATATTAATTAGAGGATCTATATGACATCCATAAGCCTCAAACTACAATGGAAAATTGATTTAATGTAGGACATAATGAGGCTGCAGTATTTTACACTCACCATTAAACATCTAGTGACAATCATAAAGCATTCAAATCAATGGCAAGATAGTCATTTATGTTAGTGTTTAAATACATATTTTATGTTGTAAATTCTAAAACAAAGACAAGAAGTAGAGGATGATTCTTAATTGTTTAATAGAGCATTCAACTAGGTATTTATATTGGCATTTACCTATATATTTTTTCTTGTAAACCTTGAAACATAGACAAGAAGCTCAAGACAATGTCTGCTACGTGTAACAGAGTGTTTAATATCCAAAATGGTCTTTAACAGAACCTTGGAGGTCATGTTTACTTTGGAAGCAAAGCACTCAAATGCAACAAATAAGAACAAACATTGAATCTCTATAGAAGAGACCCAATAAAAATTCACCTTTCATGTATAAAAGTCCATTTATACAAATGTTTCCTTTTGCACATAGTGCCTCATGCTTTCGTGGGATTTTACATGAGATTTTAAATGTGACCATAAATCTGTCACATCTTTGCTTATATTTTATTATAGTGGCTAATGGACTATTTGATTTTAAGATCCAACTCAAAATGAGCTCAAATTAGAGGATAAGCAAAGGGTTTAGCACTTAACTCCAAGGGATGAACCAAATTCCAAGTGAACTTGTTGAGAATCAAATCAAGCTCATAACCGTTTCTCTTATTACTATGAAAACAATGGTAGATTTGGAAATCTTAGACTGAGGATAGAATAGTCCACCAAAACAAACTCATCAAATCACTAATCCATACAAGCATCTTGAGAAATAGACACCCATCTCTCACAATGGGTGACTCTCGAGAGGACATTATTACAATAGAATAGATTGCACCACCAAAAACTAGTGGAATCAACTTGCGTAACATACAATAATATACATGATTTCTAATGAGTAGTGTTAGATATGATCAATGCCCCACCCTCATTAGGTGCTACCAATGATCCATGGTGCTCAAAGTTGTAAGGCCCCCATTATGAGGAGAAGCCAAATGTGAGCCCGGACATTGGTTGAGTCCTGACTTGTATATCAGATGAGGTCTATGTGACCGGATGGCAAAAAAGGTGACTGTTGTGGGTCTAATCTTTGGGTTAGACGGAGTGGTTAAGCTGGTAGCAACTCGAGGCACATTGCATTGAGTTGCGTGGTAAGGGAGTTAAAAGGGGCCCCTATTGTGGGGTCCGGGGGCCGCGGAAGCGGCCCCTGGCTGGGGGGTCCCAGGGGGGCCAGCGGCCCCCCTGGCGGGGGTCCGGGGGCAGCGCCCCCGGCCCGATGGTAAAGGGAATATTCCCTGGAATATTCCCTGGCCGACTAGTGGAGGCTCATATGGTAGGTCGGTCAGCAGGCCGACCTAACGACCTTCGCGGGCTATAAAAGCTAAACCCCTTCGCAGCCATCTTACACTAATCTTTCACCCAGTCAGAGTTGTTGTTCCAGCTAGCCTTAAACTCTTCACCTATCTTCTGTCTAGATCGCCATCTAAGCTTCACTCAGTGGAAGCGCACGGGTGGACAGAGCCATCTTTGTATCAGTTGTTTGAAGTTAAAGAATTTACTGATTCTCCTCTTATCTGTTGTGTACTCTCTATCTCTTTCTCAGATTCTGTTCGCTGCGCCGTGTAATATTTTACATGGTATCAGAGCCCAGGGGGCTCTAGAGATCGGAGAGCGTGCAAGAGGCAAAGGCTTCAACAGCAAAGAGAAACGATGTCGACTCCGGGAAGCAGTTCTGGCGCATCCGGAAGCGGTGCAGGAGGTGGTGCTGCTGTACCGGCTATTCAAACACTGAGGATTCGTCCACCAACCTTCAGCGAAGGCAAGTTAGATGGTACAAACTACACCTTGTGGAAGTTCAAAATTACTACTATCCTTGATTCTTATGAGCTTCTGGAGACTGTGCTGGGGACTGACGCAGAACCACAGCCTACCCCCGACCCATCAAATCCTAGTGTGATGATTCCTCCGAATGCAGATCTTCTACGAGCTTGGAAACGAAGGAATGCAGATGCATTGTGTGCCTTAGTTACAAGCTGTTCTGACAGTGTTTTGACTCTGATTCAGCATACAACCAAAGCGTCGGAGGCTTGGAATGTACTAAGGAGTCAGTATGAAACACGAAACCAAACAAGGATTCAAAACTTGGAGAATCAACTAGCAGCGGAGAAGTTTGCTGAAGGAGAGACGGTTGAAGCATTCATCACTCGGATTAAGAATCTACGCGACCAGATGGCTGGCGCTGGGATACAAAAGACTAGCGAAGAGCTAGCTCGGAGGTGTCTTCGGATTTGTCCACAAAAGTTTGATGGACTAGTAACTGCCCTTAATACTCAGGTGAGACCTCAAGCTTTGACTTTTGAGGAGTTTTGTGCATTATTAATGGAGGAGGAGTTGAGGCTGAAAGCCCGAGAAGGAAGCAACAATGGAGATGCTGCATTCTCTGCCAATGCAAAAGGCAAAGGTGTTTCCTCCACCAAAAATGATGGTGACAAAAAGAAGAAGGGCGGCAAGAAGAAGTTTCAAGGAGAGTGCTTCTACTGTAAGAAGAAAGGACATGCAATTGCAGATTGTCGTGTCAAGAAGGCAGATGAAAAGAATGGTACCCTTAAAAGTAAAGGGAAAGAGACAGCCAATACGGCTGAAGCAGAGTTGGAATTATTCATGGCGACCATTGAGGAAGTGTGCTCCTCGGCGCAAGAAGAATCTACCACTGACTCTTGGGTGTTGGATAGTGGGGCCTCCCGTCACATGACCAACAAGAAAGGTCTATACAGTTCTATGCAGCCTCTACAAGAATCCATCACTGTGACGGTTGGAAATGATGCTAAATGCCCTGCTGCGGGCACAGGTACTATTTCTTTTGTTGCTGCAAATGGTGAAGTCAAAAAGCTTTCAAATGTGTTGTATGTTCCCGAAATCAGAAGAAATCTCTTATCAGTTGCTGCCATAACTGATCTTGGTCATGAAGTAAGGTTCAAGAAGACAGGTGCAGAAATTATTGATAGTGCTGGCACAATTGTTGGCAAAGGAGAAAGGAGGAACAACCTGTATGAGCTAAGTGCTCTTACAGCCACCGCTGGAGTGGGCACAAGTAAGCTTTGGCATGAAAGGTTTGGACACATCGGATTTGCAGTATTGAAGGAGATGCAAAAGCAAGGTATGGTTGCTCACCTACCTACAATAACTGAATTGGAGGAACCATGTGAAGCTTGTATGATGGGCAAGCAACAGAGAAAGGCATTTCCACAAGAAAGCAAGAATAGAGCACATGCTCCTCTAGAGTTGGTGCATGCTGACTTGTGTGGTAAGATGCCTACACAGGCCTTGGGGGGATCTTCTTATTTTATGTTGATTGTCGACGACTACAGTAGGAAGATGTGGGTGTACTTCCTTCGTGATAAGGCTCAAGCTTTTGGTAAGTTTAAAGAATGGCTAATACTTGTTGAGAATGAAACAGGGAAAAGTGTGAAGAAATTTAGAACAGATGGTGGTGGTGAGTTCAACTCAAAGGAGTTTGAAGGCTTTTGCAAGAGCAAAGGGATCAAGCGTCAATTGACGACGCCTCACACACCTCAGCAGAATGGTGTTGTGGAACGCAGGAATCGTACCATTGTGGAGATGGCAAGATGCATGCTAAAGGGCAAGGGATTGCCTAACCATTTTTGGGCTGAAGCTGTTAATACTGCAGTCTACATTCTAAATCGGAGCTACACAAAGGCTCTCAAGGGAAAAACACCTCATGAGGCTTACACTGGTAAGAAACCATCTGTTTCACATTTCAGAATTTTTGGATGTGAATGTTATGCACATGTTCCAGATGAGAAGAGAAACAAGTTACAACCAAAAAGCAGAAAATGTATCTTCTTGGGTTATAGTGATGAGCAGAAGGCTTACAAGTTATATGACCAAGAGGCAAAGAAGATCATCGCGAGCCGTGATGTGGTGTTCAAGGAGGAGCCGCATACGGTGGAGGAGGAGAAGGCAAGGTCTTCCACTTTATCATCAAGCGAAGAAGTAGTCCACTATGAACCTGTCCCGAGAGCTATCCCTATCCTTAAGGAGGAGGAAGCATCATCTTCAGATGATGAGGAAAAAGTTCACCAACCTGACATCACCCCACCGGAAAAGCCATTGCCGCGCTGGGTGAAGCAGCTCTATGACCACAATAATCCTATGCCTGCATCTGTTGAGGAGAAGGCAGACGGACCAAGGAGGTCTCAGAGAATAGAGGAGCAAAGGAGGGCTTCTGCTCACATAGTCAACATGGCCTTGATGGTTGAGATTATGAGAGAAGTAAAGGAGCCAACTGACTTAGAAGAAGCACTTGCAGATCCATCATGGAAGGCTGCTATGCAGGCGGAGTATGACAGCATAATGAAGAATGACACTTGGGAGCTAGTGGATCGGCCAGCAAAGCGGAAGATTATTGGCACCAAGTGGATCTGGAAGGTAAAGTACAAGGCTGATGGTACCTTAGAAAAGTACAAAGCTAGACTGGTTGCCCAAGGATTTTCACAAGTTGAAGGGTTTGATTTTCAAGAGTCATTTGCCCCAACTGCCAGAATGACCACTATTCGCACGGTACTTGCAGTGGCTGCCCACAAGAAGTGGCCAGTGTACCAAATGGATGTTAAGTCAGCGTTCTTAAATGGTGACCTCAAGGAGGAGGTGTACGTGGCTCAGCCACCAGGGTTTGAGGCCCCCCATTCTGAGAACAAAGTGTGTAAACTGAAGAAGGCATTGTATGGGCTGAAACAAGCCCCCAGAGCATGGTACCAACGGATAGATAGGTTCTTTTTAAACCTAAACTTCAAAAGATGTGCCTCAGATGCTAACTTGTATGTTTACAGGGATGGTAAAAAGTCTGTAGTGATTGTCCTATATGTGGACGACCTTCTTATTACAGGTGACTATGAAGATATGATCAACCAAACTCGAAAGGCTTTGAGTTTTGAGTTTGAAATGACAGACTTGGGCTTGCTGCACTATTGTTTGGGGATTGAAGTCTGGCAAGAGCCAGGAAAGATCTTCATCTCTCAGAAGAAGTATGCATGGGAGATCTTGAAGGCATTTGGCATGACCGAGTGCAAGGAGATAGCTACACCTATGGAGGTGAATGTAAAGTTATCCGTTGAGGATACATCAGCACTAGCAGACATTGGGAGGTATAGGAGGTTGGTCGGCAGTCTAATCTACTTGTGTAACACCAGACCAGATATCAGTTTTGCTGTTGGTGTTTTGAGCAGGTTCTCAAACAAACCTCATGAGAGTCATTGGAAAGCTGGGATGCGGGTGCTCAGATATTTGAAGAAAACTCTTGACTATGGTATCACATACAGTTTCGGAACTTCTCTTGTGGGGAACTGTGACTCAGATTGGGCAGGAGACATTGATTCCAGGAAGTCAGTTTCTGGTTATTGTTTCTCTTTGGGTTCAGGAATTTTCTCTTGGATTAGTAAGAAGCAACCAACAGTGGCATTGTCTTCTACCGAAGCAGAGTACAAGGCAGCTTGTTTTGCTGCATGTGAGGCCGTATGGTTGAGAAGGATTCTATGGCATATGGGAGTGCAGGATGAAGAACCAACTGTGCTGAGATGTGACAATCAGAGTTGCATCGCCATTGCCAAAAATCCAGTGTTTCATGCACGCACCAAACATATAGAGATCCAGTATCACTATGTGCGTGATTTGATGGAGGATGGGATAGTGGAATTGGTCTACTGTCCAACAGAGGAGAATGGAGCAGATATCTTCACCAAAGCACTTACGAAGGATCTGCTTCAAGTTCATCTTCAGAGACTCGGCATTGGGCCGAGGAGATAGTTCACCTATGGGTGGACATTGAGGGGGGGTGTTAGATATGATCAATGCCCCACCCTCATTAGGTGCTACCAATGATCCATGGTGCTCAAAGTTGTAAGGCCCCCATTATGAGGAGAAGCCAAATGTGAGCCCGGACATTGGTTGAGTCCTGACTTGTATATCAGATGAGGTCTATGTGACCGGATGGCAAAAAAGGTGACTGTTGTGGGTCTAATCTTTGGGTTAGACGGAGTGGTTAAGCTGGTAGCAACTCGAGGCACATTGCATTGAGTTGCGTGGTAAGGGAGTTAAAAGGGGCCCCTATTGTGGGGTCCGGGGGCCGCGGAAGCGGCCCCTGGCTGGGGGGTCCCAGGGGGGCCAGCGGCCCCCCTGGCGGGGGTCCGGGGGCAGCGCCCCCGGCCCGTGGTAAAGGGAATATTCCCTGGAATATTCCCTGGCCGACTAGTGGAGGCTCATATGGTAGGTCGGTCAGCAGGCCGACCTAACGACCTTCGCGGGCTATAAAAGCTAAACCCCTTCGCAGCCATCTTACACTAATCTTTCACCCAGTCAGAGTTGTTGTTCCAGCTAGCCTTAAACTCTTCACCTATCTTCTGTCTAGATCGCCATCTAAGCTTCACTCAGTGGAAGCGCACGGGTGGACAGAGCCATCTTTGTATCAGTTGTTTGAAGTTAAAGAATTTACTGATTCTCCTCTTATCTGTTGTGTACTCTCTATCTCTTTCTCAGATTCTGTTCGCTGCGCCGTGTAATATTTTACAAGTAGTTGGTGGCACTACTGATAGAAACATAAGAGATCAATTTGACCTAGAGGTATTAGGGTGAAAAATGTAATGCTAAAGTTGGAATTGGGAAAAAAGGTGTATAGCTAGGTAGGTGACATGAAAATGAAACCAAATGGAACTATAGAGTGATCAAAACATTGAAGTAAAGAGGCTTACACTCACTATTACCATTCAAAACATGGGTTCAATTAAGTGATCAACCTAAAAATATGAGAAATTGGATGGCCAAGGTGAGAGAATGAAAATTGGAGTTATGCATTAGATGAAAAAGATGTTGGCTATATCTAATGCTTGCAAGAGAGATTCATAACATAGCATCCATATAAGAAAATAGCATCTTTGGGACAGGTTCATCCATGGAGACTAGTGAAGCATCCCTATGAGGTTGAAAAATCTCTAAGAAAGCAAGAGGGGAAAGTAACTCCTAGAAACATCCATGGTGTGTTGTAATCTAGCTCTTGATCTATTAGCAATCCAGTGCCAGCATGGGATGGGATATATACCTAGTGAATATTACGGCCAAGAAGATGCTATCCACAAGCATAAATATGCTTATCATAAATACATGAGAAAAGGAAGAAAGGGCAAATAACCTTATTAATGATTCAAGAGCCTAGACTTAGTAGTAGACTAGAAACTTAAAACTCTAGTTTGACTTTGTTGTCTCTAACTAATTGAATGCTGCATTCAACTAATGGAGGGGAAATCTAACCCAGCAAAAAAGTTTGAATTGAGTAGTAGAATAAACACTTACAATTATGAATTCTATTGTGTATTTTATTGCATTACTATAGTCATAAGCAAAGGAGAAAAACCCAACTTGAATGTTGATCCAAAAGCTTGAACTAAGCCATGGAGTGATGATTGAATTTGGACATCATAACTTTGTCTTATTGCTTGAATTCTTGACTCAAGATTGAGACATTAGGAAAAAATTGAACTCACAAATGGACCCTTAAAATAATAATGTTTAAGTTATGGGCCTTTTGGATTGTCCAATAGGAAGGCTAGATGTTGACATCCATGGAGGGTGAATCTTCTCTCTCCAAATCTTGGGTTTTTAATTAAAAAAATGGGTAGTGGGAGATTTAAAAAAAGGAAGAATGAATAGTACACAAAATTTGAGTTTCTCTCACCTCATATTTTTCCCCTTTTTTGGGAGAATTTTTAATTTTTAATTTTTCCTCTCACGAAATCAGTTTGACCCAAAAGTTGAGTAGCAAACCACTTTCCCTCTATTCTCTATATTGCTGAATTTTTCTCTCCATTATTGAAGCTCCCTGGTGAGAGTAATTAGAGTTTTGAGTGTTTTGCTTACCTTTGCACTTTCTTCTCTATGAAGCTCTAGATTTCGAGCAAATCATAGGTACCCATCTCTCTTTGCATTTTCTCTTGTTCGTTATTTTTTCAATAGGGTTTGATGTCATTTCTTATTGTTATTGTCGTTTTATTGCAGAGGTTGTTTTGGGTAGGAGGCACATGTGCTCATCTCTCTCTCTCTCTCTCTCTCTCTCTCTCTCTCTCTTTGTTATTTCTCTTTTATGTTGTATTTTCAATAGAATGTGATGTTGGTTCTAATTGTTGTTTTCTTATAGAGTTTATTTGGAGTAAGAGGCAAAGGTGTTAATCTCTCTCTCTCTCTCTCTCTTTGATATTATATTTTCCATACAGCATGATCTTAATTCTAACCCTTGTTGTTGTTTTATTATAGAGATAATTTTAGGTGACATTGCATAAGTGCTCATCTCTCTCTCTCTCTTTCTCTCTCTATGTCTTCTCTTTTCTGTTGTTGAGAGCTGAAAAGATGAATGGGTTGTCTCTTACCTACCCATCCTCTAATCCGCACTAAGAGAGCTAAAGAGGGGTACCACCTAGCCAAAGGGAGGATGGGCTAGGACATCCCTTTCCTCAAAGAGAATGGAAAGAACCAAAAACACAACTTCACGAGAGAGAATTTGTAACCCATCTTAATGGAAATGAGGATGATGGAAGGTTAAGAGAGGTGATGACTCTTAAATTCTCCCATGAACATATGTATAACATGAGGAAATAAGGATTCCCCACTAATAGAGCATATGGTAAGTCTTACTTAATAAGTTTAAGTATGAATGTAGAGGGAGAATTAGAAGAGAGTGCATATGATTTAGACACCATATTAGAATATGAGAGAGAGAGAGAGAGAGAGAGAGAGAGAGATGAGAAAAGAGGGAGACAATAGGAGAAGAGGTAGAGGAAGCTTGCCATTAATTATGCTACATAATAAAAGAGACTCGCTTATAGCTTACCTCAAAGAGATGGACTAGCATGAGGCTATTCTAGAGTACTCTCATGTGCTTGTCATTGTCATTGTGTTTCTTTACATATCCATGGGCTCCTTATATAGCCTCCATGAGGAATTAGATTAATCTAATCTGTTTGATTAACATAATCCTAGATGATGTATGACATCTTTAAAAATATAGAGAATAGTGGATGGAACAAGTCTCCACCTTGGTCATTATGCAAGAAGCCAAGTGTAGTGATAGTTTTGAATAAATTATGACGTGCTTTTTAAAAATCAATTTTTCATTCAATAATATCCATGGAATATGTTGAATTTGGTTTTATGATGTATGTTTCGGTTTGTTTATGTAGTTTTATGGTTAGTGGTGTTTTTTTAAATTCTTAAAAAAATAATATGTGAAAATTTCTGGTTGTTTTTTATTTTATCTTCGTTTTTATGTATATCAATTTAGGGATTTCTCTTTTGGTTTTTGTTTTCCTTCTTAATTGATTTTGATAGGGATGTGTGATTAATATCTTTCTCTTTTGTTCATTCAGCAATGTAGGTTGAAAGCTAAGCACAAAAGTAAACTAGATTTTTTCAGAATTTTTCTAGCAATTTTTTAGAGTTCAATTTTTTTTCAAAAGTTTACACGTTTAATAAGGATTTATTATTAAAAGAATTATTTCCCAATTGATTTTGATAATTCAACACATGTAAATTATCCAAAAATATAAAGGAAAGTTATTATGATTTTTTGATTTTTTTTTGGGAATTTTTCTTTATTTTTAAAATAAAATTTTAAGAAATTTTGATCATTTTCCATGAAATTGAAGTTTTTAAATTGTTTCCTATTTTCTTGTTGGCATTTGTAGTTGGGAAAAATTCTTAAAATTTTCAAAAAGTGTAACATTGTATCAACATTTTTTAAAAAATATTTTCATTTTTATTTAGAATATTTATGGGTTTTTAAAATAAGTTTTTGTGTGTTTTTAGGGTTTTTGAAAGATTAAAAATTTGATAAAATATACTCGAAAATGGGTTGCATGTCAGCTCCATGTGAACAACAAGTGGCTCTCCATGTCGAAGAAAGAAACTGCACACACATCCTAGCACATGAATGATGGCAATCATGAACGTGCACAATGAGGTTCAAAATCTCGCACGAGAAGAAGGCCTTAGAAGGCAACACGCGCACGACAGCGAAAAAAGGGGTGGTCACGAGCAAGTCTTGTTGTTTAGTTTTTTTTTTTGTTTTTCTTGTTAATTATTAATTTAGTGGTTCTAACACACACACACACACATACACACACACACAGACACACACACACACACACACATATAATGGTTAAAGGGTAATTGTGTTTTAAGTGGGAATTAAAATCAAATTTTTATTTAGTAGTGTGTTTATTTATTTATCTTTTAAATTAAAAAAAAAGAAAAATACCTATTGGTGGGTGAGTTGGTGAATTGGGCAGGGGAGCTGAAATTGGATGGAGCGGCAGGTCAAAGTTGGGCGGGTTCGGTGGGTCCTAGGTATGGGTGTGTTTACGGTTTAGGGTTTAGGGGGGAAATGTATTTTTTAGGGGGGGTAAATGGTCATTGGTTAGGTGGGGGCACTGTGGCGGGGCGAGGGGCACGATGATCGGCAGGCTAGTGGCATAGCTGTGGCTCTACGATAGGCGACGATAGCACTTCGGCGGAAACCATGGCATTGCTGCAAGCAGTAACGAGCTTCGACAGTGCCGCAACCACACTGGCGATAGGTGTCGTTGTGCAGGGGCAAGATGGCGAGCCCGGCGACGAGGTGGGGGTGGTGAGCACAAGCGGCCTCCACTAGGGAGGCGATGCGAGGGTGGGAGAGGAGGAAGAGGTTGGAGGAGGAATTGTGGAGGAGCAGGCGAGGAAGGAGGGACAGGGGACACAAGGGCGAGGGAGAGGGAGAGAGAGAAGAGTGTCGAGGGGAAAGGGAGGATATAGGGATCGGATTTGGTGAGGAGAAAGGGACGGTTGGAAGGGAGAGAAGGGTGTGTGTGTTTGTTTTTTCCAGGTTTGGTTGTTTGTTTTCTTTTGTCATTTTTAAGAATAAGGTTTTGTTTGTTTTGTTTCGTTATTTGTATGTTTTTATTTTTGTTTTTTAAAAACGTGGAAATGGAGAATCCCCCTCCACGACGCACACACATGAACGTACGTGCGTCGGGGGGGGGGGGAGAGGGAGATTTTGCGACCAATAGAGGAGGCGACACGACGAACGAGGTGCGCACACGTAAGAAGGTTGGCGGCATAGATACAACAACGTGTGGAAAAGCATGAAAATATGGACGTTCGTGGGAAAACATGCAAAATGAAAAATAAATTATGAAAAAATTAATAACAATTAAATCAAGCATCGAGGAATGGACGAATAAAAAAAAGAAAAAATATATCAAAGAACGAGAGAAAGAGGGTGAAAAAGTGAAACAGGATGTCCGAGAACAATTAAGGGCGTTCACATGGAAAAAAAAGAAGAAAACAGAGTCACAAACACACACGAGAATTAATATTGGAAAATCAATTTGCCAAAATGAAGGGCAAACACAATTTAAAAAAATCAAGGTGATATAATGGATAGGTCTATTTTATCAAAATGTACTTCTAACTAGGATAAGACCATTCGCATGGACAAAAGGAAAAAATACACCCAAAAATGAAAATAAAAATTAATACAAAAAAATTAGCGATCAAAACAAGTAAGAATGGAATAATAAAATGTCCATAGGGATGTGGCATACAAGATGTGTAAGGTAGAACACAGTTTCGAGGATGTAAGGCATGTTCATATGGAAAAAATAGTTAAAATACCATGGAAAACAGAGTCAAAATTAATAAGAGAAAATCCGTGCATCAAAAAGGTGTGCAAAAAAAAAAAAGTCAGGGAAAACCTTGGACAAGGATGTTAGGTCAAAATGCATTGTCAGTGGCATTAAGGGGTGTTCACATGTAAAAGATAGGAAAAATGAGCACAAAAACTCACGAAAAAATTAATAGCATAAAATCGGTGGGTCGGAATAGGATAGAGGGAAAAGGAAAATTATGCAAGGGAGTAAGATAGACAAGGATATTTAATCAAAATTGAATTATGAGGTGTTTAGGGTAGGTTCTCATCGAAAAAGTTTCAAAAACACACATGAGAATACCCAAAAATAAGAAAAATTTAATAACAGACAAACCGTATATTAAAATGATAGGCACTAAAAAGAAAAATTATCAAGGGGGGGTTATAGGTCAGAGCTGCTACATCAAATCCCTATTCCAAAGTGAAAGAGGCACATTCGCATGGAAACACATTAAATGGGTCAAAAATTCATCAAAAATTAATAAGTCATGATTCCTAGCTCTGAATAGGGGCCATAAAAAGGAAAAGTGGCAAGGCAAGTTCAAAGGGAGGAACAATGTTATAAGTCATATTTTTATTTTGGTGAACATATGGTGAGTTGTCATGAAAACACGTCAAAACAAAGGAGAAAGCTTGGCTCACATCCTGAAGCTTGGCTCAGTGTGATCCCGTCGTCCTAAACAACAAGCTCATAGGGATTGATGTGGGCTACCCCGATGGCTTCTAATTCGACCCCTTAGGCTGGGGATCTAGATATCCATGGAAGGTGAAGGAGCTTAGGACTAAAGAGATTATGAATGGCAGACTTACCATGCTTGTTGTCATGGGTGCTTGGTTCCAGGCCATTTACACTAGCACTGGTCCCATTGAAAACCTAGCTGCCCACCTTGCTGACGTGGGACACAACACAATATTTGTTGCTTTCACAAACCATTGATTTGCCACTATTGCTCTATGTGATGTGTTGGACAATCATTCATTGTTAAAGGCTGATCGTGCTTCCAACCTGTAGATTTTACCACTTGTATGATGTCTCGAGGAATCATCTCTTGATGGTTTGTTTCATGTAAAGTGATGATGAAATCAAGAGTTTGGGACCTTTAAATCCAAAAACAATTTAAAAAAAAAAAGGGATTGCAACCAGAAGATGCCATGAATCCTAATAGAGTAAAATTTGTTGTTGATAAGAAGGGTTATGCCATCTATTTCTCTCGTGGTTTGATTTCCTTAATAAGAAAGGGCATGTAAATCCAAAGAAATATGTATCCATCTTGTATGCCCAAGCCATTGCACTATTCACAAAATCCCAAAATGCATGTATCCCAAGACCAATGTAATGAATCACCAAGCCATGTATGTTAGAGAGAATATGCTTAGCCAAAACAATGTATTCATGTGTATCCATCTCAAGTTCTTAAGCAGAAAGAATGTGTCAAGAAGATTGGAGTAAAAAGCACGTACCACCCATCGACAAAAGGGATAACGAGCACAACAAAAGCCAAGAAGAAGATCAAAGATTGGAGCAATAGATCAAAGGTTACCAAAGAAGAGACAAAAATATGAAGAAAATATTTTCCGGTGCTACAAACAAAATGCCTTGCAAAAATTTTCCATCATGGACCTTGTATTCCTTTAGCAGATCTACTTTCCATAGTCAATGTAAAAACCCTACCAAAATGTAAAGTTTCAAGCCTTAACTTGAGTAGGCTGCCAAAGAGCTAGCCTCATGTTCCATGTTTACATGCAGGTGGGGAAAAAGCCAGCAAGGTAGAGACTCACCATTTGAGGGGGGTGTTTAGAATAGCAAATGATGCTTGGTCATAGAGGCTAGATGTATGCCCATAGAGATTGAATCTATGCCCTGAAGAGGCTAGGAGATATGACAAATATATATGCTCTAGAAGCTCTAGAAGACATGTCTGAAATCCCATATGCACAGTGAGTACAATGGTATTATCCACAAAGCTATAAAGGCATGTATTTGATACTCATTTCAAAATGTATGGTGCCTTTTTAGTTTGAGTCACTCAAGATTGTGTTTATGAGTCCAACCAAGCTAATCTATCTTGGAACCTAATTCACTTGAGTTACAATTACTAATTCCAATGATGTATCGTGGTTTTGATTTGCGTCCACCATAGTTGATCTAGTTCTAGGTCCGTGTTTTTCAACAAACACATTATCACAATGCATATCCATACCTCCCCACACTTAAAACATAACTCACTCTTGTAAACAGAAAGGGTAGGCACGATTTGCTACAAACAAAGATTTGCAAATGGTCAAGGTGAACCGTCGCTGACCCATGAAGAGTTGTAATCGTCGGCAAGATGTACCATGGCTCACCACATCATACTCATCCAACATGGCACTGACTATTGAACAACACCCATGGAGGAAGCGTTGTTGATAAACCATTGGTTAGGTTGTCGATGGTGAGGTATACATAACTCAATCTTGACAGACACTCATGTTGGAATGTTAGATCAGTCACTCGTCCCATGACTCACATCACTCAAAAAATAATGGTTGAAACCCATAGCTCACACTCAATTGAGAGATCAACAAAAGGGATGGTTCAGAGGGAGTATACCAATGTGCACAGTTGATGGTGCATTGATGCATCGCAACCCATTTGGCATAGGTGCAAGAAGAAATGACAGGGAGCTGTAGCATGTAGTGCATCAAATAGAATGAGATTTATAGTGATGGGGGAGAAGGCTCGGCCTGTGTGTGCATAAGAAAATGAGAATGTACATGTTCTCCAATTATCCTAACGTTACTCACCCTCACCTCTCCAATTAATGAAAGGGAAAATCAATCACGCTTAGCCCCCCCTCTGTGTTTCACGCTTTGTTGATGATTACAAGAGGGCATCCAAGTTCCTTACACCCCTTTGATTGAAGCCTCACTACCACTTATATGAAGGTTGTATACCTTGTGCGCAATTGGTGGCACAACAGTGCAACCCGCCTTGTGCCGACATACCGTGCAGGAAGGAAGGCTAGGGAGACTTCTAGTACCATGCACATAAACAATTTGTGATTTGTGTATTGAGAGGCCCATCCCATGTATGCAAGACTCCATTCACACATCTCACCTCTCTGTTGAATATAAAGGGAAAGGATTGGTTACTCACCCCACCCTCTCTTTCATGCTCTATTGATGATTATAGGAGGCCAACCCATACTCACACCCCCATTCGGTTAGGATGATAGCTCTCATTACTCAAGGTTTGTCAATGAAGATCGGATTTGTTGAGTTAATGATGCCAACTTGGATTGGTTGATGGAGAGGCGTACCCAGGCAGGTAGCCAACAAGTCTAATAGTTGAATTGCACATTGGAAATATCATTTGTTTTGCTGTAGGAGTTAGAAGCACTGATGGAGTTGCAGGATTTAGCATACCAAGGAAGGTGGCTTTAGAATTGTGTCAGGAAGATTTTGACTAGTAATTTAGCTATCTTGGACTGCAGGGTATTGCCACCTTTTCCGTAGCTAGCTTCTTGTCCAAGAGTGTGTGCCACCTTTTCTTGGAACGAGGCTTTTTATGACAAGGAATTTCTTTCTTTTCTCCCATAACAGTTTTGATTTTGTTTTGTTTTACTTTTATTTTTTATTTTTTTATTTTCTTTTTATTCTTTTTTTTTCCTATTCACGAGCTCGGGTAAGTTACTCATGAATATATGTGTGTATCACGTTGGTTCAAAATAAGGTAATTTTAAAATACAAATTTTTACATTTTTTACACACAGAAGGGTGTAATATAAATTAGTTATTTATAGAATGAATAGAAAAGGGTAATGTTTTTTTAATGAAAAATTCACAGATAAGGATATTTATAAATAGTCCTTGAATGCACTAGATGTAGAGGATATAGATATAGTAACTTCTCCGAGTTCCCGAGGGTGTTTCCATCCTTTCTCAAAGAATAGGTGAGCATGATGGGGATTGAAGTCCTTTTCTCCCCTCATTGATATTTATTTATATATATTTTTTTTCTTTTTGTTCTTTTCAAGAGGAGAATGGTAGGAGAACCATGTATCAAAACCATTCTCGTCTCCTTTGTTGTATCAAACCATCCGAGGTGAGAAGTTTTTGGGTGCATGTATCTTTTACTCTATATGGATTCCACATTTGGTTCATGTGGTTGAAAGTTTATATCATCTCTTGAGAAAAGGGCAAAAGTTTTGGTAGGGTAATAGGGATTTTTGTAGTAAGAAAAGAGCTTATAGCCATGGAGAAGAGATAGACAACATAGAGAAAGCATCATCAATGTTATAATATTTTAGTGAGAACATAATTTTTTGAAGAGTTGTATGAGGATGATTGGCTAAAAAAAGGCCAATATCTCAACCTCATAATAGAGAAGGATGAGTGGTCTGAAGCTGAATTTAAAAGGATTAATAGAATATCTTATAGGTTTTTCTTAAAGGACATATATTTATGGAAGCTTGCAAAGAAAAAGAGAGGAGCTCTAGTACATGCATTGGGAGATAGGGCTTCTCAACAACAAGAAATGCAAGTGTTTCATGAAAGCTTATGGGCTGGGACATAAAGGAGTTTGTGGCACATTTGCTAAGATCAACAAGAAGTATTGGTGGTAAAACATGTATAAAGATGTGGAGCATTATGTGAAATCATGCAGTGTCTGTCAGATGTATTCCATGGTAAAGCATAAAGATGGTTTGCAACCGACACATCCATTGTCTATGCATTACAAATGGGTAGTTGATTTGGTTACCATGCCTATAGGTTTATGGAATATGAGATATCTTGTGCTTGCACGAGAAGACTTGACAAATCAATTGAAAGGTCGAGCTCTTAGTACAAAGACTACTCAAGAAATTTGCATGTTCTTATTAACACAATATTAGTGAGTTTGGAAAACAAAAACAAGTAAAAGAAAAGGAGAAAAAACAAAAACAAAGCAAAAAGGAACAATGAACTCACCGCAAAGGCCTGAGGATCAATTGGGCGGCTCCTCTTCGCAAGGCGGCTCCTCTTCGCCCTCCCTACACTTCCTCCTCTTGTTCGCAAACGGTGGCAGTGATGGTGAGAAGCTTTCCTTCTCCCTCTTTCTCTCTTTCTCTCCCTCTCCCTCTTAAATGCAAGATGGAGTTTACTCTCCCTTTCTCTCTCCCTTTCACTCTCTCTTTCGTTTGTTTGCACAAAATAACGCGTTCGGGTTTTGGCCCCCATTTTTTTGTCTAAACACCGTCGCTATTTAAGTCACAATTGCGATGCAAATAGCGACGCCACTATTTTGCATTGGAAAACATTGTGGCTATGCCTCTGTATCCTTGTAGTGCCACAGGACTACGATGTGGAAAAAGTTACATTTTGTAGTTCTTGATCAAAGTAATAGAGGAAAAAAAATGTTGGTAAAAGCCAAGGTTTGGATAAGTATTAACAAATTGACTTTCTTACTTTGCATGATGGTGTTTAACAAAATAAAGATAAGCAAGAATTTATTGATGTTGTGCAAAGCTTTTATGAAAACATGGTGGAATGGTGGAAAAAAAAGATCTATCACACATTACATGGTGCGTACTAATTTAATATTTTAAAATTATATGAATTATATAAACTATTGAGCATAGTTTTAGTCATGTGTGATATGTGTCTTTGTAGCATATCCTTGATTCACATGGGCCATACTTTGCAGAAAAGGGAAGCATAAAAGTTTGCTCCACACAAGGGATGGAAAATTCACATTGGATAGCACATGGTGCATACCAAAGAAAAACCGATCATGGTGGAGAGATGAATGGTAGCAATCCAATGACCCAATGTCTATCTTGGTGGTATACGATTACAGTAGTGGATGAAACTATACTCTCGCAAAAGAGAGGAAATGAAAGTGCTAATGAATCAGTTGCTGTAGACATGACAAAATCACGTTGTGTCACTAAAAGAGTGCATTATGAAGCCTCAAGTACCAAAGAAAACCATGCCAAGTCACTAGAAACAAGGCTTTGACAAGGTAGCAAATGGGTTCGAAGAGAGTAAAGATACTAAGATGAACAATGTGTTCAATGTGAATGCAATTCATGATTTAAGAGAGAAAGAGGGAGTGTGCATTTATGTGAATGAGTCTTACCATTTAGGGTTATATAAAAGAGGGTTTCACTTTCTATCTTATTCATTGAGTTCTCACATCTCTTGTGTAGGAAGGATAGCTAGGCCTAAGGTAGTTACAAATAAGCTTCTGCTCAAAGCTCCATATCATGTTTAGCCCCTTGGAGTATCTAGTAGCATAGATGCACCCCCTTCTGAACCTAACCTAGCTTCCTCAAGCCACCCTCACAAGGGTCCTCCTCAGCATCCCCATAAGAAAATAAAGTGGAAGCTAGGTACAGTGGCCCTAAGAAAAATCAGGAGGTATCAATGCTCTTTTGATCTCATCTTTCCGAATGTGAGCTTCATGAGACTTGTTTGTGAGATTTTGTAAGACCTCTACCACACAAAAAGCAAGAGGTGGTTTTAGGATAGACCTGATCACTTCACAAAAGAATATCTTCATGCCTTATAGTATGCTATAGAGGCCTTTTTAGTTTACTTGATGATTGATGCTCAGCATTGTGCAATAACTGCGAAGCGTATCACTGTAACTCCCAAGGACTTCCAACTTGTAAGAAATCTTCAAGCAGGGAAGGATGCATTCGCTCCAATGGAATGAACATAGTTTGTTGTGTTATCTTTTTTGGTATAGTGTTCTCCTAATGCATTGGACATATGACTATGTCCTAGTGCAAAACTGTTGTACGCACCCTTAAAATATGAGTTAATTTTTTACTCTTATCCTTCTCTCTCAATTTTTACTATGCATCTTCACTATATTTTCAACTCTTACTTAAAGTTTTTTCTAGCACTGTCAATTTCAATAGGAAAAACATGCAAAAATTTACCAATTCTTGTTGTAGACTTCACTCCTGATGCCTTTGTATGTAGGCTATGTGGTGCGAAGTTTCCAAGGGCCAGTAGTCGTGATGTTGATTTCTCAATTACCAATCCATTCATAATTTTGGTGTGGGATAATTTTTAAAATACTAAACTATATCCGAATGCGACAAAACTTCACATAGACACTCGTTAGATGGCCAAGGTTCCAAAAAAAATAAGTGAAAAAAAAGCCTAAAAATCCCTGGTTCAAAGTCTGGCATGGCTCTTAGCCACCTAATGAGTGCATATGTGGAGTGTCATCGCATTTCGATAAAAGGTTATGGATCTACAATGACACGATGGACATTGCGTATGAAGCTGCATTAACTAAATTTTTGGGTTTAAATGGGTTAAAAGTTCATTATTCTTCTCATTTTCACATCTTGCTTTCTTTGCTTCCTTCATTCTCATACCCTTAAGCTCTGTCTCTTCTCCATCTTGCCCTCCTCGAGCTTTCATGGCACGCAAAAAGCAAGCATGTTATCATTCTGGCTAGGCAAAGGCCTCACACCAAGGCTCACCACCTGGAGCACAAGGTGGGGCCTCCTCTAGTGAAGAAGAAGATACTCCCCATAGAGCACAATGACCACCACATAAGAAGAGGAGATGGAAACTGAACACTGTTGCCCTTCAAAAAGATAAGGAGAATCCAATGCAGATACGAGCTTCTCATCTCGAAAAGATCTTTTCATAAGGTTGTTAGACTTGCAGCTGAACGGGATGGGAAGATTTTGGGCGCGAGTGTGCGATGGCCCACTAGCAAGAAAGTCAATTATTGCAGCTATGGAGGCCCTGCAAATCGTAACAGAGGGGTTTCTCGTTGACTTGTTTGATGATAGACAGCTAGCAGTCATCCATGCATATCATGCCACAATCATAGATAAAGACATGAACTTTATTGTTCAGCTTCGACATGGCAAGGGGACTCCTCCATAGGTTATGAGATTAATGATACAAGGTTTTGTAATGATTGTTATAGCACCATAGCAACTTGGAAGGCTAAAACATTTTCTATACTGTGCCAAATCGGAATATTTATACATATATATAATATCTCATGTGATATGTACTAAATTCAAATAATTTAGTAAAGTTTTTTTGTTTCTTGAAACACACGACTCTTAATTTTTGTTTAATATACACCTACATCAAAAGTAGTAATACATACGGATATGAGTTATGTTATTGCCTATCCACCATTGCAAGTGCAGTACTATGTGTTGATATAATTAAATTGGATTATATTAACATATACGAATGCATCATTCACATACCACACATTATCGTCATACTTACACGAAGCACACATTTCTTCAATAAATATTAATTTATAGGAACAAAGTAAAATATATTATATTCATTAAGAAAAATACATGTGATGATGGCTGATAGTGATGGCATATACAAAAAGCCAATAGTCAACAAAAACTCTCATTCTTTCCTTGGCTTTTTCATCGATGGAGAGAAGGGGCCAGCTTTTGATGAAAATAGAAGCTCCTTCTTTACTTCAAAAAGTACACACTCCCCCTTCAACTCTTCTCTAGGAGAAGCAGATTTGATACTTTAGCAAGGTCACCTAATGTAGCAAGACACACATTGCTCCACCATGCATTTGGTCAAATAAGTAAAGAAGCTTTGATCACTTGACTAGCAGTACCTTGTCTAACCTAGATGTCACAAGTATCGCTCGAAAAGGTCCAAACTTGGTCAAAGCTCAAATTTTCATGATTATTCCCTATCCTTGTGGTGAACACTTCTTATGGAAGACCACCAGGTCTGCAACAAGGTTGCCAATATAGTGCTTCAAAGCTGAATCCTTCCACATCGATCCACATGCCGAGCTCCTCCTTGCCTTGATGCAAACTCATCTATATACAATATGTCATGAATGACAAAGTCAAATCAAGTAATATAACTAGAAACTAATCTAGAGTTATTATTAAGTGACAAAACTTGACGATAGGGTGCATCGGGTCCCCTAGAGTCCATGGTGAAATCCTAGCTAGAAAGTGGCCCCAAATGCCAAACTTCAGACATGACAGGTATAGGTATCATTTTTGGCCAACATTTCACTGTGGACTTTGAGGGACTCAATGCACCCTACCGTCAAGTTTTGTGACATAAAAATATATGGTAGTTAGAAATCTTACCTTCTCTAGATCATCTTGTATCTTCATTTCTTTGTGTGTCAGTGAGGCACCTCTTTGGACAGAGGGATCTACAAACTCCTTGGTAGGAAGGTAGGGCCTTGGTTCGAACAGATCATGTTGTAGTGCGTCAAATTCAATATCTAGCACAAGGTAATCTTCTTTAACCGGGGTAATCTGCTCCCGTACTTCTATGATAGCACTTACTGTATCTAAGCTTGTGCTTTCATATCTTTCAATCTCTTCCATCATCGGATGTGTATATCCATGTAATCATAATTGATCAAGTCTTCCATCGAATCCCTGACTAGGATAAAAAACAACTATCCTTCCTTCATTTCCTAATATTGTAGCACATTTAACAGAAGCAAGTACTATACACCATCTACTTTAATGGGCGTCAATGAGGCAAGTTTTTTTTCTTTTCTTTTCTATTGTTGTTTAGTTTTCTTGTTTTTTTTTTGTAGTAGTAGTAGTAATAGTAGCAGTAGCAGTAGCAGTAGTAGTAGTAGTAATAGTAGCAGTAGCAGTAGCAGTAGCAGTAGCAGCAGCAGCAGCAGCAACAGCACCAGCAGCAACAGCAGCAGCAGCAGGAGGAGGAGGAGCAGCAGGAGCAGGAGTAGTAGCAGTAGCAGTAGCAGTAGCAGTAGTAGTAGTAGTTTTTTCTTCTTTTCTTGTTTATTGTAGTAGTAGTAGTAGTAGTAATAGTTGTTGTTATTGTTGTTGTTTTTTTTCTTTCTTCTTTTCTTGTTTATTATAGTGATCATAGTCGTGGTAGTGGTAGTGGTAGTGGTAGATGGGGTGGTCGTAGTCGTGGTAGTAGTAGTGGTACATATTCGTGGTCGTGGTCGTGGTTGTAGTCGTAGTCGTAGTTGTGGTCGTGGTCGTCGTAGTCGTAGTCGTAATCGTAGTCGTAGTCATAGTCGTAGTCGTAGTCGTGGTCATGGTCATTGTCGTGGTCATGGTCGTGGTCGTGGTCGTGATTGTGGTCGTGGTTGTAGTCGTAGTCGTAGTCATGGTCGTGGTCATGATCGTTGTAGTCGTAGTCGTAGTCGTAGTCGTAGTCATAGTCATAGTCGTAGTCATAGTCGTGGTCGTGGTCGTGGTCATGGTCATGGTTGTGGTCGTGGTTGTAGTCGTAGTCGTAGTCATAGTCGTAGTCGTAGTCGTGGTCATGGTCGTGGTCATGGTCTTCATCTTAATCGTAGTCGTGATCATTAAAGAAAATGAGAGAGGGGGAGGAAGAGAAAAAAGAAGAAGGAACGAGAGGGAGGGAATAAACATACAGAATAATAAAGAAAGAGAAAAAGAGAAAGAGATGGAACGAGAGGAGATAATGAATGGATAAAAAACAAAGAGAGAGTGGTGGCGAGGTTCGGTGCGACACCAAAACACAGGAAACACTCCGATATATATATGTTAATCTGTGGATGGGTGGGTGGAGACTTTACATACGTTAATTTTTGCTGAGTTATAAGAGAAGAAATCCCTTCTCAAACAATTTAAGAAAGAAAAAAAGAATGATAACAAAAACAAATTGTTTTTCGTAACGTAGACAAAATGGAAAATGATAAAGGTCTTGTTGTTCAAGATCGCAAGGCGTATCGTAATCAGCGTGTCCCGTGGCCTTTCTCTCAATGCAAGCTAGCAATTAGACGAAAACGTCGAATGTGTATAGAACACGTACGACACTTTGGCGAGTTTCAATCTGAGATCATTGATGAAGCGATCTTGGATTTTCAGCAAACGGTAAGAAAAGTTAATATCAATCATGCATTGTACTCGCAAGCTAATTAAATACCATATAGAAGAAGATTGGGTGTGGCTAGCAAATTTTCTATCCAGGGAGGTGACGTCTCGCCCCAAGGAGGAGTGCACCCTTTGCAGCCAATTGGGCGTGCAATGGATGGAGCGCCTGAGCCAATCCACTACTTGGAAGGTACTAACCAATCTATACCATCAATACCAGAGGAGACAGGCAGCCTTCGAGACCTAGCTACAATCTTGGAGTCTGAGATAGAGGCAATGATCCATGCATTGATTCCCGTGGATGTCGAGACTTTTGATCCGCTTAGAGAGGAAGCATCCATACCATTATATGATGGGTGCCAAGTATCTCGCCTGAAGACATTGCTTGCACTCTAAAGTGTATAAGCAAAATACGGGTGGAGCGATGCGAGTGTGACCAAGTTGTTTAGGTACCTTGTACGTATGCTTCATTGATTTCTTTTCGGCACTATCATTAAAAACATTTGTGCTTTTTCAAGGTATTTTATGGTTTTTTTCAAGTTACTGAAATATCATATATTACCACCTGCAAATACCATGTCTGAGTCTCGTGATGATGCAGACATGTTTTACGAAAGCTTGGCATGGACTACAACAGCATCCATGCATGTATCAACGATTGTATACTATTTCGAGGAGAATATGAGACTATGGAGATATGTCCAAAGTGTGGTGCTCACAGGTATCGACAGGACTTGCAAGGGCAAATCATCCCTCAAAAAGTTCTTAGAAACTTTTCGCTTATCCCCCACATAAACCACATGTTTTGTACGTCCGGCATGGCGAGCTTGACAACGTGGCATGCACAGAATAGGTCCACAGATGGAGTTCAATGAATAACAGCGGATTCACGCACATGGAGCCACATTGACTCTACATTCCCCAGCTTTGCCGGAGAGCCAAGTAATCTTCGGCTCGGTCTTGCAATGGATGGCGTGAAACCATTTGGTCTATGCTCAAGTTCTTACAGTGTGTGGCCTATAGTCCTTGTCAACTACAATATCCCTCCATGGCTTTCTAGGAAGAAAGGACATCTCATCCTTAGCTTACTCATCCCTGGCCGCTACAAAGTCAAAAATATGGACATATATCTTCATCCGTTAGTCAATGAGCTTAAGATTTTTTGGGAGGAGAGGGTCACCGTGCAAGATATGAGTAAGCGCGATGGTCGTCAATCCGTCAATATTCGAGCCATTCTCATGTGGACGATGCAGGACTTTTCGGGATTCGAAGAGTGCTCAGGTAAATAGGCTTCCGTTCTCATTGGTAATATCCATATTTTATCTCGTTCAAGTTTGTATTCATTGGATAGAGGTGTTGGAACAAGTCTGGTTACCTCAGGTTATCATGCATGTCCATTGTGCGGGCCACAGTTAGACTCCCGAAGGTCATGAACCATGAAGAAGATGGTATATCAAGGACACGCCACTTTCTTGCCAGAGGATCATGAACTCAGGGAAGGTTTTCTTGGACAACCTCCAATATGTATGAATGCTGCAAGTTGGTACGAGCTGGAAAATGGTCCACGCGGAGTCACATCCAAACGGAATGCGACGGTTCTCAGTTTTCTATGAGTTGCCATATTGGACCCAGTTACAAATCAACCACTTGTTGGATCCCATGCATATTTTCAAGAATGTGGGTAGCTTGTTATAGGACCACATCATAGGAAAGAGAGACACTATAGGGATACGAATGGATTTGAAGGAGGTAGGCAAGATGGAGGCGCTTTGGCCGTAGTCGAGTGCTGATGGTCGCGTGCAGCTACCTTGCATTCCTTAGGTTTTGTCCACTAAAGAAGAGCGCATTGTGAAGCAAGTAGTCAAGTCTATCTGCACTCCGACAGGTATAATGCGTTCTCTCACGTTTGCATTTTCTAAAGACAACCAATTATCAGGGTTAAAATACCATGAGTGGCATAATATATGTTAGGTTTGTACTATGAAATGATTGTAATTGGCATGCGCATTTTGCTATTTGGAGTGTAGCCATTGTTCATAATGCTTTCTCATTTGTGGCAGTTTGTACTACCGATCGCGATCACAGAATGCCTTACTCTAGAATTACGTGGGGCCATTTATAGGGTGTCTAATTTGGTGCAATTGATCTCACAGAAGGAGATTAAGACGTTCTCTATTGAATCCGCGAGGTGGGGAGTAGTGGAGATGGTCTGTCTCTTTGAGAAATACTTGCCTACCAGCATGCTCACGATACAAATCCACCTTCTTGTGCATCTTGTAGATGAAGTGGGGATTGCTGGACATGTCCATACGTGATGGATGTTCTTCTTGGAGCACTTCATGAAAACCCAGAAAGGCTTTGTGTGACAATGAGCTCAGCCAGAGAAGATAGCATGGCTGAAGGTCGGTTGGTGTCTGAGGTGCTAGTGTATATTTCACAACGATGGATCCAAACAACAAAATGCTATGGTCACTGAAGGATGATGATAGACTAATCGGAGATGTGGTGGATGGAAATGGGGTAGAAAAAAGAATGGATGCTACAATGGAGGAGAAGGTGAATCGCTTTTGTATGTTGCACCATGCCTCTATGGAGACGTGGCTCGACAGGTACCAAATCGCTGGGCAAGATCGAGAGGAAGCGCGATCTGAATTTTGACGTAGTACATGCCATAGACCAATTCGATATCCCGAAGGCATGGAGGAGATGCTGCGGTTCATGTCAACACGATGGTTACATGGAGCTTTGAACGCAGCATCTCACGAAGGGGCAGAGGTCTCAATTGATGAGGAGTGGGAATTCTCAAGGGGATGTAGTCCAAAGGTGATGACATGTTCAGGAATTGTCGTATCTATATTTTATATGCGACAACTTATTTGAGTGTTTCAATGTACAGTATAAAATATATAGTGCAGCATGGTCGCACGGACGACATTTTCTCATGGAGCATATTGACAAAATGCGCTCCACAATGGACTGTGGTATCATGGCAAGGTTCGAGCAAGAGAGCCGACGACAAGCAGCGGATCCAAACACAGTTATAGAGATGAGATGGAGGATTTTGGGAACTTGTAAAGCATTGTTATGTTGGATTACCGTAGCTTCTTCTGATACTATTAGATGTGCAGTGGTTCAAAGTGGTACTTGAAGGAGCTAGAGCAACAGTTCGACGAGGTCCATCTAGATTTCTCAAAATAGATTCCAAAAAAAATTGGACAGATTTGCGTGACACCTTTGTGTTGTCAGCCCATTGTGAACAAGTGCATGAACTCATTTGTTTGTTTATTGTATTACGACATGGTACATGTCACAATAGTTTAATCTCTCTTTGTATGTGTTTGTGAACATGTAATCTTCTATCCAAACCCCCGACAACCTCAATGGTGGTATGTTATATCTTTAGCTCCCCGAAGTGCAAGAGTATATAATCAAAGCGATGTTCTGAGCATAGATAAGGACAATATGCAAATAGAGGGGTCGATATTTCAAGGGGTGGGGGCCAGTGAAAGCTTGGAGCATGTAGAGGAGCCAGCATCGACTAACAATGATGGAAATACATGAGTCCAAGAATTCTTTGAGAACGAGGTGGACTCATCCTTTTGTGGTGGCATGTCTATCGACCTTCCAATGTATGCAGAGTTGTATCAGGAGATTGACATGGGACCATAGGATACTTCATACTTGGAGCATCCACTTACTCAATTCGTTGACTAATCACTTATAAGGGTACATAAGATATGCATTTTAAGTGAGATCATTTTTTTAGGATTTTTATTACTGTGATTTGTATGATTTAAATTAATTATGCTAACATCATTTTTTGTTTGTGCAGGTGACCTTTTCAGGATGAGTCAAGAGATGAGCGATGAGGAGTTATAGGATATCTTCACACGCATGTCTCCAGATCTAATGGCGAGATTCAGAGACATGGCAGACCAGGAGCTGTCTCAGACATCCTCAGACCGTTCTATTAGATCTACTTCGGCCCGATCAGATGCTTCAACTTCGAGCAGACGAGGTCAATGCTCCAGAATTTGGCGAGAGGGAGGGAGTGCTTTAGGGTCAGGGGGATGGTGTAGACATACGGAGGCAGTGAGGCTACAATCGGCAGGGGATACATGTGCGACTCCTCACTCTCGTGGCGGTTCCAGGGAGCGTAGCTCAGGTGGTTGCTGTGGAGGTACGGACGCGGTGTCTCCATCTCGTCATTCTGCTGCAGTTGTGTCACCTTCAGGATTTATCACAACTATGGAGATGTCTACTCCAGTTACTCCGGCTTTTTCTCAGTCGTTTGTAGGTGACACCCCTATGGGTGCTACACCAATAGATGCTACCCCGGTCGGTACACTGGATGCACAGAGGTCTCCTAAATATGCCCAGGAGTGTGGACACAAGTGGGAGAGGACCCATCGTAGGCCTACCCCAGAGGGATATGCCTATCTTGTCGATGATAGGTCAGGATCCTTCATCATGAATGATGAGGGGGAGGAGGGTGATGGCTTGCATGAGAGAGTTGTGCCAACAAGTTTTTCGGCACAACGTCTTAGATCATTGAAAAAACATACCGGAGGGGAGCAAGGACTACATAGTAGCATCCTTGCATGAGGAGTTTCTAGTTCAGCCACAGCAGATAGATTTTCTACGGGCTGGATGGTGGACTGCATGCATACATATATATCACACAGACAATCGGATGCACGCAAGGCACTCAAGAGTGGGGCTGCAAAGCCCGAGTGGCTAGATGCAGACGATTGGCATCAACTGAGGGAAGAGGCTACAGATTCTCTAGGATGTTGGAGTCAGCAGTGCGAGGCAGTGAGGGCATGACTAGAGGCCAAAGTGGTACATCATCTTGGGAGTGGCGGCCACAAGACATATCTGGAGGACTTTGTAAGCTTTTTTTTTGTTTTGCTTGCTTATTTTTTTGAAATATTCTTTATACTAACAATCATGTTTCTAACAGTTAGTATTTTGTTTTCTTTGCAGCACTCCATTCCAAATCGTGATCTGATCAGCCTTGAGACTCGATATGCAAAGAGGCACGATCTCACTACATTGATCAACCGATTGTATAGATGTGGCCGCCTTGTCAGTCACTTATCTTTCTTGTCCGTAGTTACCATGTTTATTTAGAATGCATTATTGTATAGTTGATTGATGTGTAGTTTCTTTTTTTACAGAGTCCGTTCGATGCTCCTTTGCGGCGGGGCGAGCTTTCGGATGGCGAGAATATGTAGCTCGCCCTTGGATCCCTAGAGCTCACACACCCTTCTTTTTTGGTCGCCTGATCTATGTAGATATTTTCTATGTAGTAGTGATATCTTGTCATGATTGCACCAGTCGAGTTCATTATGTGATCATGTATTTATTTCATGTATCAGTGTTATGATTTACGTACACTTTGTTTTTGTTTACTCGAGCATTATACACAGTACAAAAACTATTTTGTATGGCCCAAATAAAGCACACAGTTCTATATGTGGCAGGGCATAGCTGTTACGGTCGCTATTAGTGTTGCAAATTTACCTGCACGCATCGTTATTTGCATCATTATTAGCGTCACAGAGCGTCGTTATCAGCGTCATTATTTGCTTCGGTATCAGCATCGCATACCGATGCAAATAGCGATGCTGAAATTGGCCCTGATACTGACTGTTCTATGGCGTCGCCAATAACGATGCTTTTTGCGACGACGGGAGAAAATTTTGTTATTTACATTTTCGTCGCTTTTAACGTCGATATAAGGCCTATATCTTGTAGTGTAGTGGCCGGGAATGAGCAAGCTAAGGATGAGATGTCCTTTCTTCATAGAAATCCATGGAGGGATATTGTAGTTGACAAGAACTATAGGCCACACACTGTAAGAAGTTGAGCGTAGACCGAATGGGTTCACACCATCCATATCAAGGCCGAGCCGAAGATTCCTTGGATCTCGGGCAAAGCCTGGAAAGGTAGAGTGAATGTGGCTCCATGCGCATGAATCCGCTAATATTTATTAAACTCTATCTGTGGACCTATTCTGTGCATGCCATGTTGTCAAGCTCATCATGGTAGATGTATGAAACATGTGGTTTATGCGCGGGGGATAAGCGGAAAGTGTCCAAGAACTTTTTGAGGAATGGTTTCCCCTTGCAAGTCCTGTCAACACCTATGAGCACCACACTTTGGACATGTCTCCATAGTCTTGTATTCTCCTTGAAACAGTATGCAATCGTTGATACATGCATGGATGTTGTTGTACTCCATGCCAAGCTTTCGTAAAACATGTCGTGCATCATCACGAGACTCAGGCATGGTATTAGTAATATATGATACTTCAATAACCTGAACAAAATCTTAAAACACCTTGAAAAAGCACAAATGTTTTTAATAATAGTGTTGAAAAGAAATCAACAAAGTGTACGTACAATACCTAAACAGCTCGGTCACACTCGCATCGCTCCATCCGTATTTTGCTTACACACTTAGGAGTGCAAGCAATATCTTCAGGCGAGATACTCGGCACCCATCATATAATGGTATGGATGCTTCCTCTAAGCAGATCAAAAGTCTTGACATCCATGGGCATCAATGCATCGATCATTGCCTCCATCTCAGGCTCTAAAATTGTAGGTAAGTTTGGAAGGCTGCTTGTCTCCTCTGGTATTGACGGTATAGATTGGGTAGTACCTTCCAAGTGGTGGATTGGCTCTTATGAACTCTATCCATCACATGCCCATGAACTCTTCTAACTAGCCGCAAAGGCTACACTCCTCCTTAGGACGAGACGTCACCTCCCTATATAGAAAATTTGCCAGCCACAACCAATGTTTTTGTATATGGTATTCAATTAGCTTGCAAATACAATGCATGATTGATATACACTTTTCTTACCATTTGCTCAAAATCTGAGATTTCCCGATCAATGATCTCAAATTGAAACTCGGTGAAGCGTCATACGTGCATGCTGATTAAGATACGCCTCGCGATCTTGAACATCACAACCTTCATCATTTTCCATTTGTTCTACATTATGACAAACAATTTTTTTTTGTTATCATTCTTTTTTTCTTTCTTAAATTGTTTGAGAATGGATTTCTTCTCTTGTAACTCAGAAAAATTAACGTACATAAAGTCTCCACCGACCCACAAATTAATGTATGTTGGAGTGTTTCCCGTCTCGTGGTATTGCATCAGACCTCATTGGACCTCGCCACCACTCTCTCTTTGTTTTTTATCCATTCATTCTCTTCTCTCCTCCCATCTCTCTCTCTTTCTCTTTCTTTATTATGTTGTATGGCAATTTCCTCTCTCTCATTTCTTCTTCCTTTTTCTCTTCCTCTCCCTCTCTCATTTCGTTTAACAAAACATCTCTCTCTCTATTTCTCTGTACTACCAATTTCCTTTAACAAAACATCTCTCTCTCTCTACTACCAATTTCCTTTAACAAAACATCTCTCTCTCTCTCTCTACTATTACCACTACCACTACCACTACCACTACAATAAACAAGAAAAGAAGAAAATACAACAACAACAACAACAACAACTACTACTACTACTACTACTACAAAAATAAAAGAAAAAAAAAACTACTACTACTACCACTACTACAACAACAACAACAAACAAAATAACGAAACAACAATAAACAAGAAAAGAAAAAAACTACTACTATAATAACAACAACAACAACAACAACAACAAACAAGAAAACCACTACCACTACTATTGCTACTGCTACTGCTACTGCTACCACCATGACTATGATGACTACGACTACGAGTATGACTACCAAAACAACAAACCACTACTACTACAATAAACAAGAAAAGAAGAAAAAACAACAACAAAAAAAAAAACAACAACAACAACAACTACTAAAATAACAACAAACAAGAAAAGAAGAAAAAACTACTACTACTACTCCTACTACTACAACAACAACAACAACAAACAACAAAAATAAACAACAAAAAACAAGAAAAGAAAAAAAACTACTACTACTACTACTACTACAAACAAGAAAACTACCATTACTACTACTAGTACTACTACTACAATCATGACTACGACGACTACGACCACGACTACGACTAAGTACCATAACAACAAAAAATAAGAAAAGAAAAAATTAAATAATAGCTACTACTACTATCACTACCACTACCACTACTACTACTATGACTACCACAACAACAACAAACAAGAAAATAAGAAATTAAACAACAACTACTACTACCGCTACCGCTAGCTACCACTACCACTATCGCTACTACCACTACCACAACAATAACAAACAAGAAACAAAGAAAAGAAGAAATAAAACAACAACAATAACAACAACCTCTCTCTCCCTCCCTTCCTCCCTTCCTCCCTCCCTCTCCCTCTCTTTCTCTCTTTCCCTATTATGTTTAATGTTTTCTCCCTCTCTTTCTTGTTCCTTCTTTCCTTTTCTCTCTTCCTCTCCCTCTCTCATTTCCTCTCTTTCTCTCTCAATACACATGATTTTTAACAAAAAAAGTAAAAGAAAAGGAGAAAAAACAAAAACAAAGCACAAAGGAACAATGTACTCACCGCAAAGGCCTGAGGATAGATTCAGCGGCTCCTCTTCGCTCTCCGTACACTTCCTCCTCTTCTTTGCAAATGGTGGTGGCGATGGTGAGGAGCTTTCCTTCTCCCTCTTTCTCTCTTTCTTTCCCTCTCCCTCTTAAATGCAACATGGATTTTGATCTTCCTTTCTCTCTCCCTTTCGCTCTCTCTTTCGTTCGTTCGCGAAAAATAACACATTCGGGTTTCGGCCCGCGTTTTTTGTCTAAATACCGTCGCTATTTATATCACAATTGCGACGCAAATAGCAATGCCACTATTTTGCATCGAAAAGCGCCGTGGCTATGCCTCTGTATCCTTGTAGTGCCACAGGACTACGATATGGAAAAAGTTGCATTTTGTAGTTCTTGATCAAAGTAATAGAGGAGAAACAAGGTTGGCCAAAGCTAAGGTTTGGATAAGTATTAACAAATTGACTTTTTTACTTCGCATGATGGGGTTTAATAATAAAGATAAGCAAAATTTTATCGATGTTGTGCAAAGCTTCTAAGAAAACATGGTGGAATCATGGGAAAAAAGCTCTATCACACATTACATGGTGCGTACTAAGTTAATATTTTAAAATTGAATGAATTATGTAAACTATTGAGCATAGTTTTACTCATGTGTGATATGTGTCTTTGTAGCATATCCTTGAGTCACATGGGCCATACTTTGCAGTAAAGGAAAGCATCGAAGTTTGGTCCACACAAGGGATGGAAAATTCACATTGGATAGCACATGGTGCATACCAAAGAAAAACAGATCATGGTGGACAGGTGAATGGTCCAATCTCTATCTTGGTGGTATAGGATTACAGTAGTGGATGAAACTAAACTCTCGCAAAAGAGAGGAAATGAAAGTGCTGATGAATCAGCTGCTATAGACATGATGGAATCACGTTGTGTCACTAAAAGAGTGCGTTATGAAGCCTCAAGTACCAAAGAAAACCATGCCAAGTGGCTAGAAACAAGGCTTTGACAAGGTTGCAAATGGGTTCGAAGAGAGCTAAGATACTAAGATGAACAATGTGTTCAATGTGAATGCAATTCACGATTTAAGAGAGAAAGAGGGAATGTGTATTTATGTGAATGAGTCTTACCATTCAAGGTTATATAAAAGAGGGTTTCACTTTCTATTTTATTCATTGAGTTCTCACATCTCTTGTGTAGGAAGGATGGCTAGGCCTAAGGTAGTTACAAATAAGCTTCTGCTCAAAGCTCCATATCATGTTCAGCCCCTTGGAGTATCTAGTAGCACAAATGCATCCCTTCTCAACCTAACCTAGCTTCCTCATGCCACCCTCACAAGGGTCCTCCTTAGCATCCCCACAAGAAACAAAAGTGGAAGCCAGGTACACTGGTCCTAAGAAAAATCAGAAGGTATCAATGCTCTTTTGATCTCATCTTTCCGAATTTGAGCTTCTCGAGACTTGTTTGTGCGATTATGCAAGACCTCTACCACACAAAAAGCAAGAGGTGGTTTTCGGCATAAGGTCAGGATAGACCTGATCACTTCACAAAAGAATATCTTCGTGCCCTATAGTATGCTACAGAGGCCTTTTTAGTTTACTTGATGATTGATGCTCAGCGTTGTGCAATACATGCGAAGCGTATCAGTATAACTCCCAAGGACTTCCAACTTGTAAGAAATCTTCAAGTAGTAAAGGATGCATTCGTTCCAATGGAATGAATACAGTTTGTGATGTTATCTTTTTTGGTATAGTGTTCTCCTCATGCATAGAGTTGTTGTTTTTTTCTTCTTCTTTTCTTGTTTATTATAGTGATCTTAGTCATGGTAGTGGTAGTGGTAGTGGTAGATGTGGTGGTCGTAGTCATGGTAGTGGTAGTGGTACGTATTTGTGGTCGTGGTCGTGGTAGTGGTACGTATTTGTGGTCATGGTCGTGGTCGTGGTCGTGGTCGTAATCATAGTCGTGGTCGTGGTCGTCGTAGTCGTAATCATAGTCATAGTCATGGGCGTGGTTGTGGTCATGGTTGTGGTCTTGGTCATGGTCGTTGTCGTGTTCGTAGTCGTAGTCATAGTCGTGGTTGTGGTTGTAGTCGTAGTCCTAATCGTGGTCGTGGTCATCGTAATCGTAGTCATAGTCGTGGTCGTGGTCGTGGTCGTGGTCATGGTCGTGGTCGTGGTCGTGGTCGTAGTCGTAGTCGTGGTCGTGGTCGTGGTCTTCATCGTAGTCGTAGCCATGATCGTTAAAGAAAATGAGAGAAAGGGACGAAGAGAAAAAAGTAGAAGGAACGACAGAGAGAGAATAAACATACAGCATAATAAAGAAAGAGAAAAAGGGAGAGAGAGATGGAAGGAGAGGAGATAATGAATGGATAAAAAACAAAGAGAGAGTGGTGGCGAGGTCTGGTGCAACACCACGAGACGGGAAACACTCAGACCTATATATGTTAATCTATGGGTGGGTGGGTGGAGACTTTACATACGTTAATTTTTGCTGAGTTACAAGAGAAGAAATCCCTTCTCAAACAATTTAAGAAAGAAAAAAAGAATGATAACAAAAACAAATTGTTTGTCGTAACATAGACAAAATGGAAAACGATAAAGATCTTGTTGTTCAAGATCACGAGGCATATCTTAATCAGCGTGTCCCATGTCCTTGCTCTCAATGCAAGCTGGAAATTAGACGAAAATGTCGATTATCTATAGAGCACCTACAATGCTTTGACGAGTTTTAATCTGAGATCATTGATTAGGTGATCTTGGATTTTCAGCAAACGGTAAGAAAAGTTAATATCAATCATGCATTGTACTCGCAAGCTAATTGAATACCATATACAAGAAGATTGGGTGTGGCTAGCAAATTTTCTATCCATGGAGGTGACGTTTCTTCCCAAGGAGGAGTGCACCCTTTGCGGCCAATTAGAAGAGTTCGTGCGCGTGCGATGGATGGAGTGCCTGAGCCAATCCACCACTTGGAAGGTACTATCCAATCTATACCTGAGAGCGGAATTTTAGTGCTGAGAAGTGCTTAAAAATAGCTAAAAATTATGAATATCAAGGGAAAAATATTCAACGTCAAAGGCGGCGGCTCGATCTAGGATGATTTTAAGCGCCAAAGTACTTTAAAGGCGCCCGAGCGACACTTGTTGATTTTTCATAATTTTTCAGACAGTCGTACGGGTTGACACGAGTTACCAACCAATGTGCGATGCCAAGCCAGACACCCAAGATTTTTAAGAGCTCAATTCCGAGTCCAGACGGGGAAATGGCCAAGAAACCGGTCAAGATGCGAAGGGGTGGACAAAATTTGGCCAAAATGGGCAAGTGACCCTTGGGAGCCCAATTTTAAATGTGGCATGAAACTTTCATGCAAATGAGAGATGAAGAATCGTGGAGAGAAGGCGTGGAGGAAGAGGGTGCAAATTTCGCTTGAAGGGATGGAGAGGCATCATGGCTGCTCAACACAACCCACCCAAGTGATCATGGGGCTTCAATCCCCCGTGGATACTGACTCTATCGCCGTGCTTCGCTCCTCCATTGACGGTCTCTGTGAAGAATTCTGATTTCAGTATTTCTCTCTTCTCTCTCTCTCTCCCCTAAATGCAGATTCATGTGGTGAAGAAGAGGAAGAAGAATGGATGATGGATGCTTGTCCAATGAAGACCGGATTGCTCCATGGTGCAAGAAGATTGAAGATTGCTGATTGTGGACTGTCATGAGCATTAATGGTGGCTGGAAATCAGTCCCGAGATATGGCAAATAAAAACCCGCAACCCGCACAGAACGGTAATCTCACTTTTACAAAGGAAAATGGTGTTTTTATGCAATTTGCTTCATGAATACTTGTTCCCATGAGATAATTATGCATTATAATGTTGTTTGCAATGTCTTTCAACTATTTATGATCAAAAAATCAGAAAATCATAAGTGTTGTGGATGAAATTAATAGTGTAAAACCCGTAAAACATGCAAAATAGGGAAAAATTGGGTGTTTTTGAGATATCAATGGAAAATATAGTAAGACACACCAACTAAACTGTATTTTTTCTGCAAATGAGCCTAAGGACCACAGTCCATAACCCATTTTGTATTTTCAGTCATTTAATATTGTAAAAAATATAAGAAAAATAGGGAAAATAGGGGAAAAATGAATTTTGAGTGCTGAAAATTAAGGAAAAATAAGATTCATGTTTGTGGATGTATGGGGGGACTGAAGTATGAGTTTTAGCCTCATTTCAGCCCTACCTTTATGTTTTAGTGAGTTTTTATTGCTTTTTATATAATAAAAATATGGAAATGAACCCTAAACCGATCAATAATGCACAACCTAAATGGGTGAGGGGGTAGAGTATATAAAAATTATTTAAATGCTGAATGAAATGATGAAAAGCTTGCTGGTTTTATGCATACCATTTAGGTTGGTCGATAATTAAAAAATTAAGGACCTAGTAGCACGAGGGTTTCTCGGTGCTAGGTTCATGCAACGCCGCATATGAGCGATAGTCAAATTCATTGAAAGAAATGTTTTCCACATGTGCACCAATGCTGATTTCCTTAATTGTTTAAGCACGTGGAAATTCACAATTTGCACGAAGCATAAAATGATAAAGGGTATCAGATAATACCTCCTGGATGCATGGCAATTGCTTTCTAGAGGAACATGACCAACGTTGAGTGAGTAAGGTTGTTCTAAGTTGTAGGCTAGGCGTTGGGTCTAAGGGAAAGTAAAGTGAGGAAACATGGTATATCTCCTGGAAATACGTGAATCATAAAGGAGAGAAGTTTGCGTTCGTATGTGACATATATGTTTAGCGACACATCGAGGGGCCAATCCCCAAGGTGTAGGAGAGTCGTAGTGAGGTAGCGGCAGTCAGCCGTGGGAGGACCTCCTATGTTTGTACTCCGTGCTATTTGGTAATGTGCCGGGACTCCCTGTGAGGAATGTTAATTGGGTTAGAGTTGGACTACCAGACGTGATACAGATGCAAGATGTTTAGGAAGATGATGTATGTGTCATCCACGCTCCTGGCCGCGAGGCCGTGGGGTTGTTGAGCGCATGATAAAGGTCCAGCTAGTGCATGAGCCAGTGCCGGCCCGTTTCAGGTCCCATCAGTGGCGCATCTACCGAGAGCCGCTTAGAAGTGGCGGTCTTCGAATCCTGGTTGTCTAGGGACCAGTTAGCAGTTTATGCCAAAGGATACTAAGACTGATCCGTTATTCATCGATAAGCATCATCTAGCCGAAATCCAAAAGCAAGAGAGAGACGAAAGAGCTAGGCGACGTGCTAAAATTTTTAGGAGGTATTCCCCCAAGCGTAGCGGTGCTGAACCCTTACGAGAGAGTAGATCTAGTGGTCTTGGTGCCACAAGCAGTAAGTTAGGAGAAGGTGGAAGCTCTAGTGCTCCCCTTTCTCCCATAAGCCAATCTACATCAAGTGCATGATCTGTAACCCCACCGTCCCCTATTTCTAGTGCAAATCCAATTTCCGTCATGGCACAGCCTATTGCAATTCTACAGGAACGACGGATTTGCCAGCATTAGGTTACCCACTACCCATTTTTAATGGGCTAGTTGAGGAAGATACGGAACTCCACATCAAGGAGTTTCAAAAGCTGATGTTTAACTGTCGCATCCAAGAAGAAGGACATTTAATGATGTTCTTCAACATGACTCTCAAAGGAAGAGCTACCATATGGTATCATGGTTTAGAAGTCGGAACCATATTGAATATTGATGCATTTTATGGAGCTTTTCGAAGGGAGTTTTGCCCTGAAAGGGGTGGGAAATATTGGTTGCGTGTGCTCAACGTGACCCACCAAGAACCACACGAGGATATTCGTGCTTACGTGAAGAAAATAAAAGAGGTTTTCCGTAAGTTGGACACCTCTATTCCTATCCCTGCAGTTGCCCAATTGCAATATTTTCTACATGGTTTGGACTTTAATATTCAGTTGTAGTTGAGTATGTCCCTTTGGGGGATATAGATACTGCCATTACACGAGCGCAAGAAGTGGAATCCCGACTACAAGCAGCCTATGCCTCTCGTGGCAATTTGAATATGGGTCTAGCATTGGGAAATAATATGGCGACGGCCAATGGCAGTGGTAGCCAAGGGATACCGATGGCTAATTCTAATGGGAGAGGGAACATGATGCAGAGTGTGCCTTTATTACCAGCTCCCCCTAGCATGTCGATGCTTATGGGCAGTCAAATGGCTCCAAATGGTGGAGGCCAGGTGGTTAATCCTAATACCATGCCCATGGTTCAACAACCAGTGCCTAATCGAATCCAATGTTCTTGGCGAGGTTAAGGACATGATGAAGCATTATACCGACATGATTACGGAGCAGTATCGACAAATAGTCGTTGATGTCAACTTCCTTAAAAAACAATAAATTTTGATAGGAAGTAGATACCCGGATGAGGGTGCACCTTCGAGGTTTAGCTGCAAATGGTGTGGTGGGCAACATTATCCAAGAAATCACCCAAATGTCAAGTGCGACATCTGTGGAAAATCCGGCCATTTAGCAGCCACTTGCTAGAGTAAGATTAGTTCTCTCCAGCGAGGTAGTCGGCAACCAGGGCCTGTTAATCATCGTGCGCAAGGAAATGATTCCCAGCGAGAAGACGGGCCTAAACAAATACTCCAACGACCAAAGACTATAGTGGAAGAGATGCCTAGTGGTAGTGGGGTTAGTTTGATTGAGGCTGTGCGCGTGAATGACGCTGAAACCTCTAATCTGCGAGAGCGGTCCTTATAAAAGGTCAAAAGGGTAGAGAGTCTGACAAGGATAAGCCTGTCGACGGAAACCCTAAACAAGGTGACAAAGGAACGCAAGTTCTGGATCCTGCCATGGAAGGGGGACCTTTGAAGCCCGTGGAGAGTAAAGCCAATGCTAAGAAGGATAAGGAACCACCAAGGAAGAAGGTGAAAGTTAAAAAAGAGGCAGTAAAGAGCGGATGGTTTGGCGTGAAAAGTGAACTCTACCGAACTATTGTGAATTCGATTTGGCGAGCTCTCTTTGTGAAGTCAAGCCGGATGTGAATCTTTTACAACTTATTAAGATTTCTCCAGGAGTACGCAAGGAATTTAGAAAGATCCTGCGTACCAGGTATATCGTGGAACCTTTGGGTATTGCGCGAGTTAGTGATGACTGGTTCGAGCATTGCGAGAAGGATTTCCCAAGGGTTTGTAGCCTATGTCGATGGGATATTAGTAGATTATGCCATTGTCGATACGGGATCATCTGTTAACATTATGAATTCTGAATTGATGGAAAGGTTGGGTCTTGCGATCTAGAAAGATACCTCCACAATTCTCAGAATGGCGGATGATAGTTTGAGACAGCCGAAAGGCTGCATTACTAAGGTCCATGTCACTGTTGCAAATGTAGAGTGCCTATTGGACTTTAGGGTAATTCGTTTTGCAGGGCGTCCAAGTTACCAAGTATTACTTGGACGACCTTGGATCTTGCAAGCGGACTGCCAAGTAAATATACCCGCCGGTCGACTAATATTCGGCAGAGGTGCCCAGCGCGTGGTGATTGATGCCTATCCTGAGTCCCCGCAGAGTAAGAGAGCTCCTCTATCTTCTACAGAATTGGAGACATTAGAGGATTTATCCGCCAGTGAGACATATCGAGTGATGAGTCCAAAGAGGGATCCACCATGGAAGACATCTATCAGATCACTTTGAACGAGCCGATAGAGGCCCAAGATCGTATAAGAGATGCAGATGTTATCGAGCTAGACCTTGGCACGCTAAATGATTCGCGGCCAATTAAATTAGGTTCTATGCTCAGTTCAACAGAAAGGGAGGACTATGTGTTCTTGATTCAATGGAATTCCATGATATCTTTGCCTGGAGTTATGATAAGTTGAGAGGTATTCCTCCCAGCCTAGCTATTCATACAATTCCATTGAAAGAAGGCAGTCGCCCTGTACGACAGAATGTAAGGCGTATGCCTTTCGAACTCAGGGACGGGCTGTATGAGGAGCTACAGAAGCTTCGAAAAGCGGGTTTGATTTTTCCTGTGCAACACACGGAATGGTGTTCACCAGTTGTGATCAGAAAGAAAAATAATAATCAAATCCAATTATGTGTAGATTTTAGGGAGCTCAATAAGCAGACGGTTAAGGATTACTACCCATTGCCATTTATTGACCTGATTTTGGATCAATTAGCAGGTAGGGAGATATATTCATTTATGGATTGCTTTGCAGGATATAACCAGATGGCAATTGCAAAAGAGGACAAGTTGAAAACAACTTTTATTACTATCTTTGGTACTTTTGCGTACCATGTGATGGCCTTTGATTTATGCAATGCGCCTGGTTCGTGGCAACGAACAACAGATAAGACATTCGATGACATATCCCCTGAAGACTTAGGGGTAGCCACCGTAAGAGAAATGCAGTTGATTATTTTGCAAAAATATTTTGAGCGATGCAGACAATTTTGTATCGCTCTAAACCCACGGAAGTGTGTTTTTGGTGTACCTTATGGGCTCTTGCTGGGCCATGTGGTCAGTTCGGTAGGAATTGCGACAGATCTCGAGAAGGTCAAAGTCATAGTTGCCATGGGTCCACCACACACTCGAAAAGAAGCTCATAGCTTTCTGTCTTCGGTTGGTTATTACCGTAGATTCATAAATGCCTTGGCAGAAAGAACGTTGCCGCTTACAAATCTATTGTCCTTTAGCAGTTTGTTTGTAAGGGGTGACCCATGTAAGGTAGCATTCGAGGATGTGAAGCAGGAGCTAGTAAAAGCTCCTGTTTTAAAGGCACCTAAAAGAGGTGAGGTTTTCTATATATTTTCAGCAGCCACCACGCATAGTATCAGTTGCTGCTGTTTAGCCCAAATTTGGGAAGAGAAGTGATATCATCCGATAGCCTTTGCTAGTCGGAAATTGGGCATTTCAGAGATCAATTATACCTACATGGAGAAGTTGTGTCTGGCGATGGTCTTTGGGACCAAGAAATTCAGGCATTATATTCTCTATGAGAAAGTTATGCTTTATACGAAGGCGGAGGGGCTTTGATTATTGATGAATAAGCTGCAGCCGCTTGATCGTCTAGCGAAGTGGTTAATCACTTTGCAGGAGTTTGATTATGAGATTAGGAGTAAGCCACCAAGGTTGCAAGGCATCGTGGAATGTCTTGTGGAGTTTGGGGAGCTGAAAGAATCTGTGGCTGAAGGTAGTGACATGGAGTCGTTATTTAAGATAGATACGGTGTCTATTCCCTCTTGGTATGCTGCAATAACGCATTATTTATTGACAGGAGAGGCTGGATCCGACCTATCTAGAGCTGAGAGAAGGAAAATTAAGCAGCAGGCATTGAAGTTTGCCTTGATCGCAGGTACATTATATCAGCGAGGGGTTGATGACATCTATCACTGATGTGTGATGCCTGACGAGGTGCCATTCATTTTGGAAGAGTACCATGATTTCGCTTGCGGAGGCCATTTTGCTGGACGGCTTACAGCACAAAAGGCTTTAAGAGTAGGTTATTGGTGGCCTGCTATCTTCCAGGATGCGTTTGCGTATGTTAAGAGATGCGATATTTGTCAACGACATGATAGTCGAGAGAATAGAAAAAGACCACTCACCCCTATTATGGCGATACTTCCATTTGAGAAATTGGGAATAGACTTTGTGGGTCCTATTACTCCGTCGTCGACTGCGCAAAAGAGGTATATTATTGTAGCAACTGACTACTTTACAAAGTGGTTAGAAGCACGTGCAACAAGGAAAGATGATGCTAAAGAAACTGCTAGTTTCCTTTTAGAGCAGATAATATGCCGTTTTGGTCCGCCGAAAGAATTAGTGTCGGACCGTGGAACCCATTTCCCGAATAAGGTGATCAAAAGCTTGACAGAGGCTTGGAAAATCAAGCACAACAAAACGACTCCTTATAATCCGCAGGCAAATGGGCAGGTTGAAAGTACCAACAAGCAGCTTGTGGGTATCCTATCGAAAGTCATATCTGAAAAGAAACACGACTGGGATAAGAAGCTATATGTGGCAGTATGGGCATATAATACCACATTCAAGCGAGCCACTGGCCACACGTCGTTCAAACTAGTTTATGGAGAAGAGTGTGTTTTACCCTTAGAAATTGAGTTATTGACTATTACATTCGCAATAAACCATTCTTTGGGTAATGAGGACGCCCTATTAGAGCGATTTACGACCTTAGCGCACCTAGATAAACTTAAGTTGCAAAGCCTGTTACATCAAGAGGTGGCTAAACGTCGCATGAAACAGTTGCATGACCTAAAAGCGAAGAAGTATGCCTTTAAGAAAGGACAACTGGTTTTATATTATGATGCACGTAGGGAGTTGTTCCCAAGAAAGTTGGAACCTAAATGGGATGGACCCTACAAGATTGTTAGGTTAGGTAAGAACAGGTCTACAGCCCTATTAGCTGATTTACAGGGAGTAGAGTTTAAGAATAAGATTAATCTTAATAAGATTAAACCTTACTATTTCTAAGTCTGCTAATACAAAAGAAATGCATTGCAGGTCCATGCTAGGAATGATCTGAGACCTGCGAAAAAGAGCTTAAAAGACGGTTGATGGGTCGATTAATCCCTTATTTGGAGCACCCATATCTGGAGCAAAGATACCATCAGGGGAAACTCATCTGGTGGAGCAAAGGATATAAAGTGATTGAGCAAGAAGACTGAACTTTTGTGTGGGAGATCAAAGTCTTCTGTCATCACTGCCTACGACTGTTGATGAGTATCCCTGTTGAGTTCAATGAAGAAGGTGGGATGGAGCCGTCAGTTCATCCTCTCAACATGCTAAACTTTGATTACCACAATTACGAATAGAGGAGTTTGTGATGGCTGGCTTTGTAAACCCATTATGGACGTATACATTATATTTTAATGGAGCGTCCAGGGGCCCTAATAGAAAAGGAAGTGTTGGAGTAGTAATCCGAGACCCCCGACATAGAGTTGCGATGAAGTTAGCTGCTTATCTCGGGGTAGGATTCACTAACAATATGGCGGAGTATAAAGCCTTGATTATGGGACTGTATATTGCCAAGCAAGGCGGTATTCGTCGATTGTTAGTGAAAGGGGATTCCCAGTTGATCCTGAATCAGCTAGATGGGACATACGTAGTGAGAAATCCCATTCTTTGTATGTATCATTAGACTGCGACGACCCTATTTGAGGAGTTTGAGAGAGTGTCTTTTCAGCTGATTCCACGTTACTGGAATCAGTTTGCGGATTCATTAGCAAATCTTGCTTATGAAGAAGACATCTTCTTTAATTGTGGTCCTAGTCTGGATATTGTGATCAATGATGAAACAGGACCCGGTCGCTTGTGGAGTATGTTATCAGAACATGCAATATATGGCAGACGATGTTTGATATGGGTGATGCAACGAGTAGCCGAGACCAATCTACCGTTATTATCTGGGACCCATAGGTTGATTAGACAACATATTATGCATACGCCTCTTGCTATCTATGCAGGAGGGATGGGTCATAACCTCATGCATTTAGTTTAGGGCTACGAGCCTGTTTCTCCTCCTGGGGAGGGAGCCTATTATTGTATATCTGTGCTCTTCTAGGGAAGGATGTGTAGGTGTTATTTTGTTTGATCTCGTTAGGCCAAGAGGACCATGTTGCAAGGGTTTAAATGTTTAATTTCATTAGGCCAAGAGGGCCAATTCAGTTTTGTAGTGAAGTGTTTTATTTCATTAGGCCAAGAGGGCCAGTTGTCAGTTTAGTGCAGGTGTGGTTAATGGTTTCTTGTTTGAGTTCTGTGCTAGACATGTTTTGAAGAAGAGCTTGGAAGGAGCCTTTTGTTGCATGGAAGATTCTTGTGGCCCTATCGAGGTGATATCTTTCCTTTATGAGTACTGTGGTTGTTATGTTATATGTGGTTGAGTACTTGTTAAGGGGTTTTTCGTTTCATGTTGGGGACCAACATCCAAGGCATGAAGTCCCGAGGTTTCGGTTTAGTATGTTTGAGGGAGGTCTGAGTAGTCATTGCCTCCTGTAAAGACATTGTCAGGCATTGGAAGCCATGTTTTAGTAGAAAGTCCTAGTGACCTTGTTCTGCTAGCCGGCTAGGCAGCTGTTCCAGGGGTTCTTGTTAGTTGTGAGGCAGTTAGAGAAGCCTGCCAGGAGAAAAATGATTATGATAAAAAGGGAAAGAAACCCTGAATATCTGACAAGATAATAAATATAGATACAAAGGTGTGTAAAAAGGGGTTCTAACCCCTATCAAAGAAACAAAAAGAAAGAAAAAGTTACAAGCACTTAATCATCGCCTTGCGAAGGCTTGGTAGGTTCCTGGGGACGAGTCAGACCCGGGGATGATGCCTTGTCTTCCTAGGGGTGGCATCTTGCTGGAAAAGCAAAATAAGGAAGATTGGAGCGAAAATAAAAGTGAGCGTCAAAAAAGGATTAAGTGTCACCTTGCGAAGTCTTGGTAGGTTCTTAGGTACCGAGACAGGTCCTGAGGCCGATGCCCTATTCTCCTTGGGCCACTACACTCAGCTCCCTCCTTTTTATATGCCCAAGTATGTCAATAAAATAAGGAAAAAAAAACCCTAAGAGAAGAAGCAATGTGTTAAAGAAAATAATTCTTGATCAGGCTATAGGAGTCCTCGCCTAGTAGGAGCTCCTAGTTGTGTTGTCCTTAGTTAGGTAGGTAGTTCAGACCACCACTTAGGGCAACCTCTTTGACAGTTCTTTTTAGTTTGGCTGTGTTGGAGCGGTTGGTTAGTGACTAGCTTCGGATCTTCCATCAGACTATGCTAGGCCTACTCCTTGTGGATGTCATGCCTTGGTTCTGTCAGGGGTAGGGTGAGCATTGTGCTGTGTTTAATTTATATCTAATGTGTATCAGCTTGATGCTTCCTTTGGTTGTTTATGTGCAGATCTGTTGTGGGTTCGATGGGCTGAGTCGCCTTATCCCATGGTCGCCAATGAGAGCGGAATTTTAGTGCTGAGAAGTGCTTAAAAATAGCTAAAAATTATGAATATCACGGAAAAAATATTCAACATCAAAGGTGGCGGCTCGATCTAGGATGATTTTAAGCGCCAAAGTACTTTAAAGGCGCCCGAGCGACACTTGTTGATTTTTCATAATTTTTCTGATAGTCGTACGGGTTGACACAAGTTACCGGCCAATGCGGGATGCTAAGCCGGACGCCCAAGATTTTTCAGAGCTCAATTCCGAGTCTGGACGGGGAAATGGCCAAGAAACCGGTCACGATGCGAAGGGGTGAACAAAATTTGGCCAAAATGGGCAAGTGACCCTTGGGAGCCCAAATTTAAATGTGGCATGAAACTTTCATGCAAATGAGAGATGAAGGATCGTGGAAAGAAGGTGTGGAGGAAGAGGGCGCAAATTTCGCTTGAAGGGATGGAGAGGCATCATGGCTGCTCAACACAACCCACCCAAGTGATCATGGGGCTTCAATCCCCCGTGGATGCTGACTCTATCGCTGTGCTTCGCTCCTCCATTGATGGTCTCTGTGAAGAATTCTGATTTCAATCTTTCTCTCACCTCCCTCTCTCTCCCCTAAAGGCAGATTCATGTGGTAAAGAAGAGGAAGAAGAATGGATGATGGATGCTTGTCCAATGAAGACCTGATTGCTCCATGATGCAAGAAGATTGAAGATTGCTGATTTTGGACTGTCATGAGCATTAATGGTGGCTGGAAATCAGTCCCGAGATATGGCAAATAAAAACCCGCAACTCGCAAAGAACGGTAATCTCACTTTTACAAAGGAAAATGGTGTTTTTATGCAATTTGCTTCATGAATACTTGTTTCCATGAGATGATTATGCATTATAATGTTGTTTGCAATGTCTTTCAAGTGTTTATGATCAGAAAATCATAAGTGTTGTGGATGAAATTAATAGTGTAAAACCCGTAAAACATGCAAAATAGGGGAAAATTGGGTGTTTTTGAGATATCAATGGAAAATATAGTAAGACACACTAACTAAACTTGTGTTTTTTCTGCAAATGAACCTAAGGGCCACATCCCATAACTCATTTTGTATTTTCAGTCATTTAATATTGCAAAAAATATAAGAAAAATAGGAAAAATGGGGAAAAAATAGGGAAAAAATAGATTTTGAGTGCCGAAAATTAAGGAAAAATAAGATTCATGTTTGTGGATATATGGGGGGTCTGAAGTATGAGTTTTAGCCTCAGTTCAGCCCTACCTTTATATTTTAGTGAGTTTTTATTGCTTTTTATACAATAAAAACATGGAAATGAACCCTAAATCGATCAATAATGCACAACCTAAACAGGTGAGGGGGTAGAGTGTATAAAAAGTGTTTAAATGCTGAATGAAATGATGAAAAGATTGCTGGTTTTATGCATACCATTTAGGTTGGTGGATAATTAAAAAATTAAGGACCTAGTAGCACGAGGGTTTCTCGGTGCTAGGTTCATGCAACGCCGCATACGAGCGATAGTCAAATTCATTGAAAGAAATGTTTTTCACAGTGCACCAATGCTGATTTTCTTAATTGTTTGAGCACGTAGACATTCACAATTTTCACGAAGCATAAAATGATAAAGGGTATTAGATAATACCTCTTGGATGCATGGCAATTGCTTTCTAGAGGAACATGACCAACGTTGAGTGAGTAAGGTTGTTCTAAGCTGTAGGCTAGGTGTTGGGTCTAAGGGAGAGTAAAGTGAGGAAGCATGGTATATCTCCTGGAAATACGTGAATCATAAAGGAGAGAAGTTTGTGTTCGTATGTGACATATATGTTTAGTGACTCATCGAGGGGCCAATCCCCAAGGTGTAGGAGAGTCGTAGTGAGGTAGTGGCAGTCAGCCGTGGGAGGACCTCCTATGTTTTTACTCCGTGCTATTTGGCAATGTGTTGGGACTCCCTGTGAGGAGTGTTAATTGGGTTAGAGTTGGACTACGAGACGTGATACAAATGCAAGATGTTTAGGAAGATGATGTATGTGTCATCCACGCTCTGGCCGCGAGGCCGTGCGGTTGTTGAGCGCATGATAGAGGTCCAGCTAGTGCATAAGCCAGTGCCGGCCCGTTTCAGGTCCCATAATACCATCAATACAAGAGGAGACATGTAGCCTTCCAAACCCACCTACAATCTTGGAGTCTGGGATGGAGGCAATGATCGATGCATTGATTTCCATGGATGTCGAGACTTCTGATCCGCTTAAAGAGGAAGCATCCATACCATTATACGATTGGTGCTGAGTATCTCGCCTGAAGGCACTGCTTGCACTCCTAAGTGTGCAAGCAAAATACAGGTGGAGTGATGCGAGTGTGACCGAGTTGTTCAAGTACCTTGTAAGTACACTTTGTCGGCACTATCATTAAAAACATTTATGCTTTTTAAAGGTGTTTATGGTTTTTTTTCAAGTTACTGAAATATCATATATTACCACTTGCAAATACCATGCCTGAGTCTCGTAATGATGCACGACGTGTTTTATGAAAGCTTGGCATGGACTACAATAGCATCCATGCATGTATCAACGATTGCATATTGTTTCGAGGAGAATACGAGACTATGAAGGCATGTCGAAAGTGTGGTGCTCACAGGTATCGAAAGGACTTGCAAGGGCAACCCATCCCTCAAAAAGTTTTTAGACACTTTCCACTTATCCCCCGCATAAACCACATGTTTCGTACATCCGGCATGGCGAGCTTGACAACGTGGCATGCATAGAATAGGTCCACAGATGGAGTTCAATGAATATTAGCGGATTCACCCACATGGAGCCACATTGACTATACCTTCCCCAGCTTTGCCAGAGAGCCAAGTAATCTTCCGCTTGATCTTTCCGGAGAGGCACATTCGGTCTGCGCTCAACTTCTTACAGTGTGTGGCCTATAGTCCGTGTCAACTACAATATCCCTCCATGGCTTCCTACAAAGAAAGGACATCTCATCCTTAGCATACTCGACCTCGGCCGCTACAAAGTCAAAAATATGGACGTGTATCTTCGTCCATTAGTCAATGAGGTTAAGATTTTGTGGGAGGAGGGGGTCACTGTGCAAGATATGAGCAAGTGCGATGGTCAACAGTCCGCCAATATTCGAGCCATTCTCATGTGGACAATGCATGACTTTCTGGGATTTGAAGAGTGCTCAAGTAAATAGGCTTTCGTTCTTGTTGGTAATATCTATATTTTATCTCGTTCAAGTTTGTATTCACTGGATACAGGTGTTGGAAGAGGTCTGGTTACCTCAGGTTATCATGCATGTCCATTGTGCGAGCCACAATTAGACTCCCAAAGGTCATGAACCATGAAGAAGATGGTATATCAAGGATACACCGCTTTCTTGCCAAAGGATCATGAACTCAGGGAAGGTTTTCTTGGACAACCTCCAACACATATGAATGCCACAAGCTAGTACGAGCTGAAAATGGTCCACACGGAGTCACATCCAAATGGAATGCGACGGTTTTCAATTTTCTTACGAGTTGCCATATTGAACCCACTTACAAATCAACCACTTGTTGGATCCCATGCATAATTTCAAGAATGATGGCAACTTGCTATGGGACCACATCACAGGAAAGAGAGACACTATAGGGGCACGAATGGATTTGAAGGAGGTAGACAAGATGGAGGCGCTTTGGCTGCAGTCGAGTGCTGATGGTCATGTGCAGCTACCTCACACTCCTTGGGTTTTGTCCACTAAAGAAGAGTGCATTGTGAAGCAAGTAGTCAAGTCTATCTGCATTCCAACGGCTATAATGCGTTCTCTCAGGTTTGCATTTTCTAAAGATGACCAATTATCAGGGCTAAAATCCCATGACTAGCATAAGATATGTCAGGCTTGTACTACGAATGGATTATAATTGGCGTGCACATTTTGCTATTTGGAGTGTAGCCATTGTTCATAATGCTTTCTCATTTGTGGCAGTTTGTACTACCGATCGCGATTGCATGATGCATTACTCCAAAAATATGCGGGTCCATTTACAGGTTGTCGACTTTGGTGCAATGGATCTCATAGAAGAAGATTAAGACATCCTCTATTGAATCCGCGAGGCGGGGAGTAGTGGAGACTGTCTGTCCCTTTGAGAAATACCTACCTATCAGCATGCTCACGATACAAATCCACCTTCTTGTGCATTTTGTAGATGAAGTGGAGATTGCTGCAAATGTCCATACGCGATGGATGTTCTTCTTGGAGCGCTTCATGAAAACCCTAAAAGGCTTTGTGCGACAACGAGCTCGGCTGGAAGGTAGCATGGCTAAAGGTTGCTTGGTATCTGAGGTCCTAGTGCATATTTCACAATGGCTACCAACGGTGGATCCAGACAAAAAATTGCTATAGTCACTAAAGGACGATGATAGACTGACTGGAGAAGTTGTGGTTGGAAATGGGGTAGAAAAAATAATGGATGTTGCAATGGAGGAGAAGGTGAATCGCTTTTGTATGTTGCACCATGCCTCTATGGAGACGTCGCTCGCCAGGTACCAGATCGCTAGGCAAGATCGAGAGCAAGCGCAATTTGAATTTCAACGTAGTATGAGCCATCGACCAATTCGATATCTCGAGGGCATGGAGGAGATGCCGGATTTATGTCAAAGTGATGGTTGCGTAGAGCTTTGAATGCAACGTCTCACGAAGGGGCGGAGGTCTCAATTGATGAGGAGTAGGAATTCTCAAGGGGATGTAGTCCAAAGGTGATGACGTGTTTTTTGATCACTCTATAGTTCCATTTGGTTTCATTTTCATGTCACCTACCTAGCTATATACCTTTTTTCCCAATTCCAACTTTAGCATTGCATATTTCACCCTAATGCCTCTAGGTCCAATAATTGATCTCTTATGTTTCTATCAATAGTGCCACCAACTACTCGTTCCAACTAGAAATCATGTATATTATTGTATGTTACACAAGTTGATTCCACGAGTTTCTGGTGGTGCAATCTATTCTATTGTAATAATGTCCTCTCGAGAGTTACCCATTATGAGAGATGGGTGTCTATTTCTCAAGATGCTTGTATGGATTAGTGATTTGATGAGTTTGTTTTGGTGGACTACTCTATCCTTAGTCTAAGATTTCCAAATCTACCATTCTTTTCATAGTAATAAGAGAAACAGTTATGAGCTTGATTTGATTCTCAACAAGTTCACTTGGAATTTGGTTCATCCCTTGGAGTTAAGTGCTAAACCCTTTGCTTATCCTATAATTTGAGCTCATTTTGAGTTGGATCTTAAAATCAAATAGTCCATAAGCCACTATAATAAAATATAAGCAAAGATGTGGCATATTTGTGGTCACATTTAAAATCTCATGTAAAATCCCACAAAAGCATGAGGCACTATGTGCAAAAGGAAACATTTGTATAAATGGACTTTTACACATGAAAGGTAAATTTTTATTGGGTCTCCTCTATATAGATTCAATGTTTGTTCTTATTTGTTGCATTTGAGTGCTTTGCTTCCAAGTAAACCTAACCTCTAAGGTTCTGTTAAAGACCATTTTGGATATTAAACACTCTCTTACACGTAACAGACATTGTCTTGAGCTTCTTGTCTATGTTTCAAGGCTTACAAGAAAAAATATATAGGTAAATGCCAATATAAATACCTAGTTGAATGCTCTGTTAAACAATTAAGAATCATCCTCTACTTATTGTCTTTGTTTTAGAATTTACAACCTAAAATATGTATTTAAACACTAACATAAATGACTATCTTGCCATTGATTTGAATGCTTTATGATTGTCACTAGATGTTTAATGGTGAGTGTAAAATATTGCAGCCTCATTACATCCTACATTAAATGAATTTTCCATTATAGTTTCAGGCTTATGGATGTCATATAGATCCTCTAATTAATATGAATTAGGATGATATTTTAGAACTTATTCACAATAGTGTGATTTCTAAGATTTTAGCTTATGGTTGTTTTAAGTAAGATTGATAATTTAGTTGGAATGATATTGAATGGTATACTTGTCAACCCTCTTTTAACATGAGTATGACTTATTGATTCTTATGGCTATTATGAATGTGTATTGTATGATAGTTTGGTGATTTAATTGTTTTGTTGCAATGATTACTAATGAATATTGCTAGATATTTGAAGGTGGGTGAAAATTATTGCGGGCCACTCTTCTAACACACAAGAAATACTCCTGATAAATGGATTGTTATGGTTATAGTTGGGGGCTATAGCTCTACGATAGTTTGATCATCCAATTTATATAGTTAAAACATTTAAGTAATAACAAAATTTGGATGTTCTTATTACAATAAAGGGCTTTTGTTTCTTAATGATTTGATTCTTACGAGTTTTATTAATATCTCTCATTATGCCAAGCTCGATTAATAGGTTATTTTTTAGTAATTGGAAGAAATTGAATTTCAAGGACACTCTCTTCTCTTGAGGTTTCAAAGGAGATATCTTGATTATTCCTTTGTTTGTAGATGCTACAATAGTCTTTTTGGTTGTTGACTTGCCCTTTCCTTTTCCCTTGGTTGTTACCTTTACTTATTTCATTTCTTTACCCTTCAAAGCCCTAGGTGGAAGTGGATAGTCATGGTTCATTGGTCTAATTGCTATATCCAAAACTAACTCAATAATCCTCTCCCTTATCCACCACACATATGACTCATGGTAATCTTTACACTATAATCTAGCACACAACAAGTTAGTTGAAATTACAAAAAATTCAATTTAAAAGCTAAATATAAGAGGACTAAAATTCACTTGGTCTATGTTAACTAACTGTAAATCTATTATTCTACAAACATTCGAAATCACTTTCCATTTGCAACTATGCATGTCACTTGTACTGGGACCTCTTGAAGGAGAAACTTGAAATCTCATTGAGAATATCAAAGTTGGTGTCCAAGTGGATAATAATAAGTCTAGCAACATTGCAAATGAAAACTTATTAGCAAATAGTAAACAACCTAAAATAGAAAAGATGGGAAAACCATTCACAATACATTTTTTCTATGCCATGAAATCTAGAAAGAGAATTCATAAGGATGACTTCTCTAGTAAGAATGTCAATGTAGATTAGACTCTAGTGTCCTCTGTAGAGTAAAAAATTAATCCACAAAAACAAATATGAAGATAAATCACTAAAAGCAAGTGTTTATAAAGGGCACACCTTTCAACATAAAAAAGATATCAAAGTGTGTGACACTGTCAAAATTTATAAAAACCTTGTAATATTTGAACCAAAATTTAAAGAAATATCTGTAGAGAGAATTGGATTAATAATAAATATATTGTTAGTGATATCATAGCCAAGAGAAGCAATATATGCCCCTTGTACACAAAACAAAGAAAAAACAAGAGAATGAGGGCTCAACAATCATTGAATAAGTCAATACATAAGAAAGAGAGGAAAAAAGACTTACCTCAAATAATGATAAACCATAGAATCTAACACTTAAATTTCCTTTTTTCTCCAGTATAGTCTTGTCATCAAGAGATGTGCTAAGGTATTCCTCTTTGTTTGGATCAAGAGAAACATTTACAATAATCTAGCCAAACAAATTTTCCCATCCTCTCTCATAGTTAAATGGGCCAAGATACTTAATCTTCCTCTTGCGAATCGCACACTCACTTTCAATTATCTCTTTCATTTTCTCCTCCAAGAGAGTCTCTCACTTAGTTGCACCTCTTGTTGAATACAAGTTAATAACACTCTAAACAATGGGCTCTTTCTCCTTTTTAGATAATTTTGGGAGAATATTCAAGATCTCAAAGTCCTTATGATTAGTAGAAGGTAAGGGATTCAAATCTTTGCCAAAGCTATATCTTAGCCTACTCACCATACTAAATTCCTTGTGCATTAATGTGCTCTTTTGTGCATGAGTAGAAACAATGTTAGCCTTATTAATGAAATCAACGAGAAGTCTTTTGCTACCTCCTACAAACAAAGAATAGCTAAAAGTTTCCATTTTTTTAAGCCCATCAATAAAAGTACATTTGGACAATCTATTGGAAATATCCTTGACCACTCTGATGAATGTTAGGTAATTGACTAATTTGTTTTATAGTATGACAACTCCTTTATTTTTTAAAATAAAAGGAGTGTGTCCATAATTCAATATCCATTCATATACTTGTACTTGCAAATGCTTGATGTTGAGAAGGATCTTGTGGAGTGCATGAGATAGCATTAACCATTGTACTTTAATCATAATGGATTCCTATTCCTAGTATCTTGTACATTGTCTCTTTCATGTGTTTAGCAAAACAAGAGTAATGCATCATGTGAGAGATGAATATCTATTTCTTGAGGCCCTTGTATGGATCAGTGATTCAATGAGTTTGTGTTGGTGGAGCACTCCCTCCTAAGTCAAGAGTTATTGATCTGCCATTTTCTTCGTATAGCAATAGGAGAAATGGTTGTGAGCTTTATTTCATTCTCAATAGGTTCACTTGGGTGTGCCCACACTAAAATTCATCCCTTTGAGCTAGCTACCAAACTCTTGGCTTGTCCTCTTGTTTGAGCTCCATGTGATCTGGATCTTAAAAGCAAACAATTCTTGAGCCACTACAACACAATGGAAACAAAGATTTAGAAGCGAGACACAAAATATGGCTATGTTTAACATCTAATGTACAAATTCATAAAACCACGTGGCACTATGTGCAATTTAAAAAAAAAGCATAAATTGAATTTTACACATGAAAAAAAATAAATTTTAATGCTTTTTTTAAGTGATCTTAAACACATTTGGGATTTCAAAATTTTGACTGCATAAACTTTATCCTTCTTTCCCAAAATTTCCAAATTTTAAGCTATGAGCATCTATACACCTAAACCTCCCTGCAGGCACACACACACACACACACACACAAAGCAAGATGCCAATGTAAGAAAGCTTGTTGGAGGAGCCTTTGCAATACCATATATATGTCTCATGAAGCAAGTGAGGTATGCTTCTCTTAGTCTTATAATGGAGAGTTTGTGAATTTTTATTGGGTTTCATCTATAGAGATCAAATGTTATGTTCTTGCTTACTACATTTTCCATGCTCTTTTCACAAAGTAAACATGACCTTTAAGGCTGTGTTAAACACCATTTTGCATATTAGGCACTCTGCTAAATATAGTAGAAATTTTCCTTAATTTCTTGTCTATGTTTCAAGGCTTACAAGAAAAAACTTGTACTTAACCACCGCTAATACAAATACTTAACCAAACAGTATGTTAAACATATCAAAATTTTCATCAGATTCTTGTCTATATTTCAACATTTACAACATGAAATGTGTATTGAAACACTAATATAAATGCATGTCTTACCATTGATTTGAACAGTTTGGTAGTCACAAGATGCTTGATGGGTGTAAATTATTGTGGCCCCATCTTGTCATGCATTTAATTTTTCCATGATCATTTGAGGTGTATGAATGTTATAGAGATCATCTAATTAATATGGATAAGGATAATATTTTAGAGCTTATTCATGATAGTCTAATTCTTAGGATTTTAGTTTATGGTTTTCTTGAGTAAGATTGATAATTTAGGTGGAATGAAATTGAATGGTATACTTGATCCCTTCTTAACATGAGTATGGTTTATTTATTCTTATGGCTCTTATGAATGTCTCTCATATGATAGTTTGGTCATCTAAGTGTTATGATACAATGGCTATTGATGAATGCTAGATATTTGAAGGTGGGTGAGAATTATTGAAGACCTTTTTGTGGTGCATATGAAGTACTTTTGATAAATGGATTCTTATGGTTATAGTTGGGGGATATAATTGTGATAGTTAGATAGTCCAATTTATATAAATTTAGTATTTTACTGATAACAAAATTTTCCTATTATTGTTACAATCAGCGGCTATTATTTCTTAATGATTTGATTCTTACAAGTTTGGTTAATAGCTCTCATTATGCCAAGCTTAATAATCTGATTTACATGAAATGGTATATGACTTACTCTAAATAAAATCAACCTTATGGTTATAGTCAAGGGCTATCATTGGAAAATTTGAGCACCCAATTAATAGGAATTTAGATCTGAATCTTACAAAACCTCTTTAAGGGAATTATCAAAAGCATCTAATTGTATTTGGCAATCATATACATAACCTAGATATGGGTAAAATCTTGTAGATGATTTGCATGACATAGATTAGTGATTTGCATATCCAAAAATTCAAGAGAGTTTTGGAATGTACATATTGAACTCATCTATTTTTTGCATAATATAACTTTATATTAAGTCCTTGGATTTTCGTGACTTAACTTTAAGTCTTCTTTTAAAGGATTGCAACATGGAGAATGTGAAGTTCTAACATGCATAGGATTCTCTTTCATGGAATACCAATCTATTTATATTACACCGTTTGGGGTATATTTGGAAGCCTGATTTTGATATACATATAGTGTACATAGACTTGTACAGTTTGGCTATGTAATGAGGTTGGAAAGGCAAACTAGTCTATCTTCAAATGCTTGTAAATAATGATGGTGGATCAAGCTTGCACCTTACTTTATCAATGCCTATCATTGAGTGGGTTTAAGTGAGTGGTGGGTCTCAACTACAATAATAAATTACACTATTAATTCCTTACCCCCTTCCTTGGATGTTAAGACACACAATCATATCAATGATTGCCCAATTCCCTTGGATCTTGAATCTGAGGAAGAGTTTCAAGAGTTTAACCCTACAATAAATGGCATTGATCATGAAGACCTATTGAATTGAGATGCATAGTTTGTATTTCATGTATAGGTATAAAATAACACTTTTAGTTCTAGCACAATTTGGTACTTAATTGCACTTTTGAAATATTTGAGATAATGTACTTCTTAATCGCATTATGTTCTTTTTCATATTGTTGATAGGTAAGATGTCTCATTTGTGTAGGTAGAAGATATTGAATTTGGAGACTTGAAAGTTGGTGGAAGGGAATCAAATGGTTTTGCCAAGAGAGTTGTGGATGGTCAACATTATGCTAGTTTGCAAAATTTGTACTTTGTAATCCAAGTTAGGATTTGGGAGCATTAAGTTTCCATATATTGCATATAAGCCAAACTTTGGGTTCCAAAATTTTATTTGTACTCATATATATATTTGATATAAAAAGCAATATTATTTAGTCTTTCAACATTTCATTATCTCAACTATCTTATTGTGTGTAGTCTTTCATAATCTATAGATCATTATCTCAACTATATTTGATAATGAAAATATCTTTTAATGATCTTTCATATCCATCAAGCACGGAAGGGACAAATTAGGAAACCCTAGGGAGCTACTAGTTGCAGAACTGTGGCTCCAAGCATTGTTTGCAATTAGTAGCTCCCTTTTTATTTTTCTCTATACTTGGCGCGTTTAAAATCTTACAATATCTCCTAAATATTGTGTTAAAATGGTAGTTTTAGTGCATTTATATGCACGTTTAAAAGACTTGAAAATTACAAACCAAGATCATTAAAAGTATGCATGAATTCATGCTTCATTTTTGTATTGCAAAAAAAAAATTTAAAGTTCAAGAGATGCATCTACGAGGCTATCTACAAGTGTTATCCCTTGTAGTGAGTGCAGGTGATGGGGGTGTTGTAACTGGCCTCTACTTTTACTCCCACCACGGTGTTCAAAAACAATAAAACACCCATTCTTCCTCCAGCTTTAAAGTTCCTTATTCTGCCATGGAGGTTGATTTCTTACCCCTTTTCTGGAGGATTCATAAGCACCATGTGCTTGTTGGATGGTCATTACACTACTTCAAGAAAAATGTTGCCAAGGCTCTTCTTATGAAGAAACAAGAGCATGGGTATACACGTGTTCCAACTCTTGCATCAACATTTTTAGAAAGTTGTCATGTGGGAGGTGAACAAGGACATCAAAATTGCATGCTTGGTGTTGATGTTAGAGATCCAATGGCCTTTCCTTTCATAGTCTATCCCTATCATTCAAACTATTTTTTCTTGCTAGTACTAAATGGTTTAGACACTTTTGACAAATATGGGTTTATGCTTGTTTTAGCCAAGACTTCCAATTCTCAGGTTGTGGAACACTTACTATAGTGAGTTGTACAAGTGAGTAACGTATCTAACATGTCTCATTAAAAGTATTATCTATTGCTCTAGTTTTGTACCTATATGCTCGAAGCATGACAGTTGTCGGTTAGCTCATTATTTATGTAACCTCAATACTATCTTGCATAGTATAAAGCAAGTGCCATGGTGAATGCTTTGTGATGTAACATGCATCTGAATATATTGGATTGTTTAATTGTTACAAATGTATGCACTTATGTTGTATACTTTACAATCGGTTATTATTTTGTCTATGTAATTGAGAATGTAATGTTCTCTATCCATTCTTATACATTTGCCAATAATACATTAGCGCGTTAGATCAAGATGTGGTATACCATATACAAGAGTGGCATTTAAATAAGGGTTAAGAAAGGGGATGTGCCAAGTTACTCTAATTCAAACTTGTCACTTTCCATGTGGCCTCTCCAATTAGAAGTCTTTTGGGCTGCTTTGGTGTTAGACTTTTCATGATGTTGTTAATGATGATGTAGTTAGCTCTTTGTTTCGTTGTGTCGAAATTTGTAATAAAAAACATTATTTAATTAAAAGAAAGATTGTAATATGAATAACCATTGGGACTATTGATTATTGAGCCTTTATTTAGTTACATAACTTTTGTTTTATACTTTATTATCTAGCAGGTCACTTTGTATGTTGCTTTATCATTGTTGACCCAACCATTGAATTCCTTAAAACTTTTAAATTCTAAATCATATTGAAATTGAATTTGTAAACAATTCATTGACTTGGGCAATTGTTAAAAGTGTTGAATAAGCAAAATCAAAGTACTTTGAGACACTCTTACCCCCAAAAGAAAAAGAAGGGCTTTGCTCTTGCACAGAATAGTGTGCCCTTGTTCTATATGATGAGATGTAGGAAGTGCCATAGCGATCTAGTTTATAGGTTTCCCAAAGTGCAAAATGAAGGCTAGGATATCCTTTGTTGGACATATTGGCTTTTGATAAACATTTTGGTCCCTAATAAGAGCAACTTTCCCGAATCCCATGGCTTCAACTTGCCTTAAAAAGCCTTAAAGTATAGTGTTCTTAGGAAATTTAAAAAAGATCCCAAACTTTTAAACTCGTTTCTTTTATATTTGAGCAAATGGATGGTTACAGCGCACTGTCGCGAAAAGAAACGCTTTGCAGTGAGATCGAGGTTAATTATTAGGCATCCAAACAACGACAACCTGTAGGCTGCGCATGGGGCCATCACATGCCATGTCCATTGTCTATAGTTAGTTACACATTGTACTGCGCCAAGATGAACAGCTAATTAGGTAATGTTTTCATTAGCAGGTCAGATTGCTGCCTGGGTCAACCCCCAGGATGGAGCAGAAGGACTGGTAGCGGGAGATGCGATCTTGCTGCTGGGCAACATTGGCCGAGCTGCCGCACTCCAGCCCGCCGTTGATGGCCCTGATGGTGGCGCCGAAGCCGCCCTGGTTGTTGGCCATGGCGTCGTGGCACGTGGGCGATTGCTGCGTCATCCAGAACCACAGTGCCGTCTTGAAGGAGATGGTGGGGTCTTGGGCGACGACGCCTGGGTTGTTGATGCCGTCGAAGCCTACAGCCTGTCCTGCTGCCTGGTAATTGTAGTTCCTGCCACATATATTTGTGCGCCAAGAGATCATCAGATAATGTATAGCAATCTTCCATATATTGTGCAGTATGACAGCGTAAGATTTACTACGTTTCCTCGGCACCTTAGTAGCTAGCTGGTCAACCATAGAGTTATATAATACTGGCTCTACGTTATATGGAATGAGGCTTTACCATGTGAGCTGCAGAGGGCCACGGCCGTAGTACTGCTGCCCGGATGCGCAGGGTACTGTCGAGGGGTCACAGTATGTGCCCTTATTAATCTCCTCCACATAGCACCCACCTGTTAATCATGCAGCGTGCCGATACTCTTAATTAGTTAATGACAATGGTGACGATGATTGTGTTCATGGCAGCTATATTGTCAATGCAATACATATTCGTGATCAGAGTTCGACATTACAATAAGGGCACTACTCTACTTATAGGGTAAAGGGAAGCTAAGCTGTATCAATTTCAAGATGTATAAGCCACAGATGCTTACTGCCAGTCTCGTGAGCGACGTTTGCAAAGAAGGCTGCCAGCTCCTGCTTCTGCACGTCCGAGCCGCCTGTGGTGCCGAAACCGCTGAACGAGGCTGCAGCTGCGATGAAGGCGTCGTAGGTGTAGAAGCCGTTAGAGGGACAGCCGGAGGCGCTGTTCTGTGACAAGAACTGCGAGAACACGTCACTGGTCACGATGGACGACACGCCGCCGCCTCCGCCGGCGCTACCACCGCCGGTGCTGCCGGTGCAAGGGCCGCTCTGGCAGCCGTTGCCGCAGTAGTCGCTGGTGCTGCCACAGAAGCCGTACTGGCTGCAGCACAGGTTGTTGGCGCACGTGGCGCCTCCGGCATCCGTCCCACACTGCGCCTGCGCCCGCACAGCCGTCCAGCTGGCGCTGCTGTAGCAGCAAAGGATAAGCAGCAAGAGAGCTGCAGCCGATCCCAGCTGCAGCTGCGAGAAGTTATTGTGATTACAAGTCTTGTGCATGATTATATCTGCTGCGCACCGCCTCCTGCTAATTGGCCGATTCTTTCTCCAATAATAGAGAGATGGAATGGAGATAAAGGAATAGAATTTACTGTATAACTGAACTTGATTCAAAGTAAGCTAAGTCGGAGCAGCTGAGAGCTGGTAATCTGTTGTCCGAGAGCCCGCTCTATCTAGGTTTATATAGAGAGAGCTGATCGAATCGTGGACGGAGTAGAAGATCTGAGTCAAATTATTGGATTCAACGTTACAAAAAGCAACTAAATGGTTTCTTTCATCATCCTTTCTTTCTCCGCAAGTCTCAAAGAGCATCCTGCGTCGAGACAAATTCAACGCGCAAAATCCTTTTTATTATTGAAAAGCTAGTTCATATCACTTGGACTTCGCATGAGACGTGGGAATTCTGTAGAGACCAGGTCAACTTGGGTTCTAGAACTCCCAACCACCCCATGGAAGAAAGGAAATGGCTTCAAGTGGGAAACCAGGCTCAGCTAGCACTTGCATCTTCTTTTTTCATCGTTTTATTAAGCTACAGCTTATACAATAACCATGAAAACTGCACTTAAGAATCGTTTTCTATAAACACTAGCCACACACTGGTAACCATAAACATGCAGCCCAATCGCATGAAGGCATGCAACTGCCATGTCCTCAAGTATGGACATCACACATGTAACACATGCCTAGAATGCACCAGGTTGTCATATTTTGATCCAACCTATGTGAAAGACATCTTTGGCACCACAAATACAAAAACCACTTACTTCTTTGGAGGGATTCCTAAATGTATTTGCCATCTTTATGGCTAAGTTGGTCAAACCTAATATTTTGAACTTTTCTTTATGAACACTAAACAATTCTCGGTAAAATGTGCATCCATTTTACATTGGATACTACCATGAATGATGAAAAACCTTGAAGTTTCTTGAGTCCAATTATTAATTTATAATTTTCTTGTGACCTTATTGTGTGTTTGTGCAACTTCTAATGTGGAAGGCCCCTAAATTATATCTAATGGAAGGAAACAACTATAAATCGGAAGCCTCTATTAAGAAAACCTTTTGAGAAAATATTTGAAAGGCATACTAAAGATGGTGATAAACTAAGACTACAATGGTGAGGTGGAGGAAATTAATAACAGTTTTGTAAGATATTCCACCTTTGACTAGGCCATAGGTGGTGACCTTTGGTAGTCAACCAGCTTGATGCCACCATGGCTCTCTCAAGCACAGGTACTTAACCACCTAGGCAATACTTGATTCTACCACATAGTTGAATGTGGCATTGTAACTATCCCTAATCATGGATCCTACATGTCATCAAGTTGGGTCAATCCTAAGGCTATCTAGACTCATCGAACACTTTACTATTGAGGCTTTTGGGTGATCACACAAGATGGCCAAACACTACAACAAAAAGGCTCCATAGACGCGCTTGTAGACGCAATATTTGAATTGTGAAAAAAAATGTCGGGCACGTTTATTAACGCTATCAAGATTGTGGGAGAGAAGGAAGGAGTCTCACTTGTAGCTTTCTTGCTTGCACAATGGGGGAATACACGCAAGGGTGGAGGCTGAAAACAGTTTTTCTCTTCTTAGTTGTGTAAGCAAAAAAGAAGTCTCTTACAAAGAAATAGAAGAACCCTATATATGGGTCTCAAACCAAACTCAACTAACTAAGGTGGCATACTAACCAAGCCACGAACTAGAGTAGATAAGGATAGCTGTCATCTAGCTATTATTCATGGGCGGTGTACCAACTGCGTCTACAACTGACAAGTCGGTGACATAAATGCACAACGGTCACCCTGGCATATCACGAGTGGAGCTCGATATCTCAACACTCCCCCTCGAGCTCAATCCCAATTCCTGCACACCAAGCAGGTCTCTGAACTTGCGCAGCTTCTCTGCGCCCAATGCCTTCGTGAATATGTCAGCTACCTGATCCTTTGTGCTGACATAAACTAGATCAATAAGACCTAGTAAAACCCTCTCCCGCACATAGTGATAATGCACCTCAATGTGCTTTGTTCTAGCATGATAGACTGGGTTATTTGCCAAGTGTATACTGCTCATGTTGTCACAATAAATGACAACTGGTCCATCTGTAGACTGATACATATCATAAAGTAGCTTATGCAACCAAGCTACCTCACATGCAGCCATTGCTGCACCCCTGTACTCGGCCTCTGTGCTCGACAAGGCAACTGTAGGCTGTTTCTTGCTGCTCCAAGTGACTGCAGCACTCCCAAAAGAGAACACATATCCACTGGTAGATCGTCTATCTGAAATACTACCAACCCAATCAGCATCAGTGTATCCATGTAATTGTATCTCAATCCCAGTCTCATAAAATAGTCCATACTGCAATGTGGACTTCACATACCTGAGTATGCGTCTAGCCGCATCCAAATGCGGTTTCCTTGGAGCCTGCATAAACTGACTTACCAATCCAACAGCATAGCTCAAATCTGGCCTGGTAATAGTCATATAAATCAAACTTCCTACTATGCGTCTGTACATAGTAGGGTCTTCCAGAAGCTCACCTGCATCTGCGCTCAGCTTCACATTCTGCTCCAAAGGAACTGAAATAGGCTTACAGCCTGTCATCCCATATTTGGACAGCATGTCCAATCCATACTGCCTCTGCAAGAGCTGTATCCCACTTGGTGATCTAATCACCTCAATGCCCAAGAAATAACGCAGCTCTCCCAAATCCTTCATCTCAAACTTCTGCTTCAATAGCATTTTCACATGAAGGATATCTTCATCACTGTCACCTGTCATAATCAAATCATCAACATAAATGACAAGTAGCATAATACCTTTCTCTGTTTTTCTCACATAAAGTGAGAAATCTGCCTTGGAAATCTGAAAGCCAATAGTGACAAGATATTGTCCTATCTTGTCAAACCATGCTCTAGGTGCTTGCTTCAAGCCATACAAGGCTTTCTTCAACCTGTAAACAAACTCAGGATGAACAGCATGCACATAACCTGGTGGCTGCTCCATATAGACCTCTTCTTGCAAATCACCATGCAAGAATGCATTCTTTACATCCATCTGATGTAAAGACCATCCCTTTGATGCAACCATAGCAATGACTGCTCTTACGGTTGCCATCCTTGCAACCGGACTGAATGTTTCTTCATAGTCAATGCCATATGTTTGTGCATACCCCTTGACTACTAATCTTGCCTTGTATCTGTTCACAGAACCATCTGCATTGTACTTCACCTTATAAACCCACTTACAGCCAATTGCATTCTTACCTTTAGGCAAAGGTACCAATTCCCATGTAGCATTTGCTTCCAAGGCATCCATTTCTTCATCCATGGCTTTCTTCCATTTTTCTTTTTCCATGGCTTGCTCAAAAGAAGTGGGTTCTGGTTCCTGTATCACTTTGACCATATATGCATAGTGAATGGCTGTAAATCCATCATATTTCAGCCTATCCACAGGATACCTAGCTCTCGTAGACCTACGCAAAGTAGGTTCACTCCCAGGTGCTCTCAAAACATCCGTGGTCTTCCTTACTCCAAGTGTAACAATAGAAGGAATACCCAACTCATCATCAATGCTCTGTTTTGAGCCACTGGATTCACCATCCACATAAGAGTGACCTGCATTCACATCAAACATGGACTGATCAACCTTCTCTTTTCCTTTTCGTGATACCTGCATACCACTATTTGCATTGCTTTGAGAATATTCTCCTGATCTCAATCTGCCTGTCCATGGCAAAGAATGTGAACCACTGCTAGAGGACGCTCCAGGTCCACTAATATTTTGTGACTGCTGCTGTGAATTCTATGCAGCATTACCATTTTGTGCATCTACATCATCAATCACATTTACTGGTTTATACCAGCTACTCATCTCATAAAAAACAACATCTCTGCTCACTATAAACTTACGAGTAGAAGGGTTATAGCATCTATACCCTTTTTGCTGCAGAGAGTAACCAATAAAGATGCACTTCTCAGCTTTTGGATCCAACTTGGATCTCAACTCATCTGGCACATGTACATAGACAATGCAACCAAAAATTTTCAAATGAGAAATATCTGGTTTCCTACCAATATACCTCTCCTCTGGAGTCATTCCATGTATTGCTGCAGTGGCAGTCCTGTTCATTATGTAGACTGCTGTAGCAACTGCTTCAGCCTAATAAAAATCTGGCAAGTCTTTTTCATTGAGCATGGCACGAGATACCTCTCCAATATGCATGTTTTTTCTTTCTGCAATTCCATTTTGTTGTGGGGTATGACTGCATGAATATTGCTGCTTTATGCCATGCTCATGCAGGAACCTTGCAAACTCATTTGAGAGGTGCTCTCCCCCTCCATCTGACCTTAGGCATTTTATCTGCAGGCCTGTTTCTTTTTCAACCATAGCTTTAAGAGTTTTGAAATGCCCAAAAACTTCACTTTTCTTTTTCATAAAATACACCCAAACTTTTCTGCTATAGTCATCAATAAAAGTGACAAAATAATGACAGCCTCCAAGAGATGCAGCTTTAGTAGTCCACACATCAGAGTGGATTAATTCCAATGGCTTCTCACTCTCTTGAACATGTCTAGGAAATGGTTTCCTTGCCTGTTTTCCAAACTGACAGGCTTCACATACCTTATGCATTTCTGCAACCTTGAATTTGGGCAATCCTGCAACAATATTTTGGGCCTGCATTGATTTAAGTCGCTGTACATTAACATGACCAATGCGTTTATGCCAGATATCAATATCTGCAACTACACCGTCCCATGTGCAAACATTGCTGCACTCAATTCAGACATGTCTGCATCCAATGTAAACATTCTGCCCTTCTTCTTTCCTTTTGCTATCAAGCGACCTTTATTTTTCATATCCTCAACAAAGCATCCATGAGGATTAAATCTGACCTGCAAGCCCTGCTCAACCATTTGACCAACAAAAACCAGATTCTTGGTGATATTCGGGACATGAAATACATCGGACAGGTATTTCTTTTTCTCATCCTGCATAGACAAATGAATTTTTCCAATCTGCACAATAGGATGTGCAGTATCATCACCAGTCTCCACAAATCCTGGTTTTTCCATTTTCCTTGCATCCTCCATCCATTCTACATGACCTGTCATGTGGTTTGATGCACCTGAGTCAACATACCAGACATCGTTGCTTTCTTCTGCACTTGTCACAGAATTGTTCATGTGCTGCACCATAAACAAATGCTCATTTCTGTCATCACCCTGTCTACTAGAAGATGCATAATTCCCTTGTTGCAGTTTTCCATTCATGATGTCATTCTTCTTTTTATAGCAGTCTTTAGCCATATGACCCATTTTACCACAGTAGTAGCATTCAACATTACTGTTTGCATTTTGACCTCTTTGCCATCCACCACGACCTCTTTGGCTCCCCCTGCCTCTAAAGTTACCACGTCCTCCTCCATAGGACTGGTTTTCTTGAGTTTGCTGCATATTCTGATTTCTACCACGGCCTCCAAATCGGCCTCCTCTGCCTCTGCCTCTACCTCTTCCAGCATTTGAGTAGAAAACAACTTCTTTTGAAGTTCCTCCTGAAGAAGATGCACCACCATTTCTCTGCTCCTCAGAAATTAGAAGAGCAGTTAACTCCTCAAAATCAGGAAATCTTTCACGGACGGAAATGGATGTTCGGAACTGTGCATAATCATTTCCTAGACCATTCAAGGTCACAGAAACTAAATCATCATCTTCCACTGGCGACCCAATGGAAGCAAGTGCATCTGCAATCTTCTTCACCTTCATGTGGTAGTCATTGATGCTCATACTTTCTCTTTGCACATTGTGCAACTCTTGCTTGAGCTGCATTTTCCTGGCTTGAGTATTTGTGCTATACATTTTTGACAAAGTATCCCATGCCTCCTTTGGTGTACTTGCATCCTGAATTTGCACAATCATAGAGTCTGAAATACTGATAGACAGCCAGTACATAACTTTTCTGGCTCTCTCATGCCATGCTTTAAATGCCTGCATTTGCTGTTGATTGGGAACATCAGGAAGAACTGGTTCTTCTTCATTTCCTGCAACAAATTCCCAATATCCTTTTTCCATAAGGAAATTCGTCATTCTAAACTTCCATGCTTGGAAGTTGTTCTTGTCAAGCTTTTCAGTGACAATCTGTGAGAGAGAATCAGACGCCATTACAGAACACTGCAAAAAATTCTGTCACTGCAAAGAACACAGCTTCAGCCTCACAAAGGCAAATCTGCAAAATTGACGAAAGTGGTATTTGACCACACAGTCACTTCCTAGTGATGATTTTGCATCAACAAGCAACAGGGATAATTCTGTAACTCCCAATGTCTCTGCGCACAAGCATACGATGCAATTTCTACAGTAACTTTTCACCGACCTGTAGAACAGTGGCTGCATAGCATAAAACTGGGCCTTTTCCTGAGTGCGTACAGAAAACTTCCGCCTCCAAAACAGGCCTCGAAATGGCCTCAAATAAAAAAAAAAAGTCGCCGAGGGATAAAGGCCTCTCCCGCAGCATATACTGCCCTCTTGCTTCATCGCGAAGGGCGTCTCAACCTGAGACAATGCACTCCTGCACTTTCCGGCTGTGCTACCTACAGAGATCTGCTCCCAAAACAGAAAATGAAAGCAACACTGCTCCTCTTACCAGAACACCGCGAGCTTGGCTTGCTTTCTTGAGCTCCTTACCACGAACAAGGCTCTGATACCATGTCAAGATTGTGGGAGAGAAGGAAGGAGTCTCACTTGTAGCTTTCTTGCTTGCACAATGGGGGAATACACGCAAGGGTGGAGGCTGAAAACAGTTTTTCTCTTCTTAGTTGTGTAAGCCAAAAAGAAGTCTCTTACAAAGAAATAGAAGAACCCTATATATGGGTCTCAAACCAAACTCAACTAACTAAGGTGGCATACTAACCAAGCCACGAACTAGAGTAGATAAGGATAACTGTCATCTAGCTATTATTCATGGGCGGTGTACCAACCACGTCTACAACTGATAAATTGGTGACATAAATGCCCAACGGTCACCCTGGCATATCACGAGTGGAGCTCGATATCTCAACAAACGCATCTATTTCCGCGTCTACAAAATCGCGTCTAAAAGCGCGCTTATGATCAGAGTTACACGCACACTTAGACGCGCCTGTAGACGTGCGTATAAACGCGCTACGTAAATATATAATCATATTTATCAAAAAGTGGATATATTCATATTGTGCGTCTATACACGCGTGTATCTACACGTCTAAAACTGCGTTCACTCTGAAATTTTTTGACGAGAATAGACGCGCATTTATCCTGCAATTTAGACACGCTGATAGACGCGCAAAACAGAGGTATGAAAAAAAAACCAGAGAGCATGTGGCTTGCAAGCTCTCTGGTTTTTTTCCCCCCCATCAACATCAAATTGTATGCTTAGGGAAAACAGAGAAAGATTATTTCGAAGATTGGATACTGAAAACAAAACAATGTATGTAGCACACGAAATTTCAGATGAAACGTTTTTACATTATGAGTTCTAGTGCTTGTGACGTCATGGTCGCAAGCACTAGCTGAAAGTAATACATATCAAAAATGAAAATTACAAGCCAAGGGGAGGCATGCATGCATGGGGCTCCTCTATATCTCCTCAGAAGAGGCATCATCATCGCTACCACCACCGCTGCCTGTGCCGCTGCCGTTGCCGCCACCGCTACTGCTAGTCTCCCCTTCGCTATCCTCAACTACATCAGGGTTCGCCTACACAAAGGATTAAGGTATATAAATACCATTACAAATAATAAATTAGAGTTATCTATACTTTTCATGTAAAAAATAAAACATACCTCTTCTGGTGGTGGAATCCTCATGGCGCGATTATATTGCTCCTCCGTGATGAGTTCCTCCTCGTAGAAATGCTACCAAGTGGACGCCCGGTTATGACCTCGATGGTAGTCTATCTCTCTAGGAGTAAGCATCCTACCAACGATATGGAACTAGAAAACAATTTGAACATACAACGTATTAAAACACACTACATAATAAAGTGAAACAAATTACAAATTTTAATTTAAAAAAAGAAATCAAATAATACTTACAAACTCAGCCTCCCATGACTCCCTGCCACCTGATCTATAATGTGACGATCCCATGGTTGCCATCTGGATACGTCGCGCCTCTGCATGCTGGCGACTTGTCATTTTCTCCGTTGCTCTCTTCTTGGCCTCTTTCCACTCCTTACGGTGGCAATTGGGTAGTTGGCCATATCCAGGGCGCCCCTGCTCTTGTCTCCGCAATGACTCCTTGGCACGTGTCATAAGGTGAGACCTCTTGTTATGAAGCGCGTCTCTCACCTTTGACCGTCCCCAATCATCTGAGAATCGTGAATTCTTGGGATTAGGGTACCTTTTATGTACTGCCCGCAGCACCTCTTGCCACAAACTATTTTTTTGGTGCTTGAAGGGAATCATGCAATCTTTGTATGTGGCATGCACGACACTCCTCAAGTAGGCTATCACTTCCCTCCCCTATGCTATGGTGCTATAACAATCATTACAAAACCTTGTAACATTAATCTCATAACCTATGGAGGAGTTCCCTTGCCGTGTCGAAGCTGAACGATAAAGTTCATGTCTTTATCTGTGATTGTGGCATGCTTTGCGTGGATGACTGCTAGCTGTCTATCATCAAACAAGTCAACAAGAAACCCCTCTGTTACGATTTGTAGGGCCTCCATAGCTACAATAGTAGACTTTCTTGCTAGTGGGCCATCGCACACTCGCGCCCAAATTCTTCCCATCCCATTTAGCTCCAAGTCTTGCATAACTTCCCGAACAACCTTATGAAAAGATCTTTTTGGGATGAGAAGCTTGTACCTGCATTGGATTCTCCTTATCTCTTTGAAGGGCAATAGTGCTCGGTTTCCATCTCCTCTTCTTATGTGGTGGTCATTGTGCTCTATGGGGAGCATTTGTTGCTGCACTAGAGGAGGCTCCACTTTGTGCTCCACGTGGCAAGCCTTGGTGTGAGGCCTTTGCCTAGCCAAAATGATAACATGCTTGCTTGGTGCGTGCCATGCAAGCTCGAGGAGGGCAAGATGAAGAAGAGACAGAGCTTAGGGGCATGAGAATGAAAGAAGCAAATAAATCAAGATGTGAAAATGAGAAGAAAAATGAACTTTTAACCCATTTAAACCCAAAAATTGAGTTAATGCAGCTTCATACGCAACGTCCATCGTGTGATTGTAAATCCATAACCTTTTATCAAAATGCGATGATACTCCAAGCACGCACTCATTAGGTGGCTAAGAGCCATGCCAAACTTTGAACTAGGGATTTGTAGGCTTTTTTTTCACTTTTTTTTTTGGAATCTTGGCCATCTAACGAGTGCCTATGTGAAGTTTTGTCGCATTCTGATATAGTTTAGTATTTTAAAAATATCCCACACCAAAATATGAATGGATTGGTAATTGAGAAATCAACATCGCGACTACTGGCCCTTGGAAACTTCCCACCACATAGACTATATACAAAGGCATCAGGAGTGAAGTCTGCAACAAGAATTGGTAAATTTTTGCATGTTTTTCCTATTGAACTTGAGAGTGCTAGAAAAAAATGTAAATAAGAGTTGAAAATATAGCGAAGATGCACAATCAAAGTTGAGAGAGAAGGATAAGAGTAAAAACTTAACTCATATTTTAAGGGTGCGTACAATAGTTTTGCACTAGGACATAGTCATATGTCCAATGCATGAGGAGAATAGTATACCAAAAAAGATAACACAACAAAATGTGTCCGTTCCATTGGAACGAATGCATCCTTCACTACTTGAAGATTTCCTACAAGTTGGAAGTCCTTGGGAGTTATAGTGATACGCTTCGCATGTATTGCACAACGCTGAGCATCAATCATCAAGTAAACTAAAAAGGCCTCTGTAGCATACTATAGGGCATGAAGATATTCTTTTGTGAAGTGATCAAGTCTATCCTAAGCTTATGCCGAAAACCACCTCTTTCTTTTTATGTGGTACAGATCGTGCACAATCTCACAAACAAGTCTCAAGCACTACAACAAAAAGGGTTCATAGACGTGCTTGTAGATGCAATATTTGAATTGTGAAAAAAAATATCGTGCGTGTTTATTAACGTGTCTATTTGCACATCTACAAAATCGCGTCTAAAAGTGCGCTTATGATCAGAGTTACACGCACACTTAGACACGTCTATAGATGCGCGTATAAACGCGCTACATAAATATATAATCATATTTATAAAAAAGTGGACATATTCATATTGTGCGTCTATACAAGCGTGTATCTACGCGTCTAAAACAGTGTTTACTCTGAAAGTTTTTGACGAGAATAGATGCGCATTTATCCTGCACTTTAGACGCACTGATAGACGCACAAAACAGAGATATGAAAAAAAAACCAGAGAGCATGTGGCTTTGCAAGCCACATACTCTCTAGTTATTTTCCCCCCATCAACATCAAATTGTATGCTTAGGGAAAACAGAGAAAGATTATTTCGAAGATTGGATACTGAAAACAAAACAATGTATGTAGCACACGAAATTTCATATATATAAATGAAACGTTTTTATATTATGAGTTCTAGTGCTTGTGACGTCATGGTCGCAAGCACTAGCTGAAAGTAATACATATCAAAAATGAAAATTACAAGCCAAGGGGAGGCATGCATGCATGGGGCTCCTCTATATCTCCTCAGAAGAGGCATCATCATCGCTACCACCACCGCTGCCTGTACCGCTGCCGTTGCCGCCATCGCTACTGCTAGTCCCCCCTTCGCTATCCTCAACTGCATCAGGGTTTACCTACACAAAGGATTAAGGTACATAAATACCATTACAAACAATAAATTAGAGTTATCTATACTTTTCATGTAAAAAATAAAACGTACCTCTTCTGGTGGTGGAATTCTCATAGCGTGATTATATTGCTCCTCCGTGATGAGTCCCTCTTTGTAGAAATGCTACCAAGTGGACGCCCAGTTATGACCTCGATGGTAGCCTACCTCTCTAGGAGTAGGCATCCTACCAATGATATGATACTACAAAATAATTTGAACATACAACGTATTAAAACACACTACATAATGAAGTGAAACAAATTACAAAATTTAATTTAAAAAAGGAAATCAAATAATACTTACAAACTCAGCCTCCCATGACTCCATGCCACCCGATCCATAATGCGACGATCCCATGGTTGCCATCTGGATACGTCGCGCCTCTGCATGCTGGCGACTTGTCATTTTCTCCGCTGCTCTCTTCTTGTCCTCTTTCCACTCCTTGCGGTGGCAATTGGATGGTTGGCCATATCCAGGGTGCCCCTGCTCTTGCCTCCGCAATGACTCCTTGGCGCGCGTCATAAGGTGAGACCTCTTGTTATGAAGCGCGTCTCTCACCTTTGACCGTCCCCAATCATCTAAGAATCGTGAATTCTCAGGATTAGGGTACGTTTTATGTACTGCCTGCAGCACCTCTTGCCACAAACCATTCTTTTGGTGCTTGAAGGGAATCATACAATCTTTGTATGTGGCATGCACGACACTCCTCAAGTAGGCTATCACTTCCCTCCCCTCAAAGTCATGCAAGATACCACCAACATTAGTGATAGAGTAGTACATTTGTGGAAGCTCACCTCTCTCATTTTTCGGTGAGGGTGATTGAGAGCCACCACCTAGGCAACCCCCACAAAGCCCTCGACCTCCTCGTCCTCCCGCACCACTCTCCCTCCTCCCTCGACGTGCACTACCCTCTACCTCACTCGATACATGTGATTTTGCAGATGCACATGCTTCGGCCGATCCATGTACCTCAGCTGATCCCTGTGTAGGCAAAGATGTGATAGGTGCCCCAGACATCACACTGAAAACCTCATCTGCAGTGGGAGGGCAACCAAGATAATTGGTCATCTCCCCCATGAATTGCTCCTTGTTGAATGGGGTGCTGGAGGATCCAGGATTCCACATCTATACAAGAAAAATCATATTACCCTGTGTAGATAAAAGATATTACATACAGCGTCTATACCTGCATCTCTGTGCGCGTCTACACCTGTCTCTCTGTGAGCGTCTGTCAGCGCATCTCTCTGGGCGTCTGTCAGCGCGTCTATTTCTGCGTCTATAGCTGCGTCTACACTGTCATCTGGACGCGCTGACAGATGCGCACAGTTGCACCATTTCTTCTCAAACTTGCTTAAAAAACAAAGCTAAAAAAACCTCCATAGATGACAAGATCCAGCATGTGAAGAGAGAGAAGAGAGAGACAAACAAACAGAGAAAGCAAACAAGATTGAGAGAGAGAAGAAGAACTCACCTTCTTTGCTTTTTCCAATGGGTGGTGGCGGCTTCAATCTTGTTCTCTTCCTTGCTGTTTGGCTCTTGTTCTTTACTCTTTGGCTCTTCTTTCCTCCTGTCCTCTTTTTACTCTTATTTCCTTGCCTCAGTGTCTTCATGAAGTGATAGATAGACATGAATAGTGATGTCGAGCTCGAACTGCAGAAAAGGCGCAAAAAACATAGGAAAGCACAGGTTTGAAAAGAAAGCCACAACTTTTTTTAAAATTTTCTATACTTTCGTGGCGCGTCTATCAGCGCGTGTAATGGCGCGTGTATATGCGCAAATAATTCCTGTTACACGCGCTTATAGACGCGCAGGAACAATTTAAAGAATCAATGCATGCATTTAGGGAATCAATTGACCTATGTGGTGATATATATAACAAAGCTTGAGGATAAGAGATAACACATTGGCAAGTCAATTGGCACATATATATGTAGTGACTTACTAGACCATCCCACTTACAATTGCATATTATCCCACTTACGTATCAATAGGTGGATAAAGCACGAATGGTTTTTAGCTAGAGAAAGATAATGCAATGAAGGTGTACACGAAAGAGATAGAGAAAGGCATATTATCCATCAATCAATCAAAGATATGTACATGAAGTGACTTGATATAGTAATTAAAGTATCGTCATTTTTAGGATGCTCCATTGACCTCTGCAAGTTCCTATAACCTTGAAGTAGAATATGTTTTAAACTACTCAGAATCTTGGGAAATTTAAAGAAAAGATAGGATTCTTTGCCACCCAAGCCTACCCTGCTTACTCTATTGTTGCCTGAGAGATTGTTGCACGGGCTTCCCCCAATTATGAGGTCAATCTTTCCCACTGCATCCACAATTTCAGCCAACTTATCATCAGTAAGATCTCTAACATCATCCTCCATTTGAAATCAGCCTATTTGTAAGGTTTTGTTCCACTAGCTGGCTATTATGTTTTTACATTTATCATTGATCTCCACAATAACAACAGCCTTCAAAATTATACCCAATTTGTGCAATGCCACTTCTTTCCCACCAAGGCTCGAGAATAAGGACAGACTGTTAAACCTTGCGGATATAATTCTTTCAGTGGTGAAAGACTGTATGCAATAGTATTGACCTGAAATGATTTGCCCAATGCATCATACCGATCTGAAAGGGTAGAGCAGCCTCAAGTGTGGTCACGATCATATCCAAGCACCAGCTCAATCTCATGGGGTTCAAGTGGGGCAGCTTGGCCTGGGCTGACCCAAACCAAGTTCCATATTTTTCATGCCAGGACAATCTCATGTTGAAGATAAGAAAGTATCTTGCTTTCTTTGTGGGAAGAAAATATTTTTCTGATCAATCCACATATAGTGCTAGGGGCACCCCATGTGTTTATGCAATTCAGCTTCTCTCTCGGATCCCATGGGGGCCAATACTTCTTTGTTTTCGGAAGAACCTCAAAGATTGTCATGGGAGCAGGGGGAAGGATCAACCTTCTTCCATCTACTAGAAGGTTATAAACATAACCACCTCATCCTAAAGCATGCTGAAAAATATCTAAAGTCTGTGAACTCTGGATCTATGCCATTAAAATGCCATTTGATGGTCTCCCACTCTGAATTGGGAACGTTCTCAACATTTTCAAAATAGAAAAAGGGAGGGCCTTCCATCAAACTATTCAATGGTTTTGGCTTGCCTTTAAAAAAGCCAGGAATTCCAAACCCCATGTCCTTTTTGAACTTGAAGGGTGGGATAGAACCTAGATGTGGACGTGATGTTTTTCCATTCATAGATTGAGTCTCGAGCCATAAACATTAGGGCCAAAAACGCTTCAAAAATGGCACTTGTAAGAAAGTGATTAAGTTGCTAATTAGTTGAGGTTTAGGAAGAATAAAACCTCTAAATTTGGTTGTCCAGATGTGATTAATGAGAGAATATTTGGTTCATTGAAGAGGTCGGCCATTAATTGCCCTCATCTTTTAATCCAAGTCAGGGGTCACCTTTTCGGCCGTTTTTGTCTTGGAACTCGAGAGATTTTGTATTTTCGAGATTTTCGTACGAACTTCGCATTTGTTTGCTCCTGCGTTTTCTTTCTACACACTATTCTCTTTTGCTATTCTTTTTGTTGCACTTGCTTCCTATCACTGTGAGATTCTTGCTCGGTTCATTTGCTAGAATATCTAGCAATACTGCTTCAAATAACACAGGCGCAAGCACACGTAAATACAAGCTAACTATTCAGCTAGATCCGATTTACACATCTTGGAGAAGAATACATCATCGAGTATTGATAGATGAGATTGAAGCCAATAGGTTGCGAACACAAGGAATGAAGCATATAGATTTGTGGGTGGACGGAAATATTTATCCCAGGGATCCTTCTACAGGTAAACCACCTCCTTTTTTCAATGTCCATGACTATATAAGATATGCTGGAGAAGGTTACAATGGAATGCTTGGCTACTGTATGAGGTTATACTCTGCATCTTACACATATATAGCTCAAATGCACGAAATGAAAAAAGCACTAGAAACTACACAAACAAATATTTTAGAGTTGACAAGTCAGATTGATATTTTGAAAAATGTTAACAAGTCATTGCAGGATAAGCTAACATGCTTGAGAGAAACTCCAGTAGGATTTAGAGAGAGGAAGAGACCATTAAAGAATATAACCAACTTGTGTGAGAGAGCAAAGAAAAGGAGACTAAATCTTACAAAGAAATCTGTCTCTAACATATTAGGCATCAATATCCGAGAGAATGAGTAAAGAATCAAACTTTTGAAGGAAACCATGAATAAGAAAGATATTTTGAGGATTCTTAAGTCACCCGAAAATGCAGATTTGAGAGGTCCAACTCTCAAAGAGTTAATTAAGGACTTAAAAGGCACGATGAAAGCAAATGAAATCGTAGAGACATGTGATACTGTGGGTATAAGTTGAAAAGGTTATTGTGCTATCTCTGGATTATGGTTTAAAAATCTTAAACGCAATAGGGTAACTATATTTGGATTGCCCCGAGCCCTTGGAGTTTCGACCGCAAGAATTGCCATGAATCGCAAGATTCCACATGTTTTTGGAGATTACATTCACATCGAAAGGTCTATGTCCTATGAAAAACAAAAAAAAAGGCACTTTTTTATTACAATGCATTTAACAATATATGGGTTGATCTAAAAAAGGTGCAAATTGCAATGGTTCACATATATAAAATCACAGTAGAAGAAAGTTATGGTGTTCTAAAGTTTGCCTTGAAGTTGGATGAAGCACAGATTCAAAAGGGACAGAAGATGGAAAGAATTAGCATTTGCCTCATGAACATGGCATTGGACCATAGCAATGGTGAGGGACAAGCTCCATTGCATAAGATCCAATCCGAGATGGAGATTTGGTGGATTGGTGCAACCCAGGTACCAATTGAAAATCATCAAATGTTGAAATGGTTGTTCAACCATAAAGGTATTCCAAATATCATCAAGTCTCAAAGTGAAGGCGAAATGTTGGTAGTTGATGGGGTTGGTAATTTTAATGTGGAATGGCATATGAGTGCTGATTTAAAAACTATCAAATGTATGCTTGGAATATGTAATGGTGCAAATGCAAAATATCCTTGCATTTATTGCATGGAAAGTATTGGATCCAAAGATTGTAGTTTGCGACCAGTAAGAAGAGCCCCAAATAGAGACTCTATAGATTTGAGTAAATTTAAAAACATAGAAGACATATGGGATCCCATTCTTTCAATCTCTCTTAAGAATGTTCATATTTGTACTTTGCATGTAGAGATTAGAATAATTGATAAGCTTCTCAGGTTGCATCTTGACTACGCATATTCCATTAAGCCATTATCTTTATCAGATGAGTGTATTGATAAATGCGAGGCATTACTATCGAAAATGGGATTTCATGGGGGCCAAGTTCACTTGAGAAAGGATCCAATACTTTCAGGAAAAACAAGAGATATCTTAGCCGATGTCTCTATGGGAGGCTCAAAAGCTAGACGATTCTTAGGAAACCATTCAGGAAAGCAGGTGAATGCGGCTTGGGAGTGTTGGAGAGAGCTATGTGAGATCACAAAAAATGTTGCAAGCACGCCGAGGCTTGCGTTTCTTAGAATGGAGGTCTGGATACACCTTGATGTTTTTCTGAAACTCCTTAGGCAACATAAGACAACATATACATATGCGGAAGAGTTCAAAAGATCAATCACAAAGCTTGTTCAGGCGATAAAAGAGGCATGGGGAGAAAAAGATATCACTTTTTATCTGGTAAAGTAACAATTATTTAATATGGGCTTATTTTGACAGGTTTTTCAATTGGTATAAAATTAGTGTTACTTTGTATTGCATCATATTCTTCATATTCATGAACCTTACTTTGTGGAGGAGCATGGCCCCTTAGCAATTTATGGTAACCAAGGCATGGAAAAATCCCACTATCAAGCACGCATAAGTTATTTTCGAAGCACAAGGCATGGGGGAGGAGTTACAAAAAGCAATGCTTTAGAGGAGCTATTCAATTGGTTTTTTCGACGACAACTTCAAAGAATGCAGATAAAAGACGGAAATGACACATGAGCAATCGCACTTTTATATATAAGAAAGAATATATACAAAGCTAGTTTTCCAAAACTCTCACATTCTCTTCCTCCTCAGGAATCTTTCCTCTATAACGTAGAAATTTTTTTCTCTTGTAGCCAGCTATAGATTTTACATCAGTTCGGTTTTCAGCCAAGGCGTAGGATGTGAACGCCAAAAAGTATCCTGCTCTAGAAGCAGAGTAACCTGGACCGTAGCCAAAAATCTTAATTGCTGCAGTCTTTTCCAAAAACATTACTTTGTGGGCATTATATTGTAATCCTGAGAAACCTAGAAGCCTTGTAAGAGATTTAATACAAAGTATGGGCCATGTTGCATCCTCTGAGAAACTACTATGAATTACTAAAAAGGAATCAGGGTCAATCCTAGCCAAGTAGTAGCCGAGTGCAATGTCTTTCAATGTACTACTACCAGCTCTCGATCCTTTGCCACGTCCCAAGAAGTTATCTGTATCAGCAATCTCTAACTGCAAATAAAACCCATACTGAATGAGCGTGAAATGCAAACCTACCAATGTGTAAAAGCAAATTCAAAATTATCTTACTACTTGATTTTCACCGTACTCCAATTTAATTGGATTCCATAAATTTATTGATGATGATGTCTCATTGGTGTTAATCAATTCTTTGACATATTCAGACTCCTCTCTTCCAAAATTGGAAATCCCAAGTTGGCTTTGAATGCGATCGAAGTCCTCATCAGTAATACTCAACTCTTTCTCAGCTTCTTTGGCCTTTTCAAAACAAAGAGAGAGGGCCTCACCAGCATCAATAAACTTATCGTCTAGAGTTTCTTTATCTAGTTTGAGTATCTCTTCCTTTGATTCATTCTCTGTGTCAATTATCCCATTTGCAGCATTAGAAGCCTTTGCAATAATTGCTAGATAATAATCTTTCTTGAGATTGAAAAGTTTTTGAATATCTGACAGTAAAATGTACTCCTTGTCCTTGAAAGGTATAGATGGTAGAGAAGGAACAGTATGGTGAGAACTCTCATCAGTTGGAGGGTTTGTATCTCCTTGGCTCTCCTCAATGATAGTCTCGGCTTTGAAGTGAGCAACATCCAAATTCTCAGCAATAGAAGCCTCAAAATCTGCATCTACAACCTCCTCTGTTTCCTTTTTATCTGCCAGATCATCTAGCATGCAAAAGCTGGCAGACTTTGCTCCTTCCAACTGTTGCTCATCAGCTTTCACAGGATATTTGACAAGGGTGAAAACAATAAAAGCAGCAGATTTTCTCATCATCTTGCAGTTTTTGGAATGAGTGGAGCACAATATGTCTCTTACATAAAACATGTCCAGAGAGTGGGCACCACACTTCTTAGTAAACACTGACTTTTCATTTCCTGTTGACCCAATGGGAACATGGACATATTCATTTGTTCCAACTTCAATAGAAGGACCTGCAAGATTTTCAAACTCCAAAAAGTCCTCCAAAATATATTTTTTACAAGATTTCAAAACACTGTCAAGGTCCCAATCAGGATTAAAGACATTCTTCACAACTCCATAGAATGAGAGATCCATTCCATTCTGAAGGATAAAATCAAGAAGCCTCTCTGATGGAGTGATATCAGTAAGCTCTGATACTCCTTGACCTCTCATTACCGACTTTCGCTTCCCTGGAGATGTGCTTGGCATTCTCACACTGGTGGCACAGCATGGAGAAGAAACAGAATGCACAGGCTCATCACATGTTGATGCCCTTGAGCCTTTTGAAAGCCTTCTTCTTTTACCAGTTCTTGGCAAAACCTTGGAGCCTAGGAATTCTGTGGGTTCAGACATGTTTCCAACTTGTGTTGATACGGCGGAATAAGATTGAAACGCTTGACAGAGATGTTCCTCCTCGCACCGTATCGGTGATTCCAACAAGCAACTTAACCAAAGGGCCGCAACCCTAAGGACGGGAGAAGAGAGAGCCAGAATTAGTGATCACGCGACCGGAAGACAAACACTCGCTCTCGCGCCGTATTAGGAGAAGAGATAGAGGTCCACAAAGAAACTGAAAAAAGTCGTACAGATTAGGGACACCCCCTTATGTAGGCGCGCAATAATGCCACCTGGCACTATCCGTTGGGCTTCGACACGTGGCAGTAGCCGTTGGCCAACACGTGGCCGACAAAAACATGGACCGGTCGTTAGTCGACACGTAGCATATGCACGATATGCGCGGACACGTGGCACAATCAGCGTCAGACACGTGTCATGATTGACATGGGTATATAAGGGGTTATTTTGCCTACGTGTACACTTTACATTTCTCGAGCTCTTCCGCCTTGCTTACCGATCCGGTGCGATCCAAGTCTTGCATCTGCTGCATTTCTATTCTCTCGCGTCGTATCGGTCATCGTCCTTACTTCCGAACAAGTGTGTCTCTTTGGTAATTTCTTCACGTCGGTGGTCTTAAGTAGGTGTGCCGATACGGAGCGAGGACGTCCGTCCGAAGCTTTCGTAACCTCCCCCTCGCGCCATATCGGCCTTCTGTCCTCTCCAATACGGAGCAAGGGCGTGTTTTCGTAGTCTTCGTATTCTTCATATCGCGCCATATCAGCATTTCTCCTCTCGTCTCTGATACGACGCGATTGTCCTCTCCAATACGGAGCAAGGGCGTGCTTCCATAGTCTTCATATTCCTCCTATCGTGCGATTTCGACATTTCTCTTCTTGTCCTCTCCAATACGGAGCGAGGGCGCGCTTCCATACTCTTCGTATTCTTCATATCGCGCCATATCGGCATTTCTCTTCTCGTCCCTTCTCGCGCCGTATAAGGCCTGTTGCGTTTTTAGAAACTTGCTATATCACTTTTTTTCCTTCTGGTTCTTCTATTTGCTTCTCTGTATGGCAAGGACAAAGCAAACTGCAAGAAGAGTGTGTTTGGATAGGAAGGACAGTGGGGGTAGAAGAAAGTTACAATTTGATGAATTTGAGGAGGAGCCCTCTTCAAATTTTGCTGAAGCTGGGCCATCACAGGCCCTAGAGCATTTTGCTAGAGAAATCCCCCCTACACCAGGAGTTGGCCTAACATCTTCCATGGAGTTAAAGAATTTCAGTGCAGTGAATGTTTCTTCTCCTGAAGTTGAAGAAGCAAAGGGTGAGACTTGCCCTGTGAAAGATTCATCCCCTACAATTGCACCTAAGCCTACATCTGCTTCTATATGTAGAGGTGTTTCAGTGAGATTAGGAAAGCCCAGAGAGCTACACAGCATGTCATTCCAAAGGCTGCTTTTATAAGAGTCGTTAAAGAGATCTCTGATAGATTGTCTCAAGTGGCAACTGTCTCTGGTCTAAATAAGAAGTGGCAACTCTCAGCCATTCTTGCTCTACAAGAGGCCGCACAGGATTTTGTTATTGATTTCATGAACGATGCTTACATTGGTGCTACCCATGCTCATAGAATTACCCTTATGAATAAGGATTTTAGCATCATCAGCAAAATCATGTATAGGTTCGATAAAGTGCTGAGGCCCTTGCCTTCCAATGATAAAAAAGCCCTTGAAATCCTTAACATTCCCTCAAAATTGTCTAGGAAAGGGAAAAAGCTAAAGGTTGAGGATGTAACTCACCTTTACTCTACAAGGGGTGCCACCCAGCAGGAGTCTTTCTTGAGTGAAAAAAATCAGGAGGTATTAGAAACGGAAGACGAAGTTTACAAGAGGAAAGCCGCATCACTTGCTCCCGTCAACAACGAGAGGATGGGCAAAGTGTATGGGCAGATACTTGTGAATGTTTTTGCGGAACTTGAGGAGGAATATCTTAGTATATCTCCCGAGGACAAGCCCATGTTGGAAAAAAGGGATGTCCAACTATCTGACTCCGTTGTTTTTTGTTGCATAAGGTAAGGCATATATATATATATATATATATTTTTACGTAAGGTAAGTCTTATAGGTTCAAGTATATTTTAGATGTAATTTGTATTGAATAGCTTTTGCTATTGACTGTAGGGCATTGGTCCCCTCTCTCACTCTCGATATCCATAGAACCATATATATTGTTGATCCACTTCTCTCTGTGGAATTATTTGCAAAATCTGGGTCTAATATTTCACCATTTTTTCGTACCTTCGATAGTGTTACAAATTACGACATCTTTTTCCCTTATGTAGAAAGGTATTTTTCTTTTCTATAGAGGAAAATTTATATTCATTTTCTTTCACCTTTCTACTCACCTCTATTTTGAATTTGCAGAGGGCATTGGAGTCTCATCTATATTAATTGTCTTACTAGAGAAATTATCTTTATGAACTCTCTCAGCGGTGTTCATGGCCAAGCACGAATGTATGTTGAAAGAAAAGTACTTACTTTGATTTTATTTACAAAAAATATTTTGAACTTACAAAGCTTCCTTTTGCAGTGCTGGTAGACTTTTTTCTACATTTTTGGATACTACATATGAGGATCTTGCTGATCCTCAAAGGCCTTATACGTTTCTTCTACAAGAAGTTCCATTGCAAAGCGATGCACATTCTTGTGGATGGAGAGTTATCTCAAATATTTGCAGAATAGTGGATTCAAAGTTGTTACAAATAGAAGGAGTGAATGTAAGTTAATTTCATTTGATGTTTGTGTAACCCTTATCATGATTTCTTTTCACTAACTTATAACATTTATTCTTACAGTGTAGAGACTATCCTGATTCATACGTTTGGTGGATAAGGGAGAGATGCATTGAGCTACTTTTGGACAAGGCAAACACCATATGATCCTGACTCCCCTCTTCCTCCCAAAACTTCAATGGCCAAGGGCACAAGCAAGGGAAAGGGCAAGGGAAAGGGTAAGGGCAATGGCAATGGCAAGGGCAAGGGCAAGGGCAAGGGCAAGGGCAAGGGGACCACTGTTGCAGAGTCTAAAAAAAAAGGAATGCCAATGCTTTCTCCTTTGAAATTTGATCCATCCCCTCTTAAGCCCCAAGAAAAGAGACTATTTGTAAAGGTGAAATTCTTTCAACAATCAAAGAAAGGCCCTGTGAGAAAAAACATCTTTGAAGAAATCGATAAAAAAGCCACAAAGCCAACAAAGAAGAAGGCAGCAGATAAAGAATCAAAAGAGCAAACATAAGCATACAGGAGCCTTATTATTTTGGCTTTGTACATTTATATGAAATTTTTATACCTCATGGTGTAATGAAAATTTTCACTTATAAATTGAATGTAATGTACATGTTATTTATATACATTCAAAAGGCAACTTGCTTCATGATAGCTTATGCATTCCCACTAAAAAATATCTTAAGGACAGTCTATTAAGATAAATTCCTGCAAAGTTTTCATTCTCAAGGCTCAAAACTCACAATTGTGGGAGACAAACAACTCATACAAGAGAAAGAGCGCTCGGCTCTTTTACCAATTGTTACGCCATTCACTTTGAACTTATATCTAGGGGATGTATTGTCTAGCAATTCCAAGGTATCCCTCACATCTTTCAGACTCCAATTGGAAGTAACATTCACCTTCTTTACTTCTTCATGCGGCAAAACGTGCACCGCAAGTTTATATGGTGTGCAATCTGTATCGGAATCCAAGGGAACCCAAATACCCAATATTAGTTTGTATCTCTTGTAATCAAAGCCCAAAGCAAGAGTTTGGCGAGGGATACTGTAAGCCAAAGCCAAGGATTGAGGGCATGCACTGCACCTCAAGATATCACCCTTATGGTCGCACTCTCCAGATTTCCAAAGCATCCCTATAGTGTTGTCCAAATCCTCTTCCGAAAAGTTTCTACTTAGCTAGGATACCTTTGTTCTTTGTAAATTTGCTGTTTTGAAGCAAGCCACGAAGATATGGAGGGGTACAAACCATGATAAACGTATTCTTCTTGAGATCCTTTCAGCTGTCATGGACTTTTTAATATCCTGAGATATTTTGAATTTGAAACTCTACACCGTTACCTTGTCAGGAATCTCCCAATTTAGAGATGAAAGACTTGGCAATGGCAAATCTTCGATATTCCCATACCTATCCGCTTTAGAGGGAACCACATACTGTGCATAATATATAAAAACCTTGCATTCACTAAAAAAAGACACAGTTTGATTGGCATAAATAATGTCTGCCAATACCTTATGAATGGCATGGAAAGTCCCACTTAGGCTTTCCACAGGTTGCCATTCAATACTTGTTGATAGAAAGATATCTACAATGACGAACCGTTTGTTAGAACTTGCATAAATGGAAAATAATTATATACGTTATTCAACTAATAACTTACAATGTGTTTGTTGGGGAACACATTCGTTTGGAGGCAAGTGCATATCCTTGGCCATGTAAACATGTTACACCTTGACAAACCAGCCTTCGGGCATAATTTTGAAGGCAATGATATGCCCCTTCCAGTGATGTTTTATATCATCTCGTTTTCTTCTTTTCACCTTATGAGAGCCCTTGCAAGATGGCAGCATGGTAACCCAATCGTTTACAGCAAAGGTTTTGGGCTCCCAATTTCCATCTTCTCCCTGGCTATAGACTGTGCAAGAGTGTATTAAACGAGAAGGGCGCCTGGAGGAAGCCATGAAAAGAATGAAAGCGTAGAGAAAGAAGCTCAAAGAGGGGTGAATGAACAAAAAAGTAGCGCCAAGAACACAAATGAGTATGTATTGGGCGCCAAAAACAATATTGAAATATCTTTCGACTTTCAAAAAACTCATTATTAATTTCATCACATCTCTGTCACGTATTTTGTCAGATTTGTAAGTAAATAACGTCTTTGGGACTCCAAAACATGTCAGACTTTAGGGGTTTTGGCTAAAAAAGAAGAGAGAATCACGAAATGGACTCCACTATCTCTAAAAAGAGGAGACAAGAATACCATATTCTTGCACACATGGCGAACTCTCTTTGGCCCTTTCCTTAATCCTGTGATTAACAAAAGTGCACACTCGAGTCTTCACTAGTACTTTTATCCAAGTCTAGAGTAGGAGTAATGCTGATCTTTGTTTTAAGGCCCAAGTAAGTGTACCATAGCTTAAGGGCTCTTTCATCTACCCAATATATTTTGCTACAGACACCTCGTGAGGGTCCAGCATGTCTAGTTATTTGAACACCTCGTGAGGGTCCAGCATGTCTAGTTTGATCTTTTATCTTTTACGACTAGTGCAAATTATTCAATGCACTTTGGTGTGAGGGTAAACATCTTCGAACTCAACGTATAGATGAAAAGAGAAATACCCAAGATTGTGGTGTCCTTGCTCACTTCGAGGATGCCAATGGTACTTCGAGTAATTATTAACTCTATTTTTTTAATTCAATGATTCAATGTGTATTCTTAACTCTATGGTTTTTATCATGCGCACACGTGCATGCTCAAGAATCAATTTCAGGTCATTAAATAATTATTAACTTTGGTTTTTTAATAATGTGAATTGCAATTTTAGGTGGTTAAATAATTGTGCATCTGCTGGCGCGTCTATTTGCGTGGATATATAGATGCACAATTCGCGTCTATTTACACGCACGTTTACACGCACTTATAGATGCTATGATAGACGCGCCCGACTTTGCGCGTCTAACATGCGCGTATATGCCTTGTTTCTGTTGTAGTGGAGAAGCTCACATTCGGAAAGATGAGATCAAAAGAGAATTAAAACCTCCTGATTTTGCTTAGGGCCACTGTATCTAGCTTCCACTTTCGTTTCTTGTGGGGATGCTGAGGAGGACCCTTGTGAGGGTGGCCTGAGGAAGCTAGGTTAGGTTGAGAAGGGGGTGCATTTGTGCTACTAGATACTCCAAGGGGCTGAACATGATATGGAGCTTTGAGCAGAAGCTTATTTGTAACTACCTTAGGCCTAGCCATCCTTCCTGCACAAGAGATATGAGCACTCAATGAATAATATAGAAAGTGAAACCCTCTATTATATAACCCTAAATGGTAAGACTCATTCACATAAATGCACAGTCTCTCTTTCTCTCTTAAATCATGAATTGCATTCACATCGAACACATTGTTTATCTTAGTATCTTAGCTCTCTTCGAACCCATTTTCTACCTTGTCAAAGCCTTGTTTCTAGCCACTTGGCATGGTTTTCTTTGGTAGTTGAGGCTTCATAACGCACTCTTTTAGTGACACAACCTGATTCCATCATGTCTACAGCAGCTGATTCATCAACACTTTCATTTCCTCTCTTCTGCGAGAGTTTAGTTTCATCCATTACTGTAATCCTATACCACCAAGATAGAGATTGGATCATTGGATTGCTACCATTCACTTGTCCACCATGATCAGTTTTTCTTTGGTATGCACCATGCGCTATCCAATGTGAATTTTCCATCCCTTGTGTGGACCAAACTTCGATGCTTCCCTTTTCTACAAAGTATGGCCCATGTGACTCAAGGATATGCTACAACGACACATATTACACATGAGTAAAACTATGCTCAATAGTTTATATAATTCATACAATTTTAAAATATTAACTTAGTATGCACCATGTAATGTGTGATAGAGTTTTTTTCCCACGATTCCACCATGTTTTCGGAGAAGCTTTGAACAAGATCGATAAATTCTTGCTTATCTTTATTGTTAGACACCATCATGCGAAGTAAAAAATTCAATTTGTTAATACTTATCCAAACCTTAGCTTTGGCCAACCTTGTTTTTCCTCTATTATTTTGATCAAGAACTACAAAATGTAACTTTTTCCACATCGTAGTCCTATGGCACTACAAGTATACAGAGGCATAGCCACGGCGCTTTCTGATGCAAAATAGTGGCATCACTATTTGCATCGCAATTGTGACGCAAATGGCGACGGTTTTTCGACAAAAAAACGCGGGCCGAAACCCGAGCACATTATTTTGTGCGAACGAATGAAAGAGAGAGCGAAAGTGAGAGAGAAAGAGAGAGTGAACTCCATCTTGCATTTAAGAGAGAGAGGGAGAGAAAGAGAGAAAGAGGGAGAAGGAAAGCTTCTCACCGTCGCCACCGCCATTTGTGAAGAAGAGGAGGAAGTGTACAGATGGCGAAGAGGAGCCGCCTTGCGAAGAGGACCCGCCCAATCCATCCTCGGGAGAGAGAGAGAGGTTTTGTTAAAGGAAATGAGAGAGGGAGAGGAAGAGAAAAAGGAAGAAGGAACGAGAGAGAGGGAATAACCATACAACATAATAAAGAAAGAGAAAAAGAGAGAGATGGAAGGAGAGAAGAGAATGAATGGATTAAAAAAAAAGAGAGAGTGGTGGCAAGGTCGAGTGAGGTTCAGTGCAATACCATGAGACGGGAAACACTCCGACATACGTTAATTTGTGGGTGGGTGGAGACTTTATATAAGTTAATTTTGCTGAGTTACAAGAGAAGAAATCCCTTCTCAAACAATTTAAGAAAGAAAAAAAGAATTATAACAAAAACAAATTGTTTGTCATAATGTAGACCAAATGGAAAATGATGAAGGTTGTGATGTTCAAGATCGCGAGGCGTATCTTAATCAGCGTGTCCCATGTCCTTGCTCTGAATGTAAGCTCGCAATTAGACGAAAACGTCAATTGTCTATAAAATACGTATGACGCTTCAGCGAGTTTCAATCTGAGATCATTGATCAGGCGATCTTAGATTTTGAGCAAATGGTAAGAAAAGTGTATATCAATCATGCATTTTATTTGCAAGCTAATTAAATACCATATACAAAAACAGTGGTTGTGGCTGGCAGATTTTCTATACAAGGAGGTGACGTCTCGTCCCAAGGAGGAGTTCATCCTTTGCGACCAGTTAGAAGAGTTCGTGGGCGTGCAATGGATAGAGTGGTTGAGAGCCAATCCACCACTTGGAAGGTACTACCCAATCTATACCGTCAATACCAGAGGAGACAAGCAGCCTTCCAAACTTACCTATAATACTGGAGCCTGAGATGGAGGCAATGATCGATACATTGATGCCCATGGATGTCAAGACTTCTGATCTGCTTAGAGAGGAAGCATCCCTACGACTACAACAATATCCATGCATGTATCAACGATTGCATACTATTTCGAGGAGAATACGAGATTATGGAGACATGTCCAAAGTGTGGTGCTCACAAGTATCAATAGGACTTGCAAGGGCAAACCGTCCCTCAAAAAGTTCTTAGACTTTTTTCCCATATCCCCCGCACATAAAGAACATGTTTCGTACATCTGACATGGTGAGCTTGACAACATGGCATGCACAGAATAGGTCCACAGATGGAGTTTAATAAATATCAACGGATTCAGGTGCATGAAGTCACATTGACTCTACCTTCCCAGGCTTTGCCCGAGAGCCAAGGAATCTCAGGCAAATTTGCAGTGTGTGGCCTATAGTCCTTGTCAACTACAGTATCCCTCCATGGATTTTTATGAAGAAAGGACATCTCATCCTTAGCTTGCTCGTTCTCGGCCGCTACACTACAAGATATAGGCCTTATACTGATGTTAAAAGCGATGAAAATATAAATAACAAAATTTGCCCCCTTCATCACAAAAATCTTCGTTATTGACGACGCCATAGAACAATCAGTATCAGCGTCGTTATGAGTGTCGCTATTTTCGTCGATATCATGTGACGCTGATATCGACGCAAATAACGACGCTGATAACGACGCTCTGCGATGCTAATGACGATGCAAATAATGACGCATGCAGGTAAATTTGTGATGCTAATAGCGACGGTAATAGGGAAAAAAAGTTTTGTGGCAAGGCAACAAGCTGTGCCCCCTGCCACATATAGCACTGTGTGCTTTATTTAGGCCATACAAAATATTTTTTGCACTGTGTACAATGCTCGTGTAAGCAAAAAAAAGTGTACTTAAATTATAACATTGATACATGAAATGGATTTTCAGTATAAAGAATATTGCAAAAAAATAAGCAAGAAAAATAAAAGAAAAACTTACAAAGTTCTCCAGATATGTCCTGTGGCCGCCACTCCCAAGATGATGGACCACTTCGACCTCTACTCATGCCCTCGCCGCCTCGCGCTGCTGACTTCAACGTCCTAGAGAATCTATAGCCTCCGCCCTCAGTCGGCGCCAATCGTCCGCATCTAGCCACTCGGGCTTTGTAGCCCCACTCTTGAGTGCCTTGCATGCGTCTCATCGTCTGTGTGACATATATGCACGCATGCAGTTTATCATCCAGATCGTAGAAAATCTATTTGCTCTGGCTGGAACCAAAAAATCCTCATTAAAGGATGCTACTATGTAGTCCTTACTCCCCTCCGGTATGTTTTTCCAATGATGTAAGACGTTGTGCCAAAAAACTTATTGGCACAACTCTCTTATGCGAGCCATCACCCACCTCCCCCTCATCATTCATGATGATGGCTCCTGACCTATCATCAACAAGATATGCATGTCCCTCTGGAGTATGCCTAAGATGGGTCCTCTCCCACCTGCGTCCACCCTCCTGGGCATATCCAGGAGACCCTTGTACATCCGGTGTACCAACTGGGGTAGTATCTATCGGTGCAACACCCATAGGGGTGCCACCTACAGATGGCTGAGCAAAAGCTGAAGTAACTAGAGTAGACGTCCCATAGGTGTGACAAATCTTGAAAGTGATGTAACTGCAGCAAAACAACGAGAGGGAGACATCGCCTTTGTGCCTCCATAGCAACCACCTGAGCCACGCTCCCTGGAACCACCACGAGAGTGAGGAGTCACACCTATATCTCGTGCTGATTGCGGGCTCACTATCTCCATATCTCTATAGCATCCCTTTGACCCTGAAGAACTCCCTTCCTCTAGACCAAGTCTGGAGCGTCAATCTCGCCTGCTCGAAACTAAAGCATCTGATCGCGCCAAAGTAGATCTAATAGAGCGGCGTGACAATGTCCGAGATAGCTCCTGGTCTGCCATGTGTGTGAATCTCACCATCTGATCTGGAGACATGCGCGTGAAGATATCCTGCAACTCTTTATCGCTCATCCCTTGACTCATCCTGAAAAGGTCACCTGCATAAATAAAAAATGAAGTTAGCATAATCAATTTAAATCGTACAAAGCATAGTAATATAAATCCTAAAAAAAGATCTTACTTAAAATGCATATCTTATGTGCCCTTATAAGCGATTAGTCAACGAATTGAGTAAGTGGATGCTCCAAGTATGAAGTATCCTATGATTCCATGTCAATCTCCTGACACAACTCCGTATATACCGGAAGGTCGATAGACATGCCATCACAAAAGGATGAGTCCACCTTGTTCTCAAAGAATTCTTAGACTCCTATATTTCCATCATTGTTAGCTGATGCTGGCTCCTCTACATGCTCCAAGCTTTTGGTAGCCTCCACCCCTTGCAATATCGACCCCTCTATTTGCATATTGTCCTCATTTATGCTCCGAACATCATTTTGATCATATACTCTCTTACTTCGGGGAGCTGAAGGTATAACATACCACCATCGAGGTTGTCGAGGGTTTGGATAGAAGATTACCTATTCACAAACACCTACAAGAGAGATTAAAATATTGTGACATGTACCATGTCGTAATATAATTAACAAACAAATGAGTTCATGCATCTGTTCACACTAGGCTGGCAACACAAAGGTATCACACAAATCTGTCCATTTTTTTTTGGAATCTATTTTGAGAAATCAAGATGGACCTCGTTGAACTGTTGCTCCAGTTCCTCAAGTACCACTTTGAACCACTACACATCGAATAGTATCATGGAGAAGCTACGATAATCCACCGTAACAATACTTTGCAAGTTCCCAAAATACTCCATCTCATCTCTATAACCATGTTTGGATCTGTTGCTCGTCGTCACCTCTCTTGCTCCAACCTTGCCATGATACTACAATCCATTGTGGAGCGGATTTTGTCAATACACTCCACGCGAAAATGTCGTCCGTGCGAGCACACTGCACTATATATTTTGTACTGTACATTGAAACACTCAAATAAGTTGTCGCATATAAAATATAGATATGATAAATCCTAAACACGTCATCACCTTTGGACTACATCCCCTCGAGAATTCCATCTCCTCATCAAGTGAGACCTCCGCTCCTTCGTGAGACGCTGCATTCAAAGCTCCACGTAACCATCGCGTTGACATAAACCCCGCATCTTCTCTATGCCCTCGGGATATCGAATTGGTCGATGGTGCATACTACGTCGAAATTAAAATCACACTTGCTCTCGATCTTGCCTAGCAATCTGGTACCTGGCGAGCCACGTCTCCATAGAGGCATGGTGCAACATACAAAAGCGATTCACCTTCTCCTCCATTGCAGCATCCATTATTTTTTCTACCCCATTTCCAACCACAACATCTCCGGTCAGTCTATCATCGTCCTTCAACGACCATAGCATTTTGTTGTCTGGATCCACCGTTGGTAGCCATTGTGAAATATGCACTAGCACCTCAGATACCAAGCAACCTTTAGCCATGCTACCTTTTAGCCGAGCTCGTTGTCGCACAAAGCCTTTTAGGGTTTTCATGAAGTGCTCCAAGAAGAACATCCATCGCATATGGACATGTCCAACAATCTCCACTTCATCTACAAGATGCACAAGAAGGTGGATTTGTATCGTGAGCATGCTAATAGGTAGGTATTTCTCAAAGAGACAGACCATCTCCACTACTCCTCGCGTCACGGATTCAATAGAGGACATCTTAATCTCCTTCTGTGAGATCCATTGCACCAAAGTTGACAACCTGTAAATGGCCTCGCATATTTCTGGAGTAACGCATCCTGCAATCGCGATCGGTAGTACAAACTGCCACAAATGAGAAAGCATTATGAACAATGGCTACACTCCAAATAGCAAAATTCGCACACCAATTAGAATCCATTCGTAGTACAAGCTTGACATATCTTATGCTAGTCATGGGATTTTAGCCCTGATAATTGGTCATCTTTAGAAAATGCAGACCTGAGAGAACGTATTATAGCTGTTGGAGTGTAAATAGACTTGACTAATTGCTTAACAATGCGCTCTTCTTAAGTGGACAAAACCCAAGGAGTGCGAGGTAGCTGCACGCGGCCATCAACACTCGATTGTGGCCAAAGCACCTCCATCTTGCCTACCTCCTTCAAATCCATTCGTATCCCTATAGTGTCTCTCTTTCCTGTGATGTGGTCCCATGGCAAGTTGCCCACATTCTTGAAAATATGCATGGGATCCAACAAGTGGTTGATCTGTAAGTGGGTTCAATATGGAAACTCGTAGAAAACTGAGAACCATCGCATTCCATTTGGATGTGACTCCGTGTGGACCATTTTCCAGCTCGTACCAGCTTGTGGCATTTATATGTGTTGGAGGTTGTCCAAGAAAACCTTCCCTGAGTTCATGACCCTCTGGCAAGAAAGCGGTGTGTTCTTGATATACCATCATCTTCATGGTTCATGACCTTTGGGAGTCTAACTGTGGCTTGCACAATGGACATGCATGATAGCCTGAGGTAACCAGACCTCTTCCAACACCTCTATCCAGTGCATACAAACTTGAACGAGATAAAATATAGATATTGCCAACGAGAATGGAAGCCTATTTACTTGAGCACTCTCCGAATCCCGGAAAGTCATGCATTGTCCACATGAGAATGGCTCGAATATTGGCGAACTATCGACCATCGCGCTTGCTCATATCTTATACGGTGACCTCCTTCTCCCACAAAATCTTAACCTCATTGACTAATGGACGAAGATACACGTCCATATTTTTGACTTTGTAGTGGCCGGGGACGAGTAATCTAAGGATGAGATGTCCTTTCTTTGTAGGAAGCCATGGAGGGATATTGTAGTTGACAAGACTATAGGCCACACACTGTAAGAAGTTGAGCGTAGTTCTCTGGCAAGGCCGGGGAAGGTATAGTCAATGTGGTTCCATGTGGGTGAATCTGCTGATATTCATTGAACTCCATCTGTGGACCTATTCTGTGCATGCCACATTGTCAAGCTCGCCATGCGGACGTACAAAACATGTGGTTTATGCAGGGGATAAGCGAAAAGTGTCTAAGAACTTTTGAGGGATGGTTTGTCCTTGCAAGTCCTTTCGATACTTGTGAGCACCACACTTTGAACATGCCTCCATAGTCTCGTATTGTCCTCGAAATAGTATGCAATCGTTGATACATGCATGGATGCTGTTGTAGTCCATGCCAAGCTTTCGTAAAACATGTCGTGCATCATCACGAGACTCAAGCATGGTATTTGCAGGTGATAATATATGATATTTCAGTAACTTGAAAAAAAATCATAAAACACCTTAAAAAAGCACAAATGTTTTAAATGATAGTGTCGACGAAGCGCACGTACAAGGTACCTGAACAACTCGGTCACACTCGCATCGCTCCACCCGTATTTTACTTGCACACTTAGGAGTGCAAGCAGTGTCTTCAGGCGAGATACTCGGCACCCATCATATAATGGTATGGATGCTTCCTCTCTAAGCAGATCAGAAGTCTCGACATCCATGGGAATCAATGCATCGATCATTGCCTCTATCTCAGACTCCAAGATTGTAGGTAGGTTTGGAAGGCTGCATGTCTCCTTTGGTATTAGTGGTATAGATTGGATAGTACCTTCCAAGTGGTGGATTGGCTCAGGCACTCCATCCATCGCATGCGCATGAACTCTTCTAATTGGCCGCAAAGGGTGCACTCCTCCTTGGGACGAGACGTCACCTCCCTGGATAGAAAATTTTCCAGCCACACCCAATCTTCTTGTATATGGTATTTAATTAGCTTGTGAATACAATGCATAATTGATATTAACTTTTCTTACCATTTGCTGAAAATCCAAGATCACCTAATCAATGATCTTAGATTAAAACTCGTCAAAGTGTTGTACGTGTTCTATAGATAATCGACGTTTTCGTCTAATTTTTAGCTTGCATTGAGAGCAAGGACATGGGACACGCTGATTAAGATACACCTCGCGATCTTGAACAACAAGATCTTTATCGTTTTCCATTTTGTCTACGTTACGACAAACAATTTTTTTTTGTTATCATCCTTCTTTCTTTCTTAAATTGTTTGAGAAGGGATTTCTTCTCTTATAACTCAGCAAAAATTAACGTATGTAAAGTCTCCACCCACACACCCACAGATTAACATATATATGTCGGAGTGTTTCCTGTCTCGTGGTGTTGCACCGGACCTCGCCACCACTCTCTCTTTGTTTTTTATCCATTCATTATCTCCTTTCCTTCCATCTCTCTCTCTTTTTCTCTTTCTTTATTATGCTGTATGTTTATTTCCTCTCTCTTGTTCCTTCTTCTTTTTTCTCTTCCTCCCCCTCTCATTTTCTTTAACGATCACGGCTACGACTACGATGAAGACCACGACCACGACCACAACTACGACTATGACTACGACTAGGATCACGATCACGACCATGACCACAACCACGACCACGACCACATCCACGACCAGGACTATGATTACGACGACCAGGACCACGACTACGACTACGACTACGACCACGACCATGACCACGACCACAACCACAATGATGACCACGACCACGACCACGACTACAACTATGACTACGACTACGACGACCAGGACCATGACTACAACTACGACCATGACCACGACCTCGACCATGATCACAAATACGTACCACTACCACTACTATGACTACGATCACTATAATAAACAAGAAAAGAAGAAAAAAAAAACAATAACAATAACAACAACAACTACTACTACTACAATAAACAAGAAAAGAAGAAAAAACTACTACTATACCACTACTACTACAACAAAAAACAAGAAAACTAAACAACAATAAACAAGAAAAGAAAAAAAACTTGCCTCATTGACACCCATTAAAGTAGATGGTGTATAGTACTTGCTTCTGTTAGATATGCTGCAATACTTGGAAATGAAGGAAGGAGAGTTGTTTTTGGTCCTAGTCAGGGATTCGATGGAAGACTTGATCAATTATGATTACATGGATATGCATATCCGATGATGGCAGAGATTGGAAGATATGAAAGCACAAGCTTAGATACAGTGAATGCCATCATCGCAGCATGGGAGTAGACTACCCCGGTTAAAGAAGATTACCTTGTGCTAGATATTGAATTTGACACACTACAACATGATCTGTTCGAACCAAGGCCCTAGCTTCCTACCAAGGAGTTTGTAGATCCCTCTGTCCAAAGAGGTACCTCATTGACACACAAAGAAATGAAGATAGAAGATAATCTTGAGAAGGTAAGATTTCTAACTACCATATATTTATATGCGACAAAACTTGATGGTAGGGTGCATTGAGTCCTTCAAAGTCCACAGTGAAATGTTGGCAAAAAATGATACCTATAGTTGTCATGTCTAAAGTCTCGCGTTTGGGGCCACTTTCTAGCCAAGATTTCAGCGTGGACTCTAGGGGACCCTATGCACCCTATCGTCAAGTTTTGTCACTTTGTAATAACTCTAGATTAGTTTCTAGTTATATTACTTGATTTGACATTGTCATTCATGACATATTGTATATAAATGAGTTTGCATCAAGGCAAGGAGGAGTTCGGCATGTGGATTGATGGAAGGATTCAGCTTTGAAGGAGTATATTGGCAACCTTGTTGTAGACTTAGTGGTCTTCCATAAGAAGTGTTCACCACAAGGGTAGAGAACAATCATGAAAATTTGAGCTTTGACCAAGTTTGGACCTTTTCGAGCGATACTTGTGACATCTAGCTTAGAGAAGGTTCTGCTAGTCAAGTGATCAAAGTTTTTTTACTTATTTGACCAAATGCGTGGTGAAGCAATGTGTGTCTTGCTACATTAGGTGACCTTGCTAAAGTATCAGATCTGCTTCTCCTAGAGAAAGAGTTGAAGGGGGAGTGTCTACTTTTTGAAGCAAAGAAGGATCTTCTATTTTCATCGAAAGCTGGCCCCTCTTCTCCACCGATGAAAAAGCCAAGGAACGAATGAGAGTTTTTGTTGACTATTGGCTTTTTGTATATGCCATCACTATCAGCCATCATCACATGTATTTTTCTTAATGAATATAATATAATATACTTTGTTCCTATAAATTAATATTTATTGAAGAAATGTGTGCTTCGTGTAAGTATGACGATAATGTGTGGTATGTGAATGACGCATTCGTATATGCTAATATAATCCAATTTAATTATGTCAACACATAATATTGCACTAGCAATTGTGGATAGGCAATAACATAACTCATATCCGTACGTATTACTACTTTTGATGTAGGTGTACATTAAACAAAAATTAAGAGTCGTGTGTTTCAAGAAACAAAACAACTTTACTAAATTATTTGAATTTAGTATATATCACATGAGATATTATATATATGTATAAATATTCCAATTTGGCACATTATAGAAAATGTTTTAGCCTTCCAAGATGCTATGGTGCTATAACACTCATTACAAAACCTTATATCATTAATCTCATAACCTATGGAGGAGTCCCCTTTCCGTGTCGAAGCTGAACGATAAACTTCATGTTTTTATCTGTGATTGAGGCATGCTTTGCATGGATGATTGATAGCTCTCTATCATCAAACAAGTCAACGAGAAACCCCTCTGTTACGATTTGCAGGGCCTCCATAGCTGCAAGAGTCGACTTTCTTGCTAGTAGGCCATCGCACACTCGCGCCCAAAATCTTCCCATCCCGTTCAGCCCCAACTCTTGCATAACTTCCCGAAAAACCTTATGAAAAGATCTTTTTGGGATGAGAAGCTCGTATCTGCATTGGATTCTCCTTGTCTCTTTGAAGGGCAACAGTGCTCCGTTTCCATCTCCTCTTCTTATGTGGTGGTCATTGTGCTCTATGGGGAGCATCTGATTACTGCACTAGAGGAGGCTCCACCTTGTGCTCTAGGTGGCAGGCCTTGGTGTGAGGCCTTTGCCTAGCCGAAATGATAACATGCTTGCTTGGTGGGTGCCATGCAAGCTTCAGGAGGGCAAGATCGAGAAGAGATAGAGGTTAGGGATATGAGAATGAAAGAAGCAAAGAAAGCAGGATGTGAAAATGAGAAGAATAATGAACTTTTAACCCATTTAAACCCAAAAATTGAGTTAATGCAGCTTCATACGCAATGTCCATCGTGTGATTGTAAATCCATAATCTTTTATTGAAATGTGATGATACTCCACACACGCACTCATTAGGTGGCTAAGAGCCATGCCAGACTTTGAACCAAGGATTTACAGGCTTTTTTTTCACTTTTTTTTTTTGGAATCTTGGCCATCTAATGAGTGCCTATGTGAAGTTTTGTCACGTTCGGATATAGTTTAGTATTTTAAAAATTATCCCACACTAAAATTATGAATGGATTGGTAATTGAGAAATCAACATCGTGACTACTAGCCCTTGGAAACTTCGCACCACATAGACTATATACAAAGGCATCAGGAGTGAAGTATGCAACAAGAATTTGTAAATTTTTGCATGTTTTTCCTATTGAACTTGACACTGCTAGAAAAAACTGTAAGTAAGAGTTGAAAATATAGCGAAGATGCATAGTCAAAGTTGAGAGAGAAGGATAAGAGTAAAAATTTAACTCATATTCTAAGGGTGCGTACAATAGTTTTGCACTAGGACATAGTCCTGTGTTCTATGCATGAGGAGAACACTATACCAAAAAAGATAACACGACAAATTGTGTTCATTCCATTGGAATGAATGCATCCTTCACTACTTGAAGATTTCTTACAAGTTGGAAGTCCTTGGGAGTTATAGTGATACGCTTCGCATGTATTGCACAATGCTGAGCATCAATCATCAACTAAACTAAAAAGGCCTCTATAGCATAGTATAGGGCATGAAGATATTCATTTGTGAAGTGATCACGTCTATCCTGACCTTATGCCGAAGACCACCTCTTGCTTTTTGTGTGGTAGAGGTCTTGCATAATCGCACAAACAAGTCTCGAGAAGCTCACATTCGGAAAGATAAGATCAAAAGAGCATTGATACCTTCTAATTTTGCTTAGGGCCATTGTACCTGGCTTCCACTTTCGTTTCTTGTGGGGATGCTGAGGAGGACCCTTGTGAGGGCAGCATGAGGAAGCTAGGTTAGGTTGAGAAGTGCTATTAGATACTCCAAGGGGCTGAACATGATATGGAGCTTTGAGCAGAAGCTTATTTGTAATTACCTTAGGCCTAGCCATCCTTCCTGCACAAGAGATGTGAGAACTCAATGAATAAGATAGAAAGTGAAACCCTCTTTTATATAACCCTGAATGGTAAGACTCATTCATATAAATGCACACTCCCTCTTTCTCTCTTAAATCATGAATTGCATTCACATTGAACACATTGTTTATCTTATTATCTTAGCTCTCTTCGAACCCATTTGCAACCTTGTCAAAGCCTTGTTTCTAGCCACTTGGCATGGTTTTCTTTAGTACTTGAGGCATCATAACGCACTCTTTTAGTGACACAACGTGATTCCATCATGTCTATAGCAGCTGATTCATAAACACTTTTATTTTCTCTTTTTTGTGAGAGTTTATTTTCATCCACTACTATAATCCTATACCACCAAGATAGAGATTGGACCATTCACATGTCCACCATGATCGGTTTTTCTTTGGTATGCACCATGCGCTATCCAATGTGAATTTTCCATCCCTTGTGTGGACCAAACTTCGATGGTTTCCTTTTCTGCAAAGTATGGCCCATGTGACTCAAGGATATGCTACAAAGACACATATCACACATGAGTAAAACTATGCTCAATAGTTTATATAATTCATACAATTTTAAAATATTAACTTAGTACGCACCATGTAATGTGTGATAGAGCTTTTTTCCCACGATTCCACCATGTTTTCTTAGAAGCTTTGCACAACATCGATAAATTCTTGCTTATCTTTATTGTTAAACACCATCATGCGAAGTAAAAAAGTCAATTTGTTAATACTTATCCAAATCTTAGCTTTGGCCAACCTTGTTTTTCCTCTACTACTTTGATCAAGAACTACAAAATGCAACTTTTTCCACATCGTAGTCCTGTGGCACTACAAGGATACAAAGGCATAGACATGGCACTTTCTGATGCAAAATAGTGGCATCGCTATTTGCGTCGCAATTGTGACACAAATAGCGACGGTTTTTAGACAAAAAAACGCGGGCCGAAACCCAAACGCATTATTTTGCGTGAACGAATGAAAGAGAGAGCGAGAGGGAGAGAGAAAGGAACAGTGAACTCCACGTTGCATTTGAGAGGGAGAGGGAGAGAAAGAGAGAAAGAGGGAGAAGGAAATCTCCTCACCATCGCCACCGCCATTTGCAAAGAAGAGGAGGAAGTGTACGGAGAGCGAAGAGGAGCCGCCGAATCCATCCTCGGGCCTTTGCAGTGAGTACATTGCTCCTTTTTGCTTTGTTTTTGTTTTTTCTCCTTTTCTTTTACTTGTTTTTGTTAAAAATCATGTGTATTGAGAGAGAAAGAGAGGAAATGAGAGAGGGAGAGAAAGAGAGAAAATGAAAGAAGGAACCAGAAAGAGAGGGACAAAACATTAAACATAATAGGGAAAGAGAGAAAGAGAGAGAGAGGGAGGAGAGGGAGGGACGAATGGAGGGAGAGAGGGAGGGAGGGAGAGGTTATTGTTATTGTTGCTATTTTATTTCTTCTTTTATTTTTTTCTTGTTTGTTATTGTTGTGGTAGTGGTAGTAGCGGTAGTGGTAGTTGTTGTTTAATTTCTTATTTTCTTGTTTGTTGTTATTGTGGTAGTCGTAGTAGTAGTGGTGGTAGTGGTAGTGATAGTAGTAGTAGTTATTGTTTAATTTCTTCTTTTCTTATTTTTTGTTGTTATTCTACTTAGTCATAGTCGTCGTAGTCATGATTGTAGTAGTAGTATTAGTAGTAGTAATAGTAGTTTTCTTGTTTGTTGTTGTTGTGGTAGTAGTAGTTTTTTTTCTTTTCTTGTTTATTGTTGTTTAGTTTTCTTGTTTGTTGTTGTAGTAGTAGTAGTAGTTTTTTTTCTTTTCTTGTTTATTGTTGTTTAGTTTTCTTTTTTGTTGTTGTTGTAGTAGTAGTAGTTTTTTCTTCTTTTCTTGTTTGTTGTTATTGTAGTAGTAGTAGTAGTTCTTGTTGTTTTTGTTGTTGTTTTTTCTTCTTTTCTTGTTTATTGTAGTAGTAGTGGTTTGTTGTTTTGATAGTCATACTCGTAATCGTAGTCATCATAGTAGCAGTAGCAGTAGCAGTAGCAGTGGTAGTGGTTTTCTTGTTCACTGTTGTTGTTGTTGTTGTTGTTGTTATTATAGTAGTAGTTTTTTTCTTTTCTTGTTTATTGTTGTTTAGTTTTTTTGTTTGTTGTTGTTGTTGTAGTAGTGGTAGTAGTAGTAGTTTTTTTTCTTTTATTTTTGTAGTAGTAGTAGTAGTAGTAGTAGTAGTTGTTGTTTTTTTTCTTCTTTTCTTGTTTATTGTAGTGGTAGTGGTAGTGGTAGTGGTAATAGTAGAGAGAGAGAGAGATGTTTTTTTAAAGGAAATTAGTAGTAGAGAGAGAGAGATGTTTTGTTAAAGGAAATTGGTAGTACAGAGAAAGAGAGAGAGAGATGTTTTGTTAAATGAAATGAGAGAGGGAGAGGAAGAGAAAAAGGAAGAAGGAACGAGAGAGAGAGGAAATAACCATACAACATAATAAAGAAAGAGAAAAAGAGAGAGATGGAAGGAGAGAAGAGAATGAATGGATAAAAAACAAAGAGAGAGTGGTGGCGAGGTCCAATGAGGTCCGATGCAATACTACGAGACGGGAAACACTCCCTGACATACGTATATTTGTGGGTGGGTGCAGACTTTATGTACATTAATTTTGCTGAGTTACAAGAGAAGAAATCCATTCTCAAACAATTTAAGAAAGAAAAAAAGAATGATAACAAAAACAAATTGTTTGTCATAATGTAGACCAAATGAAAAATGATGAAGGTTGTGATGTTCAAGATCGCGAGGCGTATCTTAATCAGCATGTTCCATGTCCTTGCTCTCAATGTAAGCTTGCAATTAGACGAAAACGTCGATTATATATACAATCTGAGATCATTGATCACGCAATCTCAGATTTTGAGTAAATGGTAAGAAAAGTGTATATCAATCATGCATTGTATTTGCAAGCTAATTGAATACCATATACAAAAACATTGGTTGTGGCTGGTAAATTTTCTATATAGGGAGGTGACATCTCGTCCCAAGGAGGAGTGTATCCTTTGCAGCTAGTTAGAAGAGTTCATGGGCGTGCGATAGATAGAGTTCTTGGGAGCCAATCCACCACTTGGAAGATACTACCCAATCTATACCGTTAATACCAGAGGAGACAGGCAGCCTTCCAAACTTACCTACAATTTTGGAGCCTGATATGGAGGCAATGATCGATGCATTGATGCCCATGGATTTCAAGACCCTTGTGTGGACCAAACTTCGATGCTTCCCTTTTTTGCAAAGTATGGCCCATGTGAATCAAGGATATGCTACAAAGAAACATATCATACATGAGTAAAAGTATGCTCAATAGTTTATATAATTCATACAATTTTAAAATATTAAATTAGTACGCACCATGTAATGTGTGATAGAGCTTTTTTCCCACGATTCCACCATGTTTTCGTAGAAGCTTTGCACAACATCAATAAATTCTTGCTTATCTTTATTGTTAAACACCATCATGCGAAGTAAGAAAGTCAATTTGTTAATACTTATCCAAACCTTAGCTTTGGCCAACCTTGCTTTTCCTCTATTACTTTGATCAAGAACTACAAAATGCAACTTTTTCCACATTGTAGTCCTGTGGTACTACAAGGATACAGAGGCATAGCCACGGTGCTTTCTGATGCAAAATAGTGGCGTCACTATTTGCATCGCAATTGTGACGCAAATAGCGACAGTGTTTAGACAAAAAAATGCGGGCCAAACCCGAATGCATTATTTTGTGCAAACAAACGAAAGAGAGAGTGAAAGGAGAGAGAAAGGGAGAGCGAACTCCATCTTGCATTTGAGAGGGAGAGGGAGAGGGAGAGAAAGAGGGAGAAGGAAGGCTTCTCACCGTCGCTACCGCCATTTGCGAAGAAGAGGAGGAAGTATACGGAGGGCAAAGAGGAGCCGCCTCGCGAAGAGGAGCCACCGAATCCATCCTCGGGTCTTTGCGGTGAGTTCATTATTCCTTTTTTCTTTGTTTTTCTTAAATATCATTTTCTTTTACTTGTTTTTGTTAAAAAACATGTATATTGAGAGAGAAAGAGAGGAAATGAGAGAGGGAGAGGAAGAGAGAAAAGGAAAGAAGGAACGAGAAAGAGAGGGAGAAAGCATTAAACATAATAGGAAAAGAGAGAAAGAGAGGGAGAGGGAGGGAGGAAAGGAGGGAGAGAGAGAGGGAGGGAGAGGTTGTTGTTATTGTTTTTGTTTTTTTTGTTTTTTTCTTTTTTTCTTGTTTGTTATTATTGTGGTAGTGGTAGTGGTAGTGGTAGTGGTAGTGGTGTCGGAGGGGTTTTTAACGAAAGGTCGAATCCATCGGGGATCTGAAGTAGAAGGAAGTAGAGATAGGAGATGGAAGAGAAGATAGAGAATATCCAAGTGGTAAACATGACAAAAACAAATCACAATGAATTGAATCAATATGTACTGAAAGAACCTGGAATCTTTGCACTACTCAGAAGCAATCTCAAGACATTAGTTCTCCTGGAGCTCCTTCGTAGACAAAAAATGTGGATCAGAAAAATCAGCTCTTTGTTTGCTACCCGGAACCCAAATTTGATGGCTCCGTTGGCTCCGAAAGGGGGTAAAACTCTAGGAAGCTTGAACGCCTGGTCACGGATCTCCTAGATCACTTCTTCTTCTTCCTTTAGTTCAATCTGCAGTTTTCAGCCTGTTTACAACGATCGCGACGTGCGCGATTTCGTCAATCTGTCTTTTTTATGAAAAATCTCCTAATTGGCTGAAAAAGCAACTAGCTTTTTGCATGCCATCCTAATCTAGAAGTTTTTTCTAAAATTTTCAGACTTTTATAATAAATAATATAAAAAATAGACTAAAAGTATCCAAAAATCTAGTATTTTTGGATAATCCATGCAACTCACACTAGTACTAATGGCTCAGATCACATTGACTCTCTAGATCAATAGAGAAGTCAGATGATGATGTATTCCATACTTTTTCACACAGTGTCCTTATAACATCACGACATCCACCCCCTCTCAACCTGCACATCCTCTGGTATGTGCCAAAATCTTAGTTGTCACGATATTCTGAGTCCTCCTCATACTCTACAACCATATCCTTTGCTTCTTCATCTTCCATATCTTCTTGGCTAACCCTTGTTTCATGGCCATTATTTTCTTCCAATTCTAGCAACTCATAGATAGTAGATTCTTGCCTTTTGAATAATTTTATTCCTTTCCCTACTTTACCGGAAGTTTTATGGCTATCCCATCCAGCTCATTTAATGCATAAGTAGCATTATCAAACACCTTTCTTACCACATAGGGTCCAAACCATCTTTTGGAAACTTTACGCATGGCACTATGCTGGTTATCTAAACTACTATCATAAACCAATACCCAATCCCCATCTTTTATGGTTCTTGGTCTCAGTCTATGTCTTTTGTCAAACCTTTGCTTGTTCTATATCCTTGCTGCCCTTAACTTTGTAGTTGCTGCCTCTATGTCTTCTAACTTTCTTTCCAACTGTCTAATGCGTAAGGCCAACAATTCCTCTCGATTCCTATAGCAACACCTTGCATTTCTAAATTCACTCTTGCAACATCATTTTCAACCATAAGAAAGCCATATTCTTCCTCCTCATCCATCATCCCATCTTCATTCTCATAGCGTGCTTGAGGTAACATGTCTACCACTGGGTTCTCTCTTCCTGCAATATGCTGAAATTCAGGGTTCAAAGATTTGATGTATGGAATCCATCGGAGCATAGCAATGTCTGGGGTAGCACAACTAGTAATCATACCCAATATCGGCAAAAAATTAGGGCAAACAATCAGTCTCAATGACTACATGAGCACCCATAAAATACTCTTTATCACATTTAAGGGCTGTCACAATTTCCCATAATTCTCTTTTTACCTGTGGATATCTTCTGTGTCGTTCAGTTAATACTTTTGCACCAAATTGTATTGCATATCTTTGCCCTTCCTCATCATCTTTCCCAATTGCCTATCCAATCCCGATTGGGCTTGTATCAACACTAATAATGATAGGCTTTCCATGTAAATAGTCAGCCTTTCTCAACGTAGGAGCAGATTTTAAGAGTTGCTTCAATCTCTTCATTGCTTTTTTATGCTTCCTTTCCCAATGAAATTTTTGTCCTTTCCTTAGAAGCTGATAAAGAGCATCGGCTACATGTGTAAAGTGAGGAATCCATATCAAATAGAACACACATGCACCCAAGAATCTACACACCTCTGATACATTCGTGCATACATCTCGCATTCTATCAATCCCATCTATTTTTGCTAGTGATGGCCTTCGCCCATAAGGCCCACACATATGCCCAACAATCAAAACCTCTTCAACTCGAAAAATAGACTTTTGTCCAGAAAGAGTTAAATGCACCTCTTCTAGACGTGTCAAAATCCTCTCACAATCCACAATATGATCTACAACAAACTATCTGTATCCATGAGCATCCATCTCTTCATTCTTTTCATCCACTACACACCCTTTGATTGGAACATCATCCAAGAATGGCATAGTCAATTGTGGTGTAAAATCCCTGAGTACCCTATTCATAGCATTTGTCATGGTGTGCCACTGAGTTTGTTGCACCCTGTGGGAGAGTACACATCCGCACTAACCCCAAAGGAGACTTCATGGTTGTGATATCCCTGCTTTCAATTGCAAGCTGAAACTGATCATAACCGGAGTAAAGATCACCCAAAGAATAGATCGCTCTGCCTACAAAAGCCTCTGCAAATTCATCAACCACATGACCTGCACCCACATTTCTTATGGTCACTTTATTGACAGATTGCATGTCTTGAATAAATCTCAAAGCCCCATTCTTTTTGGGCATAGTAAACCAACGATTTGAGTACGGGGCTGAAGAAGGCTCCAAGATCTTCATGGAAATCTTTTCATTTAGCAAATTCATCAACTTTGGCAAGTAAGCTTTAAGCACTGGAATATGCCTGAAGTTCCATGGTACATGTGGCACAGTAAATATGACCATAGGAGAGACAACATTTGGATCCACACAACCTATTTCACTTGGTTGAAATGCAAATGCCTTTCCATGTCTGGCCAACATCTACATAAAACAGTTTCTCTCAACAGGCAAAAGAAACCCTTCTGCACTAACTTTCAATTCCTGTAATGTTTCAGATGTAAACTGATGACCTATATCTTTAGGATCCCGTAAGCTTGGCTTCCTTGACACTTTTCCATACATACCCTCACTCTGTGGTGGAAGTGGCAAAGCAATTGGTGTCACCTTTTTGTCAATTGTCTTATACTTTGTCTCCACAAGTGCTTTAGCCCATTGTAATCCTTCCTACTTAGCAAACAGTGCTATAACATCATACATATCCAAAGAACATACTGACAACATCTATTTTCAGCCTCATTTTCTGCATGTATAGTTGCTGAAATTTCAGCCATAGTGTCGGTAATATTCAGCCCATAAAAGATGCCTAAAATGCCATCATTTTCAGCTAACAACTCCAATGCTCTCAGTTTCTTAATAGCCCGTTTCATAGATATGCGTTCAGCCCTACACATTGCTTCTATAGGCTTAAACCAACATGAATTGTTTGTTGTAAACTGAGAATTACCAATAGTAAATACATGCTTCATTTCATCAAGAGGCGAGTACACCCTCTAAACAGCACTACTGTAGCCCTGCATTACAGCAGTGCTTAATGAAAATCCAGGTCTTTGAATTCCCTTGCATTTGGAACCAAAGGAGACTCTCGAAGCGTATCACGATTTCTAGGATGATTAACAAAAACAGTAAGAAATCGGACTGCTTTCCTCCCATCTTTGCTTCTGACTCTTGGATAAGCAGAACCATCATCAAGTATCTTTGTTTCCATACGCACTCTTGTAATATAGGGCTGTCCCAAAATCACTACATATGAGGAATTATCTTGCACAAAGAAGTGTTGCTCTTCCTCTACATCACCAATTGTCACTTTTACATTAGGACATGCAGCATAGAGCTCCCCTGAAGAATTATTTGCAGCCCTCATACGCCAACCATGATTAGTGTCCATAGGCCATGCACCATTTTTATACAATCCCTGCTCAATGACATTTATCTCAGACCCATGGTCAAGTAAAGCAACACAAGGAGTTTCACATTCCCCTATTTTCACGACCGTTTCAGTGGTAGCTCTAGCCCAATGATTTCTTGTGTAGTGACTGCGATGAATAAATCCTAGAGTCTCTTCTCCATATTGTTGCATTTGCCTTACTCCACCATGCATATTGCTACAAGAAAATTCATTTTCAACCACTTTCTTCTCTTTTCCACATGATGTCCATTGCTTAGTAGCATCCTGCATAGACAATCATGTACTTACTTCATGCTCATATTCAGCCTGAATACCCAACAAACCAGTTTCCTCTTCAAATTGCAGCAATGCTTTAGTGGTATCACCAAGAAATTGACGCTTCCTTTTAATTATGTCAATGATCTCATCATGAAATTCTCTCTTGGCAATGCCAAGCACCTCTCCCAAGGTAAATTCCACTCGACTGTTTAAGATCCGTTCTTCAAGAACCTTCTTAAGATCTATGGCTATCTCAATGTCAGATTGCAACTTATATCTTGGCTGCTTGCCCTTCTTTTTGCTGTCTTGTTTATTATTATGTTTTTGCTTCTGGCTGACCTCTTCCATAACATGCTCGGGAGGTGGCTGATTTGCAGCTTTAGGGTGATCCATATTTCTTTTTGTCATTTTTTTAGATGTCCCTGCAATATCTTCATCTCTTTTCATTTTTCTTCCACAATTACATTCGTGTTTTGTACCTTTGCTAAATATGCATACACTAAATATGCATCTATCGGTGATTCCCAACCAGTTTTGCCATGAATATCTTGCCCTGCATGAGACATTTCACTATCAGTGACCTTTCTCTTTTTAGCTGCATGTAAAGCATGTGTCCTTATTTCACCCTTTGGACCACCCATCACTTGGCCATGCATTCTATCCAATTGTAGACCAAAAGTAGAAGCATGTACTATCGCATAAGCATTTCGGACAGCCAAGTCTTCCAACAACTTCTACATACCTCCCTTTCCAAAATTCAAAGCAAGAGGCAATCGCATTTCTTACGCATGGATCTTGCCATCTTTCCAAAAGATAAGCTGTCGTGCGAAGGCCTCCTAATAGGTAGCACAATCCTTTCTCTCGTGCTGCAAACTGTCACACCACATATATCTTTTTCCAAGCTTAGGGGCTGCTGCCTGTCCCCTTTCCTCTTATTCCTTTTCATCCAATTTTGCAACCTTCAATTGAAGATCCTGCATCCCTTTGACCAATTCATCTAAGACATCTTCCCTAACAGAGGGAAGAATAGCAGGTATAGCCATAGGGTTAGCCACAGAAGCGGGTGGCTTACTGGATACTTCAACTGTCTTACCCATAACAATGGGCAAGCTAGAGACATGCAATCTTTCTTTTCTTCTATGCTTCTTCACAAGCGCAGTAACAGCTTCCTTGACATGTCTTCACTCTATTTTCAAACATGTCTCTGTAGTCTGATCCTTCAACAAATCATCAAGCTTCTCTTGAAGCTCAGGATCAGCTGCCTGTAGAAACAATTCAATTTTCTAACATGCAAGAGCTTGCTGTTCTGCAAGATCCAACTGCTCAAATCTACTTTCAAATTCTCTTAACAATTCTGTAGCCACAATACCCTTATTGGGTTATAACCCACTCCTGAAAAGTTTTGCGCGTAATCAAACTGGTGTCCTCATTGTAAAATTCTTCCCTGAGTGTCTTCTTGAAGGCTACCCAGTCTGCATCCTACAAGTATAATTCAGTAATCCATGCTTTTAGTTCATGAACACTAACACATACAAAATACCGACTCCATGTAGATTGAGTCCATGCTCAACTGCTTGCAAAGCATTCATCACAACACTTTCCGTTTGAGTTGAAGCTTGCATCACCTGTTGTTGTTGTTGTACCTACATAAGCATATTGTAATGCCCCCCCATGCTTCCCCTGTGCCCCCCCCATAGGAACTCCCCCCCTTAATGGGGGAAATTTCTTTTATTAATTTTAGTGCAATTTTTTAATCTCTCCCCCTGCCGTGAGCATGGCAGGGAGAGAGAGAGAGAGAGAGAGGGAGTGAAGTAAATGGAGGGCATGCAGCCCCCTAGGTGGGAGGGGTGGCGGCCATGCCACCCTTCCTCCCCCTCCTATAAAGGGGATGCTCCCCCCTCCCTACGGACATACGCTGCGCCCCCCCTTCGACCTCTGTTGCAAGCTTCCCCCCTCCCTCGATGATAGGTGTCCCTACTACGCCTTCAGCAAGTTTCCCCCCGTCAATACGCTAGCTCCTCCCCTGCTCTACCAGGCCACCACGACACCCCCTGCCCTCGTAATTTCAGTGCTCAGCCTGACCGTGAGAGAGAGAGAGGAGAAGAAGAAGGAGAAGGAGAGAGAGAGAGGAGAAAAAGAAGGAGAAGAAGAGGGAGAGAGAGGAGATGAAGAAGAAGGAGAAGAAGAGGAAGAGAGAGGAGAAGAAGAAGAATGGGAAGAGGGAGAGAGAGGAGAAGAAAAAGAAGGAGAAGAGTGAGAGAGAGAGGAGAAGAAGAAGGAGGAGGAGAGGGAGAGAGAAGAAGAAGAAGAAGAAGAAGAAGAAGAAGAAGAAGAAGAAGAAGAAGGAGAGAAGAGAGAGAAGGAGAGGGAAGTAGAAGAAGAGAGAGAGAGAAGGAGAAGAAGAAGAAGAAGAAGAAGAAGAAGAAGAAGAAGAAGAAGAAGAAGAAGGAGAAGAGAAAGGGAGAGAAGAAGAAGAAGAAGAGGAAGGGAGAGAAAGAAGGAGAAGAAGAGAGAGAGGGAAGGAGAAGAAGAGAGGGAGAGAAGAAGAGGAAGGGAGAGAAAGAAGGAGAAGAAAAGGGAGAGAGAGGAGAAGAAGAAGGAGAAGAAGAGGAAGGGAGAGAAAGAAGGAGAAGAAGAGGGAGAGAGTAGGAGAAGAAGAAGGAGAAGAAGAGAGAGAATGAGAGAGAAGGAGAAGGTTCTAGAACCTTCTAAGGTCCCCCTGCTTAAGCCTTATTCCTACTCATCCTCCCCCATCACTTAAACCGCGGGATCATTGCCACTATTCCCTTCAAATTGAGGGCTGCCGAATTCCTAGCAAAGCTATGGAGTTCCTTGCAAGGTTTGCCCTTTGAAGAAGGAGGACGAGAGCTTGTTCGACACGATCGAAGTACGAAAGTGGGAGCTGCGAAAGGGGGAAAGAAGCCGACCGAATCAAGTGGAGCTATTAATGTCTCAACTCCTGCGGATCAAAATCAGGTTTTTCTAAGACCCGAGATTTATGGTAAATTATAAGTTCGAAAAGATAGTTTAAATACATTAGAACTTGGGATAGAAAAATTCTCATGTTCTTCCAGGAAGGGGAGACTTACATACTAGGGCAAGGACGTCCTAGTGGACTCAATGCACAACAACATTTAGGAGTTAGATAGGTAAACTATCTAGGGGAAAATTCCTATGAAGACCTAGTCGATGCTAAGGTTGTTGGAAAGGGCGGAGCACCAGCCCATAACTCGAAAAGCACGAATTGAATTGGCATTCAACTATGTAAATCCTTGTTCCTTACAAGCAAAGACTAACTTAGGGAAAATCCCAATTCCTAAGGTGTCAGAGCTCGTGGGTTGCAATCGACCTAAGGAAGAATGCTGAGGGTATTCAAGAAAGGAACTTCACCTTAACATGAATGTTGTACAAACCACCAAACTTGTCTATGTTTGAAACAATAGGACAATGTTAGCCTTGATCAAATTAGGATCAAGGGGAAGGCCACTTAGATCATTTAAAGGATCTAGAAGAAATTTGTTAAATTGACCTTGCAAAGCCCTAACCCAAGGGGAAGAGCGGACTTTATGGTAGTTGATTTATGCTAAGCATGTTGCTTGGAACTGTTGAAATGGTTTTAACGAAGGTTGATCTTGTTAAAGATGGATTGTTGATCCAAGTTATGCTTGGTTGGTTGAAAAGGATATCCCCAAGTGAATGTGGACTAGTTGTGTTGGTAAGAGGAGAGAATCTTACTAAGGATAGGTTGATCATAAGCAAGGTGATTTCTTGATGTGGTTTTGGATGCTAATCCAAGTTGTTTGTGATTGATGATTGCATGGCCGGGTCTGAGATGTTTGATTGCCATGGAAACAAAAGGGATGTTTTTCCTAGTAAATGTTATTAAACTGGTTACTTCAGCTATGGTTGATTTCCTAAAGGGATAATTAAGGAAGGATGGTGCTAGCTACCCCCCACAAACCACCAAACCCTAACCAAGGGGGTTATGAATTTGCGCCGGGAATGTGGACCGAACCCGCCGCGAGAGGTCTCTCCGTGGAAATTACTTGCCATAGGAGGATGCTTGGGTGCCAATGGGGGCTCTGGCTGTAAATCACAATGCCTTCGGGCCCTACACAAGTGTTCTACGTGACTCGAGATGGGATCTCCAGGCCTTGATACTGGTTATAAGGTGGAATCTTGGTAGGATAAACCTTTGGGTTTTTATTGTCGGGAGACGGAAGGATTTTTCTGCGAAGGCAGAAAGGAACCCTTAATTCTCCTGTATGGGTGGGAGACAAATATTAATCTGAAGATAAGTTAAGGAAGTGTTTGATCTTGTTTTATCTTGTCTTTGTGTCTGTGCCTTAAATTACGTAAAGGAACTTGTGATTAACGGGTTAATTAAGGAAGCTACTCTTATATGTCAAACATAATGTGGTAGGTAATTAGATAACTAAAACAACGCCCGAGGGAAGCGTGGTGGATGTGACCATCAGGTCCATCCTATGACAGGGTGGTCTCGGTTAGCCGAGAGCTTTCCTCAAAGGAAATGTTAACGAGGAATATTAGGAAAAGTTGAACGACGGCCTTAGACAATGTTGATTAGTGCCCTGATTCATACCGTTTTAGGTGATCGGAATGGGATTATGCCCTACGGGCAGAGAGGTCGAGTGATGTATCCCTCTCGTTTCCCATTCTCTTTGAACCAAGTGCGGTATGAGTCTTCTTTGGCCCAGTTGTGTTTGCGCAAGTGGGGCAGTTTTAGACCGATGCTAGAAGGCTTCTAGAAAGACCTGATTACAAGGAACTTGGACTTTAGGTCGATCCTAGTGGGAACGCCTGGATAAGTTCCGTTACAGGGCAGACTTGAGAGACCCTAGTTGGCAAACCATGTGTCATTCCTTGGGAGTGCTGGGCGGAGTCTTCTAGATATATCTTTCGATGGAATACTAAGACGTGTCCCACGATTTGAGGAGTAGGCACATTATAGTTGGTATCGGAGCCAAACTGCTTAAGCTAAGGGCTGTGCTACATCATCAGCATTGCGCAGTGGAAGCGTGATGGGTCCTAACCCCCAGGTTCTAGAACCCAATGATAACTTGTCATCAATAAACCCTAAGCGCATTTGAGATGAGGATATCTCGATTCCTCTAAGGGGGAGAGTATGTAATGCCCCCCCCCCCATGCTTCCCTCGTGCCCCCCCATAGGGACTCCCCCTCTTAATGGGAAAAAAAAAATATTAAGTTTAGTGCAAATTTTTTTATCTCTCCCCCTGTCGTGTGCATGGCTAGGAGAGAGAGAGAGAAAGGGAGTGAAGTAAATGGGGGGCATGCAGCCCCCCAGGTGGGAGGGGTGGCGGCCATGCCACCCTTCCTCCCCCTCCTATAAAGGGGAGGCTCCCCCCTCCCTATGGACAGACGGTGCGCCCCCCCATGGATGTCCATTGCAAGATTTCCCCCCTCTCTCGACGTTAGGTACCCCTGCTACGCCTTCAGCAAGTTCCCCCCCCGTTAGTACACCAGCTCCTCCCCTGCTCTACCAGGAAACCAGGACGCCCCCCTGCCCTCGTAATTTTAGTGCTCCGCCTGACCGTGAGAGAGTGAGATGAGAGTAAGAAGGAGAAGAAGAGAGAGAGAGAGGAGACGAAGAAGGAGGAGAAGAGGGAGAGAGAGGAGAAGAAGAAGGAGAAGAAGAGGGAGAGAGACGAGAAGAAGAAGAAGGGGAAGAGGGAGAGAGAGGAGAAGAAGAAGAAGGAGAAGAGGGAGAGAGAGAGGAGGAGAAGAAGAAGAAGAAGAGGAAGAAGGAGAGAAGAGAGAGAAAGAGAGGGAAGTAGAAGAAGAGAGTGAGAGGAGGAGAAGAAGAAGAAGAAGAGGAAGGGAGAGAAAGAAGGAGAAGAAGAGAGAGAGGGAAGGAGAAGAAGAGAGGGAGAGAAGAAGAGAAGAAGGGAGAGAAAGAAGGAGAAGAAGAGGGAGAGAGAGGAGAAGAAGAGGAAGGGAGAGAAAGAAGGAGAAGAAGAGAGAGAATGAGAGAGAACGAGAGAGAAAGAGAAAGTTCTAGAACCTTCTAAGGTCCCCCCTACTTAAGCCTTGTTCCTACTCATCCTCCCCCCTCACTTAAACCGCCGGATCATTGCCACTATTCCCTTCAAATTAAGGGCTCCCAAATTCCTAGCAAAGCTATGGAGTTCCTTGCAAGGTTCGCTCTTTGAGGAAGGAGGACGAGAGCTCGTGACGTGATCGAAGTACAAAAGTGGGAGCTATGAAAGGGGAAAAGAAGCCGACCAAATCAAGTGGAACTGTTAATGTCTTCACTCCTATGGATCAAAATTATTTTTTTCTAAGACCTCGAATTTATGGTAAATTGTAAGTTCAAAAAGATAGTTTAAATGCATTAGAGAACTTGGGACAGAAAAATTATCTTGTTCTTCCAGGAAGACTTACATACTAGGGCAAGGAAAAATTCTCTTGTTCTTCCAGGAAGGGGAGACTTACATACTAGGGCAAGGACGTCCTAGTGGACTCAATGCACGACAACATTTAGGAGTTAGATAGGTAAACTATCTAGGGGAAAATTCCTATGAAGACCTAGTCGATGCTAAGGTCATTGGAAAGGGCAGAGCACCAGCCCATAACTCGAAAAGCACGAGTTGAATTGGCATTCGACTATGTAGATTCTTGTTCCTTACAAGCAAAGACTAACTTAGGGAAAACCCCAATTCCTAAGGTATTGGATCTTGCAGGTTGCAATCGACCTAAGGAAGAATGCTGAGGGTATTCAAGAAAGGAACTTCACCTTAACAGGAATGTTGTACAAACCACCAACCTTGTCTATGTTTGAAACAATAGGACAGTGTTAGCCTTGATCAAATCAGGATCAAGGGGAAGACCACTTAGATCATTTAAAGGATCTAGAAGGAATTTGTTAAATTGACCTTGCGAAGCCCTAACCGAAGGGGAAGAGTGGACTTTATTGTAGTTGATTTTTGCTAAGCATGTTGCTTGGAACTGTTGAAATGGTTTTAACAAAGGTTGATCTTGTTAAAGATGGATTGTTGACCCAAGTTATGCTTGGTTGGTTGAAAAGGGTATCCCCAAGTGAATGTGGACTAGTTGTGTTGGTAAGAGGAGAGAGGTTTACTAAGGATAGGTGGATCATAAGCAAGGTGATTGCTTGATGTGGTTTTGGATGCTAATCCAAGTTGTTTGTGATTGATGATTGCATGGTCGGGTCTGAGATGGCTGAGTGCCATGGAAACAAAAGGGACGTTTTTTCTAGTAAATGTTATTAAGTTAGTTGCTTCAGCTGTGGTTGATTTCCTAAAGGGATATTTAAGGAAGGATGGTGCTAGCTACCCCCCACAAACCGCCAAACCCTAACCAAGGGGGTTATGAATTCGTGCCGAGAATGTGGGCCAAACTTGTCGCGAGAGGTCTCCCCATGGAAATTGCTTGGTGTAGAAGGATGCTTGGGTGCCAGTTGGGGCTCTGGCCATAAATTCTAATGCCTCCAGGCCCTATACAAGTGTTCTACGTGACTCGAGATGGGATCTCGAGGCCTTGATACTAGTTACAAGGCGAAATCTTGGTAGGATAAACCTTTGGGTTTTTATTGTTGGGAGACGAAAGGATTTTTCTGCGGAGGCAGAAAGGAACACTTCATTCTCCTGTATGGGCAGGAGACAAACATTAATCTGAAGATAAGTTAAGGAAGTGTTTGATCTTGTTTATCTTATCTTCGTGTCTATGCCTTAAATTACACAAAGGAACCTGTGATTAATGGGTTAATTAAGGAAGCTGCTTTTATATATCAAATATAATGTGGTAGGTAATTAGATAACTAAAACAACCCCCAAGGAAAGCGTGGTGGATGTGACCGTCGGGTCCATTCTACGGCAGGGTGGTCTCGGTTAGCCGTGAGCTTTCCTCAAAGGAGATGTTAACGAGGAATATTAGGAAAAGTCGAACGATGACCTTAGACAATGTGGGTTAGTGTCCTGATTCATACCATTTTAGGGGACTAGAATGGGACTATGCCCTCCGGGCAGAGAGGTCGAGCGATGCATCCCTCTCGTTTTCCATTCTTTTTGAACTAAGTGCGGTATGAGTTTGCTTTGGCCCAGTTGTGTCTGCGCAAAGTGGGGCAGTTGTAGACCGATGCTAGAAGGGCGCTGCTAGAAAGACACGATCACAAGGAATCCGGCCTTCAGGTCGATCCTAGTGGGAACAACTGGATAAGTTCCGTTGCGGGGCAGACTAGAGAGACCCTAGTTAGCAAACCCCATGTCATTCCTTGGGAGTGTTGGGCGGCGTCTTCTAGATATATCTCTCGATGGAGTGCTAAGACATCTTCCGCAATTTGAGGAGTGGGCACGTTACACATGTTCATATTTTGCACCAACTATTGCAAAACATCACTGGAGATTGTATTCGAAGGTTTTCCCATATTATATTTCCTTCTTCTATGACGACCTTTTATGTTGAGTTCACCAATGTCGAAGGGGGTTTTTGTCGAAAGGTCGAATCCACCGGGGATCAGAAGTAGAAGTAGAGATAGGAGATGGAAGAGAAGATAGAGAATACCCAAGTGGTAAACATGACAAAAACAAATCACAATGAATTGAATCAATATGTATTGAAAGAACCTAGAATCTTTGCACTACTCAGAAGCAATCTCCAGGCATTAGTTCTCCTAGAGCTCCTTCGTATACCAAAAACGTGGATCAGAAAAATTAGCTCTTTCTCTGCTACCTGGAACCTAAATCTGATGGCTCTGTTGGCTCCAAAAGGGGGTAAAACTTTAGGACACCTGGTCAGGGATCTCCCAGATCACTCATTCTTCTTCCTTCAGTTCAATCTTCAGTTTTCAACCTATTCACAGCGATCGCGACGCGCACGATTTTGTCAATCTGTCTTTTTTATGAAAAATCTCTTAATTGGTTGAAAAAGCAACTAGTTTTTTGCATGCCATCCTAATCTAGAAGCTTTTTCTAACTTTTTCAGATTTTTACAATAAATAATATAAAAAATAGACTAAAATTATCAAAAAATCTAGTATTTTTAGATAGTCCATGCAACTCACACTAGTACTAATGGCTGAGATCACATTGACTCTCTAGATCAATAGAGAAGTTGAATGATGATGCATTCCATACTTTTTCACACAGTGTCCTCATAACATCACGACAGCGGTAGCAATAGTGGTAGTTGTTGTTTAATTTCTTATTTTCTTGTTTGTTGTTGTTGTGGTAGTCATAGTAGTAGTAGTGGTAGTGGTAATGATAGTAGTAGTAGTTATTGTTTAATTTCTTCTTTTCTTATTTTTTATTGTTATGGTACACTACAAGAGAAAGTCCCTATAGATGCACATTGTACTACATGCGAAATAGTGGGTGCATCTATTAGTGCATTGTACTGCATGTGAAATAGCGGGTGCGTCTATTAGCGCGTCTATTGATGCTAGTATTTGCATGGATTACTGCTAGCTGTCTATCATCAAAAAAGTCAATGAGAAACCCCTGTGTTACGATTTGGAGGGCCTCCATAGCTGCAACAGTCGACTTTCTTGCCAGTGGGCCATCGCACATTTGCGCCCAAAATCTTCCCATCCCATTCAACTCCAAGTCTTGTATAACTTCCCGAACAACCTTATGAAAAGATCTTTTCGGGATGAGAAGCTCGTATCTGCATTGGATTCCCCTTATCTCTGGGCAACAGTGCTCGGTTTCCATCTCCTCTTCTTATGTGGTGGTCATTGTGCTCTATGGTGGGGAGCATCTACTGCTGCACTAGAGGAGGCTCCACCTTGTGCTCCAAGTGGCTGGCCTTGGTGGAGGCCTTTGCCTAGCCAAAATGATAACATGCTTGCTTGGTGCGTGCCATGCAAGCTTGAGGAGGGCAAGATGGAGAAGAGACAGAGGTTACGGGTATGAGAATGAAGGAAGAAAAGAAAGCAAGATGTGAAAATGAGAAGAATAATGATTTTTAACCCATTTAAACCCAAAAATTGAGTTAATGTAGCTTCATACACAATGTCCATCGTGTGATTGTAAATCCATAACCTTTTATCGAAATGCGATGATACTCGACACACGCAGTCATTAAGTGGCTAAGAGCCACGCCAGACTTTGAGCCATGGATTTGCAAGCTTTTTTTTTTCACTTTTTTTTTTGGAATCTTGGCCATCTAACGAGTGCCTATGAGAAGTTTTGTCACATTCGGATATAGTTTAGTATTTTAAAAATTATCCCACACCAAAATTATGAATGGATTGGTAATTGAGAAATCAACATCGCGACTACTAGCCCTTGGAAACTTCACACCACATAGCCTATATACAAAGGCATCAGGAGTGAAGTCTGCAACAAGAATTGGTAAATTTTTGCATGTTTTTCCTATTGAACTTGACAGTGCTAAAAAAAAATGTAAGTAAGAGTTGAAAATATAGCGAAGATGCACAGTCAAAGTTGAGAGAGAAGGATAAGAGTAAAAAATTAACTCATATATTTAAGGGTGTGTATAACAGTTTTGCACTAGGACATAGTCCTATGTCCAATGCATGAGGAGAACACTATACCAAAAAAGATAGCACGACAAACTATGTTCATTCCATTGGAATGAATGCATCCTTCACTGCTTGAAGATTTCTTATAAGTTGGAAGTCCTTGGGAGTTATAGTGATACGCTTCGCATGTATTGCACAACACTGAGCATCAATCATCAAGTAAACTAAAAAGGCCTCTATAGCATACTATAGGGCATGAATATATTCTTTTGTGAAGTGATCAGGTCTGTCGAAAACCGCCTCTTTCTTTTTGTGTGGTAGAGGTCTTGCACAATCTCACAAACAAGTCTCGAGAAGCTCACATTTGGAAAGATGAGATCAAAAGAACATTGATACCTCCTAAGTTTGCTTAGGGCCATTGTACATGGCTTCCACTTTCGTTTCTTGTGGGGATGCTGAGGGGGACCCTTGTGAGGGCAGCTTGAGGAAGCTAGGTTAGGTTGAGAAGGGGATGCATCTGTGCTACTAGATACTCCAAGGGGCTGAACATGATATGGAGCTTTGAGCAGAAGCTTATTTGTAACTACCTTTAGGCCTAGCCATCCTTCCTACACAAGAGATGTGAGCACTCAATGAATAAGATAGAAAGTGAAACCCTCTTTTAGATAACCCTAAATGGTAATACTCATTCACATAAATACACATCCCTCTTTCTCTCTTAAATCTTGAATTGCATTCACATTGAACACATTGTTCATCTTAGTATCTTAGCTCTCTTCGAATCCATTTGCTACCTTGTCAAAGCCTTGTTTCTAGCCACTTGGCATGGTTTTCTTTGGTACTTGAGGCTTCATAACACACTCTTTTAGTGACACAACGTGATTCCATCATGTCTACAACAGCTGATTCATCAGCACTTTCATTTCCTCTCTTTTGTGAGAGTTTAGTTTCATCCACTACTGTAATCCTATACCACCACGATAAACATTGGATCATTGGATTGCTACCATTCACCTCTCCACCATGATCGGTTTTTCTTTGGTATGCACCATGCGGTATCCAATGTGAATTTTCCATCCCTTGTGTGGACCAAACTTCGATGCTTTTCTTTTTAGCAAAGTATGGCCCATGTGACTCAAGGATATGCTACAAAGACACATATCACACATGAGTAAAACTATGCTCAATAGTTTATATAATTCATACAATTTTAAAATATTAACTTAGTACGCACCATGTAATGTATGATAGAGTTTTTTTCCCACGATTCCGCCATGTTTTTGTAGAAGCTTTGCACAACATTCTTACTTATCTTTATTGTTAAACACCATCATGCGAAGTAAGAAAGTCAATTTGTTAATACTTATCCAAACCTTAGCTTTGGCCAACCTTGTTTTTCCTCTATTACTCTGATCAAGAACTACAAAATGCAAATTTTTTCACATCGTAGTCCAGTGGCACTACAAGGATACAGAGGCATATCCACGGCACTTTTCGATGAAAAATATTGGAGTCGCTATTTGTGTTGCAATTGTGACGCAAATAGTGACGGTGTTTAGACAAAAAAATTCGGGCCAAAACTTGAGCGCGTTATTTTGCACGAACGAACGAAAGAGAGAGCGAAAGGGAGAGAGAAAGGGAGAGCAAACTCCATCTTGCATTTGAGAGGGAGAGGGAGAGAAAGAGAGAAAGAGGGAGAAGGAAAGCTTCTCACCGTCGCCGCTGCCGTTTGCCAAGAAGAGGAGGAAGTGTACAGAGGGCAAAGAGGAGCCGCCGAATCCATCTTCGGGCCTTTACGGTGAGTACATTGTTTCATTTTGCTTTGTTTTTGTTTTTTCTCCTTTTCTTTTACTTGTTTATGTTAAAAATCATGTGTATTGAGAGAGAAAGAGAGAAAATGAGAGAGGGAGAGGAATAGAGAAAAGGAAAGAAGGAACGAGAAAGAGAGGGAGAGGGAGAGAGGAAGGGAGGGAGAGAGAGAGAGGGAGGGAGAGATTGTTGTTATTGTTGTTATCGCATTTCTTCTTCCTTTTTTTTCTTGTATGTTTTTGTTGTGGTAGTGGTAGCGGTAGTGGTAGCGATAGTGGTAGTTGCTGTTTAATTTCTTATTTTCTTGTTTGTTGTTGTTGTTGTAGTTGTAGTTGTAGTAGTGGTAGTGGTAGTGGTAGTGGTAGTGGTAGTGGTAGTAGTTGTTGTTTAATTTCTTCTTTTTTTTATTTTTTGTTGTTAAGAGAAAGGCCCTATAGAGGCGCATTTCACACATGAAATAGCAGGTGTGTTTATCAACGTGTTTATCAGTGAGTGTATTAACACTAGTATATAGATGCAAAAAACGCGTCTATATACCCGTGTTTTTAAATGCGCTTATAGATGTGAAAATAAATGCACAGATTTTTCATTTCTCATAAAGTCCCTAAATATGATCAAACATCTTAACAGCTAGTATTTTTTAGAATACATTAACAACTTTACTTCTTTGTGGTCTAATATATCTTACCCAATTGTACTTCTTTGTGCATCTTGGTGCATTATTCTTTGGATGTGCGCATTCAATTCTAATACTATAACACAACAAATGTTATATGTATCACAAAAGTAAACGGCTCTTAATTGATATTTTAGTTGTTTCTAAGTATTACAAATATACATCCAATCATTCAAAGCTAATTATATGATACAATGAATGATCAATATCATCTTCAATGAGATCGGCCCTTGCTAGACTATCTACCTCTAGGTCTATGTTACCAATAGGCAATGAAACAAATAAGTCTATCCCACTGTCAGATGTATTGCTATGCTCAATTTCTTCATCATTATCTGCAACCATATTGTTATCCTCTTCTGCGCTTCCTTGAACATCCTCGCGGGGATCATCTTGCACTGCATCATGTATATCATCGATCATGGCATCATCATGTACATCATCATTGATTGTTGGATTGTCACCAACTATCTCTTGTTGAGATATCGAGCTCCACTCGTGATACGCCAGGGTGACCGTTGTGTATTTATGTCACCGACTTGTCAGTTGCAGACGCGGTTGGTACACCGCCCATGAATAATAGCTACATGATAGCTATCCTTATCTACTCTAGTTCGTGGCTCAGTTAGTATGCCACCTTAGTTAGTTGAGTTTGGTTTGAGACCCATATATAGGGTTCTTCTATTTCTTTGTATGAGAGTTCTTTTGGCTTACACAACTAAGAAGAGGAAAACTGTTTTCAGCCTCCACCCTTGTGTGTATTCCCCCATTGTGCAAGCAAGAAAGCTACAAGTGAGACTCCTTCCTTCTCTCCCACAATCTTGACATCTCTATGTTGGTAACATTGCCATATATTGGTTTTGAACAATCAGATATGGGGATGACGTGCCACCATCGGTTATTGTTTACCATTGGGTGACACACAACCTGCATTTAAAAAACAAAAAGTAAGCAACTTAGATATTTATTGTATTTTGAGAATGTATCAAGAAGTAAAATATATATAAATAAATAGCTTCTAATATACCTGCTCGCATTGTTGAGGTAGTACGAATGTGTCATTCTTGCCTTGGTGAAATTTTGTAGAGTCAATCACTACAAAACCACTTGGATTATGTCTAATTGTGCAATGCGCACCCATTGTTACTACTTTAAACCACTTCACATCTAGTACATATATAAAAAATCGCCTAAAGTCAAGCTTCAAAATATCTTGGATCAAGCCACAATAGCCTTCCATGGTGCCATTGGTATCCTGGAAGTTTGCAAGGATACCACAATCCTGGATCATCTATACGTTGAGTTCGAAAATGTTTGCATTCACACCAAATAGCATTGAACAATGTGTACTAGTAGTACATTGTTGAGATCATATTAATGATTTAGTTAAAGATGAAACATGTGAAATTATTATATCATATATAACTAAAGATAATTTAATTATAAGTATGTCTCACCTTTGATAAGCAACCTCGTGCGTATTCCCACTCCTCTTGCGATATATCAATCGCCTCCTCTTTTTCCATCTTCTCAATTTCTTCATGTAGCCAATCTATATCAATATGACGTGGAAGCGTAAGATGTTCTAGATATGGGACATTACGTCCATGTCTAACACGAAATGCTTGCCTTTCGCTTACTCTTCTTGCCCTTGCTTCTTTATATAGTGTCACCCATTTGGTCATTACTTCTTTGTTAAGCACACAAAATACATTTAACTTACGAAGTTCCTCTTTCATTAGCACTTTTTTCCTTCCTTTTCCTTGAGGTATTATAGAGGTCATCCTCAAATCTTCATCATCTTTCCATAGTCGTGGTAAAGAGGGGTTCACTTTAGTAAGATATTCAGAGATTTGTACAAGGGATGATTGCACCAACCAACCCTCACTCATGCTTCCCTGTAACGTGTCTGCCTGTACTATTTAGGATACGTCTTAGCAGTCCATTGGAAAGGGTGTCTAGAAAGCTTCGCCCGACACTCCCATGGAATGTCACGGGGTTTGTTATCTAGGACTTTCTACGTCTGCCTCGTAGCGGAAGTATTCTGGCCGTTTCCACTTAGGACCACCCTGAATCAAGGATTTTTCTAATGGTCATTTCTTAAACGGAAACTAGCACCGAACCCCAAAGCAAACTACTTTACACAGAAAGGCCAGGACCGAAGTGGATTTACGCTGCACTTGGTTCAAGGAGAATGGAAAATGAGAGGGATGCAAAGCTCAACCTCTTTGCCATAAGGCATAGTCCCATTCCGTTCCCCTAAAACAGTGTAAATCGGAATTACTATAACCTAGACACAAGGTCAGCACCCTTGATGTTCGTATCCTTTGAACGATCTTCTTGCTATCCATCAAGATTGAGAAAAGTTCTCGGCCAACTGGGACCACCCATCCATAGGACGGACCATGGCCACATCCATTGCACTTTCCTCAAGTTGTTTTAGTTATCTAATTACCTGCCACATTTAGTTGGACATGCATCAAACAGCTTCCTTAATTAGTCTGTTAGGCACTGGTTCCTTCACGTAATCATAGCACTTGACATAGAAAAGCAATGTCAAACAAGTTTCTTTTCAACAACTTATCATATTTATCTTTGAAATACATTTATAACATCCAGCCGGTAGGCTTATCCATAATCCGCCCGAAGGCTATCCACCAATCCTTAGGCGGCATCGTAGTTCAAATGTGAGGTAGCCTTTTACTCTTTCTTTTGGAATTCCATCGTCTCTCTTTCGAGGAAAGGTGTCGTTAAAATGGTTGGTCACGAGAAGGAATGATAGGACCTTTAGATTCTTAGACTCTTCGGAGAAGAAAAGATTTACAAAGCCTAAGAAGGCCCTATAGGGTCTATACCTGGAAAAAAGTTTATGGGTGAGTGTGGTTTTGCAACCACAAGAACCCTTGGAGAACTTTGACTTGGGGTAAAAGATATAGAAGGCACTTATTCTCCTTCCTTGCACTTCCTCTATTCCTTCTCTTCTCCTTCCCTACTCCTCCTCCTCCACTCGTCTTTTTTTTTCCTCCCTTTTTACCCTTCTACCTCCCTCTATTCCTTCTCTACTCTACCTCTTTTACTACATTGTTACTCTTCTTTATCTTTTCCTCACCCTCTACTTCTTTCACACTACTCCTTTCTCCTTCACTCCTCCCTACTTCCCTTCCTTATCCTCTACTTTCCTTCCCTATCTTTTATCTTTTTCCCACTCTTCCTCCTTCACTCCTTCTTTTCTTTATCTTTTCCCTACTCTTCCTCTTTTACTCCACTCCTTCTTTTCACTCCCTCTACTTTCCCTCTTTTATTCTTCCTCACGGGCTACTTTTTCCTCATGGGATATCATCCGAGCTCATGATGATGGTTTGGATTTGGGGTCCATGGGGGAAAAGAAAGAAGTAATGGGGACACGGGAAATTAAGAAAAATGCTTAGGAGGTTTGTGAAAAAAAAAGAAAGAGTTATGAGGGGGTTGAAAAGGGTTAAAAGGTTATAAGGGGTGAAAGGGGGCTTGTTTAGCCCCCTAAGACGCTTCTAAGGCTTAGGGGCCTGCAGCACGTGGCGAACAGGCGCTTGACGACGGTGGCCAACCCTCCCGGAACCAGGCGGAGTTTGGGCTCGGGGTAGATGTCACGACGCAGCTCCCTCCTCCTTCACTCCACTCAATGGACCTCCTAGAGTCGTCGTCCAATAGCCTCACGAGCTCCTCACGGCAAAATCTGATAATCCCAGCATTTTTCTTCCCCCTCCTTCTTTATCCGAGCATCCCTCCCTCTTTAAATAGGGGAGGGGAGGGAATTGTCCCCCCCTTTCCTGTCAGTCGGCATGGAGAGGGCCCTGAGCAAGCTCCAGCGAGGAGCTTGCTGGCCCCCCCTCCCCTCATTCCAAATCGATACATGTGGCATCCGGCACAGCACACACGCCGCCATGAGGGAGGAGAAAAAAAAATTTCCCTATCCAAGGTGTAGCTGCGGGAGGGTCATCTCCCGGTATCCATGTGGATATCTCACCCCAAAACCAGTTTTTTCTTCTTGGCTTTAATTCGGTTTTAAATCAATCATGCAAAGAGAAATTGTTAGGGATAGGATATATTTGTCTGAGTTATTTGTAATGAAGGAGTTTAGCTTATTTGAATGAATGATAATGTATAGAACCTAGTTTCCTTCGAATAGCATCATGCATTATAAATTACGAGCAAGATTATCTATTTACTATAGTAGTATATTTCAGTTAACTCCTAAAGGTATAGAAATTGTATCTTGCACCATTAGTCCTATTCCTTTTCACAACAAATCATTGTAAATGATTAAATTCATGAAAGGTTTCTTTCGTTGCTCAAATTACTAGGAAGTTATCATTGCTAATTGCACATCTTAGCAAGGGAAATGATTGTTATTTGGCATGAGTTCTTCTGCAAGGAAAAAGGAAGATTAAATTAAATTGTATTGACTGAAAAGTAAATTGTCACAAGGATAGCAAAACCGTGACAAGGCGATCAATATTACCTTCCAAAAGATAACCAAACCAATCTAGACATAGAAATACCATGCGGAAGAGTAAAATATGCCTTGGAAATGATTTAAAGACCAAAGAAATATTCATACCCTAAGCACTTGACTACTTTCCTTATTGTAGGGTCAAAAAATTTCGTAAAGATAAAGAACTAGGGTTGTCCCTGAGATACTTAAAAAGAAACCCTAGGTCCAACATACGCCAGCTTAAAGGATCTAAAACGGATTATTCCATCCCAGGACTTGTGCAGCAAGTACGAACCATTTAGTCTTGTGATTGATGCACAAGGAGAAATGGTAAATACCCTCAATAAGGATGGCAGATCCCTACGCAAGTTATCTTGCAAAAGGACGTATTTTTGGATATCCTTCTAAATAAGGAAAGTTGTAAACCAGAAACTAGAGTATCTAAGGAACTTTAGGGTTGACCAAGTTGGGTTAATAAGGTATGCCCTTTACTGGAACGTAAAGGATCTTGCCAATTTACAAGCCACATTGGGAACGAGTGCTGATACACTCAAAAAGAAAGAACACTTCCTTAGCAGTTTGCCAAACAACACGGTTGATTAATGGAAATGTTTGTGCTTGCTAGAGATTTTAGAGCTCTGTTTGAATTATGAATTACAAATTAAATGAATACCTATACTTCAGGTTAAAGGCCTGAAGGAAGAGGCAGTTTTAGTTACCCCCGACTGCCTGCCTAACCCTAACCAAGGGGATTGCTGACCGCATCGGGAACGTGGACCGAACCCACCGCAAGAGGTCTCTTCGTTGAGCGCTACTTGGAGCAGGAGGACGCTTGGGTGCCAGGGGGGCTCTGGTCGTAAATCCCTCGCCTTTCGGGTCCTGCGCAAGAGGCTAACGTGACTCGGGATTGGATCTCAGGGCCCGCATACTAGTTTACGGGCGGAAGCTTGGAATAGTGATCCCTGCGGATTACTGGATAGCCTTCGGGCGGATTATGGACAAGCCTACGGGCGGAACTCATTGTATTTCAAAGATAAAATGATGAAATGTTAATAAAGAACTTGCTTGATATTGTTTTTCTATGTCACGTGATAAGATTACGTGAAGGAACCAGTGCTTAATGGATTAATTAAAGAAGCTGATTGTTATATGTCAAATCAATGTGTTAGATAATTACATAACTAAAAACAAACCGAGGAAAGTGTGGAGGATGGGCCACGGGTCCGTCCTACGGTTGGGTGGTCCCGATTAGTCAGGAACTTTTCTCAAAAATCTCGAAGAACAGCGGGATGATCATCAAAATGAATAACGAAAGCAATGACCTAGAGTTATGTCTTACCCGATTTACGCTGTTTTAGGGGAACGGAATGGGACTATGCCTTATGGCAGAGAGGTTGAGCTTTGCATCCCTCTCATTTCCCATTCTCCTTGAACCAAGTGCAGCGTGAATCCGCTTTGGACCTGGTGTTTCTGCGTAAAGTAGTTCGCTCGGGTCCGACGCTAGTTGCTGTTAGTTAATGACCAGTCAGGAAAACCCTAATTCCGATCGATCCTAAGTGGGAACAGCCAGGATACTTCCGCTACGTGGCAGACGCGGGAAGACCTAGATCGCAAATCTCGTAACATTCCATGGGAGTGCCGGGAGGAGCTTTCTAGACATCCTTTCCGACGGACTGCTAAGACGTGTCCTAGATGATACTAAGAGGACATGTTACAGTTGGTATCAGAGCCGACCAACAACGGAATTGTTTTTATAAGATCTCAATAAATTGAAGTAAAGAAATTATTGCTATCCAAACGTTTCATTACCTTCAATGCTGTCTTGCATAATTATGAAGCGTGGAACAAGTTTTTGGTATTTCGGGTCATGTTTATGACTGCAATGCATTCTTTGCTTTACAGACAAAGAATTGGGATGATGAACATCCTGGAGCAGATTTATAATCCATCACCTTTATACATAGAATGAAGATGGACGGGGTCTTCAGGAATCTACTATATAGCCGCCCACCGGTTTGCTTATCTACAGACCAACCTAAAGAGGATCAAGTGGTTAGAAGACTTGAAAGTCGTGAAGCTATTCATTTTTATGGAATCTCACGTAAATTCGACTTTACATATTCAAGGTCGGAGGGTTGAGATGAACTCATATGTATATGAGGAAGTAATCCGTGTAATCCCAGCGAATAAGATTAAAGTGTTGGGCCGCCATGAGAAGTATGGATTCCAACGGAAAGGGTATCCTGAACTTCCAATGAATTAATGATTCCTAAAGATGCATGACCCAAAACCCTACTATTACACAGTTCCTGTAGACAAATGCAATACAACGTTGTTCTCCCCAAACTGAATGTAACAATTGGCTTATCATCACATGAAACGTTGTATTAAAAAAGGCTATGCCCATGTAAATACAAATAAAGACTTCTTTTTATCAATATCTAGCTGTGCATAAGAGTTGTTAAAAAGTTAAGTAGCTACATTTTTTATGAGATAGCTGAACTAAAAATCAAAGATAAGCTAACGTCGATTATTATATAATAACATTAAGAAAACCTTTATCTAGGCACAACCCCAGGTACAGGTTCCAAATTTGCCTCCTACATCAAGTACTTCTGTGACCCAGGAGAAGAAGTTCCTCCTCAAGCATAAAAAGCCACCAGAGTTTGACGGGAGAGGCAGATTCGTCGAGGCTGATGCTGAAATTTGGATTGAATCCATGGAGGATTACTTTGAAGCAGCTGGTACTGCACCTACCAATCAGGCCATGCTTGCCAAGTTAAAGCTCACCGACGAAGCTAGACTTTGGTGGAAGCAATGGTGCAGGGATCAAGAGATTTCAGAGGGGTCCGTTACCTGGGAGAAGCTGAAGAAAGCCGTGAAGGGAAGATACTTACCACCTACATATCATACACAGAAAATGAATGAGTTCTACGAGCTAAAACAGCTAGGACTCACTCTTGACGCATACTACTCTAAATTCGTCTCACTTTTAAAGTATGCGTCACAGATGGACATGACGCAGCAGGTGTCCAAATTTTGTGCGGTCTTAAATCCACCAGTAAATACCCGTCTCGAATCTATGCGTCCATCAAATCTTCAGGATGCACTCATTCGAGCGGCGCCTATAATTCAGGAGGTGCAAGCTAGACCAAGGGGTAACAAAACTTGGTCTTATACTGACAGGAACAGAGGAGCATTCAGACCTCAAATGAAGAGAGTTCAAGGTCATAATCAGGGACAAAGAAAGAAAGCAAGGACAAATAACGTCAACAACTTTGTTCCTACTCAAAGTAATGGCCGAAACCTTCGTTGTTTCCACTGCAATGAACCCGGTCACTTCAAGAGGCAATGTCCCAAGCTCAGCGAAGGACATTGTCAAACGCCTTTCCAAGGAGCAGGCCACACTCAAGGAGCCGTTATCCGTGGAAGACAAAGAACCGCTTGCATTGCCAATAGGCAAAGATGCGAAGAAGAAGAAGAGGAAGATCCGACTATGGAAGCTGAATTCGAAAAAGCGACAGTCCATGCCGCTTTACACAAGAAAGGGCCGAATCGCCAGTTCTCGGTGATTCAAACACCGTCGCACTATCAAGGTAAAGGTTTCAAAACCTTGATTGATTGTGGCAGTACACATTCATTTATCTCACCAGCATGTGCAAAAAGATTAGGAATAGCCACAGTAGAAGCACCTACCTTGCTTGTGGAATTGACAAATGGTCGTGAGGAAACTTGTACTAGGCAAACTGCTAGGGTGAAATTCTTTCTGGGAGGAAAGAAAACTTCAGTCAAATTCAGAGTCATGAATTTAGGTATCCATGAGTGTCTACTCGGGATGGATTGGCTTAAGCCCAATGACATCCACATTCATTGTGGAAAGGGTCAAGTTTCCTTTCGAAACTCTGAAAGGGAATTTGTCACAACTCAAGGTGAGGCAGGAGTGCCAAGAATCAAATTGGCCAAAGTATCTCGGATCATAAAAGGAGTCAGAAAAGGATTACCCGTTTACCTGATCAAACTCAACAAGTTAGATCAAAAGCAAGAGTCCCATGAAGGACCTTCTTGGCCAAAGGAATACACTGACGTATTTCCTGAGGAATTGACTGAACTTCCGCCTCAAAGAGAAGTAGATCATGAGATTAGGCTAGTGCCTGGAGCTGCACCAATTGCAAAGAGACCTTATAGAATGTCCATACTGGAAGCAATTGAGTTGAAGGAACAACTCAAGCAACTGTTAGATCAGGGTTACATCCGGCCTAGCAATTCACCATGGGGAGCTCCAGTACTATTCCAGAAAAAGAAAGATGGGAACTTCGACTATGTATTGATTACCGAGGGTTGAATCAATCAACAGTCAAGAACAAGTATCCTATTCCTAGAATAGATGAGTTTCTTGATTGTCTTCAAGGTGCAAAGATCTTCTCCAAGATTGATTTCAGGTCAAGTTACTATCACATAAGGATCAAGGAAGAAGATATTCCAAAGACGGCCTTCAATACAAGATATGGGCACTTTGAGTTCCTGGTTATGTCATTCGGGCTTACAAATGCACCTGCTACCTTCAATAGATTAATGCAGGACATTTTTAGGCCATATCTTGATAATTTCGTGCTTGTCTTTTTCAATGACACTTTAGTCTATTCTAAATAGGAAGAAGATCATAAACCTCAACTTCAAATTGTCCTTCAGACAATGAGATCACATAAGCTGTATGCAAAAATGAAGAAGTGTGCATTCTTTAAGCGTTAGATTGAATATCTGGGATTCATAGTATCATCAGAAGGAATATCAGTAGACCCAGCCAAGGTCAGAGATGTGCTTGAATGGCCAATACCAGTATCCGTCAAAGAGATACGTAGCTTTCTTGGATTGACAGGATGGTATAGGGTCTTCATAAAAAACTATGCTTTGATTGCAGCACCTCTTACAGACTTACTAAAGAAGCAGACTTCCATTACATGGTCAACTTCCGAACAAAATATCTTCGACAAATTGAAGCAAAGTTTGGTATCAGCACCTATTCTAAAACTTCCTGACCTCAATAAGGAGTTCGAGGTAGTAACTGATGCTAGCATTCTTGCCTTGGGGTGTGTACTTATGCAGGAAGGTCATCCAGTAGCATACTCTTCAAGGAAATTGAAGAGTCATGAAAAGAATTATGCCACGCATGATCTGGAATTACTAGCTGTCATCCATGCTCTAAAGCTTTGGAGACACTACTTTTTGGGTAACAAGTTTACTCTAGTAACCGATCATAAGAGTCTCAAATGGATTTTTACCCAGAACGAGCTCAACATGAGGCAACATCGGTGGATTGAAGTATTGGAGGAATATGATTTTGAAATCAAGTACCGACCAGGGAAGGAGAATGTAGTTGCCGATGCACTCGGTCGCAAGGCATTCCTAAATTCTCTAATCTTGCAGAATCCATCAACGGCTAGATCTCTGGCTACAAAAGTATCTATGCCAAACAACCCTATACTTGAACTAGCTAGAGAGGAAGCATGCCATGATTTGGCCTACCAAACAATGATAAAGGAAATATCTACCAAGGAGCAGAATCAGAAGTTGCAAGCTAAGTATCAGGAATTTTCCATTGATAATGGACTTGTCTACTACAGAACAAGGCTGTGTATACCAGCAGGCCAGTCACTTAAGCATAAGATATTATGGGAAGCTCATGATTCTCCTTTCACAGGACATACTGGCTATGCTAAGACTCTTAATGCAGTTAGGAAGAGCTACCATTGGGAGAGGCTTAAAGGTAACGTTCTCAAATATGTCACTGAGTGTTTGTCTTGCCAATGTATCAAAGCCGAACATGTCATGATGCCAGGGAAACTGCAACCACTTGACATTCCCCAAATGAAATGAGAATTCATCAGTATGGATTTTGTTGTGGGCCTACCCCAAGTCCAAGGAGGATACAATTCCATTATGGTTGTGGTTGACATGCTTACCAAGGTTGCACACCTGATTCCAGTAAAGACAAACTATAAAGCCTCCGACATTGCAAGATTGTTTATCAAGGAGATATTCAAGCTACATGGGTTACCTAGAAGAATCATTAGTGATCGAGATTCTCTCTTCACATCACACTTCTGGAGAGCTATCTTTGAAGCTATTGGGACTCAACTCTATTTTAGCACCGCCTACCATCCCCAAACGGATGGCCAAACAGAGCGAGTAAATCAAATCATCGAAGATATGCTTAGGGCATACTGTTGTCGAGAGATGAAGAGGTGGATTCAATACTTGCCATTAGTTGAATTTGCCTACAATGCTTCTTACCAACAAAGCATTTAGATGACCCCTTATCAGGCATTATATGGTCATGATTGTCGAAGTCCTCTAAACTTTTCTGATCCAACCCTAAGGGTTGAAGCGTCAAGGCAGATGTTGGAAGAGATGGATGATCAAATAAAGTCAATAAGACAAGACCTACAAGCAGCCAAGGATAGACAAAAGGCATACGCAGATTTGAAACGCGAAGAAAGAGTCTTCGAAGAAGGAGACATGGTCTTCATTCGTGTACGCCCTAAAAAGAGTTCTCTATCCCTAGGAGAGTGCAAGAAGCTAAGTCCAAGGTATTGTGGGCCATACAAAATCCTCAAATGCCTAGGACCCAATGCTTATAGATTGCAACTCCCTGAGAACCTAAAGATTCACAATGTATTCCATATCAGCCTATTGAAAAAATATGTACCCAACCCTAACCATGTACTTGATGACCAACAAATTGTAATGCCTAGTCAAGGAGTCCTTGAACTAAGGCCGGATAGGATGTTAGATGTTAGGGAGAGACATTTAAGATCTAGAACCTTGAGAGAATGCCTCGTCCAGTGCAAAGATTATCCCAAGGAGGATGCCACTTGGGTAGATGAAGGCACTCTCAACCATCAATATCCCCAGTTTATCTCGAGATGAGGACATCTCGATTCTTCTAAGGGGGAGAAAATGTAATATATTAAATAAATTTAAGGGATTTTTTTTTCTCCGCCCTCATGGCGGCGCGTGTGCTGTGCCGAACGCCGCATGTATCGATTTGGAATGGGGGGGGGGGGGCAGCAAGCTCCTCGCTGGAGCTTGCTCAGGCCCCTCTCCATGCCGACTAACAGGCAAGGGGGGGAGGATTACCTCCCCTCCCCTATTTAAAGAGGGAGGGCTGCTCGGATAAAGAAGGAGGGGGAGGGAAAAGGCTGGGATTATCAGATTTTGCCATGAGGAGCTCGTGAGGCTATTGGACGGCGACTCTAGGAGGTCCATTGAGTGGACTGAAGGAGGAGGGAGATGCGTCGCGACATCTACCCCAAGCCCAAACGCCGCCTGGTTCCGGGAGGGTTGGCCGCCGTCATCAAGTGCCTGTTCGCCACGTGCTACATGCCCCTAAGCCTTAGAAGCTTCTAAGAAGCTTCTAAGGGGGCTAAACAAGCCCCCTTTCACCCCCCTTATAACCTTTTAACCCTTTTCACCCCCTCATAACTCTTTCTTTTTTTTCACAAACCTCCTAAGCTTTTTTCTTAATTTCCCATGTCCCCATTACTTCTTTCTTTTCCCCCCTGGACCCCAAATCCAAACCATCATCATGAGCCCGGATGATATCCCGTGAGGAAAAAGTAGCCCGTGAGGAAGAATAAAAGAGGGAAAGTAGAGGGAGTGAAAAGAAGGAGTGGAGTAAAAGAGGAAGAGTAGGGAAAAGATAAAGAAAAGAAGGAGTGAAGGAGGAAGAGTGGGAAAAAGATAAAAGATAGGGAAGGAAAGTAGTGGATAAGGAAGGGAAGTAAAATATAAGTAAGGGAAGTAGGGAGGAGTGAAGGAGAAAGGAGTAGTGTGAAAGAAGTAGAGGGTGAGGAAAAGATAAAGAAGAGTAAGAAAGGAGTAAAAGAGGTAGAGTAGAGAAGGAATAGAGGGAGGTAGAAGGGTAAAAAGGGAGGAGGAGGAGTAGGGAAGGAGAAGAGAAGGAATAGAGGAAGTGCAAGGAAGGAGAATAAGTGCCTTCTATACCTTTTACCCCAAGTCAAAGTTCTCCAAGGGTTCTTGTGGTTGCAAAACCACACTCACCCATAAACTTTTTTCCAGGTATAGACCCTATAGGACCTTCTTGGGCTTTGTAAATCTTTTCTTCTCCGAAGAGTCTAAGAATCTAAAGGTCCTATCATTCCTTTTCGTGACCAACCGTTTTAATGACACCTTGCCTCGAAAGAGAGACGGTGGAATTCCAGAAGAAAGAGAAAGATGCTACCTCACATTCGAACTATGATGATGCCTAAGAAAGTCCAAGGTGTAGCTACGGGAGGGTCATCTCCCGGTATCCATGTGGATATCTCACCCCAAAACCAGGTTTTTCTTCTTGGCTTTAATTTGGTTTTAAATCAATCATGCAAAGAGAAATTGTTAGGGATAGGATATATTTGTCCGAGTTATTTGTAATGAAGGACTTTAGCTTATTTGAATGAATGATAATGTATAGAACTTAGTTTCCTTCGAATAGCATCATGCATTATACATTACGAGCAAGATTATCTATTTACTATAGTAGTATATTTCAGTTAAATCCTAAAGGTATAGAAATTGTATCTTGCACCATTAGTCCTATTCCTTTTCGCAACGAATCATTGTAAATGATTAAATTCATGAAAGGTTTCTTTCGTTGCTCAAATTACTAGGAAGTTATCATTGCTAATTGCACATCTTAGCAAGGGAAATGATTGTTATTTGGTATGAGTTCGTCTGCAAGGAAAAAGAAAGATTAAATTGAATTGTATTGACTGAAAAGTAAATTGTCACAAGGATAGCAAGACCATGACAAGGCGATCAATATTACCTTCCAAAAGATAACCAAACCAATCTAAACATAGAAATACCATGCGGAAGAGTAAAATATGCCTTGGAAATGATTCAAAGACCAAAGAAATATTCATACCCTAAGCACTTGAATACTTTCCTTATTGTAGGGTCAAAAAAATTCGTAAAGATAAAGAACTAGGGTTGTCCCTAAGATACTTAAAAAGAAACCCTAGGTCCGACATACGCCAGCTTAAAGGATCTAAAACGGATTATTCCATCGCAGGACTTGCGCAACAAGTACGAAACCATTTAGTCTTGTGATTGATGCACAAGGAGAAAGGGTAAATACCCTCAACAAGGATGGCAGATCCCTACGCAAGTTATCTTGCAAAAGGATGTATTTTTGGATATCCTTCTAAATAAGAAAAGTTGTAAACCAGAAACTAGAGTATCTAAGTTACTTTAGGGTTGACCAAGTTGGGTTAATAAGATACGCCCTACAGCGGAACGTAAAGGATCTTGCCAATTTACAAGCCACATTGGGAACGAGTGCTGATACACTAAAAAAGAAAGAACACTTCCTTAGCAGTTTGCCAAACAACACGATTGATTAATGGAAATGTTTGTGCTTGCTAGAGATTTTAGAGCTCTGTTTGAATTATGAATTACAAATTAAATGAATACCTATACTTCAGGTTAAAGGCCTGAAGGAAGAGGCAGTTTCAGTTACCCCCGAGCGACTGCCTGCCTAACTCTAACCAAGGGGGTTGTTGACCGTGCCGGGAACGTGGACCGACCCTGCCGCAAGAGGTCTCTCCGTTGAGCTCTAGTTGGAGCAAGAGGACACTTGGGTGCCAGGGGGGCTTTGGCCGTAAATCCCTCGCCTTCCGGGTCCTGTGCAAGAGGCGAACGTGACTCAGGATTGGATCTCAAGGCCTGCATACTAGTTTACGGGCGGAAGCTTGGAATAGTGATCCCTGCGGATTACTGGATAGCCTTCGGGCGGATTATGGACAAGCCTACGGGTAGAACTCATTGTATTTCAAAGATAAAATGATGAAATGTTAATAAAGAACTTGCTTGATATTGTTTTTCTATGTCACATGATAAGATTACGTGAAGGAACTATTGCTTAATGGATTAATTAAAGAAGTTGATTGTTATATGTCAAATCAATGTGCTAGATAATTACATAACTAAAAACAAACCGAGGAAAGTGGAAGGGTGGGCCATGGGTCCGTCCTACGGTTGGGTGGTCCCGGTTAGCCGGGAACTTTTCTCAAAAATCTCGAAGAACAGCGGGATGATCATCAAAAGGAATAACGAAAGCAATGACCTAGAGTTATGTCTTACCCAATTTACGTTGTTTTAGGGGAACGGAATGGGACTATGCCTTATGGCAAAGAGGTTGAGCTTTGCATCCCTCTCGTTTCCCATTCTCCTTGAACCAAGTGCAGTGTGAATCCGCTTCGGACCTGGCATTTCTGCGTAAAGTAGTTCGCTCGGGTCCGATGCTACTTGCTGTTAGTTAATGACCAGTCAGGAAAACCCTAATTCCGGTCGATCCTAAGTGGGAACGGCCAGGATACTTCCACTACATGGCAGATGCGGGAAGACCTATATCGCAAATCCCGTAACATTCCATGGGAGTGCTGGGCGGAGCTTTCTAGACATCCTTTCCGATGGACTGCTAAGACGTGTCCTAGATGATACTAAGAGGACATGTTACACCTTGTGCAGGGCCCAAAAGACAAGGGATTTACGGCCAAAGCCCCCCTTGGCACCCAAGTGTCCTCTTGCTCCAAGTTGCGCTCAACGAAGATACCTCTTGCGGCGGATTTGGTCCACCTTCCCGGCGCGGTTAACAACCCCCTTGGTTAGGGTCAAGCAGGCTGTCGAGTGTAACTGAGGCTGCCACTTCTTTCGGGCCTTCAACCTGAAGCATTAGATATCTTTTCGTCCTTTAATTCTTTGAGCAAACAAAGCAAACAATGCTCTATACAACTTTTACAAGCACAATCATTTCTAGTGGTCATTATTTGGCCAAGTGCTAAGGAGTGAATCCGTCTTTCCAAATGCATCCAACACTCGATCCGGGATCAATTGCAACTTGGCAAGATTCCCAAGGGTTTGTTTGTTAACCCTTATATCCTTGGGTTAGGGCCGTACCCTACTAACCCAACTTAACCAATACCTTAAGTTCTATTAGTAGTAAATATGTTATTCCAATTTACTTATTGGTCTTTTGCTTCCAAGCAATTATCTAATTCCCTTATCTTGGTCACTTTTTCCAAGAAAGGTGCTATGTCGGGATGACTACTCATCCTCTTGCAAGGAAAACTTGCCAAGAATCTGCCAACCTCATTCCGAGTAAATTTGGCCATTCCCTTGTGATCAATTCACAAGATCATGTGACTTTGCAACTTGTTGCATGAGTGTCGCACCTAATCTATGGGACTATTTTACCCATCAACCGTGTCTTCTAATCACGATATCATGATTAGATAGGAAACAGGGTTAGGGTGTCTTCAAAACAATCCGTTCTTGATTGCACTAGGCCGACATTGTTGGTCCTAAGGTTCCAAATTCAAATCGAGTTTCATCCTTTTAGCGAGCGATCCTTAGGGTAAAACCCTAGATCCTCTCTCGCAAGTACGTCCTATTGTCCCTACATTTCGTGAATGTGGGCAAGTCTTTAGGTATAAGAGTTTCAACTTTGGCAATAAGAGCGATTAGGTCACATCCTCAATGTGCTAAACCCTAGTTAGCTCTTTGGGATATGTTGTATTGATTTAACCCTTCTTGAGCGACTCCCTCGCAGTTAAGTGTTTAGGTTAAACCGATTTGCTTGTCTATTCTTGAAGATAATTACGCTACCATTTTCGTAACCACATTATTCATTACCTACGTATGAGTAGATTTACAAACCCTAACTTTTCTGATTAAGATCAAAGCATATGTTAAGTTATGGCATAATTCCAATTGATCCTTTTATAACATGCATTCAAGATTCATGCTACTAAACTTTAGGGTTTTATGTGAACCATGCAGCTTTTTCTAACTTCTTTTCTAAATGAGATATTCGTACGCTGAATGAGCATTGCACAACCCTTCGTAACTATTTTCGTAGTTGATTGAGATTTAAGCGAATTGAGTAGAGTTTAATCTACTTCATGTAGCTCTAGAACCATTTCCATGCCTTGCAAATTTCTACGGATTATTAGCGATCTTCTTTTAATGAATCATTTTGAAGGAAAGATGCTTAATAATGCGACGTGTGATTTATTCTTTCCATGCATAATCAAACTGTATAACAATAATTTCGACTTTATAAAGATGGGCATTAGTTAATCTAAGTTCGTTACTTTGCAATGCATAAAAACCACCTGCTTGGAATGCATATACTCTTCTTTTTCATTCGTTTAATACAAATGACCGATTCTTTGATCGAAGTGATTTCCTTTAATTTAGCCAAGTTATTTCAATCAAAAAAGTGCATCCTAATTTTTGTAAATGAATCATACACAATTGAAATATTACGACGTAAAACAAAATTAGGAAGAAAACCTGGACTTGTGGTGAAATGTCCACATGGATGTTAGGAGACGATCCTCCTGTATTTGCGCCTTATGCCTTCTTAGGAGCCATCGCGAACTCGACCTTTCCGCCTTGGATGCAGATTTATGATCTTGGCCGTCTCCTTCGCATGCGACACTCCATTTGTGGTTCAGCTTTCATGATCGATTCCACCGTCTTTCAGAATCGAGCTTTAGAAGGCCTTAAAGCTGTCTCCTCGAAGTAGGGAATGATTTCACGATTAGGACTTTACAATCGTCAAAAATGAATTTGTGGAATGCAAGGGGCTTAAACTCCGGGTTTGAAAAACCCGCTTTGTAGGGCGGATGGGAAAGGGGTTTTGAAACCCAGAAGTGAGGATTTCCACGGGAAGGTATACTTTAAACCCAAGGCAAGGTTAGCTTATAGGATGTTTGTGGGATGAAAAAAGGGGGAAAAGGGCTTAATTCTCGGGGTAAATGGGCTTTTAGAGGGGCTTGGATGAAAACCCACCGGAAAGGGGGGTTCTAAATGGACTTCGTGGATTTGAAAAAGGGGAGAAAGGGGGTGTAAAAGACCGCCTCTGAGGGGGTTAAATCTCGGGGGTGGGGTTATAAAAACCCTCTTTGTAAAGACAATAGGAAAGGGGGTTAAATGACTTGAAAGAGAGATTCCTGTGGGGGGGGGGGGAAACGCACGGGAAGGGGTTTAAATCCCAGGGAGAGGGGGTTTTAAAACCCACTTGAAAGGGCTTTAAGGAAGCCCACAAGAAGGGGGACCTCCTAAGGGGGATTTAGAAGCTTCCCAAGAAGCTTCTAAAGCTTCTGGAGCATCGTGGAGATCCCAGGTGGAGGAAGAGGAGACGACAAATTTCGACGGCTTGTAGGGGGTAGCATTGTGGGACGGAACTGGAGGCAGCCTCAGCTTCAAGCGGTGGCGTCGATTCTCCACCCTCTCTCCTTCTTGCAGCATTAAATTCTTTCCTCTAGCTCTCTCCACCACTCTTTCTGGCGGGGGCTCAGTGTTATGGCTCTCTCCCTCTTCACACGGCAGCGTCCGATTATCACAGTCTTCCCCTTCTTACTCACCCCCCCCCACAGGGGGTTTTTATAGGGTGAAGGGAGGAGGACCTCCCTCCCCCCACGCGGCCATTTGCATGGCATTCACCTCCCCATGGCATCCAACGCGGTGCTCAATCATCGCGCCTCCCCTCCCTCTCCTCTAGCACGAGCGTGGACTGGGGGAAAGAGGGGATAACTACAAAAAAAATTGTCATAATTGCAATATTATCCTTTTGGCCTGCTATCAAGAGGAGGTTCTTATGAAGAAGGCGGGTTATGAATATTTAGGTTCTCAGGGAGTTGCAGTCTATAAGCATTAGGTCCTAGTCACTTGAGGATCTTGTATGGTCCACAATACCTTGGACTTAGCTTCTTGCAATCTCCTAAGGATAGGGAACTCTTCTTTGGGCGTATGCAAATGAACACCATGTCTCCTTCCTCGAAGATTCTATCTTGACGCTTCAAATCCGCGTATGCCTTCTGTCTATTCTTGACGGCTTGAATGTCCTGTCTTATTGACTTTACTTGCTCATCCATCTCTTCCAACATCTGCCTTGAAGCTTCAACCCTTAAGGTTGGATCCGAAAATTTTAGGGGACTTTGACAGTCATGACCATACAATGCTTGGAAAGGGGTCATCTGAATGCTTTGTTGGTAAGAAGCATTGTAGGCCAATTCAACCAAAGGCAAGTATTGAATCCACCTTTTTGGCTCACGAGAGGAGTGTGCCCTAAGCATATCCTCGATAACTTGATTGAATCGCTCCGTTTGACCATCAGTTTGGGGATGGTAAGCTATGCTAAAATAGAGTTGAGTCCCAATGGCTTCAAAGATAGCTCCCGAGAAGTGTGATGTGAAGAGAGAGTCACAACACAATCACTAATGATTCTTCTGGGTAACCCATGTAGCTTGAATATCTCCTTGATAAACATCCTTGCAATATCTTAGGCTTTATAGTTTGTCTTTACTGGAATAAGATGTGCAACCTTTGTAAGCATGTCAACCACAACCATGATGGATTTGTATCCTCCGTGAACTTGGGGTAGGCCAACAACAAAGTCCATACTGATGAATTCCCATTTCATTTGGGGAATGTCAAGTGGTTGCAACTTCCCTGCATCTTGACATGTTCTGCTTTGATACATTGGCAAGACAAAAACTCAGTGGCATATTTGAGAACGTCGCCTTGAAGCCTCTCCCAACGGTAGCTCTTCATAACTGCATTGAGAGTCTTGGCATAGCCAGGATGTCCTGAGAAAGGGGAATCATAAGCTTCCCACAATATCTTTTGCTTAAGTGACTAGCTTGCCGGTATACATACTCTCGTTCTATAGTAGACAAGTCCACTATTGATAGAGAATTCATTATACTTAGCCTGTAGCTTTTGGTGCCGATCCTTGATAGAGATCTCCCTTAGCATCTTTTGATAGGCTGGATCATGGCATGCTTCCTCTCTAGCTAGCTCAAGTATTGGGTTGTTTGGCATGGACACCTTTGTAGCTAGAGATCTAGCTGTTGATGGATTTTGCAAGATTAGTGAATTAAGGAATGCCTTGCGACTGAGTGCATCGGCAACTACATTCTCCTTTCCCGGTTGATACTTGATTTCAAAGTCATACTCCTCCAGTACTTCAATCCATCGATGTTGCCTCATGTTGAGCTCATTCTGGGTAAAAATCCACTTGAGACTTTTATGATCAGTCACTAGGAGTAAACTTGTTACCCAACAGATAGTGTCTCCAAAGCTTTAGAGCATGGATGACAGCTAACAATTCTAGATAATGGGTAGCATAATTCTTCTCATGGCTCTTGAGTTTCCTTGAAGAGTATGCTACAAGATGACCTTCCTGCATGAGCACACATCCTAAGGCAAGCGTGCTAGCATCAGTTACTACCTCGAACTCCTTACTGAGGTCTGGAAGTTTAAGGATAGGTACTGATACCAAACTTTGCTTCAATCTATCAAAGCTGGTTTGTTCGGGAGTTGACCATGCAATGGATGTTTGCTCCTTTAGTAAGTCTGTCAGAGGTGCTGAAGATCCTATACCATCCTGTCAATCTAAGAAAACTGCGTATTTCTTTGACAGTTGTTGGTCTTGGCCATTCTAGCACATCTCTGACTTTGGCTAGGTCCATGAGATTCCTTCCGCTAATATGATGAATCCTAGATATTCAATCTAACGCTTGAAGAATGTGCATTTCTTCATCTTAGCATACAACTTGTGTGACCTCATTGTCTCATGGACAATCCAAAGTTGGGGTTCATGATCTTCCTCCTATTTATTTTAAAGTGTCGTCGAAGAAGATGAGCACGAAGTCATCAAGATATGGCCTAAAGATATCTTGCATTAACCTATTGAAGGTGGCACGCGTATTCATAAGCCCGAAAAACATAACTAAAAACTCAAAGTGCCCATATCTTGTGTTGAATGCCGTCTTTGGGATATCTTCCTCCTTGATCCTTATCTAATAGTAACCAGACCTGAGATCAATCTTGGAGAAGATCTTCGCACCCTAAAGATGATTAAGAAGCTCATCTATTCTAGGAATAGAGTAGTTGTTCTTGACATTTGATTGATTTAAACCTCTGTAATCAATACATAGTCGAAGTGTTCCATCTTTCTTTTTCTGGAACAGTACTGGAGCTCCCCATGGTGAACTGTTAGGACGGGTGTAGCCTTGATCTAGCAACTTCTTGAGTTGTTCCTTGATGGGACCTAAAACGGACCGGCACTAGCTCATGCACTAGCCAGACCTCTATCATGCGCTCAACAACCCCACGGCCTTGCGGTCAGGAGCATGGATGACACATACATCATCTTCCTAAACATCTTGCATTTGTACTATGTCTTGTAGTCCAACTCTAACCCAATTAACACTCCTCAGAGGGAGTCCCAACACATTGCCAAATAGCACGAAGCACAAACATAGGAGGTCCTCCAACGGCTGAATGCTGCTACCTCATTGCGACTCTCCTACACCTTGGGGATTGGCCCCTCGATGTGTTGCTAAACATATATAAGATACGCACACAAACTTCTCTCTTTTATGATTCGCATATTTCCAGGAGATATACTATGTTTCCTCACTTTACTTTCCCTTAGACCCAACGCCTAGGCTACAGCTTGGACAACCTTACTCACTCAACGTTGGTCATATTCCTCTAAAAAGCAATTGCTATGCATCCAGGAGGTATTGTCTGATACTTTTTATCATTTCATGCTTCATGCAAATTGTGAATGTCCATGTGCTCAAACAATTAAGAAACTAAGCATTGGTGCACATGTGGAAACCATTTCTTTCAATGATTTCAACTATTATTCGTATGCGGCATTGCATGAACCTAGCACCGAGAAACCCCCGTGCTACTAGGTCCTTAATCTTTAATTATCGTCCAATCTATATGGTATGCATAAAAACCAGCAAGCTTTTCATCATTTCATTCAACATTTAAACACCTTTCATACACTCCATCCCCTCACCCGTTTAGGTTGTGCATATTGCATAGGTTTAGGGTTCATTTTCCACGTTTTTATTGCATAAAAAGCCATAAAAACTCACTATAACATAAAGGTAGGGCTGAACTGAGGCTAAACCTCATACTTCAGACCCCCCATACATCCACAAACATGAATCTTATTTTTCCTTAATTTTCGGCACTCAAAATCCATTTTCCCCCTATTTTTCCCTTATTTTCTCTATTTTCCTCTTATTTTTTTCCAATATTTAATAACTGAAAATTCAAAATGGGTTATGGGCTGTGGCCCTTAGGTTCATTTGTAGCAAAAAGACAAGTTTAGTTGGTGTGTCTTATGATATTTTCCATTGATATCTCAAAAACACCCAATTTTCCCATATTTTGTATATTTACGGGTTTTTCACTACTAATTTCATCCACAACACTTATGATTTTCTAATTTTCTGAGCATAAACAGTTGAAAGACATTGAAGACAACATTATAATGCATTATCATCTCATGGGAACAAGAATGCATCAAGCAAATTGCATAAAAATACCATTTTCCTTTGTAAAAATGAGATTACCATTCTTTGCGGGTTGCAGGTTTTTATTTGCCATATCTCGGGACTGATTTCTAGCCACCATTACTGCTTATGACAGTCCACATTCAGCAATCTTCAATCTTCTTATACTATGGAGCAATCCGGTCTTCATTGAGCAAGCATCCCTCGTTCATTCCTCTTCTTCTTCTTCACCACATGAATCTGCCTTTAGGGGAGAGAGAGGGAGGAGAGAGAAAGACTGAAATCAGAATTCTTCACAGAGACTGCCATTGGAGGAGCGAAGCACGGCGATAGAGTTAGCAGACAGAGGGGATTCAAGCCCCATGATCAATTGGGGGGGTTGTTTGCAGCAGCCATGATGCCTCTCATCCATTCATGACGCATTTTTCGGGCGTCATCTTTCTCCACGTTTTCTCCACGTTTTTTCACTCATCTTTCATGCCACGATTTTATTTGGCATAAAATGCTTCCAAGACCCCAAGGGTCACTTACCACTTGGCCCAACTCATGTCCACCTCTTCAAATCTTGACCAATTTATGGCCATTTCCCCGCCCGGACTCCGAATTGAGCTCTGAAATATCCTGGGCGTCCTGCTTGGCATCCCGCATTGGCCAGTAACTCGTATCAACTTGCACGACTGTTTGAAAAATTATGAAAAATCAACAAGTGTCGCTCGCGCGCCTTTAAAGCACTTTGGCGCTTAAAATCGTCCTAGATCGAGCCGCCGCCTTTGACATTGAATATTTTTCCCTTGATATTCATAATTTTTAGCTACTTTTAAGCACTTCTCGGCACCAAAATTCTGCTCTCATTGGCGACCACGGGATAGGGCGACTCAGCCCGTCGAATCCATGAACATATCTGCACATAAACAACCAAAGAAGCATCAAGCTGATACAAAACAAATATATAATAAAACTCAGCACAATGCTCACCCTACCCCTTGACAAAACCAAGGCATGACATCCACAAGGAGTAGGCCTAGTATAATCTGATAAAAATCCAAAGCTAGTCACTAACCAACTGCTCCAACACGGCCAAACTAAAAAGATCTATCAAAGAGGTTGCCCTAAGTGGTGGTCTGCACTACCTACCTAACTAAGGACAACACAACTAGGAGCTCCTACTAGGCGAGGACTCCTATAGCGTGATCAAGAAGTATTTTCTTTCAGCACATTGCTTCGTCTCTTAGGGTTTTTATTTTTCATACTCGGGTATGTAAAAAGGAGGGAACTGAGCATAGTGACCCAAGGAGAACAGGGCATTGGTCTCAGGACCTGTCTTGGTACCCAAGATCCTACCAAATCCTCGCAAGGCGACACTTAATCCCTTTTTTTTTACGCTCACTTTTATTTTCGCTCCAACCTTCCTTATTTTCTTCTTTTCCAGCAAGATGCCACCCCTAGGAAGATAAGGCATCGGCCCCGGGTCTGACTTGTCCCTAGGAACCTACCAGGCCTTCGCTAGGCAATGATCAACTGCTTATAAATTTTTCTTTCTTTTCTTATTCAATTTTTATAGGGGTTAGAACCCCTTTTTACACACCTTTGTATGTATCTATTGTCTTTTGGGATATTCAGGGTTTCTTTTCCTTTATCCTCATTTTTCCTTCTGGCAGGCTTCTCTTACTGCCTCACAACTAACAGGAACTCCTAGAATGGCTGCCTAGCAGGCTAGCAGAACAGGGTCACTAGAACTCCCTTCTAAAACAGGTCTTTTGATGCTTAGCAATGTCTTTACAGGAGGAAGCGACTACGCAGACCTCCCTCAAACATACTTAACCTAAACCTCGAGACTTCATGCCTTGGACGCCGGTCCTCAACAAGAAAAGAAAATCCCCCAAAAAGTACACAGACACATATAACATAACAACCACAGTACTCATAAAGGAAAGATATCACCTGGAGACGGCCAGAAGAAGCTTCCATGCAACAAAAGGCTCCTTCCAAGCTCTTCTTCAAACCTGTCTAGCACAAAACTCAAACAAGAAACCATTAACCGCACCTGCACTAAACAGACAACTGGCCCTTTTGGCCTAACGCAATCTGGATGTAATATCCAAAGCAACTAGCCTTCCTAGCTTAAAACTAGATAGGTCATTTTAGTCCACGTAATACTGATGTCCTTGACATATACATCACACCCTCTCAGAATACCTAGGGTGCCAAAGATAGCATATCATAGGTCGACTAATCCCATGCTACTCATGCAAGTTAGCTAAAAGCTTGATCTGGTATTGTTTTTTTCTTTTTTTTAAATCTTAGGGTTTTCTTCCTGTAGAGCTACAAGTCCAAGCCTTTCCACAAATAACTCATCAATAAGACCGATCCCTTCTTGGGCACTATGAGCTAAATGAACGGCCTCAGGGGGCTCGCATGTCCCACATTTACTGTAATCTGAATAAACTGGTCATTCAAGCGACTGAGTGGCTCCTTTGGGAGAAAGAATCATAGCTTTGTACTCATTCGAACCTCCTCTATTTGGGTTTTCACATAAATCAATGCTGCGACCCAAACTAGGTAGAGCTTCAAGCCTAGGCACATCACATGGGTGTATCCCAAGGCACTATATATGGTCAGATGTATATCCAATCTTATCCTCTTGGGGGTTTAACAGAATATATCCAGATGGGATCCTTGGCCTTTCATCCGACATTCCTGCCACACTTTTGGAGATTTTGGGTCTCCAAACCCATCTCACATTTCCCTTAATATTCTTGCACTCCCTCAATTTGTTGCACTGGTCTAACGAACTCAATGCAAACTTATCCCTATGGCTAAATGGCCTCACATCCTTATTACCTTTGTGAAGCATAGGTGGACTTTTAGCATTTTGCATCCTCTTTACAAAAGATGTCTTTACTTGTTTACGTCCATACTGCAAAATTTCTTCCATAAGAACCATGCTTTTACTGGAAGGAACAACATCCACCCGGAAGCATGATTCCAATACCAAAGGTCTCTCAAGAGCCTTAGTAGCAACAAAATTAGAACCACACACAGAATTCTTATGAACACTCATAGGCCCATTGGTGCGATCCATATTTCCATCACAACTATCTCTCATGGAAGTGTTGCAAGCCCTAATGGGACTTACATGGCTTGGAACCTATTCACTGAGAGGCATGTCATTACTACTCATAGGATGGCCATTTTCTGCTTTGAGATTTTGGCCACCAAGGTTCCCCTCATAGGCTACCTTGTTATCAACAAGTGAGCTGTCATCTTGCAGAAATGGTTGGAAGCTAGGATGCACGTGTACTGAGCGGGGAAAACTCCAAAAGTTTTCCCAACATCTCTAAATATGACCCTCATAATCGATGGCATGCATTTTTGCTTCCCTTAACGACTTAGGATTCCGTAGTCCCACTTGGATTTGTGTATTAATCTCTAAGCCATTCAGAAAGAGCTCACATAGCACATCATCTGCTAATGCAATGGCTCTTCTTGGCCAAAGCCTAAGAGTACTATCAAAGGCTCTAGCATACTCTTTAACAGAAAGATAAGACTCCTGTCTAAACTGCATAAGTTGCCCTAAGACCTGAATCATAGGGAGCTGTTTTCCATACTCATCTAGAAATCTATCACAAGACTCCTCAAATGATCTGATCGATCCTCTTGGGAGGCTCCAGTACCATTTCCTTGCCTCTCCCTTTAGGGTACTTGGGAATACAAGCATCCGATGTATATCGTCAAACCCACTTGCAATGCAAGTTAGGTCATATTCTCTTAAATGAATCATCAGATCCTCATTTGGCAACCCATAAAACACTGGGAGATCCCTATAAAGAGGAGGACATTTAGTCCTCCATTTTGGGATCAACACCGGGTCATTAAAATCTTCATATTCATCATGATCTGGGTCCAGCCTCTTAGGATCTTTAACCTCTTCCATCCCTGCCCTTTCCGGTGTAGGGGGGTTAATATCCTCATTGACATCCCTTTCTGCCAACTCATTGAGTGGTCTAGGAAGTCCTATAAGTTTCAACATGTCATTTTGATCCCCTCTTAGAGGGTCTTCCATACCTTTCCCTTTAAAAGGAAAGTCCATAACGGTTTTATATAAGAGCTTTTGGTCCTTATCTAAAGAAGATTTATCATTACTACTTCTTAAAACTTGGGAATCGTGCCTTTTAAGCAACGGTTTTCCCTTGATAGCTAGGGCTTCTAACATCCTTGTGATGCCTACTATGTCGTCATGGTGGCCCATTACATGGATGTTTCAACCACAAGCATATTCCATCGTATATACGCACTCTCTCATGGCATTATGGCTTTAGCATGATGACTTGTTGATGCCACAACTACCATAGTTTCCAACATGCTTGTTTCATGCCCTCTACGTTGATGGATGGTTAAACCTGATTTCTCTTAGGTAGAGACCACACCAAGGCGAACCTTGGCCCATGCCATCGTACTAGAGGATGGGGTAACCACTAATGCACTACTCTTTTCATCACATAAATTATCTTCTGCAGAGGACTCATGCTCTACATAACTAGCTAAGTCCATTAGTAAGTTTTATATAGGGAAAGCCAACTTTTTCCATCCTTGAACAAACCCCATTTTATGGGTAATTTAGGATCCCTTGAAACCCTAGATTCGAAAACCGCCACTTATAGGCAACTCCCGGTAGACGCACCACTGATAAGACCTAAAACGGGCTGGCACTGGCTCATGCACTAGCCGAACCTCTATCATGCACTCAACAACCCCACAGCCTCGTGGCCAGGAGCGTGGATGACACATACATCATCTTCCTAAACATCTTGCGTTTGTACTACGTCTTGTAGTCCAACTCTAACCCAATTAACACTCCTCAAAGGGAGTCCCAACACATTGCCAAATAGCACGAAGCACAAACATAGGAGGTCCTCCAACGGCTGAATGCTGCTACCTCATTGCGACTCTCCTACACCTTGGGGATTGGCCCCTCGATGTGTTGCTAAATATATATAAGATACGCACACAAACTTCTCTCTTTTATGATTCGCATATTTCCAGGAGATATACTATGTTTCCTCACTTTACTTTCCCTTAGACCCAACGCCTAGGCTACAGCTTGGACAACCTTACTCACTCAACGTTGGTCATATTCCTCTAAAAAGCAATTGCTATGCATCCAGGAGGTATTGTCTGATACTTTTTATCATTTCATGCTTCATGCAAATTGTGAATGTCCATGTGCTCAAACAATTAAGAAAATAAGCATTGGTGCACATGTGCAAAACATTTCTTTCAATGATTTCAACTATTATTCGTATGCGGCGTTGCATGAACCTAGCACTGAGAAACCCCCGTGCTACTAGGTCCTTAATCTTTAATTATCGTCCAATCTATATGGTATGCATAAAAACCAGCAAGCTTTTCATCATTTCATTCAACATTTAAACACCTTTCATACACTCCATCCCCTCACCCGTTTAGGTTGTGCATATTGCATAGGTTTAGGGTTCATTTTCCACGTTTTTATTGCATAAAAAGCCATAAAAACTCACTATAACATAAAGGTAGGGCTGAACTGAGGCTAAACCTCATACTTCAGACCCCCCATACATCCACAAACATGAATCTTATTTTTCCTTAATTTTCGGCACTCAAAGTCTATTTTTCCCCTATTTTTCCCTTATTTTCTCTATTTTTCTCTTATTTTTTTCCAATATTTAATAACTGAAAATTCAAAATGGGTTATGGGCTATGGCCCTTAGGTTCATTTGTAGCAAAAAGACAAGTTTAGTTGGTGTGTCTTATGATATTTTCCATTGATATCTCAAAAACACCCAATTTCCCCATATTTTGCATATTTACGGGTTTTTCACTACTAATTTCATCCACAACACTTTTGATTTTCTGATTTTCTGAGCATAAACAGTTGAAAGACATTGAAGACAACATTATAATGCATTATCATCTCATGGGAACAAGAATGCATCAAGCAAATTGCATAAAAATACCATTTTCCTTTGTAAAAATGAGATTACCATTCTTTGCGGGTTGCGGGTTTTTATTTGCCATATCTCGGGACTGATTTCCAGCCACCATTACTACTCATGACAGTCCACATTTAGCAATCTTCAATCTTCTTACACTATGGAGCAATCCGGTCTTCATTGAGCAAGCATCTCTCGTTCATTCCTCTTCTTCTTCTTCACCACATGAATCTGCCTTTAGGGGAGAGAGAGGGAGGAGAGAGAAAGACTGAAATCAGAATTCTTCACAGAGACTGCCATTGGAGGAGCGAAGCACGGCGATAGAGTTAGCAGACAGAGGGGATTCAAGCCCCATGATCAATTGGGGGGGTTGTTTGCAGCAGCCATGATGCCTCTCATCCATTCATGGCGCATTTTTCGGGCGTCATCTTCCTCCACATTTTCTCCACATTTTTTCACTCATCTTTCATGCCACGATTTTATTTGGCATAAAATGCTTCCAAGACCCCAAGGGTCACTTACCACTTGGCCCAACTCATGTCCACCTCTTCAAATCTTGACTAATTTGTGGCCATTTCCCCGTCCGGACTCCGAATTGAGCTCTGAAATATCCTAGGCATCCTGCTTGGCATCCCGCATTGGCCAGTAACTCGTATCAACCCACACGACTGTCTGAAAAATTATGAAAAATCAACAAGTGTCGCTCGCGCGCCTTTAAAGCACTTTGGCGCTTAAAATCATCCTAGATCGAGCCGCCGCCTTTGACATTGAATATTTTTCCCTTGATATTCATAATTTTTAGCTACTTTTAAGCACTTCTCGGCACGAAAATTCCGCTCTCATTCCTTTAGTTCAATTGCTTCCGGTATGGACATTCTATAAGATCTCTTTGCAATTGGCGCAGCTCCTGGCACTAGCTTGATCTCATGATCCACTTCTCTTTGAGGCGAGAGTTCTGTCAACTCTTCAGGAAATATGTCCACATATTCCTTTAGCCAAGAAGGTCCTTCACTAAACTCCTGCTTCTAATCTAACTTATTGAGCTTAATCAAATAGACAGGTAATCCTTTTCTGACTCCCTTTATAATCCGAGATGCTTTGGCCAATTGAATTTTTTGCACTCCAGCCTCACATTAAATTGTTACTAAATCCCCTTTAGAGTTCCGAAAGGAAATTTGGCCCTTTCCACAATGAATGTGGGCGTCATTAGGTTTAAGCCAATCCATTCCGAGTAGACACTCATGGATACCTAAGTTCATGACTCTGAATTTGACCGAAGTTGTCTTTTCTCCCAGAAAGAATTCCACCTTAGCAATTTGCCTGGTACAAGTGACCTCACGACCATTTGCTAATTCCACAAGCAAGGTAGGTGCTTCTACTATGGCTATTCCTAATCTTTTCGCACAAACTAGTGAGCTAAAGGAATGTGTAGTGCCACAATCAATCAAGGTCTTGAAACCTTTACCTTGATAGTCCGACAGTGTCTGAATCATCGAGAACTGGCAATTTGGCCCTTTCTTGTGTAGAGCGGCATGGATTGTCATCCTTTCAAACTTTGCTTCCATGGTCGGATCTTCTTCTTTACACATTTTCCTATTGACAACGTAGGCGATTCTTCCTCTGCCTTGGGTAGTAGCTCCATGGCCACGCCCCGTTCCTTGAAAAGATGCTTGGCGATGTCCTCCTCCAAGCTTGGGACATTGCCTCTTGAAATTTCCTGGCTCATTGTAGTGGAAACAACGGAAGTTCCGGCCATTGCTTTGGGTAGGGACAAAAATGTTGGCATTATTAGTCCTTGCTTTCATTCTTTGTCCCTAATTTTGACCTTGAACTCTCTTCATTTGAGGTCTATATGCTCCTCTGTTCGGGTCATTATAAGACCAAGTTTTGTTACCTCTTGGTCTAGCCTGCACCTCCTGAATTATAGGCGCAGCTCAAATGAGTGCGTCTTGTAGATCTGATGGGCACATAGATTCGAGACGGGTATTCACTGGTGGGTTTAAACCATCACAAAATTTTGACACTTGTTGTGTCATGTCCATCTGTGGCACATACTTAAGAAGTGAGACGAATTTAGAGTAGTATGCGTCAAGAGTGAGTCCCAGCTATTTTAGCTCGTAGAACTCATTCATTTTCTGCATGCGATATGCAAGTGGTAAGTGTCTTCCTTGCATGACTTTCTTCAGCTTCTCCCAGGTAACAGATCCTTCTGTGATCCCTTGATCTTTGCACCATTGCTTCCACCAAAGCCTGGCTTGACCGGTGAGCTTCAGCTTGGTGAGCATAGCTTGGTTGGCGGGTGCAGTACCGGCTGCTTCAAAGTAATCCTCATGGATTCAATCAAAATTTCAGCATCTACTTGGACGCATCTGCCTTTCCCGTCAAATTCAAGGGGCTTAATCTGCTTGAGAAGAAACTTCTTCTCCTGGATTACAATAGTACTTGATGTAGGAGGCAAACTGGGAATCTGTACTTGGGGTTGTGCCTGGATAAAGGTTTCTTAATGTTATCACTCGTTAATCGTTAAATTTTTTTTATTTCATCTCCATTTCAGCTATCAACCAAGCAATCTAGCCACTTAACTTTTTATCAATTTTCATAGACAAACAGACATTGATAAAAAGAAGTATCATTCCATTTATATGGATCTAACCCTCTCCGAGTATAACATCTCTTGGTATGGCAAAGTGGTTGTTACATTTAGTTCAGGGAGAATAGTATTGTATTATATTTATCTACGGGAACTGGATAATAGTATGGTTTTGGGTCATGAATTTTCAAGAATCGGTAAGTCATCGGAAGATTGGGGTAAGTCATCGGAAGATTGGGGTTTACGTGAGCCTCCACAAAAATGAACAGCTTCATGATCTTCAGGTCTTCCAACCACTTGATCCTCTTTAGGTTGGTTTGAAGATATGCAAACTGATGGGAATCTATATCGTGGATTCCTGAGGCACCCGTCCATCTTCATTCCACGTACAAAGGCGATGGATTATAAATATGCTCTAGGATATTCATCATCTCAACCCTTTGTTGATAATCTGGGGAATGCATCGCAGTCATAAACATGACTCGGAACACTAAGAACTTGTTCCATGCTTCATAATTCTACAAGACAGCATCGAAGGTAAGGAAATTTTCGGAACAACAACATTTGCTTTACTTATTCATTTTAAGATTTAAAAAAATCATTCCTTGGTTTTCTCTGATATCAAATGTAACGTGTCCGCCTGTTCTCTTTATGACACGTCTTAGCAGTCCATCGAAAAGGGTGTCTAGAAAGCTCCGCCCGGCACTCCCATGGAAGTCCCTACATTTCGTGAATGTGGGAAAGTCTTTAGGTATAAGAGTTTCAGCTTTAGCAATAAGAGCGATTAGGTCACATCCTCAACGTGCTAAACCATAGTTAGCTCTTTGGGATATGTTGCATTGATTTAACCCTTCTTGAGTGAGTCCCTCGCAGTTAAGTGTTTAGGTTAAACCAATTTGCTTGTCTATTCTTGAAGATAATTACGCTACCATTTTTGTAACCACATGATTCATTACCTACGTATGAGTAGATTTACAAACCCTAACTTTTTTTATTAAGATAAAAGCATATGTTAAGTTATGGCATAATTCCAATTGATCCTTTTATAACATTCATTCAAGATTCATGCTACTAAACTTTAGGGTTTTATGTGAACCATACAGCTTTTTCTAACTTCTTTTCTAAATGAGATATTCGTACACTGAATGAGCATTACACAACCCTTCGTAACTATTTTCGTAGTTGATTGAGATTTAAGCGAATTGACTAGAGTTTAATCTACTTCATGCAACTCTAGAACCATTTCCATGCCTTGCAAATTCCTACGGATTATTATTGACCTTCTTTTAATGAATCATTTCGAAGGAAAGATGCCTAATAATGCGACATGTGATTTATTCTTTCCATGCATAATCGAAGTGTACAACAATAATTTTGACTTTATAAATATGGGCATTAGTTAATCTAAGTTCGTTACTTTGCAATGCATAAAAACCACTTGCTAGGAATGCATAGAGATCTTATGTTCTTCTTTTTCATTCGTTTAATACAAATGACTAATTCTTTGATCGAAGTTATTTCCTTTAATTTAGCCAAGGTATTTCAATCAAAAAAGTGCACTCTAATTTTTGGGCTCGGAAGTAGCCATATTTTAAAGAAAGCGAAGGAATCATGCACAATTGAAATATTACGACCTAAAACAAAATTAGGAAGAAAACCTAGACTTGTGGTGAAATGTCCACATGGATATAAGGAGATGATCCTCCTGCGTTTGCACCTTGTGCCTTCTTAGGAGCCATCGCAAATTCGACCTTTCTGCCTTGGACGCAGAGTTATGATCTTGGCCATCTCCTTCGCATGCAAAACTCCCTTTGTGGTTCGGCTTCCTTGATCGATTCCACCGTCTTTCAGAATCGAGATTTAAAAGGCCTTAAAGCTGCCTCCTCGAAGTAGGGAATGATTTCAAGATTAGGACTTTACAATTGTCAAAAATGACTTTGTGGAATGCAAGGGGCTTAAACTCCGAGTTGAAAAACCCGCTTTGTAGGGCCAATGGGAAAGGGGTTTTGAAACCTGGAAGTGAGGATTTCCACGGGAAGGTTTACTTTAAACCCAAGGCAAGGTTAGCTTATAGGATTTTTGTGGGATGAAAAAAGGAGGAAAATGGCTTAATTCTCGGGGTAAATGGGCTTTTAGAGGGGCTTGGATGGAACTCCATGGGAAAGGGGTGTTCTAAATGGAGTTGGTGGATTTGAAAAAGGAGGGAAAGAGGTGTAAAAGACTGCCTGTGAAGGGATTAAATCCCGGGGGTGGGGTTATAAAAACCCTCTTTGTAAAGGCAACAGAAAAGGGGGTTAAATGACTTTAAAGAGAGATTTTTGTTTGGGGCCGGGGGGGGGGGGGGGGGGGAGAACCCACGGGAAGGGGTTTAAATCCCGAGGAGGGGGGTTTTAAAACCCACTTGGAAGGGCTTTAAGGAAGCCCATAAGAAGGGGGGCCTCCTAAGGGGGCTTTAGAAGCTTCCTAAGAAGCTTCTAAAGCTTCTGGGGGAGTCGTGGAGATCCCACATGGAGGAAGAGGAGACGACAAATTTCAACAACTTGTAGGCGGCAGCAGTGTGGGACGGCGTTGGAGACGGCCTCAGCTTCAGGCGGTGGCATCAATTCTCCACCCTCTCTCCTTCTCGTAGCGTTACGTTCTCTCCTCCAACTCTCTCCACCACTCTTTCTGGCGGCGGCTCAGCGTTACGGTTCTCTCCCTCTTCACACGACAGCGTCCGATTATCACAGCCTTCCCCTTCTTACTCACCCCCCCCCCCCCCCACAGGGGGTTTTTATAGGGTGAAGGGAGGAGGACCTCCCTCCCCCCACGCAGCCATTTGCATGGCATTCACCCCCCCATGGCATCCAGCGCGGTGCTCAGTCATCGTGCCTCCCGTCACTCTCCTCCAGCACGACCGTCGGCTGGGGGAAAGAGGGGATATTTACAAAAAAATTTGTCATAATTGCAATATTATCCTTTTGGCCTCCTATCAAGAGGAGATTCTTATGAAGAACGCGGGTTAGGAATCAGAAATATTACATTCCCTCGGGTCGTGCATTTTTCCTTACAAAATCTTTTAAGGTTTTCATAAAGCGCTCTAGAAAAACATCCACCTTGCATGAACTACCCCATAAATTGCGATCTCATCAATTATATGTACAAGTAAGTGTACTTGAGTAGTCAAAATGGAGCGAGGAAAAATTTCCTCCACCAAAACAAACCACCTCAATGGACAATACTCGAGCCTCTTGCAACGTATTTGGATCGATTTCCATCAATCTCACAAATCTACCAACATGCAATTGAGAACGATGATTAGTTTTGACCATAAATTCAAGTGGGTTTACTACGTGATGTACGTAATATGTAAACTAAAAAATAAGTATAAGGTATACATATCTCGCGAGCTCACCCATCTTGTAAATGATATCACGCACATCTTTCAAAACACAATGGGATATGCTAGTAGGAAGGATGAACTATATGTAAATATTCATACATTGTTAATTAGTCTACATAGTTACTTCACTAATTAATATATTTATGGCTGTGAAAATCCTTACCTGAGTCATCTTATGCCAATTGTGAGACTTCAAACTGGATAGTTGCTCCACACATCTTTTCTTTTTCTTTATGAAGGCTCTCTTCAGGCATCTCATATATCCTATGGGAGTTCGAAAGCTACATATATGCTGCTTCACCATCTTTTCTTCAGTCTTTGACAACATCCAAGGTGGACGTGGTAACTCGATCTTTCCTCTGGGTCCGATGCGTGGCCAAGCTTGTCTCATACGTCTAATGCTACGTAAATCCTCCCTTACATTGACAGAATCACGAGTCCCGATTAAGTGATCCCATAATGTAGAGGCAACATTCTTGAATATATGTATGGGGTCCAACAAGTGATTGATCTTGAGTTCAATCCAATATGAGAGATGAAAAAATATAGAGAATCTAAGGCACAAACAATATATTATTTCTCGTTCTCATAATGGAGTGTACTTTAAAGACAAACAAAAGAAGTAAACTAGTTACCGACTCATGCCGAGTGGAGGATGATCATTGGCATGTGTCCAAGTGTCCTTCCAATCTTGAATGGTCAAAGATTATGGAGTTCTTCCATTAGTGGACGGGGGTGCATATTTGGGGTGGTTAATAGGAAGAAAACGATGATGATTGTCATAGATAACCTTCTTCAAGCGTGTCGGTCTAGAAGAAACAAGAGAAGGACCGTAAATTGGACATGCATGATATCCTGACGTAGTTAAACCTGTAGGAACAAGTGGGTTAATGATGACATATATTTGATTAAGGGTAAGAATGAATAAAATAGAGTACGCAACTACCTAAACACTCTCCATAGCTTGGAAAGTCATGCATGGTCCACAACAACATGCCCTTTAAAGTGAAATCTCTAGAGGACAATGATGCAATCACATCTTGCACTTCAATACCTCTGCATAGCATTTCTAGCTCCTCGATCAAAGGCTCTAAGTAAATGTCAATATTTTTTACTTTGTGTTTTCCAGGAATCAAAAGGGACAACATTACATGTCCCTTTTTTATTGCCATGGATGGAGGGATATTATAGTTCACCAATACCACTGGCCATACACTATATGAGGTGCTTTTGATGCCAAATGGATTTATTCCATCTAATCCTAGACCAATTCTCAAATTTCTGGGCTCTTCTTTGAAAGTAGGCCACAAATTGTCTACGTGTTGCCAAGTTGGTGTGTCTGAAGGAATTCTCCACTTTCCATCACTTGAATGGTGACTAGCATGCCATGACTTGTGTCTTGCAATAGATTCACACTCAAACATAAGTTGAATACGTGGAATAATAGGAAAATGTCGCAAAACCTTACGAGGCACATCCATTGATTTCATCTCTTGGTTGTATCTTGGTTCACCACAAATAGGACACTGTCGTGAAGATGCATGATCCCCACGAAACAAGATGCAATCATTGACACATACATGGATTTTAACGTAATCAAGACCTCCAAGAGATGTCAAGAAATGCCTTGCTTGCTCCCTTCTAGTTGGTAATTTACTTCCATTTGGAAGCATTTGTGACAATAACCTGCATATATTGTGCAAACAGAGTTAACAAACCGCAAATATTGTCTAGAAGCATTTATGAATTAATATCAAATGATAAATACTTCAATGCATTCAAGCTAGCATTAATCCATCCATAAATGATTTGTAAGTTCAGTATCTCGAGAGATGCACGTAGAACGGAGTATATGCAACCTTCGTACAATGGAGTTTTCGACTCTATGTGTAGCAGGTCATCTGTCTCTTTAGTGGCGCCCTCCCCCCAAACCTCATGGAAAAATAAATTGTGCACCATGTTGTCCAAAATCTCTTTCTCCAAAACTTGATGGGGCATATGAAGAGGGCTGCTATCGTCATCATCAGCCTCGTGCACCATGTTGTTCAAAATCTCTCCAAAACTTGATGGGGCATTTGAAGAGGGCTGCTATCATTGTCATCAGTCTCTACTCTTCTTGAGGACTCTGCCTCCTCGCGTCGATGGTTCGTAGCCTCTCGATGCCGCCTTGGAGGGACCATTTGAGGATGTGATACCGCATCCTGCTCAATAAAAAAGAGGAGGTTTTGTTTAATGGTAAAGATGCAACATAGACCAATAATATTTGTGCAAATAAAGTAGTAAAAATTACTGGATCTTTTTCTTGGTCCCACTCTCTGTACATGTTGAGGTGTGACATTGTGATTCAACGTGCTCGAAAAAAACATCCTTGATAACGATCACACATACATTTGATTTTCCGTCATAGCCAAGCATCTCGATTGTGAAGACGCAATGTCTCATCCTCACTGGAGAATGTATTGTTTGTTGACTCCGCATGTCCCATACTAGTAGAAGATGACGACATAATTATACCTCAATCATAAGGAAATATATGATTTTATTTGGCATATATGTCATCTTCCCTAAATATTTTGATACTTACAACATGGAGACAAACATTTTGATATTGAAAGACTAAGAAAGTCATGTTGATCCAAAAATAACCATAAGCTAGCATTTTCATAAGTTTAATTTTAATCGCGTCTATCAGCGCATGTAATATCTTTTATCTGCGTATATAGACGTGTAATTACATGCACTTATAGACGTACCACGCGAATATAAAAATATTTGTGGCTTTCTTTTCAAACTAGTGCTTTCCTGCGTTTTTTGCACGTTTTCTACAGTTCGAGCTCGACATCACTAATCATGTCTATCTATCACTTCATGAAGACAAGGAGAAAAGGAAATAAGAGTAAAACGAGGAGGAAGGAAAAGCCAGAGAGTAAAGAATAAGAGCCAAACAACAACGAAGAGAAGAAGAATTAAGCAATCTACCAAGGGAAGGGAGGAGGAGGACAAGGAGCTTGCAACCTAGCTGCCACCCGTCGGAACAAGCAAAGAAGGTGAGTTCTTCTTCTCTCTCTCAATCTTCTTTGCTTTGTCTTTGTCTGTTTCTCTCTCTCTCTCTCTCTACATGCTTTAGAAAATCTATGGAGGCTTTGTGCCATTTTTTATAACAAATTTTAAAAATATGGTCCGACTTTGCGCGTCTGTAGACACGTCTGGCTGATAGTCTAGACACATTTTTAGACGCGTATATAGACATGCTGTTAGCATAACTAATTAGAGTTAAGGTCTGAGTTTTGTTTTTGTTTAGTATTATGCTTTCATGTCTGTTGGCATGTCCAGAATGCAGAGTAGATGCAGGTATAGACGCGCTAACAAACTCGAAATAGAACTGCATCTTTCAAAGCTTTCTGATTTTGTAGTAATGAATTTTTGCTTGTGTAGATGTGCAATCCTGGATCTTCCAGCACTGATCCTGATTTGGAATGCATGAAAAACACGTTAGCGGAGTTTTCTAGAGGTGTTAGTAGTTTTTTTGGAGGTTTTCCGAACAAGGAGCAATTCATGGGGGACATGACTAGTTATCTTGGTCGCCCTCTCATTGCAGAGGAGATTATTAGTGTCATGTCTGGGACACCTATCACATCTTTGCCTAGCACTGCCACGCAAACATCAAACCTTGGCACACCAAACCTTGGTACACCTCTAACAGGTACTCCATGCACTATGCATACACACAGATCAGCTGATGCATAGGGATCAACTGAAGTACATGGATCGGCCGAAGCACGTGCATCTACAGAAGCACGTGCATCGAGTGAGGTAGAGGGTAGTGCCCGTCGAGGGAGGATGGAGAGTCGTGCGGGAGGACGAGGAGGTCGAGGGCTTTGTGGGGGTTACCTGGGAGGTGGCTCTCGATCACCCTCATCGAGAAATGAGAGAGGTGAGCCTCCACAAATGTACTATGTCCACAGATGTTGGTGGTATCTTGCATAACCCTCAAGGGAGGGAAGTGATAGCCTGCTTGAGGAGTGTCGTGCATGCCACATACAAAGATTGTATGATTTCCTTCAAGCACTAAAAAGTGGTTTGTGGAAAGAGGTGCTAAGGGCAGTACATAGAAGGTACCCTAATCCTGAGAATTCATGATTCTCAGATGATTGGGGACGGTCAAAGGTGAGAGACGTGCTTCATAACAAGAGGTTTCACCATATGACACGTGCTAAGGAGTCATTGCGGAGATAAGAGTAGGGGCGCCCTGGATATGGCCAACCACCCAATTGCCACCGCAGGGAGTGGAAAGAGGCCAAGAAGAGAGCAGCAGAGAAAAGGACAAGTCGACAGCATGTAGAGGCATAATGTATCCAGATGGCAACCATGGGATCATCGCATTATGGATCGGGTGGTAGGGAGTCATGGGAGGCTGAGTTTGTAAGTATTATTTGATTTCTTTTTTAATTAAATTTTGTAATTTGTTTCAATTCACTATATAGTGTATTCTAATATGTTGTATGTTAAAATTATTTTGTAGTATCATATCGTTGGTAGGATGCCTACTTCTAGAGAGATAGGCTACTATCGAGATCATAACTGGGCGTCCACTTGGCAGCATTTCTACGAGGAGGGACTGATCACAGAGGAGCAATACAATCGTGCCATGAGGATTCCATAGCTAGAAGAGGTATGTTTTATTTTTTACATGAAAAGTATAGGTAACTCTAATTTATTGTTTGTTATGGTATTTATATACCTTAATCCTTTGTGTAGGCAAACCTGATGCAGTTGAGGATAGTGAAGGGGAGGCTAGCAGTAGCGGTGGCGACAGTGGCAGTGGTGGTGGTAGCGACGATGATGCCTCTTTTGACGAGATGTAGAGGAGCCCTGTGCATGCATGCCTCCCCTTGGCCTTGTAGTTTTCATTTTTGATATGTATTACTTTTAGCTAGTGCTTGCGACCATGACCATGCTTGAGGTCACAAGCACTAGAACTCGTCATATAAAAATGTCTCATCTTTATATATGAAATTTTGGTGTTCTACATTTTTTGTTTTCAGTAGAAAAATCTTCGAAATATGTATAAATGTTTCCGCACAGTACGCTCATCATGTGTTATTATCAATATATAAACTTTGGCTCTCTACATTCTTTTGCTTTCATTATAATTCCCTAAGCATATAATTTGATGGGGGGAAAAAAAACCAGAGAGCATGTGGCTTGCAAAGACACATGCTCTCTGGTTTTTTTTTCATACTCTGTTTTGTACGTCTATCCGCGCATCTAAATTACAGGAAAAATGTGCGTCTATAATCGTAAAAAATTTGCAGAGTACATGCCTTTTTAGATGCACAGTTACACGAATCTATAGGTGAAAAATTTGAATATATATACTTTTTTATAAATATGATTATATATTTATGGAGCGCATCAATAGACGCGTCTATATTTGTGTCTGTTTTCGCGTCTATATGCGTGTGTAGTTTTCACTATAAGCGCGCTTGTAGACGCGAAATTTTAGACGTGCTAGTAGATGCGGTAATAAATGCACCCGACATTTTTAAACACAATTTAAATATTGCATCTACCAACGCGTCTATGGAGCCTTTTTGTTTTAATGGTAGTTGTAGTCGTGGTCGTAGTCATCGTAGTCGTGATTGTAGTAGTAGTACTAGTAGTAGTAATAGTAGTTTTCTTGTTTGTTGTTGTAGTAGTAGTAGTAGTTTTTTTTCTTTTCTTGTTTATTGTTGTTTAGTTTTCTTGTTTATTGTAGTAGTAGTAGTAGTAGTAGTAGTAGTAGTAGTTTTTTCTTGTTTTCTTTTTTGTTGTTATTGTAGTAGTAGTCGTACTAATTGTTGTTGTTTTTTTTTTTCTTCTTTTCTTGTTTATTGTAGTGGTAGTGGTAGTGGTAGTGGTAGTGGTTTCTTGTTGTGGTAGTAGTACTCGTAGTCATGGTAGTAATAGTAGTAGTAGTAGTAGTAGTAGTAGTAGTAGTAGTAGTAGTAGTAGTAGTAGTAGTAGTAGTAGTAGTAGTAGTAGTAGTAGTAGTAGTAGTAGTAGTAGTAGTAGTAGTAGTAGTAGTAGTAGTAGTTGTTGTTGTTGTTGTTGTTGTTTATTGTTGTTTAGTTTTCTTGTTTGTATGCTTTTGGCTTTTGCAACACTATTTGATCTAGAAATTCACCAAATGGGTGTTAAAACGGCTTCTCTCAATGGAGATCTTGAAGAAGAAATCTATATGGAGCAACCTAAAGGTTTTATGATTGTAGGAAAGGATCATCTTGTATGCCAGCTTCATCATGCATTATATGGATTGAAGCAAGCCTCTCGTGCTTGATATATTAAGATTGATCAGTTCCTCACAGTAGTAGTAGTAGTAGTAGTAGTAGTAGTAGTAGTAGTAGTAGTAGTAGTAGTAGTAGTAGTAGTAGTAGTAGTAGTAGTAGTAGTAGTAGTAGTAGTAGTAGTAGTAGTAGTAGTAGTAGTAGTAGTAGTAGTAGTAGTAGTAGTAGTAGTAGTAGTAGTAGTAGTAGTAGTAGTAGTAGTAGTAGTAGTAGTAGTAGTAGTAGTTGTTGTTGTTGTTGTTGTTGTTGTTGTTGTTGTTTAGTTTTCTTGTTTGTATGCTTTTGGCTTTTGCAACACTATTTGTTCTAGAAATTCACCAAATGGGTGTTAAAACGGCTTCTCTCAATGGAGATCTTGAAGAAAAAATCTATATGGAGCAACCTGAAGGTTTTATGATTGTAGGAAAGGAGCATCTTGTATGCCAGCTTCATCATGCATTATATGGATTGAAGCAAGCCTCTCGTGCTTGATATATTAAGATTGATCAGTTCCTCACATCTAAAGGTTTTGTTGCATGTTTTGCTGACCCAAATCTTTACATCAAAAGGGAGGACAAATGTTTTATTATTCTTGCTCTGTATGTTGATGATACTATTCTTGTGTCAAATAATATTGCTTTCTTGGATGCTATAAAGAAGCTTTTATCGACTACATTTGAAATGGTGGATCTTGGTGAGACACATTCTTGTTTGGGTATTCAAGTTCAACGACACCAACAATAAGGCATTCTTCTTCTTCGCCAGATAAAGTTTATTAATGATATTTTTGAGAAGTTATGGTTGACAAATGCGCACTCTGCCAACACTCCCATTCTTTCGAGCTCTACCAAGGGTACATCTACAACATGCAATGAAGAATCAGCCATTCATCAACCTATCAACCTTTTGCTAATCTTATTGGTTGTCTTCAATTTATTGGTTTAAACACAAGACCAGATATTTTATTTGCAGCTAACTTTTTGGGACATTATCTTTATTTCCCTTCCACTATTCATTGGAGTGCTACAAAACGTATTCTTAAGTATCTCAAGGGTACTAAGGAGGGAATTTATAGTTGTGTGGATGCCACGGTCACGTGCATTGAGATGTGGGGCTGATTCCCTGCCTCATCTTCCGGGCTATGCAGACTTGTCTGAAGTGGAATATCCAGGCATAAGGTACGACTATACTTGAAGAGGATCTATTCTATAGTTCGTACCTCTTGCCTGGACATTCCAGTTGAGACACGTTTGCACAGCCCGGAAGACGAGAAGGATGTCCCAAATCTGCAAGTAGTTGTCGAAGCCAAACTAGCTCGCGAGCTGCTAATGATGCAGCAACATATTCAGCCTCAGTTGTAGAAACCGCAACACATCATTGTTTCTTGCTAGATCAAGAAACCAAACATCCATTTACAAAGAAACAATTCCCACCTATAGATCGCATGGATAAATGTGAACTTGCCCAATCAACATCTGTATATCCAATAAGGTCAAGAGAAGTTGAAGAAGATAAAGAAGAATCCTCTCGATGACGATAAATAAGACTAAACTCCTTAGTACCCTTGAGATACTTAAGAATACGTTTTGCAGCACTCCAATGAATAGTGGAAGGGAAAGAAAGATACTGTCCCAAAAAGTTAGCTGTAAATAAAATATCTGGTCTTGTGTTTAAACCAATAAATTGAAGACAACCAACAAGATTAGCAAAAGGTTGATGAATGGCTAATTCTTCATTGCGTGTTGTAGATGTACCCTTGGTAAGAGCTCTCCTCGACATGGTAATCTATTTGAGCTATCATTGAACGATACAGTTGCAAATGTTGTTACTGCCCTTGGAGATGTAGATTGCAAATTATGGCATCAACGCACACTCCGATTTTGCCAAAATTCTTGATCTTCATCGTCATCGTCTTGTGCAAGGTATGGATCTTAAATCTCATCCACGTATGGGAATATGTGAGTACTGTGCACTTGGAAAACACCATTGTTCGCCTTTTCACACTTCTACTTCATCACATTTCTATGCTCTCTTGGATTTGGTTCATACCGATATTTGCGGTCCTTTTCCTGCCTCAAAGTCTCGATCTCGATATTTTATAACTTTCATTGATGATTTCTCACGGTACACACATGTCTATTTGTTGAACAGTGTGCAAGGGGGACGAGGAATGGAGGAAGAGAGAGGAGAAGAGAGACACGAAACACCAAAAGTGGAACCCCATAAGTGCATCAAGTGAGCACACATAGTTGGAATATATAGAAGGGGGACCAGGGATACGATATATAGACAGAATATATATAGCTAATACCACCGCTCAAATAAAGGTCCCTAACTGTGGATGAAAAAACCCTTGGGGGCTCAAGGGAAAAACCCACAACTCTATATAGCCCTACTGCTATATTAATATTGAAAAGATATGATTACAAAGTTGAAAGGAGCTAAATCACTCCTGAATATACAAGTGTATGTTTGTAGGCATCGAAGGAGCTACATCACTCCTGAATTACTATAGATAAATGAAGGAGCTACATCAATCTTGAATTACAATAGATAAAGGAATCGAAGGAGATAAAGAGCCATGAAATTGCTTTATCTTGAGTGTGGATATAATCGGCTATGCAACATAATCTGTGACATCAAAAACTTAATAGAAAATGTTATATCAACATCAGAACACAATCACAATGTCGTAAATCAACTCAGCAGCTAGAATATACAATGAAAATTTCATCAGCTCATCAGCTAGAATATATGAAATAGCAGCTGGCATACTACCAGCAAATGGAAAGAAGAATGGACGAGATGAGCATTATCAAGACAAAAACATTAGCTGCAACATCAGCTCCTTAGCTAGAATAGATAAAATATCAAGTAGAATAAACATAAGCTTGAACAGACGAGTCAGCTAGAAATAGACAAACAACAGTTGGAAACAATGAAACATCAACATGAAAGAACAAAACACAACTGGGGATGAGATGAGCATTATCAGGATAAAAACATTAGCTGCAACATCAGTTCCTTAGCTAGAATATATAAAATATCAATTATAATAAGCATAAGCTTGAACAGATGAGTCAGCTGGAAATAGACAATGGAAACAATGAAACATCAGCAGGAAAGAACAAAACACAACTGGGAATAACGAAACATCAGCTGGAATAGACGAATAATAGTTGGAAACAATGAAACATTAGCTAGAATAGATGAACATACTGGAAACAACGAAACATCAGCTCATATATCATAAGCTAGAATAGACAAACATTAGTTGGACTATACACTTTGGTTTGTCTCGAAAGTTTTGGACTGAAACACTTCTAACAGCCGTTTTTATTCAAAATCATCTTTCAACAACTGCACCAAGCTGATTGATAATGTCTTTAAAAGCCTCGATATGAGAGTGCATAGAAGTACCAACATTATATTGAATATTCTTCAAACGAGTTTGGAGATATAAATTTTTGGTGACCGATTTCTTCTCAAACGTTGAGATAAGATACTCCGAAATAGCATGAGAGGTTTCCAGATGAAAGACATCCAACATAAGTGAGTCAGGAAGTGCAGACAATATATAACGACGAGCTGCTTTGTCACGACAAATCTAATCAGTATGGTCAATTTTCCATTGTTCAAATAATGGGCCATCAGTAATCAGAGAATTGTCATTCATCACATCAATACGTTGAACTGGGCAAGACAGGTCACCCAAAACAATATCAAATAATTTGTCACCTTCAAGAATTAGCATCATCTTTTCTTTCCACCCAGGAAAGCCTTGTCCTTGGAAGAAGGGAACCGAACATTGGCCAGACGGATATCTATTAACAATTACACAATTGGCCATGCCTGTATTTTGAGAGAAAACAAATAAGATGAGATCACAAAATCTGCAAACCATGAACAAGATGAGCGTAGTTGAGACACGTGACAATCAAAATAGGGAGATGCACGTAAGAACGACGAAAAGTATTAAGTGACTAAAAAGAAAGGCCGAAATAGAGAGATACTCCCAAATAGCATGAGAAATCTCCAGATGAAAGACATCCAACAAAAGTGTAACGTGTCTGCCTGTTCTCTTTAGGATACATCTCAGCAGTCCATCGAAAAGGGTGTCTAGAAAGCTCCACCCGACACTCCCATGGAATGTCACGGGGTTTGCGATCTAGCACTTTCCGCGTCTGCCTCGTAGCGAAAGCATTCTAGCCGTTCCCACTTAGGACCGACCTGAATTAGGTATTTCCCTAATGGTCATTTCCTAAACGGAAACTAGCGTCGAAGCTCAAGCAAACTACTTTACACAGAAACGCCAGGGCTAAAGCAGATTTATGCTGCACTTGGTTCAAGGAGAATGGGAAACGAGAGGGATGCAAAGCTCAACCTCTCTGCCATAAGGCATAGTCCCATTCCGTTCCCCTAAAACAACGTAAATCGAAATTACTATAACCTAGACTCTAGGTCAGTGCCCTTGTTATTCGTGTCCTTTGAACGATCTTCTTGTTGTCCATCAAGATTGAGAAAAGTTCCCAGCCAACTGGGACCACCCATCTGTAGGATGGACCCATGGCCACATCCACCGCACTTTTCTCAAGTTGTTTTAGTTATCTAATTACCTACCACATTTAGTTGGACATGCATCAAACAAATTCCTTAATTAGTTCGTTAGGCACTGGTTCCTTCACGTAATCATACAACTTAACATAGAAAAGCAATGTCAAACAAGTTCCTTTTCAATAGCTTATCATATTTATCTTTGGAATACATTTATAACATCGAGCCCGTAGGCTTATCCATAATCCGCCCGAAGGCTATCCAACAGCAATCCACAATGATTACTAATCCAAGATTCTGCCCCTAGACTAGTATGTGGGCCTCGAGATCCAATCCCGAGTCACATTGGCCTCTTGTGTAGGGCCCGAAAGGCAAGGGATTTACGATCAGAGCCCCCCTGGTACCCAAGCGTCCTCCTGCTCCAAGTAGCGCTCAATGGAGAGAACTCTCGCCACAGGTTTGGTCCACCTTCCTGGCGCAGTTAACAACCTCCTTGGTTAGGGTCAGGCGGACAGTTAGGGGTAACTAAAGCTACCACTCCCTTCAGGTCTTCAACCTGAAGCATTAGATATCTTTTCATCCTTTAATTCCTTGAGCAAACAAAGCAAACTATGGTCTTAAAACTATTACAAGCACAATCAATTCCATTGGACGTTATTTTTGGCCAACTACTAAGGAGTGAATCCTTCTTTCCGAATGCATCCAGCACTTGATCCGGGATCAATTGCGACTTGGCAAGATCCCCAAGGGTTTGTTTGTTAACCCTTATCCTTGGGTTAGGGCCGTACCCTATTAACCCAACTTAGCCAATACCTTACACCTTAAGTTCTCTTAACACAAAATATGTTGCTCCAGATTATTGATTGGTCCTTTGCTTCCAAGCAAATATCTAATCCCCGTATCTTGAGTACTTTACCCAAGAAAGATACTATATCAGGACGATTATTCATCCTCTTGCAATTTAAACTTGCGTAAGAATCTGCCAATCTCATTCCGAGGAATTGGCCATTCCCTTGTGATCAAATCACAAGATCATGCAACTCTGCAACTTGTTGCACAAGCCTCACATAAAAAACCATGGGACTATTTTACCCATCGAATGGGGTCTCGTAATCACGAAATCATGATTAGATAGGAAACAAAGTTTGGGTGTCTTTATAACAATCCATTCCTAATTGTACTAGGCCGACATTGTCGGTCCTAGTGTTCCAACTCAATCCGAGCTTTATCTCTTTAGCGAGCGATCCTTAGGGTAAAAACCCTAGATCGTTTCTCGCAAGTATGTCCTATTGTCCCTACATTCCATGAATGTGGGTAGGTCTTTAGGTTTTTAAGAGTTTCAACTTGACAATAAGAGCAATTAGGTCATGTCCTCAACGTGCTAAATCCCAGTTAGCACTTGGGATATGTTGCATCGATTTAACCCTTCCTAAACGAGTAGCTCGCGGTCTAGGTGTTGAGGTTAAACCAATTTACTTGTCTATTCTTGAAGATATTTACGATGTCATTTTCGTAACCACATGATTCATTGCCTACATATGAGTAGATTTACAATCCCTAACTTTTCTGGTTAAGATCAAAGCGTAAGTTAAGTTTTGGCATAATTTCTATTGATCCTTCTGTAACATGCAATCAAGATTCATGCTACTAAGCTTTAGGGTTTTATGTTTGAACCATGCAAACTTTTCTAACAATTACGCAGATGAAATGAGATTTATGCCAATTGCCTAGGGTTTAATCTTCTTCATGCAGCCCTAGAGTCAATTCCATGCCTAGCAATTTCCTATGGTTGTTAGCAACCTTCTTTAAAGAACCATTTCGAAGAAAAGATGTTCAATAATGCGACATGCAGTTTATTCCTTCCATCCATAATCGAAGTGTACTATCATAATTCCAACTTGTAAAGATGGGCATTAGTTAATCTAATTTCGTTACTTTGCAATGCATAAAAAGCACTTGCTAGGAATGCATAGAAATCTTATGCTCACTTTATTTTGTTCGTTTCATTGAAAAATACTAATGACCGAATCCCTGAATTGTGAGCTATTAGCCAAAGTATTTCAATCAAAAAAAGATGCATCCTCATTCCTTAAATGATCCATGCGTAATTGAAATATTACAATGTTAATTAAAATTAGGAAGAAAACCTAGACTTGTCGTGCAATGTCTACATGGATGTTAGGAGATGATCCTCCTGCGGTTGCACCTTGTGCCTTTTTATAGGAGCAATCGCGAATTCGTCCTTTTAGCCTTGGACGCAGATTTATGATCTTGGCCATCTCCTTCACACACGAAACTCCCTTTATGATTTGGCTTCCTTGATTGATTCTACCGTCTTTTAGAATCGAGCTTTAGAAGGCCTTAAAGCTGCCTCCTCGAAGTAGGAAATGATTTCACGATTAGGACTTTACGATTAAAAAATGACTTTGTGGAATGCAAGGGCTTAAACTCCGGGTTTGAAAAACCCGCTTTGTAGGGTCGATGGGAAAAAGGTTTTGAACCCTGGAAGTGAGGATTTCCATGAGAAGGTTTACTTTAAACCCAAGGCAAGGTTAGCTTATAGGTTTTTTGTGGGATGAAAAAAAAGGGAAAAGGGCTTAATTCTCGAGGTAAATGGGCTTTTAGAGGGGCTTGGATGGAAACCCACATGAAAAGGGGGGTTCTAAATGGACTTGGTGGATTTGAAAAAGGGGGAAAAGGGGGTGTAAAAGACTACCTGTGAAGGGGTTAAATCACGGGGGTGGGTTTATAAAAACCCTCTTTGTAAAGGCAATAGGAAAGGGGGTTAAATGACTTTTAAGGAGAGGTTTTTGTGGAGGGGAAAACCCATGGCAAGGGGTTTAAATCCCGGGGAAAAGGGGTTATAAAAACCCTCTAGAGGAGGGCTTAAGAAATCCCACAGGAAGGGGGGCTTAGTTCCCTCCTCGTAGAAGCTTCCAAGAAGCTTCTTGGAAGCTTCTGTGGACTTAGTTATCCATGTGGGGGAAAAAGAAGAGACGATTTTCTTTATGGTGGCTTTGTTGGTGAACCAAGACAAAATCGTGGCCAAGACCGATCTTCGGCGACGATCCTCCTCCCTCATGACTATTTTCACCAGCCTCACGACAATCTCTATTCCTCTTTACTCCTTCCTCCTTACTCCTTCCTCTTTATTCCCCCCCACATGGGGTTTTTATAGGGAAGGGAGAGGTACCTCCCTCCCCCCATGCGGCCATTTGCATGGCATTCACCCCCCCAATGGCATCCAGTGCGGTGCTTTGTCATCACGCCTCCCCTTCCTCTCCTCCAGCACAATCCACTGCGAGGGGATAATTACAAAAAAAAATTGCCATTATTCCAAATATTATCCTTTTAGCCTCCTACCAAGAGGAGGTTCTTATGAAGAGTCCGGGTTTTTAGTAACCCATAGTCCTAAGTCTCGATTGGCCCGTAGAGAGTGTACAATTAATGACCGAATCGTTTGCAACCACAATACCGGCATTGTCTTTTGCCCGAGACTTCACATGTGTACATAATAATTTTCCACATGAATATTACATTCTCTCCCCCTTGGAGGAATCGAAATGTCCTCATCTCGAGATAAACTAGGGATATTGATGTTTGAGAGTGTTTTCATCTACCCAAGTGGCATCCTCCTCTGGATAATCTTTCCACTGGACGAGGCATTCTCTCAAGGTTTTGGATCTCAGTTGTCTCTCCCTAACATCTAAGATCCTATCACGCCTTAGTTCAAGGACTCCTTGACTAGGCATTACAACTTGTTGGTCATCAAGTACATGGTTAGGATTAGGTACATACTTCTTCAATAGGCTGATATGGAATACATCATGAACCTTTAGGTTCTCAGGGAGTTGTAGTCTATAAGCATTAGGTCCTAGGCACTTAAAGATCTTGTATGGTCCACAATACCTTGGACTTAGCTTTTTGCAATATCCTAAGGATAGAGAATTCTTCTTTGGGTGTACGTGAATGAAGACCATGTCTCCTTCCTCGAAGATTCTATCTTGACGCTTCAAATCCGTGTATACATTCTGTCTATCCTTGGCGGCTTGGATGTCCTGTCTTATTGACTTTACTTGGTCATCCATCTCTTCCAACATCTGCCTTGAAGCTTCAACCCTCAAGGTTGGATGTGAGAAGTTTAGGGGACTTCAACAGTCATGACCATACAATGCTTGAAAAGGGGTCATTTGAATGCTTTGCTGGTAAGAAGCATTGTAGGCAAATTCCACCAAAGGTAAGTATTGAATCCACCTTTTTGGCTCATGACAGCAATGTGCCCTTAGCATATCCTCAATGACTTGATTTACTCGCTCCATTTGACCATCAGTTTGGGGATGGTAAGCTGTGCTAAAACAGAGTTGAGTCCCAATGGCTTCAAAGATAGCTCTCCAGAAGTGGGATGTGAAGAGAGAGTCACGATCACTAATGATTCTTCTGGGTAACCCATGTAGCTTGATTATCTCCTTGATAAAAAACCTTGCAATGTGTGAGGCTTTATAGTTTGTCTTTATTGGAATAAGGTATGCAACCTTAGTAAGCATATCAACCATAGTCATGATGGAATTGTATCCTCCCTGAACTTGGGGTAGGCCAACAACAAAGTCCATACTAATGAATTCCCATTTCATTTGGGGAATATCAAGTGGTTGCACCTTCCCTAGCATCTTGATATGTTTTGCTTTGATACGTTGACAAGACAAACACTCAGTGACATATTTGAGAACATCACCTTTAAGCCTCTCCCAATAATAGCTCTTCCTAACAGTATTGAGAGTCTTGGCATAGCCAGGATGTTCTGAGAAAGGGATATCATGAGCTTCCCACAATATCTTCTGCTTAAGTGATTGGCTTGCCGGTATACATACTCTCGTTCTATAGTAGACAAGTCCACTATTGATAGAGAATTCATTATACTTAGCTTGTAGTTTTTGATCTTGGTCCTTGATAGGGATCTCCCTTAGCATCTTTTGATAGGCTGGATCATGGCATGCTTCCTCTCTAGCTAGTTCAAGTATTGGATTGTTTGGCATGGATACCTTTGTGGCTAGAGATCTAGCTGTTGATGGATTTTGCAAGATTAATGAGTTAAGGAATGCCTTGCGACTGAGTCCATCGGCAACTACATTCTCCTTTCTAGGTCGGTATTTGATTTCAAAGTCCTACTCTTCCAACACTTCAATCCACCGACGTTGCCTCATGTTGAGCTCATTTTGGGTAAAGATCCACTTGAGACTTTTATGATCAGTCACTAGAGTAAACTTGTTACCCAACAGATAGTGTCTCTAAAGCTTTAGAGCATGGATGACAGCTAATAGTTCTAGATCATGGGTAGCATAGTTCTTCTCATGGCTCTTCAACTTCCTTGAAGAGTATGCTACAGGATGACCTTCCTCCATGAGCACACATCCTAAGACAAGCGTGCTAGCATTAGTTACTATCTCGAATTCCTTACTAAGGTCTGGAAGTTTTAGGATAGGTGCTGATACCAAGCTTTGCTTCAATTTATCGAAACTAGTTTGTTCAAGAGTTGACCATGCAATGGATGTTTGCTTCTTCAGTAAGTCCGTCATAGGTGCTGCCATCAAAGCATAGTTTTTGATGAAGACCCTATACCATCCTGTAAATCCAAGAAAACTGCGTATTTCTTTGACAATTGTTGGTATTGCCCATTCTAGAACATCTCTAACTTTAGTTAGGTCCAGTGAGATTCCTTCTGCTGATATGATGAATCCCAGTTATTCAATCTGACGCTTGAAGAATGCACATTTCTTCATCTTAGCATACAGCTTATGTGCCCTTATTATCTCAAGGACAATCCGAAGTTGGGGTTCATGATCTTCTTCCTATTTAGAATAGACTAAAGTGTCGTCGAAGAAGACGAGCACGAAGTCATCAAGATATGGCCTAAAGATATCCTGCATTAATCTGTTGAAGGTGGCAGGTGCATTCGTAAGCGCGAATGACATAACTAGAAACTCAAAGTGTCCATATCTTGTGTTAAAGGCCGTCTTTGGGGTATCTTCTTTCTTGATCCTTATCTGATAGTAACCAGACCTGAGATCAATCTTGGAAAAGATCTTTGCACCCTGAAGACAATCAAGAAGCTCATCTATTCTAGGAATAGGGTACTTGTTCTTGATAGTTGATTGATTAAACCCTCTGTAATCAATACATAGTCGAAGTGTTCCATCTTTCTTTTTCTAGAATAGTACTCGAGCTCCCCATGGTGAACTACTAGGACAGATGTAGCCGTGATCTAGCAGTTGCTTGAGTTGTTCCTTTAGCTCAATCACTTGCAGGATGGACATTCTATAGGGTCTCTTTGCAATTGGCGCAGCTCCTGGTACTAGCTTGATCTCATGATCCACTTCTCTTTGAGGCGGGAGTTCTGTTAACTCTTCAGAAAATATGTATGCGTATTCCTTTAGCCAAGAAGGTCCTTCACTAGACTCTTGCTTCTGATCTAACTTGTTGAGCTTAATCAAGTATACATGTAGTCCTTTTCTGACTCCCTTTATAATCCAAGATGCTCTGGCCAATTGAATTTTAGGCTTCCCAGTCTCTCCTTCAATTGTGACCAATTCCCTTCATAGTTTCGAAAGGGAATTTGGCCCTTTCCACAATGAATGTGGGCATCATTAGGTTTAAGCCAATCCATTCCGAGTAGACACTCATGGATACCTTGGTTCATGACTCTGAATTTGACCAAAGTCGTCTTTTCTCCCAAGAAGAATTTCACATTACATTACGTAATTACTTCAGCCTTTAGCCAAGTGACCAAATCAATTTATTTCTTTATCAATATTCACAGTCATGACAATCATTGATAAAAAGAAGTCTTATCCCATTCATATGGGCATAGCCCTTTCAAGGTACTATTATTTCTTGGGGTGATGGAATAAGCTGATACAGTAATTCGAGGAGAACAAGATGTTGTTGCATTCAGCTACAAGAACTGAGTAGTAGTATGGATTGGGGTCAACGATTTTCAAGAGTCGATAGATCATTGGATGATTAGGGTATCTTTTCCTTTGATATCCATTCTTTTCATGACGTCCCAACACCTTGATTCGGTCGGCAAGGAATACTCGAATCACTTCCCCGTACCATGTACTTATTCTGATTAACCCTTCGACCTTTGACATGTAGGGTCGCGTTTGCATGAGCCTCAATAAAGACGAACAGCTTCATGATCTCTAAATCCTCCATCCACTTGATTCTCTTCAAGTTGATTTGAAGGTACGCAGGTCGATGGGCAGCTATGTAATAGATCCGTGAAACACCCATCCATCTTCGTTCCATGTACCGAGGCAATGGATTGTAAATGCGGTCTAGGATGTTCATCATTTTGACCCTTTGTCGATAATCCGGGGAATGCATCGCAATCATAAACATGACTTGAAACACTAAGAACCTGTTCCATGCTTCATAATTCTGCAAGACAGCATCAAGAGTAAGGAAATGTTCGGAACAGTAACATTTGTTTTTCTTTATCTTATTAAGATTTCTTAAAAATAAATCCTTTGTTGGTTCGCTCTGATACCGACTATAATATGTTCGCCTGTTCTCTTTAGGACATGTCTCAGCAGTCCATTAGAAAGGGTGTCTAGAAAGCTCCCCGCCCGGCACTCCCATGGAATGTCACGGGGTTTGCGATCTAGGACTCTCTACGTCTGCCTCATAGCAGAAGCATTCTGGCCATTACCACTTAGGACCGACCTGAATCAAGGATTTCCCTAATGGTCATTTCCTAAACGGAAACTAGCGTCGAACCCCAAGTGAATTACTTTACGTAGAAACACCAGGGTGGAACCGGATTTACGCTGAACTTGGTTCAAGGAGAATGGGAAACAAGAGGGATGCAAAGCTCAAACTCTCTGCCATAAGGCATAGTCCCATTCCGTTCCCCTGAAACAGTGTAAATCGGAATTACTATAACCTAGACTCTAGGTTAGCGCCCTTGCTGTTCATGTCCTTTGAATGATCTTCTTGCTATCCATCAAGATTGAGAAAAGTTTCCAGCCAACTGGGACCACCCATCTCTAGGACGGTGTTGTATTGCTGCGCATTCGAGGTGTGAAATCCACCCAAAAGTTGTGTGTGGGAGTTGATATTTTGTACATACTTACTTGTTATGTTTGCATCTTTATTCTGTGTGGTAATATAGTAAAGAGGGGTCTTTTACTATCTTTTCTCTCAGCTGGGGTTGCACCTGATAGGTCCTCCTTCAATAATGGTGGGCATGAAGGGATGCTTTCAGCCTATGTTGAGCAGGGCTAAGAAGAGAAGGCTTTACAACTTTATGGGCACATGCAAGTTGAAGGTGTTAACCGAGTGGAGTAGACAATTGTCATTGCACTCCAAGCATGTGCAATCTAAGAAGAGAAGGGCTGAATAACTCAAATAAAGTCTCTGGAAATTGGACAAGCATTACATGTTGATGCCCTTCAGAAAGGATTCACATCATACATTTATGTTTATAGTACCCTCGTGTCTATGTATAGCAAATGTGGGAGCATTGTAGAAGCAGAGAATGTGTTTGATGGGTTGTCTGAGCACACTGTTGTGTTATGGAATGCTTTGTTTTCTGCCTATCTAGAGGTTATGATCTGCTTTCTGAGTTTGGAATGGCATTTATGTGCACGTATGGTGACTATTCATGTATGGTTGATGCTCAAGCCCTCCTTAATGGAATGCTCAAATGGGAGAAGGCCGCTTTTCTCGTTTAAACAAAAGGAGGCTGCTTTTCTGAGCGGAATATATAGCACTAGGGAAGAGGACAAAGGGGGCGTGAGAAAGAAAAAGCAAAAGAGGACTATTTTTGAAAGGGGAGTTTTGGAGGCAAAAGGCGACGGAGAAGAAGGCTCGAGGGGCAGACGATGATGTAGTGGAAGGAGAAGCCAAGAGAGACGATCACGGGGATCATCAGCGAAGACGGTGGACTGAGGAGTATGAGCTCTGAAGACGAAGCCGAAGAAGGAATGTGACGAAGGAAGCGTAGAGAGAAGCAAAGCCGAAGAATTGTCCCTGCGGCAAACATAAAGTTGATGAAGATGACGACAAGACGAAGAAGGTGACGATGATGAAGAAGGTGAGGAGGACAAGGCGGAAGGTAATAAAGAGGAAAAACGGCACGCTCTGTAGAAAGGAACAGAAGAGATGTAATTGGAGACTTGAATTGAAGGGACTGGAGCTTATCGCCTTCGGGGTTGAGCATCCAGAGCAAGAGAGGAGGCCTACGCCGCATCAATCTGGAGGTTTCTATAGGTCTGGCAGACCTCAATTCAGATGCGTCAGACGATGAAAATGAAGGGTTTAACTTTGCCAAGCTAGATAGAAGCTATTCAAGCTTTGGCGCAGAACAAGGAGAAATTACGATTATTACACCTTTAAGTTCTGGTTTCAGTGAAGTTATAAGCACAGTAACATCCTTTTCTGAAATTTGTGAGAAAATTTTGCCATCTCATCTGATGTCTCTCCATGTACCCCAGTTCTGGAAAGGTTTCCATCAAACTCAGTGGGGCAATCCTTTGATTTAGAGAAGTCTTATATGACAGGATCTCGTGCTTCATTTGGAGATGGCTCAATATCTCCCTGTAGCCCTTCTCTTTCAGAGTCCATTTCTGGCTATCTTCCCCAGGATACCTGGTCTAGATTTCCCTCAACTGATTCTATTCCATGTGAGGAGTTTCCAATTACCCCTCTTAATCTAGAGTGGAACTCGTCTACAAGAGCTACAAATTGGGATCAACCATACCCGTATGATCCTTCCAATTGTCAGTGGAATTGGTTTTCTTCATCAGAGTCTTTATGCACAGAAGAAACAACTCAATCTAGAGTTTTGATTCCAGGTCTTCCAAATGATTTAGCACAGCTATGTCTCATGCGAGTTTCATTTATTAAGTACGATCCTTGTTTCCGAATGGTATCTAGACAGTGGAGAGCAGTTCTTACATCTGAAGAGTTCTACAAGGCAAGAAAAACACTTGGGATTAAAGAAGCCTTTATATCACTGGTTGTCCATGGTAATAAAGCCCACATCTTCAGCAGAGTCATGGAATCCAGCAATAAAGTAGTACCATAGTGTATGTCATACTTGTGCAGAGTCAAATAACTGCTGCTCAGAAACTGGCCTTTGATTACTGGAACCAGTGGTGCTTGGATTCAATAGCTCTTCAGGCTGAGAACAGCAAGTTTATTGAACAAATGCATATTAAATCAACAATCTTTGCATTCAATATGAAGAGTTTGGAGTTTACTGTTGCATAGTCTGATCTCACTTAATTAATCTTCTATCTTGGAATTTTTCAAGAACCTCTGTGGTCGCGACTTTGCTTTCGAAAACCCTTCGACATCTTTGGTGAACTCGACGTGAAAGCGTCTCAGAAATTTCAGGATGGGAGATACTTCAGCATCCATTTCAGCCTCTTCTACAATTCCAGCTGCGTCCTCTACTTCAGCTCCATCATTGACTACTGTGTCAAGTACTTCAACAGATGATCTAAAGCAGATTTTGCAGAATATGTCCATGTATATGCAGCTTCAAAATCAGCAGGACACAATTGTATATGCAGCAGCAGCAGCAATTGCATCAACAGTAGTTGTCTCAGCAAAGGCAACTATATTCGGAGCAGGAGAATGCAATTAGCGCGACTAAGGCAATTGAAGCAGTTGAGAATGAGAAGAAGCTATTTGATGGCCATAATGTTTCAGCATATTTGAAGACATATGAGATCAAGATGGGGTTTTTTGGAGTTCCAGCTGGACTTATGAGTAAGTATTTCCTTCGTCTTGTCACACCCGCCTTGAGGGCAAAAGTGACTGATCTTTTTATTCAAAATTGGCATTGGCAAGATTTTAAGAAAGCCCTGAAAGAAGAGTATTTCCTTGAGGACTTTGGGATGGCTACACGGCGATCATTCCGAGAGTGGGTCTACATGCCAAACAAAGGTCTAGCTGCTTCAGAGTTGATTCGAGAATTTGAAGAGAGGTATAGTCAGCTTGATGCCATTGAACAAAGAGCATTGGATGTTGAGAAAGTTGAGATTTTTTTGCAACCTGTAGATCTTGCTCTTCACGAAGAATTAGGAGAACTTCTTGAAGATCGCACGAAGCCTATGGGTCTTAAAACGCATTGGCAAGATGCCCAGGATGCAGTCTCAACTTTGACCAAGAGGAGGATATGGAAGACCCGCCTACAAAATGGTTCTATGACACCGACGCCGTCTTCTTCTCCTATGCCTACTTCTATCCCTGTTATTTCTTCTCCTCCTCAGCCAGTTTTTTGGCCTATGCCAGTGCCTACTGTTTCTACTCCTCCTATTCCTCCTGCTCCAAGACCGATGCCGGCTCCTTCTGCTCCAAATCCATCCACTCCGTCGGTGCCTACCTCTCTTGATGACATAATCAAAGGCATAACGGATTTGACACTGGAGTCAGTTAAAGCAAAATTGGTGGGAAAATTGAAAGAGCAGTTTGCTTCGACTGCGCCTACTATTTCTTCTAGTGCTCCTACTACACCTAGGAGTGCTCCTAGTGCACCTAGGAGAGATCGAAGATGTATTTGGTGTGATAGTACGGACCATCAGCATTGCAGGGATTGTGAATCTTTTCAGGATGCAAGGAGGAAGAATTTGGTATTTTGGGGACAAGATGGTAAGATTTGGTTGGCTGAAACAGGAGCTCCGCTTGCTACCAACTTTGGGAAAGGCAGAATGAAGAAGTTAGTGGATGACATGGCTGCGCGTACTTCTTATGTGACAGCTAAAGGAGATGCTTCTATATATGGAGTCCAGATTGAGAAGGGATCAGAGAATCAGTCAGCATTATGGACTTATGCTATGGAGACAGCAAACAAGGGGAAAATTCAGCAAACTGTTTTGACTAGTGCAGGCTCTAGCATCAGATTGAAGACAGGTTGGGATTCGCCTGTTGACAGGTACTCTATTTATGCCTACTTGGCTAAGTCTCAGGGAGCAGATGTACTGGTTGAGGAGAAGCATAAGAACGATGAAGAAAATCCAAGTGCAGGTAAAAAGACTAGAGGGGGTGAGTTTGTTACTCCACCTACTGCAAGACCGTCTTTGAGACCAGGGCCAGAACGACAGATGGAAGATACTCAAAAGAGAGAAAAGAGGCAAGAGCCTAGAGAGAGAAAGCAGCCAGGGTTTAGATTGATGTCTGATATTGAGACATCTACGGACATGAAGAAAATCTTTAATGACAAGATACTTGGCAATGAGGTGACTTTTACTATTTTTGAGGTTTTGGGCATCTCGAAAAGAGAGTTTCAAGAGGTCCTGAAGAGGAAAAGACTTGCATTGCCTACTACTGATACACATGGAGTTTTGATAGGGGAGTTGGATGAGGATGAGGATGAGGTTATGGTTGAGAATGCTTCTGTTTTTCCACAGATAGAGAAGAGGGTTCAGCCTATGCATTATGCTGAAACTGATGAGCCTGTCTTGATACCGCGTAGTCACTTTTCGTGGAGTCATTGGGCTAGGGCAACTACAGAGACGATGGTAAAAATTGGAGAGAAACAGGTGCCTTATGTTGCTTTGGTGGATCATGGTTTAGAGATTAATCTCATAGTTTGTGGATTTTATGAGAGTAGCAGATGGCCTATGGATGTAGAGCATGGGTGGCGTATGAGAGCCACCAACAACACTGCAAGTGATTTGTATGCTGCCTGTCCCAGTGTCAGGGTTTCTATTGGAGATGTAGAGAAGGATTTCCATTTCTTTGTACAGGATTCATGCTCTTATCCCATAATTCTTAGACAGGCATTCATCACAGAGATGCGTATGGAAACAAAGGTAATGGATGATGGATCTGCTTATGCACGAATTCGCAGTAAAGATGGCATGAGAGCAGTACAGTTTATGACTGTGTGTGTGAACCATGTTAGAAACATGGATACTCTTAGAGATGCACCTTTGCCCACTATGAGGGATTCGGGTTTTCATTAGGTACCACCGTTTCGCGAGACGACGGTGGTACAGAGCAGAGGAGATTGGAGTTCTCGCCTCCTGGCAGCAGTGTTTTCTCCTCCGGTTTTGTTGGGATTTCAGCAAACAGTTTGATGAGCTATCAGAAGACTTCTAAGTTGCCTAGAGTTGCCAAGTAGTACATATGCAGGAAGGAGAAAATTTTGAAAAATGCAGGAATTTTAGAGGATGATGAGCATATAGATGGGATGTATGACAGTATGATTTGTGTAGATACGATGATAGAGATGGAAAATATGCTGAAAACTGATATGCAGAGTTGTCACAGTAATGTATTAGTGCAATCCCTGGACATGTTTCATGAAATTGCAGATTTTGTGTTACAGATTGAGTCAGAGGCTGAGGTGGCTCAGCAAAAAGTGTTGAGTGCTGAAGAAATTCAGCAAACAGAGTTTCTGGCTGAATATGATCAGTTTATAGAGACACAGAGGGCTGAAAACTTTCAGCCAACAGAGTTTACTGCTGAAATATTTCAGCATCCAGAGTTTAGGCATGTTCCTATGCAGCTCATAGAGTAGAGGGCTGAGGATATTCAAGCATTGGAGTGCAAAATTGCTGATTTACAGCAAGATTTGAGTAATGCAGAGGATCATAATGAAGCCAGGGTTGACACGAAATACAAAACTGTGGATAAGAAGGTGAAGCCGGTAGCTGTACCGCTTCCACCTGACAGTGATCAGCAAATAGAGAGGGCTGCCAAACAGCCAATTTTGAGGAATCCGAAGCATATAGGCTATAAATTTTCAGCAGAGACTCTTGCTGAATTGAAAATTGGAAATGGTGCTTTCTTGCTACCCACAGAGAAGCAATGCTTTCAGGAGATGCTTGAGTGACATGGAAGGGGGTTTGCTTTTTCCCCACATGAGATTGGATGTGTGAATCCAGATATTGTTACTCCTATGGTGATCTTTACTATTCCTCATATTCCATGGAACCTCCGACCTATTCCAGTGCCTAAGGCACACCTGCCAAAGCTGATTGATTTGTTGAATGAGAAAATCAGGATGGGAATTCTTGAGCCTTCATCTGCACCATACTCAAATAGGTGGTTTACGGTTCCAAAGAAGAATGGTACTCTCCGATTTATATAGGACATGCAGCGAGTAAACAGAGTTACTATCAGGAATGTTGGTATAGGTCCAGTTGTGGATGAGTTTGCAGAAGCATTTGCTGGACGTGCCATCTATTCTTTAGGTAATTTGTATTTGGGATATGATCAGTTTCAGTTGGCTTTGGAAAGGAGGGACATAACCACCATGAGAACTCCTATTGGGCTTATCAGGATGTTTACCTTGCCTCAAGGTGCCACTAATTCTGTTGCGCATATGATGAATGCCATGCATAAGGTCCTTCGTGATTACATACCTCAGCTTACCATGCCTTTCTTGGATGATGTGCCCATTAAGGGGTGTGCAGAAGAAGAGAAGAATGAGAGTCTAAATGAGCAGGGATGCAGATACTTTGTGGCTGATCATATTTCAGCCTGTGAGAAGATTTTGGCCAGGTTAGAAGAAGTGAACTTGACACTATTAGGGCAAAAATCTGTTTTTGGAGTGAATGAGGTTGTCATTGTTGGACATATGTGTGGATATTATGGAAGGAAACCCTCACTTGATAAGGTGGATGCTATAAGCAAGATTACAGAGTATTGTTCTGCCACTTCAGAGGTACGGAGATTCATTGGAGCTTGTGTGTTTTATATGATTTAGATATCTCATTTTGCACACATAGCAGATTGTTTATATCAGCTGCTTCGAAAGGGGCAGAAATTCAATTGGGATGAGAGCCACACTAGAGCCATGCGGAAATTGAAGAAGTTATTGCAGATTGCTTCTACTCTCAGGAAAGCGGATTATAATTGCGGAAGGCCTATTGTATTGATAGTTGACACTAGTCCAATTGGCATAGGTTGGGCTGTGGGTCAAGATGATGCAGATGGAAACAAGTATGCTATTCGGTTTGGGGCGAAAGTCCTAAACGAGAGACAGAGGAGATATCCATAAATCAAGAGGGAGTTACTGGGGATTGTTATGGCTCTAAAATGTGACAAGGAGTACTTTATTGGAGCTTCAATTGTGGTGGAGACAGATTGCTTGCCATTGATAGGTATGATTACGAGTTGCTCTACTCCGGATATAGCTATGCTGAGATGGATTGCATACATCAAGTCATTAAATCCAAAATTTAAACACATAGCTGGGAAGGATAATCCAGTTATGCTGTCTAGAGCCAGATATGATGATGAGGAAATACTACTTGCAGAAGAGGAGGATGCAGAAATTTCAGCCACTATGGTTGATCATGTTTGTCATGTCTATGATATTGTGGCTTTTATAGAAGAACTCTATGTTGGAGATTGGTTGCAGATTGGCAAGTACCTTAGTACATTAAGCAAAAGAGATGAATGGACAACTGAAGAGTTCAAGAAGATCAAAAGAAAAGCCTATGGTTATTTTCTCAAGGACGGATTTCTTTGGAAGCATCCGAAGAAAAGAGGCGGATTACCTTTGCGGGTTGTCTGCGATAGAGAGACACAATTACAGGTGATGAGGGAGTTTCATGAGAGTCCTTGGGTCCTTGGGCTGGTCATAGAGGAGTATGGGCTACTTATGAGAAAATCAAGGAGAAATATTGGTGAAAAGGCATGTATAGAGATGTTACTCACTTTGTAGAAACTTGCAGAGATTGCCAGATGTATTCGGTAGTGTGTCATCGAGATGAGCTTCATCCGACCTATCCGCTATGCATTCATTATAAGTGGGTAGTTGACTTGGCTACTATGCCTATGGGTCTATGGCAAATGAGATGTATTGTTTTGGCTAGAGAGGATCTTACCAATCATGTTGAGGGAAGATCTTTGAGAACGAAGACCACTAGTGTAGTGTGTAAGTTCTTATTAGAAGAAATTTTCTGCAGGTATGGCTGTGTGGGTAAGATTACTGCGGATCGCAGTGAATTGGATGCAGATGAAGCTAGGGAGTTTTTCTCTCAACTAGGAATCAAGTTGGCTCTAACCACAGCATACAATCTAGAGGGAAATGGGAAGAGTGAAAGAGGACATCCGCCGATAGTGAAAGCATTAGCCAAAGCATGTAGAGGACGGATTGGAGAATGGCCGAGACTTCTACCATTTGCTTTGTGGGCTGATCGTACGACTCACAGTGTTACCATAGGATATATGCCCGCAGAGTTGATGTATGGTCAGAAACCGGTTATGCCGACTGAGACTTGTGCTTTGACTTGTTCAGTTTTACCTTGGTAGGAGGATTTGACGAGAGAGGAGCTCTTAGCTCTTCGGATTCGACAGTTGGAGAGAAAACCAGAGGATATTTAGCTAGTTATTGATAGGTTGAAGGTTGCTTGACTAAAAAATAAGGACAGGTTTGACAGTAGGCATCGCTTGCGGCCTAGAGCAATAGAAGAGGGAGATTGGGTATTAGTCTTTGATAGTAGCCTTGAAAATCAGCATACTGCACTTCAAAAGATGGTGAAAAGATAGTTTGGGCCGTACATAGTCAGACATGTCTTTGACAATGCAACATATGAGCTGACCAAATTGGATGGGACAGTGCTTAGAGTGCCTATTGCAAGAAAAAGAATCAAGATTTTCAAGAAAAGAGATGATGAAGATTATGCATTGGAAGAATTTACAAGAGAAGAGCAACGAGAAGAAACTCCAATGGAAGAGACAGATGATATGACAGATAATCTTGTTGATATACCAAAAATGCACAATGAAGAGATTGATCTGTTTGTGGATCTTGACGATAACTATCATGGGTAGTTGGCCCATTCGGAGGATGCGCAGGATTAGAGGGGGTGGATGTCATATTGCTGCACATTCGAGGTGTGAAATCCACCCAAAAGTTGTGTGTGGGAGTTGATATTTTGTACATACTTAGTTGTTATGTTTGCATCTTTATTCTGCGTGGTAATATAGTAAAGAGGGGTCTTTTACTATCTTTTCTTTCGGATGGGGTTGCACCTGATAGGTCCTCCTTCAATAATGGTGGGCATGAAGGGATGCTTTTAGCCTATGTTGAGCAGGGCTAAGGAGAGAAGGCTTTACAACTTTATGGGCACATGCAGGTTGAAGGTGTTAACCCAGTGGAGTAGACAATTGTCATTGCACTCCAAGCATGTGCAATCTAAGAAGAGAAGGGCTGAATAACTCAAATAAAGTCTCTGGAAATTGGACAAGCGTTACATGTTGATGCCCTTCAGAAAGGATTCACATTAGACATTTATGTTTATAGTACCCTCGTGTCTAAGTATAGCAAATGTGGGAGCATTGTAGAAGCAGAGAATGTGTTTGATGGGTTGTCTGAGCACACTATTGTGTTAAGGAATGCTTTGTTTTCTGCCTATCTAGAGGTTATGATCTGCTTCCTAAGTTTGGAATGGCATTTATATGCACGTATGGTGACTATTCATGTATGGTTGATGCTCAAGCCCTCTTCAATGAAATGCTCGAATGGGAGAAGGCCGCTTTTCTGGTTTAAACAAAAGGAGGCTGCTTTTCTGAGCGGAATATATAGCATTGGGGAAGAGGACAAAGGGGGCGTGAGAAAGAAAAAGCAAAAGATGACTATTTTTGAAAGGGGAGTTTTGGAGGCAAATGGCGGCAAAGAAGAAGGCTCGAGGGGCAGACGATGATGTAGTGGAAGGAGAAGCCAAGAGAGACGATCATGGGGATCATCAGCGAAGACGGTGGACTGAGGAGGATGAGCTCTAAAGACGAAGCCGAAGAAGGAATGTGACGAAGGAAGCGTAGAGAGAAGCAAAGCCAAAGAATTGTCCCTGCGGCAAACATAAAGTTGATGAAGATGACGACAAGACGAAGAAGGTGACGGTGACGAAGAAGGTGAGGAGGACAAGGTGGAAGGTAATAAAGAGGAAAAACAGCACGCTCTGTAGAAAGGAACTGAAGAGATGTAATTGGATACTTGAATTGAAGGGACTGGAGCTTATCGCCTTCGGGGTTGGGCATCCAGAGCAAGAGAGGAGGCCTACGCCGCATCAATCCGGAGGTTCCTACAGGTCTGGCAGACCTCAATTCAGATGCGTCAGACGATGAAAATGAAGGGTTTAACTTTGCCAAGCTAGATAGAAACTATTCAAGCTTTGGCTCAGAACAAGGAGAAATTACGATTATTACACCTTTAAGTTCTGGTTTCAGTGAAGTTATAAGCACAGTAACATCCTTTTCTGAAATTTGTGAGAAAATTTTGCCATCTCATCTGATGTCTCTCCATGTACCCCAGTTCTGGAAAGGTTTCCATCAAACTCAGTGGGGCAATCCTTTGATTTAGAGAAGTCTTATATGACAAGATCTCGTGCTTCATTTGGAGATGGCTCAATATCTCCTTGTAGCCCTTCTCTTTCAGAGTCCATTTCTGGCTATCTTCCCCAGGATGCCTGGTCTAGATTTCCCTCAACTGATTCTATTCCATGTGAGGAGTTTCCAATTACCCCTCTTAATCTAGAGTGGAACTCGTCTACAAGAGCTACAAATTGGGATCAACCGTACCCGTATGATCCTTCCAATTGTCAGTGGAATTGGTTTTCTTCATCAGAGTCTTTGTGCACAGAAGAAACAACTCAATCTGGAGTTTTGATTCCAGGCCTTTCAAATGATTTAGCACAGCTATGTCTCATGCAGGTTTCATTTATTAAGTACGATCCTTGTTTTCGAATGGTATCTAGACAGCGGAGAGCAGTTCTTACATCTGAAGAGTTCTACAAGGCAAGAAAAACACTTGGAATTAAAGGAGCCTTTATATCACTGGTTGTCCATGGTAATGAAGCCCACATCTTCAGCAGAGTCATGGAATCCAGCAATAAAGTAGTACCATAGTGTATGTCATACTTGTGCAGAGTCAAATAATTGCTGCTCAGAAACTGGCCTTTGATTACTGGAACCAGTGGTGCTTGGATTCAATAGCTCTTCAGGCTGAGAACAACAAGTTTATTGAACAGATGCATATTAAATCAACAATCTTTGCATTCAATATGAAGAGTTTGGAGTATACTGTTGCATAGCCTGATCTCACTTAATTTATCTTCTATCTTGAAATTTTTCAAGAACCTCTGTGGTCGCAACTTTGCTTTCGAAAACCCTTCGACAACGGACCCAAGGCCACATCCACCGCACTTTCCTCAAGTTGTTATAGTTATCTAATTACCTACCACATTTAGTTGGACATGCATCAAAGAGCTTCCTTAATTAGTCCGTTAGGCACTGATTCCTTTACGTAATCATAGCACTTGATATAGAAAAGCAATGTTAAACAAGTTCCTTTTCAAGAGCGTATCATATTTATCTTTGGAATACATTTATAATATCCAGCCCGTAGGCTTATCCATAATCCCCCTGAAGGCTATCCAGCAATGCACAGGGATTACTAATCCAAGATTCCGCTCGTAGACTAGTATGCGGGCCTCAAGATCCAATCCCGATTCATGTTGGCCTCTTGTGCAAGGCCTAGAAGGCGAGGGATTTATGGCCAGAGCCCCCCCTGGCACCCAAGCGTCCTCTTGCTCCAAGTAGCGCTCAATAGAGAGACCTCTCACGACGGGTTCGGCCCACCTTCCCGGAGCAGTTAACAACCCCTTTGGTTAGGGTCAGGTAGGTAGTCGGGGGTAATTGAAGTTGTCTCTCCCTTCAGGTCTTCAACCAGAAGCATTAGATATCTTTTCATCCTTTAATTCCTTGAGCAAACAAAGCAAACAATGCTCTTAAAACTGTTACCAACACAATCAATTCCATTGGACGTTATTTTTGCCCACCTGCTAAGGAGTGAATCCTTCTTTCCAAATGCATCCAGCACTCGATCCGGGTTCAATTGTGACTTGGAAAGATCCCCAAGGGTTTTCTTGTTAACCCTTATCCTTGGGTTAGGGCCGTACCCTATTAACCCAACTTAACCAATACCTTAAGTTCTGTTAACACAAAATATGTTGCTCCAGATTATTGATTGGTCCTTTGCTTCCAAGCAAATATCTAATCCCCGTAACTTGGTTACTTTACCCAAGAAAGATACTATATCAAGACAATTATTTATCCTCTTGCAATATAAACTTGCGTAAGAATCTGCCAATCTCATTCCGAGGAATTGGCCATTCCCTTGTGTTCAAATCACAAGATCATGCGACTCTGCAACTTGTTGCACAAGCATCGCATCGAAAACCATGGGACAATTTTACCCATCAAATGGGGTCTTCTAATCACAAGATCATGATTCGATAGGAAACAAGGTTAGGGTATCTTCATAACAATCCATTCCCGATTGCACTAGGCCAACATTGTTAGTCCTAGGGTTCCAACTCAATCCGAGTTTTATCTCTTTAGCGAGAGATCCTTAGGGTAAAAACCCTAGATCGTTTCTCACAAGTATGTCCTATTGTCCCTACATTCCATGAATGTGGGCAGGTCTTTAGGTTTATAAAAGTTTCAACTTGACAATAAGGGCGATTAGGTCACGTCCTCAACGTGCTAAATCCCAGTTAGCACTTGGGATATGTTGCATCAATTTAACCCTTCCTAAACGAGTCCCTCACGGTCTAGGTGTTTAGATTAAACCAATTTACTTGTCTATTCTTGAAGATATTTACGATACCATTTTCGTAACCACATGATCGACTGCCTACGTATGAGTAGATTTACAATCCCTAACTTTTGTGGTTAAGATCAAATCGTAAGTTAAGTTTTGGCATTATTTCTATTGATCCTTCTGTAACATGCAATCAAGATTCATGCTACTAAGCTTTAGGGTTTTATGTTTGAACCATGCAACCTTTTCTAACAATTACACAGTTGAAATGAGATTTATGCCAATTGCCTAGGGTTTAATCTTCTTCATGTAGCCCTAGAGTCAATTCCATGCCTAGCAATTTCCTATGGTTGTTAGCAACCTTCGTTAAAGAATCATTTCGAAGAAAAGATGTTCAATAATGTGACATGCGGTTTATTCCGTCCATGCATAATCAAAGTGTACTATCATAATTCCGACTTGTAAAGATGGACATTAGTTAATCTGATTTTGTTACTTTGCAATGCATAAAAACCACTTGCTAGGAATGCATAGAAATCTTATGCTCACTTTATTTTGTTCGTTTCATTGAAAAATACTAATGACCGAATCCCTCAATTGTGAGCTATTAGCTAAAGTATTTCAATCGAAAAAACATGCATCCTCATTCCTTAAATGATCCATGCGTAATTGAAATATTACGACGTTAATCAAAATTAGGAAGAAAACCTGGACTTGTGGTGAAATGTCCACATGGATGTTAGGAGATGATCCTCCTGCGGTTGCACCTTGTGCCTTTTTAGGAGCCATCGCGAATTCGGCGCTTTCACCTTGGACGCAGATTTATGATCTTGGCCGTCTCCTTCGCACGCGAGACTCCCTTTGTTATTTGGCTTCCTTGATCGATTCCACCGTCTTTCAGAATCGAGCTTTAGAAGACCTTAAAGCTGCCTCCTCGAATTAGGGAATGATTTCATGATTAGGACTTTACAATCGTCAAAAAATGACTTTGTGGAATGCAAGGGCTTAAACTCTGGGTTTGAAAAACCCGCTTTGTAGGGTCAATTGGAAAAAGGTTTTGAAACCCGGAAGTGAGGATTTCCACGGGAAGGTTTACTTTAAACCCAAGGCAAGGTTAGCTTATAGGATTTTTGTGGGATGAAAAAAAAAGGGGAAAAGGGCTTAATTCTCGGGGTAAATGGGCTTTTAGAGGGGCTTGGATGGAAACCCACGTGAAAAGGGGGGTTCTAAATGGACTTAGTGGATTTGAAAAAGGCAGAGAAGGGGGTGTAAAAGACCGCCTTTGAAGGGGTTAAATCCTGGGGGTGGGGTTATAAAAACCCTCTTCGTAAAGGCAATAACAAAGGGGCTTAAATGACTTTCAAGGAGAGATTTTTGTGGGAGGGAAACCCACGGGACGGGGTTTAAATCCCGGGGAAAAGGGGTTATAAAAACCCTCTAGAGGAGGGCTTAAGAAAGCCCACAGGAAGGGGGGCTTAGATGCCTCCCCTTAGAAGCTTCCAAGAAGCTTCTTGGAAGCTTCTGTGGACTTAGTTATCCATGTGGGGGAAAAAGAAGAGACGATTTTCTTTATGGTGGCTTTGTTGGCAAACCAGGGTGAAATGGTGGCCGAGACGGATCTTCGGCGACGATCCTCCTCCCTCATGACTATTTTCGGCAGCCTCGCGATAATCTCTGTTCCTCTCTAACCTGGTCGACTCCAGCATCCTGTCCCTCACTCTCCTTCTCTACAGCAGTGTCACGGCTCCTTACTCCTTCCTCCTTACTCCCCCCCCACAAGGGGTTTTTATATGGAAGGGAGAGGTACCTCCCTCCCCCCACACGGCCATTTGCATGGCATTCACCCCCCCCATGGCATCCAGCACGGTGCTTAGTCATCGCGCCTCCCCTCCCTCTCCTCCAGTACGATCCATTGCGAGGGGATAATTACCAAAAAATTTGCCATTATTCCAAATATTATCGTTTTAGCCTCCTACCAAGAGAAGGTTCTTATGAACAGCACGGGTTTTTATTAACCCATAGTCCTAAGTCTCGATTGGCCCATGGAGAGTGTACAATTAATGACCCAATCATTCACAACCACAATACCGGCATTGTCTTTTGCCCGAGACCTCACACATATACGTAATAATTTTCTGCATGAATATTACATTCTCTCCCCCTTGGAGGAATCGAGATGTCCTCATCTCGAGATAAACTAGGGATATTGATGGTTGAGAGTGTGTTCATCTACCCAAGTGGCATCCTCCTCGGGATAATCTTTCCACTGGACGAGGCATTCTCTCAAGGTTCTGGATCTCAATTGTCTCTCCCTAACATCTAAGATCGCATCATGCCTTAGTTCAAGGACTCCTTGACTAGGCGTTACAACTTGTTGGTCATCAAGTACATGGTTAGGATTAGGTATATACTTCTTCAATAGGCTGATATGGAATACATCATGAACCTTTAGGTTCTCAGGAAGTTGCAGTCTATAAGCATTAGGTCCTAGGCACTTAAGGATCTTGTATGGTCCACAATACCTTGGACTTAGCTTTTTGCAATCTCCTAAGGATAGAGAATTCTTCTTTGGGCGTACGCGAATGAAGACCATGTCTCCTTCCTCAAAGATTTTATCTTGACGCTTCAAATCCGCGTATGCCTTCTGTCTATCCTTGGCGGCTTGGATGTCCTGTCTTATTGACTTTACTTGGTCATCCATCTCTTCCAACATCGGCCTTGAAGCTTCAACCCTCAAGGTTGGATGTGAGAAGTTTAGGGGACTTCAACATTCATGACCATACAATGCTTGAAAAGGGGTCATCTTAATGCTTTGTTGGTAAGAAGCATTGTAAGCAAATTCTACCAAAGGTAAGTATTGAATCCACCTTTTTGGCTCATGACAGTAGTGTGCCCTTAGCATATCCTCAATGACTTGATTACTCGCACCATTTGACCATCAGTTTGGGGATGGTAAGCTGTGCTAAAACAGAGTTGAGTCCCAATGGCTTCAAAGATATCTCTCCAGAAGTGTGATTTCCCTGAACTTGGGGATAAACAACCTTGTGATTTCTGAGGCTTTATAGTTTGTCTTTACTGGAATAAGGTGTGCAACCTTAGTAAGCATGTCAACCATAATCATGATGGAATTGTATCCTCCCTGAACTTGGGGTAGGCCAACAACAAAGTCCATACTGATGAATTCCGATTTCATTTGGGAAATGTCAAGTGGTTGCTGTTCAAAGAGTAGAGAGAGAGAAAGGGAAAGACTCCATATCCATGAGCCTTCAGGCTCTCAAGCTCATTCCTTCATTTCCACACACTTTACTGAAAAGCACACACACACTACAAGATAAAGTGACCTAGTGTAAATGTAGACTAGACTGACTAACTCTAGTCAGGTCACTGACTAACTACTAACCCGACTTATTTAATGTAGTCACATGTAGACAACTGTACACACTAGCTGTCATAGATGTCGGTCATAGATGAAGACACACTGACGGTGAGCTTGATTTCTAACACTCCCCCTCAAGCTCAAAAACAAAACTCAAATCATCTGCATCACTCCAAGTAGTTGTCTAAAGTGAATGAACTTATCTTTACCAAGTGATTTGGTAAAGATGTCTGCTACCTGGTCTTCAGTCTTCACATGCTCCAAGTCAATCTTATCTGCTAAAACTATTTCCCTAATGAAATGGTAGTGAACCTCAATGTGTTTTGATCTTGCATGATAAACAAGATTACTTGCTAACATAACACTGCTCAAATTGTCACAGTACAGCTGACTTTGCTGTCCAAGTGTACTCCCAAGTCATTAAGTAACTTCTGTAACCACTTAGCTTCACAGGCCGCTAAGGCCGCACCACGATACTCTGCTTCTGTACTGGAAAATGCAACTGTAGGCTATTTCTTACTCTGCCAACTGATCATGCTACTACCCAATCCAAATGCATAGCCACTAGTTGACCTCCTGTCATATGTGCAACCAGCCCAGTCAGCATCAGTGTACCCCATCAAGTCAAGGGTTTTCCCATATGCATAAAACAACCCATGATCTGTGGTTTCCTTTACATATCTCAGAATTCTTCTGACTGCATCCAAGTGTGGTTTGCGAGGCTTCTGCATGAATTGACTGATCAGCCCCACAGCATAACTCAAGTCAAGTCTAGTGATCGTGAGATAGATCAAGCTGCCTACCATCTATCTGTACATAGTAACATTCTCAATCTCTGTCCCAACATCAATCTGCAGCTTGACATTCTGCTCCAAAGGCATATCCATAGGCTTGCAATCAGCCATACCATATTTCTGTAACATGTCATGAGCATGTTGCTTCTGTAGCAGCCATATGCCTCGAGGTGTAGAGACAATCTCAATCCCCAAAAAATATTTCAGCTCTCCAAGATCCTTGACCTTAAACTCAGCCTGTAAACATGTCTTTATTTCTGCAATCCCATTTTCATCATCTCCTATAATGATTAAGTCATCAACATAGACAACTAGAAAAACATAGCCACTATTTGTCTTCTTCGCAAACAGACTATGATCAGCATCTCCCAATCGGAAACCATGTTGCTGTAAATAACTGTTGATGCGAGCATTCCATGCTCTGGGTGCCTGTTTCAACCCATATAATGCATTTTTCAGCCGACATACATGTGCTGGAAATTCTGGATGTACATAGCCTTCAAGCTGTTCCATGTAAACCTCTTCCTATAATTCTCCATTGAGAAATGCATTCTTTACATCCATCTGCCATAGTTTCTAGCCTCTAGCTGCTGCCAAAGCAATCACAGTTCTAACTGTAGCCATCTTTGCTACAGGGCTGAAAGTCTCCTCATAATCAAGACCATACTGCTGCGCATACCCTTTTGCAACCAGCCTGGCCTTATATCTTTCCAATGATCCATCTGATTTACATTTTACCTTATACACCCACTTGCATCCAATAGGTGTTTTGCCCTCAGGCAACTGTACCAAATCCCATGTACAATTTTCAGCCAAAGCTGAATATTCCTCATCCATAGGAGCACGCCAATTCTCATCTGAAACTGCCTCATCAAACTTACTTGGTTCTCTAAAACCTGTTACTTTCATCATATAAGCATAATGACGGGCTGAATATCCAGTGTAAGTATACATGTCAACAGGTCGTCTGACCCTCTCTGATCTCCTGAGCTGTGGCTCAGTGTGAGCTTGCCTCTCATGAGGCGGCACATAACGGCTCTGTCTAGCACCTGGCATCATAACAGACGGAATTCCCAATTCACTATCTAAGCTGTCACTGCTAGATGAATCATAACCTGTGAGTGGACCTGTTACATCTTCAAAAACCTTTTCTTTTCCCTTATTTATTCTCCCCCTCACTGACATATCCGTGTCAGTGGATGCAGTAGTGCGACTCCGTAATCGTCCTGTCCAAGGACTCACTATAGATGATACATCACCTGTCTGACCAGTCATGGAAGTACTCTTTGCAGGAGTATTTTCAGCATGACTCATACTGGGTGAGCCATCAGTAGGCACTGCAACAGGATTCCCATACCAAGATGCTAACTCATCAAATACCACATCTCTGCTTATGAGTGTCTCATGCGTAGAAGGTACATAATACTTATAAGCTTTTCGTTCCTGTGCATATCCAATAAACACACTTTTCACTGCCTTAGGATCCAATTTCTTCCTCTTCTCATCCGGTATATGCACATATGCAATGCTGCCAAATACTTTCAAGTGTGAAATATCAGGTTTATGACCATACAGCCGTTCATACGGAGTGACATCATGAATCCCTGCTGTAGGGGTTCGATTCAGCACATATACAGCAGTCACCACTGCTTTAGCCCAATAACCATTTGGCAGACATTTTTCATTCAGCATAGCTCTAGCTGACTCCATCAAAACCCTGTTTTTCCTCTCTGCAACATCATTTTGCTGCGGTGTATAACTGCATGTGAGATGTCTTCTGATCCCATGTTTAGCAAGATACCTGTCAAAGTAGTTTGAGACATATTCACCTCCTCCATCTGATCTCAAACATGATATGTAACAGCCCAATTCATTTTCAGCATGTTTCTTGAAGTCTTTGAATACATCAAACACATCATCCTTATGTTTCAAGATATAAAGCCAAGTGTACCTGCTGAAATCATCAATAAATGAGACATAATATCGTGCATTGCCAAAGGAAGCATTATGTGAAGGACCCCAGACATTAGAGTGTACCAACTATAAAGGCCTAGTGCTGTTTTTTACATGTCTCATGAAAGGAAACCGTGCTTGCTTCCCAAACTAACATGCAGGGCATACATGACCAAAATCATTATACTTGAATTTAGGTAATCCAAGTACTACTTCTTTTTGCTGCATAGAGTTCATCTTTTGTACATTGACATGTCCGATTCTCTTGTGCCAGATCTCTACATCTCTGATGGCACTCTCATCATGAGCAAACATAGCTGCTTTAAGTTCAGGAATGGTCGCTTCCAAAGTAAACATCCTGCCATCCCTTCTGCCCTTGGCAATTAGCTTGCAGTCATTTCCATACTCCTCAATGAAACATCCATCCTTGTTAAACCTCACTTGCAGATTCTGTTCTGCCATTTGACCCACAGACAACAAATTCTTTGTTATGGTCGGTACATATAAGACATCATGCAGGCCTTTCTTCTTTCCATCAGGCATCATAAGAGGAACAATCCCTTTATGCTTTATGTCATGTTGGGTGTCATCCCCAGTACATACATGACCATGTGTACCTACAACCATCTCATCAAACCACTCTCCATGCGGGGTCATGTGGTTTGACGCTCTAGAGTCAATGCATCATCTGTCATCTCTGTTCTGCCTTGACACAGTCTTGGACACATGCTGCATGGCAAAGAGTCTATCAACCTGATCATCTTGACCACCACTAGAGGATGCATAATGCCCATGTTGTTTCCCTTTTGTCTTCATGTCATTCTACTTTTTGTAACATTCCTTCGCTATGTGCCCATACTTACCACAATAATGATAGCCCTTGTCCTTATTAGACTGATCAGTAGACTGCCATGAACCAGAACCACCACCTCTACCTCGGGGTGATCTCCCCCTGCCTCTAAACCCACCAGATCCATGCTGGCCTTGTGTATTTGCACCATGCGAATTACTCTGCTGTTGCTGCTGTCCATAAGTATTATGAGTGTCACCACGACCTCGAAATGAACCACGACCTCTAGATCCTCTGCCACACTGGCTAGAGTACAACACAGTGTCTCTACTCTGAGATGCACTAGAACTTGTATTCAAACCAAGTTTGACTTCCTCATGCAGCAACAAAGCAACTAGCTCTTCCCAGCTAGGGGGCTCTTCTTTGACAGAAATGGAAGTGTCAAAACCTTTGTTCTCTTTGTGTAAGCCATTCAAAGCAACATCAATCATATCATCTTCTGATACACTTGAGCCAATAGTAGCAAGTCGATCAGTTATGGTCTTAATCTCCGTGGTATACGTCTGGATGCTCTTGCCATTCCTAGACATGTTGTTGAACTGCTGTTTCAATTGGATCTTTCTTGCATGTGTCATGGTTCCATAATTTTTCATCAGTATGTCCCAAGTATCCTTCGGAGTCTCACATCCAGTGATTTGAATTACCATAGCATCAGATATACATAAGGAAAACCAATGCAGCACCTTGCATGCTCTTTCATTCCATAGCCTGTAGGCTCTTTTCTGTTCATTTGTTGGATTGTGTGCAGGCAACTCAGGAGCAACTTCATCTCTTGTACATAAATCCCAATAACCTCTGCCAACCAGAAAGTTTTTCATTCTGAATTTCCATAATGTAAAGTTCTTATTATCCAACTTCTCTCCAACTATCTGAGTGATATTGTCAGTCCCATGTGCATTAGCCATGATGCAATAGACTGTCTATCAAGTGCCTGACTCCCTGCAGTCCAATAAATATGACTGACTAAGTTCAGTCCGTAACAATTTATGACAGTTTTCTGCACTAAATTGCAGAAAAAAACTAGGGTATTTCAGCCCACTGACACCCCAAAACAACCCTCAAACAAGTGGTCTCAACTGTAGATATAACTGTCAATACATAAGCTGTGTTTGCTTCAGCTTAAGCTTATGTAACCTCACTGCCAGGGTACATACATGCAGTCTAAAAACTGTAAACTGTGAGTAACCAGCAGCAATTTCAAGTCCAAAACTGAGTGTGTCAACAAATTCAATTTCAGGTTGCAGTCAACCAGAATTCAACATACCAAGCTCCAAGCAGCTCCAAAATGTCTTTTGACCATGTCATACATTTACTTTGTAGTGGCAAGTTCAATACATGAGCATCTGAGTAGGCATAGATAACCTATCTTCATTGACCAATGGCATAAACCTCATGAGCTATTTGTAATTAACCAGGATAGTGTAACTGCATTTACTTCAACTTCAAAATTCAGTTTTCAATGATGCTCATTGCTTGCTTCAATTCTCCATGCATTCAGCATGTATAGGCCAGTTCATATAGATGATGGAACCCCCAAGATGACCTGTATTGCTTCAGTAATGCACAGTACTTGTCATTGACTGTGTATGAAAGTTTTCAGCCTGTCATTGATTTTCAGATCTCAGTATTCTGAGCAATTGTGTATGACAGTTTTCAGCCTGTCATTGATTTTCAGATCTGAGTATTCTGAGCAAAAGATCTCATCTCCAAGACATTTGATCCAATGTATACATGCTTTGACACATTCTTGTGCTCCAAAGATGCCTTCTGAGTGTAGTACAAGGCTCCTGTGTGTCAGTAATGTCTGAATGCATGCTGTCCATTCATGTTTACAACAGTTCAGAAATGATTACAGGTCTGTGTCTGTCACTCCAGCTCATAACAGAGCTCCCACACAAGCATTTACTTCTTGCACACTTCAAATACCTTCAATAGTGAGCATACATGCTCTATGAACCTTGTCCAGGTGCCCCACTGAAGATTGACAGGTTGCTGTCCACTCAGATCAGTAGGCGCATATTTTCAGACACACGTTGCTGATTTTCAGGAGGCAGTCCACGATTTTCAGACACAGGTTGTTGATTTTCAGGAGGCAGTCCACGATTTTCAGAAGGCAGTCCACACTGATTCCTTCCTTTGACTATGGCTTCATTTGCAAGTGTCCAGCTTCTTCCTCATTCCTTACTTCCATCTCCTTTGCACTACAAGTTGTCATGCCCATTCTCCCACAACCTCATGGATGAAGCTCTGATACCATGTTCAAAGAGTAGAGAGAGAGAAAGGAAAAGACTCCATATCCATGAGCCTTCAGGCTCTCAAGCTCATTCCTTCATTTCCACACACTTTACTGAAAAGCACACACACACTACAAGATAAAGTGACCTAGTGTAAATGTAGACTAGACTGACTAACTCTAGTCAGGTCACTGACTGACTACTAACCCGACTTATTTAATGTAGTCACATGTAGACAGTTGTACACACTAGCTGTCATAGATGTCGGTCATAGATGAAGACACACTGACGGTGAGCTTGATTTCTAACAGTTGCAACTTCCCTGGCATCTTGACATGTTCCGCTTTGATACGTTGACAAGACAAACACTCAGTGACATATTTGAGAATGTCACCTTTAAGTCTCTCCCAATAGTAGCTCTTCCTAACTGCATTGAGAGTCTTGGCATTGCTAGGATGTCCTGAGAAAGGGGAGTCATGAGCTTCCCACAATAGCTTATGCTTAGGTGATTGGCTTGTCGGTATACATACTCTCATTCTATAGTAGACAAGTCCACTATTGATAGACAATTCATGATACTTAGCCTGTAGATTTTGAGCTTGATCCTTGATAGGGATCTCCCTTAGCATCTTTTGATAGGCTGGATCATGGCATGCTTCCGCTCTAGCCAGCTCAAGTATTGGATTGTTTGGCATGGATATCTTTGTGGCTAGAGATCTAGCTGTTGATGGATTTTGCAAGATTAATGGGTTAAGGAATGCCTTGCGACTGAGTGCATCGGCAACTACATTCTCCTTTCTAGGTCAGTATTTGATTTCAAAGTAATACTCTTCCAGCACTTCAATTCATCGACGTTGCCTCATGTTGAGCTCGTTCTGGGTAAAAATCCACTTGAGACTTTTCTGATTAGTCACTAGAGTAAAGTTGTTACCCAATAGCTAGTGTCTCTAAAGATTTAGAGCGTGGATGATCTCTAACAGTTCTAGATCATGGGTAGTATAATTCTTCTCATGGCTATTCATTTTCCTTGAACAATATGCTCTAGGATGACCTTCCTGTATGAGCACACATCCTAAGGCAAGCGTGCTAGCATCAGTTACTACCTCGAATTCCTAACTGAGGTGTGGAAGTTTTAGGATAGGTGCTGATACTAAGCTTTGCTTCAATTTATCGAATCTAGTTTGTTCGGGAATTGACCAAGCAATGGATGTTTGCTTCTTCAATAAGTCCATCAGAGGTGCTGCCATCAAAGCATAGTTTTTGATGAAGACCCTATACCATCCTATCAATCCAAGAAAACTGCGTATTTCTTTGACAGTTATTGGTATTGGCCATTCTAGCACATCTCTAACTTTAGCTGGGTCCACTGAGATTCCTTCCACTAATACGATGAATCCCAAATATTCAATCTGACGCTTGAAGAATGTACATTTCTTCATCTTAGCATACAGCTTATGTGCCCTCATTGTCTCAAGGACAATCGGAAGTTGGGGTTCATGATCTTCTTCCTGTTTAGAATAGACTAAAGTGTCGTCGAAGAAGACGAGCACGAAGTCATCAAGATATGGCCTAAAGATATCATGTTAACCTGTTGAAGGTGGCAGGCGCATTCGTAAGCCCGAATGACATAACTAGAAACTCAAAGTATCCATATCTTGTGTTAAAGGCTTTCTTTGGGGTATCTTCTTCCTTGATCCTTATCTGATAGTAACCAGACCTGAGATCAATCTTGGAAAAGATATTTGCACCCTAAAGACGATCAAGAAGCTCATCTATTCTAGGAATAGGGTACTTGTTCTTGATAGTTGATTGATTCAACCCTTTGTAATCAATACACAGTCGAAGCGTTCCATCTTTCTTTTTCTGGAATAGTACTGGAGCTTCCCATTGTGAACTGCTAGGATGGATGTAGCCGTGATCTAGCAGTTGCTCGAGTTGTTCCTTTAGCTCAACTGCTTCCGGGATGGACATTCTATAGGGTCTCTTTGCAATTGGCGCAGCTCCTGGGACTAGCTTGATCTCATAATCCACTTCTCTTTGAGGCGGGAGTTCTGTTAACTCTTCAAAAAATACGTCCGCGTATTCCTTTAGCCTAGAAGGTCCTTCACTAGAATCTTACTTTTGATCTAACTTGTTGAGCTTAATCAAGTATAGAGGGAGTCCTTTTCTGACTCCCTTTATAATCCGAGATGCTCTGGCCAATTGAATTTTTGGATTCCCATCCTCTCCTTGAGTTGTGACCAATTCCCCTTCAGAGTTTTGAAAGGGAATTTGGCCCTTTCCACAATGAATGTGGGCGTCATTAGGTTTAAGCCAATCCATTCCGAGTAGACACTCATGGATACCTTGGTTCATGACTCTGAATTTGACTGAAGTCGTCTTTCCTCCCAAGAAGAATTTCACCTTACATTACATATTTACTTCAGCCTTTATCCAAGTGCCCAAATCACTTTACTTCTTTATCAATATTCACAGTCAAGACAATCATTGATAAAAAGAAGTCTTATTCCATTCATATGGGCATAGCCCTTTGGAGGTACTATTATTTCTTGGGGCGATGGAACAAGCTGATACATTAATTCAAGGAGAACAAGATGTTGTTGCATTCAACTATAGGAACTGAGTAGTAGTACGGATTGGGGTCATCGATTCTCAGGAATTGATAGGTCATTGGAAGATTAGGGTATCTTTTCCTTTGATATCCTTCTTCTCATGACGTCCCAACACCTTGATTCGGTCGGCAGGGATTACTCGTATCACTTTCCCATACACGTACTTATTCTGATTAACCCTTCGACCTTCGACATGTAGGGTCGCGTTTGCGTGAGCCTCAATAAAGACGAACAGCTTCACGATCTCTTAATCCTCCATCCACTTGATTCTCTTCAAGTTGATTTGAAGGTACGCAGGTCGATGGACAGCTATGTAATAGATCTGTGAAACACCCATCCATCTTCGTTCCATGTACCGAGGCGATGGATTGTAAATGCGGTCTAGGATGTTCATCATTTTGACCCTTTGTCGATAATCCGGGGAATGCATCGCAGTCATAAACATGACTCGAAACACTAAGAACCTGTTCCATGCTTCATAATTCTACAAGATAGCATCGAGAGTAAGGAAATGTTCGGAACAGTAACATTTGCTTTTCTTTATCTTATTAAGATTTCTTAAAAATAAATCCTTCGTTGGTTGAGTCTGATACCAAATATAACATGTCCGCCTGTTCTCTTTAGGGCATGTCTTAGCAGTCCATTGGAAAGGGTGTCTAGAAAGCTTCGCCCGGCACTCCCATGGAATGTCACGGGGTTTGCGATCTAGGACTTTCTGCGTCTGCCTCATAGCGGAAGCATTCTGGCCGTTCCCACTTAGGACCGACCTAAATCAGGGATTTTCCTAATGGTCATTTCCTAAACGGAAACTAGCATCGAATCCCAAGCGAATTGCTTTACGTAGAAACACCAGGGTCGAAGCGGATTTACGCTGAACTTGGTTCAAGGAGAATGGGAAACAAGAGGGATGCAAACCTCAAACTCTCTGCCATAAGGCATAGTCCCATTCCGTTCCCCTAAAACAGTGTAAATCAGAATTACTATAACCTAGACTCTAGGTCAGCGCCCTTGCTGTTTGTGTCCTTTGAACGATCTTCTTGCTGTCCATCAAGATTGAGAAAAGTTTCCGGCCAACTAGGACCACCCATCTGTAGCACGGACCCATGGCCACATCCACCGCACTTTCTGCAAGTTGTTTTAGTTATCTAATTACCTACCACATTTAGTTGGACATGCATCAAATAGATTTCTTAATTAGTCCATTAGGCACTGGTTCCTTTACGTAATCATAGCACTTGACATAGAAAAGCAATGTCAAACAAGTTTCTTTTTAACGGCTTATCATATTTATCTTTGGAATACATTTATAACATCCAGCCCGTAGGCTTATCCATAATCCGTCCAAAGGCTATCCAACAATCCACAGGGATTAATAATCCAAGATTCCGCTTGTAGACTAGTATGCGGGCCTCGAGATCCAATCCGAAGTCACGTTGGCATCTTGTGTAGGGCCCGGAAGGCGAGGGATTTACGGTGAGAGCCCCCCTGGCACCCAGGCATCCTCCTCCTCGAAGTAGCACTCAACAGAGAGACCTCTCGCGGCGGGTTTGGTCCACCTTCTCGATGTGGTTAACAACCCCCTTGGTTAGGGTCAGGCAGGCAGTCGGGGGTAACTGAAGCTGCCTCTCTCTTCAGGTCTTCAACCTGAAGCATTAGATATCTTTTCATCCTTTAATTCCTTGAGCAAACAAAGCAAACAGTGCTCTTAAAATTGTTACAAGCACAATCAATTCCATTGGACGTTATTTTTGCCCAACTATTAAGGAGTGAATCCTTCTTTTCGAATGCATCCAACACTCGATCGGGGATCAATTGCAACTTGGCAAGATCCCCAAGGGTTTTTTTGTCAACCCTTATCCTTGGGTTAGGGTCGTACCCTATTAACCCAACTTAACCAATACCTTAAGTTCTGTTAACACAAAATATGTTGCTCCAAATTATTGATTGGTCCTTTGCTTCCAAGCAAATATCTAATCCCCGTATCTTGGTTACTTTACCCAAGAAAGATCCTATATCAGGACGATTATTCATCCTCTTGTAATATAAACTTGCGTAAGAATCTGCCTATCTCATTCCGAGAGATTGGCCATTCCCTTGTGATCAAATCACAAGATCATGCGACTCTGCAACTTGTTGCACAAGCGTTGCATCAAAAACCATAGGACTATTTTACCGATCAAATGGGGTCTTCTAATCACAAAATCATGATTAGATAGGAAAAAGGGTTAGGGTGTCTTCATAACAATCCTTTCCTGATTGCACTAGGCCGACATTGTCGGTCCTAGGGTTCCAACTCAATCCGAGTTTTATCTCTTTAGCGAGAAATCCTTAGGGTAAAAACCCTAGATCGTTTCTCACAAGTATGTCCTATTGTCCCTACATTCTGTGAATGTGGGCAAGTCTTTAGGTTTATAAGAGTTTCAACTTGACAATAAGAGCGATTAGGTCACGTCCTCAACGTGCAAAATCCCAGTTAGCACTTGGGATATGTTGCATTGATTTAACCCTTCCTAAACGAATCCCTCGTGGTCTAGGTGTTTAGGTTAAACCAATTTACTTGTCTATTCTTGAAGATATTTACGTTACCATTTTTGTAACCACATGATTCATTGTCTACGTATGAGTAGATTTACAATCCCTAACTTTTCTGGTTAAGATCAAAGCGTAAGTTAAGTTTTGGGATAATTTCTATTGATCCTTATGTAACATGCAATCAAGATTCATGCTACTAAGCTTTAGGGTTTTACGTTTGAACCATGCAACCTTTTCTAACAATTACACAGATGAAATGAGATTTATGCCAATTGCCTAGGGTTTAATCTTCTTCATGCATCCCTAGAGTCAATTCCATGCCTAGCAATTTCCTGTGGTTGTTGGCAATCTTCTTTAAAGAATCATTTCGAAGAAAAGATGTTGAATAATGCGACATGCGGTTTATTCCTTCCATGCATAATTGAAGTGTGCTATCATAATTTCGACCTGTAAAGATGGGCATTATTTAATATAATTTTGTTACTTTGCAATGCATAAAAACTACTTGCTAGGAATGCATATAAATCTTATGCTCACTTTATTTTGTTCGTTTCATTCAAAAATACTAATGACCGAATCTGTCAATTGTGAGCTATTAGCCAAAGTATTTCAATTGAAAAAATATGCATCCTCATTCCTTAAATGATCCATGCGTAATTGAAATATTACGACGTTAAACAAAATTACGAAGAAAACCTGGACTTCTGGTGAAATGTCCACATGGATGTTAGGAGATGATCCTCCTACGGTTGCACCTTTTTCCTTTTTAGGAGCCATCGCGAATTCGGCCTTTTCGCCTTGGACACAGATTTATAATCTTGGCCGTCTCCTTCGCATGTGAAACTCCCTTTGTGATTTGGCTTCCTTGATCGATTCCACCGTCTTTCAGAATCGAGCTTTAGTAGGCCTTAAAGCTGCCTCCTCGAAGTAGAGAATGATTTCATGATTAGGACTTTACAATCATCAAAAATTGACTTTGTGTAATGCAAGGGCTTAAACTCTGGGTTTGAAAAACCCGCTTTGTAGGGTCGATGGGAAAAAGTTTTTGATACTCGGAAGTGAGGATTTCCACATGAAGGTTTACTTTAAAGCCAAGGCAAGGTTAGCTTATAGGATTTTTGTGGGATGAAAAAAAAGGGGAAAAGGGCTTCATTCTCGGGGTAAATAGGCTTTAAGAGGGGCTTGGATGGAAACCCACGTGAAAAGGGGGGTTCTAAATGGACTTAGTGGATTTTAAAAAGGGGGAAAAGGGGGTGTAAAAGACTGCCTGTGAAGGGGTTAAATCCCAGGGGTGGGGTTATAAAAACCCTCTTTGTAAAGGCAATAGGAAAGGGGGTTAAATGACTTTTAAGGAGATATTTTTGTGGGGGGAAACCCACAGGAAGGGGTTTAAATCCCGGGTAGAAGGGGTTATAAAAACCCTCTAGAGGAGGGCTTAAGAAATCCCACAGGAAGGGGGGCTTAGATCCCTCCCCTTAGAAGCTTCCAAGAAGCTTCTTGGAAGCTTCTATGGACTTAGTTATCCATGTGGGGGAAAAAGAAGAGACGATTTTCTTTATGGTGGCTTTGTTGGCAAACCAGGGCGACTATCCTCCTCCCTCACGACTATTTGCGCTAGCCTGAGGACAATCTCTGTTCCTCTCCAACCTGGCGACTATAGCGTCTCCTCCCTCAGTCTCCTTCTCTACAACAACATCAATGGCTCCTTACTCCTTCCTCCTTACTCCCCCCCCCACAGGGGGTTTTTATAGGGAAGGGAGAGGTACCTCCCTCCCCCCAGGTGGCCATTTGCATGGCATTCACCCCCCCCATGGCATCCGGTGTGGTGCTCAGTCATCGCGCCTCCCCTCCCTCTCCTCCAGCATGATCCACTGCGAGGGCATAATTACAAAGAAATTTTTCCATTATTCCAAATATTATCCTTTTAGCCTCCTACCAAGAGGAGGTTCTTATGAAGAGCGTGGGTTTTTCTTAACCCATAGTCCTAAGTCTCGATTGGCCCGTGGAGAGTGTACAATTAATGACCAAATCGTTCGCAACCACAATACTGGCATTGTATTTTTCCCGAGACTTCACACATGTACGTAATAATTTTCCGCATCAATATTACATTCTCTCCCCCTTGGAGAAATCGAGATGTCCTCATCTCGAGATAAACTAGGGATATTGATGGTTGAGAGTGTTTTCATCTACCCAAGTAGCATCCTCCTGGGGATAATCTTTCCACTGGACGAGGCATTCTCTCAAGGTTCTGGATCTCAATTATCTCTCCCTAACATCTAAGATCCTATTAGGTCTTAGTTCAAGGACTCCTTGACTAGGCATTACAACTTGTTGGTTATCAAGTACATGGTTAGGATTAGGTACATACTTCTTCAATAGGTTGATATGGAATACATCATGAACCTTTACGTTCTTAGGGAGTTGTAGTCTATAAGCATAAGGTCCTAGGCACTTAAGGATCTTGTATGGTCCACAATACCTTGGACTTAGATTTTTGCAATCTCCTAAGGATAGAGAATTCTTCTTTGGGTGTACACGAATGAAGACCATGTCTCCTTCCTCGAAGATTCTATCTTGACGCTTCAAATCCGTGTATACCTTCTATCTATCCTTGGCGGCTTAGATGTCCTGTCTTATTGACTTTACTTGGTCATCCATCTCTTCCAACATCTGCCTTGAAGCTTCAACCCTCAAGGTTGGATGTGAGAAGTTTAGGGGACTTCAACAGTCATGACCATACAATGCTTGAAAAGGGGTCATTTGAATGCTTTGTTGGTAAGAAGCATTGTAGGCAAATTCCACCAAAGGTAAGTATTGAATCCATCTTTTTGGCTCATGACAAGAGTATGCCCTTAGCATATCCTCAATCACTTGATTTACTCACTTTGTTTGAGCATCAGTTTGGGGATGGTAAGCTATGCTAAAACAGAGTTGAGTCCTAATGGCTTCAAAGATAGCTCTCCAGAAGTGTGATGTGAAGAGAGAGTCACGATCACTAATGATTCTTCTGGGTAACCCATGTACCTTGAATATCTCCTTGATAAACAACCTTGCAATGTCTGAGGCTTTATAATTTGTCTTTATAGGAATAAGGTGTGCAACCTTAGTAAGTATGTCAGCCATAATCATGATGGAATTGTATCGTCCCTGAACTTGGGGTAGGCCAACAACAAAGTCCATACTGATGAATTCCCATTTCATTTGGGGAATGTCAAGTGGTTGTAACTTCCCTGGCATCTTGACATGTTCGGCTTTGGTACGTTGACAAGACAAACACTCAGTGACATATTTGAGAACATCACCTTTAAGCCTCTCCTAATAGTAGCTCTTCCTAACTGCATTGAGAGACTTGGCATAGCCAGGATGTCCTGAGAAAGGGAAATCATGAGCTTCCCACAATATCTTCTGCTTAAGTGATTGGCTTGCTAGTATACATACTCTCATTCTATAGTAGACAAGTCCACTATTGATAGAGAATTCATGATACTTAGCTTGTAGCTTTTGATCCTGGTCCTTGATAGGAATCTCCCGTAGCATCTTTTGATAGGCTAGATCATGGCATGCTTCCTCTCTAGCCAGCTCAAGTATTGGATTGTTTGGCATGGATACCTTTGTGGCTAGAGATCTAGCTTTTGATGGAGTTTGCAAGATTAATGAGTTAAGGAATGCCTTGCGACTGAGTGCATCAGCAACTACATTCTCCTTTCCAGGTCAGTATTTGATTTCAAAGTCATACTCTTCCAGCACTTCAATCCATCGACGTTGCCTCATGTTGAGCTCATTCTGGGTAAAGATCCACTTGAGACTTTTATGATCAGTCACAAGAGTAAAGTTGTTACCCAATAGGTAGTGTCTCTAAAGATTTAGAGCGTGGATGATCTCTAACAGTTCTAGATCATGGGTAGCATAATTCTTCTCATGGCTCTTCATTTTCCTTGAACAGTATGCTGTAGGATGACCTTCCTGCATGAGCACACATCCTAAGGCAAGCGTGCTAGCATCAGTTACTACCTGAATTCCTAACTGAGGTCTGGAAGTTTTAGGATAGGTGCTGATACCAAGCTTTGCTTCAATTTATCAAAGCTAGTTTGTTCGGGAGTTGACCATGCAATGAATGTTTGCTTCTTCAGTAAGTCCGTCAGAGGTGCTGCCATCAAAGCATAGTTTTTTATGAAGACCCTATACCATCCTATCAATCCAAGAAAACTGCGTATTTCTTTGACAGTTATTGGTATTGGCCATTCTAGCACATCTCTAACTTTAGCTGGGTCCACTGAGATTCCTTCCACTGATACGATGAATCCCAAATATTCAATCTGACGCTTGAAGAATGCACATTTTTTCATCTTAGCATACAGCTTATGTGCCCTCATTGTCTCAAGGACAATCGGAAGTTGGGGTTCATGATCTTCTTCCTGTTTAGAATAGACTAAAGTGTCGTCGAAGAAGACGAGCACGAAGTCATCAAGATATGGCTTAAAGATATCCTGCATTAACCTGTTGAAGGTGGCAGGCGCATTCGTAAGCCCGAATGACATAACTAGAAACTCAAAGTATCCATATCTTGTGTTAAAGGCTGTCTTTGGGGTATCTTCTTCCTTGATCCTTATCTGATAGTAACCAGACTTGAGATCAATCTTGGAAAAGATATTTGCACCCTAAAGACGATCAAGAAGCTCATCTATTCTAGGAATAGGGTACTTGTTCTTGATAGTTGATTGATTCAACCCTCTGTAATCAATACACAGTCGAAGTGTTCCATCTTTCTTTTTCTGGAATAGTACTGGAGCTTCCCATGGTGAACTACTAGGATGGATATAGCTGTGATCTAGTAGTTGCTTGAGTTGTTCCTTTAGCTCAATTACTTCCGGGATGGACATTCTATAGGGTCTCTTTGCAATTGGTGCAGCTCCTAGGACTAGCTTGATCTCATAATCCACTTCTCTTTGAGGCGGGAGTTCTGTTAACTCTTCAAAAAATACGTCCGCGTATTCCTTAATCCAAGAAGGTCCTTCACTAGACTCCTGCTTCTGATCTAACTTGTTGAGCTTAATCAAGTATACATGTAGTCCTTTTCTGACTCCCTTTATAATCCGAGATACTCCAGCCAATTGAATTTTTGGCTTCCCAGCCTCTCCTTCAGTTGTGACCAATTCCCCTTCAGAGTTTTGAAAGGGAATTTGGCCCTTTCCACAATGAATGTGGGTGTCATTAGGTTTAAGCCAATCCATTCCGAGTAGACACTCATGGATACCTTGGTTCATGACTCTGAATTTGTCCGAAGTCGTCTTTCCTCCCAGGAAGAATTTCACATTACATTACATATTTACTTCAGCCTTTAGCCAAGTGACCAAATCACTTTACTTCTTTATCAATATTCACAGTCAAGACAATCATTGATAAAAAGAAGTCTTATTCCATTCATATGGGCATAGCCCTTTCGAGGTACTATTATTTCTTGGGGCGATGGAACAAGCTGATACATTAATTCAAGGAGAACAAGATGTTGTTGCATTCAACTATAGGAACTCAGTAGTAGTACGGATTGGGGTCATCGATTTTTAGGAATTGATAGGTCATTGGAAGATTAGGGTATCTTTTCCTTTGATATCCGTTCTTCTCATGACGTCCCAACACCTTGATTCGGTCGGCAGGGATTACTCGTATCACTTTCCCGTACACGTACTTATTCTGATTAATCCTTTGACCTTCGACATGTAGGGTCACGTTTGCATGAGCCTCAAAAAAGAGGATAGCATCACAATCTTTAAATCCTCCATCCACTTCATTCTCTTCAAGTTAATTTGAAGGTACGCATGTCGATGGGCAGCTATGTAATAGATCCCTCAAACACCCATCCATCTTCATTCCACGTACATAGGCGATGGATTGTAAATGCGGTCTAGGATGTTCATCATTTCAACCCTTTGTCGATAATCCGAGGAATGCATCGCAGCCATAAACATGACTTGAAACACTAAGAACCTGTTCCATGCTTCATAATTCTATAAGACATCATCGAGAGTAAGAAAATGTTCGGAACAGTAACTTTTGCTTTTCTTCATCTTATTAAGATTTCTAAAAAACAAATCCTTTGTTGGTTTGCTTTGATACCAACTGTAACGTGTTCGCATGTTCTCTTGAGGACACGTCTTAGCAGTCCATCGGAAAGGGTGTTTAGAAAGCTCTGTCCGGCACTCCCATGGAATGTCACAGGGTTTGCGATATAGGACTTTCCACGTCTGCCTCGAGGTGGAAGCATTCTGGCCGTTTCCACTTAGGACCGACCTGAATCAGGGATTTCCCTAATGGTCATTTCCTTAATGGAAACTAGCATCGAACCCCAAGCGAACTACTTTACACAAAAATGCCAGGGCCGAAGTGGATTTACGCTGCACTTGGTTCAAGGAGAATGGGAAACAAGAAGGACGCAAAGCTCAACCTCTCTACCATAAGGCATAGTCCCATTCGGTACCCCTAAAATAGTGTAAATCGGAATTACTATAACCTAGACTCTAGGTCAACACCCTTGTTGTTCGTGTCCTTTGAGCTATCTTCTTGCTGTCCATCAAGATTGAGAAAAGTTTTCAACCAACCGGGACCACCCATCCGTAGAACGGACCCATGGCCACATCCACCACACTTTCCTCAAGTTGTTTTAGTTATCTAATTACCTACCACATTTAGTTAGACATGCATCAAATAGGTTCCTTAATTAGTCTGTTAGGCACTAGTTCCTTTACGTAATCATAGCACTTGACATAGAAAAGCAATGTCAAACAAGTTCCTTTTCAATAGGTTATCATATTTATCTTTGGAATACATTTATAACATCCAGCCCGTAGGCTTATCCATAATTCGCCTGAAGGCTATCCAGGAATCCACAGGGATTACTAATCCAAGATTCCGCCCGTAGATTAGTATGTGGGCCACGAGATCCGAACCCTAGTCAAATTGGCCTCTTGTGCAAGGCCCCAAAGGCAAGGCATTTACGGACAGAGCCCCCCTGGCACCCAAGCGTCCTCCTGCTCCAAGTAGCGCTCAACAAAGAGAGTTCTCGCGATGGGTTCAGTCCACCTTCCCGGCACGGTTAACAACCCCGTTGGTTAGCAAAACAGGCAGGTAGTCGGGGGCAACTGAAGCTGCCTCTCCCTTCACGTCTTCAATCTGAAGCATTAGATATCTTTTCATTCTTTAATTCCTTGAGCAAACAAAGCAAACAGTGCTCTTAAAACTGTTACAAGCACAATCAATTCCATTGGACGTTATTTTTTGCCAACTGCTAGGGAGTGAATCCTTCTTTCCGAATGCATCCAGCACTCAATCCGGGATCAATTGCGACTTGGCAAGATCCAAAATGGTTTGTTTGTTAACCCTTATCCTTGGGTTAGGGCCATACCTTATTAACCCAACTTAACCAATATCTTAAGTTCTATTAACACAAAATATCTTGCTCCAGATTATTGATTGGTCCTTTGCTTCCAAGCAAATATCTAATCCCCGTATCTTGGTTACTTTACCCAAGAAAAGTACTATATCAGGACGATTGTTCATCCTCTTTCAATATAAACTTGCGTAAGAATCTACCAATCTCATTCCGAGGAATTGGCCATTCCCTTGTGATCAAATCACAAGATCATGCGACTTTGCAACTTTTTGCACAAGCGTCGCATAAAAAACCATGGGACTATTTTACCCATCGAATGGGGTCTTCTAATCACGAAATCATGATTAGATAGGAAATAGGGTTAGGGTGTCTTCATAAGAATCCGTTCCTGATTGCACTAGGCCGACATTGTCGGTCCTAGGGTTCCAACTCAATCGGAGTTTTATCTCTTTAGCAAGCGATCCTTAGGGTAAAAACCCTAGATTGTTTCTCGCAAGTATGTCCTATTGTCCCTACATTCTGTGAATGTGGGTAGGTCTTTAGGTTTATAAGAGTTTCAACTTGACAATTAGAGCAATTAGGTCACGTCCTCAACGTGCTAAATCCCAGTTAGCACTTGGGATATGTTGCATCGATTTAACCCTTCCTAAACGAGTCCCTCGCGGTCTAGGTGTTTAGGTTAAACCAATTTACTTGTCTATTCTTGAATATATTTACGATACCATTTTCATAACTACATGATTCATTGCCTACGTATGAGTAGATTTACAATCCCTAACTTTTCTGGTTAAGATCAAAGCGTAAGTTAAGTTTTGGCATAATTTCTATTGATCCTTCTATAACATGAAATCAAGATTCATGCTACTAAGCTTTAGGGTTTTATCTTTGAACCATGCAACCTTTTCTAACAATTACACAGTTGAAAGGAGATTTATGCCAACTGCCTAGGGTTTAATCTTTTTCATGCAGCCCTAGAGTCAATTCCATGCCTAGCAATTTCCTTGGTTGTTAGAAACCTTCTTTAAAGAATCATTTCGAAGAAAAGATGTTCAATAATGTGACATGCGGTTTATTCCTTCCATGCATAATTGAAGTGTACTATCATAATTCTGACTTTTAAAGATGGGCATTAGTTAATCTAATTTCGTTACTTTGCAATGCATAAAAACCACTTGCTAGGAATGCATAGAAATCTTATGCTCAATTTATTTTGTTCGTTTCATTGAAAAGTACTTATGACCGAATCCCTCAATTGTGAGCTATTAGCCAAAGTATTTCAATCGAAAAACATGCATCCTCATTCCTAAAATGATCCATGCATAATTGAAATATTACGACGTTAATCAAAATTAGAAAGAAAAACTGGACTTGTGGTGAAATGTCCACATGGATGTTAGGAGATGATCCTCCTGCGGTTGCACCTTGTGCCTTTTTAGGAGCCATCGCGAATTCGGCCTTTTCCCCTTGGATGCAGATTTATGATCTTGGCCGTCTCCTTCGCACGCGAAACTCCCTTTGTGATTTGGCTTCCTTGATCGATTCCACCATCCTTCAGAATCGAGCTTTAGAAGGCCTTAAAGCTGCCTCCCCAAAGTAGGGAATGTTTCACGATTAGGACTTTACAATTGTCAAAAAATGACTTTGTGGAATGCAAGGGCTTAAACACTAGGTTTGAAAAACCCGCTTTTTAGGGTCGATGGGAAAAAGGTTTTGAAACCCGGAAGTGAGGATTCCTAGGGGAAGGTTTAGTTCAAGGCAAGATTAGCTTATAGGATTTTTGTGGGATGAAAAAAAGGGGAAAAGGGCTTAATTCTCGGGGTAAATGGGCTTTTAGAGGGGCTTGGGTGGAAACCCACATGAAAAGGGGGGTTCTAAATGGACTTAGTGGATTTGAAAAAGGGGGAAAGGGGGGTGTAAAAGACCGCCTATGAAGGGGTTAAATCCCGGGGGTGGGGTTATAAAAACCCTCTTTGTAAAGGCAATAGAAAAGGGGGTTAAATGACTTTTAAGGAGAGATTTTTGTGGGGGGGAAAACCCACAGGGAGGGGTTTAAATCCCGAGGAAAAGGGGTTATAAAAACCCTCTAGAGGAGGGCTTAAGAAATCCCACAGGAAGGGGGGCTTAGATCCCTCCCCTTAGAATCTGTGGACTTAGTTATCCATGTGGGGAAAAAAGAAGAGACGATTTTCTTTATGGTGGCTTTGTTGGCGAACCAGGGCAAAATGGTGGCCGAGATGGATCTTCGGTGAGAATCCTCCTCCATCACGATTGTTTTCAGCAGCCTCACAACAATCTTTGTTCCTCTCTGACCTGGCGGGGACTGCAGCGTCCTATCCCTCACTCTCCTTCTCTACAGTAGCGTCACAGTTCCTTACTCCTTTCTCCTTACTCCCTCCCCACAGGGGGTTTTTATAGGGAAGGGAGAGGTACCTCCCTCCCCCCACGTGGCCATTTGCATGGCATTCACCCCCCCCCCCATGGCATCCAGCTCGGTGCTTATCCATCGCGCCTCCCCTCCCTCTCCTCAGCACGATCCACTACGAGGGGATAATTACAAAAAAAAATTGCCATTATTCCAAATATTATCCTTTTAGCCTCCTACCAAGACAAGGTTCTTATGAAGAGTGCGGGTTTTTATTAACCCATAGTCCTAAGTCTTGATTGGCCCATGGAGAGTGTACAATTAATGACTGAATCGTTCGCAACCACAATACCGGCATTGTCTTTTGCCTGAGACTTCAAACGTGTACGTAATAATTTTCTGCAGGAATATTACAATAAGTGAGTCAGGAAGTGTAGACAATATATAACGACGAGCCGCTTTGTCACGACGAATCCAATAAGTATGATCAATTTTCCATTGTTCAAATAATGGGCCATCAGTAATCAGAGAATTGTCATTCATCACATCAATAGGTTGAACTGGGCAAGACAGGTCGCTCAAAACAATATCAAATAATTCGTCACCTTCAAGAATTAGCATGATCTTTGCTTTCCACCTAGGAAAGCCTTGTCCTTGGAAGAACGGAACCGAACGTTGGCCAGACGGATATCCGTTAACAATTACGCAATTGGCCATGCCTGTATTTCGAGAGAAAACAAATAAGATGAGATCACAGAATCTGCAAACCATGAACAAGACAAGCATAGTTGAGACGTGTGACAATCAAAATAGGGAGATGCATGTAAGAATGACAAAAAATATTGAGTGACTAAAAAGAAAGCCCGAAATAGACGTAACATGCAAAACCAAACATCCATTTACAAAGAAACAATTCCCACTTGTAGATTGCATGGATAAATGTAACTTTGCCCAATCAGCATCTGTATATCCAATAAGGTCAAGAGAAGTTGAAGAAGATAAAGAAGAATCCTCTCGATGACCATAAATAAGACCAAACTCCTTAGTATCCTTGAGATACTTAAGAATACGTTTTGCAGCACTCCAATGAATAGTGGAAGGGGAAGAAAGATACTGTACCAAAAAGTTAGCTGCAAATAAAATATCTGGTCTTGTGTTTAAACTAATAAATTGAAGAAAGCCAACAAGTTTAGCAAAAGGTTGATGAATGGCTGATTCTTCATTGCGTGTTGTAGATGTATCCTTGGTAGAGCTCGAAAGAATGGGAGTGTTGGCAGAGTGCACATTTGTCAACCCAAACTTCTCAACAATATCATTAATAAACTTTGTCTAGCGAAGAAGAAGAATGCCTTGTTGTCGGTGTCATTGAACTTGAATACCCAAACAAGAATGTATCTCACCAAGATCCACCATTTCAAATGCAGTCGATAAAAGCTTCTTCATAGCATCCAAGAAAGCAATATTATTTGACACAAGAATAGTATCATCAACATATAGAGAAAGAATAATAAAACATTTGTCCTCCCATTTGGGTCAGCAAAACATGCAACAAAACCTTTAGATGTGAGGAACTGATCAATCTTAATATACCAAGCATGAGAGGCTTGCTTCAATCCATATAATGCACGATGAAGCTGGCATACAAGATGCTCCTTTCCTGTAATCATAAAACCTTCAAGTTTCTCCATATAGATTTCTTCTTCAAGATCTCCATTGAGAAAAGCTGTTTTAATATCCATCTGGTGAATTTCTAGATCAAATAGTGTTGCAAAAGCCAAAAGCATACGAGCAGTTGTGGAGCGCACAATGGGAGAAAATGTTTCTTGATAATCTACTTTTGCAATCTGCGAGTTACCTTTTGCAACAAGTTGTGCTTTGAACTTATCAAACGAGCCATCAGCTTTGGTCTTAGTTTTATAAACCCATTTACATTTGATAGGAACACGATTTGGGGGGAGTTCAGTAAGAATCCATGTACCTTTGGAGATCAAAGAATCATACTCAACTTGCATAGCTTCTTGCCATTGATCCCTTTGAGACAAATTGATAGCTTGAACAATGGAAAATTGACCATGCTGATTGGATTCGTCATGACAAAGTAACTTGTCCTTATATATTGTTTGCACTTCCTGACTCAGTTATGTTGGATGTCTTTCATCTGGAAACCTCTCATGTTGTTTGGGAGTATCTTATCTCAATGTTTAGGAAGAAATCGATCATCGAATTTTTATATCTCCAAACTCATTTGAAGAATCTTCAATATAAGGTTGGTACTTCTATGCACTCTCATATTGACGCTTTTAAAGACATTATCAATCAGCTTGGTGCTCCGGCGCTCCTATTGCTAAAAATGAGTTTGTTACTCAACTTCTTTATACCATCAAAGATCCTTTATATGACAATATCATCACTATTTTGTCTAAAAAGGATTATATCCACTTTGACAAAGCATGTATATCTCCTATTGAATATTCTCAATGTCATGAGCATCATTTGGAAAAATCTGATGTTGTTTTGGTCACTCGCGAACAAAGGGATTTTGATGCTGCTTTTGTTGCTCACAGCTGTCTCGCTTCACGTTTTCAGCAGGGTGGACACCCTAATCAAGGTGGTAAATCTTCTCATCTTGCTTATCCTAACAAACATTGTTCTTATTGTGATAAGAAAGGCCATGTGGCTTCTGATTGCTGGGCACGTCAATATGATGAGGAGCATGGTGTTACTACAAAGCAACCTAGCTCGTCCAAAAGCTTTCCTCCTTATGATTATTGTGCACATACAGATCATCCATCTTGTCGTTGTTATAAACGCAGATATGATGAAGAACCTTCTCGAGCTTATATTGTTCAACAAACTACAACTGATGATGATCATACTCATCAGGAGCTCAATTTCGTCCATCATGATATCTCTCCAGAAAAGGTATTTCATGTTCATGATGGTTCTCTATTCATCGTCGATTAAGGTGCCACTGGAAACATGATATACCAATAGCAGTGGTTTCACAATTATCATTCTCTTCCTGTTAAGAAGTTTGTTTACCTTGCGGATGATACGACTTGTCAAGTCAAAGGAGTGGGTGATTTATATCTAGGGACTGTTTCATCCACTAGAATATTAAGAGGAGTTCTTCATGTTCTAGATTTGCAAAGAAATCTTCTTTCTGTTGCTCGTCTAGTTGATCTTAGTTTGTTTGTTGGTTTTGATCATAATCAATGTCGTATAGAGAAAGAGGGACATACTATAGCAGTGTCTCCTCGACATGGTAATCTATTTGAGCTATCATTGAACGATACAGTTGCAAATGTTGTTACTGCCCGTGGAGATGTAGATTGCAAATTATGGCATCAACGATTTGCACACTGTGATTTTGCCAAAATTCTTGATCTTCATCGTTATGGTCTTGTGCAAGCTATGGATCTTGAATCTCATCCATATATGGGAATATGTGAGTACTGTGCACTTGGAAAATACCATCGTTCGCCTTTCCACACTTCTACTTCATCATATTCCTGTGCTCTCTTGGATTTGGTTCATATCGATATTTGCGGTCCTTTTCCTGACTCAAAGTCTCAATATCGATATTCTATAACTTTCATTGATGATTTCTCACGGTACACACATGTCTATCTTCTTCGACATAAGTTTGAGGATTTATCTATATTTAAACAATACAAGATAAGTGTGCAGCTTCAAACTAGTGTAACGTGTCCACCTGTTATCTTCAGGACACGTCTTAGCAGTCCATTCGAAAGAATGTCTAGGCAGCTCCGCCCGACACTCCCATGGAATGTTACGGGCTTTGCGATCTAGGAATTTCCGTGTCTGCCACGTAGAGGAAGTATTCCGTTCCCACTTAGGACTGACCTGAATTAGGGTTTTTCCTATTGGTCATTTTCTAATAGCAACTAGCATCGAACATGAGTGAACTACTTTACGCAAAAACGCCAGGTCCGAAGCTGATTCACGCTGCACTTGGTTCAAGGAGAATAGGAAACGAGAGGGATGCAAAGCTCAACCTCTCTGCCATAAGGCATAGTCCCATTCTGTTTCCCTAAAACAACGTAAATCGGGATCATTTATAACTTATACTCTAGGTCAGCACCCTTTTTCTATTCGTATCCTTTGAAATGATCTTCTCGCTATCCATCATGATTGAGAAAAGCTCCTAGCCAACTGGGATCACCCATCCGTAGGATGAACCTATGGCCACATCGTCTGCACTTTCCTCAGGTTGTTTTAGTTATTTAATTATCTAACACATTTGGTTGGACATGTCTCAATCAGCTTCCTTAATTAATCCCGTTAGGCACTGGTTCCTTTACGTAATCATAGCACTTGACATAGAAAAGCAATGTCAAACAAGTTTCTTTTCAATGGGTTATTATATTTATCTTTGAAATACATAAAGTTCAGCCCATAGGCTTATCCATAATCCACCCGAAGGCTATCTAGCAATCCACAGGGATTACTAATCCAAGATTCCGCTTGTAGACTAGTATGCGGGCCTCGAGATCCAATCCCGAGTCACGTTGGCCTCTTGTGCAAGGCCCAGAAGGCAAGGGATTTACGATCAGAGCCCCCTCTGGCACCCAAGTGTCCTCCTGCTCCAAGTAGCACTCAACGGAGAGACCTCTCGCGGCGGGTTCGTTCCACCTTTCCGGCGCGGTTAACAACTCCCTTGGTTAGGGTCAGGTAGGTAGTCGAGGGTAATTGAAGTTGCCTCTCCCTTCAGGCCTTCAACCTGAAGCATTAGATATCCATTTATCCTTTAATTCTTTGAGCAAACAAAGCAAAATAGTGCTCTTAAAACTTTTACAAGCACAATCATTACCATTGGTCATTATTTTTGGCCAATTGCTAAGGAGCAAATCCTTCTTTTCGAATGCATCCAGCACTCGATCCGGGATCAATTACGACTTGGTAGGATCCCAAGGGTTTATTTGTTAACCCTATATCCTGGGTTAGGGCCGTACCCTATTAACTTGACTTAGTCAATACCTTAAGTTTATATATTATTATTGATTGGTCTTTTGCTTCCAAGCAAATATCTAATCCCCGTATCGTGGTCACTTTACCCAAGAAAGGTACTATATCAGGACAATTATTCATCCTCTTGCAAGATAAACTTGCGTAAGAATCTACCAATCTCATTCCGAGAATTGGCCATTCCCTTATGATCAAATCACAAGATCATGCGACTCTGCAACTTGTTGCACAAGTGTCGCATCAAACTATGGGACTATTCTACCCATCAACAGTGTCTTTTAATCACAGTATCATGATTAGATATAACAATCCGTTCCTGATTGCATTAGGGCAACATTGTCGATCCTAGGGTTCCGAGTTTCATCTTTTTAGCGAGAGATTCTTAGGAAAACCCCTAGATCACTTCTCACAAGTATGTTCCAATGTCCCTACATTCCTTGAATGTGGGAAAGTCTTTAGGGTATAGGAGTTTCAACTTTGGTAATACGAGCAGCTAGGTAATGTCCTCAACATGCTAACCTTAGTTAGCTCTTTAGGGTATGTTGCATTGAATTAACCCTTTCCAAATGAGTACCTCTTGGTTTTAGGTCTTTAGGTTTAAACAAATTTAACTTGTCTATTCTTGAAGATAAATACGCTATCATTTCCATAACCACATGATTCATTACCTACGTATAAGTTGATTTACAAAACCTAACTTTTCAGGTTAAGATCAAAGCATAGATTAAGTTATAGCATAATTCCAATTTATCATCCTATAATATGCAACAAGATTCATGCTACTAAGCTTTAGTATTTTATGTTTTAAATAAGCAACCTTTTTCTACTTTCATTTTCGAATGAATTTGTCGTATGCTGAACTTACATAACCTTTCATTGATTTGAGTTTTTAGGCCACTTGCCTAGAGTTAAATCTTCTTCATGTAGCCCTAGTAATTTCCTACGGTTGCTAGCAACTTTCTTTAAGAATAATTTCGAAAAAGATGTTCAATAATGCGATATGCAATTTATTCCTTCCATGCTTAATCGAAGTGTATATGCCTTGGCCAATTGAATTTTTGGCTTCCCTGCTTCTCCTTGAGTTTTGACCAATTCCCCTTCAAAGTTTCGAAAGGAAATTTGGCCCTTTCCACAATGAATGTGGGCGTCATTAGGCTTAAGCCAATCCATTCTGAGTAGGCACTCATGGATACCTAAATTCATGACTCTGAATTCGACCGAAGTCGTCTTTCTTCCCAGAAAGAATTCCACCTTAGCAGTTTGCCTGGTACAAGTGACCTCACGACCATTTGCCAATTCCACAAGCAAGATAGGTGCTTCTAATATGGATATTCCTAATCTTTTTGCACAAGCTGGTGAGATAAAGGAATGTGTACTGCCACAATCAATCAAGGTCTTGAGACCTTTACCTTGATAGTCTGACGGTGTCTGAATCATCGAGAACTGGCGATTCGGCCCTTTCTTGTGAAGAGCGGCATGCACTGTCGCCCTTTCAAACTATGCTTCCATGGTCAGATCTTCTTCTTCTTCGCACATTTGTCTATTGGCAATGCAGACGGTTTTTCCTCTGCCTTGGGTAGCGGCTCCCTGACCACGGCCAGTTCCTTGGAAAGGTACTTGGTGATGTCCTCCTCCAAGCTTGGGACATTACCTCTTGAAATGACTGGGCTCGTTGCAGTGGGAAAAAAGCAGGTTTTGGACATGCTTTGAGTAGGGACAAAGTTGTTGACATTATTAGTCCTTGCTTTCTTTCTTTGTCCCTGATTCTGACCTTGAACTCTCTTCATTTGAGGCCTAAATTCTCCTCAGTTCGGGTCATTATAAGACCAAGTTTTGTTACCTCTTGGTCTAGTTTGCACCTCCTGAATTATAGGGACAGCTTGAATGAATGCATCCTGAAGATTTGATGGGCGTATCGATTTGAGACGGGTATTCATTGGTGGATTTAAACCAGCACAAAATTTTGACACCTGCTGTGTCATGTCCATCTATGGCGCATACTTAAGAAGTGAAACAAATTTAGAGTAGTATGCATCAAGAGTGAGCCCCAGCTATTTTAGCTCGTAGAACTCATTCATTTTCTACGTGCGATATGTAGGTGGTAAGTATCTTCCCTGCACGGCTTTCTTCAACTTCTCCTAGTTAACAGATCCTTATGTGATCCCTTGATCTCTGCACCATTGCTTCCACTAAAGCCTGGCTTTGCCAGTGAGCTTCAGCTTAGCAAGCATAGCCTGGTTGGCGGGTGCAGTACTGGCTGCTTCAAAGTAATCCTCCATGGATTCAATCCAGATTTTAGCATCTGCTTGGATGGACCTGCCTCTCCCGTCAAATTCGGGCGGCTTAATCTACTTGAGAAAAAACTTCTTCTCCTGGATTACAGCAGTACTTGATGTAGGAAACGAACTGGGATTCTGTACCTAGGGTTGTGCCTGGATAAAGGTTTCGTAACGTTATTACTCGTTAATCGTTACGATTTATATTTCATCTCCATTTCAATTATCAACCAAGCAATCTAACCACTTAACTTCTTATCAATTCTCATGACAAACAGACATTTGATAAAAAGAAATCTTATTGTATTTTTTATGGGCATAGCCCTTTCGGAATACAACATTTCTTGGGATGATAGGGCAACTGTTTACATTTAGTTTGGGGAGAATAATGTTGTATTACATTTATCTACGAGAACTAGATAATAGTATGGTTTTGGGTCATGGATCTTCAGGAATCGATAAGTCAGTGGAAGATTAGGGTATCCTTCCCTTTTGAACCCATTCTTCTCATGGTACCCCAACACCTTGATCCATGTGGTGGGGATTACACGAGTCACTTCCTCATATACATATGAGTTCAGCTCAACCCTCCGACCTCAAATATGTAAAGTTGAGTTCACGTGAGCCTCCACAAAAATGAACAGCTTCACGAATTTTAGGTCTTCCAACCACTTGATCCTCTTCAGGTTGGTTTGAAAGTATGCAAACCGGTGGGCAGCTATATAGTAGATTCTTGAGGCACCAGTCCATCTTCGTTCTACGTACAAAGGTGATGAATTATAAATACGCTCTAGGATGTTCATCATCCCAACCCTTTGTTGATAATCTGGGGAATGCATCGCCGTCATAAACATGACTCGAAACACTAAGAACCTGTTCCATGCTTCATAGTTCTGCAAGACAGCATTGAAAGTAAGGAAATGTTCAGAACAAAAACATTTTCTTTACTTCATCTTATTAAGATTTCATAAAAACAAATCCTTTGTTGGTTGGCTCTGATACCAACTGTAACGTATCCACCTGTTATCTTCAGGACTTGTCTTAGCAGTCCATCGGAAAGGATGTCTAGAAAGCTCCACCCGGCACTCCCATGGAATGTTACGGGGTTTATGATCTAGGACTTTCCGCGTCTGCCATGTAGCGGAAGTATTACGGCTGTTCCCACTTAGGATTGACCTGAATTAGGGTTTTTCCTATTGGTCATTTCCTAACGGCAACTAGCGTCGAACCCAAGCGAACTACTTTACAAAGAAACGCCAGGTCCGAAGCAGATTCACGCTGCACTTGGTTCAAGAAGAATGGGAATCGAGAGGGATGCAAAGCTCAACCTCTCTGCCATAAGGCATAGTCCTAAAACAGAGTAAATTGGGATCATTTATAACTTAGACTCTAGGTCAGTGCCTTTTTTCTGTTCTTATCCTTTGAAACGATCTTCTCGTTGTCCATCATGATTGAGAAAAGTTCCCGGCCAACCAGGACCACCCATCCGTAGGATGGACCTATGGCCACATCGTCTGCACTTTCCTCAGGTTGTTTTACTTATTTAATTACCTAACACATTTGGTTGGATATGTATCAATGAGCTTCCTTAATTAATCCCGTTAGGCACTGGTTCCTTTAGGTAATCATAGCACTTGACATAGAAAAGCAATGTCAAAAAAGTTTATTTTCAAGAGGTTATCATATTTATCTTTGAAATACATAAAGTCCAGCCCGTAGGCTTATACATAATCCACCCGAAGGCTATCTAGCAATCCACAGGGATTACTAATCCAAGATTCCGCCCGTAGACTAGTATGCTGGCCTCGAGATCCAATCTCGAGTCACGTTGGCCTCTTGTGCAGGGCCTGAAAGGCGAGGAATTTACAGCCAGAGCCCCCCTTGGCACCCAAGCGTCCTCCTGCTCCAAGTGGTGCTCAACAGAGAGACCTCTGGTGGCGGGTTCGGTCCACCTTCCCGGCGCGGTTAATAACCCCCTTGGTTAGGGTCACGCAAGCAGTCAGGGGTAACTAAAGCTACCTCTCCCTTAAGGCCTTCAACCTGAAGCATTAGATATCCATTTATCCTTTAATTCTTTGAGCAAACAAAGCAAAACAGTGCTCTTAAAACTGTTACAAGCACAATCATTACTATTGGTCGTTATTTTTGGCCAACTGCTAAGGAGCGAATCCTTCTTTCCGAATGCATCCAACACTCGATCAGGGATCAATTGTGACTTGGCAGGATCCCCAAGGGTTTATTTGTTAACCCTATATCCTGGGTTAGGGCCTTACCCTATTAACCCGACTTAGTGATGCCAGGAGGCATATTCTACGATGGATTCCGTGCCACGGTGGATTCCGTAAGGTTTTACGGTGGATTCCGTAAACTTAGATGACCGGGGCTCATACACAAAGTGGATTCTTTGTGCGAGAAGTTGATGGGGACGCTTGTCCTTTTCGGGCGTTTCATTAATTTAGTGTGTACATGGGTGATTCCATAGCGGGTGATCCCGCAAAATACATATTAAATTAATAAACATTTATGAGTTTAGAGTGCGCACTCATAATAAATTAAGGTTAGGATTTATTTCTAATCAGTTGATTTATTTATGTAGCTGAAGACTGCTAGGTATTCATTTTTTGTCGGTTTAATTGTATTATTTTACTAATGATTGTGAATGCTTCAGTTGATGTGTAGAGATAGCAGCAGTGGCAGAGGAAAGCATTGGAGTCTAGCGAGTATTCGACCTATGGATTATATATTTTGATAGGCGCCATGCCTATATTTTGTTATGTCTATTGAGGCATTGATTATTGATTATTCTTTTGTATGCGCCTATGCGCACGGATATGTTATTTCTATTTGGACATTGAGATTGGGCGTGCCAGACTCTATGGGCACCGTCCATTAGCTTTATTTCCTATTTTTGTAGAAAGCAAACTCAAAAGCTAAAAGCTTGTCATATTTATGTAAATTGGGCTATTATTGAGCATGAAGATGGAAATATACATAAAATACATGCTTTGTGAAGCGCTCACACAAGGGCATGGGGGGAGATTGAACCTAATTGGTCTCTTGCTTCTTGTCGTTCATGCTTTTACATTGTTTTTTGTGCAAAAAGGTAGAGTTCATTGTTCTTGGGGACCTTCCGGGATTCACTACGTGAGCATACTGCGACTGATCTGCGCATTAGTGGTATCAGAGCGGAGCTGAGATCAAGAGCTTCCAATCGCTACCCATCTCGTGCAAAGGCGGAGCTCTTGGAACGATCGGGCTCTACAGTCAATCTCGTCGCGAACCGTCGATACAAGCAGACTTCTGGCGATCAAGAACCCCTGTTTCTACTGTCAGATCGCGAAGGACCAGGCTGTACAAGCGGAGGACCACGCAATCATCTCCTTCACCAAAGTCGTGGATATACTGTGAGAAAACTTCATATCTCTTCTCTCTCTCAAGTTTAAGCTTGACTTAAGCTTTAGAAGAAGCTTAATCACTTCAAAAATTCATCACGAGGTATAAGAAGGGGCCTTAAAATTCCGCGACGGCATCAAACGGCTGCCCACGTCCTCATATATTGCGCCGTTTTCCACGATTAACCTCCCCTTATTAAGCTTAAGCTATTATTAAGCTTAAACCACTAAGTTTTCTGCAAGTCAGACAAGACAATCAAGTTCATAAACTCTGGGTCCTGCACTTCCGAAGTCAAGTCCTACAAGTCGACTGTAATCAAGTTCTGCAAGTTCACTAAGTTCTGCAAGTCTGCAACTCTGCAAGTCGGCTAAGTCTGCAACTCTGCAAGTCAGACTAGTCAACTGGAGTCAGAACTGACTAGTGCTCAAAACTCCTAGAAGGGTTGTTCCTGCGCAGAAACTTTGAACTGCAAAGTTGTTCGTGGCAAGGTATTCTACCCATCCACAGGTCCGCTGAAGTATTTTCAGCATACGAAGAAGGAAATATTGCAGATTTTCTGAAAATTGAGAAAGAAATACCCAAAAATACATAGCCTTGTAACCCCGAATTTGAGCTACGCTCATCCCGCTAACCTGATTTTGAGTGAGAAAGGTCTTTTGAGTTTTACAGGATGACGAAACCACATATGGATGATCCTATGGCTGAAGACGACCTACCTGAGCCTACCATGGAACAAAAGCTGGATCTAATCATGATGCAATTGGAAGAGGAACGAAGGGCTAGGCAAGCATTGCAAGCGCAATTGACAAAATTACAAAGAGCGTCTACCGACAAAGAAGAACCTCAAGCTGAAGATTTGATTCGACGTACCATCGATGCCACTCTTGAAGCTCAAACCATTCGCAAGGAATCAAAGATAAGTAAACAAAGTTTCAAATTTTGCACTTTCAATGGCATACGAGAAGGAAAGACTGTTTTATCATTCATTAGCCAGTTTGATGACTATTTCCATGAGGAAACTTATCCAGAAAAAGATAAAATCAAGTGTGTTACTAATCATTTGGTAGACAGAGCATCACTTTGGTGGACTGTAGTACGCAAGAGTATAGAATGTCCTGCTACTTGGGAAGATTTCAAGAAGAAGTTCATGCAGAATTTCCTTCCACCGCAATTTCATGAGAAGGCTATCAAGCAATGGGATCTACTTCAACAACGGGATCGTGAGCCTATACCTCAGTATACAGAGCGTTTTTGGAATGCACTTCTACAGCTACGCATGCTTGAAGATGTACCAGAGACGACACATAAGCGGAAGTATATGTCTGGACTTCTTGGACATTACTACGCTGAAGTGAACATGTTCAAGCCTGCTACCCTTGAAGACGCCATCTCACTAGCTCACAACACTGAAGATAAGCTACGCGGTAGAGACAGACGACCACAGCAATTCCAAGCCAATGGTAATTATGGATCTAAACAATTCAATTCCAATTTTAGAAGGTTTAATCCAGGTCGTTAATCTTCACCATCTTTCTGCAAGAATTGGGCTAAACCACCTGCATTACCATCCAATGTCAATCCAAATCCTAAGCCTATTCCACAAGCAAATCCAAATGTACCCAGACTTCTATCCATTTCAAATAATGTAATCAAAGCCAAGCCAATAGTATGCTATAAATGTCACCAGCCTGGACATCTCGCAGCAAATTGTCATTCAAAGAAGCCACCAGCACATATTAACTATCTTGGAGCCATGGACGAAGACGAGCATGAGGATATGCCTGATTTTACTGAAGATGATGACGACACTACTACTACTTCCGACACTTTACCAGGTATGCCTACTCCACATTCATTATTGACTATGAAATGTTTGGTGCATGGAAAGGAAAAGACTATCTTGCATGATGACGGTAGTACTCATGACTTTATTTCAGCAAAATTGGTAAAGGAATTAAAATTACAGACTGTACCTACGCATTATCGCATAAAAGCTGCATTTTTAGGCACTAGGTATAATGGTACACAAGAAGTACAAGATTTAAAGATTCAAATTGGTTCATACATTGAAAGAAGAAATTTCTTAGTTGTTCCATTACAGTCAAGTGATATTATTTTAGGAATGCCTTGGCGACACCAGCATAACCCAAATATAGATTATTCCACACACACAATGCATATTAATTTTCAAGGAAAATCTATTACATTATATGGTATGCATGCATCTAATATTTTTCCAATGCTTTCGCATACTCAAGCAAAATGTGCATTACGCAAGAGTACTAAATCATATCTCATTTGGGTGAATGAATTGCAAGCAAAGGAAAATCATATGCACCCTAGGCATAAGGAATTTCTTGCATATTTTAAGGACTGTTTTGCAGAAGACCTACCACCAGGTTTACCTCCTTCACGTCTAGAAGACCATAAGATTGATTTAATCCCTGGCACACAACCACCTTGCAAAGCACCATATAGGCACAATCAAATAGAGTAAAAAGAAATCCAGAGTCAAGTTGAAGAATTACTAAATAGAGGTTTAATTCGACCTAGCAGTTCTCCATTCGGTGCACCAGTACTCTTAGTCAAGAAAAAGAATAATACCTATCGTATGTGTATTGACTACTGAGCTTTAAATAAGATCACTGTAAAGAATAGGTATCCTATACCTAGAGTTGATGACCTTATGGACAAACTGCAAGGATCTTCTATATTTAGTAAAATTGACCTTAAGTCTGGATATCATCAGGTGAGGCTAGATAAATCTGACATATTTAAGATTGCATTTAGAACACAGTTTGGCCATTACGAATTCTTAGTCATGCCATTCAGATTGACTAATGCACCTGCCACTTTCAGTAGAATGATGAACCGTATCTTTCTGAAATATCAATACTGTGTGATTGTTTTCTTTGATGATATTTTGGTGTTTAGTCAAAATGAGAAAGAACATTATGAGCATTTGTCATTAGTTTTTCAATTACTGAAAGAAAATCAATTGTTTGCAAATCCTGAAAAGAGTGAATTCTTTAAGACAGAAATTGAGTATTTAGGTCATATTGTATCATCTGAAGGAATTAAAGTTGATCCTAAGAAAATTGATACAATATTGCATTGGCCTGTTCCTAAAAACGTGCATGAGTTACGCTCATTCCTTGGTCTTGCTAGTTTCTATAGGAAGTTTGTACGTAATTTTTCATTACTTGCTTTACCATTAACCAAACTTCTCAAGAAAGGAATTGTTTATTAATGGACCGAAAATCAACAGAAATCCTTTGACTTACTGAAACGTGCATTAACCAATACTAACCTGGAAAAGAAAATGTAGTTGCTGATGCATTGAGTAGAAGACCTGCAATTCTTAATATTTATGTCATATCTTTTGATTCTTTGATTGCTATCAAAGATACATATCACCAGGATATTACTTTTCATTCTGATTGGCATAAATTAGTTCAAAATAATTTCATTCCTGTTGATTCATTGTCATATAATGATGGATTTATGTTTTATGAAAAGAGACTGTGTATTACTATTCCATTTCGATCTTTTGTTTTGAATGAAATTCATTGTCCCCCATATCAAGGTCATAGAGGTATCATATCTACATTACGTATGTTAACTGAAGATTTTTATTGGCCGCATATGGATGCAGATGTATCTAATTTCGTTTCTGAATGTTTGATTTGTTAAAGAGTAAAGAGACATCATGGTAAACAGTATGGATTACTAATGCCTTTGTCTATTCCATCTAAACCTTGGGAACAAATTTCTATGGATTTCATTACTGGTTTACCAAATACTAAATCTAACCATGACATGATTTGGACAGTTGTAGATAGATTTAGTAAGCAAGCATATTTCATTCCATGTAAGAAAACTTTAACAGCATCACAAGCAGCAGAGTTATTTTTGAAAACTGTTTTTACTAACCATGGATTGCCAAAAGTGATTATTTCAGATCGTGATTCTAGATTTTGTAACAATTTTTGGATTACACTGTTTGCTAATCTAGGCACAAAGATTGATTTCTCATCTGCATTTCATCCAGAAACAAATGGACAAACAGAAGCCACAAACAGCACCATTCTAGATCTTTTACGTGCATATACTATCTCTAAACCTCAGACATGGGACACTCATTTGCATTTATTACAGTTTGCATATAACAATACACCACACACATCTACAAAGAAAGCACCTTTTGAAGTCATTTATGGATATAGATTATCTACACCTGTTGCATCTTTGTCTAATAGAATTCAGAGTGCTGATGATATTGCTAGTATGCATAACATTATTTTTGATGAGGTTAAGGATATGATTGCTAAAGCCCAACAATCATATACCAAACAAGCCAACAAGAAAAGACAAGCCATGAATTTCAAAGTTGATGATTATGTTTGGCTGAGAATAGAAAAACGTAGACTGCAAAGTGTAGATAGACATCCAGTTGTCAAATTAGCTCCTAGATTCTATGGACCATTTAGAATCATTCATAAGATTAATGATAATGCATTCAAGTTAGAATTACCATCTCATTGGAAAATTCACAATGCATTTCACATTAGTTTATTGAGACCATTTAGAGGCCAATTACCTATCCACCTTGTTTATGAAAACCCACCTTTATTAGAGGAAGAGACTGAAATACTTGAACCAGAAGCTATTATAGACACTGACTATATGACCACTAGAACTGGCCGAAGGTATTCTAGATATCTAGTTAAATTTAAGAACCATCCTGTAGAGGAAGCACAATGGATGCACGCTAGAGACTTAAATGCTTTCCCCACTCTGTTAGCTCCACATTGAGCTAATAGCAATTGAGGTCAATTGCTATCCCACCCCGGGGGTATGATGCCAGGAGGCATATTCCACGGTGGATTCCGTGCCACGGTGGATTCCGTGAGGTTTTACGGTGGATTCTGTAAACTTAGATGACCGGGGCTCATACACAAAGTGGATTCTTTGTGCGAGAAGTTGATGGGGTCGCCTGTCCTTTTCGGGCGTTTCATTAATTTAGTGTGTACATGGGTGATTCCATAGCGGGTGATTCCGCAAAATATATATGAAATTAATAAACGTTTATGAGTTTAGAGTGCGCACTCGTAATAAATTAAGGTTAGGATTTATTTCTAACCAGTTGATTTATTTATGTAGCTGAAGACTGCTAGGTATTCATTTTTGTCGGTTTAATTGTATTATTTTACTAACGATTGTGAATGCTTCAGTTGATGTGTAGAGATAGCAGCAGTGGCGGAGGAAAGCATTGGAGTCTAGCGAGTATTCGACCTATGGATTATATATTTTGATAGGCGCCATGCCTATATTTTGTTATGTCTATTGAGGCATTGATTATTGATTATTATTTTGTATGTGCCTATGCGTACGGATATGTTATTTCTATTTGGACATTGAGATTGGGCGTGCCAGACTCTATGGGCACCGTCCATTAGCTTTATTTCCTATTTTTGTAGAAAGCAAACTCAAAAGCTAAAAGCTTGTCATATTTATGTAAATTGGGCTATTATTGAGCATGAAGATGGAAATATACATAAAATACATGCTTTGTGAAGCGCTCACACAAGGGCATGGGGGGAGATTGAACCTAATTGGTCTCTTGCTTCTTGTCGTTCATGCTTTTACATTGTTTTTTGTGCAAAAAGGTAGAGTTCATTGTTCTTGGGGACCTTCCGGGATTCACTACGTGAGCATACTGCGACCGATCTGCGCATTAGTGGTATCAGAGCGGAGCTGAGATCAAGAGCTTCCAATCGCTACCCATCTCGTGCAAAGGCGGAGCTCCTGGAACGATCGGGCTCTACAGTCAATCTCGTCGCGAACCGTCGATACAAGCAGACTTCTGGCGATCAAGAACCCCTGTTTCTACTGTCAGATCGCGAAGGACCAGGCTGTACAAGCGGAGGACCACGCAATCATCTCCTTCACCAAAGTCGTGGATATACTGTGAGAAAACTTCATATCTCTTCTCTCTCTCAAGTTTAAGCTTGACTTAAGCTTTAGAAGAAGCTTAATCACTTCAAAAATTCATCACGAGGTATAAGAAGGGGCCTTAAAATTCCGCGACGGCATCAAACGGCTGCCCACGTCCTCATATATTGCGCCGTTTTCCACGATTAACCTCCCCTTATTAAGCTTAAGCTATTATTAAGCTTAAACCACTAAGTTTTCTGCAAGTCAGACAAGACAATCAAGTTCATAAACTCTGGGTCCTGCACTTCCGAAGTCAAGTCCTACAAGTCGACTGTAATCAAGTTCTGCAAGTTCACTAAGTTCTGCAAGTCTGCAACTCTGCAAGTCGGCTAAGTCTGCAACTCTGCAAGTCAGACTAGTCAACTGGAGTCAGAACTGACTAGTGCTCAAAACTCCTAGAAGGGTTGTTCCTGCGCAGAAACTCTGAACTGCAAAGTTGTTCGTGGCAAGGTATTCTACCCATCCACAGGTCCGCTGAAGTATTTTCAGCATACGAAGAAGGAAATATTGCAGATTTTCTGAAAATTGAGAAAGAAATACCCAAAAATACATAGCCTTGTAACCCCGAATTTGAGCTACGCTCATCCCGCTAACCTGATTTTGAGTGAGAAAGGTCTTTTGAGTTTTACAGGATGACGAAACCACATATGGATGATCCTATGGCTGAAGACGACCTACCTGAGCCTACCATGGAACAAAAGCTGGATCTAATCATGATGCAATTGGAAGAGGAACGAAGGGCTAGGCAAGCATTGCAAGCGCAATTGACAAAATTACAAAGAGCGTCTACCGACAAAGAAGAACCTCAAGCTGAAGATTTGATTCGACGTACCATCGACGCCACTCTTGAAGCTCAAACCATTCGCAAGGAATCAAAGATAAGTAAACAAAGTTTCAAATTTTGCACTTTCAATGGCATACGAGAAGGAAAGACTGTTTTATCATTCATTAGCCAGTTTGATGACTATTTCCATGAGGAAACTTATCCAGAAAAAGATAAAATCAAGTGTGTTACTAATCATTTGGTAGACAGAGCATCACTTTGGTGGACTGTAGTACGCAAGAGTATAGAATGTCCTGCTACTTGGGAAGATTTCAAGAAGAAGTTCATGCAGAATTTCCTTCCACCGCAATTTCATGAGAAGGCTATCAAGCAATGGGATCTACTTCAACAACGGGATCGTGAGCCTATACCTCAGTATACAGAGCGTTTTTGGAATGCACTTCTACAGCTACGCATGCTTGAAGATGTACCAGAGACGACACATAAGCGGAAGTATATGTCTGGACTTCTTGGACATTACTACGCTGAAGTGAACATGTTCAAGCCTGCTACCCTTGAAGACGCCATCTCACTAGCTCACAACACTGAAGATAAGCTACGCGGTAGAGACAGACGACCACAGCAATTCCAAGCCAATGGTAATTATGGATCTAAACAATTCAATTCCAATTTTAGAAGGTTTAATCCAGGTCGTTAATCTTCACCATCTTTCTGCAAGAATTGGGCTAAACCACCTGCATTACCATCCAATGTCAATCCAAATCCTAAGCCTATTCCACAAGCAAATCCAAATGTACCCAGACTTCTATCCATTTCAAATAATGTAACCAAAGCCAAGCCAATAGTATGCTATAAATGTCACCAGCCTGGACATCTCGCAGCAAATTGTCATTCAAAGAAGCCACCAGCACATATTAACTATCTTGGAGCCATGGACGAAGACGAGCATGAGGATATGCCTGATTTTACTGAAGATGATGACGACACTACTACTACTTCCGACACTTTACCAGGTATGCCTACTCCACATTCATTATTGACTATGAAATGTTTGGTGCATGGAAAGGAAAAGACTATCTTGCATGATGACGGTAGTACTCATGACTTTATTTCAGCAAAATTGGTAAAGGAATTAAAATTACAGACTGTACCTACGCATTATCGCATAAAAGCTGCATTTTTAGGCACTAGGTATAATGGTACACAAGAAGTACAAGATTTAAAGATTCAAATTGGTTCATACATTGAAAGAAGAAATTTCTTAGTTGTTCCATTACAGTCAAGTGATATTATTTTAGGAATGCCTTGGCGACACCAGCATAACCCAAATATAGATTATTCCACACACACAATGCATATTAATTTTCAAGGAAAATCTATTACATTATATGGTATGCATGCATCTAATATTTTTCCAATGCTTTCGCATACTCAAGCAAAATGTGCATTACGCAAGAGTACTAAATCATATCTCATTTGGGTGAATGAATTGCAAGCAAAGGAAAATCATATGCACCCTAGGCATAAGGAATTTCTTGCATATTTTAAGGACTGTTTTGCAGAAGACCTACCACCAGGTTTACCTCCTTCACGTCTAGAAGACCATAAGATTGATTTAATCCCTGGCACACAACCACCTTGCAAAGCACCATATAGGCACAATCAAATAGAGTAAAAAGAAATCCAGAGTCAAGTTGAAGAATTACTAAATAGAGGTTTAATTCGACCTAGCAGTTCTCCATTCGGTGCACCAGTACTCTTAGTCAAGAAAAAGAATAATACCTATCGTATGTGTATTGACTACTGAGCTTTAAATAAGATCACTGTAAAGAATAGGTATCCTATACCTAGAGTTGATGACCTTATGGACAAACTGCAAGGATCTTCTATATTTAGTAAAATTGACCTTAAGTCTAGATATCATCAGGTGAGGCTAGATAAATCTGACATATTTAAGACTGCATTTAGAACACAGTTTGGCCATTACGAATTCTTAGTCATGCCATTCAGATTGACTAATGCACCTGCCACTTTCAGTAGAATGATGAACCGTATCTTTCTGAAATATCAATACTGTGTGATTGTTTTCTTTGATGATATTTTGGTGTTTAGTCAAAATGAGAAAGAACATTATGAGCATTTGTCATTAGTTTTTCAATTACTGAAAGAAAATCAATTGTTTGCAAATCCTGAAAAGAGTGAATTCTTTAAGACAGAAATTGAGTATTTAGGTCATATTGTATCATCTGAAGGAATTAAAGTTGATCCTAAGAAAATTGATACAATATTGCATTGGCCTGTTCCTAAAAACGTGCATGAGTTACGCTCATTCCTTGGTCTTGCTAGTTTCTATAGGAAGTTTGTACGTAATTTTTCATTACTTGCTTTACCATTAACCAAACTTCTCAAGAAAGGAATTGTTTATTAATGGACCGAAAATCAACAGAAATCCTTTGACTTACTGAAACGTGCATTAACCAATACTAACCTGGAAAAGAAAATGTAGTTGCTGATGCATTGAATAGAAGACCTGCAATTCTTAATATTTCTGTCATATCTTTTGATTCTTTGATTGCTATCAAAGATACATATCACCAGGATATTACTTTTCATTCTGATTGGCATAAATTAGTTCAAAATAATTTCATTCCTGTTGATTCATTGTCATATAATGATGGATTTATGTTTTATGAAAAGAGACTGTGTATTACTATTCCATTCCGATCTTTTGTTTTGAATGAAATTCATTGTCCCCCATATCAAGGTCATAGAGGTATCATATCTACATTACGTATGTTAACTGAAGATTTTTATTGGCCGCATATGGATGCAGATGTATCTAATTTCGTTTCTGAATGTTTGATTTGTTAAAGAGTAAAGAGACATCATGGTAAACAGTATGGATTACTAATGCCTTTGTCTATTCCATCTAAACCTTGGGAACAAATTTCTATGGATTTCATTACTGGTTTACCAAATACTAAATCTAACCATGACATGATTTGGACAGTTGTAGATAGATTTAGTAAGCAAGCATATTTCATTCCATGTAAGAAAACTTTAACAGCATCACAAGCAGCAGAGTTATTTTTGAAAACTGTTTTTACTAACCATGGATTGCCAAAAGTGATTATTTCAGATCGTGATTCTAGATTTTGTAACAATTTTTGGATTACACTGTTTGCTAATCTAGGCACAAAGATTGATTTCTCATCTGCATTTCATCCAGAAACAAATGGACAAACAGAAGCCACAAACAGCACCATTCTAGATCTTTTACGTGCATATACTATCTCTAAACCTCAGACATGGGACACTCATTTGCATTTATTACAGTTTGCATATAACAATACACCACACACATCTACAAAGAAAGCACCTTTTGAAGTCATTTATGGATATAGATTATCTACACCTGTTGCATCTTTGTCTAATAGAATTCAGAGTGCTGATGATATTGCTAGTATGCATAACATTATTTTTGATGAGGTTAAGGATATGATTGCTAAAGCCCAACAATCATATACCAAACAAGCCAACAAGAAAAGACAAGCCATGAATTTCAAAGTTGATGATTATGTTTGGCTGAGAATAGAAAAACGTAGACTGCAAAGTGTAGATAGACATCCAGTTGTCAAATTAGCTCCTAGATTCTATGGACCATTTAGAATCATTCATAAGATTAATGATAATGCATTCAAGTTAGAATTACCATCTCATTGGAAAATTCACAATGCATTTCACATTAGTTTATTGAGACCATTTAGAGGCCAATTACCTATCCACCTTGTTTATGAAAACCCACCTTTATTAGAGGAAGAGACTGAAATACTTGAACCAGAAGCTATTATAGACACTGACTATATGACCACTAGAACTGGCCGAAGGTATTCTAGATATCTAGTTAAATTTAAGAACCATCCTGTAGAGGAAGCACAATGGATGCACGCTAGAGACTTAAATGCTTTCCCCACTCTGTTAGCTCCACATTGAGCTAATAGCAATTGAGGTCAATTGCTATCCCACCCCGGGGGTATGATGCCAGGAGGCATATTCCACGGTGGATTCCGTGCCACGGTGGATTCCGTGAGGTTTTACGGTGGATTCCGTAAACTTAGATGACCGGGGCTCATACACAAAGTGGATTCTTTGTGCGAGAAGTTGATGGGGTCGCCTGTCCTTTTCGGGCGTTTCATTAATTTAGTGTGTACATGGGTGATTCCATAGCGGGTGATTCCGCAAAATATATATGAAATTAATAAACGTTTATGATTTTAGAGTGCGCACTCGTAATAAATTAAGGTTAGGATTTATTTCTAACCAGTTGATTTATTTATGTAGCTGAAGACTGCTAGGTATTCATTTTTGTCTGTTTAATTGTATTATTTTACTAACGATTGTGAATGCTTCAGTTGATGTGTAGAGATAGCAGCAGTGGCGGAGGAAAGCATTGGAGTCTAGCGAGTATTCGACCTATGGATTATATATTTTGATAGGCGCCATGCCTATATTTTGTTATGTCTATTGAGGCATTGATTATTGATTATTATTTTGTATGTGCCTATGCGCACGGATATGTTATTTCTATTTGGACATTGAGATTGGGCGTGCCAGACTCTATGGGCACCGTCCATTAGCTTTATTTCCTATTTTTGTAGAAAGCAAACTCAAAAGCTAAAAGCTTGTCATATTTATGTAAATTGGGCTATTATTGAGCATGAAGATGGAAATATACATAAAATACATGCTTTGTGAAGCGCTCACACAAGGGCATGGGGGGAGATTGAACCTAATTGGTCTCTTGCTTCTTGTCGTTCATGCTTTTACATTGTTTTTTGTGCAAAAAGGTAGAGTTCATTGTTCTTGGGGACCTTCCGGGATTCACTACGTGAGCATACTGCGACCGATCTGCGCATTAGTGGTATCAGAGCGGAGCTGAGATCAAGAGCTTCCAATCGCTACCCATCTCGTGCAAAGGCGGAGCTCCTGGAACGATCGGGCTCTACAGTCAATCTCGTCGCGAACCGTCGATACAAGCAGACTTCTGGCGATCAAGAACCCCTGTTTCTACTGTCAGATCGCGAAGGACCAGGCTGTACAAGCGGAGGACCACGCAATCATCTCCTTCACCAAAGTCGTGGATATACTGTGAGAAAACTTCATATCTCTTCTCTCTCTCAAGTTTAAGCTTGACTTAAGCTTTAGAAGAAGCTTAATCACTTCAAAAATTCATCACGAGGTATAAGAAGGGGCCTTAAAATTCCGCGACGGCATCAAACGGCTGCCCACGTCCTCATATATTGCGCCGTTTTCCACGATTAACCTCCCCTTATTAAGCTTAAGCTATTATTAAGCTTAAACCACTAAGTTTTCTGCAAGTCAGACAAGACAATCAAGTTCATAAACTCTGGGTCCTGCACTTCCGAAGTCAAGTCCTACAAGTCGACTGTAATCAAGTTCTGCAAGTTCACTAAGTTCTGCAAGTCTGCAACTCTGCAAGTCGGCTAAGTCTGCAACTCTGCAAGTCAGACTAGTCAATTGGAGTCAGAACTGACTAGTGCTCAAAACTCCTAGAAGGGTTGTTCCTGCGCAGAAACTCTGAACTGCAAAGTTGTTCGTGGCAAGGTATTCTACCCATCCACAGGTCCGCTGAAGTATTTTCAGCATACGAAGAAGGAAATATTGCAGATTTTCTGAAAATTGAGAAAGAAATACCCAAAAATACATAGCCTTGTAACCCCGAATTTGAGCTACGCTCATCCCGCTAACCTGATTTTGAGTGAGAAAGGTCTTTTGAGTTTTACAGGATGACGAAACCACATATGGATGATCCTATGGCTGAAGACGACCTACCTGAGCCTACCATGGAACAAAAGCTGGATCTAATCATGATGCAATTGGAAGAGGAACGAAGGGCTAGGCAAGCATTGCAAGCGCAATTGACAAAATTACAAAGAGCGTCTACCGACAAAGAAGAACCTCAAGCTGAAGATTTGATTCGACGTACCATCGACGCCACTCTTGAAGCTCAAACCATTCGCAAGGAATCAAAGATAAGTAAACAAAGTTTCAAATTTTGCACTTTCAATGGCATACGAGAAGGAAAGACTGTTTTATCATTCATTAGCCAGTTTGATGACTATTTCCATGAGGAAACTTATCCAGAAAAAGATAAAATCAAGTGTGTTACTAATCATTTGGTAGACAGAGCATCACTTTGGTGGACTGTAGTACGCAAGAGTATAGAATGTCCTGCTACTTGGGAAGATTTCAAGAAGAAGTTCATGCAGAATTTCCTTCCACCGCAATTTCATGAGAAGGCTATCAAGCAATGGGATCTACTTCAACAACGGGATCGTGAGCCTATACCTCAGTATACAGAGCGTTTTTGGAATGCACTTCTACAGCTACGCATGCTTGAAGATGTACCAGAGACGACACATAAGCGGAAGTATATGTCTGGACTTCTTGGACATTACTACGCTGAAGTGAACATGTTCAAGCCTGCTACCCTTGAAGACGCCATCTCACTAGCTCACAACACTGAAGATAAGCTACGCGGTAGAGACAGACGACCACAGCAATTCCAAGCCAATGGTAATTATGGATCTAAACAATTCAATTCCAATTTTAGAAGGTTTAATCCAGGTCGTTAATCTTCACCATCTTTCTGCAAGAATTGGGCTAAACCACCTGCATTACCATCCAATGTCAATCCAAATCCTAAGCCTATTCCACAAGCAAATCCAAATGTACCCAGACTTCTATCCATTTCAAATAATGTAACCAAAGCCAAGCCAATAGTATGCTATAAATGTCACCAGCCTGGACATCTCGCAGCAAATTGTCATTCAAAGAAGCCACCAGCACATATTAACTATCTTGGAGCCATGGACGAAGACGAGCATGAGGATATGCTTGATTTTACTGAAGATGATGACGACACTACTACTACTTCCGACACTTTACCAGGTATGCCTACTCCACATTCATTATTGACTATGAAATGTTTGGTGCATGGAAAGGAAAAGACTATCTTGCATGATGACGGTAGTACTCATGACTTTATTTCAGCAAAATTGGTAAAGGAATTAAAATTACAGACTGTACCTACGCATTATCGCATAAAAGCTGCATTTTTAGGCACTAGGTATAATGGTACACAAGAAGTACAAGATTTAAAGATTCAAATTGGTTCATACATTGAAAGAAAAAATTTCTTAGTTGTTCCATTACAGTCAAGTGATATTATTTTAGGAATGCCTTGGCGACACCAGCATAACCCAAATATAGATTATTCCACACACACAATGCATATTAATTTTCAAGGAAAATCTATTACATTATATGGTATGCATGCATCTAATATTTTTCCAATGCTTTCGCATACTCAAGCAAAACGTGCATTACGCAAGAGTACTAAATCATATCTCATTTGGGTGAATGAATTGCAAGCAAAGGAAAATCATATGCACCCTAGGCATAAGGAATTTCTTGCATATTTTAAGGACTGTTTTGCAGAAGACCTACCACCAGGTTTACCTCCTTCACGTCTAGAAGACCATAAGATTGATTTAATCCCTGGCACACAACCACCTTGCAAAGCACCATATAGGCACAATCAAATAGAGTAAAAAGAAATCCAGAGTCAAGTTGAAGAATTACTAAATAGAGGTTTAATTCGACCTAGCAGTTCTCCATTCGGTGCACCAGTACTCTTAGTCAAGAAAAAGAATAATACCTATCGTATGTGTATTGACTACTGAGCTTTAAATAAGATCACTGTAAAGAATAGGTATCCTATACCTAGAGTTGATGACCTTATGGACAAACTGCAAGGATCTTCTATATTTAGTAAAATTGACCTTAAGTCTGGATATCATCAGGTGAGGCTAGATAAATCTGACATATTTAAGACTGCATTTAGAACACAGTTTGGCCATTACGAATTCTTAGTCATGCCATTCAGATTGACTAATGCACCTGCCACTTTCAGTAGAATGATGAACCGTATCTTTCTGAAATATCAATACTGTGTGATTGTTTTCTTTGATGATATTTTGGTGTTTAGTCAAAATGAGAAAGAACATTATGAGCATTTGTCATTAGTTTTTCAATTACTGAAAGAAAATCAATTGTTTGCAAATCCTGAAAAGAGTGAATTCTTTAAGACAGAAATTGAGTATTTAGGTCATATTGTATCATCTGAAGGAATTAAAGTTGATCCTAAGAAAATTGATACAATATTGCATTGGCCTGTTCCTAAAAACGTGCATGAGTTACGCTCATTCCTTGGTCTTGCTAGTTTCTATAGGAAGTTTGTACGTAATTTTTCATTACTTGCTTTACCATTAACCAAACTTCTCAAGAAAGGAATTGTTTATTAATGGACCGAAAATCAACAGAAATCCTTTGACTTACTGAAACGTGCATTAACCAATACTAACCTGGAAAAGAAAATGTAGTTGCTGATGCATTGAATAGAAGACCTGCAATTCTTAATATTTCTGTCATATCTTTTGATTCTTTGATTGCTATCAAAGATACATATCACCAGGATATTACTTTTCATTCTGATTGGCATAAATTAGTTCAAAATAATTTCATTCCTGTTGATTCATTGTCATATAATGATGGATTTATGTTTTATGAAAAGAGACTGTGTATTACTATTCCATTCCGATCTTTTGTTTTGAATGAAATTCATTGTCCCCCATATCAAGGTCATAGAGGTATCATATCTACATTACGTATGTTAACTGAAGATTTTTATTGGCCGCATATGGATGCAGATGTATCTAATTTCGTTTCTGAATGTTTGATTTGTTAAAGAGTAAAGAGACATCATGGTAAACAATATGGATTACTAATGCCTTTGTCTATTCCATCTAAACCTTGGGAACAAATTTCTATGGATTTCATTACTGGTTTACCAAATACTAAATCTAACCATGACATGATTTGGACAGTTGTAGATAGATTTAGTAAGCAAGCATATTTCATTCCATGTAAGAAAACTTTAACAGCATCACAAGCAGCAGAGTTATTTTTGAAAACTGTTTTTACTAACCATGGATTGCCAAAAGTGATTATTTCAGATCGTGATTCTAGATTTTGTAACAATTTTTGGATTACACTGTTTGCTAATCTAGGCACAAAGATTGATTTCTCATCTGCATTTCATCCAAAAACAAATGGACAAACAGAAGCCACAAACAGCACCATTCTAGATCTTTTACGTGCATATACTATCTCTAAACCTCAGACATGGGACACTCATTTGCATTTATTACAGTTTGCATATAACAATACACCACACACATCTACAAAGAAAGCACCTTTTGAAGTCATTTATGGATATAGATTATCTACACCTGTTGCATCTTTGTCTAATAGAATTCAGAGTGCTGATGATATTGCTAGTATGCATAACATTATTTTTGATGAGGTTAAGGATATGATTGCTAAAGCCCAACAATCATATACCAAACAAGCCAACAAGAAAAGACAAGCCATGAATTTCAAAGTTGATGATTATGTTTGGCTGAGAATAGAAAAACGTAGACTGCAAAGTGTAGATAGACATCCAGTTGTCAAATTAGCTCCTAGATTCTATGGACCATTTAGAATCATTCATAAGATTAATGATAATGCATTCAAGTTAGAATTACCATCTCATTGGAAAATTCACAATACATTTCACATTAGTTTATTGAGACCATTTAGAGGCCAATTACCTATCCACCTTGTTTATGAAAACCCACCTTTATTAGAGGAAGAGACTGAAATACTTGAACCAGAAGCTATTATAGACACTGACTATATGACCACTAGAACTGGCCGAAGGTATTCTAGATATCTAGTTAAATTTAAGAACCATCCTGTAGAGGAAGCACAATGGATGCACGCTAGAGACTTAAATGCTTTCCCCACTCTGTTAGCTCCACATTGAGCTAATAGCAATTGAGGTCAATTGCTATCCCACCCCGGGGGTATGATGCCAGGAGGCATATTCCACGGTGGATTCCGTGCCACGGTGGATTCCGTGAGGTTTTACGGTGGATTCCGTAAACTTAGATGACCGGGGCTCATACACAAAGTGGATTCTTTGTGCGAGAAGTTGATGGGGTCGCCTGTCCTTTTCGGGCGTTTCATTAATTTAGTGTGTACATGGGTGATTCCATAGCGGGTGATTCCGCAAAATATATATGAAATTAATAAACGTTTATGAGTTTAGAGTGCGCACTCGTAATAAATTAAGGTTAGGATTTATTTCTAACCAGTTGATTTATTTATGTAGCTGAAGACTGCTAGGTATTCATTTTTGTCGGTTTAATTGTATTATTTTACTAACGATTGTGAATGCTTCAGTTGATGTGTAGAGATAGCAGCAGTGGCGGAGGAAAGCATTGGAGTCTAGCGAGTATTCGACCTATGGATTATATATTTTGATAGGCGCCATGCCTATATTTTGTTATGTCTATTGAGGCATTGATTATTGATTATTATTTTGTATGTGCCTATGCGCACGGATATGTTATTTCTATTTGGACATTGAGATTGGGCGTGCCAGACTCTATGGGCACCGTCCATTAGCTTTATTTCCTATTTTTGTAGAAAGCAAACTCAAAAGCTAAAAGCTTGTCATATTTATGTAAATTGGGCTATTATTGAGCATGAAGATGGAAATATACATAAAATACATGCTTTGTGAAGCGCTCACACAAGGGCATGGGGGGAGATTGAACCTAATTGGTCTCTTGCTTCTTGTCGTTCATGCTTTTACATTGTTTTTTGTGCAAAAAGGTAGAGTTCATTGTTCTTGGGGACCTTCCGGGATTCACTACGTGAGCATACTGCGACCGATCTGCGCATTAGTGGTATCAGAGCGGAGCTGAGATCAAGAGCTTCCAATCGCTACCCATCTCGTGCAAAGGCGGAGCTCCTGGAACGATCGGGCTCTACAGTCAATCTCGTCGCGAACCGTCGATACAAGCAGACTTCTGGCGATCAAGAACCCCTGTTTCTACTGTCAGATCGCGAAGGACCAGGCTGTACAAGCGGAGGACCACGCAATCATCTCCTTCACCAAAGTCGTGGATATACTGTGAGAAAACTTCATATCTCTTCTCTCTCTCAAGTTTAAGCTTGACTTAAGCTTTAGAAGAAGCTTAATCACTTCAAAAATTCATCACGAGGTATAAGAAGGGGCCTTAAAATTCCGCGACGGCATCAAACGGCTGCCCACGTCCTCATATATTGCGCCGTTTTCCACGATTAACCTCCCCTTATTAAGCTTAAGCTATTATTAAGCTTAAACCACTAAGTTTTCTGCAAGTCAGACAAGACAATCAAGTTCATAAACTCTGGGTCCTGCACTTCCGAAGTCAAGTCCTACAAGTCGACTGTAATCAAGTTCTGCAAGTTCACTAAGTTCTGCAAGTCTGCAACTCTGCAAGTCGGCTAAGTCTGCAACTCTGCAAGTCAGACTAGTCAACTGGAGTCAGAACTGACTAGTGCTCAAAACTCCTAGAAGGGTTGTTCCTGCGCAGAAACTCTGAACTGCAAAGTTGTTCGTGGCAAGGTATTCTACCCATCCACAGGTCCGCTGAAGTATTTTCAGCATACGAAGAAGGAAATATTGCAGATTTTCTGAAAATTGAGAAAGAAATACCCAAAAATACATAGCCTTGTAACCCCGAATTTGAGCTACGCTCATCCCGCTAACCTGATTTTGAGTGAGAAAGGTCTTTTGAGTTTTACAGGATGACGAAACCACATATGGATGATCCTATGGCTGAAGACGACCTACCTGAGCCTACCATGGAACAAAAGCTGGATCTAATCATGATGCAATTGGAAGAGGAACGAAGGGCTAGGCAAGCATTGCAAGCGCAATTGACAAAATTACAAAGAGCGTCTACCGACAAAGAAGAACCTCAAGCTGAAGATTTGATTCGACGTACCATCGACGCCACTCTTGAAGCTCAAACCATTCGCAAGGAATCAAAGATAAGTAAACAAAGTTTCAAATTTTGCACTTTCAATGGCATACGAGAAGGAAAGACTGTTTTATCATTCATTAGCCAGTTTGATGACTATTTCCATGAGGAAACTTATCCAGAAAAAGATAAAATCAAGTGTGTTACTAATCATTTGGTAGACAGAGCATCACTTTGGTGGACTGTAGTACGCAAGAGTATAGAATGTCCTGCTACTTGGGAAGATTTCAAGAAGAAGTTCATGCAGAATTTCCTTCCACCGCAATTTCATGAGAAGGCTATCAAGCAATGGGATCTACTTCAACAACGGGATCGTGAGCCTATACCTCAGTATACAGAGCGTTTTTGGAATGCACTTCTACAGCTACGCATGCTTGAAGATGTACCAGAGACGACACATAAGCGGAAGTATATGTCTGGACTTCTTGGACATTACTACGCTGAAGTGAACATGTTCAAGCTTGCTACCCTTGAAGACGCCATCTCACTAGCTCACAACACTGAAGATAAGCTACGCGGTAGAGACAGACGACCACAGCAATTCCAAGCCAATGGTAATTATGGATCTAAACAATTCAATTCCAATTTTAGAAGGTTTAATCCAGGTCGTTAATCTTCACCATCTTTCTGCAAGAATTGGGCTAAACCACCTGCATTACCATCCAATGTCAATCCAAATCCTAAGCCTATTCCACAAGCAAATCCAAATGTACCCAGACTTCTATCCATTTCAAATAATGTAACCAAAGCCAAGCCAATAGTATGCTATAAATGTCACCAGCCTGGACATCTCGCAGCAAATTGTCATTCAAAGAAGCCACCAGCACATATTAACTATCTTGGAGCCATGGACGAAGACGAGCATGAGGATATGCCTGATTTTACTGAAGATGATGACGACACTACTACTACTTCCGACACTTTACCAGGTATGCCTACTCCACATTCATTATTGACTATGAAATGTTTGGTGCATGGAAAGGAAAAGACTATCTTGCATGATGACGGTAGTACTCATGACTTTATTTCAGCAAAATTGGTAAAGGAATTAAAATTACAGACTGTACCTACGCATTATCGCATAAAAGCTGCATTTTTAGGCACTAGGTATAATGGTACACAAGAAGTACAAGATTTAAAGATTCAAATTGGTTCATACATTGAAAGAAGAAATTTCTTAGTTGTTCCATTACAGTCAAGTGATATTATTTTAGGAATGCCTTGGCGACACCAGCATAACCCAAATATAGATTATTCCACACACACAATGCATATTAATTTTCAAGGAAAATCTATTACATTATATGGTATGCATGCATCTAATATTTTTCCAATGCTTTCGCATACTCAAGCAAAACGTGCATTACGCAAGAGTACTAAATCATATCTCATTTGGGTGAATGAATTGCAAGCAAAGGAAAATCATATGCACCCTAGGCATAAGGAATTTCTTGCATATTTTAAGGACTGTTTTGCAGAAGACCTACCACCAGGTTTACCTCCTTCACGTCTAGAAGACCATAAGATTGATTTAATCCCTGGCACACAACCACCTTGCAAAGCACCATATAGGCACAATCAAATAGAGTAAAAAGAAATCCAGAGTCAAGTTGAAGAATTACTAAATAGAGGTTTAATTCGACCTAGCAGTTCTCCATTCGGTGCACCAGTACTCTTAGTCAAGAAAAAGAATAATACCTATCGTATGTGTATTGACTACTGAGCTTTAAATAAGATCACTGTAAAGAATAGGTATCCTATACCTAGAGTTGATGACCTTATGGACAAACTGCAAGGATCTTCTATATTTAGTAAAATTGACCTTAAGTCTGGATATCATCAGGTGAGGCTAGATAAATCTGACATATTTAAGACTGCATTTAGAACACAGTTTGGCCATTACGAATTCTTAGTCATGCCATTCAGATTGACTAATGCACCTGCCACTTTCAGTAGAATGATGAACCGTATCTTTCTGAAATATCAATACTGTGTGATTGTTTTCTTTGATGATATTTTGGTGTTTAGTCAAAATGAGAAAGAACATTATGAGCATTTGTCATTAGTTTTTCAATTACTGAAAGAAAATCAATTGTTTGCAAATCCTGAAAAGAGTGAATTCTTTAAGACAGAAATTGAGTATTTAGGTCATATTGTATCATCTGAAGGAATTAAAGTTGATCCTAAGAAAATTGATACAATATTGCATTGGCCTGTTCCTAAAAACGTGCATGAGTTACGCTCATTCCTTGGTCTTGCTAGTTTCTATAGGAAGTTTGTACGTAATTTTTCATTACTTGCTTTACCATTAACCAAACTTCTCAAGAAAGGAATTGTTTATTAATGGACCGAAAATCAACAGAAATCCTTTGACTTACTGAAACGTGCATTAACCAATACTAACCTGGAAAAGAAAATGTAGTTGCTGATGCATTGAATAGAAGACCTGCAATTCTTAATATTTCTGTCATATCTTTTGATTCTTTGATTGCTATCAAAGATACATATCACCAGGATATTACTTTTCATTCTGATTGGCATAAATTAGTTCAAAATAATTTCATTCCTGTTGATTCATTGTCATATAATGATGGATTTATGTTTTATGAAAAGAGACTGTGTATTACTATTCCATTCCGATCTTTTGTTTTGAATGAAATTCATTGTCCCCCATATCAAGGTCATAGAGGTATCATATCTACATTACGTATGTTAACTGAAGATTTTTATTGGCCGCATATGGATGCAGATGTATCTAATTTCGTTTCTGAATGTTTGATTTGTTAAAGAGTAAAGAGACATCATGGTAAACAGTATGGATTACTAATGCCTTTGTCTATTCCATCTAAACCTTGGGAACAAATTTCTATGGATTTCATTACTGGTTTACCAAATACTAAATCTAACCATGACATGATTTGGACAGTTGTAGATAGATTTAGTAAGCAAGCATATTTCATTCCATGTAAGAAAACTTTAACAGCATCACAAGCAGCAGAGTTATTTTTGAAAACTGTTTTTACTAACCATGGATTGCCAAAAGTGATTATTTCAGATCGTGATTCTAGATTTTGTAACAATTTTTGGATTACACTGTTTGCTAATCTAGGCACAAAGATTGATTTCTCATCTGCATTTCATCCAGAAACAAATGGACAAACAGAAGCCACAAACAGCACCATTCTAGATCTTTTACGTGCATATACTATCTCTAAACCTCAGACATGGGACACTCATTTGCATTTATTACAGTTTGCATATAACAATACACCACACACATCTACAAAGAAAGCACCTTTTGAAGTCATTTATGGATATAGATTATCTACACCTGTTGCATCTTTGTCTAATAGAATTCAGAGTGCTGATGATATTGCTAGTATGCATAACATTATTTTTGATGAGGTTAAGGATATGATTGCTAAAGCCCAACAATCATATACCAAACAAGCCAACAAGAAAAGACAAGCCATGAATTTCAAAGTTGATGATTATGTTTGGCTGAGAATAGAAAAACGTAGACTGCAAAGTGTAGATAGACATCCAGTTGTCAAATTAGCTCCTAGATTCTATGGACCATTTAGAATCATTCATAAGATTAATGATAATGCATTCAAGTTAGAATTACCATCTCATTGGAAAATTCACAATGCATTTCACATTAGTTTATTGAGACCATTTAGAGGCCAATTACCTATCCACCTTGTTTATGAAAACCCACCTTTATTAGAGGAAGAGACTGAAATACTTGAACCAGAAGCTATTATAGACACTGACTATATGACCACTAGAACTGGCCGAAGGTATTCTAGATATCTAGTTAAATTTAAGAACCATCCTGTAGAGGAAGCACAATGGATGCACGCTAGAGACTTAAATGCTTTCCCCACTCTGTTAGCTCCACATTGAGCTAATAGCAATTGAGGTCAATTGCTATCCCACCCCGGGGGTATGATGCCAGGAGGCATATTCCACGGTGGATTCCGTGCCACGGTGGATTCCGTGAGGTTTTACGGTGGATTCCGTAAACTTAGATGACCGGGGCTCATACACAAAGTGGATTCTTTGTGCGAGAAGTTGATGGGGTCGCCTGTCCTTTTCGGGCGTTTCATTAATTTAGTGTGTACATGGGTGATTCCATAGCGGGTGATTCCGCAAAATATATATGAAATTAATAAACGTTTATGATTTTAGAGTGCGCACTCGTAATAAATTAAGGTTAGGATTTATTTCTAACCAGTTGATTTATTTATGTAGCTGAAGACTGCTAGGTATTCATTTTTGTCTGTTTAATTGTATTATTTTACTAACGATTGTGAATGCTTCAGTTGATGTGTAGAGATAGCAGCAGTGGCGGAGGAAAGCATTGGAGTCTAGCGAGTATTCGACCTATGGATTATATATTTTGATAGGCGCCATGCCTATATTTTGTTATGTCTATTGAGGCATTGATTATTGATTATTATTTTGTATGTGCCTATGCGCACGGATATGTTATTTCTATTTGGACATTGAGATTGGGCGTGCCAGACTCTATGGGCACCGTCCATTAGCTTTATTTCCTATTTTTGTAGAAAGCAAACTCAAAAGCTAAAAGCTTGTCATATTTATGTAAATTGGGCTATTATTGAGCATGAAGATGGAAATATACATAAAATACATGCTTTGTGAAGCGCTCACACAAGGGCATGGGGGGAGATTGAACCTAATTGGTCTCTTGCTTCTTGTCGTTCATGCTTTTACATTGTTTTTTGTGCAAAAAGGTAGAGTTCATTGTTCTTGGGGACCTTCCGGGATTCACTACGTGAGCATACTGCGACCGATCTGCGCATTAGTGGTATCAGAGCAGAGCTGAGATCAAGAGCTTCCAATCGCTACCCATCTCGTGCAAAGGCGGAGCTCCTGGATCGATCGGGCTCTACAGTCAATCTCGTCGCGAACCGTCGATACAAGCAGACTTCTGGCGATCAAGAACCCCTGTTTCTACTGTCAGATCGCGAAGGACCAGGCTGTACAAGCGGAGGACCACGCAATCATCTCCTTCACCAAAGTCGTGGATATACTGTGAGAAAACTTCATATCTCTTCTCTCTCTCAAGTTTAAGCTTGACTTAAGCTTTAGAAGAAGCTTAATCACTTCAAAAATTCATCACGAGGTATAAGAAGGGGCCTTAAAATTCCGCGACGGCATCAAACGGCTGCCCACGTCCTCATATATTGCGCCGTTTTCCACGATTAACCTCCCCTTATTAAGCTTAAGCTATTATTAAGCTTAAACCACTAAGTTTTCTGCAAGTCAGACAAGACAATCAAGTTCATAAACTCTGGGTCCTGCACTTCCGAAGTCAAGTCCTACAAGTCGACTGTAATCAAGTTCTGCAAGTTCACTAAGTTCTGCAAGTCTGCAACTCTGCAAGTCGGCTAAGACTGCAACTCTGCAAGTCAGACTAGTCAACTGGAGTCAGAACTGACTAGTGCTCAAAACTCCTAGAAGGGTTGTTCCTGCGCAGAAACTCTGAACTGCAAAGTTGTTCGTGGCAAGGTATTCTACCCATCCACAGGTCCGCTGAAGTATTTTCAGCATACGAAGAAGGAAATATTGCAGATTTTCTGAAAATTGAGAAAGAAATACCCAAAAATACATAGCCTTGTAACCCCGAATTTGAGCTACGCTCATCCCGCTAACCTGATTTTGAGTGAGAAAGGTCTTTTGAGTTTTACAGGATGACGAAACCACATATGGATGATCCTATGGCTGAAGACGACCTACCTGAGCCTACCATGGAACAAAAGCTGGATCTAATCATGATGCAATTGGAAGAGGAACGAAGGGCTAGGCAAGCATTGCAAGCGCAATTGACAAAATTACAAAGAGCGTCTACCGACAAAGAAGAACCTCAAGCTGAAGATTTGATTCGACGTACCATCGACGCCACTCTTGAAGCTCAAACCATTCGCAAGGAATCAAAGATAAGTAAACAAAGTTTCAAATTTTGCACTTTCAATGGCATACGAGAAGGAAAGACTGTTTTATCATTCATTAGCCAGTTTGATGACTATTTCCATGAGGAAACTTATCCAGAAAAAGATAAAATCAAGTGTGTTACTAATCATTTGGTAGACAGAGCATCACTTTGGTGGACTGTAGTACGCAAGAGTATAGAATGTCCTGCTACTTGGGAAGATTTCAAGAAGAAGTTCATGCAGAATTTCCTTCCACCGCAATTTCATGAGAAGGCTATCAAGCAATGGGATCTACTTCAACAACGGGATCGTGAGCCTATACCTCAGTATACAGAGCGTTTTTGGAATGCACTTCTACAGCTACGCATGCTTGAAGATGTACCAGAGACGACACATAAGCGAAAGTATATGTCTGGACTTCTTGGACATTACTACGCTGAAGTGAACATGTTCAAGCCTGCTACCCTTGAAGACGCCATCTCACTAGCTCACAACACTGAAGATAAGCTACGCGGTAGAGACAGACGACCACAGCAATTCCAAGCCAATGGTAATTATGGATCTAAACAATTCAATTCCAATTTTAGAAGGTTTAATCCAGGTCGTTAATCTTCACCATCTTTCTGCAAGAATTGGGCTAAACCACCTGCATTACCATCCAATGTCAATCCAAATCCTAAGCCTATTCCACAAGCAAATCCAAATGTACCCAGACTTCTATCCATTTCAAATAATGTAACCAAAGCCAAGCCAATAATATGCTATAAATGTCACCAGCCTGGACATCTCGCAGCAAATTGTCATTCAAAGAAGCCACCAGCACATATTAACTATCTTGGAGCCATGGACGAAGACGAGCATGAGGATATGCCTGATTTTACTGAAGATGATGACGACACTACTACTACTTCCGACACTTTACCAGGTATGCCTACTCCACATTCATTATTGACTATGAAATGTTTGGTGCATGGAAAGGAAAAGACTATCTTGCATGATGACGGTAGTACTCATGACTTTATTTCAGCAAAATTGGTAAAGGAATTAAAATTACAGACTGTACCTACGCATTATCGCATAAAAGCTGCATTTTTAGGCACTAGGTATAATGGTACACAAGAAGTACAAGATTTAAAGATTCAAATTGGTTCATACATTGAAAGAAGAAATTTCTTAGTTGTTCCATTACAGTCAAGTGATATTATTTTAGGAATGCCTTGGCGACACCAGCATAACCCAAATATAGATTATTCCACACACACAATGCATATTAATTTTCAAGGAAAATCTATTACATTATATGGTATGCATGCATCTAATATTTTTCCAATGCTTTCGCATACTCAAGCAAAACGTGCATTACGCAAGATTACTAAATCATATCTCATTTGGGTGAATGAATTGCAAGCAAAGGAAAATCATATGCACCCTAGGCATAAGGAATTTCTTGCATATTTTAAGGACTGTTTTGCAGAAGACCTACCACCAGGTTTACCTCCTTCACGTCTAGAAGACCATAAGATTGATTTAATCCCTGGCACACAACCACCTTGCAAAGCACCATATAGGCACAATCAAATAGAGTAAAAAGAAATCCAGAGTCAAGTTGAAGAATTACTAAATAGAGGTTTAATTCGACCTAGCAGTTCTCCATTCGGTGCACCAGTACTCTTAGTCAAGAAAAAGAATAATACCTATCGTATGTGTATTGACTACTGAGCTTTAAATAAGATCACTGTAAAGAATAGGTATCCTATACCTAGAGTTGATGACCTTATGGACAAACTGCAAGGATCTTCTATATTTAGTAAAATTGACCTTAAGTCTGGATATCATCAGGTGAGGCTAGATAAATCTGACATATTTAAGACTGCATTTAGAACACAGTTTGGCCATTACGAATTCTTAGTCATGCCATTCAGATTGACTAATGCACCTGCCACTTTCAGTAGAATGATGAACCGTATCTTTCTGAAATATCAATACTGTGTGATTGTTTTCTTTGATGATATTTTGGTGTTTAGTCAAAATGAGAAAGAACATTATGAGCATTTGTCATTAGTTTTTCAATTACTGAAAGAAAATCAATTGTTTGCAAATCCTGAAAAGAGTGAATTCTTTAAGACAGAAATTGAGTATTTAGGTCATATTGTATCATCTGAAGGAATTAAAGTTGATCCTAAGAAAATTGATACAATATTGCATTGGCCTGTTCCTAAAAACGTGCATGAGTTACGCTCATTCCTTGGTCTTGCTAGTTTCTATAGGAAGTTTGTACGTAATTTTTCATTACTTGCTTTACCATTAACCAAACTTCTCAAGAAAGGAATTGTTTATTAATGGACCGAAAATCAACAGAAATCCTTTGACTTACTGAAACGTGCATTAACCAATACTAACCTGGAAAAGAAAATGTAGTTGCTGATGCATTGAGTAGAAGACCTGCAATTCTTAATATTTATGTCATATCTTTTGATTCTTTGATTGCTATCAAAGATACATATCACCAGGATATTACTTTTCATTCTGATTGGCATAAATTAGTTCAAAATAATTTCATTCCTGTTGATTCATTGTCATATAATGATGGATTTATGTTTTATGAAAAGAGACTGTGTATTACTATTCCATTCCGATCTTTTGTTTTGAATGAAATTCATTGTCCCCCATATCAAGGTCATAGAGGTATCATATCTACATTACGTATGTTAACTGAAGATTTTTATTGGCCGCATATGGATGCAGATGTATCTAATTTCGTTTCTGAATGTTTGATTTGTTAAAGAGTAAAGAGACATCATGGTAAACAATATGGATTACTAATGCCTTTGTCTATTCCATCTAAACCTTGGGAACAAATTTCTATGGATTTCATTACTGGTTTACCAAATACTAAATCTAACCATGACATGATTTGGACAGTTGTAGATAGATTTAGTAAGCAAGCATATTTCATTCCATGTAAGAAAACTTTAACAGCATCACAAGCAGCAGAGTTATTTTTGAAAACTGTTTTTACTAACCATGGATTGCCAAAAGTGATTATTTCAGATCGTGATTCTAGATTTTGTAACAATTTTTGGATTACACTGTTTGCTAATCTAGGCACAAAGATTGATTTCTCATCTGCATTTCATCCAGAAACAAATGGACAAACAGAAGCCACAAACAGCACCATTCTAGATCTTTTACGTGCATATACTATCTCTAAACCTCAGACATGGGACACTCATTTGCATTTATTACAGTTTGCATATAACAATACACCACACACATCTACAAAGAAAGCACCTTTTGAAGTCATTTATGGATATAGATTATCTACACCTGTTGCACCTTTGTCTAATAGAATTCAGAGTGCTGATGATATTGCTAGTATGCATAACATTATTTTTGATGAGGTTAAGGATATGATTGCTAAAGCCCAACAATCATATACCAAACAAGCCAACAAGAAAAGACAAGCCATGAATTTCAAAGTTGATGATTATGTTTGGCTGAGAATAGAAAAACGTAGACTGCAAAGTGTAGATAGACATCCAGTTGTCAAATTAGCTCCTAGATTCTATGGACCATTTAGAATCATTCATAAGATTAATGATAATGCATTCAAGTTAGAATTACCATCTCATTGGAAAATTCACAATACATTTCACATTAGTTTATTGAGACCATTTAGAGGCCAATTACCTATCCACCTTGTTTATGAAAACCCACCTTTATTAGAGGAAGAGACTGAAATACTTGAACCAGAAGCTATTATAGACACTGACTATATGACCACTAGAACTGGCCGAAGGTATTCTAGATATCTAGTTAAATTTAAGAACCATCCTGTAGAGGAAGCACAATGGATGCACGCTAGAGACTTAAATGCTTTCCCCACTCTGTTAGCTCCACATTGAGCTAATAGCAATTGAGGTCAATTGCTATCCCACCCCGGGGGTATGATGCCAGGAGGCATATTCCACGGTGGATTCCGTGCCACGGTGGATTCCGTGAGGTTTTACGGTGGATTCCGTAAACTTAGATGACCGGGGCTCATACACAAAGTGGATTCTTTGTGCGAGAAGTTGATGGGGTCGCCTGTCCTTTTCGGGCGTTTCATTAATTTAGTGTGTACATGGGTGATTCCATAGCGGGTGATTCCGCAAAATATATATGAAATTAATAAACGTTTATGATTTTAGAGTGCGCACTCGTAATAAATTAAGGTTAGGATTTATTTCTAACCAGTTGATTTATTTATGTAGCTGAAGACTGCTAGGTATTCATTTTTGTCGGTTTAATTGTATTATTTTACTAACGATTGTGAATGCTTCAGTTGATGTGTAGAGATAGCAGCAGTGGCGGAGGAAAGCATTGGAGTCTAGCGAGTATTCGACCTATGGATTATATATTTTGATAGGCGCCATGCCTATATTTTGTTATGTCTATTGAGGCATTGATTATTGATTATTATTTTGTATGCGCCTATGCGCACGGATATGTTATTTCTATTTGGACATTGAGATTGGGCGTGCCAGACTCTATGGGCACCGTCCATTAGCTTTATTTCCTATTTTTGTAGAAAGCAAACTCAAAAGCTAAAAGCTTGTCATATTTATGTAAATTGGGCTATTATTGAGCATGAAGATGGAAATATACATAAAATACATGCTTTGTGAAGCGCTCACACAAGGGCATGGGGGGAGATTGAACCTAATTGGTCTCTTGCTTCTTGTCATTCATGCTTTTACATTGTTTTTTGTGCAAAAAGGTAGAGTTCATTGTTCTTGGGGACCTTCCGGGATTCACTACGTGAGCATACTGCGACCGATCTGCGCACCACTTAGTCAATACCTTAAGTTCATATATTATTCCAATTTATTGATTGGTCTTTTGCTTCCAAGCAAATATCTAATCCCCGTATCTTGGTCACTTTATCCAAGAAAGGTACTATATCAAGACAATTATTCATCCTCTTGCAAGATAAACTTGCGTAAAATTAAGCTTCCAATCTCATTCCGAGGAATTGGCCATTCCCTTGTGATCAAATCGCAAGATCATGCGACTCTGCAACTTGTTGCACAAGTGTCGCATCAAACTATGGGACTATTCTACACATCAACGGTATATTCTAATCACGGTATCATGATTAGATATAACAATCCGTTCTTGATTGCATTAGGTCGACATTGTCGGTTCTAGGGTTTTGAGTTTCATCTTTTTGGCGAGAGATTCTTAGGAAAAACCCTAGATCACTTCTCACAAGTATGTTCCAATGTCCCTACATTCCTTGAATGTGGGCAAGTCTTTAGGATATAGGAGTTTCAGCTTTGGTAATACGAGCGACTAGGTAATGTCCTCAACATGCTAACCCTAGTTAGCTCTTTGGGATATGTTACATTGAATTAACCCTTTCTAAATGAGTACCTCTCGCTTTTAGGTCTTTAGGTTTAAACCAATTTAACTTGTCTATTCTTGAAGATAAATACGCTATCATTTCCGTAACCACATGATTCATTACCTACATATAAGTTGATTTACAAATAGATTAAGTTATAGCATAATTGCAATTTATCATCCTATAATATGCAACAAGATTCATGCTACTAAGCTTTAGGATTTTATGTTTTAAACAAGCAGCCTTTTTCTACTTTCATTTTCGAATGAATTTTTCGTATGCTAAACTTACATAACCTTTCGTTGATTTGAGTTTTTAGGCTACTTGCCTAGAGTTAAATCTTCTTCATGCAGCCCTAGTAATTTCCTACGGTTGCTAGTAACCTTCTTTAAGAATCATTTCAAAAAAGATGTTCAATAATGTGATATGCGGTTTATTCCTTCCATGCTTAATGGAAGTGTGCTATCATAATTCCGTTTTGTAAAAATGGACATTAATTAATCTAATTTTATTACTTTGCAATGCATAGAAATCTTATGCTCACTTTATTTTGTTCATTTTATTGAAAAATACTAATGACCGCATCCCTCAATTGTGATGTATTAGCCAAAGTATTTTCAATTAAAAAAAACATGCATCCTTATTCCTCAAATGATCCATGCATAATTGAAATATTACGATGTTAATCAAATTTAGGAAGGGAAACCTAGACTTGTGGTGAAATATCCACATGGATGTTGGGAGACGATCCTCCTGCGGTCGCGCCTTGTGCCTTCTTAGGAGCCATCGCGAATGCGGCCTTTTCGTCTTGGATGTAGATTTATGATCTTGGCTGATCTTCTTTGAACGCGAAACTCCCTTTGTGACTAATTGCCCCGTCTTTCAGAGTCGGCTTTAGAAGGCTTTATAGGTTTTTCCTCCTTAAATTTGGCTAAAGGGGAACTTGTGGGGAACGTAAGGGGGAAAAGGGTGTTTGTGAAGGCCAATAGCAAGGGGGGGTTCTAAGGGACCCTGAGGTTAAGATGAACCCTTGTGTAAGAACGCGAAGGGGGAAAAAAAAGAAAACTTAATGGGGCTTATAAAAGCTTGGATGGGACAACACGCAAAAGGGGCTTTAAAGGAGGTCCACAAGAAAGGATTAAGGGGCCTTTGAACTCTGAGGGTGGGGAGAACCCACGGGGAGGGTTTTAAATCCCGGGGAGGGGAAAAGTGGTTATAGGAACTTTTTGAGAGTAAGGTTTAATAAAGCCACGGGAAGGAGGCTTAATGGCCTTTTACAAGATCGGCTGAGACCCCCACGGAAAAAAGGGGGGAAGCAAGGGGTGTGAAAGATCTTCTAAAGGAAGGCTTTAAAGATGCCACATGAAGGGGGGCTTCTTAGGAGGCTTTAGAAGCTTCCTAAGAAGCTTCTGAAGGTTTTGGGAGTTGCCGTGGAGCCCCACGTGGAGGATGGAAAAGGCGGCAGATGGCGTGCTCCCCTATGATGGCAGCGTTGCTCCGGCAGCTGCGACTCTCTCCTCCCCTTCAATGGCAGTGGCCGTGCTAAATCCTCACGACCTCTCCCTCCTCACATGGTGCACAGATCGGACGCCGTATGCGTACATAGTGAGCGTCAGAAGGTTCCCAAGAACAAAAGAACTCTACTTTTTATACAAAAACCAATGAAGAAAGCTTGCACGACATGAACAAGAGACCAATTGGGTGCAATCTCCCCCATGCCTTGTGTGAGCGCTCCACAAAGTATGTATTTTATATATTATTCATCTTCAAGCTCAAAAAATAGCCCAATTTACAAAATAGCACGCTTTAGCTTTTGTGTTTGCTTCTGTGCCACTAAAGAATTAAAGCTATTGGGTGCCCAAGAAGTCAGGCGGTACCCAAATACAATGTCCAATACAAGTATTTAAATCGTGCGCCCATGTGCATACAAAAATAATAACTAAATATCAAGCGCTTTAATAAATAAGCGCGACAAAATATAGGCTACATGCCTATGATAGGCACCCATCAAAAATTGATGATAATTTGAATACACGCTATCCTCCAATGCTTCCCAATGCCACCGCTACTTGCTCTACACATCAACTGAAGCATTCACAATTGTTAGAAAAATAATACAATTAAACCGACAAAAGTGAATACCTAGCAGTCTTCAGCTACAAAAATAATTTGGTTTAGAAATCAATCCTAACCTTAATTTATTACGAGTGCGCACTCTAAACTCATAAATGTTTATTAATTTAAATATGTATTTTGCGGAATCACCCACTATGGAATCACCCACTTACACATTAAATTAACAAAATGCCCGAAAAGGATAGGTTTCCCCATCAACTTTTCACACAAAGAATCCACATTGTGTATGAGCCCCGGTAATAAAATTTTACGGAATCCACTGTGGAATATGCCTCCTGGCATCATACCCCCGGGGTGGGATAGCAATTGTCCTCAATTTCTATTAGCTCAATGTGGAGCTAATAGTGTGGGGAAAGCACTTGGGTCTCTAGCGTGCATCCATTGGGCCTCTTCAACAGGATGATTTTTAAACTTGACCAAATATCTAGAATATCTACGGCCAGTTCTAGTGGTCATAAAGTCAGTATCTATAATAGTTTCAGGCTCAAGGATTTCAGTTTCATCATCTAGCAAAGGAGGGTTTTCATAGACAGGATGGATAAGTAGTTGTCCTCTAAAGGGTCGTAATAAACTGATATGGAAAGTGTTGTGGATTTTCCAATGTTGTGGTAATTCTAGTTTAAATGCATTGTCATTGATTTTGTGTATGATCTTGAATGGTCCATAAAATCTAGGTGCTAATTTGACAACAGCGTGTTTATCTACACTTTCTAATCTTCAATTTTCAATTCATAACCAAACATAATAATCAACTTTAAAAGTCATAGCCTGTCTTTTCTTGTTTGCTTGTTTTGTGTATGATTACTGGGCTTTGGCAATCATATCTTTAACTTCATAAAAAATAGTAGCATGCATGTTAGCAATATCATCAGCAGTTTGAATTTTGTTTGATAATGATGTAACAGGTGTAGGTAATCGATATCCATAAATAACTTCAAATGGTGCTTTCTTTGTAGCTGTATGTGGTGTGTTATTATATGCAAACTGAAGTAAATGTAGATATGTATCCCATTGTAACGTGTCCACTGGAACCCTCTAGGACACGTCTTAGCAGTCCATCGGAAAGGTTGTCTAGAAAACTCCACCCGACACTCCCATGGAATGTTACGGGTGGATTTTTCTAGACAACCTTTCCGATGGACTGCTAAGACGTGTCCTAGAGGGTTCCAGTGGACACGTTACAGTTGGTATCAGAGCAAACCAACAAAGGACTTGTTTTTAGGAAATTTTAATAAGAAGAAGTAAAGCAAATGTTGTGTCCCAAACATTTCCTTACTTTGAATACTGTCTTGCAGAATTATGAAGCATGGAACAGGTTCTTAGTGTTCCGAGTCATGTTTATGACCGCGATGCATTCCACAAATTATCGACAAAGGGTTGAGATGATGAACATCCTAGACCGCATTTACAATCCATCACCTGTGTACGTGGAATGGAGATGGATGGGTGTTACAGGGATCTATTACATAACTGCCTATCAACGTGCGCACCTTCAAATTAACTTGAAGAGAATCAAGTGGATGGAAGATTTGAAGATCGTAAAGCTGTTCGTCTTTATTGAGGCTCATGCAAACGCGACCCTACAGGTCGGAGGTCGAAGGGTTAACCAGAATAAGTATGTGTACAGGGAAGTGATTCAAAGAATCCCTGCTGACCGAATCAAGGTTTTGGGGCGTCGTGAGAAGAATGGATATCGAAGGAAGAGATACCCTAATCTTCCAATGAACTATCGATTCCTGAAAATCGATGACCCTAATCCGTACTACTACTCAGTTCCTGTAGCTGAATGCAATAATATCTTATTCTCCTCGAATTAATGTATTAACTTGTTCCATCGCTCCAAGGAATAATTGTACCACGAAAGGGCTATGCTGATATGAATCGAATAAAACTTTTTAAACGATTGTCTTGACATGAATATTGATAAAAGAAGTAAAGTGATTTGGTCACTGGACTGAAGGAATACGTGGACGTAGTTTCTGAAGAGTAACAAAACGCCCACTTCAAAGAGAAGTTGATCATGAAATAGGGCTAATACCCGGGACTGCGCCAATTGCAAAGAGACCTTATAGAATGTCCATTCCAGAGGCTATTGAGTTGAAGGAGCAACTCAAGAAACTGTTAGACCAAGGCTACATCAGACCTAGCAGTTCCCCATGGAGAGCTCTAGTATTATTCCAGAAAAAGAAAGATGGGACACTTCGACTATGTATTGATTACCGTAGGTTGAATTAATCAACAGACAAGAACAAGTACCCTATTCCTAGAATAGATGAGCTTCTCGATCGCCTTCAAGGTGCAAAGATCTTCTCCAAAATTGATCTCAGGTCAGGCTACTATCAAATCAGGATCAAGGATGAGAATATTCCAAAAACGGCCTTCAATACAAGATATGGGCACTTTCAATTCTTGGTTATGTCATTCGGGCTTACAAATGCACCTGCCACCTTCAATAGATTAATGCGGGATATTTTAAACCATATCTTGATGATTTCGTGCTTGTCTTCTTCGATGACATTTTAGTCTATTCTAAACAGGAAGAAGATCATGAGGCCCAACTACGAATTGTGTTGGAGACAATGAGGTTCCATAAGTTGTATGCAAAAATGAAGAAGTGTGCATTCTTCAAGCGTCAGATTAAATATCTAGGAGGAATTTCAGTGGATCCAGCCAAAGTCAGAGATGTGCTTGAATGGCCAATACCAGTATCTGTCAAAGAGATACGTAGTTTTCTTGGCTTGACAGGATGGTATAGGATCTTTATCAAAAACTATGCTTTGATTGCAGCACCTTTGAAAGACTTACTGAAGAAGCAAACATTGCATGGTCAACCAAAGTATTAAATTAATCACGATAACTTCACGGATTAGGAAGCACTTATGCATGTCAATTGCAACTAGTCAAGTTAAATGCAATTGGAACATGAATTGGCTATTTGAACATTATTAGAAATAGCTTAAGATATGGAAATTGATCATCGGTACATTCAAAGGAATGAATGAAAAGAGCATAAGGTGACTATGAAATTGTAGGACCTTATTAGCAAGTTTCCTTTTTGTATATTCAAAAGTGACAAGCCTAGGACTACTATTGCCTCATTTCAAGGTTGAAATTATTGAGGAAGCAAACGTCCATTACATGGTCAACTACCGAACAAACTAGCTTCGATAGGTTGAAGCAAAGTTTGGTATCAGCACCTATTCTAAAACTTCTAGACCACAGTAAGGAGTAGAGGTAGTAACTGATACTAGCATGCTTGCCTTAAGATATGTGCTCATGTAGGAAAATCATCCAGTAACATACTCTTCAAAGAAATTGAAGAGTCACGAAAAGAATTATGCTACTCATGATCTGGAGTTATTAGCTATCATCCATGCTCTAAAGCTTTGGAGACACTACCTATTGGATAACAAGTTTACTCTAGTAACCGATCATAAGAGCCTCAAATGGATCTTCACCCAGAACGAGCACAACATGAGGCAACGTCGATAGATTGAAGTATTGGAGGAATATGATTTTAAGATCAAGTACCGACCTGGAAAGAAGAATGTAGTTGTTGATGCACTCAATCGCAAGGCATTCTTTAATTCACTAATCTTGAAAAATCTATCAATAGCTAGATCTCTAGCTACAGAGGTGTCCATGCCAAACGACCTAATACTTGAGCTAGCTAGAGAGGAAGGATGCCATGGTCTAGCTTATCAAAGGATGCTAAGGGAAGTCTCTATCAAGGATCAGGAACAAAAGCTAGAGGCCAAGTATTGTGAATTCTCTGTCAGTAGTAGACTTGTCTACTATAGGATGAGAGTATGTATACAAGCAAGCCAGTTATTTAAATAGAAGATATTGTGCGAAGCTTATGATTTCACTCTATCGGGACATCAAAGCTGCGAAGGATAGACAGAAGGCATACACGAAGTTGAAGTGTCAAGATAGAATATTTGAGGAAGGAGACATGGTCTTCATTCACGTATGCCCAAAGAAGAGTTCTCTATCCTTAAGAGATTGCAGGAAGCTAAGTCCAAAGTATTGTGGACCATACAAGATCCTTAAGTGCTTAAGACCTAATGTTTATAGACTGCAACTCCCTGAAAACCTAAAGTTTCATAATGTATTCCATAACAGTCTATTGAAGAATGAAGTATGTACCTAGCCCTAATCATGTACTTGATGACCAACAAATTGTAATGCCTAGTCAAGGAATCCGTGAACTAAGGCCGGATGCTAGGGTGAGACAACTGAGATTTAGAACCTTGAGAGAATGCCTCGTCCAGTGGAAAGATCATCCTAAGGAGGATGCTACCTAGATGGATGAAAGCTCCCTCAAACTTTGACATCCCCAGTTTACCTCGAGATGAGGACATCTCGATTCTTCTAAGGGGGAGAGAATGTAATATTTCCGCATACCGCGTACGGTCAATATTAACTCTCCGCACGTCATATGAATCTCGCACAAGGATTATCACTAGTGCCAGCAGTTGATTTATAGCCACACGCGGGAAATAGTGACACTCTACCTTATGAGAATAGGGCCGGGGAATTCAAACCCCATAACCGCGGGAAAATAGCCTCTTGGGAAGAGGTCAAGAGGATAAGGTGATATTATTGCAAATTTTTTTATTACCCTCCCCAGTCGATGTGTGGCTTGGGGAAAGGAGATGGGCTAGCATGGGAAGGAAGGATGGGAGAGAGGCCATGCAATTGACACGTGGGGAGGAACCCTCACTCCCCTTGGCCTATAAAAACCCCCTCTTGGGGAGAAGGAGGGGGTAAGAAGAGTGTGAGAAGGCTGTCGTGTGCCGTGAAGGGGTGGGCCGCCATGTGAAGGGGCCGGCCGTGGATGGAGGTTGCCGCTGCCGACATGAAGGAAGGAGCTGCGTAGGAGGAGTGAAGAGAGGGGCTGTGCTGGAAGAGCTGTGGGAGGAGAGGAGACTGGGAGAGAAGACCGCCAGCCGATTGCTGCCGCCCAGCTCCGCCCCAGTCCGCCAGTGCAGGCCGCCAGACCGCCGTCGTTGCCGCCATCCTGTCCGCCACGTCGTCCATGATTTCCCCCCTTAGCAACGTGAGCTGAAGAAGCTCAGAAGCTTCTTTGGAAGCTTCTTTAGAAGCTTCCAAAAGGGGGCCTCATTAACCCCCTTTCACACGGCCCTCTTCCACCATTTGTAAAAAGGAGGCCTTCATAACCCCTTTTCCCACCACCTGGCCCAAAAGGCACTTTTCCACCCATTTCCAAAGGCCTTTCCCACCACCGTCCCGAAATACCTTTCCATCACAATTTCGAAGAAGGTCCATTAACATCCCTTCCCGGGACTTCTAAGAGGAGACGGTGGAGCCTTAAAGACCACCGCAAGATCCATCGAGTAATTCCCGCAAGAAGATTAAGCCGCAAGCCGTCCGAATTCCGTGCCGATTCGAGTTCTTGAGGACTCCTAAGCTTTCATCGCAAACACCATCCCGAAGAGGAACTCTTCCGCTTACAAGGATAAAGGTAGAGTCGGAAGGCCGAATTCCGAGGACCATCACCCTTAGACCACAAGGGCAGATCGGAAGTCGAATTTACGACTACGATGGCTCCAAAAAGATCCCAAGATGCGACCGCGGGAGGCTCGACTCCGAATGTGCAAGTGGACATCACCCCGACTCCACAAGTCCAGGTTCTTCCGTGTTAATTCCGCATAAGGAAATGATTGGGCGCGCTTAGAAAGGAAATTGCACTTTTACGTTTAATATGCATATGGAAATTGAAAGAAATGCATCTTTTGAACATTATGAAAGATTGAACGATTAGAGGGTTAGATGCATGTAGTTGGTACCTTATCAAGGTAAGGAATCTAATCCTAAGCAAGGAAACGGAATTTATATGTGCATTATTTGCCATCCTAGATATGGTAGATTAGGCGTATACTGCTCATTAGGTAACATACCTCTCGTAATGATTTCATAGGAAAAGGTTAGCGCCATAAGGTATCATTCGGAAAGAATTAACAGGGTGCTAAAAGTGAACGTATGACTTGCAAAGTAGTTATAAGATGGAATAAATTAACACTAGTTTTGCTTGAGCTTCATCGACTACTTCGTAGCTAGGAGAATGTTGTGAATTGCGTAGTCGTCATGAGAAAAATGTCATTCATTAAGAGCCGCAATTAGGAGTAAAAGCATAGGATGCCAAAGTGTAGACAACAAGGTTGTAGGTACGACTTTCGATGTAAGACCTAGTAGGTCCTAGGAAAAGTTAGTAGCCAGATTATTGTGCACCAAGGAAAGATAGGTTATCATGAACCATGTGACACGTAGAGGAAATTAATCATGTGCTTACGCGTAGTGGTGGAATTGTATCTATTGCTCTCCGTTAGATTTAGATTATTACCCTTGAGAAGGATCATCCTTGTCACGGGACAAGCGTAATTGAATTGACTAAGTAATATAAACCACAAGGATTCGTATAGTCATGACTGAATCGATATGATAGGAATCCTAAGTGTTGACTAGGGTTTAGTGCAATAATAATTCGACCTAGTTTTAGACAAAAAACCGTGAACCTAAAGATCCTACACATCTTCACAAAAATGTCGAAGTAATTGGATGTTCATCCTAAGGATCATTCGTCTTAATGATGGAACTCCGATAGAGTTGCATATTCTAGAACCAGGGCCAACCTAATTAGGAATGGGTTGGGAGACCCAAAAATCCTGTTACTCGATGGAGGTAAACTCCGTGATCGGGAAACGCTAAGCAATGGATAGAAGGATTCCATGGAATAGATGCAATACCTGTGCACAGAGCCGCAACATTGTATAGTCTTGATATTTGTCCACAAGAGAGTTTTTGTCATCTCTCGAAAATGAGGTTGGCAAGTGATTGAAAAAAATAACTTACATAAGGATGACTAATCATCCTGTTACTCCTTTTCTTGGGAATAAATTGCCAAGGAAAAGGAAAGTTAAGTATTTGCCTTGAAGCAAAGGACCAGACTATAAACTAAAGCGACATGGTCGCTGGAACCTACCACAACTAAACCTAAAGTATGGATAGGGTATGACCCTGACCCTAAGAATGATAGGAATCTTGCCAAATTGCAATTGATTCCGGATCGAATGCGGGTTGCATTCGGAGGAAAAAGGAGTTACTCCTTAACGGTTTGCCAGCCAAAACGACCATTGGAATTTGTTTGTGCTTGTAACAGTTAGAAAAGCACTGTTTGCATTGTTTGCTCAATGAACTAAAGGAGGAAAACATATCTAAAATTGAAGCCTGAAGGTAGAGGCAGCTTCAGTTACCCCCGACTGCCTGCCTAACCCTAGCCAAGGGGGTTGTGAACCGTGCCGGGAACATGGACCGAACCCGCCGTGAGAGGTCTCTCCGTTGAGTTTTGCTTGGAGCAGGAGGACGCTTGGGTGCCAGGGGGGGCTCTGGCTGTAAATCCCTCGCCTTCCGGGTCCTGCACAAGAGACTAACGTGACTCGGGATTGGATCTCGAGGCCCGCATACTAGTCTACGTGCGGAAACTTGGGATAGTAATCACAGGAAGGATTACTGGATAGCCTTCGGGCGGATTATGAAAACGCCTACGGGCGGGAACTCCTTGTATTTCAAAGATAAAGGATAAAATGATAACAAAGAAGTTGTTTGACATTGTTTTCTTTATGTCCTGTGATAAGATTACGTGAAGGAACCAGTGCATAACAGAGTTAATCAAAGAAGCTGTTTGTATGTGTCAAACTAATGTGGTAGGTAATTACATAACTAAAACAAACTGAGGAAAGTGCGAAGGAGGGACCATGGGTCCGTCCTACGGATGGGTGGTCCCGGTTAGCCGGGAACTTTTCTCAAGGTCTTCAACGGACAGAGGATGATCGTCTTCACCGAAACAAGAAAGGAGAACGATGACTTGGAAATACCAATTACCCGATTCAAGCTATTTTAGGGGAACGGAATGGGACTATGCCTTTTGGCAGAGAGGTCGAGCCTTGCATCCCTCTCGTTTCCCATTCTCCTTGAACCAAGTGCAGCATGAATTCGCTTCAGACCGGGCGTTCTGCGTAAAGTAGTTCGATCAGGTTTGACGCTAGTTGTTGATAGCTAATGACCAAACAGGGAAACCCAAATTCAGGTCGATCCTAAGTGGGAACGGCCAGGATACTTCCGCTACGTGGCAGACTCGGAAAGACCTAGATTGCAAAACCTGTAACATTCCATGGGAGTGTCGGGTGGAGTTTTCTAGACAACCTTTCCAATGGACTGCTAAGACGTGTCCTAGAGGGTTCCAGTGGACACGTTACACCCATGTGTGTGGTTTTGAAATTGTATAAGCACGTAAAAGATCTAAAATAGTACTGTTAGTAGCTTCTGTTTGACCATTTGTTTCAGAATGAAATGCAGATGAAAAATCAATCTTTGTTCCTAAGTTAGCAAACAAAGTAATCCAAAAATTATTGCAGAATTTAGAATCACGATCAGAAATAATAAATTTGGGTAAACCATGATTAGTGAAAACAGTTTTCAAAAACAATTGAGCAGCTTGAGATGCAGTTAAAGTTTTCTTGCATGGAATAAAATATGCTTGTTTGCTAAACCTGTCTACAACAGTCCAAATCATATCATGATTAGCTTTAGTGTTAGGTAGACCAGTGATAAAATCCATTGAAATGTGTTTCCATGATTGTGATGGAATGGATAATGGCATTAATAAACCATATTGTTTACCATGGTGTCTTTTAACTCGTTGACAAATTAAGCATTCAGATACAAAAGTAGATACATCAGTGTCCATATGTGGCCAATAAAAATCTTCAATCAATGTATGCAAAGTAGATATAATTCCTCTATGACCTTGATATGGAGGACAATGAATTTCATGCAAAACAAATGATCGAAATGGAACTGTCACACATAATCTTTTTTCATAAAACATAAATCCATTAGTATAAGACAGTGAATCAATAAGAATCCAATTATTTGTAACTAGTTTATTCCAATCAGCTTGAAAAGTAGGATCTTGATGATAAGTATCTCTCATAGGAATAAGGGAATCAAATGATATTACAGAAATATTTTGAATTGTCGGTCTTCTACTCAAAGCATTAGCAACAACATTCTCTTTTCCAGGTTGATATTGTATAATGGGATCAAAACTTTGAATAAAAGCGGCCCATTTAATGTGTCGATCAGATATTTGTGGTTGACTAAGGAGATGTCTAATGCTTTGTTGGTCAGTTTTGATCATGAATTCAGATCCCATTAAATAATGTTTCCATTGACGTAAGACTTGTACTACGGCTAACAAATCTTTGTCATAGGTAGAATATTTAAGTTCAAATGGTTTGAGTTTGCAACTAGAGTAGGCTATGGGATGAGAATCTTGCATAAGGATTGCTCCTATTCGAGATCCACTTGTGGCAGTAACTACTAAAAAGAATGGTCTATTGAAGTCAGGTAATTGTAATACAGGAGCATGAGTTAAAGCATGTTTCAGCAAATCAAAGGATTTTTATTGATTGTCAGACCAATTATACACAATACCCTTCTTTAAGAGTTTTGTCAAAGGTAATGCAAGTAATGAGAAATTCCTCACAAATTTTATGCAAAGCTAGCAAGACCTAGAAAAGAACGTAATTCATGCACATTTTTGGGTATCGACCAATTTAAAATTGCTTCTATCTTTTTAGGGTCGACTTTAATACCTTCTGATGAAATAATATATCCTAGATATTCAATTTCTGTTTGGAAGAATTCACTCTTTTCCAGATTATCATATAATTGATTGTCTTTTAATAACTTAAAAACTAAAGACAAATGTTCATTATGCTCATTCTCATTTTTACTGAAAACTAATATGTTATCAAAGAAAACTATGACACAATGCTGATGTTTCAAGAATGTGCGATACATCATATGACTAAATGTGGTTGGTGCATTAGTTAAACTGAAAGGCATAACCATAAATTCATAGTGTCCAAATTGTGTTCTAAATGCAGTTTTGAATATATCAGATTTGTCCAATCTTACTTGATGATATCCAGATTTAAGATCTATCTTACTGAATATGGCAGATCCTTGTAGCTTATCCATAAGATCATCTACCCTAGGAATTGGATATCTATTCTTAACAGTAATTTTATTTAGGACACGATAATCAATGCACATGCGATAAGTATTATTTTTCTTTTTCACTAATAAGACAGGTGCACCAGATGGAGAACTACTAGGTCTAATTAATCCTCTGTTAAGCAATTTTTCTATTTGGTTTTGAATTTCTTTCTGTTCAATTTGGTTATGTCTATATGGTCCTTTACATGGTGGTTGTGTTCCAAGAATTAAGTCTATCTTATGATATTCAGGATGTGAAGGTGGTAATCCAGGTGGTAAATCAACAGCAAAAAAATCTTGAAATTGGGCAAGAAATTGTGTATGCCTAGGATACATCTGTTTTTCTTTAGCTTGAATTTCATTCACCCATATTAAATAGGATTTGCTACTTTTACGTAATGCACGTTTAGCGTGAGTATGAGTAAGTAATGGAAAATTATTGGAAGCGTGCATACCATGCAATGTGATTTGTTTTCCTTGAAAATAAATTTTAATTGAATGTGTAGAATAATCTATATCAGGATTGTATTGATGACGCCAAGGCATTCCTAAGATAATGTCACTAGACTGCAAAGGTACAACTAAGAAATTTCTTTGTTCAGTATAATCACCAATTTTAATTTCTAAATTATGCACCTCTTGTCTTCCATTATATCTCATACCTAGGAATGTAGCCTTGATGCGATAATGTGTAGAAACAGTTTGTAAATTCAATTCTTTGACTAATTTTGCAGAAATAAAGTCATGTATGCTCCCATCATCATGTAGAATAGTCTTTTCTTTACCATGCACAAAACATTTCATTGTTAATAAGGAATGGGCAGTTGGCATACCTGGCAAAGTATCTGAAGTAGTACCAATGTCGTCTTCTTCTTCCGTAAAGTCCGGCATTTCCTCACGTTCTTCATCTTCTATTGCTCCCAGATAATTGATATGGACGGATGGATTTTTGGATTGACAATTGGCTGCTAGATGTCCAGGTTGACGACATTTGTAACAAACTATGGGTTTTGCTTTGGATACATTATTGGTAATGGCAGGAAGTTTAGGAATGTTGGGATTTGACGGTAGAGATGGCTTAGGGTTTGGATTTGTGTTTGATGGCAAGGCAGGTGGTCGTGTCCAAGATTTATGAAATGAAGATGGAAGAAAATGACTTTGATTGAATCTTCAAAAATTTAAATTGATTTTTTTGGAACCAAAATTACCATTAGTTGAGAATTGTTGTGGTCACTTGTCTCGTCCGTGAATTTTGTCTTCAGTGTCATGGGCCAAGGAACTTGCATCTTCAAGGGTTGTTGGCTTGAACATATTGACTTCCGCATAAAAATGTCCAAGTAGGCCAGACATAAACTTGCGTTTATGAGTTGCTTCAGGTACATCTTCGAGCATACGTAGTTGCAATAGGGCATTCCAAAAACGTTCAGTGTATTGTGAAATAGGTTTGCAATCCCTTTGTTGTAGAGGATCCCATTGCTTGATGGCTTTTTCGTGGAATTGGGGAGGAAGGAAATTCTGCAAAAATTTATTTTGGAAAGTCTCCCAAGTAGTAGAATAATCAATGCTTTTGCAGACCACAGTCCACCATAAGGATGCTCAGTCAACTAGATGGTTAGTGACACATTTAATTTTATTTTTCTTAGCATATATTTCTTCATGGAAATAATCATCAAATTGACTGATAAAAGCAAGAACAGTCTTTCCATCGTGTGATCCATTGAAAGTACGAAATTTGCAGTTGCTTTTACTTATCTTTGTTTCTTTGCGAATGGATTGGGCTTTAAGTGTTGCATCGATGGTATGCCGTATAAGATCTTCAGGTTGCAATCCATCTTGGTTTGTGGTAGATCGTTGTAGATTGGCCAATTGAGCTTGCAAAGCTTGTCGTGCTCTTCGTTCCTCTTGTAGCTGCATCATAATCAAATCCAACTTTTGCTCCATTGTTGGTTCGGGTAGATCACCTTCAGCCATAAGATCGTCCATGTTTTGATCAGTCATCCTGCAAAATTCCAAAAGACCTCACATACTCGAAACCTTGTTAGCGGGATGAGCATAGCTCAAAGGCGAGTTTACAAGGCTTGTATTTTTTTTAAAAGCTTTTGTAGTATCTCTCCTTTATGATTGCGAAATTCAACATCGCAATCGTCTTCCAAGAAAATAGTGTTGTGTATAGACTGTGTATAGTCTGTGTGTGAACTTCTGTTTTTGCTAAAACTGGTTCAGCAAGACTGCAAGTGTGAACAGGGACTTCTTGAGAGTAGTAAAGTGAATCATGTATTGCTGAGTATGAAGTGCCTCTATGGTAGTTGTTGAAGATGACTTTGATGACCTTGGTGACTTGAGGAACTTAGAGAACTTAGAGCTTAATCTTTGGTGATTAAGCTTGATTTTTGAGAACCACACGATGTTTTTGGCCGATTTGATGACGGGTAGTTCGTCCTGCCGCCGTCGACGTTTAAAAACGGATTGTGAAGCTTTTATTAAGCTTCTTTTGAAGCTTACTAAGCTTATTACTCAAGCTTGAAAAGCTATGGCTAAAATTTCTTATCTGTATCAATGACTTGATGAAGGAACTATCCACGTGGTCCTCCGCTGCTGCAGAGGCCGGTCCCTTGCGCTCTGAGTGTACAGTAGGGGGTTCTTGACTGCCAGGAGTACACTGGTATCGACTGTTTGCCACGAGACTGATTGTAGAGCTCGATTGTTCCAGGAGCTCCGCCTTCGCACGAGATGGTAAGCGATTGGAAGCTCTCGATCTTAGCTTCACTCTAATACCACTGGTGCACAGATCGGACACCGTATGCATGCGTAGTGACCGTCAGAAGGTCCCCAAGAACAAAAGAACTCTACTTTTTACACAAGAACCAATGAAGAAAGCTTGTACGACATGAACAAGAGACCAATTGGGTGCAATCTCCCCCCATGCCTTGTGTGAGCGCTCCACAAAGCATTTATTTTATATATTATTGATCTTCAAGCTCAAAAAATAGCCCAATTTACAAAATAGCATGCTTTAGCTTTTGTGTTTGCTTTTGTGCCACTAAAGAATTAAAGCTATTGGGCGCCCAAGAAGTCAAGCGGTACCCAAATACAATGTCCAATACAACTATTTAAATCGTGCGCCCATGTGCATACAAAAATAATAAATAAATATCAAGTGCTTTAATAAATAAGCGTGACAAAATATAGGCGCCATGCCTATGATACGTGCCCATCAAAAATTGATGATAATTTGAATACACGCTATCCTCCAATGCTTCCCAATGCCACCGCTGCTTACTCTATACATCAACTGAAGCATTCACAATTGTTAGAAAAATAATACAATTAAACCGAAAAAAGTGAATACCTAGTAGTCTTCAGCTACAAAAATAAATTGGTTAGAAATCAATCCTAACCTTAATTTCTTACGAGTGCGCACTCTAAACTCATAAACGTTTATTAATTTAAATATGTATTTTGCGGAATCACCTGCTATGGAATCACCCACTTATACATTAAATTAACAAAGCGCTCGAAAAGACTAGGCGTCCCCATCAATTTTTTGCACAAAGAATCCACCTTGTGTATGAGCCCCGGTAATAAAATTTTAGGAAATCCACCGCAAAACCTCACGGAATCCACCGTGGAATAGGCCTCCTGGCATCATCACAGAAGCCACACGGTCCTCCTTCACGGCAGCAAGTGTGGCCTTCAGCTCTTCCTCTTTCATAGCCCTCTCCTCTTCTGCAGCAGCGTCCATAGTCTGACCGCCCTCAAATGGTTTATGTAGGTGAGGGGAGGGGATCCTCCCTCCCCTACATGGCATCATGCATGCCTTCTCCCTTCAGCAAGCTCCAGCAAGGAGCTTGCTCACCCTTGCTATTCCCCCCCTCCTCTAGCATGACAGTTGGCTGGGGGAAAGGGGGAATAAATTTTTTTAACCATAGCTTTAACAATTTTCATTTGAATTTCTAGTAAGAGGAGGTTCTCGTGAGGAGTGCAGTTTTAGAGATCGGAATTGTTACAACTGGATTCTCTATAAAGACTCTTCACAGCGACAATGGGGGTGAATATGTATCCAATCTATTTGATGACTTCTATAAGGATCAAGGTATTCATCATGAGTTTACAGTTCCTTATTCTCCTCAGCAAAATGGTGTTGTTGAGCGCAAAAATCGCACTATTCTTAATGCTATACGTTGCATGCTTATACACTCTGGTTTGTCTCGAAAGTTTTGGACTAAAGCACTTCTAATAGCCATTTTTATTCAAAATCATCTTCCAACAAGTGTACCTGCTAGTAAAATTCCTATAACAATATGGACAGGGAAGACACCTTCAGTCTCTCACTTTCGCACATTTGGCTGCATTGCTTATATTCATGTGCCCAAGGACACTCAACATAAGTTGGATCCTCTAGGTTTGAAGGTTATTTTTCTTGGTTATTCAGATCATTCCAAAGGTTACAAATTTTATGATCCTTCTACTCAAAAGGTTATCGTTAGTCATGATGCTATATTACTGAGGAATGCCCTTTAGGTTGGTTTTGACATTGAGTGGAGTAGATGACAAAAATGGGTGCTTACACTTGGTGAATCTACTATCACACATGTCCTCTAGGAGGTTCATGCAAAATGCTAACAGGAGGGTGGCTCTCATCATGAGTTGCACCATTACACAGCTATTAATCCCATCATTGAGGTCAAAAAGCAAGGATGGTAATCGCTCTGCCTCTACAGTAGGCTTTTGTTTTAATAATAGTCACAGTAGGCGGAGGTAATTATAAGTGGTGATAAAAGGAGGGTCAAGGCATGAGGAGAATTCATTAAGAAAATTTGTTACAGAGGGGTAGAGATCTCTTTCGACAAAAATTCGGCTCTCTTCAAGGATTGAGGCCTTTACATTATAGACTAATGGAAAGTCGTATCTACCATGCACCTCCGGATTGAAATGGACTCTAATTCTTCTTGGGTAGGACATGTAGATAGGATCATCCCACTAATAAGGTAGTGTGCTGCAAAAAGTGATACACACCTCCAAGATGGAGTCCCAGATGTTCTAGTGCAACCTTAGTTGTGCCTCATATCCCTCCACCATAGATGATTTTAGTGGCTATATGTCGCCAAATGGCTATACTTTTATTTTTTCAGATTTTTTTTTTGAAACTCAAGTAGGTTGAGTTATAACTCTAATTTTTTCTATTCGCAACATTTCTAAGTTATATCGAGATTTTGAAGGCTCTTTCGCCATTCATGTGAAACAAATATTGAAAGAAATATATTAAATTTGCCACAGTATTTATAAGTTATGGGATATATATAGAAACATTCGCCACATTTACATAGGTACTCATACACATAGTACATACATAGACACATGTCACATACTACTTATCCTTGCTCCTTCTTTACATACTCATACACATGACTCACACACCCCTCCGCCCACACACGTTACTCAGCATTACATCTACTCTTGTATTCGTACATACATATACACAATTCTTAGAACCAAAAGGTTTGAGGTACTCATGGTCCAATAACTTGAGCTAGTCAGATCTTTGAAGCATGCATCTTGAAAGTTGCAAAGCAAAACAGAGCTCTACCTAAAACCCATAAATGCTAAGGGGCTTCTCCTCTTCATAGACTTGAGCACAAATAATACCTCCCCTTCAATGAATGGTTTTTCCAAGAGCAAGATAATTTCAGTAAGGTGCCAAGGACTCTCTCCATTTCCACATCCAAGATTTTAGCAACACACTAGGACCAATCAACAACACTCTTGGGCTTAACTTCAGCTACTAGCACTAAGAGATGCTTGTGGAAAACATTAGCATATCCTAGTCATCAATAAAGGTGCATCTATTTTTTTCCTAAATAAATGTGATAGTCTCTCTTTAATAAAGGTGCACATTTAGTCTCTCTTGAGACTATCACATTTTTTAGGACGAAAATAGATGCACCTTTATTGATGACTAGGATACATCACATTTATTTAGGATGAAAATAGATCCACCATTATTGATGACTAGGATATGCTAATGTTTTCCACAAGCATCTCTTAGTGCTAGCCGAAGTTGAGCCCAAGAGTGTTGTTGATTGGTCCTAGAGTGGAAATCCAAGATTTTAGCAACACACTAGGACCAATCAACAACACTCTTGGGCTAGCATTGAGAGATGCTTGTGGAAAACATTGGCATATCCTAGTCATCATCAGTAAAGGTGCATCTATTTTCATCCTAAATAAATGTGATAGTCATCATCAGTAAAGGTGCATCTATTTTGATCCTAAATAAATGTGATAGTATCTCTTTGATGCTTAGCTTTGAGAGAATCAAAGTAAAATTGATATGGAGCATCACTTAAGAGGTCCCACCTAACTTAGCAAGAGGATCCAAATCAAATGTTCAAGCTACTAACACGCAATGATAAGTAACAATGTCGATCAAGAGGTTGGGACCCTCAAGGTGGTTAGCTATGTCCAACTCCTTCTCGAGTAGGGTTTTATACAAGAGGGGGTGATGCTCTAATTTTGGGTGTAGACCAGGGTACATGAGAGAATGATGGAGAGAAGAGAGACGTTGTTGCAGTGAGTTGGATTCGATTGGATTGTTTTAGTGGTACATTGCTACTCTACATTGCTAAAGATTTGACAATCCCTACAGGCACTGCCAACTCAATGCATATATGATTTCTTCTAAAATGGGCATTGCGAGTTGCATTTTATTTGATTTCATTGACTTTGGCAAGAGAATGTTTATGTAGATTTTGATTATACAAATGGAAATGATGATAGGCAAGAGAATCTGGGTGAGTTCAAAGCTTCACAAGAGACAAAGCAAGCATTTTATGAGCTAAATTGCTATTTTTGGATTATTCCAATACAATTTTTGATGCATTTCTTTTGAGATAATGAATATTCCCATGTAGTGTTGCCACAATACTTTTATCTAAGTGTGACTTGATAAGGTTTGATGTGGATATGAGATAAGTGTGATACAAGCTAAGGTTCATAGGTTGGGGCTAATAGAAAAAAGGTGATTTTGTGCTACGCATTACATTAGAGAGCATGCATGCTAAGTATGCTACACTTGTAAAAGTGCAAGAAGTGTTCAAAAAAAGCTTATAGCACCACATGTAGTCTCTTTGATTGTCATAGCTACTCGATATCTGGACATGGACATTATGATAAAGCTTTGAAATGCTTTGGGCACATCTAAGATAAAGATCTCTCTAAATGCTCTTGTGCAGGTTTACGCACTTACTATAACGTGTCCCCTAGTATCATTCAGGACACGTCTTAGCAGTCCATCGGAAAGGATGTCTAGAAAGCTCCACCCGACACTCCCATGGAATGTTACGGGTTTTGCGATCTAATTCTTCCCGCGTCTGCCACGTAGCGGAAGTATCCTGGCCGTTCCCACTTAGGATCGACCGGAATTAGGGTTTTCCTAATGGGTCACTAGCTAACAGCAACTACCGTCAGACCCCAGCGAACTACTTTACGCAGAAACGCCAGGTCCGAAGTGGATTCACGCTGCACTTGGTTCAAGGAGAATGGGAAACGAGAGGGATGCAAAGCTCAACCTCTCTGCCATAAGGCATAGTCCCATTCCGTTCCCCTAAAACAGCGTAAATCGAGTAAGACGTAATTCTAGGTCATCGTTCTTGTTATTCTTTTTTATGATGATGATGATTTCGATGTTCCTCAAGATTTTTGAGAAAAGTTCCCGGCTAACCGGGACCACCCAACCGTAGGACAGACCCATAGCCCATCCTCCGCACTTTCCTCGGTTTGTTTTAGTTATGTAATTATCTAACACATTAATTTGACATATAACAATCAGCTTCGTTAATTAATCTTGTTTAAGCACTGGTTCCTTCACGTAATCTTATCACGTGACATATAAAAACAATATCAAGCAAGTTCTTTCAACATCTCATCATTTTATCTTTGAATTACAAGAAGTTCCCCCCGTAGGCTTATCCATAATCTGCCCGGAGGCTAACAAGTAATCTCCAGGGATCACTATTCCAAGCTTCCGCCCGTCAACTAGTATACGGGCCTCGGGATCCAGTCCCGAGTCACGTTAGCCTCTTGTGCAGGACCCAGAAGGCGAGGGATTTACGGCCAGAGCCCCCCTGGCACCCAAGCGTCCTCCTGCTCCAAGTAGAACTCAACGGAGAGACCTCTCGCGGCGGGTTCGGTCCATGTTCCCGGCGCGATCAAACAACCCCCTTGGTTAGGGTCAGGCAGGCAGTCGGGGGTAACTGAAGCTGCCTCTCCCTTCAGGCTTTTAACCTGAAGTATAGATACTTATTTAATTTGTAATTCATAAATCAAACAGAGCCTAAAATCTTTAGCAAGCAAAAACATTTCCATTAACCAACCCAGTTGTATGGCAACTGCTAAAGAAGTGTTCTTTCCTTTTCGAGTGTATCAGCAGTCGTTCTCAAGATGTCTTGTAACTTGGCAAGTTCCCTTATATTCGGATGTAGGGTATACCTAGCTTGGTTAACCCCAAGGTACCCTAGATATGCTAGTTTCTATTCTACAACTTTCCTTATTTTGAAGGATATCCAAAAACTACGTCTTTTTGCAAGATAACTTGCGTAAGGATCTGCCGTCTTTGAAAAGGGTTTTTCCCTTTTCTCTTTGTGAATTGATCACAAAATGATTTCATACATGTTGCGCAAGTCCGGCGACGGAATACTCTGTTTAGATTCCTTAAGCTGACGTATGTCAAGCCTAGGGTTCCTTCATTTAAGAACCTTAGGGACGAACCCTAATTTCTTATCTTTATGAATTTATTGTCCTTGCGGTAAGGTAAGTAGTCCAGTGTTTTAGGGTATGAATGTTTCTATGTTTAGATTGGTCCGGTTAGCTTTTGGAAAGATTGGTTTGGTCAGCTTTTGGGAGGTAATCTTACTCGTCTTGTCACAGTTTTACTATCTTTGATTAACTTTCTCAATCAATACAATTTAATTTGGCATATAGCATAATGCCATGATGATACAAAGAGCGACGATACTCCTTGGGACAAGGGCCTAGCTAATGAATTGGTGAATACACACTTTATTAGTTCCACGTCCTTAATTTGTAGGGGAAAAGTGTTAATAGAGTGTCATCCAGCAACTTCCTATTACATTTTCTTTCCCAAATGAGTTCGTATATCTAATTTTTATACTTATTAATTTCTAACGTTTAACTTCCGTTTTCTTTAAAGATGAACTCATGCTAATTACAACAGTTGCCTTGCTAAGATGTGCAACTAGCAAAGATAATTCTCTAGTAATTTGAGCATCGAAAGAAATCTTCCATGAATTTAGCCATTTTGCCATGATTCGTTGCGAAAGGAATAAGAATAATGGCGCAAGATATAATTTCTTCATTTTAGGGTTATATTACTATAGTAAATGGATAGTTTTTTGCCTAATTCTATAATGCTTGATGCAATTTGAAGAAAGCCAGTTGTCATTTATAAGCTAACTACTTCGTTAAAAATAACTTGAACAAATAAATATATTTCCTTAACAATTTTTCTTGGCATGATTGACTAAAAACCCGAATTAACAACAAGAAGAAAAACCTGGCTTTGAGGTGAGATATCCACATGGATACCGGGAGATGACCCTCCCGCGGCTACACCTTGGACTTTCTTCAGCGGCATCGTAGTTCGAACGTGAGATAGCCTTTTCCTTTTTCTTCTTGGAATTCCACCGTCTTCTCCTTCCTTTTCTTTTTCCTTTTCCCCACTCTTCCTCCTTCACTCCCTCTACTTCCCTCCCTCACTTTTATCTCACGGCTAATTCTTCCTTACGGGATACCATACGAAGCCGTGATGATGACTTCGATTTTTAGGACATGGGAGTGTGTGGACACTGGCTTGTTTGATAAGACTAAGAATACAAAGCTTAACTACGAGAGCACTTGCACAAAAAGATTTGAAAGTGAGTGAAGGGATTAACGCAAGAGAATGGAAGTCTGCAAGGTAGCCTAAGGACAAAGTAGGCCTATGGTTGTGACCTGAAAAATCTAAAGAGCTATGAGGAGGGGAAAGAGCAAGGCTTAAGGGGGAAATTTAAACCCGGGGGTAGGACTTTTAGGGGATTAAAATCCGGAGGGGAAAAGAACAAGGCTTAGGAGGGGATTATACCGGGAGGAGGGAAACAAGGCCTTACGGGGGTTTAAAACCCCGGGAGGGGGGGGGGGGAAATAAGGGCCTTAGGGGGGGATTTAAAACACCGGGAGGGGGGGGGGGGAAATAAGGGGCTTAGGGGGGAATTTAGAATCCCGGGAGGGGGGGGGGGAAATAAGGGGCTTAGGGAGCCCACCTTGGAACCTTCCAAGGTGCTTCTGGAAGGCCACGTGGGGGAAAAAAAATAGCTAATTCGGCCAAACGGCGGACTGGACGGTAGCAGTCGATCGTGGTGTGATGGAGGGCGGACGGTCGGCGTGGCAGTGGCGAATCGTTTCCTTCCTTCAGCTCGAAGCTATGGCGGCGTTCGGATCTTCTCACGCCCCCCCCGCCCCCCCAGCATTCTCCCTCCTGAGGCCCCTCCCCTCCCCTCGTTTAAATAGTGGAAGGAGGGAGAATCTTCTCCTCCTGCGTGTCGACACGCATGCCCTCCCTCCCTCCACAAGCTCCACCAAGGAGCTTCAGAACTCCTTCTATTCCCCTCCCCCTCCAGCTCGTCAGTCGGCTGGAGGCGTAAGGGGGGAAATAAATAATTTTAAAAAAATTTCAAAAAGCCCGATCCATTAATTCCCATGCGGACTTTTACATTCTCTCCCCCTTGGAGGAATCGAGATGTCCTCATCTCGAGATAAACTGGGGATATTGATGGTTGAGAGTGCCTTCATCTACCCAAGTGGCATCCTCTTGGGGATAATCTTTCCACTGGACAAGGCGTTCTTTCAAGGTTCTAGATCTTAACTGTCTTTCCCTAACATCTAAGATCCTTTCTGGCCTTAGTTCAAGGACTCCTTGGCTAGGCATTACAATTTGTTGGTCATTAAGTACATGATTAGGATTGGGTATATATTTTTTTAATAGACTGATATGGAATACATTATGAACCTTTAGGTTCTCAGGGAGTTGCAATTTATAAGCATTGGGTCCTAGGAATTTGAGGATTTTATACGGCTCACAATACCTTGGACTTAGCTTCTTGCATTCTCCTAGGGATAGAAAACTCTTTTTAGGGCGTACTCGAATGAAGACCATGTCTCCTTCTTTGAAGACTCTTTCTTGACGTTTCAAATCTGCATATGCCTTTTGTATATCCTTGGGTGCTTGTATGTCTTGTCTTATTGACCTTATTTGATCATCCATGTCCTCCAACATTTATCTTGAAGCTTCAACTCTTAGGGTTGGATCAGAAAAGTTTAGGGGACTTCGACAATCATGACCATATAATGCCTGGAAAGGGGTCATTTGAATGCTCTGCTGGTAAGAAGCATTGTAGGCAAATTCAACTAATGGCAAGTATTGAATCCACCTCTTCGGCTCTCGACAGCAGTATGCCCTAAGCATATCCTCAATGATTTGATTCACTCGCTTTGTTTGTCCATCCGTTTGGGGATGGTAGGCGGTGCTAAAACAGAGTTGAGTCCCAATAGCTTCAAAGATAGCTCTCCAGAAGTGGGATGTGAAGAGAGAATCTCGATCACTAATGATTCTTTTAGGTAACCCATGTAGCTTGAATATCTCCTTGATAAACAATCTTGCAATGTCGGAGGCTTTATAGTTTGTCTTTACTGGAATCAAGTGAGCAACCTTGGTAAGCATGTCAACCACAACCATAATGGAATTGTATCCTCCTTGGACTTGGGGTAAGCCCACAACAAAATCCATACTGATGAATTCCCATTTCATTTGAGGAATGTCAAGCGGTTGCAGTTTCCCTGGCATCATGACATGTTCGGCCTTGATATATTGGCAAGACAAACATTCAGTGACATACTTGAGAACATCACCTTTGAGCCTCTCCCAGTGGTAGCTCTTCCTAACTGTATTAAGAGTTTTTGCATAGCCAGGATGTCCTGCGAAAGGGGAATTATGAGCTTCCCATAATATCTTCTGCTTAAGTGACTGGCTTGTTGGTATACATAGCCTTGTTCTGTAGTAGACAAGTCCATTATCAATGGAAAATTCCTGATACTTGGCTTGTAACTTCAGATTCTGCTCCTTGGTAGATATTTCTTTTATCATTGTTTGGTAGGCCAAATCATGGCTTGCTTCCTCTCTAGCTAGTTCCAGTATAGGGTTGCTTGGCATAGATACCTTTGTAGCCAGAGATCTGGCCGTTGATGGATTCTGCAAGATTAGGGAATTTAGGAATGCCTTGCGACTGAGTGCATTGGCAACTATATTCTCTTTCCCTGGTCGGTACTTGATTTCAAAATCATACTCCTCCAATACTTCAATCCACCGACGTTGCCTCATGTTGAGCTCGTTCTGGGTAAAAATCCATTTGAGACTCTTCTGATCGGTTACTAGAGTAAACTTGTTACCCAACAGGTAGTGTCTCCAAAGCTTTAGAGCATGGATGACAGCTAATAATTCTAGATCATGCGTGGCATAATTCTTTTCATGACTCTTCAATTTCCTTGAAGAGTATGCAACTGGATGACCTTCCTGCATAAGTACACACCCCAAGGCAAGAATGCTGGCATCAGTTACTACCTCAAACTCCTTATTGAGGTCTGGAAGTTTTAGGATAGGTGCTGATACCAAACTTTGCTTCAATTTGTCGAAACTATTTTGTTCGGGAGTTGACCATGTAATAGAAGTCTGCTTCTTTAGTAAGTCTGTAAGAGGTGCTGCAATCAAAGCATAGTTCTTGATAAAGACCCTATACCATCCTATCAAGCCAAGAAAGCTACGTATTTCTTTGACGGATACTGGTATTGGCCATTCAAGCACATCCCTGACTTTGGCTGGGTCTACTGATATTCCCTCTAATGATACTATGAATCCTAGATATTCAATCTGACGCTTGAAGAATGCACACTTCTTCATTTTTGCATACAGCTTATGAGACCTCATTGTCTCAAGGACAATCCGTAGTTGAGGTTCATGATCTTCTTCCTGTTTAGAATAGACTAAAGTGTCATCGAAGAAGACAAGCATGAAATCATCAAGATATGGTCTAAAAATATCCTGCATTAATCTATTGAAGGTGGCAGGTGCATTTGTAAGCCCGAATGACATAACCAAGAACTCAAAGTGCCCATATCTTGTATTGAAGGCCGTTTTTGGAATATCCTCTTCCTTGATCCTTATTTGATAGTAACCTGACCTGAGATCAATCTTGGAGAAGATCTTTGCACCTTGAAGACGATCAAGAAGCTCATCTATTCTAGGAATAGGATACTTGTTCTTAACTGTTGATTGATTCAACCCCCGGTAATCTATACATAGTCGAAGTGTCCCATCTTTCTTTTTCTGGAATAGTACTGGAGCTCCCCATGGTGAGTTGCTAGGCCGGATGTAACCCTGATCTAACAGTTGCTTGAGTTGTTCCTTCAACTCAATAGCTTCCGGTATGGACATTCTATAAGGTCTCTTTGCAATTGGCGCAGCTCCAGGCACTAGCCTTATTTCATGATCAACTTCTCTTGGAGGCGGAAGTTCAGTCAATTCCTCAGGGAATACGTCAGCGTATTCCTTTAGCCAAGAAGGTCCTTCATGAGACTCTTGCTTTTGATCTAACTTGTTGAGTTTGATCAGGTAGACGGGTAATCCTTTTCTAACTCCTTTTATGATCCGCGATACTTTGGCTAACTGGATTCTTGGCACTCTTGCCTCACCTTGAGTTGTAACAAACTCCCTTTCAGAGTTTCGAAAGGAAAATTGACCCTTTCCACAGTGGATGTGGGCGTCATTAGGCTTAAGCCAATCCATCCTGAGTAGACAGTCATGGATACCTAAATTCATGACTCTGAATTTGACTGAGGTTTTCTTTCCTCCTAGAAAGAATTCTTCCTTAGCAGTTTGCCTGGTACAAGTTACCTCACGACCGTTTGCCAATTCCACAAGCAGGGTAGGTGCTTCTACTCTGGCTATTCCTAATCTTTTTGCACACGCTGGTGAGATAAAGGAATGTGTACTGCCACAATCAATCAAGGTTTTGAAACCTTTACCTTGATAGTCTGACAGTGTTTGAATCACCGAGAACTGGCGATTTGGCCCTTTCTTGTGTAAAGCGGCATGGACTGTCGCTCTTTCGAATTCTGCTTCCATAGTCGGATCTTCCTCTTCTTCTGCTTCGCATCTTTGCCTATTGGTAATGCAGGCAGTTCTTCCTCTTCCACGGGTGGCGGCTCCTTGACGCGGCCTGCACCTTGACGATGTCCCTCGGTGAGTTTGGGACATTGCCTTTTGAAATGACCGAGTTCGTTGCAGTGGAAACATCGGAGGTTTCGGTCATTACTTTGAGTAGGAACAAAGTTGTTGACGTTATTTATCCTTGCTTTCTTCCTTTGTCCCTAATTGTGACCTTGAACTCTCTTCACTTGAGGTCTGAATACTCCTCTATTCGGGTCACTATAGGACCAAGTTTTGTTACCCCTTGGTCTAGCTTGCACCTCCTGAATTATAGGAGCTGCTCGAATGAGTGCATCCTAAAGATCTGATGGACGCATAGATTCAAGACGGGTATTTACGGGTGGATTTAAGCCCCCACAAAATTTGGACACCTGCTGCGTCATGTCCATTTGTGGCGCATACTTTAAAAGTGAGACAAATTTAGAGTAGTATGCGTCAAGGGTGAGTCCTAACTGTTTTAGCTCGTAGAACTCATTCATTTTCTGTGTACGATATGTAGGTGGCAAATATCTCCCGTGCACGGCTTTCTTTAACTTCTCCCAGGTAACGGACCCCTCTGAAGTCCCTTGATCCCTGCACCATTGTTTCCACCATAGTCTAGCTTCGCCGGTGAGTTTTAACTTGGCGAGCATGGCCTGATTGGTAGGTGCAGTACCAGCTGCTTCAAAGTAATCCTCCATAGATTCAATCCAAATTTCAGCATCAGACGGGACGAATCTGCCTCTCCCGTCAAACTCGGGTGGCTTTATTTGCTTGAGGAGGAACTTCTTCTCCTGTATCACGGCAGTACTTGATGTAGGGGGCGAATTTGGAACCTGAACCTGGGGTTGTGCTTGGATAAAAGTTTTTCTTAACATTATTATATAATAATTGACGTTAGCTTATCTTTAGTTCAGCTATCTCGTAAATCATGAAGCTACTTTTTAACCACTCTGATGCACAGCCAGATTTTGATAAAAGAAGTCCTTATTTATATTTACATGGGCATATCCTTATACAACGTCACGTGTGATGATAATTCAATCATTACATTCAGTTTGGGGAGAACAACGTTGTATTGCATTTGTCTACAGGAACTGTGTAATAGTAGGGTTTTGGGTCATGGATCTTTAGGAATCGATAATTCATTGGAAGTTCAGGATATCCTTTTCGTTGGAATCCATACTTCTCATGGCTGCCCAACACCTTAATCTTGTCGGTTGGGATTACACGGGTTACTTCCTCATATACATATGAGTTGATTTCAACCCTCCGACCTTGAATATGTAAAGTCTAATTTACGTGAGCTTCCACAAAAATGAACAGCTTCACGACTTTCAAGTCTTCCAACCACTTGATCCTCTTTAGGTTGGTCTATAGATAAGCGAACCGGTGGGCAGCTATGTAGTAGATTCCTGAAGACCCTGTCTATCTTCGTTGTATATATAAAGGTGATGGATTATAAATCTGCTCCAGGATGTTCATCATCCCAACTCTTTGTCTATAATGCGGAGAATGCATTGCAGTCATAAACATGACCCGGAACACCAAAAACTTGTTCCACGCTTCATAGTTCTGCAAGACAGTATTGAAGATGAGGAAATGTTTGGACAGCAACAATTTCTTTACTTCATTTTAGTGAGATCTTATAAAAACAATTCCGTTTTTGGTCGGCTCTGATACCAACTGTAACGTGTTCCCTAGTATCATTCAGGACACGTCTTAGCAGTCCATCGAAAAGGATGTCTAGAAAGCTCCACCCGACACTCCCATGGAATGTTACGGGTTTTGCGATCTAATTCTTTCCACGTCTGCCACGTAGCGGAAGTATACTGGCCGTTCCCACTTAGGATCGACCGGAATTAGGGTTTTCCTAATGGGTTACTAGCTAACAGCAACTAGCGTCAGACCCCAGCGAACTACTTTACGCAGAAACGCCAGGTCCGAAGCGGATTCACGCTGCACTTGGTTCAAGGAGAATGGGAAACGAGAGGGATGCAAAGCTCAACCTCTCTGCCATAAGGCATAGTCCCATTCCGTTCCCCTAAAACAGCGTAAATCGAGTAAGACGTAATTCTAGGTCATCGTTCTTGTTATTCTTTTTGATGATGATGATGATTCCGCTGTTCCTCAAGATTTTTGAGAAAAGTTCCCGGCTAACCGGGACCACCCAACCGTAGGACAGACCCATAGCCCATCCTCCGCACTTTCCTTGGTTTGTTTTAGTTATGTAATTATCTAACACATTAATTTGACATATAACAATCAGCTTCTTTAATTAATCCTCTTTAAGCACTGGTTCCTTCACGTAATCTTATCACGTGACATATAAAAACAATATCAAGCAAGTTCTTTCAACATCTCATCATTTTATCTTTGAATTACAAGAAGTTCCACCCGTAGGCTTATCCATAATCTGCCCGAAGGCTAACAAGTAATCTCCAGGGATCACTATTCCAAGCTTCCGCCCGTCAACTAGTATACGAGCCTCGGGATCCAGTCCCGAGTCACGTTAGCCTCTTGTGCAGGACCGGGAAGGCGAGGGATTTACGGCCAGAGCCCCCCCCTGGCACCCAAGCGTCCTCCTGCTCCAAGTAGAACTCAATGGAGAGACCTCTCGCGGCGGGTTCGGTCCACGTTCCCGGCGCGGTCAAACTGTCAAGATTGTGGGAGAGAAGGAAGGAGTCTCGCTTGAAGCTTTCTTGCTTGCACAATGGGGGAAGACACACAAGGGTGGAGGCTGAAAACAGTTTTCCTCTTCTTAGTTGTGTAAGCCAAAAGAACTCTAGTACAAAGAAATAGAAGAACCCTATATATGGGTCTCAAAACCAAACTCAACTAACTAAGGTGGCATACTAACTGAGCCACGAACTAGAGTAGATAAGGATAGCTATCATGTAGCTATTATTCATGGGCGGTGTACCAACCGCGTCTGCAACTGACAAGTCGGTGACATAAATATACAACGGTCACCCTGGCGTATCACGAGTGGAGCTCGATATCTCAACACTCCCCCTCGAGCTCAATCCCAATTCCTGCACACCAAGCAGGTCTCTGAACTTGCGCAGCTTCTCTGCGCCCAATGCCTTCGTGAATATGTCAGCTACCTGATCCTCTGTGCTGACATAAACTAGATCAATAAGACCTAGTAAAACCCTCTCTCGCACATAGTGATAATGCACCTCAATGTGCTTTGTTCTAGCATGATAGACTGGGTTATTTACCAAGTGTATACTACTCATGTTGTCACAATAAATGACAACTGGCCCATCTGTAGACTGATGCATATCATAAAGTAGCTTATGCAACCAAGCTACCTCACATGCAGCCATTGCTGCACCCCTGTACTCAGCCTCTGTGCTCGACAAGGCAACTGTAGGCTGTTTCTTGCTGCTCCAAGTGACTGCAGCACTCCCAAAAGAGAATACATATCCACTGGTAGATCGTCTATCAGAAATACTACCAGCCCAATCAGCATCAGTGTATCCATGCAACTGTATCTGAACCCCAGTCTCATAAAATAGTCCATACTGCAATGTGGACTTCACATACCTAAGTATGCGTCTAGCCGCATCCAAATGTGGTTTCCTTGGAGCCTGCATAAACTGACTTACCAATCCAACAGCATAGCTCAAATCTGGCCTGGTAATAGTCATATAAATCAAACTTCCTACTATGCGTCTGTACATAGTAGGGTCTTCTAGAAGCTCACCTACATCTGTGCTCAGCTTCACATTTTGCTCCAAAGAAACTGAAATAGGCTTACAGCCTGTCATCCCATATTTGGACAGCATGTCCAATCCATACTGCCTCTGCAAGAGCTGTATCCCACTTGGTGATCTAATCACCTCAATGCCCAAGAAATAACGCAGCTCTCCCAAATCCTTCATCTCAAACTTCTGCTTCAATAGCATTTTCACATGAAGGATATCTTCATCACTGTCACCTGTCATAATCAAATCATCAACATAAATGACAAGCAGCATAATACCTTTCTCTGTTTTTCTCACACAAAGTGAGAAATCTGCCTTGGAAATCTGAAAGCCAATAGTGACAAGATACTGTCCTATCTTGTCAGACCATGCTCTAGGTGCTTGCTTCAAGCCATACAAGGCTTTCTTCAACCTGCAAACAAACTCAGGATGAACAGCATGCACATAACCTGGTGGCTGCTCCATATAGACCTCTTCTTGCAAATCACCATGCAAGAAGGCATTCTTTACATCCATCTGATGTAAAGACCATCCCTTTGATGCAGCCATAGCAATGACTGCTCTTACGGTTGCCATCCTTGCAACCGGACTAAATGTTTCTTCATAGTCAATGCCATATGTTTGTGCATACCCCTTGACTACTAATCTTGCCTTGTATCTGTTCACAGAACCATCAGCATTGTGCTTCACCTTATAAACCCACTTACAGCCAATTGCATTCTTACCTTTAGGCAAAGGTACTAGCTCCCATGTAGCATTTGCTTCCAAGGCATCCATTTCTTCATCCATGGCTTTCTCCCATTTTTCTTTTCCCATGGCTTGCTCAAAAGATGTGGGTTCTGGTTCCTGTATCACTTTGACCATATATGCATAGTGAATGGCTGTAAATCCATCATATTTCAGCCTATCCACAGGATACCTAGCTCTTGTAGACCTGCGCAAAGTAGGTTCACTCCCAGGTGCTCTCAAAACATCCCTGGTCTTCCTTACTCCAGGTGTAACAATAGAAGGAATACCCAACTCATCATCAATGCTCTGTTCTGAGCCACTGGATTCACCATCCACATAAGAGTGACCTGCATTCACATCAAACATGGGCTGATCAACCTTCTCTTTTCCTTTTCGTGATACCTGCATACCACTATCTGCATTGCTTTGAGAAGATTCTCCTGATCTCAATCTGCCTGTCCATGGCGAAGAATGTGAACCACTGCTAGAGGACGCTCCAGGTCCACTAATATTTTGTGACTGCTGCTGTGAATTCTGTGTAGCATTACCATTTTGTGCATCTTCATCATCAATCACATTTACTGGTTTATACCAGCTACTCATCTCATCAAAAACAACATCTCTGCTCACTGTAAACTTACGAGTAGAAGGGTTATAGCATCTATACCCTTTTTGCTGCAGAGAGTAACCAATAAAGACGCACTTCTCAGCTTTTGGATCCAACTTGGATCTCAGCTCATCTGGCACATGTACATAGGCAATGCAACCAAAAATTTTCAAATGAGAAATATCTGGTTTCCTACTAGTATACCTCTCCTCTGGAGTCAATCCATGTATTGCTGCAGTGGGAGTCCTGTTCATTATGTAGACTGCTGTAGCAACTGCTTCAGCCCAATAAAAATCTGGCAAGTCTTTTTCATTGAGCATGGCACGAGATACCTCTCCAATATGCCTGTTTTTCCTTTCTGCAATTCCATTTTGTTGTGGGGTATAACTGCATGAATATTGCTGCTTTATGCCATGCTCCTGCAAGAACTTTGCAAACTCATTTGAGAGGTACTCTCCCCCTCCATCTGACCTTAGGCATTTTATCTGCAAGCCTGTTTCTTTTTCAACCATAGCTTTAAGAGTTTTGAAATGCCCAAAAACTTCACTTTTCTTTTTCATAAAATACACCCAAACTTTTCTGCTATAGTCATCAATAAAACTGACAAAATAATGACAGCCTCCAAGAGATGCAGCTTTAGTTGTCCACACATCAGAGTGAATTAATTCCAATGGCTTCTCACTCTCTTGAACATGTCTAGGAAATGGTTTCCTTGCCTGTTTTCCAAACTGACAGGCTTCACATACCTTATGCATTTCTGCAACCTTGAATTTGGGCAATCCTGCAACAATATTTTGGGCCTGCATTGATTTAAGTCGTTGTACATTAACATGACCAATGCGTTTATGCCAGATATCAATATCTGCAACTACACTGGTCCCATGTGCAAACATTGCTGCACTCAATTCAGACATGTCTGCATCCAATGTAAACATTCTGCCCTTCTTCTTTCCTTTTGCTATCAAGCGACCTTTATTTTTCATATCCTCAACAAAGCATCCATGAGGATTAAATCTGACCTGCAAGCCCTGTTCAACCATTTGACCAACTGAAACCAGATTCTTGGTAATATTCGGGACATGAAATACATCGGACAGGTATTTCTTTTTCCCTCCCTGCATAGACAAGGGAAATTTTCCAATCTGCACAATAGGATGTGCAGTATCATCACCAGTCTCCACAAATCCTGGTTTTTCCATTTTCCTTGCATCCTCCATCCATTCTGCATGACCTGTCATGTGGTTTGATGCACCTGAGTCAACATACCATACATCATTGCTTTCTTCTGCACTTGTCATAGAATTGTTCATGTGCTGCACCATGAACAAATGCTCATTTCTGTCATCACCCTGTCTACTAGAAGATGCATAATTCCCTTGTTGCAGTTTTCCATTCATGATGTCATTCTGCTTTTTATAGCAGTCTTTAGCCATATGACCCATTTTACCACAGTAGTAGCATTCAACATTACTGTTTGCATTTTGGCCTCTTTGCCATCCACCACGACCTCTTTGGCTCCCCCTGCCTCTAGAGTTACCACGTCCTCCTCCATAGGACTGGTTTTCTTGAGTTTGCTGCATATTCTGATTTCTGCCACGGCCTCCAAATCGGCCTCCTCTACCTGTGCCTCTACCTCTTCCAGCATTTGAGTAGAAGACAGCTTCTTTTGAAGTTCCTCCTGAAGAAGATGCACCACCATTTCTCTGTTCCTCAGAAATTAGAAGAGCAATCAACTCCTCAAAATCAGGAAATCTTTCACGAACTGAAATGGATGTCCGAAACTGTGCATAATCCTTTCCTAGACCATTCAAGGTCACGGAAACTAAATCATCATCTTCCACTGGCGACCCAATGGAAGCAAGTGCATCTGCAATCTTCTTCACCTTCATGTGGTAGTCGTTGATGCTCATACTTTCTCTTTGCACATTATGCAACTCTTGCTTGAGTTGCATTTTCCTGGCTTGCGTATTTGTGCTATACATTTTTGACAAAGTATCCCATGCCTCCTTTGGCGTACTTGCATCCTGAATATGCACAATCATAGAGTCTGAAATACTGATAGACAGCCAATACATAACTTTCCTGGCTCTCTCATGCCATGTTTTAAATGCCTGCATTTGTTGTTGATTGGGAACATCAGGAAGAACTGGTTCTTCTTCATTTCCTGCAACAAATTCCCAATATCCTTTTCCCATAAGGAAATTCGTCATTCTAAACTTCCATGCCTGGAAGTTGTTCTTGTCAAGCTTTTCAGTGACAATCTGTGAAAGAGAATCAGACGCCATTACAGAATACTGCAAGAAATTCTGTCACTGCAAAAAACACAGCTTCACCCTCACAAGGGCAAATCTGCAAAACTGGCGAAAGTGGTATTTGACCACACAGTCACTTCCTAGTGACGATTTTGCATAAACAGGAACCAAGGATGATTCTGAAACTCCCAATGTCTCTGCGCACAAGCATACGATGCAATTTCTACAGTAACTTTTCACCGACCTGTAGAACAGTGGTCGCACAGCATAAAACTGAGCCTTTTCTTGAGTGCGTGCAGAAAACTTCCGTCTGCAAAATAGGCCCCGAAATGGCCTCAAATCAAAAAAACAAGGTCGCCATGGGCTAAAGCCCTCTCCCGCAGCATATACTGCCCTCTTGCTTCACCACGAAGGGCGTCTCAACCTGAGACAATGCACTCCTGCAATTTCCGGCTGTGCTACCTGCAGAGATCTGCTCCCAAAACAGGAAATGAAAGCAACACTGCTCCTCTTACCAGACCACCGCGAGCTTGGCTTGCTTTCTTGAGCTCCTTACTACGAACAAGGCTCTGATACCATGTCAAGATTGTGGGAGAGAAGGAAGGAGTCTCGCTTGAAGCTTTCTTGCTTGCACAATGGGGGAAGACACACAAGGGTGGAGGCTGAAAACAGTTTTCCTCTTCTTAGTTGTGTAAGCCAAAAGAACTCTAGTACAAAGAAATAGAAGAACCCTATATATGGGTCTCAAAACCAAACTCAACTAACTAAGGTGGCATACTAACTGAGCCACGAACTAGAGTAGATAAGGATAGCTATCATGTAGCTATTATTCATGGGCGGTGTACCAACCGCGTCTGCAACTGACAAGTAGGTGACATAAATATACAACGGTCACCCTGGCGTATCACGAGTGGAGCTCGATATCTCAACACAAACAACCCCCTTGGTTAGGGTTAGGCAGGCAGTCGGGGGTAACTGAAGTTGCCTCTCCCTTCAGGCTTTTAACCTGAAGTATAGATACTTATTTAATTTGTAATTCATAAATCAAACAAAGCCTAAAATCTTTAGCAAGAAAAAACATTTCCATTAACCAACCCAGTTGTATGGCAACTGCTAAAGAAGTGTTCTTTCCTTTTTGAGTGTATCATTAGTCGTTCTCAAGATGTCTTGTAACTTGGCAAGATCCCTTATATTCGGATGTAGGGTATACCTAGCTTGGTTAACCCTAAGGTACCCTAGATATGCTAGTTTCTATTTTACAACTTTCCTTATTTTGAAGGATATCCAAAAACTACATCTTTTTGCAAGATAACTTGCGTAAGGATCTGCCGTCTTTGAAAAGGGTTTTTCCCTTTTCTCTTTGTGAATTGATCACAAAATGATTTCATACATGTTGCGCAAGTTCGGCGACGGAATACTCTGTTTAGATTCCTTAAGCTGACGTATGTCAGGCCTAGGGTTCCTTCATTTAAGAACCTTAGGGACGAACCCTAATTTCTTATCTTTATGAATTTATTGTCCTTGCGGTAAGGTAAGTAGTCCAGTGTTTTAGGGTATGAAGGTTTCTATGTTTAGATTGGTCTGGTTAGCTTTTGGAAAGATTGGTTTGGTCAGCTTTTGGGAGGTAATCTTACTCGTCTTGTCACAGTTTTACTATCTATGATTAACTTTCTCAATCAATACAATTTAATTTGGCATATAGCATAATGCCATGATGATACAAAGAGCGACGATACTCCTTGGGACAAGGGCCTAGCTAATGAATTGGTGAATACACACTTTATTAGTTCCATGTCCTTAATTTGTAGGGGAAAAGTGTTAATAGAGTGTCATCCAGCAACTTCCTATTAGATTTTCTTTCCCAAATGAGTTCGTATATCTAATTTTTATACTTATTAATTTCTAACGTTTAACTTCCGTTTTCTTTAAAGATGAACTCATGCTAATTACAACAGTTGCCTTGCTAAGATGTGCAACTAGCAAAGATAATTCTCTAGTAATTTGAGCATCAAAAGAAATCTTCCATGAATTTAGCCATTTTGCCATGATTCGTTGCGAAAGGAATAAGACTAATGGCGCAAGATATAATTTCTTCATTTTAGGGTTATATTACTATAGTAAATGGATAGTTTTTTGCCTAATTCTATAATGCTTGATGCAATTTGAAGAAAGCCAATTGTCATTCATAAGCTAACTACTTCGTTAAAAATAACTTGAACAAATAAATATATTTCCTTAACAATTTTTCTTGGCATGATTGACTAAAAACCCGAATTAACAACAAGAAGAAAAACCTGGCTTTGAGGTGAGATATCCACATGGATACCGGGAGATGACCCTCCCGCGGCTACACCTTGGACTTTCTTCGGCGGCATCGTAGTTCGAACGTGAGATAGCCTTTTCCTTTCTCTTCTTGGAATTCCACTGTCTTCTCCTTCCTTTTCTTTTTCCTTTTCCCCACTCTTCCTCCTTCACTCCCTCTTTTCACTCCCTCTACTTCCCTCCCTCACTTTTATCTCACGGCTAATTCTTCCTTACGGGATACCATACAAAGCCGTGATGATGACTTCGATTTTTAGGACATGGGAGTGTGTGGACACTGGCTTGTTTGATAAGACTAAGAATACAAAGCTTAACTACGAGAGCACTTGCACAAAAAGATTTGAAAGTGAGTGAAGGGATTAACGCAAGAGAATGGAAGTCTGCAAGGTAGCCTAAGGACAAAGTAGGCCTATGGTTGTGACCTGAAAAATCTAAAGAGCTATGAGGAGGGGAAAGAGCAAGGCTTAAGGGGGAAATTTAAACCCGGGGGTAGGACTTTTAGGGGATTAAAATCCGGAGGGGAAAAGAACAAGGCTTAGGAGGGGATTATACCGGGAGGAGGGAAACAAGGCCTTACGGGGGTTTAAAACCCCGGGAGGGGGGGGGAAAATAAGGGCCTTAGGGGGGGATTTAAAACACCGGGAGGGGGGGGGAAAATAAGGGGCTTAGGGGGGAATTTAGAATCCCGGGAGGGGGGGAAAATAAGGGGCTTAGGGAGCCCACCTTGGAACCTTCCAAGGTGCTTCTGGAAGGCCACGTGGGGGAAAAAAAATAGCTAATTCGGCCAAACGGCGGACTGGACGGCAGCAGTCGATGGTGGTGTGATGGAGGGCGGACGGTCGGCGTGGCAGTGACGAATCGTTTCCTTCCTTCAGCTTGAAGCTATGGCGGCGTTCGGATCTTCTCACGCCCCCCCCCCCCCCCCCGCCCCCCCCAACTTGATGTGCAACTAGCAAAGATAATTCTCTAGTAATTTGAGCATCAAAAGAAATCTTCCATGAATTTAGCCATTTTGCCATGATTCGTTGCGAAAGGAATAAGACTAATGGCGCAAGATATAATTTCTTCATTTTAGGGTTATATTACTATAGTAAATGGATAGTTTTTTGCCTAATTCTATAATGCTTGATGCAATTTGAAGAAAGCCAATTGTCATTCATAAGCTAACTGCTTCGTTAAAAATAACTTGAACAAATAAATATATTTCCTTAACAATTTTTCTTTCCATGATTGACTAAAAACCCGAATTAACGACAAGAAGAAAAACCTGGCTTTGAGGTGAGATATCCACATGGATACCGGGAGATGACCCTCCCGCGGCTACACCTTGGACTTTCTTCGGCGGCATCGTAGTTCGAACGTGAGATAGCCTTTTCCTTTTTCTTCTTGAAATTCCACCGTCTTCTCCTTCCTTTTCTTTTTCCTTTTCCCCACTCTTCCTCCACTCCCTCTTTTCACTCCCTCTACTTCCCTCCCTCACTTTTATCTCACGGCTAATTCTTCCTTACAGGATACCATACGAAGCCGTGATGATGACTTCGATTTTTAGGACATGGGAGTGTGTGGACACTGGCTTGTTTGATAAGACTAAGAATACAAAGCTTAACTACGAGAGCACTTGCACAAAAAGATTTGAAAGTGAGTGAAGGGATTAACGCAAGAGAATGGAAGTCTGCAAGGTAGCCTAAGGACAAAGTAGGCCTATGGTTGTGACCTGAAAAATCTAAAGAGCTATGAGGAGGGGAAAGAGCAAGGCTTAAGGGGGAAATTTAAACCCGGGGGTAGGACTTTTAGGGGATTAAAATCCGGAGGGGAAAAGAACAAGGCTTAGGAGGGGATTATACCGGGAGGAGGGAAACAAGGCCTTACGGGGGTTTAAAACCCCGGGAGGGGGGGGGGAAAATAAGGGCCTTAGGGGGGGATTTAAAACACCGGGAGGGGGGGGGAAAATAAGGGGCTTAGGGGGGAATTTAGAATCCCGGGAGGGGGGGGAAAATAAGGGGCTTAGGGAGCCCACCTTGGAACCTTCCAAGGTGCTTCTGGAAGGCCACGTGGGGGAAAAAAAATAGCTAATTCGGCCAAACGGCGGACTGGACGGCAGCAGTCGATGGTGGTGTGATGGAGGGCGGACGGTCGGCGTGGCAGTGACGAATCGTTTCCTTCCTTCAGCTTGAAGCTATGGCGGCGTTCGAATCTTCTCACGCCCCCCCCCCCCCCCGCCCCCCCCAACTTGATGTGCAACTAGCAAAGATAATTCTCTAGTAATTTGAGCATCAAAAGAAATCTTCCATGAATTTAGCCATTTTGCCATGATTCGTTGCGAAAGGAATAAGACTAATGGCGCAAGATATAATTTCTTCATTTTAGGGTTATATTACTATAGTAAATGGATAGTTTTTTGCCTAATTCTATAATGCTTGATGCAATTTGAAGAAAGCCAATTGTCATTCATAAGCTAACTGCTTCGTTAAAAATAACTTGAACAAATAAATATATTTCCTTAACAATTTTTCTTTCCATGATTGACTAAAAACCCGAATTAACGACAAGAAGAAAAACCTGGCTTTGAGGTGAGATATCCACATGGATACCGGGAGATGACCCTCCCGCGGCTACACCTTGGACTTTCTTCGGCGGCATCGTAGTTCGAACGTGAGATAGCCTTTTCCTTTTTCTTCTTGAAATTCCACCGTCTTCTCCTTCCTTTTCTTTTTCCTTTTCCCCACTCTTCCTCCACTCCCTCTTTTCACTCCCTCTACTTCCCTCCCTCACTTTTATCTCACGGCTAATTCTTCCTTACAGGATACCATACGAAGCCGTGATGATGACTTCGATTTTTAGGACATGGGAGTGTGTGGACACTGGCTTGTTTGATAAGACTAAGAATACAAAGCTTAACTACGAGAGCACTTGCACAAAAAGATTTGAAAGTGAGTGAAGGGATTAACGCAAGAGAATGGAAGTCTGCAAGGTAGCCTAAGGACAAAGTAGGCCTATGGTTGTGACCTGAAAAATCTAAAGAGCTATGAGGAGGGGAAAGAGCAAGGCTTAAGGGGGAAATTTAAACCCGGGGGTAGGACTTTTAGGGGATTAAAATCCGGAGGGGAAAAGAACAAGGCTTAGGAGGGGATTATACCGGGAGGAGGGAAACAAGGCCTTACGGGGGTTTAAAACCCCGGGAGGGGGGGGGGAAAATAAGGGCCTTAGGGGGGGATTTAAAACACCGGGAGGGGGGGGGAAAATAAGGGGCTTAGGGGGGAATTTAGAATCCCGGGAGGGGGGGGAAAATAAGGGGCTTAGGGAGCCCACCTTGGAACCTTCCAAGGTGCTTCTGGAAGGCCACGTGGGGGAAAAAAAATAGCTAATTCGGCCAAACGGCGGACTGGACGGCAGCAGTCGATGGTGGTGTGATGGAGGGCGGACGGTCGGCGTGGCAGTGACGAATCGTTTCCTTCCTTCAGCTTGAAGCTATGGCGGCGTTCGAATCTTCTCACGCCCCCCCCCCCCCCCGCCCCCCCCAACTTGATGTGCAACTAGCAAAGATAATTCTCTAGTAATTTGAGCATCAAAAGAAATCTTCCATGAATTTAGCCATTTTGCCATGATTCGTTGCGAAAGGAATAAGACTAATGGCGCAAGATATAATTTCTTCATTTTAGGGTTATATTACTATAGTAAATGGATAGTTTTTTGCCTAATTCTATAATGCTTGATGCAATTTGAAGAAAGCCAATTGTCATTCATAAGCTAACTGCTTCGTTAAAAATAACTTGAACAAATAAATATATTTCCTTAACAATTTTTCTTTCCATGATTGACTAAAAACCCGAATTAACGACAAGAAGAAAAACCTGGCTTTGAGGTGAGATATCCACATGGATACCGGGAGATGACCCTCCCGCGGCTACACCTTGGACTTTCTTCGGCGGCATCGTAGTTCGAACGTGAGATAGCCTTTTCCTTTTTCTTCTTGAAATTCCACCGTCTTCTCCTTCCTTTTCTTTTTCCTTTTCCCCACTCTTCCTCCACTCCCTCTTTTCACTCCCTCTACTTCCCTCCCTCACTTTTATCTCACGGCTAATTCTTCCTTACAGGATACCATACGAAGCCGTGATGATGACTTCGATTTTTAGGACATGGGAGTGTGTGGACACTGGCTTGTTTGATAAGACTAAGAATACAAAGCTTAACTACGAGAGCACTTGCACAAAAAGATTTGAAAGTGAGTGAAGGGATTAACGCAAGAGAATGGAAGTCTGCAAGGTAGCCTAAGGACAAAGTAGGCCTATGGTTGTGACCTGAAAAATCTAAAGAGCTATGAGGAGGGGAAAGAGCAAGGCTTAAGGGGGAAATTTAAACCCGGGGGTAGGACTTTTAGGGGATTAAAATCCGGAGGGGAAAAGAACAAGGCTTAGGAGGGGATTATACCGGGAGGAGGGAAACAAGGCCTTACGGGGGTTTAAAACCCCGGGAGGGGGGGGGAAAATAAGGGCCTTAGGGGGGGATTTAAAACACCGGGAGGGGGGGGGGGGAAATAAGGGGCTTAGGGGGGAATTTAGAATCCCGGGAGGGGGGGAAAATAAGGGGCTTAGGGAGCCCACCTTGGAACCTTCCAAGGTGCTTCTGGAAGGCCACGTGGGGAAAAAAAAACAGCTAATTCGGCCAAACGGCGGACTGGACGGCAGCAATCGATGGTGGTGTGATGGAGGGCGGACGGTCGGCGTGGCAGTGGCGAATCGTTTCCTTCCTTCAGCTCGAAGCTATGGCGGCGTTTGGATCTTCTCACGCCCCCCCCCCGCCCCCCCAGCATTCTCCCTCCTGAGGCCCCTCCCCTCCCCTCGTTTAAATAGTGGAGGGAGGGAGAATCTTCTCCTCCTGCGTGTCGACACGCATGCCCTCCCTCCCTCCACAAGTTCCACCAAGGAGCTTCAGAACTCCTTCTATTCCCCTCCCCCTCCAGCTCGTCAGTCGGTTGGAGGCATAAGGGGGGAAATAAATAATTTTTAAAAAAAATCAAAAAGCCCGATCCATTAATTCCCATGCGGACTTTTACATTCTCTCCCCCTTGGAGGAATCGAGATGTCCTCATCTCGAGATAAACTGGGGATATTGATGGTTGAGAGTGCCTTCATCTACCCAAGTGGCATCCTCTTGGGGATAATCTTTCCACTGGACAAGGCATTCTTTCAAGGTTCTAGATCTTAACTGTCTTTCCCTAACATCTAAGATCCTTTCTGGCCTTAGTTCAAGGACTCCTTGGCTAGGCATTACAATTTGTTGGTCATTAAGTACATGATTAGGATTGGGTATATATTTTTTTAATAGACTGATATGGAATACATTATGAACCTTTAGGTTCTCAGGGAGTTGCAATTTATAAGCATTGGATCCTAGGCATTTGAGGATTTTATACGGCCCACAATACCTTGGACTTAGCTTCTTGCATTCTCCTAGGGATAGAGAACTCTTTTTAGGGCGTACTCGAATGAAGACCATGTCTCCTTCTTTGAAGACTCTTTCTTGACGTTTCAAATCTGCATATGCCTTTTGTCTATCCTTGGCTGCTTGTATGTCTTGTCTTATTGACCTTATTTGATCATCCATGTCCTCCAACATTTGTCTTGAAGCTTCAATTCTTAGGGTTGGATCAGAAAAGTTTAGGGGACTTCGACAATCATGACCATATAATGCCTGGAAAGGGGTCATTTGAATGCTCTGCTGGTAAGAAGCATTGTAGGCAAATTCAACTAATGGCAAGTATTGAATCCACCTCTTCGGCTCTCGACAGCAGTATGCCCTAAGCATATCCTCAATGATTTGATTCACTCGCTCTGTTTGTCCATCCGTTTGGGGATGGTAGGCGGTGCTAAAACAGAGTTGAGTCCCAATAGCTTCAAAGATAGCTCTCCAGAAGTGGGATGTGAAGAGAGAATCTCGATCACTAATGATTCTTTTAGGTAACCCATGTAGCTTGAATATCTCCTTGATAAAAAATCTTGCAATGTCGGAGGCTTTATAGTTTGTCTTTACTGGAATCAGGTGAGCAACCTTGGTAAGCATGTCAACCACAACCATAATGGAATTGTATCCTCCTTGAACTTGGGGTAAGCCCACAACAAAATCCATACTGATGAATTCCCATTTCATTTGAGGAATGTCAAGCGGTTGTAGTTTCCCTGGCATCATGACATGTTCGGCCTTGATACGTTGGCAAGACAAACATTCAGTGACATACTTGAGAACATCACCTTTGAGCCTCTCCCAGTGGTAGCTCTTCCTAACTGTACTAAGAGTTTTTGCATAGCCAGGATGTCCTGCGAAAGGGGAATTATGAGCTTCCCATAATATCTTCTGCTTAAGTGACTGGCTTGTTGGTATACACAGCCTTGTTCTGTAGTAGACAAGTCCATTATCAATGGAAAATTCCTGATACTTGGCTTGTAACTTCAAATTTTGCTCCTTGGTAGATATTTCTTTTATCATTGTTTGGTAGGCCAAATCATGGCTTGCTTCCTCTCTAGCTAGTTCCAGTATAGGGTTGCTTGGCATAGATACCTTTGTAGCTAGAGATCTGGCCGTTGATGGATTCTGCAAGATTAGGGAATTTAGGAATGCCTTGCGACTGAGTGCATCGGCAACTACATTCTCTTTCCCTGGTCGGTACTTGATTTCAAAATCATACTCCTCCAATACTTCAATCCACCGACGTTGCCTCATGTTGAGCTCGTTCTGGGTAAAAATCCATTTGAGACTCTTATGATCGTTTACTAGAGTAAACTTGTTACCCAACAAGTAGTGTCTCCAAAGATTTAGAGCATGGATGACAGCTAATAATTCCAGATCATGTGTGGCATAATTCTTTTCATGACTCTTCAATTTCCTTGAAGAGTATGCTACTGGATGACCTTCCTGCATAAGTACACACCCCAAGGCAAGAATGCTGGCATCAGTTACTACCTCGAACTCCTTATTGAGGTCTGGAAGTTTTAGGATAGGTGCTGATACCAAACTTTGCTTCAATTTGTTGAAACTATTTTGTTCGGGAGTTGACCATGTAATAGAAGTCTGCTTCTTTAGTAAGTCTGTAAGAGGTGCTGCAATCAAAGCATAGTTCTTGATAAAGACCCTATACCATCCTGTCAAGCCAAGAAAGCTACGTATTTCTTTGACGGATACTGGTATTGGCCATTCAAGCACATCCCTGACTTTGGCTAGGTCTACTGATATTCCCTCTAATGATACTATGAATCCTAGATATTCAATCTGATGCTTGAAGAATGCACACTTCTTCATTTTTGCATACAGCTTATGAGACCTCATTGTCTCAAGGACAATCCGTAGTTGAGGTTCATGATCTTCTTCCTGTTTAGAATAGACTAAAGTGTCATCGAAGAAGACAAGCATGAAATCATCAAGATATGGTCTAAAAATATCCTGCATTAATCTATTGAAGGTGGCAGGTGCATTTGTAAGCCCGAATGACATAACCAAGAACTCAAAGTGCCCATATCTTGTATTGAAGGCCGTTTTTGGAATATCTTCTTCCTTGATCCTTATTTGATAGTAACCTGACCTGAGATCAATCTTGGAGAAGATCTTTGCACCTTGAAGACGATCAAGAAGCTCATCTATTCTAGGAATAGGATACTTGTTCTTAACTGTTGATTGATTCAACCCCCGGTAATCTATACATAGTCGAAGTGTCCCATCTTTCTTTTTCTGGAATAGTACTGGAGCTCCCCATGGTGAGTTGCTAGGCCGGATGTAACCCTGATCTAACAGTTGCTTGAGTTGTTCCTTCAACTCAATAGCTTCTGGTATGGACATTCTATAAGGTCTCTTTGCAATTGGCGCAGCTCCAAGCACTAGCCTTATTTCATGATCAACTTCTCTTGGAGGCGGAAGTTCAGTCAATTCCTCAGGGAATACGTCAGCGTATTCCTTTAGCCAAGAAGGTCCTTCATGAGACTCTTGCTTTTGATTTAACTTGTTGAGTTTGATCAGGTAGACGGGTAATCCTTTTCTGACTCCTTTTATGATCCGCGATACTTTGGCTAACTGGATTCTTGGCACTCCTGCCTCACCTTGAGTTGTAACAAACTCCCTTTCAGAGTTTCTAAAGGAAACTTGACCCTTTCCACAGTGGATGTGGGCGTCATTAGGCTTAAGCCAATCCATCCTGAGTAGACACTCATGGATACCTAAATTCATGACTCTCAATTCGACTGAGATTTTCTTTCATCCTAGAAAGAATTCTTCCTTAGCAGTTTGCCTGGTACAAGTTACCTCACGATCGTTTGCCAATTCCACAAGCAGGGTAGGTGCTTCTACTGTGGCTATTCCTAATCTTTTTGCACAGGCTGGTGAGATAAAGGAATGTGTACTGCCACAATCAATCAAGGTTTTGAAACCTTTACCTTGATAGTCTGACGGTGTTTGAATCACCGAGAACTGGCGATTTGGCCCTCTCTTGTGTAAAGCGGCATGGACTGTCGCTCTTTCGAATTCTGCTTCCATAGTCAGATCTTCCTCTTCTTCTGCTTCGCATCTTTGCCTATTGGTAATGCAGGCAGTTCTTCCTCTTCCACGGGTGGCGGCTCCTTGACCGCGGCCTGCACCTTGACGATGTCCCTCGCTGAGTTTGGGACATTGCCTTTTGAAATGACCGAGTTCGTTGCAGTGGAAACATTGGAGGTTTCGGTCATTACTTTGAGTAGGAACAAAGTTGTTGACGTTATTTATCCTTGCTTTCTTCCTTTGTCCCTGATTGTGACCTTGAACTCTCTTCACTTGAGGTCTGAATGCTCCTCTATTCGGGTCACTATAGGACCAAGTTTTGTTACCCCTTGGTCTAGCTTGCACCTCCTGAATTATAGGCGCTGCTCGAATGAGTGCATCCTAAAGATCTGATGGACGCATAGATTCAAGATGGGTATTTACGGGTGGATTTAGGCCCGCACAAAATTTGGACACCTGCTGCGTCATGTCCATTTGTGGCGCATACTTTAAAAGTGAGACAAATTTAGAGTAGTATGCGTCAAGGGTGAGTCCTAACTGTTTTAGCTCGTAGAACTCATTCATTTTCTGTGTACGATATGCAGGTGGCAAATATCTTCCCTGCACGGCTTTCTTTAACTTCTCCCAGGTAACGGACCCCTCTGAAGTCCCTTGATCCCTGCACCATTGTTTCCACCATAGTCTAGCTTCGTCGGTGAGTTTTAACTTGGCGAGCATGGCCTGATTGGTAGGTGCAGTACCAACTGCTTCAAAGTAATCCTCCATAGATTCAATCCAAATTTCAGCATCAGACTGGATGAATCTGCCTCTCCCGTTAAAATCGGGTGGCTTTATTTGCTTGAGGAGGAACTTCTTCTCCTGTATCACGACAGTACTTGATGTAGGGGGCGAATTTGGAACCTGAACCTGGGGTTGTGCCTGGATAAAAGGTTTTCTTAACGTTATTATATGATAATTGACGTTAGCTTATCTTTAGTTCAGCTATCTCGTAAATCATGAAGCTACTTTTTAACCACTCTGATGCACAGCCAGATTTTGATAAAAGAAGTCCTTATTTATATTTACATGGGCATGTCCTTATACAACGTCACGTGTGATGATAATTCAATCATTACATTCAATTTGGGGAGAACAACGTTGTATTGCATTTGTCTACAGGAACTGTGTAATAGTAGGGTTTTGGGTCATGGATCTTTAGGAATCGATAATTCATTGGAAGTTCAGGATATCCTTTTCGTTGGAATCCATACTTCTCATGGCAGCCCAACACCTTAATCCTGTCGGCTGGGATTACACGGGTTACTTCCTCATATACATATGAGTTCATTTCAGCCCTCCGACCTTGAATATGTAAAGTCGAATTTACGTGAGCTTCCACAAAAATGAACAGCTTCACGACTTTCAAGTCTTCCAACCACTTGATCCTCTTTAGGTTGGTCTATAGATAAGCGAACCGGTGGGCAGCTATGTAGTAGATTCCTGAATACCCTGTCTATCTTCGTTGTATATATAAAGGTGATGGATTATAAATTTGCTCCAGGATGTTCATCATCCCAACTCTTTGTCTATAATGCGGAGAATGCATTGCAGTCATAAACATGACCCGGAACACCAAAAACTTGTTCCACGCTTCATAGTTCTGCAAGACAGTATTGAAGATGAGGAAATGTTTGGACAGCAACAATTTCTTTACTTGAGATCTTATAAAAACAATTCCGTTTTTGGTCGGCTCTGATACCAACTGTAACGTGTCCCCTAGTATCATTCAGGACACGTCTTAGCAGTCCATCGGAAAGGATGTCTAGAAAGCTCCACCCGACACTCCCATGGAATGTTACGGGTTTTGCGATCTAATTCTTCCCACGTCTGCCACGTAGCAGAAGTATCCTGGCCGTTCCCACTTAGGATTGACCAGAATTAGGGTTTTCCTAATGGGTCACTAGCTAACAGCAACTAGCGTCAGACGCGAGCGAACTACTTTACGCAAAAACGCCAGGTCCAAAGCGGATTCACGCTGCACTTGGTTCAAGGAGAATGGGAAACGAGAGGGATGCAAAGCTCAACCTCTCTGCCATAAGGCATAGTCCCATTCCATTCCCCTAAAACAGCGTAAATCGAGTAAGACGTAATTCTAGGTCATCGTTCTTGTTATTCTTTTTGATGATGATGATGATTCCGCTGTTCCTCAAGATTTTTGAGAAAAGTTCCCAGCTAATCGGGACCACCCAACCGTAGGACAGACCCATAGCCCATCCTCCGCACTTTCCTTGGTTTGTTTTAGTTATGTAATTATCTAACACATTAATTTGACATATAACAATCATCTTCTTTAATTGATCTTGTTTAAGCACTGGTTTCTTCACGTAATCTTATCACGTGACATATAAAAACAATATCAAGCAAGTTCTTTCAACATCTCATCATTTTATCTTTGAATTACAAGAAGTTCCGCCCGTAGGCTTATCCATAATCTGCATGGAGGCTAACAAGTAATCTCCAGGGATCACTATTCCAAGCTTCCGCCCGTCAACTAGTATACAGGCCTCGGGATCTAGTCCCGAGTCACGTTAGCCTCTTGTGCAGGACCGGGAAGGCGAGGGATTTACGGCCAGATCCCCCCCTAGCACCCAAGCGTCCTCCTGCTCCAAGTAGAACTCAACGGAGAGACCTCTCGTGGCGGGTTCGGTCCACGTTCCCGGCGCGGTCAAACAACCCCCTTGGTTAGGGTCAGGCAGGCAGTCGGGGGTAACTGAAGCTGTCTCTCCCTTCAGGCTTTTAACCTGAAGTATAGATACTTATTTAATTTGTAATTCATAAATCAAACAGAGCCTAAAATCTTTAGCAAGCAAAAACATTTCCATTAACCAACCCAGTTGTATGGCAACTGCTAAAGAAGTGTTCTTTCCTTTTTGAGTGTCTCAGCAGTCGTTCTCAAGATGTCTTGTAACTTGGCAAGTTCCCTTATATTTGGATGTAGGGTATACCTAGCTTGGTTAACCCTAAGGTACCCTAGATATGCTAGTTTCTATTTTACAACTTTTCTTATTTTGAAGGATATCCAAAAACTACGTCTTTTTGCAAGATAACTTGCGTAAGGATCTGCCGTCTTTGAAAAGGGTTTTTCCCTTTTCTCTTTGTGAATTGATCACAAAATGATTTCATACATGTTGCGCAAGTGCGGCGACGGAATACTCTGTTTAGATTCCTTAAGCTGACGTATGTCAGGCCTAGGGTTCCTTCATTTAAGAACCTTAGGGACGAACCCTAATTTCTTATCTTTATGAATTTATTGTCCTTGCGGTAAGGTAAGTAGTCCAGTGTTTTAGGGTATGAATGTTTCTATGTTTAGATTGGTCCGGTTAGCTTTTGGAAAGATTGGTTTGGTCAGCTTTTGGGAGGTAATCTTACTCGTCTTGTCACGGTTTTACTATCTTTGATTAACTTTCTCAATCAATACAATTTAATTTGGCATATAGCATAATGCCATGATGATACAAAGAGCGACGATACTCCTTGGGACAAGGGCCTAGCTAATGAATTGGTGAATACACACTTTATTAGTTCCACGTCCTTAATTTGTAGGGGAAAAGTGTTAATAGAGTGTCATCCAGCAACTTCCTATTACATTTTTTTTCCCAAATGAGTTCGTATATCTAATTTTTATACTTATTAATTTCTAACGTTTAACTTCCGTTTTCTTTAAAGATGAACTCATGCTAATTACAACAGTTGCCTTGCTAAGATGTGCAACCAGCAAAGATAATTCTCTAGTAATTTGAGCATCGAAAGAAATCTTTCATGAATTTAGCCATTTTGCCATGATTCGTTGCGAAAGGAATAAGACTAATGGCACAAGATATAATTTCTTCATTTTAGGGTTATATTACTATAGTAAATGGATAGTTTTTTGCCTAATTCTATAATGCTTGATGCAATTTGAAGAAAGCCAATTGTCATTCATAAGCTAACTGCTTCGTTAAAAATAACTTGAACAAATAAATATATTTCCTTAACAATTTTTCTTTCCATGATTGACTAAAAACCCGAATTAACGACAAGAAGAAAAACCTGGCTTTGAGGTGAGATATCCACATGGATACCGGGAGATGACCCTCCCGCGGCTACACCTTGGACTTTCTTCGGAGGCATCGTAGTTCGAACGTGAGATAGCCTTTTCCTTTTTCTTCTTGAAATTCCACCGTCTTCTCCTTCCTTTTCTTTTTCCTTTTCCCCACTCTTCCTCCACTCCCTCTTTTCACTCCCTCTACTTCCCTCCCTCACTTTTATCTCACGGCTAATTCTTCCTTACAGGATACCATACGAAGCCGTGATGATGACTTCGATTTTTAGGACATGGGAGTGTGTGGACACTGGCTTGTTTGATAAGACTAAGAATACAAAGCTTAACTACGAGAGCACTTGCACAAAAAGATTTGAAAGTGAGTGAAGGGATTAACGCAAGAGAATGGAAGTCTGCAAGGTAGCCTAAGGACAAAGTAGGCCTATGGTTGTGACCTGAAAAATCTAAAGAGCTATGAGGAGGGGAAAGAGCAAGGCTTAAGGGGGAAATTTAAACCCGGGGGTAGGACTTTTAGGGGATTAAAATCCGGAGGGGAAAAGAACAAGGCTTAGGAGGGGATTATACCGGGAGGAGGGAAACAAGGCCTTACGGGGGTTTAAAACCCCGGGAGGGGGGGGAAAATAAGGGCCTTAGGGGGGGATTTAAAACACCGGGAGGGGGGGGGGGGAAATAAGGGGCTTAGGGGGGAATTTAGAATCCCGGGAGGGGGGGGAAAATAAGGGGCTTAGGGAGCCCACCTTGGAACCTTCCAAGGTGCTTCTGGAAGGCCACGTGGGGAAAAAAAAACAGCTAATTCGGCCAAACGGCGGACTGGACGGCAGCAATCGATGGTGGTGTGATGGAGGGCGGACGGTCGGCGTGGCAGTGGCGAATCGTTTCCTTCCTTCAGCTCGAAGCTATGGCGGCGTTTGGATCTTCTCACGCCCCCCCCCGCCCCCCCAGCATTCTCCCTCCTGAGGCCCCTCCCCTCCCCTCGTTTAAATAGTGGAGGGAGGGAGAATCTTCTCCTCCTGCGTGTCGACACGCATGCCCTCCCTCCCTCCACAAGCTCCACCAAGGAGCTTCAGAACTCCTTCTATTCCCCTCCCCCTCCAGCTCGTCAGTCGGCTGGAGGGATAAGGGGGAAAATAAATAATAATAAAATTTTTTCAAAAAGCCCGATCCATTAATTCCCATGCGGACTTTTACACTTACACATGTCTAGGTCTATGAGTCAACAAACATTAACACACTTTGTCTAAATTAATGCTCAAAAGTGAAAAATGCAACGGGGGATAGATAGATATACATATATATATATATATATATATGTGGGAGATAAGTCTATGAATCAACGAATATAAACATAGGCTGTCTAAATTAATGTTCAAGTAGTGCGAGGAATGTAGGGGAAGATAGAGAAAGAGAAAGATATATCTAAGAAAGTGTGTATATTAAACTTGCCCATGTGTGCATACACACACAGACACACCTAGAGAGAGAGAGAGAGAGAGAGAGAGAGAGAGAGAGAGAGAGAGAAAGAAAGAAAGAAAGTTATATTAACGTCTTCTAAAGACCAAAACTGGCCTATGAGACAAACTGTGATACAACTGATGAGGTCCAGCTATCCAAAATAAAAGTGCTGAGTGAAAAGCTAAAAACTGGAAACTGAAAATATGGTGCTGTGAGTGTGATAAGTGTCGTGTATGTGTATGTGCATATGTAGCTCTGGTACTCCAGATAATGGCTACAAAAGGGGAACAAATGTCGGCTGTGATAGGGGAACAACTGTCGGCTGTGATAAAGTGGTGCGATGTGTATATGTACCAGATGCAGGGAGATATACTATCCTGGGATGTAGTAGCAGTCGTCGAAGTCGCTAATAGCAGGTGATCCCTCCTGGATGCAGGATGTGGTACATCGGCAGTGGAGAAAGAGCAAACTGGAGATCTGAGATCCAATGTGTCGAGTGTCGTCGGATCTCAGTCTGCTGTCGATGTAGATCAAGAATCCTCGGATCTCCTGTCGGTGTGGCTGTGGGCTCCGAAACCCACGGATCCTCGTGCGACATCGGGTACGCTGGTCCTCAGCCTGCTGTAGTGTGAGCCCGGAGGTCTGGCTGGAGGCTGGTACAGTAGCTCTCACTCTGTCTGTCTGAAAGAACTGTGTAATAGTCGTCTGGGTGGGCCCCTCCCTAACTGGGACCCGCTGTGTGCTCTGCTCTCTAATGTGCCATTCCTCTCCCAGAAAACGGCCAAATGATCTCTGATCCATATCAGTCATACATCCCTGAAGTGAGATGCTCAATGTGTATCTAGATCTCAACTCTGAGTATGCCGGGCATCTGAGAACAAAATGCTCCTCACTCTCCACCTCTGATCTGCAAAGGGGGCATATCCTCTCCTCCCGCGGGATGCCACTGGCTCTGCCACTCTCAATCATAAGCTGATGTGATGATACCCTGAGCTGTCCAATAAGAACTCTCAATCGATGTGACATATAGATCTGCATATATCTCGGAATCTCTATGAATCCCTGCTCTGATATCCTCAAGAACTGTGTATAATAATGTGCCATCTTCGATGGCAGTGGCTGTGCAGGGTTGACCCATGTCCTCTGTATATAAATATGCCATATCTCCTGTCTGATGACTCTATTCCTCTCAGAGAGAGAGAGGGTGTAAGTGGGAGCCTGAGTATCATATAGAAGAGGTGGGAGTCTATCAATGTCCAGCCCATGTCTGTCAAACCAAGCTCTAGTCTGTGCATACCATGATGTGGTATCCCCCGCTCGAGCCATCTCCTGAGATGCCATATATGCTCTATATGGAATGTGATCTCTGTCCATATCCTGAAATCTGTGTAGGAAGCAGACTGTCTGAAATAATGCCTCCACTAGCATGGGCGGTGTGGCAAGCTCTGCTCGCACAATGTCATGTGGGACTGAGGCCTTGCTGCGAATCAATCTAGATATCATGATCACCTGAGGTCTCTCCATCAATGTCCATACATAATCGGCAAGGCATGGCCCCCATATAGTTGCCTCATACATCAGTGTTGGAGTGACTAGAGTATCAAAGAGCCACCCCTTGGTGCGGGGCTCCTGGAAATGTGCCTAATGACACTGTCGCTCCATAAGAGCCAATGCTGAGTATCCTCTAGTGAGGCGGTCACGAGCTGCCTCTGTCATCGAGAAAGTCCCTGAAGCTGCTGTAAAGGTGACTCCCAAATATACATATGATCCAGTGACCTCAATACTCCCTCTTGCTGCCATGAAAATACTCTGTCTGCGTATCTGGGCTGATGTATGGAATATAAGAACCTTGGTTTTACCAAGGTTCACTGTCATGCCTCTCTGTATGCAAAAATCATCCAATGCTAATAAATGTTGCTGTAATCCCTGAGCTGAGTCTGAGACCAACACAATGTCATCTGCATATAGTAAGATATGAACTGTGGCTCCACTGAGATCTATACCTCCACCGGCTCGCTATTGAATAAAATCTACTATCTCATCAATGTATAGCCCAAATAGAGTCGGTGAGAGTGGGCATCCTTGCTTCACACCAATAGTGCTCACAAGGGGATCTGATATACCTCCCGGACATCTGACTCTGCTAGTAACCCGCTCATATAGTGCATAAATACCCCACATCATGTCATCATCCACCCCCAGATCAAGTAGGCGTCTGAAAAGCCTCTCTCTCAGAACCGTGTCAAAGGCTTTGCGGAAATCCACAAAGCAACAGTACAATCTCTGTTTCTTCACTTGTGTCTGGTCGATCAGACAACGGAGAGTGAAGATGTGGTCTATGGTAGAAAATGCCCTTTTGAACCCTGCCTGTCCGGGTGTGCGCATGCACTCTCTCTCTGCCAGCGTGCTGAGCTCCTCCTCCATCACCGTGCCATAAAGTTTGGACAAAACTGGCCCAATCATGATGGTCCTATATGTGTTAGGATCCATAGGATCCCCTGACTTGTGGATAGGTACAATGGTGTGCTCTGTCCACGAGTCATGGAACCCCTCAGACAATGCACGGTTGAAGAGGTGAGCAATGAGTGGAGCCAATGTGTCTCTGCCATATATAATATGCTCTGCCTAAAGATCAAACTGGTCTCGAGCGCGGCCATGCTGTAACCATGAGATAGCATGTTTCACCATACTAGTGGTGAAAAAGGATGAAATACCTAGTCTCGGTGTACATGGTGTGGATATCATGTACCCGTACAGCGTATGGATCAAGTGACGCGATGTGCTCCTCCAGATGTTGTGAGTAAACATGTGAGAGCTCATGAGTGAAGTGTATGGTAGTATGCATGTGGGGTATGATATCTGCAGGTGGTGATGGTAATGAGGTGAGGAGTGAGAAACTGAGAAAGGTGTGATCGGCACCGAGTGGAAGTTTCCCAAGGCCGAAGGACTCGATAGTATGCATCCCATCGATCGGTCCGAGAAGATAATCTACAGTACTCTCGCCCCCCCATGTGGGAAGCATGTAAGACCTCCTGAATATGGCCATTGTGCCATCCCGTTATAAATAACGAGATGATGTCTACTACCAAGCTCAAGTAAATGCCCTCCATACCTTGTGGCATCTGCCCCAGTATCTGCTGACTCCCTACTGATCCCCAACTTCTCAGGGTCTAATGCTCTCATGATCTCTGGCTGCTCCATATCAAAACTCTCACACTGTCGGCTCTGTGTGTGTCCATTGAAGTCCCCCATAAGGAAGACCTCACCCAAACTAGAATACAGAATAATGTCCTCTGAGAGCTGTGAATAAGGGGAGGGGGAATCTCTGGCCTGAATATCACCCTGCGTAGTAGCATATCTGGACCCTCGTGGTGAAAAGTAGCATATTTCCATATAGATCCATCTCTCATCTGATATCTGCACTCTGATCTATATGTAACTGGCCTCCTCATCTCGTCTCACTAACTGGATATGTCTATGTATCCCCTGACAGAGTAGAACTGCCACCCCTCCTGAGCCCCTAGATGTGCTCTGCCTAGTAGTAGCCCGGTATGCAGATACCCACTCAAATCCTGTAATGCGTGGGAGCCCTCTCTCTGGGCTCTCATGTGTCTCTGTGAGGCATATAACATCATGGTCGGGTAAAATCTCCTCAAGTCTGTCCGGTCGTGACCATAGGGAGTCGTTGCACTTCCAAACTGCCACACGTATCGGGGTCTCCTGTACAGTCCTCTGCCCCGTCTCATAGGCCACGCCCCCTATTTGGTGGGGCATCCATCTATAAAAATCCGGCCATCTCGATAGAGAGAGAGATGTATGTGTGAGGAAAATTTTAAATCTTGACAAAGGTGGAGCACTAAGCTACCCATTCTTGCAAGTTGCAATGGTGGCCCTAAGGCTATTAAGTATGAAAAACCAAGATAGTGTGCAACATGAAAATTAGGTGCTCCTCTACACTTCTGCAATCTTTGGAAGAATCTTAACAAAGATTCATCAATCAGACATCGCCACCCAATGATAAGCTCCAACAACACCATTGCAAGGCTGACAACATTGAGTTCAAAGATCCCTCGCAATGGTGGGACAATCGCAATAGCAAGGTTAGTTTGCCCCAATATATTTTATTATGAGTCATGACGTATTCCACATCTACAAAACATGAAATCTTGTGAGCTCTCATAAAGACATGGCTTTCTCTTTCACCCCACTTTAACCACTGGCTAGTGCAAGGCCTCCAGTTTTCAAGCACAAAGTGACAATAGATACCTTGTGGTTGGATTGCCAGTAGAATCCAACCTAGGTTTTTGAAGAGGTCCAAAAAATTGAATCAATGTCCACACTTAAATTGAGCGAAGGGGAGCCTCAAGAGGAGAAGGAGCAGTCTTTCCAAAGGAGACTACTCATGTTGTCAAACTAATAAAGGCTTGTGCAATGAAAAAGGATCTATTCAAGGGCACAAGGCTACATGAGGACATTTGTAAACGGGGGTTACTTGAAATAAGCCCCTATGTTGCAAGCACTCTCATAACTATGTATGCCAAATTTGGTGCTCTTCCAAAAGCACAAGTGCTTGACAAACATATTATTCATGATGTGTTCTCTTGGACTGCAACGATTTGCAAGAAATGTGCAAAATGTTCATGGTGATGAAGCTCTAATATGCTTTGATAAAATTGTGGGTATACCTTTGTATATCTAAAATAGTATGGGTTTTGCGATAGTTATTGTAGAGCAATGAAAATAGTTCAATATGAGTGTTGTTATGCATGGTGTGTTTGAATAAATCCCTACAAAGTAAAGTGGTAAGTCATGGAGCATAATCCTAACACAGTTTATGATAGTGATTTCAACATACTAGATTGTGTGGCAAATCCTCCTTGCATGTAAAACCCACAATTGTAGAAGAAAAGTGCTTTCTCATGCTTAACTATCATGCATTTTGCAAAAAATACATTATAAACCAAAAAAAAAAGAAATTGAAAGGAAACCTTAATACCCATGCTTGCTATTTATAGCTTGAACTTAATGCTTGATAAGATGAAAACAATTCACCATACTCGCAATCATGTACATTCACCTTGCTTGTAATCCATGCAACATTGATTTTTAGAAACTATAAAAAGATGAAATTGTCAGATATTTAAATTTGTTTAAGAGTTCATATTGCCAACTATTAAACTCAAAGCTACTTTTATTAAGATTACTTATCCCTATCCCTTACCAACTTATCCCTATTCATGAACCACAAAAGCATGCAACTTATCCCTATCCATGGAGTATCAAAGCATGCCTACTTTTTAGATATGAAAGGGGAAGATCATAGTTAGAAACATGCAAGGGTGGGAACCACTATCTTTGTCCATAGCTAAATGAATTGATTTTAGTTACCGTGACTTTGCAGGACATTGTTTTTCATGTGGGAAATTGGGGCATTTTATGGCCGAATGCCCAGAGAAGCAACAAACTTTGGATGCTGAGCATGTTGTGGTGCCCATGGAAGATATGGTGTGTGGTGTTCCGTCGCATGATGCCACCTAGCCACCTAAAGCTTTGGATAAAGATAAACAACCTGTTTTGGGTTTTGATCCCCGCGGCAATGACTGGGTGGATGTACGTGGTAAAAAAGGTAAAAGGCTTGATGCTCGCAACTGGGCCATGTGCACTTATATGCGCCGGAAAGAGATGTTGTCTTCAGAGCATCCTGCTCATCCTATGGTTTCTTCTGCACCTTGTCATCAGTCTACTAGGAAATTCTATTCGGACGGTCCAAAGGGCCAACCTGCTAAGTTGGCTTTTGATAATAAAGATAATGTGATTACCCCATGGGATCCTCATTATCCCCGCTCCACCCCCAAGACAGTGGAAATTCCTTTTACCTCTAAAGCCGGCCGTCAGAACTCTTTTGTCGTCTTAGCTGACTTTTTGGATGAGGGAGTCCTTGACATTCTGGCAAAAAAGGTTAAATCGAGGCAAGATATGTCTCGTTCTTGATTTCCTTTTGAATATACATGAAGATAGCCACGTGGAATGTGCGAGGCATTTGTTCTCGCCATAAGCAACATGCCATGTGGACTGTATTGCATGAGAATCAGTGGGATGCCTTGTGTGCTCTTGAGCACAAGAGTCACAGTGAAGCAAGAAAAGTTGTAGATTGCCATGGATTTCACTTGTTTTACACAGGGACACATGCCATGCATTATTCTAGTGTGCTTATGATTGTCCATGAGAAATATCAGCCTGCTCTCATTAAAAACGATGTACATGGCCGTTTTGTGGTGATTGAAGTTTTATTTGAAGGAGAGATCTTATGGTTTTTGGGCCTCTATGCTCCGAATGACCCGTTATCCCATCGGGATCTTTGGAATACTTTGCAGGAATACTTTGCAGACCTCCTTGTCACTTGGCAGACGAGGTTTTTTGATGGGGGATTTTAATATGTGTCTTGATTCTTCGCAGTCCACATCAGAACATTCGGTGATGGACACTCCGGAAAGTCATGTGTGGAATGCTTTTGCTCTTGCTTTACTTAAGCAAGATCTCTAGTCTTGGCTACACCCCTCTTCTATAGGGTTTACTTTCCATTTTGCGCAGTATGCAACTACATGGTCGAGGTTGGACCGCATGTACATCATGCAGGATGATGATTTTCTTCTTGAGATGCTGGAAATGCAAGTGTTGCAACAATATGCCTTGTCGGACCATTTCCCTCTACAGTTTGAGATACTTGCATAACCCATTGCACCTTTTAAGCAGTTCCTGGATAAACTCCCTTTGCGCTTCAACTCCTCTTATTTGAAGCATGCAATCTTTCAGGGCTATATACAGAAATTGATTGATAGATTTTTATTGGACTTCATCATTGAGGGCAATGCTTCTCCTGAATGCTTGCTCTCTAATGTGCAGCGGATTTTTCGGCAGTATGGGATCCATCATGCCTCTCTGTCGGTGGCATCGCCATGCAGCAGAGGCCTTACTGGCTTTGGTTCATTCTCTGCTGGGGGACACTCCAGATGATGTATTCTTGCTGTCATTGGTGATGCGTTTGGCTGATCTTATTAAAGAGTTTCAGTTGAAATCTTATCAGCAGGCCAAATTGCAAAATTTGCATGACAACTTGCAAGGCAGTGCTTGTCATACTCATAAGTTCTTTCGAGCTCTACATGCATCTCCTGCACGAGAAAATATGACCAGACTATAGGATTTAGAAGATCGAATGATCATTGATCCCCAAACAATTGTGAATATGTGCAGGAATTACTTTGTTGACCTTCGTGGTTCTTCTCCTTCGCCTTTTTGACTATGTTACTCATGCACGTTCAGTTTTCTATGATTTGGTCCGCAATCAGGTTCCACTTGATATGCAAACTATGTTGGGGATAGATATTTGTGAGGTAGACGTTATGGATGTTTTGTTACACCTGTCCAAGGATAAAAGTCCCGGTTGGGATGGTCTCACCAATGAATTCTTTGAGACTTCTGCTACCCAACTGGTGAAACCATTGACGGCTATGTTTCAGCACTTTTGGGAAACAGGGTTCACCGTCAATGTTGAAACATTGGAGGCCAATTTCATTGATGGGTTCGATGTATAAAATCTTTTCCAAAGTGATGGCGAATCGGCTCCACAAGCATCTTCCGGCCATTGTGCATCCGCTTCAATATGGTTTCATTAAGGGCCGAAACATTCTGCACAATATCTTAAATGTGCAAATGGCTATCGACTATGCAAGGCACTCGAATCAACAAGTGGTTTTGATTCAACTAGATCTGGAAAAGGCTTTTGATTATTTAGACTGGTCTTTTATTGCACAACTTATGTCTACTATGGACTTTGGTACTTGGATGTCCCGCTTGATCTACACCATTAGTAATGCGGCTTCTTCGTGAGTTATGCTAAATGGTGGTGTCACTGAGCCATTTGTCCTTGCATGCTCTATGAGACAAGGTTGCCCTTTGAGTCCTCTCTTCTTTGCCCTTGCAACTCATCTGGTTCTTTCCATGTTATCTTACATGGCAGCTTCTACTCAATTGGTTGGATTGTCCCTTCCTTTTGAACAACACTTCATTACTCAATCTTTGGCTGATGACAGCTTTATGATTCTGCGTGCCAACGAGGACAATCTTCACAAAGCATTAGATGTTTGGATGCTCTTTAGTCATGCTTCTGGTCTTCACATCAATGCTTTCAAATCCGCCATTCTCAGTTGCACAGAGTCCGATTGACAGTTGTTGGGCTGGCAGGGTCAGGTTGTTCCCCGTGGTTCCATTGTCAGGCATCTTGGGTACCCTTTGGGTGTTGATGTTTGGCCAAAACAACTTCTCGAGTGGATTTCACAGAAACTGGTAGCTAAGTTTCTGTATTGGAGGTCGCAAGCTTTCCCCTTCCATGTTTGTCTCAAGGTGGCTCATACCATTATGTTGATGATGCTCACATATTTCTTGCCATTGCTGCCTTGGACTACTACTACTTTGAATGCGCTCACTCGGCACATTTGTTTCATGTTATGGAAGAAGGATTTCTTGCAGCCAGGCATTTCATGGATCTCTTGGTCGCATACATGCCCCCAAACACATGGGTGGTGGGTCTATTTTGGATTGTGAAACTCATATGCTGGCACTTTGTTGGTCTCTTTTTGGTGCCATGTGCGTGGATCAGCACCCGCGGGTCCTTATAGCTTGTTATTTTCTTGAGGATCACGGGCTTTGGCATGGTAATACACAAATTCGGAGCTCCTGGTGGCATGTTCTTAATGCAGACTCGCGATTTTCTACTTCTTTCTCATCCCTGCTTATTCATCTGGTCTGCTCCTGGATATTGGTTCTCCAGAAGGTGCGTTGGCATCCAATGGAGGACCGCTTACATGCTAACTCTTTTTAATTGGAATTGTTGGTAGTTTTGCGACTACTTTCTTGGGAAGGCAAACATGAGCTCAGAATAAAATTTAACTGGATGGCATGTTTGGACTTGACTTCAGTTTGCAGATGCCACCCTTGCTAGTTGCAACGTCTTCATATTCTTTCGAATAGCTAGGAGGCTTTTCAGAATCCCCTGTGGATACCGTGATTTATGGGAACAGCTTTTGTCAGTGCTCCAGAGTAGGCAACCCTTTCCTGCCCTTGCTTTGGATTGTCCTTGGAAGGACTAGGACCTTGCGGGTCGGTTGAATTTGGGAAAGGCCTCAGCTAACCAGGTCTATCATCTTCTGATTAAATATCATCAATGGCTGGTTACTAAAGCTAATACTGTATGGGGATTGCAGAAATCTTAGTCATGGTGGAAGACAACTGTGATGCAGGGCTAGTTGAACAAGACACCTTTCAAATGCAAGGTCTTTCTTTGGAGGGTGATGATTGGTGGCCTTCCGCTTGCTTCAGCCCTTTCCAAGCGTCGAATCTCTAATGGCCACTGCTTCTTTTGCACCACTACTATTGAATCAGCCTGTCATCGATTTATTTCATGCCCTCTTGCTAAGAATATCTGGTCACTCTTGTCAGCTATTTGGTGCGCAGTGGTTGGCTTCTCACTAAGTCCTTTGGATTGGGTTTTTGTACGACCAAAATAGCCCGCACTGGCACAACAGCATATGAAGATCATGTTTCATTTTCTTAGATACTAGGGATGCTGGCACAATTGGACCACTCAGAATGCCTTTCTTTTTTATTCAGCCTCTAATGTCCCGGCACATTTTGTGAGGCTTAAAGGTCTCTTGCATTGGTAGATAGATCTCATTCGGCACTCGGGCTTACTCCCTTGGGAGGACTTACTTCCCTGGCATATGGCAATTTCCTCCGCGGCTTTGTCATGACTTTTGTAACTCTTTTGTAGTTTAATACTGGAGCCTTTACACATGATGGCTTAGTGTCATCATGTATCTTGTAATCAAGTAAAATTGTACTTTTTTTCGTAATTAATACAATTAACTTTTACGAAAAAAAGAGAGAGATATTTGCCTCCTACAGCACTACGGATGCACCAGAAATGCCATCCAATCCTAGAGCCTGCATGCATACCTTTGCCTCCAACACATGTAAACCCACCCCGTCCTGGGAAACTACTTGGTAGCTATGCTTGTCGCCTCAAGGAACCTGCATGATGCCCAACATGTATTCCTCCACAGCCTGCCCTACCCCACCGAGCTCTCTTGGACTTGCCTCATCTATGTCTACATCAACTGCAGTTGGCCACGCCATGCCTTCCACCTCTAACACCAGATGCCCCTGCATTGTGCACAGCCTAGTCGATTCATGTATGTGGCCTTGCTCAATGCCTGCTCTACTCCAGGATGTTGACGGGGGCAAGTGAACACACACATTGATATTGTCCCAACATGGATTGGATATAGAAAGTAATGCGTATGGCACCCTGGTGGAATGTATAGGAAATGCTGCTCCCTCACTAAAGTACACCAAGTTTTCAAGAGCCTACCAGTTCAAAATGTGGTTTCTTGGACTACGCTCATTGCAGGGTATGTTGAACATGGTCTCAATCAGGAAATCCTAGATTCTTACAAACAGATATAGCTCGAAGGATTGCATGCAAATGTTGTCACCCATATGTTTACTGCTTGATAGCTTGTGCAACCATAGTGATTGTGGAAATAGGCTGAGAGCTACACATAGAAATCATTCAAAATGGCTCGGGGCAAGAGCTCCATGTCAACACCACACTGGTGGATATGTATGCCAAATGCAACTTGCTTAAAGAAGCATGCGAGCTATTTGATAGAGTGCATGTTAAAGATGTTGTCATGTGGACAGCTCTACTTGCAGGATATGTTGAACATGGCCATTGCGAAGAAACCCTTAGCTATTTTGATCAGATGCAACTGGAAGGTGTATATGGAGATATTGACACTTTCATTCTCTACTTGAAAGCTCGTGGGACCATTGGAGCCTTGGAAGTGGGCCGATGATTACATGCCAAAATCCGACTGGTAGCATTGAAAAATCTCTCAATGAGCAATGCATTAATTGACATGTATGGCAGATGTAGCTCCATAACTGAAGGGCAAAAAGAATTTGATGGGCTTCTAGCTCGAGATGTGGTTTCATAAACTATATTGTTTGAAGGATATGCTGAAAATGGGCTCCAGGAAGATGTGCTAAAGTGTTTCCAACAAATGCAATTAGAATGTGTCCTTGTGGTTCTATTTGTTAGATATGATCAATGCCCCACCCTCATTAGGTGTCACCAATGATCCATGGTGCTCATAGTTGTAAGGCCCCCATTATGAGGAGAAGCCAAATGTGAGCCCGGACATTGGTTGAATCCTGACTTGTATATCAGATGAGGTCTATGTGACAGGATGGAAAAAAGGTAACCGTTGTGGGTCTAATCTTTGGGTTAGACGGAGTGGTTAAGCTGGTAGCAACTCGAGGCGCATTGCATCGAGTTGCGGGGTAAGGGAGTTAAAAGGGGCCCCTATTTTGGGGTCCGGGTGCTGCGGAAGCGGCCCCTAGCTGGGGGGTCCCAGGGGGGCCAGTGGCCCCCCTAGCAGGGGTCCGGGGGCAAAGCCCCCGGCCCGATGGTAAAGGGAATATTCCCTAGCCAACTAGTGGAGGCTCATATGGTAGGTCGGTCAGGCCAACCTAACAGCCTTTGCGGGCTATAAAAGCTAAACCCCTTCACAGCCATCCATTATTCATCTTTCACCCAGTCAGAGTTGTTGTTCCAGCTAGCCTTAAGCTCTTCACCTATCTTCTGTCTAGATCGCCATCTAAGCTTCACACGGTGGAAGCACATGGGTGGACAGAGCCATCTTTGTATCAGTTGTTTGGAGCTAAAGAATTTACTGATTCTTCTCTTATCTGTTGTGTACTCTCTATCTCTTTCTCAGATTCTGTTCACTGTGCTGTGTAATATTTTACATGGTATCAGAGCCCAAGGGGCTCTAGAGATCGGAGAGTGTGCAAGAGGCAAAGGCTTCAACAGCAAAGAGAAACTATATCGACTTTCGGAAGCGGTTCTGGCGCATCAGAAAGAGGTGCAGGAGGTGGTGTTGCTGTACTGGCTATTCAAACACTGAGGATTCGTCCACCAACCTTCAGCGAAGGCAAGCTAGATGGTACAAACTACACCTTGTGGAAGTTCAAAATTACAACTATCCTTGATTCTTATGAGCTTCTGGAGCCTGTGATGGCAACTGACGCAGAACCACAGCCTACCCTCGACCCATCAAATCCTAGTGTGATGATTCCTCCGAATGCAGATATTCTATGAGCTTGGAAATGAAGGAATGCAGATGCATTGTGTGCCTTAGTTACAAGCTGTTCAGACAGTGTTCAGACTTTGATTCAGCATACAACCAAAGCTTCAGAGGCTTGGAATGTACTAAGGAGTCAATATGAAACACGAAACCAAACAAGGATTCAAAACTTGGAGAATCAACTAGCAGCGGAGAAGATTGTTGAAGGAGAGACGGTTGAAGCATTCATCACTCGGATTAAGAATCTGCGTGACCAGATGGCTGGCGCTAGGATACAAAAGACTAGCGAAGAGCTAGCTCAGAGGTGTCTTCAGATTTGTCCACAAAAGTTTGATGGACTAGTAACTGCCCTTAATACTCAGGTGAGACCTCAAGCTTTGACTTTTGAGGATTTTTGTGCATTATTAATGGAGGAGGAGTTGAGGCTGAAAGCCCGAGAAGGAAGCAACAATGGAGATACTGCATTCTCTGCCAAAGCAAAAGGCAAAGGTGATTCCTCCACCAAAAATGATGGTGACAAAAAGAAGAAGGGCGGCAAGAAGAAGTTTCAAGAAGAGTGCTTCTACTGCAAGAAGAAAGGACATGCAATTGCAGATTGTCATGTCAAGAAGGCAGATGAAAAGAATGGTACCCTTAAAAGTAAATGGAAAGAGACAGCTAATACAACTGAAGCAGAGTTGGAATTATTCATGGCGACCATTGAAGAAGTGTACTCCTCGGCGCAAGAAGAATCTACCACTGACTTGTTAGATATGATCAATGCCCCATCCTCATTAGGTGCTACCAATGATCCATGGTGCTCAAAGTTGTAAGGCCCCCATTATGAGGAGAAGCCAAATGTGAGCCCGGACATTGGTTGAGTCCTGACTTGTATATCAGATGAGGTCTATGTGACCGGATGGCAAAAAGGTGACCGTTGTGGGTCTAATCTTTGGGTTAGATGGAGTGGTTAAGCTAGTAGCAACTCGAGGCGCATTGCATCGAGTTGCGGTGTAAGGGAGTTAAAAGGGGCCCCTATTGTCCGGGGGCCGCGGAAGCGGCCCCCCTGGTGGGGGTCCGAGGGCAGCACCCCCGGCCCGATGGTAAAGGGAATATTCCTCAGAATATTTCGTGGCCGACTAGTGGAGGCTCATATGGTAGGTCGGGTCAACAGGCCGACCTAACGACCTTCGCGGGCTATAAAAGCTAAACCCCTTCGTAGCCATCAAACACTCATCTTTCACCCAGTCAGAGTTGTTATTCCAGCTAGCCTTAAGCTCTTCACCTATCTACTGTCTAGATCTCCATCTAAGCTTCACACAGTGGAAGTGCACGGGTGGACAGAGCTATCTTTGTATCAGTTGTTTGGAGTTAAAGAATTTACTGATTCTCCTCTTATCTGTTGTGTACTCTCTATCTCTTTCCCAGATTCTGTTCGCTGCGTCGTGTAATATTTTACATGGTATCAGAGCCCAGGGGGCTCTAGAGATCGGAGAGTGTGCAAGAGGCAAAGGCTTCAACAACAAAGAGAAACTATGTCAACTTTCGGAAGTGGTTCGGACGCATCAGGAAGCGGTGCAGGAGGTGGTGTTGCTGTACCGGCTATTCAAACACTGAGGATTCGTCCACCAACCTTCAGCGAAGGCAAGTAAGATGGTACAAACTACACCTTGTGGAAGTTCAAAATTACAACTATCCTTGAATCTTATGAGCTTCTGGAGACTGTGCTGGGGACTGACGCAGAACCACAGCCTACCCGCGACCCATCAAATCCTAGTGTGATGATTCCTCCGAATGCAGATCTTCTACGAGCTTGGAAACGAAGGAATGCAGATGCATTGTATGCCTTAGTTACAAGCTGTTCTGACAGTGTTCTGACTTTGATTTAGCATACAACCAAAGCGTCAGAGGCTTGGAATGTACTAAGGAGTCAGTATGAAACACGAAACCGAATGAGGATTCAAAACTTGGAGAATCAACAAGCAGCAGAGAAGTTTGCTGAAGGAGAGACGGTTGAAGCATTCATCACTCGGATTAAAAATCTGCGCGACCAGATGGCTGGCGCTGGGATACAAAAGACCAGCGAAGAGCTAGCTCGGAGGTGTCTTCAGATTTGTCCACAAAAGTTTGATGGACTAGCTGCCCTTAATACTCAGGTGAGACCTCAAGCTTTGACTTTTGAGGAGTTTTGTGCATTATTAATGGAGGAGGAGTTGAGGCTGAAAGCCCGAGAAGGAAGCAACAATGGAGATGCTACATTCTCTGCCAATGCAAAAGGCAAAGGTGGTTCCTTCACCAAAAATAATGGTGACAAAAAGAAGAAGGGCAGAAAGAAGAAGTTTCAAGGAGAGTGCTTCTACTGCAAGAAGAAAGGACATGCAATTGCAGATTGTCATGTCAAGAAGGCAGATGAAAAGAATGGTACCCTTAAAAGTAAAGGGAAAGAGACAGCCAATACGGCTGAAGCAGAGTTGGAATTATTCATGGCAACCATTGAGGAAGTGTGCTCCTCAACGTAAGAAGAATCTACCACTGACTCATGGGTGTTGGATAGTGGGGCCTCCCGTCACATGACCAACAAGAAAGGTCTATACAGTTCTGTGCAGCCTCTGCAAGAATCCATCACTGTGATGGTTGGAAATGATGCTAAATGCCTTGCTGCAGGCACAGGTACTATTTCTTTTGTTACTGCAAATGGTGAAGTAAAAAAGCTTTCAAATGTGTTGTATGTTCCCGAAATCAGGAGAAATCTATTATCACTTGCTGCCATAACTGATCTTGGTCATGAAGCGAGGTTCAAGAAGACATGTGCAAAAATTATTGATAGTGCTGGCACAATTGTTGGCAAAGGAGAAAGAAGGAACAACCTGTATGAGCTAAGTGCTCTTACAGCCACCGCTGGAGTGGGCACAAGTAAGCTTTGGCATGAAAGGTTTGGACACATCGGATTTCCAGTATTGAAGAAGATGCAAAAGCAAGGTATGGTTGCTCACCTACCTACAATAACTGAATTGAAGGAACCATGTGAAGCTTGTATGATGGGCAAGCAACAGAGAAAGGCATTTCCACAAGAAAGCAAGAATAGAGCACACGCTCCTCTAGAGTTGGTGCATGCTGACTTGTGTGGTAAGATGCCTACACAGGCCTTGGGGGGATCTTCTTATTTTATGTTGATTGTCGATGACTACAATAGAAAGATGTGGGTGTACCTCCTTCGTGATAAGGCTCAAGCTTTTGGTAAGTTTAAAAAATGGCTAAAACTTGTTGAGAATGAAACAGGGAAAAGTGTGAAGAAATTTAGAACAGATGGTGGTGGTAAGTTCAACTCAAAGGAGTTTGAAGGCTTTTGCAAGAGCAAAGGGATCAAGCGTCAATTGACGACGCCTCACACACCTCAGCAGAACGGTGTTGTGGAACATAGGAATCGCACCATTGAGGAGATGGCAAGATGCATGCTAAAGGGCAAGGGATTGCCTAACCATTTTTGGGCTGAAGCTGTTAATACTGCAGTCTACATTCTAAATCAGGGCTACACAAAGGCTCTCAAGGGAAAAACACCTCATGAGGCTTACACTGGTAAGAAACCATCTGTCTCACATTTCAGAATTTTTGGATGTGAATGTTATGCACATGTTCCAGATGAGAAGAGAAACAAGTTAAAACCAAAAAGCAGAAAATGTATCTTCTTGGGTTATAGTGACGAATAGAAGGCTTACAAATTATATGACCAAGAGGCAAAGAAGATCATCACGAGCCGTGATGTGGTGTTCAAGGAGGAGCCGCATACAGTGGAGGAGGAGAAGGCAAGTTCTTCCACTTTATCATCAAGCGAAGAAGTAGTCCACTATGAACCTGTCCCGAGAGCTATCCCTATCCTTAAGGAGGAGGAAGCATCATCTTCAGATGATGAGGAAAAAGTTTACCAACCTGACATCACCCCATCGGAAAAGCCATTGCCACGCTGGGTGAAGCAACTCTATGACCACAATAATCCTATGCCTGCATCTGTTGAAGAGAAGGCAGACGAACCAAGGAGGTCTCAGAGAATAGAGGAGCAAAGGAGGGCTTCTGCTCACATAGTCAATATGGCCTTGATGGTTGAGATTATGAGAGAAGTAAAGGAGCCAACTGACTTAGAAGAAGCACTTGCAGATCCATCATGGAAGGCTGCTATGCAAGCAGAGTATGACAGCATAATGAAGAATGACACTTGGGAGCTAGTGGATGGACTAGCAAAGTAGAAGGTTATTGGCACCAAGTGGATGTGGAAGGTAAAGTACAAGGCTGATGGTACCTTAGAAAAGTACAAAGCTAGACTGGTTACCCAAGGATTTTCACAAGTTGAAGGGTTTGATTTTCAAGAGTCATTTGCCCCAATTGCTAGAATGACCACTATTCGCACGGTACTTGCAGTGGCTGCCCACAAGAAGTGGCTAGTATACCAATTGGATGTTAAGTCAGCATTCTTAAATGGTGACCTCAAGGAGGAGGTGTACGTGGCTCAGCCACCAAGGTTTGAGGCCCCCCATTCTGAGAACAAAGTGTGTAAGCTGAAGAAGGCATTATATGGGCTGAAACAAGCACCTAGAGCATGGTACCAGCGGATAGATAAGTTCTTTTTAAATCTAAACTTCAAAAGATATGCCTCAGATGCTAACTTGTATGTTTACAGGGATGGTAAAAAGTCTGTAGTGATTGTCCTATATGTGGATGACCTTCTTATTACAGGTGACTATGAAGATATGATCAACCAAACTCAAAAGGCTTTGAGTTCTGAGTTTGAAATGACAGACTTGGGCTTGCTGCACTATTGTTTGGGGATTGAAGTCTGGCAAGAGCCAAGAAAGATCTTCATCTCTCCGAAGAAGTATGCATGGGAGATCTTGAAGGCATTTGGCATGACCAAGTGCAAGGATATAGCTACACCTATGGAGGTGAATGCAAAGTTATCCGTCGAGGATACATCAGCACTAGCAGACATTGGGAGGTATAGGAGGTTGGTCGGCAGTCTAATCTACTTGTGTAACACCAGACCAGATATCAGTTTTGCGGTTGGTGTTTTGAGTAGGTTCTCAAACAAACCTCATGAGAGTCATTGGAAGGCTAGGATGCGGGTGCTTAGATACTTGAAGGAAACTCTTGACTATGGTATCACATATAGTTTCGGAACTTCTCTTGTGGGGAACTGTGACTCAGATTGGGCAGGAGATAGTGATTCCAAGAAGTCAGTTTCTGGTTATTGTTTCTCTTTGGGTTCAGGAATTTTCTCTTGGATTAGTAAGAAGCAGCCAACAGTGGCATTGTCTTCTACTGAAGCAAAGTACAAGGCAGCTTGTTTTGCTGCATGTGAAGTAGTATGGTTGAGAAGGATTCTATGGCATATGGGAGTGCAGGATGAAGAACCAACTGTGCTGAGATGTGACAATCAGAGTTGCATCGCCATTGCCAAAAATCCAGTGTTTCATACACGCACTAAACATATAGAGATCTAGTATCACTATGTGCGTGATTTGATGGAGGATGGGATAGTGGAACTGGTCTATTGTCCAACAGAGGAGAATGGAGCAGATATCTTCACCAAAGAACTTACGAAGGATCTGCTTCAAGTTCATCTTCAGAGACTCGGCATTGGGCCGAGGAGATAGTTCACCTATGGGTGGACATTGAGGGGGGGTGTTAGATATGATCAATGCCCCACCCTCATTAGGTGTTACCAATGATCCATGGTGCTAAAAGTTGTAAGGCCCCCATTATGAGGAGAAGCCAAATGTGAGCCCGGACATTGGTTGAGTCTTGACTTGTATATCATATGAGGTCTATGTGACAGGATGGCAAAAAGGTAACCGTTGTGGGTCTAATCTTTGGGTTAGATGAAGTGGTTAAGCTGGTAGCAACTCGAGGCGCATTGCATCGAGTTGCGGGGTAAGGGAGTTAAAAGGGGCCCCTATTTTGGGGTCCCCTAGCGGGGGTCTGAGGGCAGTGCCCTCGGCCTGATGGTAAAGGGAATATTCCCTAGAATATTCCTTGGCCGACTAGTGGAGGCTCATATGGTAAGTCCGTCATGCCGACCTAACAGCCTTTACAGGCTATAAAAGCTAAACCCCTTCACAGCCATCCATTATTCATCTTTCACCCAGTCAGAGTTGTTGTTCCAGCTAGCCTTAAGCTCTTCACCTATCTTCTGTCTAGATCGCCATCTAAGCTTCACACGGTGGAAGCGCACAGGTGGACAGAGCCATCTTTGTATCAGTTGTTTGGAGCTAAAGAATTTGCTGATTCTTCTCTTATCTGTTGTGTACTCTCTATCTCTTTCTCAGATTCTGTTCGCTGCACCGTGTAATATTTTACACTATTGACTAGTGGTTCTTGGTATAAAAGCTTGTGGCACTATAGGGGCCTTGGAAGTGGGCAGAGATCTACATGCTGAAGTATGCAGAAAGGGTTGGGACAAAGAGCTTTATGTGGAAAACACACTTGTGGATATGTTACAAGCAATCTAGATTTCTTTCAGAAGCACAACATGTGTTCAATATAGGATAGCAAGTCAAGGAGTAGTGTTATGGACCACTTTAATTGCTACACATATGGAATGTGGTCATGACACACATTCACATCCATTCATGGTGGCATGTCTTTTGAGGATCATGGCCATCTTGAACATGACTACCATACAAAGTTAGTTTGGTAGTAGACCTCACTATGTGGCTCTTACTCAAGTCTATTCTTATAATTTCTCTGTAGACAAGCGAGTTGAACCAAAAGTAAAGATGGTTTCAAATGAGTCAAGTGATCATTCAGACTCATGTAAGGGCTTTCGTTCATTGTAGAGAGCATTCTGGAAAATGATGAGAGTGAATCAGAATAGTTAAGTTTTCATTCTTTTGAATCAAGATGGGTGTAGATTTAAGTTTTTGTTATTTTGAATCAAGATGGGTACAACTATTCATCCCAGCAAGTTTGGAGCAAGGCAAAGATTTGCAATTGAGCTTGGTGGGACATCAGTCAAGGATCATCATACACTGTAGAGCTCTCTAGACTCCCAACTTAGTGGGACTTCTTGTTCAAGTCCAAAAGCTTCGGAGAGGTATGTTGTTTCATTGGGCCTTTTTGTTTTCCTTTCCATTTAAGTTTAAATACTATTTAAAAACAAGTTAGGATGTTTGGTTATTATCACCCTATTCATTGCCATGAGAACTTGCTACTGTTTAAGCTATTGCTAGTCATGACACTACTGTTGAAGGTTGTTGAGTACTACTTCTTGCATCAAATGACCTGTTGCCGTCATCAATTGATGTGCTATTATTGCTGCCTCTCTGAAGGCTTTCCATACCTGTACTTTATAGCCAAATGAATCCAAGATTTATTGGTGTCAAAATTTAGAGATGAGAGCTAGGGAACAATTAGCTTATCATTAAATGTGCAGGTTAACAATGACAATGGTAACTTTATGGAGAGGGAGGATGATTTAGAGAATGATGAAAGCCTACATTGTCGTGCTGCTGTACATCTGAGGTGTGGAATTCACCAAAAAGTTTGTGTGTGTGACATTTGTTACTTTGTTCATACTTAGTCGTTGTGTTTGCATTTTTTTCTGCGTGTGCCTTACATGTTTGTGTGTATATGAGCCCTAGTTTTTTCGTAAGTGTGTTTTCATTTATCGTCTCAAAACCGTATGTGTGCTGGGACTTCGTTCCATTGTAAATAATATTATCTATGTGCATTTATCTATGTGTGTGTGTGAATGAATGCTTGTATATCATGCGGAAAACCGACAAAGAAGGAAGGCAAGCAGTTATGTCTTCAAACTTTTCTATGGGACAGTTCAGATTCTTGAGAAAGCTCCTATTAGTGCATGGACATTGGAATTACCAAAGATTAACCTACATGGTGTTGTATAATTTCTATTGCAATGTTGTGTTTGTCATGATGCATATTGTTGTGGTTGGAATCATGCACAACTGATAAAGAAGACATTTCAGTTTTATGGTCAGTCAAGGAGCTGCTGACTGTTGACCAACGGCCAAGTAGATTGAGTCAGAGGGCTCGAATTGAAGCAGCAGGTGGTTTTGTATCAACTTGGGATGGGGTGCCAAGGGTGAATGGAAAGCTTGCAATTTCTAGAGCTATTGGTGATGTTCCATTTAAAAGGTATGGTGTCATTGCTGAACCGGAGTTTACAGAGTGACAAGAACAAAGTGCCCATGACTTGGCTCTACTTCTTACTTTAGATGGTGTATTTGAGAACATGAAGCTACAAGATGTTTGTGATATACTGCATGATAGATACAATTCATGGATTGACCTAAATTTTTCACAGAATGAATGCACGTTGGACCTGGAATTTTAGTCCCAAGCCCTTATTGAGACTGTTGTTCATTCGGCTTTTGACAATGGCAGCACAGATAATTTGGCTGTGGTGGTTCATTCCACACATTTTGGAGCTGCCCAAGAGTTGACTAGCCGCATAATAACTGTGGATGCTAAAAATCATCATTTACATAGTCCAAAATCTAAGAGTAGGGAAGATCTTGTGTTGTCAAGTGATATGGATGGTAATCAACAAAACAAAGTTATGCCAAAGTTCATTGAATAACAAGGAGCTTGTTGAAAGGCTTAATACTGGCTACTTTTGGCTGCCTTTTGATTCTTGATTCAATGACACAAGAGTCTTTTCTTTCACACTACGGGGTTGTGTTCCAGAAAAAGAGGATACACTCTAATAAAAAATAGAAAAGCATGGTCGCTGTTCTGGGGTGTGAACTCTCTAAGGCTTAGGAGAGATGCACATGTAACAGAAAAGGAAAATAAAAGCAACTGATAGTAAAAAAAAAAGCTGGAGAGGAGGGAAGCAGAAACATAGTCGCTATTGCAAATGGAAGATGAAGAGACAAAGATTAAGGATCAAACGGCACTAAAGCTGAAGAATGATGGACAGAAGATTGTGTCGTAGCTGGGGGCTAGCTAGCTATTGGGAAACCCATGAGTAACATGATAGGATCAACAGGCCCAAGAGAAGAATCTCCACGAATCAAAACGGTGAGGGCTTCCATACGTATAATTCTCCAAGAATTCAGTTCGTATGATGTTCATGAAATCGGAGTTGAAGGGGGAAAGCAACTGACATAAACAAAAACTGCAAATGGATGGAAGGACACACGAATTATGCTGTTGCTTTCAATGTGACGGCTATAATATGAAGGCTTGGAGTGTGTTAAGAGAGCTTTCACTCTTGAAAGAAGCTTCCTCACGTCGTGATGATCACGCTGATGGTTGAGTATGTTGTTGAACGCATCGACTAGATGGCGGACATAGTGTGGTCTGAATTGGTTCTTTGCTTGTCATTAGCTGTCAAAAAACCTCCAATTTGGGGCTGGGAACACTGATTCCAATAGTGTAAATATTGAGAAAAAGCTTCTTTTTTTTCTTCTTACACTGAGAAAGAGAGCATATGGTTAAAGCTAAAGCTCCTGTACTCAGTAAGAGTCCTTGAAGGGCAACTTGTCTTGGTTTAAATCCTTTAACTGAGCAGTCTGAATTTGGGAGAAGACCTTAGTGACGATGATGTGGATGAGTCGATACAAGAGGTTCACCAAAGACAAAGTGCCCTTCTTCTCTAGAATTCAAGTTCAGCAGGTCAGTATATCATTCTGGAGCCCAGCACAACAGAGAAAAGGAGGTGGCCTACTACTGAAGGATTGTTCAAAGGAAGGACTGCTACGTACCACTGACAAGTTGTAGCAAAAAGGGACGAGCAGCATCTGCTCTTGATTTTCTCGGGGTAGACAAGAATATGAAAGGCAGGGCAACAGCATTTACTTCAGCGAGTAGCTATCATTAGGAAGCTAATCAACTTCATGGAGGCAACTGCCTAGCATGTAGAATCTGGTGTGGAGGACGGAGTTTTCTTATTGCTTTTGGGGATCAGAGATATGGCAACAGCATCAGTTGGGTTGAAGGTAGATTGTTCCTGGGTGTTCTCTACTATTGGGATGAGAGGTTTAATTAGCAAGAGCAGAGATTTCTATACATGTGGCATGTTTGAGAGCTGGATGATGGGAGGTTCTAGAGTATTGGTATGACAGAGGGGAGCCTCTTAGGTTGTTGTAGATGGATTAAAGAGCAACAGTCTTAGCAGCAACTAAAGATAGGGGAACAATCTGTGATCTATTACTGTAGCCACCTGATTGCCAATAACAGATTTTGGGTTCTTTGTGATGAGTGGAAGCGGAGGGATGGCCTCTCTCTTGCAAGCTGAGAGGCTGTTGAAACGTTGATAGGGGGATGCCTCTCAAGGCTGCATGGAGGGGAAGAGTACATGATTACATTCTGCAGGGGACTCTAGAGAGTGGAGAACGTGTTGTGGAGGTTGCCACTGCAGGCTATCTAGCTGTTTGGTTGTGTTGGTTGGCAAAGGACAACATATTCTTGATTCCTTACCATCACCCACAAGTCCCGATCTTATCGAGGGAATGCTGCAGAGGCTAGAACAATGATGGAAGATGAAGAGTTAATGGATTTGCTATTTTCCTTCCCGGATTCGTAGAGGTGGCTCTGGTTTCTTCTTCTTGAACCTTGTATTTGTTATTGGCAGAAATAAAACAGAGTATTGGCATCATTTTCTCATCTTGCTTATTCGCTTGATTGTTCAGGATGGGAGATACTTCAGCATCAATTTCAGCCCCTTCTACGACTCCTACTTTGTCCTCTACTTCGACTCCATCATCGACTTCTGCTTCAAGTACTTGTATAGATGATTTAAAGTAGATTTTGCAGAGTATATCTATGTATATGCAACTTCCAAATCAACAGACACAATTGTATATGCTACAACAGCAGTAGTTACATCAACAACAGTTGTCTCAACAAAGGCAACTATATTCGGAGCAAGAGAATGCAACCAGCGAGAGTAAGGTGATTGAAGCAGTTGAAAATGAAAAGAAGCTATTTGATGGCCATAATGTATCGGCTTATTTGAAGACGTATGAGATTAAGATGGGATTTTTTGGAGTACCGACAGGACTTATGAGTAAATATTTTCTTCGCCTTGTCACACTCGCTTGAGGGTAAAAGTGACTGATCTTTTCCTTCAAAGTTTGCATTGGCAAGATTTTAAGAAGGCCCTGAAAGAGGAGTATTTTCTTGAGGACTTTGGGATGGCTACACGGCGGTCATTCTGAGAGTGGGTCTACATGCCAAACAAAAGTCTAGCTGCTTTGATACGAGAATTTGAAGAGAGGTATAGTCAGCTTGATGCCACTGAACAAAGAGCATTGGATATTGAGAAAGTTAAGCTTTTCTTGCAAGCTACAGATCCTGATCTTCAAGAAGAATTAGGAGAGCTTCTTGACGATCGCACGAAGCCTATGGGTCTTAAAACAGATTGGCAAGATGCCCAGGATGCGGTCTCGACTTTGACAAAGAGGCGGATATGGAAGACCCGCCTATAGAATGGATCTATGACACCGATGTCATCTTCTGCTCCTATGTTGCTTCTATCCCTGTCATTTCTTCTCTTCCTCAGCCAGTTACTTGGCCTATGCCTATGCCTACTATTTCTAATCCTCTTGTTCCTCCTGTTCCAAGACCGATGCCGGCTCCTTCTGCTCCGAAATCATCCGCTCCTTTGGTTCCTTCCTCTCTTGATGACATAATCAAAGGCATAACGGATTTGACACTCGAGAAAATTAAAGCTAAATTGGTGGAAAAATTAAAAGAGTAGTTTGCCTCGACCGCGCTTACTATTTCTTCTAGTGCTCCTAGTGCACCTAGGAGAGATCGAAGATGTATTTGGTGTGATAGTACGGACCATCAGCATTGCAGGGATTGCGAATCTTTTCAAGATGCAAGGAGGAAGAATTTGGTATTTTAGAGACAAGATGGCAAGATCTGGTTGATTGAAACAGGAACTCCACTTGCTACCAATTTTGGGAAAGGCGGAATGAAGAAATTAGTAGATGACATGGCTGCGCGTACTTCTTATGTGGCAGCTAGAGGAGATGCCTCTACATATGGAGTCCAGATTGAGAAAGGATTAGAGAGTCAATCAGCATTATGGACCTATGCTATAGAGATGGCAAACAAGGGGAAAATCCCGCAGATTGTTTTGACTAGTGCAGGTTCTAGCATCAGATCTGAGACATGTTGGGATTTGACAGGTACACTATTTATGCCTACTTGGCTAAGTCTCAAGGAGCAGATGTACTTGTTGAGGAGAAGCATAAGATCTAAGACAGGTTGGGATTTGACAAGTACACTATTTATGCCTACTTGGCTAAGTCTCAAGGAGCAGATGTACTTGTTGAGGAGAAGCGTAAGAGAGATGAAGAGAATCCAAATGCAGCTAAAAAGACTAGAGGGGGTGAGTTTGTCACTCCACCTACTGCAGGGCTGTCTTCGAGACCAGGGCTAGAACGACAAATGGAGGATGCTTAAAAGAAAGAAAAGAGACAGGAACCTAGACAAAGAAAGTAGCCAGGATTTAGATTAATGTCCGATATTGAGACATCTATAGACATGAATAAAATCTTTAATGACAAGATACTTGGTAGTGAGGTGACTTTTACTATTTCTTAGGTTTTGGGCATCTCGAAAAGAGAGTTTTATTATCAGTTCCAAGAAGTCCTAAAGAGAAAAAGACATACATTGCATACTACTGATACACAGGGAGTTTTGATTGGGGAATTGGATGAAGATGAGGATGAGGTTATGGTCGAGAATGCTTCTATTTTTCCGCAGATAGAGAAGAGAGTTCAGCCTATGCATTATGCTGAAACTGATGAGCCTATCTTGGTACTGTGCAGTCACTTTTCGCGGAGTCATTGGGCTAGGGCAACTACAGAAACAATGGTAAAAATTGGAGAGAAACAGGTGCCTTATGTTGCTTTGGTGGATCATGGTTTAGAGATTAATCTCATAGTTCGTGGAGTTTATGAAAGTAATAGATGGCCTATGGATGTAGAGCATGGGTGGCGTATGAGAGCCGCCAACAACACTGCAGGTGATTTGTATGTTGCCTGTCCCAGTGTCAGGGTTTCTATTGGAGATGTAGAGGAGGATTCCATTTCTTTGTGCAGGATTCATGCTCTTACCCCATAATCCTAGGACAGCCATTCATCGCAGAGATGCGCATGGAGACAAAAGTAATGGATGATGGATCTGCTTATGCACGGATTCGCAGTAAAGATGGTATGAGAGCAGTCCAGTTTATGACTGTATGTGTAAATCATGATAGAAACAGGGATACTCTTCGAGATGCACCTTTGCCCACTGTAAGGGATTTGGGTTTTCATTAGGTACCACTGTTCCGCGAGACGAGGGTGGTACAGAGTAGAGGAGATTGGAGTTCTCACCTCCTGGCAATAGTGTTTTCTCCTCCAATTTTGTTGGGATTTCAACAAAGAGTTTGATGAGTTATGAGAAGATTTCTAAGTTGCCTAGGGCTGCTAGTAGGCAGTACATATGCAGGAAGAAGAAAGGTTTGAAAAATGCAGGTATTTTAGAGGATGATGAGCATATAGATGGGATGTATGATAGTATGGTTTGTGTAGATACGATGACAAAGATGGAAAATATGGTGAAAGCTGATATGCAGAGTTGTCTCAGTAATGTATCATTGTAGTCCCTGGACATGTTTCATGAAATTTCAGGTTTTGTGTCATAGATAGAGTCAGAGACTGAGATGACTTAGCAAAAAGTGTTGAGAGCTGAAGAAATTCAGCAAAGAGAGTTTCCAGCTGATTATGATTAGCCTATAGAGACACAGAGGGCTGAAAACTTTCAGCCAACAGAGTTTACTGCTGAAATATTTTAGCATCCAGAGTTTAGGGTTGTTCCTATGCAGAGTCCATAGAGTAGAGGGCTGAGGATATTTAGCCATCATCTGCACCATACTCAAATAGGTGGTTTACGGTTCCAAAGAAGAATGGTACTCTCTGATTTATATTGGACATGCAACCAGTAAACAGAGTTACTATCAAGAACGTTGGTATAGGTCCAGTTGTGGATGAGTTCGTAGAAGCATTTGCTAGACGTGCCATCTATTCTTTAGGTGACTTGTATTCGAGATATGATCAGTTTCAGCTGGCCTTGGAAAGCAGAGACCTAACCACTATGAGAACTCCTATTGGGCTTGTCAAGATGTGTACCTTGCCTCAAGGTGCCACTAATTCTATTGCGCATATGATGAATGCCATGCATAAGGTCCTTCATGAGTACATACCTCAGCTTACCATGCCTTTCTTGGATGATGTGCCCATTAAGGGGTGTGCAGAAGCAGAGAAGAATGAGAGTCTAAATGAGAAGGTATGCAGATACTTTGTGGCTGACCACATTGCAGCTTGTGAAAAGATTTTGGCCAGGTTAGAAGAAGTGAACTTGACACTATCAGGGCAGAAATCTATTTTTGGAGTAAATGAGGTTGTCATTGTTGGACATATGTGTGGGTATTATGATAGGAAACCTTCACCTGCGAAGATGGATGCTATAGGAAAGATTACAGAGTATTGTTCTACCACTTTAGAGGTACGGAGATTCATTGGAGCCTGTGTATTTTACATGATTTGGATACCCTATTTTGCACACATAGCAGATTGTTTATATCAGCTTCTTCGAAAGGGGCATAAATTTTATTGTGATGAGAGCCACACTAGAGCTATGTGGAAATTGAAGAAGTTATTGCAGATTGCTCCTACTCTCAGGAAAGCGGATTATAATTGTGGAAGGCCTATTGCATTGACAGTTGACACTAGTCCAATTGGCATAGGTTGGGCTGTGGGTCAAGATGATGCAGATGGAAATAGGTACGCTATTCGGTTTGGGGCGAAAGTCCTAAACGAGAGACAGAGGAGGTATCCGCAAATCAAGAGGAAATTACTGGGAATTGTTACGGCTCTCAAATGCGACAATGAGTATTTTATTGGAGCCCTAGTTGTGGTAGAGACAGATTGCTTGCCATTCATAGGTATGATTACGAGTTGCTCTACTCCGAATATAGCTATGGTGAGATGGATCGCATACATCAAGACATTAAATCCAGAATTTAAAAACATAGCAGGGAAGAATAATCCAGTGGCGAATATGTTGTCTAGAGCCAGATATGATGATGAGGAGACACTACTTGCAGAAGAGAATGATGCAAAAATTTCAGCCGGGTTGAACATGTTTGCCATGTCTATGATATTGTGGCTTTCATAGAAGAAATCTATGTTGGAGATTGGTTGCAGATTGGCAAGTACCTTAGTACAGTAAGCAAAAGAGATGAATGGACAGATGAAGAGTTCAAGAAGATCAGAAGAAAAGCCTATGGTTATTTTCTCAAGGATGGATTTCTTTGGAAGCACCCGAAGAAAAAATGTGGATTACCCTTGCGGGTTGTCTGCAATAAAGAGACCTAGTTACAAGTGATGAGAGAGTTTCATGAGAGTCCTTAGGCTGGTCATAGAGGAGTGTGGGCTACTTATGAGAAAATCAAGGAAAAATATTGGTGGAAAGGCATGTACAGATATGTTTCTTGCTTTGTAGAGACTTGCAGAGACTGTCACATGTATTCCGTAGTGCGTCATCGGGACGAGCTTCACCCGACCTATCCGCTATGCATTCATTATAAGTGGGTAGTTGACTTGGTTACTATGCCGATGGGTCTATGGCAAATGAGATATATTGTATTGGCTAGAGAGGATCTTACCAATTATGTTGAGGGCAGACCTTTGAGAACGAAGACCATTAGTGCAGTGTGTAAGTTCTTATTGGAAGAAATTTTCTACAGGTATGGCTGTGTGAGTAAGATCACTACAGATCGTGGTGAACTAGATGCAGATGAAGCTAGGGAGTTTTTCTCTCAACTAGAAATCAATTTGGATCTAACCACAGCATACAATCTAAAGGGAAATGGAAAGAGTGAAAGAGGGCATCCGTCGATAGTGAAAGCATTAGCCAAAGTATGCAGAGGACGGATCGGAGAATGGCCGAGACTTCTACCATTTGCTTTGTGGGCTGATCGTACTGTAAAATATTACACGGTGCAACGAACAGAATCTGAGAAAGAGATAGAGAGTACACAATAGATAAGAGGAGAATCAATAAATTCTTTAACTCCAAACAACTGATACAAAGATGGCTCTGTCCACCCATGCGCTTCCACTATGTGAAGCTTAGATGGCAATCTAGACAGAAGATAGGTGAAGAGCTTAAGGCTAGCTGGAACAATAACTCTGACTGGGTGAAATATGAGTAAGAGATTACTGCGAAGGGGTTTAGCTTTTATAGTCTGCGAAGGTCGTTAGGTCGGCCAACCTACCATATGAGCCTCCACTAGTTGGCCAGGCAATATTCCAGGGAATATTTCCTTTACCATGCAATGCACCTCGAGTTGCTACCAGCTTAACCACTCCATCTAACCCAAAGATTAGACCCACAACGGTCACCTTTTTGCCATCTGGTCACATAGACCTCATCTGATATACAAGTCAGGACTCAACCAATGTCCGGGCTCACATTTGGCTTCTCCTCATAATGGGGGCCTTACAACTTTGAGCACCATGGATCATTGTGTTGAGATATCGAGCTCCACTCGTGATATGCCAGGGTGACTGTTGTGTATTTATGTCACCGACTTGTCAGTTGCAGATGCGGTTGGTACACCGCCCCTGAATAATAGCTACATGATAGCTATCCTTATCTACTCTAGTTCGTGGCTCAGTTAGTATGCCACCTTAGTTAGTTGAGTTTGGTTTGAGACCCATATCTAGGGTTCTTCTATTTTCTTTGTACTTGAGTTCTTTTGGCTTCCACAACTAAGAAGAGAAAAACTGTTTTCAGCCTCCACCCTTGTGTGTATTCCCCCATTGTGCAAGCAAGAAAGCTACAAGTGAGACTCCTTCCTTCTCTCCCACAATCTTGACATGGTATCAGAGCCTTGTTCGTGGTAAGGAGCTCAAGAAAGCAAGCCAAGCTCACGGTGTTCTGGTAAGAGGAGCAGTGTTGCTTTCATTTTCTGTTTTGGGAGCAGATCTCTGCAGGTAGCACAGCCGGAAAGTGCAGGAGTGCATTGTCTCAGGTTGAGACGCCCTTCGCGGTGAAGCAAGAGGGCAGTATATGCTGCGGGAAAGGCCTTTAGCCCTTGGCGACCTTATTTTTTTGATTTGAGGCCATTTCAGGGCCTGTTTTGGAGGCGGAAGTTTTTTGCACGCACTCAGGAAAAGGCCCAGTTTTATGCTGTGCAGCCACTGTTCTACAGGTCGGTGAAAAGTTTCTGTAAAAATTGCATTGTATGCTTGTGCGCAGAGACATTGGGAGTTACAGAATCATCCCTGTTGCCTGTTGATGCAAAATCGTCACTAGGAAGTGACTGTGTGGTCAAATACCACTTTCGCCAGTTTTGCAGATTTTCCCTTGTGAGGGTGAAGCTGTGGTTTTTGCAGTGACAGAATTTTTTGCAGTCTTCTGTAATGGCATCTGATTCTCTTTCACAGATTGTCACTGAAAAGCTTGACAAGAACAACTTCCAAGCATGGAAGTTTAGAGTGACAAATTTCCTTATGGGAAAAGGATATTGGGAATTTGTTGCAGGAAATGAAGAAGAACCAGTTCTTCTTGATATTCCCAATCAACAGCAAATGCAGGCATTTAAAGCATGGCATGAGAGAGCCAGGAAAGTTATGTATTGGCTGTCTATCAGCATTTCAGACTCTATGATTGTGCATATTCAGGATGCAAGTACGCCAAAGGAGGCATGGGATACTTTGTCAAAAATGTATAGCACAAATACGCAAGCCAGGAAAATGCAGCTCAAGCAAGAGTTGCACAATGTGCAAAGAGAAAATATGAGCATCAACGACTACCATATGAAGGTGAAGAAGATTGCAGATGCACTTGCTTCCATTGGGTCACCAGTGGAAGATGATGATTTAGTTTTTGTGACCTTGAATGGTCTAGGAAAGGATTATGCACAGTTTCGGACATCCATTTCAGTTCGTGAAAGATTTCATGATTTTGAGGAGTTGATTGCTCTTCTAATTTCTGAGGAACAGAGAAATGGTGGTGCATCTTCTTCAGAAGGAACTTCAAAAGAAGCTGTCTTCTACTCAAATGCTGGAAGAGGTAGAGGCAGAGGTAGAGGAGGCCGATTTGGAGGCCGTGGTAGAAATCAGAATATGCAGCAAACTCAAGAAAACCAGTCCTATGGAGGAGGACGTGGTAACTCTAGAGGCAGGGGGAGCCAAAGAGGTCGTGGTGGATGGCAAAGAGGTCAAAATGCAAACACTAATGTTGAATGCTACTACTGTGGTAAAATGGGTCATATGGCTAAAGACTGCTATAAAAAGTAGAATGACATCATGAATGGAAAACTGCAACAAGGAAATTATGCATCTTCTAACAGACAAGGTGATGACAGAAATGAGCATTTGTTCATGGTGTAGCACATGAACAATTCTGTGACAAGTGCAGAAGAAAGCAATGATGTATGGTATGTTGACTCAGGTGCATCAAACCACATGACAGGTCACGCAGAATGGATGGAGGATGCAAGGAAAATGGAAAAACCAGGATTTGTGGAGACTGGTGATGATACTGCACATCCTATTGTGCAGATTGGAAAAATTCCCTTGTCTATGCAGGATGGGAAAAAGAAATACCTGTCCGATGTATTTCATGTCCCGAATATCACCAAGAATCTGGTTTCTGTCGGTCAAATGGTTGAGCAGGGCTTGTAGGTCAGATTTAATCCTCATGGATGCTTTGTTGAGGATATGAAAAATAAAGGTCGCTTGATAGCAAAAGGAAAGAAGAAGGGCAGAATGTTTACATTGGATGCAGACATGTCTGAATTGAGTGCAGCAATGTTTGCACATGGGACCGGTGTAGTTGCAGATATTGATATCTGGCATAAACGCATTGGTCATGTTAATGTACAGCGACTTAAATCAATGCAGGCCCAAAATATTGTTGCAGGATTGCCAAAATTCAAGGTTGCAGAAATGCATAAGGTATGTGAAGCCTGTCAGTTTGGAAAACAGGCAAGGAAACCATTTCCTAGACATGTTCAAGAGAGTGAGAAGCCATTGGAATTAATCCACTCTGATGTGTGGACTACTAAAGCTGCATCTCTTGGAGGCTGTCATTATTTTGTCACTTTTATTGATGACTATAGCAGAAAAGTGTATTTTATGAAAAAGAAAAGTGAAGTTTTTGGGCATTTCAAAACCCTTAAAGCTATGGCTGAAAAAGAAACAGGTCTGCAAATAAAATGCCTGAGGTCAGATGGAGGGGGAGAGTACCTCTCAAATGAGTTTGCAAAGTTCTTGCAGGAGCATGGCATAAAGCAGCAATATTCATGCAGTTATATCCCACAACAAAATGGAATTGCAGAAAGGAAAAACAGGCATATTGGAGAGGTATCTCGTGCCATGCTCAATGAAAAAGACTTGCCAGATTTTTATTGGGCTGAAGCAGTTGCTACAGCAGTCTACATAATGAACAGGACTCCCACTGCAGCAATACATGGAATGACTCCAGAGGAGAGGTATACTGGTAGGAAACCAGATATTTCTCATTTGAAAATTTTTGGTTGCATTGCCTATGTACATGTGCCAGATGAGCTGAGATCCAAGTTGGATCCAAAAGCTGAGAAGTGCATCTTTATTGGTTACTCTTTGCAGCAAAAAGGGTATAGATGCTATAACCCTTCTACTCGTAAGTTTACAGTGAGTAGAGATGTTGTTTTTGATGAGATGAGTAGCTGGTATAAACCAGTAAATGTGATTGATGATGTAGATGCACAAAATGGTAATGTTGCACAGAATTCACAGCAGCAGTCACAAAATATTAGTGGACCTGGAGCGTCCTCTAGCAGTGGTTCACATTCTTCGCCATGGACAGGCAGATTGAGATCAGGAGAATCTTCTCAAAAGAATGCAGATAGTGGTATGCAGGTATCACGAAAAGGAAAAGAGAAGGTTGATCAGCCCATGTTTGATGTGAATGCAGGTCACTCTTATGTGGATGGTGAATCCAGTGGCTCAGAACAGAGCATTGATGATGAGTTGGGTATTTCTTCTATTGTTACACCTGGAGTAAGGAAGACCAGGGATGTTTTGAGAGCACCTGGGAGTGAACCCACTTTGCGCAGGTCTACCAGAGTTAGGTATCCTATGGATAGGCTGAAATATGATGGATAAACAGCCATTCACTATGCATATATGGTCAAGGTGATACAGGAACCAGAACCCACTTCTTTTGAGCAAGCCATGGGAAAAGAAAAATGGGAGAAAGCCATGGATGAAGAAATGGATGCCTTGGAAGCAAACGCTACATGGGAATTGGTACCTTTGCCTAAAGGTAAGAATGCAATTGGCTGTAAGTGGGTTTATAAGGTGAAGCACAATGCTGATGGTTCTGTGAACAGATACAAGGCAAGATTAGTAGTCAAGGGGTATGCACAAACATATGGCATTGACTATGAAGAAACATTCAGTCCGGTTGCAAGGATGGCAACCGTAAGAGCAGTCATTGCTATGGCTGCATCAAAGGGATGGTCTTTACATCAGATGGATGTAAAGAATGCCTTCTTGCATGGTGATTTGCAAGAAGAGGTCTATATGGAGCAGCCACCAGGTTATGTGCATGTTGTTCATCCTCAGTTTGTTTGCAGGTTGAAGAAAGCTTTGTATGGCTTGAAGCAAGCACCTAGAGCATGGTCTGACAAGATAGGACAGTATCTTGTCACTATTGGCTTTCAGATTTCCAAGGCAGATTTCTCACTTTATGTGAGAAAAACAGAGAAATGTATTATGCTACTTGTCATTTATGTTGATGATTTGATTATGACAGGTGACAGTGATGAAGATATCCTTCATGTGAAAATACTATTGAAGCAGAAGTTTGAGATCAAGGATTTGGGAGAGCTGCGTTATTTCTTGGGTATTGAGGTGATTAGATCACCAAGTGGGATACAGCTCTTTCAGAGGCAGTATGGATTGGACATGCTGTCCAAATATGGGATGACAGGCTGTAAGCCTATTTCAGTTCCTTTGGAGCAGAATGTGAAGCTGAGCGCAGATGCAGGTGAGCTTCTGGAAGACCCTACTATGTACAGACGCATAGTAGGAAGCTTGATTTATATGACTATTACCAGGCCAGATTTGAGCTATGCTGTTGGATTGGTAAGTCAGTTTATGCAGGCTCCAAGGAAACCACATTTGGATGCGGCTAGACGCATACTCAGGTATGTGAAGTCCACATTGTAGTATGGACTATTTTATGAGACTGGGGTTCAGATACAGTTGCATGGATACACTGATGCTGATTGGGCTGGTAGTATTTCTGATAGACGATCTACCAGTGGATATGTGTTCTCTTTTGGGAGTGCTGCAGTCACTTGGAGCAGCAAGAAACAGCCTACAGTTGCCTTGTCGAGCACAGAGGCTGAGTACAGGGGTGCAGCAATGGCTGTATGTGAGGTAGCTTGGTTGCATAAGCTACTTTATGATATGCATCAGTCTACAGATGAGCCACTTGTCATTTATTGTGACAACATGAGTAGTATACACTTGGCAAATAACCCAGTCTATCATGCTAGAACAAAGCACATTGAGGTGCATTATCACTATGTGCGAGAGAGGGTTTTACTAGGTCTTATTGATCTAGTTTATGTCAGCACAGAGGATCAGGTAGCTGACATATTCACGAAGGCATTGGGCGCAGAGAAGCTGCGCAAGTTCAGAGACCTGCTTGGTGTGCAGGAATTGGGATTGAGCTCGAGGGGGAGTGTTGAGATATCGAGCTCCACTCGTGATATGCCAGGGTGACCGTTGTGTATTTATGTCACTGACTTGTCAGTTGCAGATGCGGTTGGTACACCGCCCCTGAATAATAGCTACATGATAGCTATCCTTATCTACTCTAGTGGGAAAATTGAAAGAGTAGTTTGCTTCGACTGCGCCTACTATTTCTTCTAGTGCTCCTACTGCACCTAGGAGTGCTCCTAGTGCACGTAGAAGAGATCGAAGATGTATTTGGTGCGATAGTACGGACCATCAGCATTATAAGGATTGTAAATCTTTTCAGGATGCAAGGAGGAAGAATTTGGTATTTTGGGGACAAGATGGTAAGATTTGGTTGACTGAAACAGGACCTCCACTTGCTACCAACTTTAGAAAAGGCGGAATGAAGAAGTTAGTGGATGACATGGCTGCGCGTACTTCTTATGTGACAGCTAGAGGAGATGCTTCTGCATATGGAGTCCAGATTGAGAAAGGATCAGAGAATCAGTTAGCATTCTGGACTTATGCTATGGAGACGGCAAATAAGGGAAAAATTCAGCAAACTGTTTTGACTAGTGCAGGCTCTAGCATCAGATCTGAGACAGGTTGGGATTCGCATGTTGATAGGTACTCTATTTATGCCTACTTGGCTAAGTTTCAGGGAGCAGATGTACTTGTTGAGGAGAAGCATAAGAGGGATGAAGAAAATCCAAGTGTAGCTAAAAAGACTAGAGGGGGTGAGTTTGTTACTCCACCTACTGCAGGACCTCTTTGAGACCAGGGCCAGAATGACAGATGGAAGATTCTCAAAAGAGAGAAAAGAGGCAAGAGCCTAGAGAGAGAAAGCAGCCAGGGTTTAGATTGATGTCCGATATTGAGACATCTACAGACATGAAGAAAATCTTTAATGATAAGATACTTGGTAGTGAGGTGACTTTTACTATTTCTGAGGTTTTGGGCATCTCGAAAAGAGAGTTTCAAGATCAGTTTCAAGAGGTCCTGAAGAGGAAAAGACATGCATTGCCTACCACTGATACACAGGGAGTTTTGATTGGGGAGTTGGATGAGTATGAGGATGAGGTTATGGTTGAGAATGCTTCTGTTTTTCCACAGATAGAGAAGAGGGTTTAGCCTATGCATTATGCTGAAACTGATGAGCCTGTCTTGATACCGCGTAGTCACTTTTCACGGAGTCATTGGGCTAGGGCAACTACTGAAACGATGGTAAAAATTGGAGAGAAACAGGTGCCTTATGTTGCTTTGGTGGATCATGGTTCAGAGATTAATCTCATAGTTCATGGAGTTTATGAAAGTAATAGATGGCCTATGGATGTAGAGCATGGGTGGGTATGAGAGCCGCCAACAACACTGCAGGTGATTTGTATGCTGCCTGTCCTAGTATCAGGGTTTCTATTGGAGATGTAGAGGAGGATTTCCATTTCTTTGTGCAGGATTCATGCTCTTATTCCATAATTCTTGGACAGCCATTCATCACAGAGATGCGCATGGAGACAAAGGTAATGGATGATGAATCTGCTTATGCACGGATTCGCAGTAAAGATGGCATGAGAGCAATTAAGTTGTTATGACTGTGTGTGTGAACTATGTTAGAAACAGGGATACTCTCAGAGATGCACCTTTGCCCACTGTGAGGGATTCGGGTTCTCATTAGGTACCGCTGTTTCGCGAGATGATGGTGGTACAGAGCAGAGGAGATTGGAGTTCTCACCTCCTGGCAGTAGTGTTTTCTCCTCCGGTTTTGTTGGGATTTCAGCAAACAGTTCAATGAGTTATCAGAAGACTTCTAAGTTGCCTAGAGCTGCCAGGCAGTACATATGCAGGAAGGAGAAAAATTTGAAAAATGCAGGAATTTTAGAGAATGATGAGCATATAGATGGGATGTATAACAGTATGATTTGTGCAGATACAATGACAGAGATGGAAGATATGCTGAAAGCTGATATGCAGAGTTGTCATGAAATTGCAGATTTTGTGTCACAGATTGAGTCAGAGACTGAGGTGATTCAGCAAAAAGTATTGAGTGCTGAAGAAATTCAGCAAAGAGAGTTTCCGGCTGATTATGATCAGCTTACAGAGACACAGAGGCTGAAAACTTTTAGCCAACAGAGTTTACTGCTGAAATATTTCAGCATCCAGAGTTTAGGGCTGTTCCTATGCAGTCCATAGAGCAGAGGGCTGAGGATATTCAGCCAATGGAGTGCAGAATTGTTGATTTACAGCAAGATTTGAGTAATGCAGAGGATCATAATGAAGCCAAGGTTGACACGAAATACAAGACTATGGATAAGAAGGTGAAGCCGGTAGCTGTACCGCTTCCACCTAACAGTGATCAGCAAATAGAGAGGGCTGCCAAACAGCCAATTTTGAGGAATCCGGAGCATATAGGCAAGAAATTTTTTTAGCAGAGACTCTTGCTGAATTGAAAATTGGAAATGGTGAATTCTTGCTACCCACAAAGAAGCAATGTTTTCAGGAGATGCTTGAGCGACATGGAAGGGGGTTTGCTTTTTTCCTGCATGAGATTGGATGTGTGAATCCAGATATTGTTGCTCCTATGGTGATCTTTACTATTCCTCATATTCCATGGAACCTCCGACCTATTCCAGTACCTAAGGCACACCTGCCAAAGCTGATTGATTTGTTGAATGAGAAAATCAGGATGGGTATTCTTGAGCCTTCATCTGCACCATACTCAAACAGGTGGTTTACAGTTCCAAAGAAGAATGGTACTCTCCGATTTATACAGGACATGCAGCCAGTAAACAGAGTTACTATCATGAATGTTGGTATAGGTCCAGTTGTGGATGAGTTTGCAGAAGCATTTGCTGGACGTGCCATCTATTCTTTAGGTGATTTGTATTCGGGATATGATCAGTTTCAGCTGGCTTTGGAAAGCAGGGACATAACCACTATGAGAACTCCTATTGGGCTTGTCAAGATGTGTACCTTGCCTCAAGGTGCCACTAATTCTGTTGCGCATATGATGAATGCCATGCATAAGGTCCTTCGTGATTACATACCTCAGCTTACCAGTCCTTTCTTGGATGATGTGCCCATTAAGGGGTGTGCAGAAGAAGAGAAGAATGAGAGTCTAAATGAGCAGGGATGCAGATACTTTGTGGCTGATCATATTTCAGCTTGTGAGAAGATTTTGGCCAGGTTAGAAGAAGTGAACTTGACATTATCAGGGCAAAAATCTGTTTTTGGAGTAAATGAGGTTGTCACTGTTGGACATATGTGTGGATATTATGGAAGGAAACCCTCACCTGATAAGGTGGATGCTATAGGCAAGATTACAGAGTATTGTTCTACTACTTTAGAGGTACGGAGATTCATTGGAGCTTGTGTGTTTTATATGATTTGGATACCTCATTTTGCACACATAGCAGATTGTTTATATGAGTTGCTTCGAAAGGGGTAGAAATTCTATTGGGATGAGAGCCACACTAGAGCCATGCGGAAATTGAAGAAGCTATTGCAGATTGCTCCTACTCTCAAAAAAGCGGATTATAATTGCAGAAGGCCTATTGTATTGACAGTTGACACTAGTCCAATTGGCATAGGTTGGGCTGTGGGTCAAGATGATGCAGATGGAAACAGGTATGCTATTCGGTTTGGGGCGAAAGTCCTAAATGAGAGACAGAGGAGATATCCGCAAATCAAGAGGGAGTTACTGGGGATTGTTACGGCTCTCAAATGTGACAAGGAGTACTTTATTGGAGATTTAGTTGTGGTAGAGACAGATTGCTTGCCATTGATTGGTATGATTACGAGTTGCTCTACTCCGGATATAGCTATGCTGAGATGGATTGCATACATCAAGTCATTAAATCCGAAATTTAAACACATAGCAGGGAAGGATAATCCAGTGGCAGATATGTTGTCTAGAGCCAGATATGATGATGAGGAAATACTACTTGCAGAAGAGGATGATGCAGAAATTTCAGCCACTATAGTTGATCATGTTTGCCATGTCTATGATATTGTGGCTTTCATAGAAGAACTCTATGTTGGAGATTGATTGCAGATTGGCAAGTACCTTAGTACACTAAGCAAAAGAGATGAATGGACAGATGAAGAGTTCAAGAAGATCAGAAGAAAAGCCTATGGTTACTTTCTCAAGGACGGATTTCTTTGAAAGCATCCAAAGAAAAGAGGCGGATTACCTTTGCGGGTTGTCTGCGATAGAGAGACACGGTTACAGGTGATGAGGGAGTTTCATGAGAGTCCTTGGGCTAGTCATAGAGGAGTGTGGGCTACTTATGAGAAAATCAAGGAGAAATATTGGTGGAAAGGCATGTATAGAGATGTTTCTCACTTTGTAGAGACTTGCAGGGACTGCCAGATGTATTCGGTACTGCGTCATCGAGATGAGCTTCATCCGACCTATCCGCTATGCATTCATTATAAGTGGGTAGTTGACTTGGTTACTATGCCTATGGGTCTATGGCAGATGAGGTATATTGTTTTGGCTAGAGAGGACCTTACCAATCATGTTGAGGGCAGATATTTGAGAACGAAGACCACTAGTGCAGTGTGTAAGTTCTTATTGGAAGAAATTTTCTACAGGTATGGCTGTGTGGGTAAGATCACTGCGGATCGCGGTGAATTGGATGCAGATGAAGCTAGGGAGTTTTTCTCTCAACTAGGAATCAAGCTGGCTCTAACCACAGCATACAATCCAGAGGGAAATGGGAAGAGTGAAAGAGGGCATCCGCCGATAGTGAAAGCATTAGCCAAAGCATGCAGAGGATGGATTGGAGAATGGCCGAGACTTCTACCATTTGCTTTGTGGGCTGATCATACGACTCACAGTGTTACCACAGGATATATGCCTGTAGAGTTGATGTATGGTCAGAAACCGGTTATGCCGATTGAGACTTGTGCTTTGACTTGGTCAGTTTTACCTTGGCAGGAGGATTTGACGAGAGAGGATCTCTTAACTCTTCGGATTCAGCAGTTGGATAGAAGACCAGAGGATATTCAGCTAGCTATTGACAGGTTGAAGGTTGCTAGACTAAGAAATAAGGACAGGTTTGACAGCAGGCATCGCTTGCGGCCTAGAGCAATAGAAGAGGGAGACTCGGTATTAGTCTTTGATAGCAGCCTTGAGAATCAGAATACTGCACTTCAGAAGATGGTGAAAAGATGGTTTGGACCGTACATAGTCACCGTACATAGTCAGACATATCTTTGATAATGCAACGTATGAGTTGACAGAATTGGATGACACAGTGCTTAGAGTGCCTATTGCTAGAAAAAGAATTAAGATTTTCAAGAAAAGAGATGATGAAGATTATGCATTGGAAGAATTTGCAAGAGAAGAGCAATGAGAAGAAACTCCAAAAACGCACTGCATGATCGAAAGCTTTCTTAGCCAGATCCAATTTGCAATATGTACGACATGCAGCCAATACAGACATCCAAGTAGCCCAATCAGCCTGAACTGGCATGTTAAACAGAACTTCCTCAAGCTCTTCAAATTTTCCAACACGGCCAAGAATCAAATTTCTTCTTTCCCTCATGAGTCAACCGCAATGTTTTACAGAATATAGCAGCAATCATAGAAGATCTAATGCGAAAGCTACTATACTGCTCACGTAGAACAAAAGTATAAACACAACAACTAAATATGTACAAAGTATCAAATCCCACACACACAAATTTTGGGTGGATTTCACACCTCGGATGCGTAGCAATACGACATCCACCCCCTCTAATCCTGCGCATCCTCCGGATGGACCAACTACCCATGATCGTTATCATCAAGATCCACAAACATATCAATCTCTTCATTGTGCATTTTCGGTATATCAACAAGATTATCTGTCATATCATCTGTCTCTTCCATTGAGTTGCATATGCCCTAATGTCAGAGATATTTATTAATGCTGGATTGCAGTTCTGTGCAGATGAGGTTGAAAACTTAAGACTTGTGAAGGGTGCATGGAAAATTTAGGTGAGAGGTGCATGGCTTTAAACTATTTCAAACAACAGATTTTGAAGGAAAGCACAGCACGAGGGATTATAGCATCAAACACAAGTGCAACAAAGCTTAAGGAGAAGGTCGCTTTTCCGAAGGAAAAAGGGGCTGCTTTTCTGCAAAAAGAGGGAGAATCTTTTTGGGGTGATGATTGAACTTATTATGGGAGTTCATCTTAAGCCAATGGGGGACGATCACAGGAAAACGGGCAGCATAAGAAGAAGTCCAAGCTTGTTTATCTGAAGGATGCCCTTGCACATTAGCTTATTGAAAGCGGCCCTGATTTCATCGACGGTAAGATTAAAAAGGGGATTATCACTTATGTTGAAGAGCAGCAGGCTTTGAAGGATGAGTTTTTGCAAAGCGCAGCTAGGGCGGAAGAAGATCACAGAGGAAGGAACACAGGAAGAACAGGGGAAGAAAATTCTTAATGTTCTGGGGGAATCGGGAGTATAAGTTCTCTGCTCTACAATTCTGGAGTTTTTCTGAATGGAATGAAAAGAGAAGATGAAGCCGATGATTACAAAGGCTTATGTGATATTGTTAGACATGGAGCGCATCATTGAAGAACCCAAGAGGAGCTCGGAAGCAAAGACACTGCTGCGATAGAGAAGATGAAGGACAGGACATAGCTGTTGCAATACAGAGCGACGGACGAGGATGTTAGACATATCTCTCTGAACACATGCGCCTTAACATCGAGCGGGGCTACAACAGTTTAATATCGGCCTGCACTATCGCACCCCGCAGTATTAATTCACGTCCTGATTTGAAGCTACGTCCAGCTGCAATATACAAGAAGAAAATCTTGAGCAGTGCCACGACGGATGATGCGGATAACCGGCCTACTAAGGGGAGAACAACAGTGTTGCCTTGCAGTACCAATGTTACTGTCACTGTCTAGAGCAAGAAAGCAACTGGTAGTGTGTCCGAGATAATGTTCATTAAGAGAAAAGTTGCTCCAAGTATCAGAGGTTCGGTCTCTGAGTCTTATCTCGCCTAGTGGCCAAGCTATTTATCCCTAACAGCAGCACATCATCAGAGTTGGTTCTTGAATTTTTCTCTCCTGATCCTAAAGACCCAGCTATCAGCCTCCAATGAAGACACAGAGTGTACTGCAGAAACCGAGCCTGCTTTAGCCTACAAGCTGCTGGAATACTTATGGTACTCAAGGGAGGACATCATCGACAGAGGATCAGAAGCTAACTGCCCTCCATCTCTATCATGATGAGCTGAAGATGAATATATGGAGGCAAATAATATAGATCTATCGGGATTATGAAGAGTTATGAGAAATAAAATTTCCCACATATCATCAGGAAAGTAGGAGCTTAATCCTTACTGTGGTGATTGCTGGATGTTTATTCCTTCTGTCAATAGAGCACAAAGAACCTTACTCGACTCTCCTCATAAAACAACTTCTTGTACTCTGTGTTCCGATAGAAATTCTCCATCAATCCCAGACCTTATGATCTCTTTTACAAGCACATGATGAAGTGATCAATCAGCTTAAGGTCCTCTAATAGCGACAGGAATTGACATGCTAGTCTGTCTTTGGAGGTTGAAGAGTAAAGGTATTAAACCACTCCACAAGATAAGAAAATTTCTGATATTTTTTATGAATTCATGGGTTCTTCTTTGCAACTGATGATGACTAGATACAAGTTAGTCATGAGATGAAGCAAAAATATATTATTCAGAACTTCTCTACTCAATCAGCCACATCCTCTCTTGAAAGCAACGGCCAATAACAGAGTTCTACCATAGGAGACTGCAGAGAAGGTTAAGGGCATGTTTATTACATTTGAAGGATTGAATACAAGTGTTCTTCTAGATGTGAAGAATGGATTTAGAATTCTCAAAAACTACGTGTGTCTTCTAAAGAGTTGTTGGAATGCAAATATGATCCTTTGTGAAGGCTGTCACTATTAACCTTCTATGCTAAAATTATTTAAAGTCCTCTGTGGGGGCTTTCGAAAACCCTTGGACACCGACCAACCTCCTATATCTCCCAATGTCTGCTAGTGATGATGTATCCTCGACAGATAGCTTTGCATTCACCTCCATAGGTGTAGCTATCTCCTTGCACTCGGTCATGCCAAATGCCTTCAAGATCTCCCATGCATACTTCTTCTGAGAGATGAAGATCTTTCCTGGCTCTTGCCAGACTTCAATCCCCAAACAATAGTGCAACAATCCCAAGTCTGTCATTTCAAACTCAGAACTCAAAGGCTTTCGAGTTTGGTTGATCATATCTTCATAGTCACCTGTAATAAGAAGGTCGTCTACATATAGGACAATCACTACAGACTTTTTACAATCCCTGTAGACATACAAGTTAGCATCTGAGGCACATCCTTTGAAGTTTAGGTTTAAAAAGAACCTATCTATCCGTTGGTACCATGCTCTGGGGGCTTGTTTCAGCCCATACAATGCCTTCTTCAGCTTACACACTTTGTTCTCAAAATGGGGGGCCTCAAACCCTGGTGGCTGAGCCACGTACACCTCCTCCTTGAGGTCACCATTTAAGAACGCTGACTTAACATCCATTTGGTACACTGGCCACTTCTTGTGGGCAGCCACTGCAAGTACCGTGTGAATACTGGTCATTCAGGCAGTTGGGGCAAATGACTCTTGAAAATCAAACCCTTCAACTTGTGAAAATCCTTGGGCAACTAGTCTAGCTTTATACTTTTCTAAGGTACCATCAGCCTTGTACTTTACCTTCCAGATCCACTTGGTGCCAATAACCTTCCGCTTTGCTAGTCGATCCACTAGCTCCCAAGTGTCATTCTTCATTATGCTGTCATACTCCGTCTGCATAGCAGCCTTCCATGATGGATCTACAAGTGCTTCTTCTAAGTCAGTTGGCTCCTTTACTTCTCTCATAATCTCAACCATCAAGGTCATATTGACTATGTGAGCAGAAGCCCTCCTTTGCTTCTCTATTCTCTGAGACCTCCTTGATCCGTCTGCCTTCTCCTCAAGAGATAAAGGCATAGGATTATTGTGGCCATAGAGCTGCTTCACCCAGGGTGGCAATGGCTTTTCCGGTGGGGTGATGTCAGGTTGGTGAAATTTTTCCTCATCATTTGAAGATGATTCTTCCTCCTCCTTAAGGATAGGGATAGCTCTCGGGACAGGTTCATAGTGGACTACTTCTTTTGCTTGATGATAAAGTGGAAGAACTTGCCTTCTCCTCCTCCACTGTATGCGGCTCCTCCTTGAACACCACATCACGACTCGCGATGATCTTCTTTGCCTCTTGGTCATATAACTTGTAAGCCTTCTGCTCATCACTATAACCCAAGAAGATACATTTTCTGCTTTTTGGTTGTAACTTGTTTCTCTTCTCATCTGGAACATGTGCATAACATTCACATCCAAAAATTCTGAAATGTGAGACAGATGGTTTCTTACCAGTGTAAGCCTCATGAGGTGTTTTTCCCTTGAGAGCCTTTGTGTAGCCTTGATCTAGAATGTAGACTGCAGTATTAATAGTTTCAGCCCAAAAATGGTTAGGCAATCCCTTGCCCTTTAGCATGCATCTTGCCATCTCCTCAATGGTGCGATTCCTACGTTCCACAACACCGTTCTGCTGAGGTGTGTGAGGCGTCGTCAATTGACGCTTGATCCCTTTGCTCTTGCAAAATCCTTCAAACTCCTTTGAGTTGAACTCACCACCACCATCTGTTCTAAATTTCTTCACACTTTTCCCTGTTTCATTCTCAACAAGTTTTAGCCATTCTTTAAACTTACCAAAAGCTTGAGCCTTATCACAAAGGAAGTACACCCACATCTTCCTACTGTAGTCGTCGACAATCAACATAAAATAAGAAGATCCCCCCAAGGCCTGTGTAGGCATCTTACCACACAAGTCAGCATGCACCAACTCTAGAGGAGCCTGTGCTCTATTCTTGCTTTCTTGTGGAAATGCCTTTCTCTGTTGCTTGCCCATCATACAAGCTTCACATGGTTCCTTCAATTCAGTTATTGTAGGTAGGTGAGCAACCATACCTTGCTTTTGTATCTCCTTCAATACTGCAAATCCGATGTGTCCAAACCTTTCATGCCAAAGCTTACTTGTGCCCACTCCAGCTGTGGCTGTAAGAGCACTTAGCTCATACAGGTTATTTCTTCTTTCTCCTTTGCCAACAATTGTGCCAGCACTATCAATAATTTTTGCACCTGTCTTCTTGAACCTCACTTCAGGATCAAGATCAGTTATGGCAGCAATTGATAATAGAAAGCTTTTTGACTTTACCATTTGCAGCAACAAAAGAAATAGTACATGTGCCCACAGCAGGGCATTTAGCATCATTTTCAACCGTCATAGTGATGGATTCTTGTAGAGGCTGCATAGAACTGTATAAACCTTTCTTGTTGGTCATGTGACGGGAGGCCCCACTATCCAACACCCATGAGTCAGTGGTAGATTCTTCTTGCGTTGAGGAGCACACTTCCTCAATGGTCGCCATGAATAATTCCAGCTCTACTTTAGCCGTATTGGTTGTCTCTTTCCCTTTACTTTTAAGGGTACCATTCTTTTCATCTGCCTTCTTGACACGACAATCTGCAATTGCATGTCCTTTCTTCTTGCAGTAGAAGAACTCTCCTTGAAACTTCTTCTTTTCGCCTTTCTTCTTTTTGTCACCATCATTTTTGGTGAAGGAACCACCTTTGCCTTTTGCATTGCCAGAGAATGCAACATCTCCATTGTTGCTTCCTTCTCGGGCTTTCAGCCTCAACTCCTCCTCCATTAATAATGCACAAAACTCCTCAAAAGTCAAAGCTTGAGGTCTCACCTGAGTATTAAGGGTAGTTACTAGTCCATCAAACTTTTGTGGACAAATCCGAAGACACCTCCGAGCTAGCTCTTCGCTAGTCTTTTGTATCCCAGCGCTAGCCATCTGGTCACGCAGATTCTTAATCCAAGTGATGAATGCTTCAACCATCTCTCCTTCAGCAAACTTCTCTGCTACTAATTGATTCTCCAAGTTTTGAATCCTCGTTTGGTTTTGTGTTTCATACTGACTCCTTAGTACATTCCAAGCCTCTGACGCTTTGGTTGTATGCTGAATCAAAGTCAGAACACTATCAGAACAGCTTGTAACTAAGGCACACAATGCATCTGCATTCCTTCATTTCCAAGCTCATAGAAGATTTGCACTTGAAGGAATCATCACACTAGGATTTGATGGGTCGGGGGTAGGCTGTGGTTCTGCGTTAGTCCCCAGCACAGTCTCCAGAAGCTCATAAGAATCAAGGATAGTTGTAATTTTGAATTTCCACAAGATGTAGTTTGTACCATCTAACTTGCCTTCGCTGAAGGTTGGTGGACGAATCCTCAGTGTTTGAATAGGCGGTACAGCAACACCATCTCCTGCACCGCTTCTTGATGCGCCAGAACCGCTTCCGGAAGTCGACATAGTTTCTCTTTGCTGTTGAAGCCTTTGCCTCTTGCACACTCTCCGATCTCTAGAGCCCCCTAGGCTCTGATACCATGTAAAATATTACACGGTGCAGCTAACAAAATCTGAGAAAGAGATAGAGAGTACACAACAGATAAGAGGAGAATCAATAAATTCTTTAACTCCAAACAACTGATACAAAGATGGCTCTGTCCACCCGTGTGCTTCCACTATGTGAAGCTTAGATGGTGATCTAGACAGAAGATAGGTGAAGAGCTTAAGGCTAGTTGAAACAACAACTCTGACTGGGTGAAAGATGAGTGAGAGATGGCTGCAAAGGGATTTAGCTTTTATAGCCCGCGAAGGTCGTTAGGTCGGCCTGTTGACCGACCGACCTACCATATGAGCCTGCACTAGTCAGCCAGGGAATATTCCAATGAATATTCCCTTTACCATGCAATGCGCCTCGAGTTGCTACCAGCTTAACCACTCCATCTAACCCAAAGATTAGACCCACAATGGTCACCTTTTTGCCATCCAATCACATAGACCTCATCTGATATACAAGTCACGACTCAACCAATGTCCGGGCTCACATTTGGCTTCTCCTCATAATGGGGGCCTTACAACTTTGAGCACCATGGATTATTGGTAGCACCTAATGAGGGTGGGGCATTGATCTTATCTAACACGTATGACTCACAGTGTTACCACAGGATATATGTCCGCCGCAGAGTTGATGTATGTTCAGAAACCGGTTATGCCGACTAAGACTTGTGCTTTGACTTGGTCAATTTTACCTTGGCAAGAGGATTTGACAAGAGAGGAGCTCTTAGCTCTTCCGATCCGATAGTTGGAGAGAAGACCAAAGGATATTTAGCTAGCTATTGACAGGTTGAAGGTTGCTAGACTTAGAAATAAGGACAGGTTTGACAGCAGGCACAATCACTTGCGGTCTAGAGCAATAGAGGAGGGAGATTGGGTATTAGTCTTTGATAGCAGTCTTGAAAATCAGTATACTGCACTTCGGAAGATGGTGAAAAGATGGTTTGGGTCGTACATAGTCAGACATGTCTTTGACAATGCAACATATGAGCTGACAGAATTGGATGGCACACTGGTTAGAGTACCCATTGCAGGAAAATGAATCAAGATTTTCAAGAAAAGAGATAAGGATTATGCATTGGAAGAATTTGCAAGAGAAGAGCAATGAGAAGAAACTCCAGTAGAAGAGACAGATGATATGACAAATAACCTTGCTGATATACTGGAAATAGACAACGAAGAGATTGATCTGTTCGTGGATCTTGATGACAATGATCATGGGTAGTTGGTCCATCCGGAGGATGGGCAGGATCAGAGGGGGTGGATGTCATGCTGCTGTGCATCTGAGGTGTGGAATCCACCAAAAAGTTTTTGTGTGTGACATTTGTTACTTTGAGCATACTTAGTCGTTGTGTTTGCATTTTGTTCTGCGTGTGGCTTACATGTTTGTTTGTATATGAACCCTAGCTTTTTCGTAAGTGTGTTTTGATTTATCGTCTCAAAACCGTGTGTGTGCTGGGACTTCATTCCATTGTAAATAATATTATCTGTGTGCATTTATATATGCATGTGTGTGAATGAATGCTTGTATATCATGCGGAAAAGCGACAAAGAAGGAAGGCAAGCAGTTATGTCTTCAGACTTTTCTATGGGACAGTTCAGATTCTTGAGAAAGCTCATATTAGTGCATGGACATTGGAATTACCAAAGATTGACCTACATGGTGTTGTATAATTTCTATTGCAATGTTGTGTTTGTCATGATGCATACTGTTGTGGTTGGAATCATGGACAAGGATTGATAAAGAAGACATTTCAGTTTTATGGTTAGCCAAGGAGCTACTGACTATTGACCATCAGCCAAGTAGATTGAGTCAGAGGGCTCGAATTGAAGCAACACGTGGTTTTGTATCAACTTGGGATAGGGTACCAAGGGTGAATGGGAAGCTTGCAATTTCTAGAGCTATTGGTGATGTTCCATTTAAAAGGTATGGTGTCATTGCTGAACCAGAGTTTACAGAGTGGCAAGAACAAAGTGCCCATGACTTGGCTCTACTTCTTACTTCAGATGGTGTATTTGAGAACATGATGCTATAAGATGTTTGTGATATACTGCATGATAGATACAAGTCATGGATTGACCTAAAGTTTTCACAGAATGAATGCACGTTGGACCTCGAACTTTACTCCCAAGCCCTTGCTGAGACTGTTGTTCATTCGGCTTTTGACAGTGGCATCACAGATAATTTGGTTGTGGTGGTTCATTCCACACATTTTGGAGTTGCCCAAGAGTTGACTAGCCGCATAATAACTGTGGATGCTAAAAATCATCATTTACATAGTCCAAAATCTAAGAGTAGGGAAGATCTTGTGTTGTCAAGCAATATGGATGGTAATCAACAAAACAAAGTTATGCCAAAGTTCATTGAATAATAAGGAGCTTGTTATGAGCTTGTTGAAAGGCTTAATACTGGCTACTTTTGGCTGCCTTTTGATTCTTGATTCAGTGACACAAGAGTCTTTTCTTTCACACTACGGGGTTGTGTTCCAAAAAAAGATAATACACTCTAATAAAAAAATAGAAAATCATGGTCGCTGTTCTGGGGTGTGAACTCTCTAAGGCTTAGGAGAGATGCACATGTAACAGAAAAGGAGAAGAAAAGCAACTGATAGCAAAAAAAAAGCTGGAGAGGAGGGAAGTAGAAATGGAGTCGTTGTTGCAACGGAAGATGAAGAGACAAAGATTAAGGATCGAATGGCACTAAAGCTGAAGAATGATGGACAGAAGATTGTGTCGTAGCTGGGGGCTAGCTAGCTATTGGGAAACTCATGAGTAACATGATAGGATCAGTGGCCCAAGAGAAGAATCTCCACGAATCAGAACGGCGAGGGTGTCCATACATATAATTCTCCAAGAATTCAGTTCGTATGATGTTCGTGAAATCGGAGTTGAAGGGGGAAAGCAATTGACAGAAACAAAAATTGGAAACGAACGAAAGGACACACGAATTATTCTGCTGCTTTCAATGTGATGGCTGTAATATGAAGGCATGGAGTGTGTTAAGAGAGATTTCACTCTTGAAAGAAGCTTCCTCACGTCCTAATGATCGTGTTGATGGTCGAGTATATTGCTGAATGCATCGAATGGATGGCGGACATACTGCGGTCTGAATTGGTTCTTTGCTTGTCATTAACTATCAGAAAACCTCCAATTTGGGGTTGGAAACACTGATTCCAACAGTGTAAATATTGAGACAAAGCTTCTTTTTTTTCTTCTTACACTGAGAAAGAGAGCATAAGCTTAAAGCTAAAGCTCTTATACTCAGTAAGAGTCCTTGAAGGGCAACTTGTCTTGGTTTAAATCCTTCAATTGAGCAGTCTGAATTTGGGAGAAGACCTTAGTGACGATGATGTGGATGAGTCAATGCAGGAGGTTCACCGGAGACAAAGTGCCCTTCTTCTCTGGGAACTCAAGTTCAGCAGGTCAGTATATCAATCTGGAGCACAGCACAACAGAGAAAAGGAGGTGGCCTGCTGAAGGATTGTTCAATGGGAGAACTGCTACGTAGCACTAACAGGCTGCAGCAAAAAGGGATGAGCAGCACCTGCTCTTGATCTGCTCGGGGTAGACAAGACTATGAAAGGCAGGGCAGCAGCATTTACTTCAGCGAGTAGCTATCATTAGGAAGCTAATCAACTTCATGGAGGCAGCTGCCTAGCATGCGGAATCTGGTGTGGAGGAGGGAGTTTTCTTATTGCTTTTGGGGATCAGAGATATGGCAGCAGCATCAGTTGGGTTGAAGGTAGATTGTTTCTGGGTGTTCTCTACTATTGGGATGAGAGGTTTAATTAGCAAGAGAGGATATTTCTGTACATGTGGCATGTTTGAGAGTTGGATGGTGGGAGGTTCCAGAGTATTAGTACGACAGAGGGGAGCCTCTTAGGTTGTTGTAGATGGATTAAAGAGCAACAGTCTTAGCAGCAACTAAAGATAGGCGAACAATCTGTGATCTGTTACTGTAGCCACCGGATTTCCATTAACAGATTCTGGGTTCTTTTTGATGAGTGGAAGCAGAGGGATGGCCTCTCTCTTGCTGGCTGAGAGGCTGTTGAAACGTTGAGAGGGGGATGCCTCTCAAGGCTGCATGGAGGGGAAGAGTACATGATTACATTCTGCAGGGGACTCTAGAGAGTGGAGAACATGTTGTGGAGGTTGCCACTATAGGCTAATCTGGTTGTCTGGTTGTGCTGGTTGGCAAAGGCCAACATATTCTTGATTCCTTACCATCACCCACAAGTCCCGATCTTATCGAAGGAAAGTTGCAAAGGCTAGAACAATGATGGAAGATGAAGAGTTAATGAATTTGCTATTTTCCTTCCTGAATTTGGAGAGGTCGCTGTGGTTTCTTCTTCTTGAGCCTTGTATTTGTTATTGGCAGAAATAAAATAGAATCTTGGCATCATTTTCTCATCTTGCTTATTTGCTTGATTGATCTTCTATCTTGAAATTCGTCAAGGTCCTTTATGGTCACGACTTCGTTTTCGAAAACACTTCGACAATGTGCAGAGATGGAGGAAGCTGAGCGAGATGCAAATTGCTCTTGATGAGTGTATACAAGGATACTTAATAAGCAGTACATCAATAAACTAATGCAAAAATTGAAATTGTTGATTGCTGTAGACAATGTAGACAACAAATGGTTGGAGATAGGCTTATTTTGGTTAGGGACAGGTCGCCCGAATAGTAGTAGACAGAAAAAGGTAGGCTGGGGGGTAGTTGTTGAAGGAGATCCCAACTAATATGTATCCCGTTGTATCCAACCTTGGCAATGATAGCTCATTAATCCTCTAAAGCATCCCAATCCCAATAAATCCTGTTGGATCATGTGGCATCACAAACTCATATGTCGACTTGTACTCCTTCCTCTTCTTCATCTGTGTCAATGTGCTCATCTTCTACTAGGTTCTCTACTGCATAGGCATCTTTTGGATCTCTTATCTTGCATATCCTAATCCTATTTTCTATCCGTTGTACCCTCAACTCAGTCTAAAACATCTCTATCAAGGCATATATCACATGCAATCCTTTACATCCATCAGATTCAAACTAGAAAATTGTTCTATAGGACCACCTTGTAAAAAAATGCTCGTATCTTTTGAAACATAACTCGGATTGCCAAGCTTTAAAAAGAAAAAATGTAGCCCCACTAACAATCTACAATTTTTTGAAGACACTTGGGCCAAATTGTGAATATTTGAGTCGCTAAAATTTTTTGCACAACCTGCAGTTGTTCATTATAGCATGCAGTCCCAGCCAGACATCGACCTTCCCGACTCTGTATCTCCTACATATGAACTCACATGTCAACCAAAATTTGTAGTACCCTTCAAAAGGTATAAAATTCCATTATGGATGCATCATTCACCAATAATCCTCTCCCAATTAAAATAGTTTTAAACATCTTCAGTTCAGCCCTGCTTGTCCATTGCAGTCTCCTATAGCCATATCACCCTCCTGGGTTAAACATCCACTTGGATAGTCGACCAATAAGGTATACATACATGCAATACATCCCCTTTGACTTTAAATAACTTTTATGTCACATGGAATATTTCAATATCAAATATCCATGTCATTAATCCACTTAATTTTCTTAGGCCGTATTTCTTTACATCTCGAATGGCGATGTCCTCTGTAACCTGTATCAATGTCTCTCTTCTATCTTCTATGATCTATTTACCCTTGAAATTATCCACATTGTCTTTCTCAGTATCCCAACCTAGTATAAATCCCCATGATGGTGTGGCCGCAAATTCAATAGTTGTATGGGATCGGTTGCTATTTTCTCTTTTTGAGTTATGCAGATTTTGTGCTCATGCATGTTAGATGTATCCGCACCGCTAGAGAGGTTTGAAAGATATTGGCATCTCTCTTTTGGATCTAGACATTTGGGCATCAATTATCTCTCGATTTGAAGCTACAATAACTTTTTGTCACAAATTCCCCTATGACGCAGGATCACATCCACAAGATGGAGAAGATTTGGGATGAGCTTGCATCCCTTAGTACATATATTTCTTTGAAGGACCTAGCTGTGACACTTCTCTCATATCTTCTATCATCGACATATGATGTGTTCTAAGTAGTCTTCTCACTTCTCGTAGCTTGAAGACTCTCATTTGAGAGAAGCTTGTCCCATTGCTGCGTGTTGAGGCTGATCGTTGTAGCCTTGTATCTTCAGCCATTGTACTCACATTGTTCCTTCTCTCTTTTGCATTCTCTCTTTGTCTCCTCCTCTCCATGATCACTTTCCTCTTTGTGTTGCGCTGTCGTCGTGTTAAGAGTTGAAGGTCTACCACCAGGGCTTTTAGTGCAGAAGAAGAGTTTGGGATTCAAGATTCAGAAAGGAAAAATGAATTGGGTTTTGATAAGATTCGGGGTTTAGAAATGATTTAGGTATGGAAGGGGAATACAAGCCTTTTCACTTTGTTTTTAGGATACTTGAATAGAAGGATTAAGACTAACTTGAATACATCAAATGCTTCAGGATACATACATCATTTCATAAAGGATATTTTCAGATTTCCAATTCATTTATGAATGTCAAATGCAAGCTCTAATGGCATTTATTTCATGTACAGAGATGGATTTCAATCCTTTGGGTCAAGTATATTGATGCTAGAATCAAATACATCCAAGATTTGGACCAAAGATACATGAAATGGATGGGAAAAGAATAATTTTAGCTTCAGCCCTATTTTAAAACAAAAAGTTCCAGCCCATAAACAAATTCAAAATGAGTGCATAAACTCAAGAAGAAGCACTTTTGATCATCTATGAACAATGTCCATAATAGTCCATAAGTCTTCAATATCCTCACCCTTTGCTTGCCCCAAAGTCACTCAAGTACTTGGGCACAAGTCGGGCTTCATTGGACCAAGATTAAGGTAGAGAAGATGATAGAAGTCGTGCATAAGAGTAGACTGAATACTCTTCTCTCATTTTTCCCCTCTTTTATAGACAGTTTCAGCATGCATTTTTGTTAGACCAAAGAGGCAGAGAAGTGGAGCTCTCACCACGTTTACATCTTCAGTAGTTGGGCCTGTTAATCTTCAGTTTGCATGCTCCATTTCATGCATCTCAACTCTAGCTTTCTTCTACTCTTCCTCAGTCTGTAGCCCGCATTTTGCGCCGAAAAACGCGGGCTGCTCTTTGCTCTAACCCTGGTCACTTTTTGACCATCCTAGGTCACTTTGCTGGTCACCTAAGTCAGTTACTTTTGGTTCCATGTGGACCTAGTGGACTTTTGATAGTTTTTGGCAACATTTTTGGGTTTTGTCCATATTTTTGTACCTGAATTAATGTGATTTATCGAGTAGACTGTCAATTACTTCTAGATGTCCAAGTTATAGGTTCCCATAGACTTATTTTTCATAAATATACATGGTATATCTGCAAATTATATGCTAAATACAAAAGAACTTGTATAACTAAGGTAGATATTGGATAACAATGCCTAAATTTTGTATGCAAATATCTCATATAATTCCCAGTGAAACTCTTCTTTGTTTATAAGAATCCCATGATTTATATCATGGACAGTAAACTCTTTGACATTCACCCCCTCCTAACCTACACATCCTCTGGCATGTGCCATTTTATAAGATTACAGGTCAAGGAGGGTCTTCTTTTTCATCTTCATTCTCTAAGTCTTTTTCTTCTTGTATGTCTTCAAGTAGAGGACTCATTTCTAAGTCATCAAGTTCATAAGTTGAAGATACTCTTCGTTTGAAGAGTTTGTTTCGTTTCCCAGCTATTGGAGTCTTTATCATGGTCCCATCCATTTCAGCCAAAGAGTAAGTACCATTATGATGTACTACTTTTACAACATATGGTCCAAACCATCGCTTGGCTAACTTCCTTTGAGCACTATATTGATTGTCCAGGTTGCTATCATAAACAAGAACCTAGTCATTCTCTTGAATAGCTCTCGGACGGAGTCGATGGTGCTTGTCAAACCTCTTCTCATTCTTTAATCTTGCTGTTTTTAGCCTTTCAATGGCTATTTTAACATCTTCTTGCCTTCTTTCAAGTTTCCTTATGCGTAAAGACAGCAATTCTTCCCTGTTCATGCCTTCATCCCAAGGCAAGATACTCCATGTGACAATGGATTCCTCAATAGGCATAATAGGTGGCTGTCCATACATGAGTTCAGCTGGCATATATCCTATTACTGCACTATGGGTTGTTCTATTAGCCCATAATGCGAATGGTAGCATTTTAGGCCATTCCCTCAACTTTCCTTTGCATGATTTTGCTAAAGCTTTAAGAATTGGTTGATGACCTCTTTCACTCTTACCATTGCCTTCAAGATTGTAGGCAGAAGTAAGAGGTAACTTAATTCCCAATTGAGAAAAGAAATGGCGAGCTTCATCGGCATCCAATTCTCCTCTATTAGCAATTACATTAGCAACACATCCATACCTGCAAAATACTTCTTCAAGTAAAAATCTACAAACAGTATGAGTGGACTTTGTTGTCAAGGCCTTTTCTTCCACTTGATTTGTGAGATCTTCTCTAGCAAGTAGTAGATATCTCATGTTCCAAATTCCTGTAGGTATGGTTATTAAATCAATAACCCATCTATAGTGAATAGATAAAGAATAGGTAGGCTGAAGCCCATCTCTATGCTTTACCATAGAATATATTTGATAAGCATGACAAGACTCAACAAAATGCTCAATGTCTTTAAACATGTTTTGCCACCAAAATTTTTCTTCTATTTTGGCAAAAGTACCCCATATGCCTCTATGACCAGCCAATAGGCTTTCATGGAATTCTTGCATGACCTGTCTTTGTGTCTTTTTGTCACCTAAGACACGAACAGGTGCTCTTCCTTTCTTTCCTCCAAAGGTAGCCATCTTTAAGAAAAAAACCATAGGCTTTTCTCTTAATTCTCTTCAACTCTTCATGAGTCCATTCTTCCTTCTTCGTCATAGTGCTCAAAAATTTGCCAATTTTTAGCCAATCATCTACATATTCTTCTTTAAAGTGTGAACAAACCATAACAAAACATGGAATATGTTGTTCACTAGCTGTCCATTGTTCTTCATTGGTTGATTCATCCTTCCTTGCTGATGTAAAAGTTGTTTTATCAGCTGAACCTATTGTTCTTGCTGTAATTTTTGTTGTACCTGCATTAACAGCTTCATTTATAAACTCTGATTCTTCTTCATCCATCATTTCTTCTTCATCCATATATCTGGCACGTGAAAGCATGTCAGCAACTGGATTATCTTTACTTGCAATATGTTTCAAATCAGGATTTAAGGATTTAATATAGGCTATCCATCTTAGCATGGCTATATCAGGAGTGGAATAGTTGGCTATCATGCCCAAGAGTGGAAGGCAATCTGTCTCAACTATAACATGTGTGCCCATGAAATACTCCCTGTCACATTTTAATGCAATTATTACTCCCCAAAGCTCTCTTTTAATTTGAGCATACCTTCTTTGTCGTTCATTAAGAACCTTTGCTCCAAAGTGGATCACATATCTGTTGCCTTCAAGGTCGTCTTGACCAACTGCCCATCCTATTCCAATAGGACTTGTGTCCACTGTGAGTATAATGGGTTGTCCATTAGAGTAGTTAGTCCTCTTTAAAGTGGGAGCCGAAGTCAGCATTTTCTTGAGTCTCTGAATAGCGTGAGTGTGTTATCTTGTCCATAGAAACCTTTGGCCCTTTCTTAGGAGCTGATAAAGACTTTCAGCAACATGAGCAAAATGTGGTATCCAAATAAGGTAGAAGACACATGCACCACGAAATCTTCTCACTTCTGAAACATTTGTACATTCTTCTTACATTTTGCTGATTGCATTTATTTTAGATGGAGAAGGCTTTCAGCCATATGGTCCACACATATGACCAACCACAAGGACTTATTCAACTCCAAAAACAGATTTAGCTCCTGAAATAGTAAGATGAACTTCTTCTAATTTAGACAAGATTTGAGCACAATCATTAATATGATCAAAAACAAACTTTCGACATCCAAGTTCATTGAGTTCTTCATTTCTCTCATGAACTTCACATCCTTTGATTGGAACATCATCAAGGAAAGGAAGAGTCAATTGAGGAATATAATCCCTCAATACTTTATGCATGACATTCATCATGTGAGCTACTGAATTCGTAGCCCCTTGAGGTAGAGTACACATGCGGACTAGGCCAAGAGGTGTCTTCATTGTAGTAATGTCACGGCTTTCCAAAGCAAGCTGAAATTGGTCGTAGCCTAAATATAAGTCTCCCATGGAATAGATTGCCCTTCCTGCAAAAGCTTCAGTAAATTCATCCACAATTGGTCGTGATCCAACATTTCTAATAGTGACTTTATTAACGGGTTGCAAATCTTGAATGAATCATAAAGATCCATTCTTCTTAGGTACGGTAAACCATCGGTTGGAATATGGAGCTGAAGATGGCTCCAATATTCACATTTTTATCTTTTCATTTAAAAGTTCCAATAATTTAGGCAAATGAGCCCTTGGAACCGGAATTGGTTTAAGATTCCAAGGCACATGTGGGATCGTAAAAATTACCATCGGTGCCACAATGCTTGGATCCACACAGCCGATTTCATGCGGCTGAAATGAAAATGCTTTACCATGGTTCTTTAACATCTGCATGAAGATTTGTTTTTCAGCCGCCGGCAAGAGGAAAGAATCTTCACCAATTTTCAGCTTTTGTAAACTTTCAGCTGTAAATTGATGACCAATATCTTTAGGATCACGAAGGCTTGGTTGTTTGGATACCCTTTCTGCCAATCCTTCGCTTTCAGGTGGTAGAGGAGAGGCTACCGGCTTGACCTTCTTATCAACTATTTTATATTTTGTTTCTACTCTTGCTTCATCCTTGTTTGGCTATTCAAAGGCTTCATAATCTACAAATTCTTGAATTATGTCATACATATCCAATGTACATACCTGTATGGACTGATTTTCAGCTTGATTTTCTGCATGAACAGCTGTATAAATTTTAGCCATTGTATCATTATAATTCAGCCCATAAAATAGTCCGAAAATTTCTTCTTCTTTAGGTAAAACATCAATTTGCTTCAACTCTCGCTCCATATAACTCAAATACTTTCTTTCAGCCCTATTCATGGCTGAAAATTGTTTATAACAGCCCACTCCATTGGCTGAAAAAACCTGCAAATCAGCTTTTGGCCTTGCCTCCTTTATATGTGGAGGCAATTTTTTGTGACATGATGCACTGCCATAGCCTCCACTTATAGCAGCGCTACCCGAAAACCCTTAAATTCTCGGGCATTAGGAGGAACATGATGATCTCTTAATCGATCCCTATTTCGATGGTGATTAACACAGACACTTAGGAATTGAATAGCTTTATCATTATCCTTGCTTCTTATCCGAGCATATGATGAACCATCATCAAGAGCCTTTGTCTCTAAATGAGATTCGGAAATAAATGGTTGTCCAAGAATGATTGGATAACTGCAGGAATCTTGAACAAAGAAATGAAATTCATCTTTTACATTACCAATGGTAACTTGTACATAAGGACATGCTGCATAAAGATCGCCAGAAGAGTTATTGGCTGCCTTTATGCGCCACCCTGGGTCTACATCAATGGGCCATCCACCATTCTCATAGAGACTTCTTGACATAACATTAATTTATGAACCATGGTCTATGAGGGCAATGCATGGAGTTTCTTTCTCACCAATTTTAACAACAGTTTCAGTAGTCGCCCTTGCCCAATGGGTACGGGAATAGTGACTACTTGGAATAAAGTGAGTTTCACTTTCTTCCTGCATGCTGTGAAGAAAGGACTCTTTCTTTTGCATGGGCTGCACTTTAGATTGAGAAGTTTCCACCATTATGGCTTCTTCAGCTTTTGCTTCATAAATGTCTTCATCTTTGGCTTCTATGGCTGCAATCAATTCTTTGATTGCCTCCAATCTAATCCCTTGAGTTTTCAGCTTTTCTTCATCCTGCAAATACACATGAAGTACTTGCAAAAAAGCATGTACAGATTCTTCAGTTTCCTCTCCAACATCTTGTCTTTTTCGTTTAATTACATCAATTATTACATCATGAAATCCTCGTTTTGCAATGCCGAGAATTTCACCTAATGTAAATTCAATTCTAGTACCAAGAATTCTTTCTTCTAGGATCCGTTTAAGATCCGTTGCAGTCTCTATGTCTGACTGCAACTGGTAACTAGGATGTTTGCTTTTTCTTTTTCCTTCTGTTTTCTTTGTTTGAGGGGCATCTCCCATGTCAAAATCTGGTGGTGACGGATTTTTAGCAGCCTTCTGTTGATCTGGTTTACTTCTTGTTATACGTTTAGTCGGTCCTGAAGAGGAAGGACCGGCAAAATCTTCATCTCTTCTTCTTTTTTCTTCTATCATGGCTTCTTGATTATTAATTTCAGCTAGCTGGGAAAAAGCTGAAAATGAATCCATAGGCTCGGACCATCCGGTTCTTCCTCGAATACATTGACTGGCAGTGGTTAAATCATCCTTAGTTGCCTTGCCTTGCTCCATGCGCTCCAAGGCCTGCGTCCACACTTTAGATTTTGCATTAGTTTTACATACTTTAACAATTTCATTAGTTGGCTCAATTTGCAACCCATAAGTTGCAGCATCAACAGTTGCATAGGATGTTCTTCTTGCCAAATCCTCCAATCTTTTCTTCATGCCGCCATTACCGAAGTTTGGCTCAAGAGGACGCCTGGTTTCGGTTGCATGAATTTTGCCATCCTTCCAAAAGACTAATTTTTGTGCTTCAGCTTCACGGAATGCTCCACACTCCCTCTTGTCATGTTGAATGCTATCACACCAAATGCAGCGTCTTTTAAAGCCTTCTCGTACAGGTCTTTGGGCAGTTGACCGACCCCTTTCATCTACTTTAACATCAATTAAAATTAAGATGAATATCCCACATGCTTTTAATTATCTCATCCATGACATCCTTCTTTGGAGAAGAAACATCAGAATTTCTTGGTTGCTTGGCTATAGAGACAGGAGGTCGAGAAGCTGGAACAGGCTCCTTCATAGAATCAGTTGTTACAGGGGTTGATCCCCATCTTAGGCGCAATCGCTCTCTTCGAGAAATCATATTAACTGCTTCAGTGACATCACTCCAAGCAGTCTTTAATCCCGACTCAGAGTCAGGGTCTTCAAGTTGGTCAGTCAATTTCTCCTGAAAAGAAGAATCTGCAGCTTTTGAAAATAATTCAATCTTTTGACTTTCCATACCTTGTTGGTCATCGAGATCTAGTTGGGCAAATTTTCTTTCAAACTCTCGATGAAGAGCAGTAGCAGTTAGACCCTTATCGGGCCTTTCGACCCATTCGATGAAGATTTTCTTTGTCATAAGGCCAGAATCTTCAAGGAAAAATTCTTCTCGAAGAGCCTTCTTGAACACAGTCCATCCAACATCTTTTTGGGAAAGACCATCAATTCGGTTCTCGAGACCATGCACAGCCAGGCGGGCAAAGTAATGGCTCCAGGCATGTTGAGGAACTCCCAAGAAGACCATCTTGTCCGTGTAGAGACGGATAAAAGAGGACATATTTTGCCCATTAAATTGCTTGAGCTCATGCCCAACTGCTTCTAAGGCCTTAATGGCAGCAGCATCAATCCGTTCTTCTTCTTGTCTCCGTTGTTGTTGCAATTGCAACTACTGCTGAAATTGTAGCTATTGTTATTGGCTCTCTTGCATTAGACTAACCAACTGTTGCAAAGCATCTCCTCCCGAGCTTGATGATTCTCCCATTGGACTTCTTCTTCCGCAGCGGACCTTCACATTGGGTTCACCACTGTCGTCACATTAAGAGTTGAAGGTCTACCACCAGGGCTTTTAGTGCAGAAGAAGAGTTTGGGATTTAAGATTCAGAAAGGAAAAATGAATTGGGTTTTGATAAGATTCAGGGTTTAGAAATGATTTAGGTATGGAAGGGGAATACAAGCCTTTTCACTTTGTTTTTAACATACTTGAACAGAAGGTTTAAGACTAACTTGAATACATCAAATGCTTCAGGATACATACATCATTTCATAAAGGATATTTTCAGATTTCCAATTCATTTATGAATGTCAAATGCAAGCTCTAATGGCATTTATTTCATGTACAAAGATAGATTTCAATTCTTTGGGTCAAGTATATTGATGCTAGAATCCAATACATCCAAGATTTGGGCCAAAGATACATGAAATGAATGGGAAAAGAATAATTTTAGCTTCAGCCCTGTTTTAAAACAGAAAATTCCAGCCCATAAAAAATTCAAAATGGGTGCATAAACTCAAGAAGAAGCACTTTTGATCATCTATGAACAATGTCCTGAAGAAAAGAGGTCATTTTCCTCCATTACAACCATAAAAAACCCATGTTTGCTCATAAAAATAGATCAAAATAGTGGGCTGCCCTGTTTATGACTGGTTATTTCAGCCCATAATAGTCCATAAGTCTTCAATATCCTCACCCTTTGCTTGCCCCAAAGTCACTCAAGTACTTGGGCACAATTCGGGCTTCATTGGACCAAGATTAAGGTAGAGAAGATGAGAGAAGTCGTACATAAGAGCAGGCTGAATATTCTTCTCTCAATTTTCCCCTCTTTTGTAGACAGTTTCAGCATGCATTTTTGTCAGACCAAAGATGCAGAGAAGTGGAGCTCTCACCATGTTTACATCTTCAGTAGTTGGGCCTGTTAATCTTCAGTTTGCATGCTCCATTTCATGCATCTCAGCTCCAGCTTTCTTCCAGTCTTTCTCAGTCAGTGCAGCCCGCATTTTGCGCCGAAAAACGCGGGCTGCTCTCTGCTCTAACCCTGGTCACTTTTTGACCAGCCTAGGTCACTTGCTGGTCACCTAAGTTAGTTACTTTTGGTCCCACGTGGACCTAGTGGACTTTTGACAGTTTTTGGCAACATTTTTGGGTTTTGTCCATATTTTTGTACTTGAATTAATGTGATTTATCGAGCAGACTGTCAATTACTTCTAGATGTCCAAGTTATAGGTTCCCATAGACTTATTTTTCATAAATATACATGGTATATCTGCAAATTATATGCTAAATACAAAAGAACTTGTATAACTAAGGTAGATATTGGATAACAATGCCTGAATTTTGTATGCAAATATCTCATATAATTCCTAGTGAAACTCTTCTGTGTTTATAAGAATCCCATGATTTATATCATGGACAGTAAACTCTTTAGCAGCGCACTCTCACAAGTTCATACCATCCAGCTTGTCGGATGCGGGTAGAGAGGGTAGGATTGGCACTTGCTCAGGAGATTCCATCAATGCCAATCGGGGATTGGAAGCCCCTGAAGAATATAGTAGGAAAAAGTGATAGGATGGTGGTCAGTCTGAATCATCTCAAACCACACAATCCCCCATAGCATACACGTTGGCCCTTGATGTCCTTCAATTAAGTACTTATAATAAAGCAAAGAAGATGTTGCCACTGGAGTGAATGCAACCAATAAGAGGCATCCTCGGAGTAATCTGAGTCCATCGAGCCATGACACAAAAGAAGGCCGACTTAGGCAAGGTAGATGGGGAGTATCCCATGCCAAAAGAAACATGCAATACTGAGGAGAGAGATGGAGCAGTAAATGTAGAGGGAAACAAGTCTTCTTGAACCTATAAATGTAGCCAATTGGTCAATAACTAGGAGTGCCTAGAAATGGAGTCCTTGCAATAAATGCATATTTGTTCTATTGCTGGCATGATAGAGAGGCCGCCCAAACTACTGAGGTGCTACCCAGGTTTGGAAAGACCAGCCCAATGTGAAATGCAACAATAAAGATAATCAATCTACCTTTTAAAAAAAAGCTGCCCACAAAGTGTGCTGCCCAAAGTGCTAAGGTGCTCCCTAGTGAGGAGCCTACTAGCCAGGTGCAAAAACACAACACAGAACGTATTGGATGGAGTGCTGAACATGTTGCCTGGAAGGTTGTTGTATTGCTAGGCTGCAAGGGGAGACCCTTGGTTTGAAAACATTGCATAAGAAGATGGTTGTCTTGCACAAACACAAGTCTGTTGAGCCTGGTTTGAGGTTACTCTAGATAGCATTGTCGGAGTGTGTAAGGTTAAAGGTCTATCGCAGGGCTAAAATATAGAGGGTACAGAGATTTTGAGTCCTAGAACAGGATGAAATAAAGAGAATATAAATATCAGATGAATCAAAAGACAATAATCAAGGCACAATCCAAAGATCTTGTATCACATGTAGCTCAGCAAAGTAATCTCAGTACATCCATATAATATGCCCAAATCCTAGGCATGAAGACTCTTGGGATGCTAGCCCATAACACACTTTGAGACTATGACTCAGATATACTCTAACATACATCAATATCTCTACTCCAAAATCAATGACATATGCCTCATATATCCATGCATATAACAAAATCCCTGTAGTAAATGTTGGGTATCATCACTCGGAAGTGCTATCATCCATTAGAAAGCATCAATACCTCTCTTGACCCATTGTGGGCCTTCAAAATCCATTTCAGCCCTTTCCAACAGATTTATTACACCAGCATTAAAACATACATATGTTGCCCCAAAATCACTCCAAAGCATGTTCTTTGTTCTGGCAATCATCTATCAACCATAGAGCATCAATAGCATTCAATGGGAGTCTTTGAACACTGTAAATCAATCTGGAAAACCCTGTGGACAGTGGATACCCCACTGTATACATAGTTTAGACATCAATAAATTGTCATGATCTCTCACTTTGAAGCCTCTATAAAATCTCCAAGAGTACTACATGCATATAACAAAATCCTTGTAGTAAATAATGGGTATTATTACCTCGAAGTTCTATAATCCATTAAAAAGCATCAATATCTTTGTCAACCCATTATGGGCCTTCAAAATCTGTTTCATCCTTTTAGATAGATTCATTACAGCAGCATTAAAACATACATATTCTGCCCAAAAATCACTCCAAAGCATGTACTTTGGTTCTAGCAATCATCTATTAGCCATAGAGCATTAGTAGCATTCAACGAGTCTTTGAAGACCATAAATCAATCTAGAAAACCCTATGGATAGTAGATATACTCTGCTATATACCCAGTTAAGACACTAGTAAACTATCATAAGCTCTCACTTTGAAGCCTCTATGCAATCTTGGGAGTATCTATGATCTATAGGTAATGTCTATGCCTGCCCTTTGCATGAAAGATGAGCTATCCAAGCACAAAGCTTCCAACTTTCTTTTTGTTTTGTTTGCTTAATCACGAAGTACATATGTATGTTCAAGATATGGGTGAGCAAAACATGTCTTCCGCATGTGCATGAGATGATAGAAATGTAGGAGATCAATCATAGTAGGTTCAATTCGCAAAAGGGTTCTCCCCAAGACATCTAGGACTGCATGCTCCTCCCACAATGGCACTGTCCTGTTTTTTTTTTTCTTTTGAATACACTACTCCGGTTCAAATAAAACTCCTTGGTTTTTTCTCTAAAGTTAGGCTATTGAGACTTAGTAAAGTCCCCCTTGTCCACCTAATTCCAATCTCATGCATGAAAACTCCACTTCTTGACTTACTTGAGTCCTTCCCTAACATAGCATGATCAACATTTGTCAGTTCTAGTACGGGCAATCTGCTGTAGTGTCTTCTAGAACATGCCTTTCACAATCCCATATGTAGACCACTGACATACTCAAAACACAATGGCCAATACATTTTCATACCATAGACATAAATCCCTTTGACACTGTAGGCACCATCCAACGAGTATGAAGGGTCCATTGGATCAAACGTAGGTGTGTATTGTGGTCTAGCTCGAAATGCAGCAGGGAAGATGGTGGAAATAGGTTTCCTTACACTGTAGAACAATAAACACAAGGTCCTTAGCACCTACAGATGTCGCCTAACTAGTTGTAACATGAACATCAAGCTCCTCTTCATAGACTTTGGCTCCCACACTATCGGAGGTAGTGTATTTAGCCACAAACCGTGGGGGTTTTTGAGAATGAGCAAGATAGATGATAAGATAGAAGCAAAATCGCCAATTGATTATAAGATATCTTTGGTTTAGAGAACAAATCGCCACACTTTCGAAAGTCTAAAATACAAGTTTTGCCACATATTCTATACCATGAAAGTATACATTGGCTCTTAAAATCATCTATGCCCTCCACTCTCTAGGGACCTCCGCCACCTTGTCTTCCCAATAGTCGGTAGGTTCTTGCCCCCACCTAGTGGGGTGCCTCCTTCAGTCCTCTAGCCATCTCCTTCCCAAACTAGTTGATAGCTTGATGACATCCTCCACCACCCTAGGAGATAATACTCTGTGGAATGAGTGAGGGAAGGTGAAAGAGAACTCGAAGGTGCTATGATTCTGTCATTGCTCCCACACCGCAAGTTCCTAGCCGTAGTTGACAGGATCACACTCCTCACTTTGAGGGATGGCCACTTGAGGAACTTGCGGTGTCCTAGCTCAAAACTTTCTACGGGTTTGCTCTACTTACTACCTGTGCCTGTGCCTCACCTCCACCATTTGTTCGAGTAGCCCTGCATCCTCCCCTTGCTCTTCTGGTTGCTCTTGTGGTGGCGTAGGCAGGTTTGATTCCTACATTAGCTCCTCCTCTTGATGATCTGCTTCGAAGTCAGGTCCTTCCTCCTGGATCAGATCTAATGGCTCTTGTTGCGGTGATGGCTGTATTGGTTGTTCTAGCTCCCTAAGCCCTAACAAGGTGAGCTCTTGTGTAGTTAAGTCAATTGAGAGTAGGTGAGTGCATTGCTCTTCTAGTCCCAAATTGGTGGTAGTCCTGGGTGCCCTATCATGTAGTCCATGTTGTAGTGCCATCCTTATCAACTCTAACTTTCTCTTGAGTTGCTCCTTCATCTCTTCTCCTCCTAGCTTCGTGACATTCAACACTATTCGCAAGAATGCATGTTGTTGCTCCATCATCCCTGTCTCGATAGCCGTGGCTTTTCTTTCTACTAGGAGGTGCTCACTTTCGGCATGGGAAAGCTTGTAGTACTAAGTTTTTGACTCGATCTTCATTTTTGGCCGCCAATTCCTCTGCTTTTTAATTCATCCATTCTACCCCTTGGCTTTGACAGTGAGACTAGAGAGGAAATTACTTGCTCTTGCTCTCACCATAGTGTATTCATTTGCTTGGGCTGTTGGGTTTTTCTCATCACCTCCTCTTTGAGAATGTCTTGCTCATGGTAAATTGCTTGTAGCTAGTTGTGCAGCTCCATTAATTTCCTCTTATTCTCCTCATCTTGTTGGTTCTTTATGTCTTACAACTCCTTCATTTCTAGCTCTAGACGTTTATTCTAATGAGAATTGAAGGCACACATGTTTTCCAAGGAGATGCGATTTTCCCTCTCTTCATCATATAGCTCTTTGAGACTCTTGCCTTCAAGACCTCTTTCAATGAAATTATTTCTCTATTAATGATCATCATTGCCCTTGCTTGCTCCATCCTGTAGTTTGCAAAGGTATCCATTTCTTCTTCTAGTCTTTTTTACTCCTCTTCTACCCTTTGTAGCTCTAAGTTCTCCTCAATGGTGGAGTGGGCCTTTCATATGGGGATCTTGAGGGTATTATTTCTTCTTTCCCCTTGGCTTGAGCGCTCTAAGTCTTGCTTCTCATTAACCATTCTTTCACTCGACGCTTCTTGGCATTGAGGTGGTTGGTCATGCTCCTTTTCATTAATGACTTTTGTCGTATCATCCTGTTGCTCCTTATGGCTTTCTTCTCTCTCCTATTCTCCTTTTGAAATTGAAATGGTCGGGCTTTCTGGGGTGGGGGAGTTGTGCTCCTTATGGGTTGGTGATGGCTCTTGGTGAGTTGGTGATGACTGCGCGGTTTTCTCCACTATCTCATGTAGTGCTTCCTAGATGATGGCTATTACTACTACTCCAAATCCTATGACTGAGGCCTTGGAGGTAGGTTTCTTCCTCTCAAACTCTAAAGTTGTCATAGGCAACTCTCCTCCTACGCCTATATCATTTTTTAGACATAGGCATTCTAGTTTACCTTGTCCAAGGTGTTGGTTGCGAGGCTTTCTAGTAAGGGCACCTCGATTCTACTCTTTAGAGCATTGTAGCTTTGGCTTGAAAAGAGTGTATGGGTCATCTTGGCCTTCAACCAAATGGTAGGATCTGGGAAATCTGCTAGGCTGATGTCATCATTGGTGCACACCCTTCTTTTGTCTATCCCTAGCATTCCATATACATCCCTGTTGGGTCTTCTTTTTGGCTTCTCTACCAACACCAATGCCTTTTCTACAGTTTCTAGGGTGAGGGGGACTACCACACTTCTAGAATTCTTGCATTACCTAACCCTCACTATGCCAATGTTCCTTTGGACATCAAAGGTCCTTAGGATTTAAGTGCACTTGATGTAGTCTATTTCTTGTCCCACCTTCTCCAAGTAGTTGGTAAAGTTGCATTGTTCCACCATATGGGACACTACCCCTTCAGCTGCTGTCACCACTCCTTCAAGGTTATGGATGCTGCGATACTTTAATTGGTTTAAAGCCTGGATTTCCATGGCCATTTCATATCTTTTGTCATCCTCCTCCCAAAAGGGGAGCCTATTGGCTTTATCCTGATGTCTTTCCATTTAGGTTCATGTCGCCACATAACATCCACCATTAGTTCTCTTTAGAGGGTTACTCTTGCACAAAAAGTAAGCTGACTAGAAAGATCAATGCTTTTGAACCATCGTCCATCCGTGCTTCATCAAATCAACCCCCCTCTCTCTCATATAGAGCCATATGAATAAGGAATAAAGAGGAGAGAGAAATATTGAAATTGAATATTTTCATTCCGTTTATCAAATCGCTTGCGGTTTTTGGAGTGTTGGAGAGTGAAGAAGTGCAGAAACTCATTCCCTGAAGATGGAGGATTGATGTAGAGAGACAAGGTTTCCCAAAAATAGGGGAAAAGATGGGGCACAAAAAAATGCATCCCCCTCCCCTTGTCAGTGTTTTGAGTTTTTAAGATCTTTTAAGCATGCTTAAACTTTAATCATTGAATTATGTGGTTCAAATTTGCATGTTTATACTTTTTCGCAAGTGGTTCTAGCCAAGAGGGAGGGGCAAAGAACCTTGAAATCACGATCCAATTGGACTGACATCAAAATCTATCATCCTAGCCTCTATTGCGTGCTTTTGAGCTTCTAGATCTAGTAGCTACTTAATAACACCAAACCTTGCGGCCATTAAATAGGGGGTCAAATGAACTCCGACAAAGGGACACTTGCATTAGATTCTTGGCATTGAAATTCATCTAGAGAAACTACAAATCTTTGATCCGTGATTGTTTCATTTTTCACCCAAAACGCATCTTTTACAGGTCTTGGGCCACCTTTGCACTTTAAAGTCGGCTTTAAAATCATCTCTCACATATTATGTTGTGGCTAATAAACTAGAAAATTAGGCTATTTGTTTGTTCTTGCTTGCACATTGCACTTTGCTTGCTTCTTGCAATAGAAGAGTAATAGGATTAGGGAGAGGCAGTCCACTAGGAGGAGATGCAAAAGTGATTACTCATTGAAGAGAAACTCCATAGGATACATTACTCAACTGGCCTTTCTAGACATCCTAAAAATGTTGATCCATCTTAGAAAATAAAAACTATGTCTATTTAAATTGTTGCTCACTAAGGATCTTGACTAAGGTAGTAAATAGTTTCTTGGAGAGGCACTTAGGTGCTAGTCTGCTATTGGTCTTTTAGGAACTTGCATAGTTACTTCCACAAGGAAGAAGACATAGAAACCATAGATACTCCTAAACTACCAATGACTACTAGAAGTCAACTCTATAGAAGTCTTCTTCTACGTGACCTCCACAATCTACTCTATTGACAGCAAATGTGTACCACTAGACATAAGCATAGCAAAGTGAGATAAGAACAATGCCTTGCTGAGATTGGTGGAAGACATATGGAAATCAAAGCCATAGACTAATCCGACATGGTATTTAGAGGAAACCAAAAAAGAGTAGCACAAAGCTTGGCATCCCACATGCAAGAATTAAAGAGTAATGAAGTTGTGCAAACTCATTTGATGGATACAATCCTCATCTAACAAAAGAGAATAGTTATGGACTAGGAATGTGACATATTGAACCACTATTGCTAGGTAGGGGTTCCATTCAAACTAAAAGGAAGAAAACACACGCACTAAGGGGGAATTCCTACAAAAAGGTAATATAAGTCACAACTAAAAACAAAAATAATCAATGTAACCTTACAAGATAGGACTCGCCAAGCAAACTACATCCCATAGAAAAGTTTCAATATGACTTACATGCATATGCAACTTAAAGCTTGGTGAGATATAGACGAACATGCACTTGAGACCCCATAATCAATCACAGAAAAGAAAAGAAAACATGTAGCATATGGTAGCCTTGGCAAACCACACAAATCAAAACTAACTGTATCATAAGCATGGACTAATAGACTAGTTAGAATAAGACATATAAGACTAGATACAACTGAGTAACCCTATCCCTCATATTGTGCATCGCATTTTCTTTAAGGTGTGGTGTACTGGGTGGATAAAGATTAATCAAATTCGTTTATTATGTGATAAATAATTCATCAATTCATTATTAACTTAATCCTTTAATGCATAGGGAATCAAAATTATTGTAACTCTTTCCCACTTTGATTGGACGGGGACCAAGGGTATCTATACAATGCACTTCATTTTTAAAATTATATAATGTTTAGTACAAAAGAATATACATGCATGATGACAAGGAATTTATTTTAATTTACAAATTAGAGTATCTAGAGTATGGATGTGCATGCACATGTGGACAATGGGGATTCATTTTTAATTAAAATTAAGTGGATTATTTTGCAATATACTTGTGAAATTGTGTAGCTCATTTTATAGAATTAACCATTGAGTTTTTTTTGTTTAAAATTTAGAAAGTATTTCTAATAATTTGAGTGGTGAAATGGTCAATTGAAATTTTTATAATTAAGAGTGTGTTGTGATACATATGGAGGGAAAAAGAAACCCAGCATAATGTGACACCTATTTGATGGCACAAGGACATCAATACACAAACATGTTCACAAAAGACATCATGGGAATAAGTAAGAGAAATTTGCATAATTGGAAGAACAAGGCGAGTACAGCCTCTTGGTAACAAAAAAAAAAAAAAGGTGAGGTGGTTTCAATGTGGTTTAATTTTATTTATGATTTTTTTTTATTTTGGGCTTTTTGAATTTGTTAAAATTTAGTGGATATGGTTTTGGTTGATTGGTTTGTTTGGTTTTTATTTGTGCTTTTTTATTTGTTACTTTTTAAAATGGATTTTTCAAATTTGAAATCATACAAAAAAACACAAAGAAAATGGTGGCATTTTTTTATATTTATATTTATTTTTTTGAAAATACAATGGTTTTGCTAATAGGGTTTACATGTGTATTGCGTGAGTTTATTTTACTTTTTCAAGTTTTCTTGATAATTTTGTGTTACACTTTTTTATTTTTTATTTTTTAATTAAATAAAACAATTTTGGATCTATATGTTTGTTTATTTTTTTTTTATTATTTAAAATTAAAGTAAAGTGTCATTTCCAAAAGAGATGTGAGTTAAGGGAAATATGCCACCTACCTAAACTCACAACTATATGTAACCAACAATGTTGTGACAAGGTCAAACTGCACGTGCATTCCTCTTGTAAACAACGGTAAAAGATCCACACACATGATGTTGAAGGAAAAGCTAAGGAATACATATGCCAACCCTGCCCATAACAATTTTTTTTCTTTTTTTTCTATCCTTTTTTCTTTATTTGGCTGCTCTAGAGGATGTTGCCACCTTTTCTGAAGAGTCAAGCAGTATAGTAGGGTCAATGTCCTTTTCTGCTAGGATCTCGGGCTCTATATATGTTGGCATCTTAGTGATGGGGTAGGATATAACTCATTGGCATATTAGGTGATCGACATGATGATACACCAATGATTCTACAACTGGACTACACCCATGTAGTCTATCCTTGGTTATCGCGAATTCATTGTGCCACCTCTTCTTTTCTTAGTGGATTCAAACTTAGTGGGGGCCATGTGTATATACATTGTGGCACTTTCATGTCAGTCTTTTATCATATTGTAAGCTTAGTTCCTTCTGTGTGAAAGAATAATAAAGAAGAACATGATGATTTTAGCCCTATCTCTTTGTGTGCTAAAGTCCAGGCTTATTTTGCTTAATCCATTTCTTATGGATATTTTCCAATTGATGTGACTCATTAGCCAGCCCAAAGGGTACCATAGTCATTTTGTCTAATAGCATGGGATCTTCAACTTCTATAGCCAATGAAACTTCTTCCTGATTTGTATCCTCTTCAAGTTGGATGGATCTTTTCAATTCACTTTTATAATCTTCTTCTGCAAAGTCATCATTGTCCTCTTCAGACTCTGTAGGGGCTATGTAAGAGAAGAATAGATTTTCTTTTGTATCCTCTGCCTCTACTTTTGCATCTATCTCTGCTCCTATCTTTGGCTCTATTTCTATCTTTGTCTGTCTCTATCTCTATTACAGCCATATAGTAGGGAGAAAAGTACATCCATACTTCTATCTCACTATCATTGGCGACTTCCGAAGTCATTACTGGGTCAAGCAGGAGGCCCCATGAGGTATTAACCCATTGACAAATACTTTCTTTCTTTCAAGAGTTGGCTTACAGTACCTATTGTTAGGGACTATGCCTCCATTTTCTTGGGAAAGATTTGTTTGACAGCTTCTTCATCTCATGTGCCATCTGTCATTTCATCGGAAGAGTTTGTGAAGACTTTCAATGGACGTGTATCCATTACATTTTTGCAAGCCATACAACTTCATCAACTCTTTGTTGGGTCTTCTACTAAGGGTTAGAGGTGCCTTGAATCAATTCCTTCATGCCCTTGCTTCAAAAAGCCATGGTCTTCCCAACAACAGAGAATATGAGGTCTCGTAGGAATTTGGTTTTACCACCAAATAGGTCAGATAATGATCTCTTCTTGTGAGGGCTCGAGTAAGTTACTCATGAATATATGTGTGCATCATGTGGTTTCAAAATAAGATATGTTTAAAATATTATTTTTATATATTTTTACATACATAAGGGTGTAATATAAAGGGGTTATTTATAGATTCAATAGAAAAGGGTTATGTTTTATTCAAAAAATTTTCACAAATAAGGATATTTATAAATAGACCTTGGACGCACGTGTGATGTAGAGGATATACATATAGTTAACTTCCCTGAGTGTGAGGTTTGGCTTGACATATGGGAGAATGCCTTAAGGATTAATTCTATTTTGCCAGTTTGATAAGCCAATGTGTAGGTTGCATAGTTTGCAAGCCTAGATCCTTCATTGTTACATCTGTCATTATGTTCACTAATGAACCTCCATCAAATCAATGCATCTACTATAAATCATCCTTCAATCCACATGCCAATCTTTGGGATACGAGGATTCGAGAAGGCATTAGCCACATCCACTTCTTTTACAAGCTTTGAAACCTTATTGAACTTGGTTGTTATTGAGGGAGAAATCCTTAAGGCCACATCTTCTTGTCAGTATGCTTTTGAATTTCTTTCGGTAAAGTTGGAAGATAGCACCAATAACTCTCAGAATGTTAGGTTTGGTTGAAAGGTTTCTAGGTCTTGGACCAAGTCATACTCTTTAAAACGATCCACGAGCTTTTCCAATCGGCTAGAAAACGGGACAACACCTACTTTTCTCTTTTCTCTTTCTTCTAATTGTGGCAACATTCTCACTTCTTCTATTGCTGGAGATACTTCTACATCCTCTATCTCTTGGACCTTTGGTCATGTCTCCATAACTACCTTTGTATCCTTCTATACTATTGGATATCTCTATACTTTATCATTCTACTCTATGTATTGTTATGTTTCTCCTTGGCAAGATTGAATTTCATTGTAGTGGCAGAAGGAATGTTCTCTCTTGGAATTGTGGGTTCTCCTTTCTTGGCACACGTTATTGCAATAACTTTCAATTCCACTAAGTGAGAGGCAAGTTCTTAGATCTTTGTTGGGTATCAGAGGTAGCTTTCATAGGACTAGACTAGGACAGTATTTTGTAATGTGGCCTTCTCCTGTGGCCTTCTCCTTTACATCAACTAAATAAGGGTTTATAGTCCATAGACCTTCTAGGGTTTGGACAGTTTGATGAGATATGTGCATTTTCTATGCATTTGTAGCACTCCACTTCTGATCTCTGATCCCTGCCAAACTTTCCCTCGAGTAAGTTACTCATGAATATATGTTTCCATCACGTGGGTTCAAAATAATGTATTTTAAAAATACCATTTTTTACATACATAATGGTGTAAAACAAAGGGGTGATTTATAGATTGCATAGAAAATGGTTATGTTTTATTTAGGAAAAAAACACAAATAAGGATATTTATCAATAGGCCTTGAATGCACATGATGTAGAAAAAATATATATATTAACTTCCCCGAGGGCTATCCCCCTCTGTAACTTTGAGAGGAAAACCTCCTTGGGCCGAAATTAGGACCAAACTCTCTAGGCATTCGTCTGATATCCTAGATAGTCAACTTGCATTACAACAAGTTGAATCTTGCTTCTTTATCTTTCTTCCTTCTTTCATGCATCTCCATCAAAGAGCAGATATCTTCTGTATGTTTCTTCCTTAAACAATACAAATAGAAGGCTCCAAGGATAGTTGGTTTTTAGGTGCATTCAATGGCTAGATGCCCTGATAGATGGCACTTTCTACACCACGTATTACATCTCATCGCATCTCTTCCACCTCTTGTAGGACTAGATATATTGGTGGTATCCACCTTCAGTGTCTGCAGCTATTCTGTAATCACATCCATCAACTCCTTCTTTGATGCTTGTAACTGAATTGGATAGATAATCCTTCACATTTTCACCTCTTGGAGTACTTGTAGTAGGGTTTTAGGAAGCCTGATAATCACTGCATGAACTGGTTGGGTTGATCCAGAGGGTCCTCTATTTTGATTCTGATTCAGAGCTCCTATTGAGATTGGTGATTGTTTGTTCAAGTTGATAGGGTTCCACTGTTGTTGTTGAGTTGCCATTAGGGAAACTATTTTATGCCACTGTTGTTGTGATTGAACCATCATTTGAGGTACTCCTATTTGTGGCCACTGTGGATTTGGTGCACTGTACTGCATCCCTATTTGCATCTGCTATGAGCAAGGATATGGAACAATCCCTTGGACTACATTTGGTGGGTATGCCATTCTTGGCATGGGGGGAGGCAAGACTCCTCTTCCAGAGACTATGGATAGCCTTGCTTTGACTTCATTATACAGTCTTGTAGCTTCCATTGTAGCTTAGAGGTTAACTGGTTTTCTCAACTCCACAAACTTATAAACTTTTAGTTGTAGGCCTCTAAGAAAAACTCCCTTCTGGATGCCTTCATCCAAGTGATGGTTGGTTCATCTCTTCAGTATGGATTCTATTCTAGAGACGTACGCTTCCACCCATTCACCACAGAAGTGATTTAAGTTCATAAGCTCCTCTCGCATCTCCTCCTCAAAACCTTCACACCTGAATTTAGTGAGGAAGGCCAACTATCCCATGTGCCTAAAAGTTCTTGCTCCTGATCTCTCATACCACTAAAACAGCGTGCCTTTGAAAGTAGCGAGGAATATCACCAACCAATGCTTGAGGATTCTAGCGTTGTTGGCTAGAAATGCTACTATGAACTTAGCTACATGAAGATTAGGGTCTTCATTGTACTCTCCCTTAAATATAGAAAACATGACTACCTTCAATGGATTGTCATCAATATTTCGAGGACGGAGCTAACTAGGAAGGGGGCCTTGAGTCACCATGGGGACTTCTACAAAGAGTGCTGCAAGGGCATCAAAGGAAGCTTCTTCTCTGTTGGCTTCTTCTCGGCTTATCTAGAGGACTCTCTTGTCAATATTTTTTCTAATTTCTTCTTTTTTAATGTCTCTAAATTCAGCTTTCATTCCACTATAGAGGGGGATATATTTAGTTCTGAAGGTATCAAAACTCATCCTTCTAAGGATCGCCATAGTGCCATTATCCTGATAATACCAACTTTGGAGGGTTTCAATAGCATAGGTTGTGAAGAACACTCTATCTACTATCTTCCATTGGGTTTCTATCTTGTTTTTGTGAACTTCAACTGACCACGACTCTTGAAGCTTCTTCACAATCTCCCACTTAATGATGTCTAGAAATCCTTCTATGAAGGCTAAGTCTTCCATGGATGGTGATTCTCTCTATTTGTGCTTCTATTTTCAATTTTACGAGAAACAATTAGCTATTGTGATACAACTTTCTATAGCTTCAGAGGATAGTGGGATCAACTTGTCACATTGAGCCCACATCAAGATAGTGATATGCTTCTACCATTGAGGGATGCACTTCTTATAGAAAGTGTCTTTGGCCATTGAGATCTCCAATTCTTCAACAGTTACAGGTATTTTTCAATATTTGATTTTCTTTTCTTCCTCTTCAATTATGACACACCTTCCATTTTTAGTATTTGTTGGTGCTTGTTTAGGAGGGCAATTTTTCCCATTTGTGCACCAAAAACATTGAGCCCTAAGAGGAACACCAACAAAACTGGAAATTAGTGTAAGAAAATAAATCTTGCATCATCAACAAGCATGTTCTTCATATTTTAATAAACCATAATAGAAAAACAACACTAATCTTCTCAAATCTTCACACAAGATAATATAACAGTTCTCCCATGGATTTTTCATAACAAGGCTTCAGCACATTTTTCATATTCTTATCAAAAGAACAAGAGAACACAAAGGAATACTCCATTTTGAATGAGAATCATCACATAGTATTCATCTTCAATAACTTCATAGTCTTCATAAGCTCTCACTCATAGATACATTATTTTGCATAAAAAATTGGCCTTATCTCACTCTCCATCTCTCTCACACATGCTCTCTCTCAATAGTATATTGGAATAATGAAAAATAACCATCCATAACCCCACTTTGGTCATGGATACCCATCCCAAGAGTTATGTCTGATATGAATGGTCACCAGAGCCACTATAGTGACCTTTCATAGCTCAACAGTATCACTGTTACTTCAGTATTTACTTGAGTCTTCCACTATTACTTCTTCCACTTCTTTGAGCTAATTTGAACTTGTATTCATTCTTCCATTATTAGAAAACTCCCCAAGATTTACATCCATCCTAGAGAACACTTACAGAGGCATACAGAACAAAAATAGAACAGAGATAGAAGCTCTACAGAGACGGTCGACAGAGGGTTTACAAAAAGTCGTCAGAAAGCATTTAGCTTAACTAAAACCATTCAAAAGCATAAATAATCATTCAATAAGATATCGAATACTTTCAAACTTCATCAATCATAATTCCAAACTCTCATAAAGAAATAAACATAATAAAACAAAAGCTAAATAGACTCAATTAGAACCAATCAGACACTATCGAGACATCAAGAACATCATATCTCCTCTAGAAACTATCATGGGCTTCTAAAACCTAATCAACCTTTTCTAAAATACTCCCAAACACTTTTATACATGATTAGTATAGCTTGATTTTTTACTTTTATAGTTTGAATAAAAGTTAAATTTTATTGCAACAGATTAAAATTATTGTATATCTTGACCTTTAGGTTTTTACTATAGGTTTCTATTGTGATTTTTCTTTGCATAAGTAAACATTATGTATAAGGAGAAGATATATAATGAAAAAATGTTTTGTACAAATTTTCGTCACACATACATATGAATTACCCTTGATAAATGGATTCTTATGGTTATAGTTGGGGGCTAGAGCTATGATAGTTTGATCATCCAATTTATATAGTTATAACATTTTAATAATCATTTTTTGATGTTATTGTTAAAATTAAGGGTTTTTGTTTATTAGTGATTTGATTTTTACAAGTTTGATTAATAGCTCTCATTACACTGGAAGAATTCCAATTTTAAGGACACTCTCTTCTCTCATTAGGAGAAATTCGAAATCTCTTTTTTGCCCCTTAAGGAGTGAATAAAAAAATATAGGTGGCCTAACCAATGAGAGAGATGGGATTCCAGATTCATATAACATGAAACTTCTAGCCATGTCTTGGCCCAAAACTTCCCTCAGCAATAAAATAAGGGGAAAGGTGGGGAATACAATGTTGACACTTCCTAGAAGTTTGTGACTCAAATTTTCATTTTCTCCCCTTTTCAGTTTTCCCCTCTTTCTTAGACGGAACTCAAATTTATCATATCTCTTTCTCTTCTTCTTCTTTCCTGACAAAATCTTACAGCCTCATTGTTGCTTGCCCTATTTGTAACCCTCTGAAATTTCATTTCCTCTACACAAACACAGAGTGAGTTTCACATATTTTATGAGAGCAAAGCTTGTTCTACCAAAGCCGTAAGATTTTATTCACAAAAATTTACAAGTATATTTGTAACGTGTCCTCTTAGTACCATCCAGGACACGTCTTAGCAGTCCATCGGAAAGGATGTCTAGAAAGCTCCGCCCGGCACTCCCATGGAATGTTATGGGATTTGCAATCTAGGTCTTCCCGCATCTGCCACGTAGCGGAAGTATCCTGGCCGTTCCCACTTAGGATCGATCGGAATTAGGGTTTTCCTGATTGGTCATTAACTAACAGCAACTAGCATCGGACCTGAGCGAACTACTTTACGCAAAAATGCCAGGTCCGAAGCGGATTCACGCTACACTTGGTTCAAGGAGAATGGGAAACGAGAGGGATGCAAGGCTCAACCTCTCTACCATAAGGCATAGTCCCATTCCGTTCCCCTAAAACAGCATAAATCGGGTAAGACGTAACTCTAGGTTATCGCTATCGTTATTCGTTTTGATGATGATGATTATCCCGCTATTCTTCGAGATTTTTGAGGAAAGTTCCCGGCTAACCGGGACCACCCAACTGTAGGACGGACCCATGGCCCATCCTCCACACTTTCCTCGGTTTGTTTTAGTTATGTAATTATCTAACACATTAATTTGACATATAACAATCAGCTTCTTTAATTAATCCTGTTAAGCACTGGTTCCTTCACGTAATCTTATCACGTGACATAAAAAAACAATATCAAGCAAGTTCTTTTTTAACATTTCATCATTTTATCTTTGAAATGCAAGGAGTTCCGCCCACAGGCTTGTCCATAATCCACCCAAAGGCTATCCAGTAATCCGCAAGGATCACTATTCCAAGCTTCCGCCCGTAAACTAGTATGCGGGCCTCGAGATCCAATCCCGAGTCACGTTAGCCTCTTGTGCAGGACCCAGAAGGCGAGGGATTTACGGCCAGAGCCCCCCTGGCACCCAAGCGTCCTCCTACTCCAAGTAGAGCTCAACGGAGAGACCTCTTGCGGCGGGTTCGGTCCACGTTCGCGATGCGGTGAACAACCCCCTTGGTGAGGGTTAGGCAGGTAGTCGGGGGTAACTGAAACTGCCTCCTCCTTCAGGCCTTTAACCTGAAGTATAGGTACTCATTTAATTTGTAATTCATAATTCAAACAGAGCCCTAAAATCTCTAGCAAGCACAAACATTTCCATTAATCAACCGTGTTGTTTGGCAAACTACTAAGGAAGTGTTCTTTTCTTTTGAGTGTATCAGCACTCGTTCCCATGGTGTCTTGTAAATTGGCAAGACCCTTTACATTCCGGTGTAGGGCGTACCTTATTAACCCAACTTGGTCGACCCTAAAGTTCCTTAGATATGCTAGTTTCTGGTTTACAACTTTCCTTATTTAGAAGGATATCCAAAAATACGTCCTTTTGCAAGATAACTTGCATAGGGATCTGCCATCCTTGTTGAGGGTTTTTACCCTTTCTCCTTGTGAATCAATCATAAGACTAAATGATTCCGTACTTGCTGTGCAAGTCGTGCGATGGAATAATCCGTTTTAGATCCTTTAAGCCGACGTATGTCGGGCTTAGGGTTTCTTTTTAAGGATCTCGGGGACAGCCCTAGTTCTTTATCTTTACGAATTTTTTTGACCCTACAATAAGGAAAGTAGTCAAGTGCTTAGGGTATGAATATTTCTATGTTTAGATTGGTTTGGTTATCTTTTGGAATGTAATATTAATCGTCTTGTCACTGTTTTGCTATCTTTGTGACAATTTACTTTTCAGTCAATACAGTTCAATTTAAACTTCCTTTTTCCTTGCAGATGAACTCATGCCAAATAACAAACATTTCCCTTGCTAAGATGTGCAATTAGCAATGATAACTTCCTAGTAATTTGAGCAACGAAAGAAACCTTTCATGAATTAATCATTTACAATGATTCGTTGCGAAAAGGAATAAGACTAATGGTGCAAGATATAATTTCTATACCTTTAGGATTTAACTGAAATATACTACTATAGTAAATAGATAATCTTGCTCGTAATTTACAATGCTTAATGCTATTCGAAGGAAACTAAGTTCTATACATTATCATTCATTCAAATAAGCTAAAATCCTTCATTACAAATAACACGGACAAATATATCCTATCCCTAACAATTTCCCTTTGCATGATTGACTTAAAACTGAATTAAAGCCAAGAAGAAAAACCTGGTTTTGGGGTGAGATATCCATATGGATACCGGGAGATGACCCTTCCGCGACTGCGCCTTGGACTTTCTTAGGAGGCATCACAATCGTAGTCCTTCGGACATAGAAACAGCTTTACACTTCCTTTTCGGAATTCCACCGTCGCTCCCTTGCACTTCAATACTCTTCTTTTCTTTTTCGAGTACGGGAAAAACCCAAGTCCCAAGGGTATTTTGGAAAGGGCAAGGAACGGCTAAGGGGTTTAACCACAAGGAGGGGGTGTGGTTTCAAGATGCCCAAGGGAAGGGGGCTAAGGGAATTTGAAACATGGGGGGTGTGGGGAGTAATCCCAAGGTCCAAGGGAAATGCCTTAAGGGTTTAAACACGAGGGGGGGTGTGGTTTCAATATGCCCAAGGGAAGGGCTTTAGGGTTAACACACGGGGGGGTGGGGGGGGGAGGTGTGGTTCCAAAGCCTAAAGAAAGGGGTTTAAGAAAGATTAAATACCCGGGGGGGGGAGGGGGGGTAATAAGACCTCTAAGCCCAACTCTTATTGGGGGAAAAGGGGGCTTATAGAGCTTAAACACGAGGGGGGGATGATTCCGAAGCCAATGAGAAAGGGGGACTAAAGGAAAATTAAAAACACGGGAGGGTGGGTTCCAACTATGGGAAGGGGCATATAAAGCTTTAAACACGGGGGGGGGGGGGGGGGGGGGGGGTGAAAGGTTTTTAAGCCCCAAGGGAAGGGGGGCTTATAGGGGGTTTAAAACATGGGGGTGTAAGGGGGCTTATAAAGCCCTTTAGAAGCTTCCCCCCCAGGAAGCTTCTAAAGCTTCATCGACATGGGAGGGGGAAGTTCACGGCGATTCAGTAGAGCTGGGCGTGGACTGATGGTGAAGGTCGATGCTGGCCTGGCGATACCCGGCGCCTCCTTTCCCCTCTTGCAGCAACAACGACAGCCCTCTCGATCCCTCACAGCAACAGTAGGCCATCTCCTCTCTTTTTTTTTTCTTCCCTCCCTCAAGCGTTGTCTCTCTCACTCATTGATCAGAGTGGCATTGTGGCGGCCTCCCACTTTGGTCTTCCTTCGTCCCCTCACAATAGTAGCAGGCCCTCTCTTCTCCTATTTAAATAGGGGAGGGGAGGGGAACCCTCCCTCTCCATCGTGTTAGTGCGCATGGCATTGAGGGTCAGCAAGCTCCAACGAGGAGCTTGCTGTCCTTTCTAAATCCCTCTCCCCCTCCACCACGACCATCACCTGACGAGAGAAAAATAAAAAAATTTCCCATGAATTTTCAATATTCGATATATTACATTCTCTCCCCCTTAGAGGAATCGAGATGTCCTCATCTCGAGATAAACTGGGGATATTGATGGTTGAGTGTGCGTTCATCTATCCAAGTGGCATCCTCTTTGGGATAATCTTTCCACTGGACGAGGCATTCTCTCAGGGTTTTGGATCTTAATTGTCTCTCCCTAACATCCAAGATCTTATCAGGCCTTAGTTCAAGGACTCCTTGACTAGGCATTACAACTTGTTGGTCATCAAGTACATGGTCAGGATTAGGTACATATTTCTTCAATAGGCTGATATGGAATACATTGTGAACCTTTAGGTTCTCAGGGAGTTGTAATCTATAAGCATTAGGTCCTAGGCTTTTGAGAATTTTGTATGGCCCACAATACCTTGGACTTAGCTTCTTGCACTCACCTAGGGATAGAGAACTCTTTTTAGGGCATACACGAATGAAGACCATGTCTCCTTCTTCGAAGACTCTTCCTTGACGTTTCAAATCTGCATACGCCTTTTGTCTATCCTTGGCCACCTGTATGTCTTGTCTTATTGACTTTATTTGATCATCCATGTCATCTAACATCTGTCTTGATGCTTCAACCCTTAGGGTTGGATCAGAAAAGTTTAGGGGACTTCGACAATCATGACCATATAATGCTTGATAAGGGGTCATGTGAATGCTCTGTTGGTAAGAAGCATTGTAAGCAAATTCAACTAATGGCAAGTATTGAATCCACCTCTTCGGCTCTCGACAGCAATATGCCCTAAGCATATCTTCGATGATTTGATTTACTCGCTTTGTTTGGCCATCCGTTTGGGTATGGTAGGTGGTGCTAAAACAGAGCTGAGTCCCAATAGCTTCAAAGATAGCTCTCCAGAAGTGTGATGTGAAGAGAGAATCTCGGTCACTAATGATTCTTCTAGGTAACCCATGTAGCTTGAATATCTCCTTGATAAACAATCTTGCAATGTCGGAGGCTTTATAGTTTGTCTTTACTGGAATCAGGTGTGCAACCTTGGTAAGCATGTCAACCACAACCATAATGGAATTGTATCCTCCTTGGACTTGGGGTAAGCCCACAACAAAATCCATACTGATGAATTCCCATTTCATTTGGGGAATGTCAAGGGGTTGCAGTTTCCCTGGCATCATGACATGTTCGGCTTTGATAAGTTGGCAAGATAAACACTCAGTGACATATTTGAGAATGCCACCTTTAAGCCTCTCCCAATGGTAGCTTTTTCTAACTGCATTAAGAGTCTTAGCATAGCCAGGATGTCCTGCAAAAGGGGAATTATGAGCTTCCCATAATATCTTCTGCTTAAGTGACTGGCTTGCTAGTATACACAATCTTGTTCTGTAGTAGACAAGTCCATTATCAATGGAAAATTCATGATACTTGGCTTGCAACTTTTTATTCTGCACCTTGATAGATATTTCCTTTAGCATTGTTTGGTAGGCCAAATCATGGCATGCTTCCTCTCTAGCTAGTTCAAGTATAGGGTTGTTTGGCATAGATACTTTTGTAGATAAAGATCTGGCTGTTGATGGATTCTACAAGATTAGGGAATTTAGGAATGCCTTGCGACTGAGTGCATCGGCAACTACATTCTCCTTCACTGGTCGGTACTTGATTTCAAAATCATATTCCTCCAATACTTCAATCCACCGACGTTGCCTCATGTTGAGCTCATTCTGGGTAAAAATCCATCTGAGACTCTTACGATCGGTTAGTAGAGTAAACTTGTTACCCAACAGGTAGTGCCTCCAAAGCTTTAGAGCATGGATGACAACTAGTAATTCCAGATCATGCGTAGCATAATTCTTTTCATGACTCTTCAATTCCTTGAAGAGTATGCTACTGGATGACCTTCCTACATAAGTACACACCCCAAGGCAAGAATGCTAGCATCAGTTACTACCTCGAACTCCTTATTGAGGTCAGGAATTTTTAGAATATGTGCTGATACCAAACTTTGCTTCAATTTGTCGAAGCTATTTTGTTCAGAAGTTGACCATGTAATGGAAGTCTGCTTCTTTAATAAGTCTGTAAGAGGTGCTGCAATCAAAGCATAGTTTTTTATGAAGACCCTATACCATCCTGTCAATCCAAGAAAGCTGCGTATTTCTTTGACAGATACTAGTGTTGGCCATTCAAGCACATCTCTGACCTTGGCTGGGTCTACTGATATTCCTTCTGATGATACTATGAATCCCAGATATTCAATCTGTCGCTTAAAGATTGCACACTTCTTCATTTTTGCATAAAGCTTATGAGACCTCATTGTCTCAAGGACAATCCGAAGTTGAGGTTCATGATCTTCTTCCTGTTTAGAATAGACTAAAGTGTCATCGAAAAAGAAAAGCATGAAATCATCAAGATATGGTCTAAAAATATCCTGCATTAATCTATTGAAGGTGGCAGGTGCATTGGTAAGCGCGAATGACATAACCAGGAACTCAAAGTGCCCATATCTTGTATTGAAGGCTGTCTTTGGAATATCATCTTCCTTGATCCTTATCTAATAGTAACCTGACCTGAGATCAATCTTGGAGAAGATCTTTGCACCCTGAAGACGATCAAGAAGCTCATCTATTCTAGGAATAGGATACTTGTTCTTGACTGTTGATTGATTCAACCCCCGGTAATCAATACATAGTCGAAGTGTCCCATCTTTCTTTTTCTGGAATAGTACTGGAGCTCCCCACGGTGAATTGCTAGGCCGGATGTAACCCTGATCTAACAGTTGCTTGAGTTGTTCCTTCAACTCAATTGCTTCTGGTATGGACATTCTATAAGGTCTCTTTGCAATTGGTGCAACTCCAGGTACTAGCCTAATCTCATGATCTACTTCTCTTTGAGGTGGAAGTTCAGTCAATTCCTGAGGGAATACGTCAGCGTATTCCTTTAGCCAAGAAGGTCCCTCATGAGACTCTTGCTTTTGATCCAACTTGTTGAGTTTGATCAGGTAAACGGGTAATCCTTTTCGGACTCCTTTTATGATCCGAGATACTTTGGCCAATTGGATTCTTGGCACTCCTGCCTCACCTTGAGTTGTGACAAATTCCCTTTCAGAGTTTCAAAAGGAAACTTGACCCTTTCCACAGTCATTGGGCTTAAGCCAATCCATTCCGAGTAGACACTCATGGATACCTAAATTCATGACTCTAAAATTGACTGAAGTCTTCTTTCCTCCCAGAAAGAATTCCATCTTAGCAGTTTTCCTGGTACAAGTTACCTCACGACCGTTTGCCAATTCCACAAGCAGGGTAGGTGCTTCTACTGTGGCTATTCCTAATCTTTTTGCACATGCTGGTGAGATAAAGGAATGTGTAATGCCACAATCAATCAAGGTTTTGAAACCTTTACCTTGGTAGTCCAACGGTGTCTGAATCACCAAAAACTGGCGATTCGGCCCTTTCTTGTGTAAAGGGGCATGGACTGTCGCTCTTTCGAATTCTACTTCCATAGTCCGATCTTCCTCTTCTTCTTCTTCTCATCTTTTCCTATTGGCAATGCAGGCAGTTCTTCCTCTTCCACGAGTGGCGGCTCCTTGACCGTGGCCTGCTCCTTGGAAAGGCGTTTGGCGATGTCCTCCGTTGAGCTTGGGACATTGCCTCTTGAAGTGACCGGGTTCGTTGCAGTGGAAACAACAGAGGTTTCGGCCATTACTTTGAGTAGGAACAAAGTTGTTGACATTATTTGTCCTTGCTTTCTTTCTTTGTCCCTGATTATGACCGTGAACTCTCTTCATTTGAGGTCCGAATGCTCCTCTGTTTGGGTCACTATAAGACCAAGTTTTGTTACCCCTTGGTCTAGCTTGCACCTCCTGAATTATAGGCGCCGCTCGAATGAGTGCATCCTGAAGATCTGATGGACGCATAGATTTGAGACGGGTATTTACTGGTGGATTTAAGCCCGCACAAAATTTGGACACCTGCTGCGTCATGTCCATCTGTGGTGCATACTTTAAAAGTGAGAGGAATTTAGAGTAGTATGCGTCAAGAGTGAGTCCTAGCTGTTTTAGCTCATAGAACTCATTCATTTTCTGCGTACGATATGCAGGTGGTAAGTATCTTCACTGCACGGCTTTCTTCAGCTTCTCCCAGGTAACGGACCCCTTTGAAATCCCTTGATCCCTGCACCATTGCTTCCACCAAAGTCTAGCTTCGTCGATGAGCTTTAACTTGGCAAGCATGGCCTAATTGGTAGGTGCAGTACCAGCTGCTTCCAAGTAATCTTCCATGGATTCAATCCAAATTTCAGCATCAGCCTGGACGAATCTGCCTCTCCCGTCAAACTCGGGTGGCTTTATCTGCTTGAGGAGGAACTTCTTCTCCTGGATCACAGTTGTACTTGATGTAGGAGGCGAATTTGGAACCTGTTCGTGGGGTTGTGCCTGAATAAAGGTTTTCTTAACGTTATTATATGATAATCGACGTTAGCTTATCTTCCATTTTTAGTTCAGCCATTTCGTAAACAATGTAGCTACTTAACTTCTTAACAACTCTTATGCACAGCCAGATATTGATAAAAAGAAGTCTTTATTTGTATTTACATGGGCATAGCCTTTTTGAATACAACGTTTCATGTAATGATAAGCCAATCGTTACATTCAGTTTGGGGAGAACAACGTTGTATTGCATTTGTCTATTGGAACTGTGTAATAGTAGGGTTTTGGGTCATGGATCTTTAGGAATCGATAATTCATTGGAAGTTCAGGATACCCTTTCCGTTGGAATCCATACTTCTCATGGCGGCCCAACACTTTAATCTTGTCGGCTGGGATTACACGGGTTACTTCCTCATATACATATGAGTTCATCTCAACCCTCCGACCTCGGATATGTAGAGTTGAATTTACGTGAGCTTCCACAAAAATGAACAGCTTCACGACTTTCAAGTCTTCCAACCACTTGATCCTCTTTAGGTTGGTCTGTAGATAAGCAAACCGGTGGGCGGCTATATAGTAGATTCCTGAAGACCCCGTCCATCTTCGTTCTATGTATAAAGGTGATGGATTATAAATCTGCTCCAGGATGTTCATCATCCCAATTCTTTGTCTATAAAGGGGATAATGCATTGCAGTCATAAACATGACCCGAAATACCAAAAACTTGTTCCACGCTTCATAATTTTGCAAGACAGCATTGAAGGTGAGAAAATGTTTGGACAACAACAATTTCTTTACTTCATTTTATTGAGATCTCATAAAAACAATTCCGTTGTTGGTCGACTCTGATACCAACTGTAACGTGTCCTCTTAGTACCATCCAGGACACATCTTAGCAGTCCATCGGAAAGGATGTCTAGAAAGCTCTGCCCGGCACTCCTATGCAATGTTACGAGATTTGCAATCTAGGTCTTCCCGTGTCTGCCATGTAGAGGAAGTATCCTGGCCGTTCCCACTTAGGATCGATCGGAATTAGGGTTTTTCTGATTGGTCATTAACTAACAGCAACTAGTGTCGGACCCAAGCGAACTACTTTACGCAGAAATGCCAGGTCCGAAGCGGATTTATGCTGCACTTGGTTCAAGGAGAATGGGAAACAAGAGGGATGCAAGGCTCAACCTCTCATCCATAAGGCATAGTCCCATTCCGTTCCCCTAAAACAGCGTAAATCGGGTAAGACGTAACTCTAGGTCATCGCTCTCGTTATTCGTTTTGATGATGATGATCATCCCGCTGTTCTTCGAGATTTTTGAGAAAAGTTCCCGGCTAACCGGGACCACCCAACCGTAGGACGGACCCATGGCCCATCCTCCACACTTTCCTCGGTTTGTTTTAGTTATGTAATTATCTAACACATTAATTTGAGATATAACAATCAGCTTCTTTAATTAATCCTGTTAAGCACTGGTTCCTTCACGTAATCTTATCACATGACATAAAAAAACAATATCAAGCAAGTTCTTTTTTAGCATTTCATCATTTTATCTTTGAACTACAAGGAGTTCCACCCGTAGGCTTGTCCATAATCCACCCGAAGGCTATCTAGTAATCTGCAGGGATCACTATTCCAAGCTTCCGCCCGTAAACTAGTATGCGGGCCTCGAGATCCAATCCCGAGTCATGTTGGCCTCTTGTGCAGGACCCTGAAGGCGAGGGATTTATGGCCAGAGCCCCCCCTGGCACCCAAGCCTCCTCCTACTCCAAGTAGAGCTCAACGGAGAGACCTCTCATGGCGAGTTTGGTCCACGTTCCCGGCGCCGTGAATAACCCCCTTGGTTAGGGTTAGGCAGGTAGTCAGGGGTAACTGAAACTGCCTCTTCCTTCAAGCCTTTAACCTGAAGTATAGATACTCATTTGATTTGTAATTCATAATTCAAACATAGCCCTAAAATCTCTAGCAAGCACAAACATTTCCATTAATCAACCGTGTTGTTTGGCAAACTACTAAGGAAGTGTTCTTTCCTTTTGAGTGTATCAGCACTCGTTCCCATGGTGTCTTGTAAATTGGCAAGACCCTTTACATTCCGGTGTAGGGCGTACCTTATTAACCCAACTTGGTCGACCCTAAAGTTCCTTAGATATGCTAGTTTCTGGTTTACAACTTTCCTTATTTAGAAGGATATCCAAAAATACGTCCTTTTGCAAGATAACTTGCGTAGGGATCTGCCATCCTTGTTGAGGGTTTTTACCCTTTCTCCTTGTGAATCAATCACAAGACTAAATGATTTCGTACTTGCTGCGCAAGTCGTGCGATGGAATAATCCGTTTTAGATCCTTTAAGCTGACGTATGTCGGGCTTAGGGTTTCTTTTTAAGGATCTCGGGGACAGCCCTAGTTCTTTATCTTTATGAATTTTTTTGACCCTACAATAAGGAAAGTAGTCAAGTGCTTAGGGTATGAATATTTCTATGTTTAGATTGGTTTGGTTATCTTTTGGAAGGTAATATTAATCGTCTTGTCACGGTTTTGCTATCCTTGTGACAATTTACTTTTCAGTCAATACAGTTCAATTTAAACTTCCTTTTTCCTTGCAGATGAACTCATGCCAAATAACAAACATTTCCCTTGGTAAGATGTGCAATTAGCAATGATAACTTCCTAGTAATTTGAGCAACGAAAGAAACCTTTCATGAATTAATCATTTACAATGATTCGTTGCGGAAAGGAATAAGACTAATGGTGCATGATATAATTTCTATACCTTTAGGATTTAACTGAAATATACTACTATAGTAAATAGATAATCTTGCTCGTAATTTATAATGCTTAATGCTATTCGAAGAAAACTAATTTCTATACATTATCATTCAATCAAATAAGCTAAAATCCTTCATTACAAATAACTCGGACAAGTATATCCTATCCCTAAAAATTTCCCTTTGCATGATTGACTTAAAACTGAATTAAAGCCAAGAAGAAAAACCTGGTTTTGGGGTTAGATATCCACATGGATACCGAGAGATGACCCTTCCGCGACTGTGCCTTGGACTTTCTTAGCAGGCATCGCAATCGTAGTCCTTCGGACATAAAAACAGCTTGACACTTCCTTTTCGGAATTCCACCGTCGCTCCCTTGCACTTCAATACTCTTCTTTTCTTTTTCGAGTATGGGAAAAACCCAAGTCCCAAGGGTATTTTGGAAAGGGCAAGGAATGGCTAAGGGGTTTAACCACGAGGAGGGGGTGTGGTTTCAAGATGCCCAAGGGAAGGGGGCTAAGGGAATTTGAAACATGGGGGGTGTGGGGAGTAATCCCAAGGTCCAAGGGAAATGCCTTAAGGGTTTAAACACGAGGGGGGGTGTGGTTTCAAGATGCCCAAGGGAAGGGCTTAAGGGTTAATACACAAGGGAGTGGGGGGGGGGGGTGTGGTTCCAAAGCCTAAAGAAAGGGGTTTAAGAAAGATTAAATACCCGGGTGGGGGGGGGGGGGGGGGGGGTAATAAGACCTCTAAGCCCAACTCTTATTGGGGGAAAAGGGGGCTTATAGAGCTTAAACACGAGGGGGGGGATGAATCCGAAGCCAATGAGAAAGGGGGACTAAAGGAAAATTAAAAACACGGGGGGGTGGGTTCCAACTTTGGGAAGGGGCATATAAAGCTTTAAACACAGGGGGGGGGGGGGGGGGGGGGGGCGAGGGGGGTTGAAAGGTTTTTAAGCCCCAAGGGAAGGGGGGCTTATAGGGGGTTAAAAACACGGGGGTGTAAGGGGGCTTATCAAGCCCTTTAGAAGCTTCCCCCCAGGAAGCTTCTAAAGCTTTGTCGACATGGGAGGGGGAAGTTCTTGGCGATTCAGCAGAGCTGGGCGTGGACTGATGGCGAAGGTCGATGTTGGCCTGGCGATACCGGGCGCCTCCTTTCCCCTCTTGCAGTAGCAGCGGCAGCCCTCTCGATCCCTCACAGCAACAATAGGCCGTCTCCTCTCTTTTTTTTTCTTCCCTCCCTCAAGCGTTGTCTCTCTCACTCATTGATCAGAGTGGCATCGTGGCGGCCTCCCGCTTTGGTCTTCCTTTGTCCCCTCACAATAGCAGCAGGCCCTTTCTTCTCCTAGACGGCAGCCCCCCTTGATTTAAATAGGGGAGGGGAGGGGAATCCTCCCTCTCCATCGTGTCAGTGCGCATGGCATTGAGGGTCAGCAAGCTCCAACGAGGAGCTTGCTATCCTTTCTAAATCCCTCTCCCCCTCCACACGACCATCACCTGACGGGAGAAAAATAAAAAAATTTCCCATGAATTTCCAATATTCAATATATTATAATATTGTTCTTTTCCATGGATGTTCTATGGTAAAGTTTTATCTCGTTTGGACAAAACATGTGCAAGTTATGTGCATTCTCTGACATGTAATTTCTTTTGTTTTGGTATTCTAGGAGTCTCTTACAACAATCAAGAACAATGATCTTTTGAACACTCAACTTCTTTTTCAACATCTTACGATTTCTTTGTAAACAATGTTACAAGTATATTGTCTTGTTATTTTGCTACTCCATAGTTAAATTTTTTTAAAACTCAACTTCTTTAACATCTTTGGGCTTCTTTGCAAAGAAAGCCATAGGTATATTGCCACTTTTTTCTATTGCTCCATGGTTAAGTTTTAACTCATTTGGACAATGCCTATGTAAGTTATATATATGCTTTGACTTGATAATTCTTTTGTTTTTGTACTCTAGGAATTTGTCAGTGAGGGAGCAATGGTCTTGTTATAAGTCATCAACATCTCTAGGCTTCTTTGTGAAAAGAATTACATGTACAATGTTTTTTTTAAATTGCTCCATTTAAATTTCATTTCATTTGGAGAGAACATTTGCAAATTATACACATGTTGATAGGTAACTTTTCTATTTGGTTATCATAGATGTCTTCACGGAGGAAAAGCATCAATAACATACTTGCAGTGGTCTTCAATAGGAAAGATAGTGGTGGTAATTGGATTTGTGATAAGTACTATAAGTTGGATTGGATTTTAATGCACCCAAGTACTCAAGGTAGTTTCAAGATCAAGCGTAAGGATGTTGCAAACCCTAGCAAACATTAGAAAGGTAGAATTTTAGAGTTTAGAAAAGTGTTTAATGGAACAAGTACAATAATAGAAGTGTTGATCCAACATATTTATATGCGCAAACAGGTCTCTATACATGACAAGAACTACATTGTAAATTATAAACAAAATAGTAAGTTTTTAGATTTTATCATTATTTATTCTTTTGCATTAGAAATATTTTTAAAAATCTTTGCAATGTTTTAATTCAATGTTGTTTTACTAACAGCTCTATATCCATCAACTTTGCATGAATGGCAGAGTGTGGAATGTTTGAGTGGTAAGATACATGTTTGGCATGAAGGTATAGGTTCTTTGATCTATGATAATAACTCTGCAAGGCAACTTACAACTCAAAATATATATTTTTATAATTCATTGTATGTAGTAGAAAGCCAGAGATTGCAGCATGTCCCATTGTTGTCACTATCTAGTGGTGAATGGTTGATTGGTAGCCTGGAGTTATCAAGAGCATGTAAGTCCAATATAAAATGTGGCATCAGTAGTACTATGAAACCCACTATAGGCTCCAAAGATGTGCCTCTAAGTTGGTTTATTCCATTCTCACTGTTTGCACATTTCTTTGGTTCATGTGATGTTTTGAAAAAAACAAAGATTACTTATCAATGCAAGTGTCCATCGGAGGAATGGATGAGTTAGCTATTGGGTGAGACTTGGCAAGTCAAAAGAACACATTTTGATGAGATGATTAAGTGTAGGGTCAACCAATCTGATCTCACATTCAGGTAAATTTTTTTTACTACTTTGAATGCCTTGATTTAATTGACATAGGTCTTGCTTAGATGAATTGTTGTGTTATTCGCGTTTACATACCATTATTATTATTTAATTATAGGTATTTATCGTTAGAAAAAATCTGTGCATTCACTTTTGATATAGAAGATGGCTACTTTTGCGAAGGGAGTGGATCATCTTGGATTAAGATATCCGAGATGGGACACATACAACTCTCATAGATGTGGTTATCTTGTGGAATGGTCATAATCCTTTTGTGGTCGCATAGAGAGCCATTGGCCCACTTCTTTTCTGAGACAAGAAATCCAATTAATGTCCAATGAGCCCCTCTGCAACTTCTATTTCAAGTTAGATAATAGAAAAGTCAAGATTCGTAGTGAGCAATCCAGGACATGTAAACAATGTGCTTCTCCACATATCCTTGAGATAGTGAAATCCTTGTAATTTTCTTTTATAAAGAACGAATATAATTTTTTAAAAAACTTTTGAGTACTTCAATTTAGCTAATCTTAGTTTACTATGATCCAAGCGTGTGATAATACATACTGTATTTAGTCAATCGTGCTGGTTAAAATCATAATTAAATTGCAGGTTGGCATTCTATAATCTATACAATATTATCTTTGCATAATGATATTTTGTAGCTCACCTCTTCTAATTATTTCTTAAAATTAAATATTAAATTGGATCCAAGGTATTTTGAAGGTCTTTTAGATTTCTTTTCTTAAAAATTTTCTATATTTGTTGTAGTTGGACTTGAATATACTCAGTGATCCAAGTATATTCGAGGATATAAAATGTAAAACGAAGAATTTGTCTGTATGAGTAATTTTAACAATTACTTTAAAGTATTGAAATAAAGAAACTAAGGTAAGAGTTTTCATTTGAAACTTTAGGGTTAAAAAAGAACCTTTATTTAAAACCATAGATATATAAAAGCTATAACTCCAAGCTCATTTTCACTTTCATTCTCTACTTCCTTACACTTGTGCTCTCCTTCCTTCTCTCTTTGTGTGCCATGGCTACCACTCCTGACTTCACCACATGGATTAGTTCCATACGCTACGCACACATGGGAGACCAGATATACCCTAGGTTTTGCGTGACCTTGAGTCTAGAGAGCTTGCTTTCTGCGGTAGAATCTAACTCTAGTATACTCGAATCGTTTTGTGATTCGATGAACCCTCTCACTTGCTTTATTCAGAACTCTGCTCTCAGATGGGTCCCTATAGGTTTCTTATATAGCTTACGTGCTAGATCAAGCCATGCAAAGGTAATAAATCAAGCCCTCATGTAATAAAGCTAAATTCCACAGCAAGCTTTTAAATTGAGAATACAAGAAATAGACATAAAATGCCAAGTAGCCATAAGCAAGGTGGATTGGCAAAAAATGATATTACCAATGTTGGTTAAGAATCAAATGATGAGAAGCTGCAGCAAGGAATGCACCCCAAGCTATGGTGGCCAAGAGTATTCACCCTCTTAGATGGTGGGATTTTGAAACCTCAAACAAGTAATGTTTGTAAAATGGCAAAAAGATCCTACACATGTTACACCTCCACCTTTTATACTTACCCTAGACTAAGGCATTTATGCTAGGCACTTATGCTTTATTACAAGCCATCCCGGCCTAAAAGAGCTTTGCTCTCAAAGATGAAATTGGGACAATTGATGAAGAAAGATTACAAGAATAGCTTGTAAGTGATGAATCCATGCTGAATGAAACTTCAAGCTGAAGAAGATCTCATATATCAATGAAGTATAGGTATGAAATTTGAATATACTGCTGGAAAGTGTCCAAAATAGGCTGTTGCAAAAGAATGGCCATAACTTGAAGAAGGAATGTCCAATCATCATGGATGAGCTATAGAAATGTAGAGGACAATTCCTAGTTTCTAGCTATGCCATAAAAACCAATTTTGATTACCATAGAGCAATTATTTTTATGATAGAATTTTAATGCCGCAAGCTGTCATGTCCAGATATTACTCTGTTTCTTGCAAAAGCCATGGAAAAGAATCAAGGTATGATGATGGTTTCCAAGTAGACTCCTCCATGGGCAAACCTCTCCATTTAATAAGGTACTCTAGCAACCAACGGTTCCTTAAAACCTTTTCTCTTTTGCCAATAACCTTTTTAGGCTCATTAATGATAAGACCATCTTCATCCATGGGAGGTAACTCTTCTAAAACCTTTATGGATAGACCCACATATCTCTTAAGTTGGAAAACATGGAAGGTAGAATGAATCCTTGTTGAAGAAGGAAAATCAAGCTTATATGCAAGCTCGCCAACTCGTTTGAGGATTTGATAAGGCCCATAGTAATTATGAGCCAACTTATTATAACTGCCTTTGAGAAAAGCATACCTAGATTTAGGCACTTTGAGGAATAGCCAATCCCCTTCTTCAAAATCCAAAGGTCTCTGCCTTTCATCAGCATAAGCCTTCATAACATCTTGTGCCTTCCGAATGTTTTCCTTGCATTGATGGATAAGAGCTTCCATTTTCTTAACTTCAGCCTGGACCTTGTGGATTCACGTCTTCATGAAAAAGGGCTGAAGGTATTTGCACTTTTTATCCATAAAGCGCTTCAAATGGTGACATGCCAATGCTCATATAATGAGTATTATTATAACAGAATTCAGCAAGATGTAACCAATGATCCCACAAAGCTTGATTGTCATGGAAAATGACGAAGATAGACTTCCAATCAATTATTGACACCCTCCATTTGGCCATTGGTTTGGGGATGATATGCCGTGCTACGAGTCAAAATTGTTCCCATAGAAGTGAATAAACTCCTCCAAAATCTTCCCATGAACTTAGTATCACGATCAAATACTATGTTCAATGGCACATCATGAAGCTTAAAAACACATTCCATGAACTATTCAGCTAGTTGCTTTGCTGTGAATTGAGCCTTGGTATGGATAAAATGAGCTGATTTAGTCAACCGGTCCACCACCAAATAAATGCTATTCCACCCATGCTTTGTTGTAGGTAATCCCACAATAAAATCCATTGTAATATCAATCCACTTGCCTTGAGGAATAGAAAGTGGCTGAAGTAAACCATCGGGTAGAAGAGAGGAATCTTTATTTTGTTGACATGGTAGACATTGCATAACATAATCCTTAACATCCCTCCAAATTCCCTTCCAAATGTTTTGAACAACCCATGGTGTCCCGCTAAGGGTGAAGAGTGCATCTCATGCAAGATACGGTCCTTGAAAGAAGATTGTGGTATCAAGAATACTCTACCACGATACCATAAAAGACCGTTGAAATGGTAGAAATGGAATATGCCCACATTCTTGAAGCAAATACTCTTCTTGAATATTATGGATCCAATCCTTATGCACGGTTGAAATGGTAGAAATGGAATATGCCCACATTCTTGATAAGGCATCCGCCACCAAATTGTCTTTTCTGGCCATATAAGATATTTCAAAATCATATCCTTGAAGAGTAGCTAACCATCTTTGTTGCTTGGAAGATAAATTTGCTTGTGAAAGAAAATATTTCAGCACATGATGATCGCATATGACCTTGAAATGGCTGCCATAAATGTAATGATGTCACTTTTTGATAGCATGCAATATTGCTAACATCTCTTGCTCATAAACATGTAATTGACGCTCATTGTCATCAAGCTTTTAGCTCTCATGAGCTATAACTCCATGATCTTGACATAAAATATCCCCAATTCATCTTCCACTAGCATCTGCACATATGATAAACTCCTTAGAGAAATCCGAACATACAAGGATGGGTGCTGAAATTAGAAAAGATTTCAGCTCATTGAAACTTTGATTGATGATGTAGTCCCAAAAGAAAGCTTCCTTTTTTAGCCTATCTGTCAATGGAGCCCCCATATGAGCATAATTCTTGATGAACCTTCTATAGAAGGATGAAAACCCAAGGAATCCTCTCAAAGAGGTTGCATTCGTAGGAGTAGGCCATTCTTTGACACATTTTACCTTATTGGGGTTCACTCTAATCCCTTGTTCTCCCACAACATGACCTAAGTATTCAACTTCATCTTCCATGAAAGAACACTTCGTCATCTTGGCAAAGAGTGTGTGTCTTCGTAAAGTGTCAAAGACCTCTCTCATATGCTTCAAATGCTCAAACTTGGATTTACTATAGATTAGGATATCATCAAAGAAAAGAAGAACTATTTTGAACAAGAAGGGCTACAATATTTTATTCATGAGGGCTTGAAAAGTAGCGGGTACATTGGATAGTCCAAATGGCATAACCAAGAAGTGGTATAGCCCTCTTTCAGTTCTAAAGGCTGTTTTGAACTCATCTCCTTCCTTCATTCAAATTTGATGATAACCTGATTGAAGATCTATTTTGCTGAAGACTTTTGCATCTTTAAGCTGATCCAAAAGATCATCAATTCGGGGAATAGGATACCTATTCTTGACTATTGACTTGTTCAAATTTCGATAATCAATACACATGTGAAATGATCCATTCTTCTTTTTTACTAAGAGAACAGGAGAGGAAAATGATGATTGACTTTGCTGAATTAAACCCATTTGCATCAAATCCTTGACTTGATGCTCCACTTCTTCCCTTTCAAACTTGGACAAGTGATAGGGAGGTTTGTTGATGGGTTTTGTATTGGGCAACAAGTCAATAGGATGGTCAAACTCTCGCTAAAGATGATGGTGGCTAAAATAAATCCTTGTATTCCTCCAATAGCTCTTCTAATCTTGGATCCCTTTCCTTTGAAGAAGAAGATGGCTGATTTGTTGATTGTTCTTCATTTACTTTTGCAAGCAAAAGAGTGAAGATGCATGGCTTTGCATTGATTTCTTTTCACAATTTCTTCATGGAGATGAGTTCTACTTGTTTATGGTCTATGTCTTTCAACTCTATGTGCTTTCCTTGCCAATTAAATTCCATTAGCATTTGCTCCAAGTCCAAGGTAAATTTGAATGTCAATAGGCTCCATATCCAAAGTGATCAAATCCACTTTTATTGTGCAAGAGGGTAATAACTCAATTGAGGTACATGGACACACTTCTTTACTAGACGCATATGCACCATTGGCAACTTGTATCCGCAAGGAAGAATCCATATCAATGGGTAGCAACTTCAGCCCATTCAAATATTTGGTGTTGACGAAGCTATGAATGCTACCCGTATCCACTAGAATATGTGCAACCTTGCCATTAATGAAACCTTTGAGTCTAAGTGTACTTTTCCCTTTGCAACCAGTCCATGCATCATGTGAGATGGTATACAAAGAAATATGAGAATCATGATTACCACTTGGATCAAAATGAAGTCCATCCATGGGATCATAGAATTCTTCGTTGGTGGCATGCTCTTTTTCATGAATCTCTTCAACCATTGGGTATGCATCAACATGCAGTAAATTTCCCTCTTGATCTTATTCTTCTTCAAATTCCACTTCCTGAGTGATCACCATGTTGATGTTTGAGTTCTTAGCTTTACACTTCAGCTTATGATCTTGTGACCACTTCTCCCCACACTTGAAGCATAATCCTTTTGCATGCATTTCCTGAAGTTTGTCGTGAGGAAGGAAGTTGTTGTTAGAATTATTTTGGGGCAGTTTAGGAGCATTTTCAGCTCTTGAAAAAGTACTTCTTGGCTTAGCCACATTTTTGAAAGTTTGCCCTGTCTTGGTACAAAATTTCCACTCTGTTTAGAGGCATAAATAGTGGAAAAAGTTGGCACTTTGTTGTTATAACTATTTGGACTGTTATAACCTCTGTTTTCTTGTCTAAAAGAGTCTCTTGATTGGCTGAAAACTTACCCATACTTTGTAGGTTGATTGGAAACATTATTACCCATACTTCTTTGCTCAAAATTTCATGCATCCCTTTTGTACTTCAAAGAATATCTTTCAGCCAATTGTATGGCCTCATGTAATGTTTTTGGTTGTTGAGCTCTTGCCTCTGATGATAGGGCAGGGTCAAGACCAAAAATGTATTTATTCAGCTTAGCAAAATCTGAAATACCTTCAACATACATGGAAAGACTCAAGTAGGCATTGGAATAGTGTCTAACAGACATTCCCCTTTGAGCCCATGAGATTGTTGTCTCCATGAATCTTTATTCCATGAATTTTGTCTAACAGTAGGTGGCCCAAAACCATGAGATGAGGGTTGTCCATTTGAAACATGCTCTTGGTTTGGGATGTCATGGGCTGATCTTCACTCATCATGCATTCCACCTTCATGAACTTGATTGTTGACTACATTTTCTTTTTGTGCATTTGAGGGCTGATGATAAAAATTCTTGTAGACGGGGTCACATCCATGATAATCACTGTCCCATCGAGAATTATCATGTTCCCCTTCATGTCTATGATTATCCTTTGGACTGCTAAACTAAGGTCTTGGGATATGAAAACCATGAATTTGTGAAGGATGATGATTGCCCCTGACTTTAGATGGCTCTCCCCTTTCAAAGGTGTGCATTACTGGTTGAGACTTTTATTTGTTTGGATGGGAAGGATTACCAACAAAGGGAATCGCATGGGAGTCTTCAATATTTTGAGGTTCACTTTGTGGTTTGCTTCCGACTTCCTTTATGGTTGAGATGAGCTCTTGAAATAAGAATTTATTGCTTTGCTTCAATTCAGAAATTCCTTGGTTTACCTGTGCCATGCCTTGCAACAAACCTTGATTCATATAGGTTAAATCTTCATTCAAATCCTTAAACTCCTTAGAAAGGCCTTCATTGACATGTCCGAGTCTTTTGACAGTAGGAGGTAATCATTCCTTGCATACTCTCCATGTATGTCCTGATGTCCTTGATGCGTGCTATGAGCAATCCCAATGCTTATTTCTTCATCTACTTGATCAACATTATGGGTTTCAGTTGTGTAATTTTGATCCTCTTGGAAGTATCTGACACCATCATTCAATGCCTCAGCAATAGGCCCTTTCTTCTTATTCTTGGCCATTAGGAAACAATGTTGTAGCAGTAGACAGTTTTTTACTTAACCCCTTCTTTCTCTCTGAATATGGCACCAATCCCAGTTCTTAATAGCTCTATGGAAATATTAATATATGGGTATATACAAGATTTTATAATATCTCAACTTGAAATAAGGTATATAGGTAGAATGAACTCAAACAGTGTATTCCAGATAGCCTGTTTACGTATAGTCCACTAGACCCCTTGTTAGTAAATTGGCCATAAGTTTTGCTTCCGATATTGGAATTGCAAAATTTTTGATTCAAATCAAATATTAGGATCCCCTCTTTGAATCAAGTTATTAATATCCCAAATCAGATCATGATAAAAGTTTTTGTAATTGGAACTGTGTACTTGTCTAGAGAATTTGTGCAACCTGTTAACACCCTGTTGAAACCCTATTTGACCCTGTAGGAATACCCTGAGTGAAGAAAGCCCTTGTAAACCACTGTAGCAACCAGGAGAGGGTGTGTCCTCAAATTAAAAGATGCTCTGCCCATCTTCCAAAGGTTCACGCACGGGGGATTCACTAGTAGTAATAAGGAGACATCACCTGCATGCAAGAAATATATGAAAATACCCCTTATCTATCCCTATTTATGGGACCTTACCTTATAAAATGTGCCTTCCTTCCCTTAATAAACCCCCCTTCCTTACACTCACGTGGTACCATACGGTAAACCCTAGTGGATCCCTCGGGGGTTCACCAACCACTTATGGAGCCATGATTATTGCTTATCAATGTTGTACTTGGGCCATACTGTGATGATGGAAATGTACCTGCACCTAAATTTGAAAATAGCATGGGCTCCAAGATAAGAGGGGTGTGCAAAGTTCCACCTCAAGCTGAGTTGTGCACCCCTTCAAGGTCTTAATTGGGAAGGGAGGGTCACTTCTCTTTTGTCTTTCCCACTTGCCTAGCATCCGCTTTTCCTCGCACGAACCAACATGGCAAGTACATTATAATGGCTAATCAAACAAGGATGCTATGCATTGATTAAAAAAGCCTTTGAACTTTTAATGAAATGAAAGTGGGTATTGGAAAATGACTGAATTGAAAAGGCTGTGAATAGGACATAACCTAGATATGAGTAAAAGCTTATAGATGATTTGCATGACATAGATTAGTGATTTGCATATCCAAAAATTGAAGAGAGTTTTGGAATGTATGTATTGAACTCATCTATTTTTTGCATAATATAACTTTATATTAAGTCCTTGGATTTTCGTGACTTAACTTTAAGTCTTCTTTTAAAGGATTGCAACATGGAGAATGTGAAGTTCTAACATGCATAGGATTCTCTTTCATGGAATACCAATCTATTTATATTACACCATTTGGGGTATATTTGGAAGCCTGATTTTGATACACATATAGTGTACATAGACTTGTACAGTTTGGCTATGTAATGAGGTTGGAAAGGCAAACTAGTCTATCTTCAAATGCTTGTAAATAATGATGGTGGATCAAGCTTGCACCTTACGTTATCGATGCCTATCATTGAGTGGGTTTAAGTGAGTGGTGGGTCTCAACTACAATAATAAATTACATTATTAATTCCTTACCCCCTTCCTTGGATGTTAAGACACACAATCATATCAATGATTGCCCAATTCCCTTGGATCTTGAATCTGAGGAAGAGTTTCAAGAGTTTAACCCTACAATAAATGGCATTGATCATGAAGACCTATTGAATTGGGATGCATAGTTTGTATTCCATGCATAGGTATAAAATAACACTTTTAGTTCTAGCACAATTTGGTACTTAATTGCACTTTTGAAATATTTGAGATAATGTACTTCTTAATCGCATTATGTTCTTTTTCATATTGTTGATAGGTAAGATGTCTCATTTGTGTAGGTAGAAGATATTGAAGCAGGAGACTTGAAAGTTGGTGGAAGGGAATCAAATGGTTTTGCCAAGAGAGTTGTGGATGGTCAACAGTATGCTAGTTTGCAAAATTTGTACTTTGTAATCCAAGTTAGGATTTGGGAGCATTAAGTTTCCATATATTGCATACAAGCCAAAACTTGGGTTCCAAAATTTTATTTGTACTCATATATATATTTGATATAAAAAGCAATATTATTTAGTCTTTCAACATTTCATTATCTCAACTATCTTATTGTGTGTAGTCTTTCATAATCTATAGATCATTATCTCAACTATATTTGATAATGAAATTATCTTTTCATGATCTTTCATATCCATCAAGCATGGAAGGGACAAATTAGGAAACCCTAGGGAGCTACTAGTTACAGAACTGTGGCTCCAAGAATTGTTTGCAATTAGTAGCTCCCTTTTTATTTTTCTCTATACTTGGTGTGTTTAAAATCTCACAATATCTCCTAAATATTGTGTTAAAATGGTAGTTTTAGTGCATTTATGTGCACATTTAAAAGACTTGAAAATTACAAACGAAGATCATTAAAAGTATGCATGAATTCATGCTTCATTTTTGTATTGCAAAAAAAAATTTAAAGTTCAAGAGATGCATCTACAAGGCTATCTACAAGTGTTATCCCTTGTAGTGAGTGCAGGTGATGGGGGTGTTGTAACTGGCCTCTACTTTTACTCCCACCACGGTGTTCAAAAACAATAAAACACCCATTCTTCCTCCAGCTTTAAAGTTCCTTATTCTGCCATGGAGGTTGATTTCTTACCCCTTTTCTGGAGGATTCATAAGCACCATATGCTTGTTGGATGGTCAGTACACTACTTCAAGAAAAATGTTGCCAAGGCTCTTCTTATGAAGAAACAAGAGCATGGGTATACACGTGTTCCAACTCTTGCATCAACATTTTTAGAAAGTTGTCATGTGGGAGGTGAACAAGGACATCAAAATTGCATGCTTGGTGTTGAAGTTAGAGATCCAATGGCCTTTCCTTTCATAGTCCATCCCTATCATTCAAACTATTTTTTCTTGCTAGTACTAAATGGTTTAGACACTTTTGACCAATATGGGTTTATGCTTGTTTTAGCCAAGACTTCCAATTCTCAGGTTGTGGAACACTTACTATAGTGAGTTGTACAAGTGAGTAACGTATCTAACATGTCTCATTAAAAGTATTATCTATTGCTCTGGTTTTGCACCTATATGCTCGAAGCATGACAGTTGTCGGTTAGCTCATTATTTATGTAACCTCAATACTATCTTGCATAGTATAAAGCAAGTGCCATGGTGAATGCTTTGTGATGTAACATGCATCTGAATATATTGGATTGTTTAATTGTTACAAATGTATGCACTTATGTTGTATACTTTATAATCGGTTATTATTTTGTCTATGTAATTGAGAATGTAATGTTCTCTATCCATTCTTATATATTTACCAATAATACATTAGCGCGTTAGATCAAGATGTGGTATACCATATACAAGAGTGGCATTTAAATAAGGGTTAAGAAAGGGGATGTGCCAAGTTACTCTAATTCAAACTTGTCACTTTCCATGTGGCCTCTCCAATTAGAAGTCTTTTGGGCTGCTTTGGTGTTAGAACTTTTCATGATGTTGTTAATGATGATGTAGTTAGCTCTTTCTTTCGTTGTGTCGAAATTTGTAATAAACAACATTATTTAATTAAAAGAAAGATTGTAATATGAATAAGCATTGGGACTATTGATTATTGAGTCTTTATTTAGTTACATAACTTTTGTTTTATACTTTATTATCTAGCAGGTCACTTTGTATGTTGCTTTATCATTGTTGACCCAACCATTGAATTCCTTAAAATTTTTAAATTCTAAATCATATTGAAAATTGAATTTGTAAAGAATTCATTGACTTGGGCAATTGTTAAAAGTGTTGAATAAGCAAAATCAAAGTACTTTCAGACACTCTTACCCCCAAAAGAAAAAGAAGGGCTTTGCTCTTGCACAGAATAGTGTGCCCTTGTTCTATATGATGAGATGTAGGAAGTGCCATAGCGATCTAGTTTATAGGTTTCCCAAAGTGCAAAATGGAGGCTAGCATATCCTTTGTTGGACATGTTGGCTTTTGATAAACATTTTGGTCCCTAATAAGAGCAACTTTCCCATGGCTTCAACTTGCCTTAAAAAGCCTTAAAGTATAGTGTTCTTAGGAAATTTAAAAAAGATCCCGAACTTTTAAACTCGTTTCTTTTATATTTGAGCAAATGCATGGTTACAGCGCACTGTCGCGAAAAGAAACGCTTTGCAGTGAGATCGAGGTTAATTATTAGGCATCCAAACAACAACAACCTGTAGGCTGCGCATGGGGCCATCACATGCCATGTCCATTGTCTATAGTTAGTTACACATTGTACTGCGCCAAGATGAACAGCTAACTAGGTAATGTTTTCATTAGCAGGTCAGATTGCTGCCTGGGTCAACCCCCAGGATGGAGCAGAAGGACTGGTAGCGGGAGATGCGATCTTGCTGCTGGGCAACATTGGCCGAGCTGCCGCACTCCAGCCCGCCGTTGATGGCCCTGATGGTGGCGCCGAAGCCGCCCTGGTTGTTGGCCATGGCGTCGTGGCACGTGGGCGATTGCTGCGTCATCCAGAACCACAGTGCCGTCTTGAAGGAGATGGTGGGGTCTTGGGCGACGACGCCTGGGTTGTTGATGCCGTCGAAGCCTACAGCCTGTCCTGCTGCCTGGTAATTGTAGTTCCTGCCACATATATTTGTGCGCCAAGAGATCATCAGATAATGTATAGCAATCTTCCATATATTGTGCAGTATGACAGCGTAAGATTTACTACGTTTGCTCGGCACCTTAGTAGCTAGCTGGTCAACCATAGAGTTATATAATACTGGCTCTACGTTATATGGAATGAGGCTTTACCATGTGAGCTGCAGAGGGCCACGGCCGTAGTACTGCTGCCCGGATGCGCAGGGTACTGTCGAGGGGTCACAGTATGTGCCCTTATTAATCTCCTCCACATAGCACCCACCTGTTAATCATGCAGCGTGCCGATACTCTTAATTAGTTAATGACGATGGTGACGATGATTGTGTTCATGGCAGCTATATTGTCAATGCAATACATATTCGTGATCAGAGTTCGACATTACAATAAGGGCACTACTCTACTTATAGGGTAAAGGGAAGCTAAGCTGTATCAATTTCAAGATGTATAAGCCACAGATGCTTACTGCCAGTCTCGTGAGCGACGTTTGCAAAGAAGGCTGCCAGCTCCTGCTTCTGCACGTCCGAGCCGCCTGTGGTGCCGAAACCGCTGAACGAGGCTGCAGCTGCGATGAAGGCGTCGTAGGTGTAGAAGCCGTTAGAGGGACAGCCGGAGGCGCTGTTCTGTGACAAGAACTGCGAGAACACGTCACCGGTCACGATGGACGACACCCCGCTGCCGCCGGCGCTACCACCGCCGGTGCTGCCGGTGCAAGGGCCGCTCTGGCAGCCGTTGCCGCAGTAGTCGCTGGTGCTGCCACAGAAGCCGTACTGGCTGCAGCACAGGTTGTTGGCGCACGTGGCGCCTCCGGCATCCGTCCCACACTGCGCCTGCGCCCGCACAGCCGTCCAGCTGGCGCTGCTGTAGCAGCAAAGGATAAGCAGCAAGAGAGCTGCAGCCGATCCCAGCTGCAGCTGCGAGAAGTTATTGTGATTACAAGTCTTGTGCATGATTATATCTGCTGCGCACCGCCTCCTGCTAATTGGCCGATTCTTTCTCCAATAATAGAGAGATGGAATGGAGATAAAGGAATAGAATTTACTGTATAACTGAACTTGATTCAAAGTAAGCTAAGTCGGAGCAGCTGAGAGCTGGTAATCTGTTGTCCGAGAGCCCGCTCTATCTAGGTTTATATAGAGAGAGCTGATCGAATCGTGGACGGAGTAGAAGATCTGAGTCAAATTATTGGATTCAACGTTACAAAAAGCAACTAAATGGTTTCTTTCATCATCCTTTCTTTCTCCGCAAGTCTCAAAGAGCATCCTGCGTCGAGACAAATTCAACGCGCAAAATCCTTTTTGTTATTGAAAAGCTAGTTCATATCACTTGGACTTCGCATGAGACGTGGGAATTCTGTAGAGACCAGGTCAACTTGGGTTCTAGAACTCCCAACCACCCCATGGAAGAAAGGAAATGGCTTCAAGTGGGAAACCAGGCTCAGCTAGCACTTGCATCTTCTTTCTTCATCGTTTTATTAAGCTACAGCTTATACAATAACCATGAAAACTGCACTTAAGAATCGTTTTCTATAAACACTAGCCACACACTGGTAACCATAAACATGCAGCCCAATCGCATGAAGGCATGCAACTGCCATGTCCTCAAGTATGGACATCACACATGTAACACATGCCTAGAATGCACCAGGTTGTCGTCTTTTGATCCAACCTATGTGAAAGACATCTTTGGCACCACAAATACAAAAATCACTTACTTCTTTGGAGGGATTCCTAAATGTATTTGCCATCCTTATGGCTAAGTTTGTCAAACCTAATGTTTTGAACTTTTCTTTATGAACACTAAACAATTCTTGGTAAAATGTGCATCCATTTTACATTGGATACTGCCATGAATGATGAAAAACCTTGAAGTTTCTTGAGTCCAATTATTAATTTATAATTTTCTTGTGACCTTGTTGTGTGTTTGTGCAACTTCTAATGGGGAAGGCCCCTAAATTATATCTAATGGAAGGAAACAACTATAAATCGGAAGCCTCTATTAAGAAAACCTTTTGAGAAAATATTTGAAAGGCATAATAAAGATGGTGATAAACTAAGACTACAATGGTGAGGTGGCCGAGGGAATTAATAACAGTTTTGTAAGATATTCTACCTTTGACTTGGCCATAGGTGGTGACCTTTGGTAGTCAACCAGCTTGATGCCACCATGGCTCTCTCAAGCACATGTACTTAACCACCTAGGAGATACTTGATTCTACCACATAGTTGAATGTGGCATTGTAACTACCCCTAATCATGGATCTTACATGTCATCAACTTGGGTCAATCCTAAGGCTATCTGGACTCATCAAACACTTTACTATTGAGGCTTTTGGGGGATCACACAAGATGGCCAAACTTGCACTTGCTTTATAGAGAGTGTGACATAAGGAGTAGAAGACATGTTCCCTTAATACAAAATCGGCAATTGTGTTCCCTACCTATTTGCTAGTGATACTACAACTTTGGAAAGCTACTAGACTTATCACATTGACCCATGGGAGGATGTGCAACTTTTGAAATCATATCCAATCACTTTTCAATCTTATGCACTTCTTAACACAATCTTAGTTTTCTACAACGTTACGCACTTCCTAACACAATCTTAGCTTTCTAAACGAGCATGCTAATACACTACAAAACACATAAAGACAAAGTGCTCAATCAATCTTCTCACTACACATGGTTCCCTTCATGATCTTTAAGAAAAATTGTAGTATTGAATAATCCATTTTTAGATCATAACTTGCCTTCCCTTACAAGCTCTAAAATGAGCAAACAATCATTAACCAGTGTTATTCCAACCCTTCTATCATCATTGGTTACAAATCTTTTCTATTGAAGGTTCCAAATCTTTAGCAATATTGATCCAAATGTGAATGAAGGATCGATCCAAACCTACTCTTGATTATTCCAATCTTTTTATTGGCGTACTTAATTCAAACGTTAACCACAATTGGTATATACCAACCATTGTTGACAAATAGCAAAGTAATCATCTTTAGGTGGTATCTCCTTGGATAGAGCAATTTTGCTTGGTCAATTAAGATGCGCACATACACCTAGGAGGAGACCCAAACATCCCTGATGTAGATAGATGAATTAAGCTATCATTGAGCAACACAAGAGATAGACCATGAGGCATCTGAACCACACAAAGCAACATTTCCACTTGAGAGAAATACTTCACTAAGGGTGAGAGAACTTCTAGCAGTTCTCTTTTCTCATCTTTTCTAGTAGTATTATGTAACTTTGGACCATGGATATATTCTTGCATAAAACATTACCTAGCATCTAGTTTCATAGGTCTATCTTTTACCCTTTCTAAGTGTATTGGTTTGTTCTATATACTCTTTCTAGGCTTTGTGTGTGTGTGTGTGTGTGTGTATCATCAACAAAAATTGCCTTCACAAATCCCTAAGACATAGCTACATTGCATAATACTTCATGTGCAAGCAAGAAACAACCAAGAAGGGGAGAGAGAGAGAGAGAGAGAGGGAGAGAGAGAGAGAGAGAGAGAGAGGGAGAGAGAGAATTCAACCATAAATTTGTGAAGAGTTTGTGCACTTACCTTGAAAGATGGCACCAAAAGAATGAGCATACTTAGGGGAAACTGTCACGTTTATGTAATTTTTAGTCGTGTCGCTATGATCGTTAGTAATGTCATTGATATGTGCGCTGATAGGGTTAAAAAATTCTATGAGTATATTCACTGATACATATTGACATCTGCACTAATGGTAAATAGTAATGATGTGAAATGTTTTCTAATCACATTGGAATCTAATGTCATAATAAGATTCATCTATTATAGTGTTTGAAAGGGAGTCAATAATTGTGGTATAGATATGCTCACTAAGAGCAAAGCTAACTATCCCTATCTTAATTTATTCATAAATAAAATTTATTGGTAACTCCTTATGAGGAGAATGAAGCATTCTAACTCATTTAAACATCAAGTATTTTTGTTCTTCTTGATCTTCCTAGGGATTTCTAAGTTGGTTTGATAAAATATATTGCCCAACCTCATCTATGATTTTACTATTGATTGTACAAGGTTTGAGGATAGATAGTTTCACTTATACTAGAGAAAAAAAATCACATGCTACCTCATAATTTGCTTCATATCTCGATAAAGAGATAATAGTTTTCTCCTTAATTCTCCATGAAACTACCCCTCCAGCTATTATAAGAAAATATATGCTCCTAGTGTGAGCCTTGTTGCTAGATCAAAGTCCCAATCCACATCACAATAACCTTCAAGGGTAATGACATAATGAGTATTGCCATCATAAGTAATGCCAAGAGATTTTGTGTGTTTAATATAATAGACTAACATATTCACAACCACAATATGCTTATACTACACTTCTAAGAATCTATCTATTCTGAGTTGATATATGTATCCTTATCATTTGATTATACTTGAGAAACCATTATGTAGATGCTTGATATTTTAAGGAAATGGTGACTACAAGGATATACCGGAATAGGGATGGGCAGTTGCGACATAAATTAGTGGCGTTAGCAATGGTACTCAAACAAAAAAAATGTGGTCGAAACCCAAGCATGCCATTTTGGGAAATAGAGAGCGAAATAGATCATGCGTTTGGGAGGGAGAGGGAGAGAAATAGAGAGAAGGAGAGGTTCTCATCGCCGATGCCGCCGTTCACAAAGAAGAGAAGAAAGCGTACAAAGGGTGAAGAGGATCCATCGTGAAGAGGAGGTAAATAATCTATCCTCCGGCCTTTGCGGTGAGTACATTGCTCCCTCTTGGTTTGTTCTTGTTCTCTTCTACCACTGGAACAACCCAGGCCACTCTAATCTACTGTCCTTGCATCAAATCAAGAAGGGGAAGATTTGGATTTGAATGAACTTGAAGGATTTTGCAAATTTGGAAGACTCAAGGAAGAAACATACTGTCCATTGACACTCATTTAGTTCTCTTAGCACTTATGTCTTTTGACACATCTCAACCAACTCTTCTACTGCTGAAATCTGATAAGTTTGAAGTTGATCTTCTGTTGTTCCCACAAGTCTAACATGGGCAAAAACTCTCCAAATGCTCGCTTCAAAGGAGTCATGTTTCATACCTTGCACACCCGCATCAAACTCATCCTGATGAAGAAGGGCCTCTGGGCCATTACCACTGGAAAAGAAAAGAAGCCTTGTGATGCGGATCTTGCTATGACTTGGCAAAAGAACGATGATAAGGATTAGGCCATTATCAAACTGGAGCTAGATGATAGCTATATTCACCATGTGGATAACTATGAGACCTCACAGGATACATGGAAGAGACTTGACATTTTGTTCGTGCACAGTCTAAATCATCAAAGTATGGTCTCTTGATTGAGTTTTTCAGGCTTGAAATGAAGTCTAGCACATCACATGCCACACATCTAAATTACATGGAAGGACTTCTAACCCAACTTGTAGGAATCAAAATGGAAGAAGATGTTTGCATCGGTGTTCTACTTAAGAGTTTGCCTCCTAAATATAATAATGTATCAACAACTTTAATCAACATGCCAAATCCTGAACTTGTTGATATTGAGGCATCACTGTTAGAGGAGGAAAAGAAGCTAAAAACTAAGGAAGAACCAAGCACCTCTAGAGATGAACATGCATTATATGTTGGCAACATGTACAAATGCAAGAGGGATTGTATCTTCTGTGACTTATGCAAAAGGACCGAACACACTGAGAAGTTCTGCCACCCCAAAAAAACGTTCCAAAAGGCCTATCTAGTTACAGTCAAAGAAGAAGAAGAAAACGGAACAAAGGAAGAAGAAGAAGAAGAGAAAGACCACCAGGAGAAGGACAAACCTCATCAGTTATTCTATTCAGATAGACATTTTTAGCTTAGCATTTCCTAGTCCTAATGCCTTAGACATAAACTTGTAAACTCGTCAGTTAGCCATGTACTATAACCTCTGTACACTTTGTCAGGCCCCTGCTACAGCCTCTAGATGTCCATCATGTTTTTTGGTACCCACACTTAGCCTCTTTTGCAATAGCCTCTAGAGTTTTGCTATGTTTATGGTATGCCCACACTTTGCAAGTGTTGCTTTCACTAAAGCCTCTACACACTTTGTACTTTTGGTTATGATTGAGGAGGGGTGTTGAGATATTTGCAATCACACCTACTTCAGCCCCTTTGTAAGGAGTAGTGAGGGCTCAGAACCAGAATCCCATATGCATAGTAGGAGAAAGTACCACCACTCAATTCCTATAAAGCATTGTACTTGCACTCTTTTTCTAAGGAAATGATAATACTCTTTTCTTTCCAATAAAGTGTCATGTCACTATCAATACACAAGATTGTGTTTATGAGTCCAAGTCTCAATCTTGGAACCTCATTCACTTGTGTAAAAATTTGTCATTGTGAGGGTCAATGTCTTCATGAGTTTCCTTTTCCTCTTTCAACCTCCACAGCTTTCGCATTTGCCATGCTTTAAATCCCACATATTTTAACAATATGACAAGTAGGTAAATTGACTAAGGTTATCATAGCATCCTCATGGATCATATGGACAAATCAAAGTAAGTATGTTATCGTATATCATCACAACATGCAGATCTTCTTTGGCTGGTTGTTCATTAGACAATCTTATGACTCCCAATTCTCTTTCCTTCTTCAATGGAGAAAATCTTGTTTGTGCCTTGACCACATTGAAGTTTATCTCCATATCCATCTCCATAAATGGCATAAACATTGGCAAATTATCATCACCCCTTCTAATGTAAGAGGACACATCATCCATTTGATATGATAACCCCACTCGGAATCTGAATAACTGCTTGTACAACATTTGTGCTATGTGAAAAATCCTTTAGAACCTCTGCAAGCATCTGCATCAACTCTTCATCATCCTCTTGTCCCTGTTGCATTAAATCTCGTTTGCCTTTACATTGATTGTTACTCTTATCATCTAGAATGAAAAACCCTTCTAAAGCTTTATAGAGAGCCAAAATTTTCATGTCTTCCTTTGCTGCCAAAGAATCCTATAAGTCACCTCTATGATGACCAAAAGAAACCTCATCACATATATCATGCATATGGGTATTATGACTTGCAAAAAACTCATTCTCCTTGTTACCCTCCATAAGATATTTGTGAACTGTAGCATTACAAGACTAAACATGCATCATAAGAAAAGCAATACTTTTTCTTTTCATAGCATCATCATACCAATCCTTCTCGCTGAATGCATCAAGAGACTCCATAGTAAAATCACAAGCATATGAACCATAATCAAAAACCTGAGAATAGTACATGAAGATAATATTTTCCTTTGAGCTAGTCATAAGATAGTCTACACCTTCATCTCCATCCTCAATGGAATAGCTCTTGGAAGTAGTTGTGACATTCATCACCTTTGAAAAATTTTGTTCAGTTTCAATTCGGTCTATATCTTCAACCTATGTAGAATTGTCCAAAACGTGGTTTTCCAATTGTGCATAGAGAACTTTGTCCTCATCATGAGGTTCGAGAACATCACCATCTTTGATAAGGCATGCATCTTGATCTTCTTGTTCTTCTAAAACACTTGCATCACCAAAAGATTCTCCTATCTCTAATTCCAAATAACAGTCACCAACATGTATAACAACATCTTCAAAATATGTCCAACTGTCTACATATACTCTGACCGATTCATGTATTTGCTCATGCAAATCCAGAATCACTAGTTGTTTAAATTCTTTGATCATGCATTCATCTGGGACACCTCTAAGTTTCATCTCTGCCTTGTAGCATGCAAGATAACCTTTAGGATCATAACCATCAAATATACACCTTTCCTCATATACTGCATCTAGTGCATGTTCCACTGCTTCATCCATCGCTTGCTATCTGAGTGCTATCTGAGTTCTGGCTTTCATGTCGGGTTCACGAGGTGTGAGACAGATCTAGGATTCTCATCTTGTGGGTCGATTGCCGAAAGGTGTCGAGCCTCTGATCAAGCATGAAGGAAGCAAACACTTAAAGAACTCAAAAGGATTTGATTCAAAAAGTTGTTTACCCAAATTTGACTTCGTTTGGCTACTCAATGCTTGGAACAAATTCTAAACACAATTTAGAGCTATGATCCCACTCCATGATACCCGCTTCCAACTCTTTGACTTCAATGCACATATCATGGTAGTCCACTCCAATCACTCTTGAAGCATTCAAATCTGTTTGATTTCTCACAAGTGCCATGACAATGTTTGTTAGGATCTCCTTATAACCTCCAATGCTATTCCTCCTCTTGGATGGTTGTTAGATGGCTACAATTTGACACTTCATTGTTGATCATGTGCTTCTAATCATCATCTATATTAGTAGTACATTTGCTATACAGTCTTTAGCTTCTCTTTTTAGCCCTTTGGGTTTAAGCGTGCTGTTGCTCTATGGACAAAAATCTGTTGTAAGTGCAAAGCTCTCTAGTCCACAAGAGTTGAATGTATGCGTAATCAATCTATCCTTGAAGCTGTGTGTTTGGTTCAAGGTAGCACAGAAAATGATCCATGGAGCTGTACTATATTTGATTGAAGAAATTATGCCTGCGTACTATCAGAATTTCTGTTGTTGATGGGCAAACACCATCCTTCAAATCCAACATAGCCTTGACTTGAACATCATCAAATTGCATTGTTCAATGCGATAGTAATAGAAACTCGAGGCTTCGGATTTAATTCTTGGTACTAGCAAAGCTCCACTTAGGGCACCATCTCTTCTTGCTTGATGACCATCCTTCCCAACGTCATCATAGGTGATAGAAAAAAAACATTTAAAAAAACTATTTTTTTTTCTTTTTTTGATCCTGAACTTCCTTTTTTTAAAAATCATCATCGTCCTCCCAAAAAGCTCGTCGACCCTTTTCATGATCAGCTAATAATTATTTCCATCTTGCCAAGCTCGACATTACCCCATTTGCGGCAAGCACCCAAGAGGGCATTCCATACAAGGAGATGATTAGAAGATGAAAACTTCTCGATCACTCTTTTAGTGCCTTCTCAAAGTGGACTGCACGGACATAAAGATCCACTATGCATGTGTAATGCTCTAAAGTTGGAATAATCCCATAGGATGTGTTCATAGTTTAAAACCCTCATCTAGAAGACGTGACTCGTGACTACATGCATGTAGCGTAACAGTGAGTGTGACAAGATTTGGCATTATAGCTTCACTTATCATTTTATTGAAGAAATAAAAAAAACAACATCATCCTTTCCAAACTGAGCATACCCAACAACTAGTGTATTCCATGATTATATCATGGATTGGAAGCTCATCATGTACTTCTTGAGCTCTTTCAAGCATGCTGCCACATTTGGCATACATATCCACTAACCCATTGCCAATGAAACAATATTTCTCTACCAAACCCTCTCTCACTATTTCAACATGAATGACTTTTCCATTTTTGTGCATATCATGCGATTAATGCATTCCATGTCACAAGGTCTGGACTTAGCATTTCATCAACCTTCTGAGAATCTTTCATATTGCCACACTTGTCATACATGTCTATCAGAGTATTTGCGAGAAGCACTTCATCAGGATCCAAAGTTGGATTTGTATTATAATCCTTTTCCATATAATACCCATGGAAATTTAAGAGGTCCCATTTCATAGCTTTGGCATGTATTTCCTAGCCTCTATCAATCCTTCCTTTTGTAGTACAAGCTTTCAAGATGAAAACATACATGAGTGCATCCACAATGTCATCTTCCAATAGCATTTCTTTGAAAACCACGAGCACCTCATCATCAAGAACATATTCGGCATATCCTGCAATCAATGTAGTTCATGAGACTGTGTTTCAAACTAACAGCCTCTCAAGCACACAGTGTGTTGCTTTAAGCAAACCACATTTGTAGTACATGTCTAATAATGAGCTTCCCACATAAAGCTCTCTATGAACTCCTCTGTTGGGTATTTCAGCATGTAAAAGATGGCCTATCTCTAAATCTTTTGTAATACCAACAACTTTTAAGCACAAAAAAAAAGTCACAGAATTAGGAGACTTCAAAGTGACTTCACAGTGGTGAATATGTAGCGTCATGACATTGTATACTTCACATGTTTCGTAGATTGGGCATGGTGATCTTGACAACGTGGCATGGGCATAATAGATCCATTGATGGAGTCCAATGAATATATGCGAATTCACGTGCATGGAGCCACATTGACTCTACCTTTCATGTGATGGTTGAAAATGGGGTAGAAAAAAGAATGGATGTTGCAATGGAGGATAAAGTGAATCGTTTTTGTATGTTGCATGACACCTCCATGGAGACGTGGCTTGCTAAGTACAAGAAATCCAGGAAAGATTGGGAAGAAGCGCGATCCAAATTTTGATGTAGTACGCACCATCGACAGATTTGATAATCTGAGGGCATGGAGGAGATGCCTTGGTTTATGTCTATGCGATGGTTACATGGAGCTTTGATTGCAGCCTCTCACAAAGGGATGCAGGTCTCTATTGAGGAGTGGGAATTCTCGAGGGGACTTTTTCCAAAGGTGACCACATGTTTTATAAGCTATCCTATCTAGATTTTATATGTGACAACTAATTAACTGTTTCAATGTACATTACAAAATATAAAGTGCGGACAACATTTTCGCGTGAAGCTTATCGACAAAATGTGCTCAATGGATCATGGTGTCATGGCAAAGTTTGAGCAAGAGATCCGACGGCGAGCCACGGATCCAAACACCATTATAGATGAGATGGATTATTTTGGGAACTTGCAAAGTATTATCGCAGTGGATTACCGTAACTTCTCCATGATCCTATTCGATATGTAGTGGTTCAAAGTGATATTGGAAGGAGCCATGGCAACTATTCGATGAGGTCCATCTAGATTTCTCAAAATAGATTCTGAAAAAAGATGGACAGATTTGTATGCACATTTGTCCTACCACCCCATTGTGAACAGGTACATTAACTATTTTTTAAAATTTTATTACAACATGGTATATGTCACAAATGTTAAATCTCTCTTGTATGTGATTTTGAACAAGTAATTTTCTATCCAAATCCCCAACAACCTCGATGGTGGTATGTTGTGCCTTCAGCTCCCCAAAGTGCGAGAGTACAGGATGAAAGCAATGTTCCCAGCATAGACGAGGATAGTATGCAAATAGAGGGGTTGATATTGCAAGGGGTGGAGGTTGCCCAAAGCTTGGAGCATGTAGAGAAGGCAGAATCCGGTAACGATGAATGCCAAGAATTCTTTGAGAACGAGGTGGACTCATCCTTTTGTGGTGACCTTTCTATCGACATTCTAGTGCATGCAGAGTTGTGTTAGGAGATTGACATGGGACCATAGGCTACGCCATACTTGTAGCATCCACCTACTCAATTCGTTGATGAATCGCTTATAATAAGGGTACTCTAGAATATGCACTTTAAGTAATATCATTTTTTTTCGAGTTATATTACCGTGCTTTGCTTGAATCTTCATATTGATTATGTTAACATCAATTTTGGTCTGTGCAGGTGACCTTTGTGGATATTTGGACAGCATGATGAGTCGAAGGATGAGCGATGAGGAGTTATAGGATATCTTCACATGTATATCTCCAAATCAGATGGCTCGATTCAAAGATATGATGGACCAAGAGTTGTCTTAGACACCATCAGGCCGTTCCATTAGATCTACTTCGACACGTTTCGATGGTTCGGTTTCCAGTAGAGGAGGTTGATGCTCCAAACTTGGGCCAGACGAAGGGAGTGATTTTGGGGAATTCTTTGGAGACGTGGATGTAGTGAGCCCGCAGTCAGCTCAAGATACAGATGCTACTCCTCGCTCTTGTGTAGGTTTAAAAGAGAGGGTGGCTCAGGTGGTTATTGTGGAGTTACTGACACAGTATCTCCACCTTGTCGTTTTGCTAGAGTTACATCACCTGTAGGATTTGTCACACCTGTGGGGATATCTACTCCAATCACTCCCTCAGCCGCCCGTAGGTGGCATCCCTATGGGTGCTACTCTGAGAGATACCACGCACGTGGGTACACTAGATGTATAGGGGTCTCCTAGATATGCTTAGAAGCACAGTCATAAGTGGGAGAGGACTCATCTTAGACATACTCTAGAGGGGTATGGATACCTTGTAGATGATACAATATGAGCCATCATCATGAATGATGAGGGGAAGAGGGTGATGGCTCATCCGAGAGAGCTATACCAACAAGTTTTTCAGCACAACATCTTGGATCATTGGAAGAACATACCACCGAAGGGAAGCAAGGACTACATAGTAGCATCCTTGCATAAGGAGTTTCTGGTACCCACCGTGGCAAATAGGTTTTCCACAAGCTGGATGATGGAGTGCATGCATGCATGCATGTCACACAGACGATTAGACACATGCAAGGTACTTAAGAGTGGGGCCTCAAAGCCCAAGTGGCTAGATGCGGATGACTAGTAAGAGTTGGATTTTAGGACCCGATTTAGACCCGTTCTTGAAGCCTTGAAGCTCGTTTTGGAGCCGAAAAGTGTCGGAGAGGTGTTAAATAGCCAATTTTCATGAAAAATTAAATGGTGGCGGATGGCCGAAATAGAGTTTTTTGAGAAGCATTTCGACATCAGGGATCCAACACAAGTCTCGGTTCGTCAATTGGAGGTCGTTTGACCCTCCATTTAATCCCTGCAAGGTTCGGCATTATAAAGAAGCTACTAGATTAGGAAGCCATAAAGTGCGTGGAAGATGGATTTTAATGCTACGAAGCCGCCTATCCGATTGGATTGCAAATCGGAGTTCGTTTGGGCCTTCAAAATTGAAAAATCCACTTGCGAGACAATGTGAACAAAAAAAGATGAACCAGTTATTTTAATGTTTTAAACCTTAGGCTTAATAAAAGCCTTGAAACTAATGCAAAAACTTTCGAACAGAGGGAAGCGTCAATGCGACTCCTCATTTTTGCTCGTTGCCTCTCCGATTCAAACCCGTTTGGAGAGAGAGAGGGAGATTCTCAATTAGGGCAGGGAGAGGAACAAGATGGCTACAAGCTTACCCGTTTTAATGGAGGATTTAAAAATCTCTTTTTTTTCTTTCTCTCTCCTCCCTCTCTCTCCTACAAGGGGCAGTTCTTGCATATTAAGAAGAATGAAGCCCGGTTGGTGAATGCTTGTCCAACATGGTACTGCAATACTTCTAAGTTGAAAATGGGCTGAAGATGGCAGTGTGGAGGCAGGTTGAGCATCAAACAGGGCCTAGTTTGCAGACCGGCAATAAGTTTCAAAACCCAAAATAATAAAAAATACATGGTAATGGCATGTTTACAAAGAAAATGATTTTTTTCGCATTTGATGAGGTTAACAATGTTCGTATGGAATGAAAATTGATGGACATGTTGTTTGTTGCTGGTTTTAGTCTGTCATAATAAAAAAACTTAGCAAATATACACTTAAAGTGCAGAAAATAAATGGAAAAAACCCGAAAAGCATGGTTTTTAAAGTAAAAATGGGATTTTTGGGCTTAAAATAAAAATATTATGAAACAAAACACCAATAAAATCTACATGGTTGTTGTTTAAAGACTCAAGAGCCATAGCTCTAAAATAATGCTAATTTTATTTCATTTTTATTGATGAAAAATAAGAAAAAATATTATTTAAAAGGGGAAGAAATAGAAAACGGACGAGAAGAATTATGGAAAATTATGGATGTGTCTGTGGGTGTATAATGAGGATAAATCATGAGGGTTTGCCTTAGGTTATTCTCATTTATATGTTTTTGTGAGTATTTACTACTTATTTTGTGCGAAATACACATGAAATCACCCCTTTACCTATGTAACGAGGCAAAACCTTAAACGATAGGAGAGAGGGGAGTTTGAGCGTTGGAATATGATATAAATATGATGTATTTGCTACATTATTCATATAGGATGACATTAAGTTAAATAAAGGGAAGTACAGCACGAGTGTAAGGCTCGGTGTCTTCTCTCATCTCAGCAATCATGCATTAGTATATGGAAACATGAAAATAATGGATTTGCACAATGCATGAGGTATTTTTTTAATTATTTGAGCACTTAATCATATACAAATTTTCATCAAGCACCGTTAAATGTATCAATTACAAGCTCATGGATACATAGCACTTGGTTTCTTTAGGACTTAACCCACGTAGAGAGAGTGAGCAACCTGGTTGTAGGACTAGACGGTGGGTTAAAGGGACGGATAAGTGAGTATAAGTGCATTCCTAGAATGTTAAGTATATTGGCACTAAGAGGGATGTTTGTTTCAAATGTGTCTATGTGTGGAAGTAGTGCATCGAGGGGCCAATCCCCAAGATGTAGGAGAGTTGCAGTAGGGCCATGGCAATTAGCCAGTGGGATGCCCTTGTGTCTGTGATATGTGGCATTTATTGCCGATATATGTGTAATATCCTTGTGAGGAGACGGGAAAGGGAACATTCGTTGGACTACAGACTATAAACGTGCAGAGATTAGTGTTTAGGATAGTGTATCCCTCGAGAGACGCCGACGCTCCTTGTCCGCGAGGCCATGTGGTGGGGTTGTCTATTGAGAACATGAGGTTCGGCTAGTGCCTTAGCCAGTGCCGGCCCATTTTTGGTCCCATCAACCAGCGCCGACTCAGGGAGGAGGCTATAGATTCCCTAGGATGTTGGAGACAGTAGTGCGAGATAGCAAGGGCACAATTGAAGGCAGGAGTGGTCCATCATCTTGGGAGTGGCGGCAACATGACTTATCTAGAGGACTTTATATGCTTTTCTTCTGTTCTTCTCACTTATTTTTTTGCAATATCGCTTGTATTGATAATCATGTTTCTAACAGTTGTATTTTTTTTCTTTACAGCACTCCATTACAAACTACGATCCCACCAGCCTAGAGACTCCATATGCAGAGAGATACGATCTCACCGTATTGATCAATAGACTATATGCACGTGGTGGCTGAGTAAGTCACTCATCTTTCCTATTTGTAGTTACTATTTTTAATTAAAATGCATTATTCTATAGTGGACTAATGTGTAGGTGTTGCTTTTTTTGTAGAGTCTGTTCAATGCTCCTTTGCATCAACATGAGCTTTCAAATGGCAAGAATCTATAGCTCGTTCTTAGATTTGTGTGGAGTGCACATCCTCTTATTTTTTGGTCTTGTGATTTATGTAGACATTTTCTATGCACTATGTTACTATTATCATTTGTATATTGCCATGATTCCATGAGCGCTTTCGTTAAGCAATCTTGTATTTATTTGATGTATCAGTCTTATGGATTTAAGTATCCTTTACCTTCGTTTTAGTGACCATTGTACACTTTACATGTAATCCATTTGTAGAATGTAAATACAGCACATAGTGCTACATGTGGTAGGAAAGCTTTCTGCCCTGCCACTGAGAGCTGAAAAGATGAATGGGTTGCCTCTTACCCACCCAGCCTCCAATCCTCACTAAGAGAGCTAAAGAGAGGCATCACCTAGCCAAAGGGAGGATGGGCTAGGACATTGCTTTCCTCAAAGATAATGGAAAGAAACAAAAACACCATTTCATGAGAGAGAATTTATAGCCCATCTTAATAGAAATGAATATAATGGAAGGTTAAGAGAGGTGATGGCTCCTAAATTCTCCCATGAACATATATATAACATAAGAAAATAAAGATTCCCTACAAATAGAGCATATGAAAAGTCTTACTTAATAAGTTTAAGTATGAATGTAGAAAGAGAATTAGAAGAGAGTACATATGATTTGGACACCATATTAGAATATGAGAGAGAGAGAGAGAGAGAGAGAGAGAGAGAGAGAAAGGAAGAGGGAGACAAGAGGAGAAGAGATAGAGGAAGTTTGCCATTATGCTACATAATAAAAGAAACTCACTCATAGCTTACCTCAAAGAGATGGACTAGCATGAGGTATTCTAGAGTGCTCTCATATGCTTGTCATTGTGTTTGTTTCTTTACATCTCCATGGGCTCCTTATATAGCCTCCATGAGGGATTAGATTAAGCTAATATTTTTAATTAGCATAATCCTAGATTATGTATGGCATCTTTGAAAATATGGAGAATAGTGGATGGGACAAGTCCCCACCTTGGTTATCATGGAAGAAGCCAAGGGTGGTGATAAACAAGCTAGAGAAAGGGTGCTAGATTACAAGAGGTGGGTGCCCAAAGCACATTATTATAGTTATTTACAAGAAGGATAAAATGGGAAGCGGATGTGGTGAATGAGAGAATAAATTTACATGTAGCCAGCAATCTGCGCTTTCCTAACTTCAAATCGGTAAAGAATATGAAAAAACGTTTCTTCTGCAACTTTGTAGGACCAAGGCAAAACCGATTGGGTCACGCAGGAATTTTCTTGAAATTCGCTTTCCTTTGGGACTTATTGAAATGATAAAAAATATATTCCAAAAGCTGCTTTGACTTTAGTTCTTGATATATATATAAATACATATAAGCATGTGATAGAGGGAGTCCATGTTTGTAAGCTTTTGTGTAAGATCCAAATGACACCATCATGTGGATATTAACTTGTGTACAAGGGTGAGGTGTCATGTAATGATGGTGATAGATTCCAAATCTTAGTGATGTAGGTGGAACCCACGTGTAGTTGGAGACTAGTCCTTTGTAAAAATCTATGCACTCACTCAATCCCTAGGTGTAATCCATTTCAATCTTCACTAAGATAACCCATCTTTTTACCCTTTACATTGACATCGCTCCTAAGAACTTGTTCTGCCACTTGTTAGAGTTATCATAAATGAGAAGCAATAATGTAGCATACCTAGTGCTTGAAGAGTAAACCCAAAGTGATATGGTAAGGCTCTTAATAGGGGTTTTGGCCAAATTTTGTGGTAGAAATTGGGTTTGTAAAGAACCCGGATCATTAGCCCTCCCCTTAGGCTAGAGTCATTGATGCCTCTAGCTTACTAATGATGGTCCAATAGAGCAAGGAGGACTGCAACCCCTCATTGGTGGCTCTTCGTTGAATGACTACTTCAAAGTGTCCATATTTCTTTGAAAATAAGGCTTGAGTCGCCATCCATTTACCCTTGTCTTGTGAACCCTCCCATCCATGTCACGTAGCTTATAGCTGCCATTTGGATATCTCCTCATTACCATGAATGGCTCTTCCCAATTGAACACAAGTTTAGCATCCTTTCTGTTATCAAAGGGGTTATCATAGCGTAGCACAAGTGATTCTTCCCTTATGTGTTTGCTAGCCAGCTTCTTATTAAATGTCTTCCTCCTCTCTTCAGCTTGCATAGAATAGTGTTGGATTGTTGCTTCTCTGTCTAACTCTAGCCTCTCTAGATCATCCAAGATCCTTTCCTCTAACTTCTTATCTTGATTCTTCTCTCAATCGACTACTAAAACACGTAAGCTAGCCAATTCTACCTCTATAGAAAGCAAAGCATCTTGGCCATAAATGAGGTGGAATGGAGTATAGCCAAGTGAGATTTTGAATGAAGTCCTGTAGGCCAAAAGAGCTGCACTCAATTTTTTATCCCACTTCTTGGAGTGCATGTGTACTTTCTTGGTAATTATCTTACAAATCAATCCATTCACATTTTCGACCAAACCATTATATTATGGGTAGTAGGGAGTAGAATGCCTACGCTTGATTTTTAGCCTTTCCATTAGCTCCCTCACTAGATTGGCCCTAGAACCAGGACCTCCGTCAGAGATAATTTCTAAATGTGTGCCAAACCTACAATAAATGTTTTCAAACACAAATTTTTCCACTTCTTGGGTTGTGATCCTACTAGTTGCTGAAGCCTCTGCCCACCTCGTCATGTAGTCCACACCCATTATGATGTATTCCTTGCTAGACTAAGTTCGTGGGAGTGGCCCTATTGCATCAATCCCCCATTTCTCAAATGCGCCATATGTAGTTATGGGATTTTGTTCCTCATGAACTAGCTTCCTTGGTCTGACCTTTTGGCAAGCATCACAAGTGCGGCACCAATGTTGCACATCTCGATGTAGATTAGGCCACACAAAGCCGGCTTGGAGAATCTTTCAACTGGTTATTTCTTGAGAAAAATGTCTGCCACAAACCCCCTAATGGTATCTCTTAATCACATCCATCATCTCCTTTGCTGTTGGCACCCTTCTAAGCACTGCATTCTTTCATTTGCAATACAACACATCATTTATCAAGTGGTATTAGTGGCCTTAGTAGCCAACCATCTTTTCTCACTCTTACTCATATGTGTAGGTGCCTCACCATGCTCAAGAAAATAAAGCACATCTTGTTGTTGAACCTTACCCTAAAATAGGGGGAGCTCTACTGCAATGATGCCCACCATTATCTCTTTCAAATTTTCAGTCACTATAGCATATGTGTCGTCGTTTATGCACCTTGGAAAAAAATAGATTTAGGCTTTCTCTAGCTTCCTCATGAGAGTTTTAGCTTCTCTCATTTTCACGGCTAAGTTATCATTTTTACAAGCCTAGATTCCTTTCATTTGCTTAACAATTAGCATAGAATCCCCAAAGACATTAAGTCGAGTGACACCATGTGAGAGACACCACCTCAAACCTGAAAACAAGGCTTGATATTCTGCCACATTGTTAGAATGGACATCCTCCAAGCTGATACCTTCTCCATAAAGTTTTTCACCTTCGAGACTGAACACCACTATTCCTACTGCCGCTCTGTCTTTAATATGCTTGTAGGCCCCATGGAAGTAGAGGGCATGGGCATTCTCCACCCGTGGCGGGTCCTTAAGAGGAGATATCTCCTCTTTTACCTTTCCCTTCGCTTTTTCCTTCTTTTGATGGCATCTATGGGTCAACAAATCAGCTAGGCATGCCCGAATAGAGTCCTCCACCTTGAAGGTGTAGTCAAACTCTTAGATTTGTATCATCCACTTAGCAATTCTGGCTGAAATATCCATGTGTTGTAAGGCATTGGGAAAAGGCTCTTCTATTGTGATCACTGTGAACGGCCTAGGGAGAAGATAAGGACGAGACTTTCTTATAGAAAATATTAGAGACAAAACCATCACCTCCATCATCTTGCACCCTCATTCTAATTCTGTCATTACTGTGCTAGAAAACTAAACCGACCTCATCAGGTCAGTTTTAGCATCCTTTTGTATTAGTGCTGCCCCTAGAGCTTCTTCCCCAAAACTTGGGTTGACAAAAAACTCTTCATCCCAACAAGGCTGTAAAATTATGGAAAGGGTGCTGAGAGCCTTCTTCACCTCGTGAAAGCATCTTTCGCTTTTGTCACTCCGTAGGAGCTCCTCAGAGTGGGCCAACTGTTGTAGTGGAAACACTGATTGGGAAAGGAGATGAATGAACCACCCCATATATCGCACCTTCTGAATGAAAGAGGTTAGTTGCTTCATAGAAGATGGTGATGGTGCCATCAATAGGGCCTTAATTTTGTTTGGATTTGCTTCAATGCCCCTCTCACTTACAACATGCCCTAACAAAGTTACACTATTTTCGCCAATACGACACTTCTCATGGTTTAGCTACCCCCCATTTGTGCGAGGCGGTTGAAACCTTCATCCACCTTCCCTAGATGTAGAGCCTTAGAACTATAAATACAAAAATAATCAATAAATACCCTAATGGACTTTCCAAAATATGGCTAGAAGACATAATTCATGAATCACTGGAAGGTAGCTAGGGCATTTGTTAATCCAAATGGCATTACTTTGTAAGCAAAAAATCCCCAAGGCGTGATAAAGGTGGTCTTCTATTGATCCTCCTCAACTATTTGGATCTAGAAATAACCTGAATACCCATCACAAACAGTGTATCTCTCATGCCCGGCCATCTCATTGAGTATTTCATCTTGAAAGGGAAGAGAAAAGTGATATCTCTTTGTTGCAGCATTTAGCGGCTTGTAGTCCACATAAATCCACCATTTTCTATTCTTCTTGGGTGCGACCACTACAGGTGAAACCCACTCTGAGTCCCCTACTAGATAGATGAAACCTGCCTTCAAAAGTCGCTGCACCTCAATGAGTAGAGCGTTTTGTTGAACTACTCCCAACCATCGTAGTCGCTGTACCACTGGCCTTGCTCCAACTTTTAGATTAATGTGATGTTGTACTGCTATCACACATGTGATATCTCTTTGTTGCAGCATTTAGCGGCTTGTAGTCCACACAAATCCACCATTTTCCGTTCTTCTTGGGTGCCACTACTACAGGTGAAACCTACTCTAAGTCCCCTACTAGATAGATGACACCTGCCTTCAAAAGTCGCTGCATCTCAGTGAGTAGAGCGTTGTGTTGAACTACTCCCAACCATCATAGTTGTTGTACCACTGGCCTTGCTCCAACTTTTAGATTAATGTGATATACTGCTATCACACCTGTGATGCGTTCATAATCAGAAATAAAAAGTGCAGAGTGTTTTATCACTACTTCCATGTAGGTTGCCTTCTCCTCAGCTGATAGATCCTTAGCCAACATTTTTTTCTAACCCCTACTTCCATGTAGGTTGCCTTCTCCTCAGCTGATAGATCCATCACTTCTAGAGAGCTTTCTTCCTCCTCATTAGAAAAATTGCCCTCTGTCATAGATGACCAATCCTCTTGCTGGAACTCCATTCATCAGTGGTGGTCTCTAACACGAGATCCTCATGTCAGCCCTCCTTCATGTCGTAGATAGTGCTCTTCCATTTTTTTTGCAGCCCCTTCTATGGCCTTAGCTCTAAAGCCCTTGTCTCCCAATCTTGTTTGGCTTTCATTCCCATTACCCATGGTTGCTCGAGAATGAGTGGATAGTCATCCCCCTTCACTGGCATCACATACATGTCAAGCTCCAATTGCACTCCACATACCTTTACATGGACTTTCTTTATAGCTCCCAAATAATTTACCACTATATTGTAAGCCATTTTGGTCCCAAATTCAGTAGTTTCATTTACCTTTAATCCCAAATGATGAGTTAAATTTTCTAACATGACACAAATCTCTGCACCTCCATCCATATATGTCTTTGGTACTCTCTACCCATTGATTTTGGCTTCCAATAGAGGCGCAATATCTTTCCTCTTTCTAGTCTGGATTGCATTCACGTGTCTATTCTTCATGGGTCTAATGCTTACCATCTTTGGCCATTAATGCCGCACTGTTGAAGATAGATGTAGTAATTGTGGCCATGAAATTTTTGGCCCTTGATCCCTTACATCAACAAGCAAATCATAAGCTCTAGTACATTTACCCAAGGAAAAATCATTTGGCTCAATGCATCGGCGTGAGTGAGCCCTCCTCTTTTTACTGCTGCATCTCTTTGCAACCTTTGAAGACTTTGTCTCTTCTTTTATATTTTCAACCTCCTCTGGTGGTGTAGGCTCCATCCTCTCAATTCTAGAGTCTTTCTTCATTGGCATTGCTTCAAACTCTACTACTTTGGCCTTTCCTTTGACATCACACTCATCCAAACCGATCATCCTAACATCACGATTCTCTAACATGTGGACATGCAAGGGTGGCACCTCTGCAAGTGGTCGAGGATGCTGGATAACTTGAACCAACGGTGGAGGCCTTGGATTTGGTGGAACAAGCCTCTCCCTAGGTGGTGTCACTTGTCCCCTCCTTCTTTGTTGAAACCCATTTCCTGGCAGACACCTCATATGAGGACAAAATTACATACTATGGCCAGTCGGGACCCCATAATTATAGCAAACATACTCTCTTTCTTGTCTCCTTGGACCTCCATTTCCTTCATTTGTGAGGGGAGAGGGCCGTACTCCTTGCACTAAATTCAACAAAAGGCTTTCAAGTTGATTAGTAATGCGTTGTAGGAGCTCTTGCTATGGCATCTCTGGTTTAGGTAGGGACTCTGCTATTTCTCTAGGTCTTGGCATGCTTGGTAAAATCTACATGGGATCAACTCCCCCTTTCAACTGGGCTTAATACTTCAGTTTCCTATCTTTCTTCCTAACATAAGTGATTGCTTCTTCATAAGATGTGGGAAACTTGCCTTTGCCCTTCTCCCTTAGTAGAGGGTGGAGTCCGGCCAGAAAACAATCTTTCTTAAGGAAATCAGGTACTCTCTGTCCCTCAGCTAAGGAGACTATCCATTTATCCCACATTTTGATAAACATGCCTTCATATGCTTGGTACTTCCCTGGTAAGGTTTGGCGAAGATCTAAGAGTTTTCTCCAAATATCTTCAAGAGGCTCTGTATATCTTGGTACTCTTGCAATGATGCGGTCTTGAGATCCTTCTAGTTACCCCTTGTAGCCTCCGGGAGAGCTTGATACCACACTCGAGCATCACCCTTTAGAACTACAGAGAAGGCCCGTACTTTGGTTGCTTCATCATCCTGGCTTATGACTAGAAAGGCCATTTCTAAGTCATCCAAAAAGTCTAGAGCTTTCTTCCCTTTGTGCCCAAAAAATCTTTGAAAAGCCATGATATCTAGCTCAATACAAAACAAAGATAAACACTTCTAGGACCGAGTCATATCTTATTAAGAGTAGAATAAATGGATTCACATATGCATTAATTTCAGCAAGACAATGAGGGCCCAATAAGCCCCTTATGATATTTTGAAATTTTGAAACTTGAGCTTTGTACTAACTATTATATGTGCATAGTTTGCCTAGCAAGAGGACGGATAGGTTCGTAAAAATCCCTATGGTTCAATGGATGCACTTAGAGTAGAATGAATATGTGCACATTAAAGGAGATTTTACAATCCAAAATAGGAAATATTATAGGATCACATGACAACAAGATTTCTTTCAACCTCTCAACTCCAAAATATAATACCAAACTTTGCTAAAAATATATCTTTCTACTAATGCACACATCCATCCTAATGTTTTGAACCGATTGAAAGTTGTCAAAAATAGGTGTATTAATTTATGCATTAATTACTAATTTCCACTACAAACTTTCATAAAGCGTGTTGTTGAAGCTCTGGCCTCTTAGATTCTACCATTCGATAGCTGCGAAGGATTTGCTCAGTAGTGATTAGCCTAGCTTTAGTGTAACCATCATGTAGTTGAAGCGCATCACCATATGTAGCCTCTCGCCAATACTGCAGACCATTGATATGTAACTCCCCCTCCAAAAACTTGTTAATTCTCGAATTTGAAAGTGCCTTCACCACTTGAAGATGAGGCTCCTTAGGGAGTGTCTTTACACTAGACACCAAGCACTCAACACAATGCCTTGACCTAGAGACTTGATGAGAGCAAGATTTCTCTTGAAGCAAAGAAGAGTGTGTGTAATTAACTTGCTTTACTCACATATTTTCCATTTTCCAATAAATATTCTTCTTTTCATGCCTTCATCCCAAGGCAAGATACTCCATGTGACAATGGATTCCTCAATAGGCATAATAGGTGGCTGTCCATACATGAGTTCAGCTGGCATATATCCTGTTACTGCACTATGGGTTGTTCTATCAGCCCATAATGCGAATGGTAGCATTTTAGGCCATTCCCTCAACTTTCCTTTGCATGATTTTGCTAAAGATTTAAGAATTGGTTGATGACCTCTTTCACTCTTACCATTGCCTTCAGGATTGTAGGCAGAAGTAAGAGATAACTTAATTCCCAATTGAGCAAAGAAATGGCGAGCTTCATCAGCATCCAATTCTCCTCTATCAGCAGTTACTTTAGCAACACATCCATTCTTGCAAAATACTTCTTCAAGTAAAAATCTACAAACAACATGAGTGGACTTTGTTGTCAAGGCCTTTCCTTCCACTTGATTTGTGAGATCTTCTCTAGCAAGTACTAGATATCTCATGTTCCAAATTCCTGTAGGCATGGTTACTAAATCAATAACCCATCTATAGTGAATAGATAAAGGATAGGTAGGCTGAAGCCCATCTCTATGCTTTACCATAGAATACATTTGACAAGCATGGCAAGACTCAACAAAATGCTCAATGTCTTTATACATGTTTTGCCACCAAAAATTTTCTTCTATTTTGGCAAAAGTACCCCATATTCCTCTATGACCAGCCAATAGGCTTTCATGGAATTCTTGCATGACCCGTCTTTGTGTCTTTTTGTCACCTAAGACACGAACAGGTGCTCTTCCTTTCTTTTTTGCATGCCTCTAAAGGTAGCCATCTTTAAGAAAAAAACCATAGGCTTTTCTCTTAATTCTCTTCAACTCTTCATGAGTCCATTCTTCCTTCTTTGTCAAAGTGCTAAAAAATTGGCCAATTTTTAGCCAATCATTTGCATATTCTTCTTTAGAGTGTGAACAAACCATAACAAAACATGGAATATGCTGTTTACTAGCTGTCCATTATCCTTCATTGGTTGATTCATCCTTCCTTGCTGATGTAAAAGTTGTTTTATCAGCTAAACCTGTTGTTCTTGCTATAATTTTTGTTGTACCTGCATTAACAGCTTCATTTATAAACTCTGATTCTTCTTCATCCATCATTTCTTCTTCATCCATATATCTGGCACGTGAAAGCATATCAGCAACTGGATTATCTTTACCTGCAATATGTTTCAAATCAGGATTTAAGGATTTAATATAGACTATCCATCTTAGCATGACTATGTCAGGAGTGGAACAGTTGGCTATCATGCCCAAGAGTGGAAGGCAATCTATCTCAACTACAATATGTGCGCCCATGAAGTACTCCTTGTCACATTTTAATGTAGTTCTTACTCCCCAAAGCTCTCTTTTAATTTGAGCATACCTTCTTTGTCGTTCATTAAGAACCTTTGCTCCAAAGCGGATCACATATCTGTTGCCTTCAAGGTCGTCTTGACCAACTGCCCATCCTATTCCAATAGGACTTGTGTCCATTGTGAGTATAATGGGCTGTCCATTAGAGTAGTTATCCCTCTTTAAAGTGGGAGCCGAAGTCAGCATTTTCTTGAATTTCCGAATAGTGTGAGTGTGTTATTTTGTCCATAGAAACCTTTGGCCCTTTCTTAGGAACTGATAAAGACTTTCAACAACATGAGCAAAATGTGGTATCCAAATAAGGTAGAAGACACATGCACCAAGAAATCTTCTCACTTCTGAAACATTTGTACATTCTTCTTGCATTTTGCTGATTGCATTTATTTTAGACGGAGAAGGCTTTCGGCCATATGGTCCATACATATGACCAACCACAAGGACTTCTTCAACTCCAAAAACAGATTTAGCTCTTGAAAGAGTAAGATGAACTTCTTCTAATTTAGACAGGATTTGAGCACAATCATTAATATGATAAAAAACAAACTTTCGACATCCAAGTTCATTGAGTTCTTCATTTCTCTCATGGACTTCACATCCTTTGATTGGAACATCATCAAGGAAAGGAAGAGTCAATTGAGGAATATAATCCCTCAATACTTTATGCATGGCATTCATCATGTGAGCTACTGAATTCGTAGCCCCTTGAGGTAGAGTACACATGCGGACTAGGCCAAGCGGTGTCTTCTTTGTAGTAATGTCACGGCTTTCCAAAGCAAGCTGAAATTGGTCGTAGCCTGAATCTAAGTCTCCCATGGAATAGATTGCCCTTCCTACAAAAGCTTCAGCAAATTCATCCACAATTGGTCCTGATCCAACAATTCTAATAGTGACTTTATTAACGGGTTGCAAATCTTGAATGAATCGTAAAGATCCATTCTTCTTAGGTACGGTAAACCATCGGTTGGAATATGGAGCTGAAGATGGCTCCAATATTCACATTTTTATCTTTTCATTTAAAAGTTCCAATAATCTAGGCAAATGAGCCCCTGGAACCGGAATTGGTTTAAGATTCCAAGGCACATGTGGGACCGTAAAAATTACCATCGGTGCCACAATGCTTGGATCCACACAACCGATTTCATGCGGCTGAAATGAAAAGGCTTTACCATGGTTCTTTAGCATCTGCATGAAGATTTGTTTTTTAGCCGGCAAGAGGAAAGAATCTTCACCAATTTTCAGCTTTTGTAAACTTTCAGCTGTAAATTGATGACCAATGTCTTTAGGATCACGAAGGCTTGGTTGTTTGGATACCCTTTCTGCATCTTCTTTAGGTAAAACATCAATTTGCTTCAGCTCTCGCTCCATATAACTCAAATACTTTCTTTCAGCCCTATTCATGGCTGAAAATTGTTTATAACAGCCCACTCCATTGGCTGAAAAAACCTGCAAATCAGCTTTTGGCCTTGCCTCCGTTATATGTGGAGGAAATTTTTTGTGACATGATGCACTGCCATAGCCTCCACTTATAGCAACGCTACCCGAAAACCCTTAAATTCTCGGGCATTAGGAGGAACATGATGATTAGCAGCGCCATCCACCATTCTCATAGAGACTTCTTGACATAACATTAATTTCTGAACCATGGTCTATGAGGGCAATGCATGGAGTTTCTTTCTCACTGATTTTAACAACAGTTTCAGTAGTCGCCCTTGCCCAATGGGTACGGGAATAGTGACTACTTGGAATAAAGTGAGTTTCACTTTCTTCTTGCATGCTGTGAAGAAAGGACTCTTTCTCTTACATGGGCTGCACTTTAGATTGAGAAGTTTGCACCATTATGGCTTCTTCAGCTTCTGCTTCATAAATGTCTTCATCTTTGGCTTCTATGGCTGCAATCAATTCTTTGATTGCCTCCAATCGAATCCCTTGAGTTTTCAGATTTTCTTCATCTTGCAAATGCACATGAAGTACTTGCAAAAAAGCATGTACAGATTCTTCAGTTTCCTCACCAACATCTTGTCTTTTTCGTTTAATTACATCAATTATTACATCATGAAATCCTTGTTTTGCAATGCCGAGAATTTCACCTAATGTAAATTCAATTCTACTACCAAGAATTCTTTCTTCCAGGATCCGTTTAAGATCCGTTGCGGTCTCTATGTCCGACTGCAACTTGTAGCTAGGATGTTTGCTTTTTCTTTTTCCTTCTGTTTTCTTTGTTTGAGGGGCATATCCCATGTCAAAATCTGGTGGCGGCGGATTTTCAGCAGCCTTCTATTGATCTGGTTTACTTCTTGTTATACGTTTAGTTGGTCCTGAAGAGGAAGGACCGGCAAAATCTTCATCTCTTCTTCTTTTTTCTTCTATCATGGTTTCTTGATTATTAATTTCAGCTAGCTGGGCAAAAGCTGAAAATGAATCCATAGGCTCGGACCATCCGGTTCTTCCTCAAATAAATTGACTGGTAGTGGTTAAATCATCCTTAGTTGCCTTGCCTTGCTCCATGCGCTCCAAGGCCTGCGTCCACACTATAGATTTTGCATTAGTTTTACATGCTTTAACAATTTCATTAGTTGGCTCAATTTGCAACCCATAAGTTGCAGCATCAACAACTGCATAGGATGTTCTTCTTGCCAAATCCTCCAATCTTTTCTTCATACCGCCGTTACCGAAGTTTGGCTCAAGAGGAAGCCCAGTTTCGGTTGCATGAATTATGCCATCCTTTCAAAAGACTAATTTTTGTGCTTCAGCTTCACGGAATGCTCCACACTCCCTCTTGTCATGTTGAATGCTATCACACCAAATGCAACGTCTTTTAAAGCCTTCTCGTGCAGGTCTTTGGGTAGTTGACCGACCCCTTTCATCTACTTTAACATCAAGCCTTTCTACTTTAGAATTAATTTCTGTTAAATTAAGATGGAGATCCCGCATGCTTTTAATTAACTCATCCATGACATCCTTCTTTGGAGAAGGAACAATAGAATTTCTTGGTTGCTCGGCCATAGAGACAGGAGGTCAAGAAGTTGGAACAGGCTCCTTCATAGAATCAGTTGTTACAGGGGTTGATCCCCATCTTAGGCGCAATCGCTCTCTTCGAGCAATCATATTAACTGCTTCAGTGACATCACTCCAAGCAGTCTTTAATCCCGACTCAGAGTCAGGGTCTTCAAGTCGGTTAGTCAATTTCTCCTGAAGAGAAGAATCTGCAGCTTTTAAAAATAATTCAATCTTTTGACTTTCCATACCTTGTTGGTCATCGGGATCTAGTTGGGCAAATTTGCTTTCAAACTCTCGATGAAGAGCAGTAGTAGTTAGACCAAAATCTTCAAGGAAAAATTCTTCTCGAAGAGCCTTCTTGAACACAGTCCATCCAGCATCTTTTTGGGAAAGACCATGAATTCGGTCCTCGAGACCATGCACAGCCAGGCGGGCAAAGTAACAGCTCCAGGCATGTTGAGGAACTCCCAAGAAGACCATCTTGTCCGTGTAGAGACGGATAAAAGAGGACACATTTTGCCCATTAAATTGCTTGAGCTCATGCCCAACTGCTTCTAAGGCCTTAATGGCAGCAGCATCAATCCGTTCTTCTTCTTGTCTCCGTTGTTGCAATTGCAACTGCTGCTGAAATTGCAGCTGTTGTTATTGGCTCTCTTGCATTAGATGAACCAACTGTTGCAAAGCATCTCCTCCCGAGCTTGATGATTCTCCCATTGGACTTCTTCTTCCACAGCAGACCTTCACGTTGGGTTCACCACTGTCGTCGTGTTAAGAGTTGAAGGTCTACCACCGGGGCTTTTAGTGCAGAAGAAGAGTTTGGGATTCAAGATTCGGAAAGGAAAAATGAATTGGGTTTTGATAAGATTCGGGGTTTAGAAATGATTTAGGTATCAAAGGGGAATACAAGCCTTTTCACTTTGTTTTTAGCATACTTGAACAGAAGGATTAAGACTAACTTGAATACATCAAATGCTTCAGGATACATACATCATTTCATAAAGGATATTTTCAAATTTCCAATTCATTTATGAATGTCAAATGCAAGCTCTAATGGCACTTATTTCATGTACAAAGATGGATTTCAATCCTTTGGGTCAAGTATATTGATGCTAGAATCAAATACATCCAAGATTTGGGGCAAAGATACATGAAATGAATGGGAAAATAATAATTTTAGCTTCAGCCCTGTTTTAAAACAGAAAATTCCAGCCCATAAAAAAATTCAAAATGAGTGCATAAACTCAAGAAGAAGCACTTTTGATCATCTATGAGAACAATGTCCTGAAGAAAATAGGTAATTTTCCTCTATTACAACCATAAAAAACCCATGTTTGCTCATAAAAATAGATCAAAATAGTGGTCTGCCCTGTTTATGACTGGTTATTTCAGTCCATAACAGTCCATAAGTCTTCAATATCCTCACCCTTTGCTTGCCCCAAAGTCACTCAAGTACTTGGGCACAATTCGGGCTTCATTGGACCAAGATTAAGGTAGAGAAGATGAGAGAAGTCGTGCATAAGAGCATGCTGAATACTCTTCTCTCAATTTTCCCCTCTTTTGTAGATAGTTTCATCATGCATTTTTGTCAGACCAAAGAGGCAGAGAAGTGGAGCTCTCACCATGTTTACATCTTCAGTAGTTGGGCCTCTTAATCTTCAGTTTGCATGCTCCATTTCATGCATCTCAGCTCCAGCTTTCTTCCAGTCTTTCTCAGTCAGTGCAGCCCGCATTTTGCGCCGAAAAATGCGGGCTGCTCTCTGCTCTAACCCTCGTCACTTTTTGACCAGCCTAGGTCACTTGCTGGTCACCTAAGTCAGTTACTTTTGGTCCCATGTGGACCTAGTGGACTTTTGACAGTTTTTGGCAACATTTTTGGGTTTTGTCCATATTTTTGTACCTGAATTAATGTGATTTATCAAGCAGACTGTCAATTACTTCTAGATGTCCAAGTTATAGGTTCCCATAGACTTATTTTTCATAAATATACATGGTATATCTGCAAATTACATGCTAAATACAAAAGAACTTGTATAACTAAGGTAGATATTGGATAACAATGCCTGAATTTTGTATGCAAATATCTCATATAATTCCCAGTGAAACTCTTCTGTGTTTATAAGAATCCCATGATTTATATCATGGACAGTAAACTATTTGACAGCGCACTCTCACAAGTTCATACCATCCAGCTTGTCGGATGCGGGTAGAGAGGGTAGGATTGGCACTTGCTCAGGAGATTCCATCAATGCCAATCGGGGATTGGAAGCCCCTGAAGAATATAGTAGGAAAAAGTGATAGGATGGTGGTCAGTCTGAATCATCTCGAACCACACAATCCCCCAAAGCATACACGTTGGCCCTTGATGTCCTTCAATTAAGTACTTATAATAAAGCATAGAAGATGTTTCCACTAGAGTGAATGCAACCAATAAGAGGCATCCTCGGAGTAATCTGAGTCCATCGAGCCATGACACAAAAGAAGGCCGACTTAGGCAAGGTAGATGGGGAGTATCCCATGCCAAAAGAAACTTGCAATACTGAGGAGAGAGATGGAGCAATAAATGTAGAGGGAAACAAGTCTTCTTGAACCTATAAATGTAGCCAATTGGTCAATAACTAGGAGTGCCTAGAAATGGAGTCCTTGCAATAAATTCAGATTTGTTCTATTGTTGGCATGATAGAGAGGCCGCCCAAACTACTGAGGTGCTACCCAGGTTTGGAAAGACTAGCCCAATGTGAAATGCAACAATAAAGATAATCAATCTGCCCTTTAAAAAAAAGCTGCCCACAAAGTGTGTTGCCCAAACTGCTAAGGTGCTCCCTAGTGAGGAGCCTACTAGCCAGGTGCAAAAACACAACACATAATGTATTGGATGGAGTGCTGAACCTGTTGCCTGGAAGGTTGTTGTATTGCTAGGCTGCAAGAGGAGACCCTTGGTTTGAAAACATTGCATAAGAAGATGGCTGTCTTGCACAAACACAAGTCTTTTGAGCCTGGTTTGAGGTTACTCTAGATAGCGTTGTCAGAGTGTGTAAGGTTAAAGGTCTATCGCAGGGCTAAAATATAGAGGGTACAGAGATTTTGAGTCCTAGAATAGGATGAAATAAAGAGAATATAAATATCAAATGAATCAAAAGATAATAATCTAGGCACAATCCAAAGATCTTGTATCACATGTAGCTCAGCAAAGTAATCTCAGTACATCCATATAATATGCCCAAATCCTAGGCATGAAGACTCTTGGGATGCTAGCCCATAACACACTTTGAGACTATGACTCAGATATACTCTAACATACATCAATATCTCTACTCCAAAATCAATGACATATGCCTCATATATCCATGCATATAACAAAATCCCTGTAGTAAATGTTGGGTATCATCACTCGGAAGTGCTATCATCCATTAGAAAGCATCAATACCTCTATTGACCCATTGTGGGCCTTCAAAATCCATTTCAGCCCTTTCCAAGAGATTTATTACACTAGCATTAAAACATACATATGTTGCCTCAAAACACTCTAAAGCATGTTCTTTGTTCTGGCAATCATCTATCAACCATAGAGCATCAATAGCATTCAATGGGAGTCTTTGAACACTGTAAATCAATCTGGAAAACCCTGTGGATAGTGGATACCCCACTGTATACATAGTTTAGACATCAATGAATTGTCATGATCTCTCACTTTGAAGCCTCTATAAAATCTCCAAGAGTACTACCATGCATATAACAAAATCCTTGTAGTAAATAATGGGTATTATTACCCGGAAGTTCTATAATCCATTAAAAAGCATCAATATCTTTGTCAACCCATTATGGGCCTTCAAAATCCATTTCATTCTTTTATATAGATTCATTACAGTAGCATTAAAACATACATATTCTGCCCAAAAATCACTCCAAAGCATGTACTTTGGTTCTAGCAATCATCTATTAGCCATAGAGCATTAGTAGCATTCAACGAGTCTTTGAAGACCATAAATCAATCTAGAAAACCCTATGGATAGTAGATATACTCGGCTATATACCCAGTTAAGACAATATTAAACTATCATAAGCTCCCACTTTGAAGCCTCTATGCAATCTTGGGAGTATCTATGATCTGTAGGTAATGTCTATGTCTGCCCTTTGCATAAAAGATGAGCTATCCAAGCACAAAGCTTCCAACTTTCTTTTTGTTTTGTTTGCTTAATCACGAAGTATATATGTATGTTCAGGATATGGGTGAGCAAAACATGTCTTCCGCATGTGCATGAGATGATAGAAATGTAGGAGATCAATCATAGTAGGTTCAATTCGCAAAAGGGTTCTCCCCAAGACATCTAGGACTGCATGCTCCTCCCACAATGGCACTGTCCTGTTTTTTTTTTCTTTTGAATACACTACTCCGGTTCAAATAAAACTCCTTGTTTTTTTCTCTAAATTTAGGCTATTGAGACTTAGTAAAGTCCCCCTTGTCCACCTAATTCCAATCTCATGCATGAAAACTCCACTTCTTGACTTACTTGAGTCCTTCCCTAACATAGCATGATCAACATTTGTCAGTTCTAGTACGGGCAATCTGCTGTAGTGTCTTCTAGAACATGTCTTTCACAATCCCATGTGTAGACCACTGACATACTCAAAACACAATGGCCAATACACTTTCATACCATAGACATAAATCCCTTTGACACCGTAGGCACCGTCCAACGAGTATGAAGGGTCCATTGGATCAAACATAGGTGTGTATTGTGGTCTAGCTCGAAATGCAGCAGGGAAGATGGTGGAAATAGGTTTCCTTACACTGTAGAACAATAAACACAAGGTCCTTAGCACCTACACATGTCACCTAGCTAGTTGTAACATGAACATCAAGCTCCTCTTCATAGACTTTGGCTCCCACACTATCGGAGGTAGTGTATTTAGCCACAAATCGTGGGGGTTTTTGAGAATGAGCAAGATAGATGATAAGATAGAAGCAAAATCGCCAATCGATTATAAGATATCTTTGGTTTAGAGAACAAATCGCCACACTTTTGAAAGTCTAAAATACAAGTTTTGCCACATATTCTATACCATGAAAGTATACATTGGCTCTTAAAATCATCTATGCCCTCCACTCTCTAGGGACCTCCGCCACCTTGTCTTCCCAATAGTCGGTGGGTTCTTGCCCCCACCTAGTGGGGTGCCTCCTTCAGTCCTCTAGCCATCTCCTTCCCAAAATAGTTGATAGCTTGATGACATCCTCCACCACCCTAGGAGATAATACTCTGTCGAATGAGTGAGGGAAGGTGAAAGAGAACTCGAAGGTGTTGTGATTCTTTGCTCCCACACTGCAAGTTCCTAGCCATAGTTGACAGGATCACACTCCTCACTTTGAGGGATGGCCACTTGAGGAACTTGCGGTGTCCTAGCTCAAAACTTTCTACAGGTTTGCTCTACTTACTACCTGTGCCTGTGCCTCACCTCCACCATTTGTTCGGGTAGCCCTGCATCCTCCCCTTGCTCTTCTGGTTGCTCTTGTGGTGGCGTAGGCGGGTTTGATTCCTACATTAGCTCCTCCTCTTGATGATCTGCTTCGAAGTCAAGTCCTTCCTCCTGGATCGGATCTAATGGCTCTTGTTGCGGTGATGGCTGTATTGGTTGTTCTAGCTCCCTAAGCCCTAACAAGGTGAGAGTAGGTGAGTGCATTGCTCTTCTAGTCCCAAATTGGTGGTAGTCGTGGGTGCCCTATCATGTAGTCCATGTTGTAGTGCCATCCTTGTCAACTCTAACTTTCTCTTGAGTTGCTCCTTCGTCTCTTCTCCTCCTGGCTTCGTGACATTCAACACTATTCGCAAGAATGCACGTTGTTGCTCCATCATCCCTGTCTCGATAGCCGTGGCTTTTCTTTCTACTAGGAGGTGCTCACTCTCGGCGTGGGAAAGCTTGTAGTACTAAGTTTTTGACTCGATCTTCATTTTTGCCCGCCAATTCCTCTGCTTTTTAATTCATCCATTCTACCCCTTGGCTTTGACAGTGAGACTAGAGAGGAAATTACTTGCTCTTGCTCTCACCATAGTGTATTCATTTGCTTGGGCTGTTGGGTTTTTCTCATCACCTCCTCTTTGAGAATGTCTTGCTCATGGTAAATTGCTTGTAGCTAGTTGTGTAGCTCCATTAATTTCCTCTTATTCTCCTCATCTTGTTGGTTCTTTATGTCTTGCAACTCCTTCATTTCTAGCTCTAGACGTTTATTCTAACGAGAATTGAAGGCACACATGTTTTCCAAGGAGATGCGATTTTCCCTCTCTTCATCATATAGCTCTTTGAGACTCTTGCCTTCAAGACCTCTTTCAATGAAATTATTTCTCTATTAATGATCATCATCGCCCTTGCTTGCTCCATCCTGTAGTTTGCAAAGGTAGCCTTTTCTTCTTCTAGTATTTTTTACTCCTCTTCTACCGTTTGTAGCTCTAAGTTCTCCTCAATGGTGGAGTGGGCCTTTCATATGGGGATCTTGAGGGTATTGTTTCTTCTTCCCCCTGTCAAGATTGTGGGAGAGAAGGAAGGAGTCTCACTTGTAGCTATCTTGCTTGCACAATGGGGGAATACACACAAGGGTGAAGGCTGAAAACAGTTTTCCTCTTCTTAGTTGTGTAAGCCAAATGAACTCTCATACAAAGAAATAGAAGAACCCTATATATGGTCTCAAACCAAACTCAACTAACTAAGGTGGCATACTAACTAAGCCACAAACTAGAGTAGATAAGGATAGCTATCATGTAGCTATTATTCATGGGCGGTGTACCAACCGCATCTGCAACTAACACGTCGGTGACATAAATGCACAACGGTCACCCTGGCGTATCACGAGTGGAGCTCGATATCTCAACACTCCCCCTCAAGCTCAATCCCAATTCCTGCACACCAAGCAGGTCTCTGAACTTACGCAGCTTCTCTGCGCCCAATGCCTTCGTAAATATGTCAACTACCTGATCCTCTGTGCTAACATAAACCAGATCAATAAGACCTAGTAAAACCCTCTCCCGCACATAGTGATAATGCACCTCAATGTGCTTTGTTCTAGCATGATAGACTGGGTTATTTGCCAAGTGTATACTACTCATGTTGTCACAATAAATGACAACTGGCCCATCTGTAGACTGATGCATATCATAAAGTAGCTTATGCAACCAAGCTACCTCACATGCAGCCATTGCTGCACCCTTGTACTCAGCCTCTGTGCTCGACAAGGCAACTGTAGGCTGTTTCTTGCTGCTCCAAGTGACTGCAGCACTCCCAAAAGAGAACACATATCCACTGGTAGATCGTCTATCAGAAATACTACCAGCCCAATCAGCATCAGTGTATCCATGCAATTGTATCTGAACCCCAGTCTCATAAAATAGTCCATACTGCAATGTGGACTTCACATACCTGAGTATGCGTCTAGCCGCATCCAAATGTGGTTTCCTTGGAGCCTGCATAAACTAACTTACCAATCCAACAGCATAGCTCAAATCTGGCCTGGTAATAGTCATATAAATCAAGCTTCCTACTATGCGTCTGTACATAGTAGGGTCTTTCAGAAGCTCACCTGCATCTGTGCTCAGCTTCATATTCTGCTCCAAAGGAACTGAAATAGGCTTACAGCCTGTCATCCCATATTTGGACAGCATGTCCAATCCATACTGCCTCTGCAAGAGCTGTATCCCACTTGGTGATCTAATCACCTCAATGCCCAAGAAATAACGCAGCTCTCCCAAATCCTTCATCTCAAACTTCTGCTTCAATAGCATTTTCACATGAAGGATATCTTCATCACTGTCACCTGTCATAATCAAATCATCAACATAAATGACAAGTAGCATAATACATTTCTCTGTTTTTCTCACATAAAGTGAGAAATCTGCCTTCGAAATCTGAAAGCCAATAGTGACAAGATATTGTCCTATCTTGTCAGACCATGCTCTAGGTGCTTGCTTCAAGCCATACAAGGCTTTCTTCAACCTGCAAACAAACTCAGGATGAACAGCATGCACATAACCTGGTGACTGCTCCATATAGACCTCTTCTTGCAAATCACCATGCAAGAAGGCATTCTTTACATCCATCTGATGTAAAGACCATCCCTTTGATGCAGCCATAGCAATGACTGCTCTTACGGTTGCCATCCCTGCAACCGGACTGAATGTTTCTTCATAGTCAATGCCATATGTTTGTGCATACCCCTTGACTACTAATCTTGCCTTGTATCTATTCACAGAACCATCTGCATTGTGCTTCACCTTATAAACCCACTTACAGCCAATTGTATTCTTACCTTTAGGCAAAGGTACCAATTCCCATGTAGCGTTTGCTTCCAAGGCATCCATTTCTTCATCCATGGCTTTCTCCCATTTTTCTTTTCCCATGTCTTGCTCAAAAGAAGTGGGTTCTGGTTCCTGTATCACCTTGACCATATATGCATAGTGAATGGCTGTAAATCCATCATATTTCAGCCTATCCACAGGATACCTAACTCTGGTAGACCTGCGCAAAGTGGGTTCACTCCCAGGTGCTCTCAAAACATCCCTGGTCTTCCTTACTCCAGGTGTAACAATAGAAGGAATACCCAACTCATCATCAATGCTCTGTTCTGAGCCACTGGATTCACCATCCACATAAGAGTGACCTACATTCACATCAAACATGGGCTGATCAACCTTCTCTTTTCCTTTTCGTGATACCTGCATACCACTATCTGCATTACTTTGAGAAGATTCTCCTGATCTCAATCTGCCTGTCCATGGAGAAGACTGTGAACCACTACTAGAGGACGCTCCAGGTCCACTAATATTTTGTGACTGCTGCTGTGAATTCTGTGCAGCATTACCATTTTGTGCATCTACATCATCAATCACATTTACTGGTTTATACCAGCTACTCATCTCATAAAAAACAACATCTCTGCTCACTGTAAACTTACGAGTAGAAGGGTTATAGCATCTATACCCTTTTTGCTGCAGAGAGTAACCAATAAAGATGCACTTCTCAGCTTTTGGATCCAACTTGGATCTCAGCTCATCTGGCACATGTACATAGGCAATGCAACCAAAAATTTTCAAATGAGAAATATCTGGTTTCCTACCAGTATACCTCTCCTCTGGAGTCATTCCATGTATTGCTGCAGTGGGAGTCCTGTTCATTATGTAGACTGCTGTAGCAACTGCTTCAGCCCAATAAAAATCTGGCAAGTCTTTTTCATTGAGCATGGCACGAGATACCTCTCCAATATGCCTGTTTTTCCTTTCTGCAATTCCATTTTGTTGTGGGGTATAACTGCATGAATATTGCTGCTTTATGCCATGCTCCTGCAAGAACTTTGCAAACTCATTTGAGAGGTACTCTCCCCCTCCATCTGACCTTAGGCATTTTATTTGCAGACCTGTTTCTTTTTCAGCCATAGCTTTAAGGGTTTTGAAATGCCCAAAAACTTCACTTTTCTTTTTCATAAAATACACCCAAACTTTTCTGCTATAGTCATCAATAAAAGTGACAAAATAATGACAGCCTCCAAGAGATGCAGCTTTAGTAGTCCACACATCAGAGTGGATTAATTCCAATGGCTTCTCACTCTCTTGAACATGTCTAGGAAAAGGTTTCCTTGCCTGTTTTCCAAACTGACAGGCTTCACATACCTTATGCATTTCTGCAACCTTGAATTTTGGCAAACCTGCAACAATATTTTGGGCCTGCATTGATTTAAGTCGCTGTACATTAACATGACCAATGCGTTTATGCCAGATATCAATATCTGCAACTACACCGGTCCCATGTGCAAACATTGCTGCACTCAATTCAGGCATGTCTGCATCCAACGTAAACATTCTGCCCTTCTTCTTTCCTTTTGCTATCAAGAGACCTTTATTTTTCATATCCTCAACAAAGCATCCATGAGGATTAAATCTGACCTGCAAGCCCTGCTCAACCATTTGACCAACAGAAACCAGATTCTTGGTGATATTCGGAACATGAAATACATCGGACAGGTATTTCTTTTTCCCATCCTGCATAGACAAGGGAATTTTTCCAATCTGCACAATAGGATGTGCAGTATCATCACCAGTCTCCACAAATCCTGGTTTTTCCATTTTCCTTGCATCCTCCATCCATTCTGCATGACCTGTCATATGGTTTGATGCACCTGAGTCAACATACCATACATCATTGCTTTCTTCTCCACTTGTCACAGAATTGTTCATGTGCTGCACCATGAACAAATGCTCATTTCTGTCATCACCCTGTCTACTAGAAGATGCATAATTCCCTTGTTGCAGTTTTCCATTCATGATGTCATTCTGCTTTTTATAGCAGTCTTTAGCCATATGACCCATTTTACCACAGTAGTAGCATTCAACATTACTGTTTGCATTTTGACCTCTTTGCCATCCACCACGACCTCTTTGGCTCCCCCTGCCTCTAGAGTTACCACGTCCTCCTCCATAGGACTGGTTTTCTTGAGTTTGCTGCATATTCTGATTTCTACCACGGCCTCCAAATCGGCCTCCTCTACCTCTGCCTCTACCTCTTCCAGCATTTGAGTAGAAGACAGCTTCTTTTGAAGTTCCTCCTGAAGAAGATGCACCACCATTTCTCTGTTCCTCAGAAATTAGAAGAGCAATCAACTCCTCAAAATCAGGAAATCTTTCACGGACGGAAATGGATGTCCGAAACTGCGCATAATCCTTTCCTAGACCATTCAAGGTCACAGAAACTAAATCATCATCTTCCACTGGCGACCCAATGGAAGCGAGTGCATCTGCAATCTTCTTCACCTTCATGTGGTAGTCATTGATGCTCATATTTTCTCTTTGCACATTGTGCAACTCTTGCTTGAGCTGCATTTTCCTAGCTTGCGTATTTGTGCTATACATCTTTGACAGAGTATCCCATGCCTCCTTTGGCGTACTTGCATCCTGAATATGCACAATCATAGAGTCGGAAATGCTGATAGACAGCCAATACATAACTTTCTTGGCTCTCTCATGCCATGCTTTAAATGCCTGCATTTGCTGTTGATTGGGAACATCAGGAAGAACTGGTTCTTCTTCATTTCCTGCAACAAATTCCCAATATCCTTTTCCCATAAGGAAATTCGTCATTCTAAACTTCCATGCTTGGAAGTTGTTCTTGTCGAGCTTTTCAGTGACAATCTGTGAAAGAGAATCAGATGCCATTACAGAAGACTGCAAAAAATTCTGTCACTGCAAAAACCACAGCTTCACCCTCACAAGGGAAAATCTGCAAAACTGGCGAAAGCGGTATTTGACCACACAGTCACTTCCTAGTGACGATTTTGCATCAACAGGCAAAAGGGATGATTCTGTAACTCCCAATGTCTCTGCGCACAAGCATACAATGCAATTTTTACAGTAACTATTCACCGACCTGTAGAACAGTGGCTGCACAGCATAAAACTGGGCCTTTTCTTGAGTGCGTGCAGAAAACTTCCGCCTCCAAAACAGGCCCCGAAATGGCCTCAAATAAAAAAAAACAGGGTCGCCAAGAGCTAAAGCTCTCTCCCGCAGCATATACTGCCCTCTTGCTTCACCGCGAAGGGCGTCTCAACCTGAGACAATGCACTCCTGCAATTTCCGGCTGTGCTACCTGCAGAGATCTGCTCCCAAAACAGAAAATGAAAGCAACACTGCTCCTCTTACCAGAACACCGCGAGCTTGGCTTGCTTTCTTGAGCTCCTTACCACGAACAAGGCTCTGATACCATGTCAAGATTGTGGGAGAGAAGGAAGGAGTCTCACTTGTAGCTATCTTGCTTGCACAATGGGGGAATACACACAAGGGTGGAGGCTGAAAACAGTTTTCCTCTTCTTAGTTGTGTAAGCCAAATGAACTCTCATACAAAGAAATAGAAGAACCCTATATATGGTCTCAAACCAAACTCAACTAACTAAGGTGGCATACTAACTGAGCCACAAACTAGAGTAGATAAGGATAGCTATCATGTAGCTATTATGCATGGGCGGTGTACCAACCGCATCTGCAACTAACACGTCGGTGACATAAATGCACAACGGTCACCCTGGCGTATCACGAGTGGAGCTCGATATCTCAACACCCCCTTGGCTTGAGCGCTCTAAGTCTTGCTTCTCATTAACCATTCTTTCACTCGACGCTTCTTGGCATTGAGGTGGTTGGTCATGCTACTTTTCATTAATGACTTTTGTCGTATCATCCTGTTGCTCCTTATGGCTTTCTTCTCTCTCCTATTCTCCTTTTGAAATTGAAATGGTTGGGCTTGCTGGGGTGGGGGAGTTGTGCTCCTTATGGGTTGGTGATGGCTCTTGGTGAGTTGGTGATGACTGCGCGGTTTTCTCCACTATCTCATGTAGTGCTTCCTAGATGATGGCTATTACTACTACTCCAAATCCTATGACTGAGGCCTTGGAGGTAGGTTTCTTCCTCTCAAACTCTAAAGTTGTCATAGGTGACTCTCCTCCTACACCTATATCATTTTCTAGATGTAGGCATTCTAGTTTACCTTGTCCAAGGTGTTGGCTGCGAGGCTTTCTAGTAAGGGCACCTCGATTCTACTCTTTAGAGCATTGTAGCTTCGGCTTGAAAAGAGTGTATGGGTCATCTTGGCCTTCAATCAAATGGTAGGATCTGGGAAATCTGCTAGGCTGATGTCATCATTGGTGCACACCCTTCTTTTGTCTATCCCTAGCATTCCATACACATCCCTGTTGGGTCCTCTTTTTGGCTTCTCTACCAACACCAATGCCTTTTCTATAGTTTCTAGGGTGAGGGGGACTACCACACTTCTAGAATTCTTGCATTACCTATCCCTCACTATGCCAATGTTCCTTTGGACATCAAAGGTCCTTAGGATTTAAGTGAACTTGATGTAGTCTATTTCTTGTCCCACCTTCTCCAAGTACTTGTTGGTAAAGTTGCATTGTTCCACCATATGGGCCACTACCCCTTTAGCTGCTGTCACCACTCCTTCAAGGTTATGGATGCTGTGATACTTTAATTGGTTTAAAGCCTGGATTTCCATGGCCATTTCATATCTTTTGTCATCCTCCTCCCAAAAGGGGAGCCTATTGGCTTTGTCCTGATGTCTTTCCATTTAGGTTCATGTTGCCACATAACATCCACCATTAGTTCTCTTTAGAGGGTTACTCTTGCACAAAAAGTAAGCTGACTAGAAAGATCAACGCTTTTAAACCATCGTCCATCCGTGCTTCATCAAATCAACCCCCCTCTCTCTCATATAGAGCCATATGAATAAGGAATAAAGATGAGAGAGAAATATTGAAATTGAATATTTTCATTCCCTTTATCAAATCGCTTGCGGTTTTTGGAGTGTTGGAGAGTGAAGAATTGCAGAAACTCATTCCTTGAAGATGGAGGATTGATGCAGAGAGACAAGGTTTTCCAAAAATAGGGGAAAAGATGGGGCACAAAAAAATGCATCCCCCTCCCCTTGTCAGTGTTTTGAGTTTTTAAGCTCTTTTAAGCATGCTTAAACTTTAATCATTGAATTATGTGGTTCAAATTTGCATGTTTATACTTTTTCGCAAGTGGTTCTAGCCAAGAGGGAGGGGCAAAGAACCTCAAAATCATTATCCAATTGGACTGACATCAAAATCTATCATCCTAGCCTCTATTGCATGCTTTTGAGCTTCTAGATCGAGTAGCTACTTAATAACACCAAACCTTGCGGCCATTAAATGGGGGGTCAAACGAACTCCGACAAAGGGACACTTGCATTAGATTCTTGGCATTGAAATTCATCTATAGAAACTACAAATCTTTGATCCGTGATTGTTTCATTTTTCATCCAAAACGCATCTTTTACAGGTCTTGGGCCACCTTTGCACTTTAAAGTCGGCTTTAAAATCATCTCTCACATATTATGTTGTGGCTAATAAACTAGAAAATTAGGCTATTTGTTTGTGCTTGCTTGCACATTGCACTTTGCTTGCTTCTTGCAATAGAAGAGTAATAGGATTAGGGAGAGGCAGTCCACTAGGAGGAGATGCAAAAGTGATTACTCATTGAAGAGAAACTCCATAGGATACATTACTCAACTGGCCTTTCTAGACATCCTAAAAATGTTGATCCATCTTAGAAAATAAAAACTATGTCTATTTAAACTGTTGCTCACTAAGGATCTTGACTAAGGTAGTAAATAGTTTCTTGGAGAGGCACTTAGGTGCTAGTCTACTATTGGTCTTTTAGGAACTTGCACAGTTACTTCCACAAGGAAGAAGACATAGAAACCATAGATACTCCTAAACTACCAATGACTACTAGAAGTCAACTATACAGAAGTCTTCTTCTACGTGACCTCCACAATCTACTCTATTGACAGCAAATGTGTACCACTAGACATAAGCATAGCAAAGTGAGATAAGAACAATGCCTTGCTGAGATTGGTGGAAGACATATGGAAATCAAAGCCATAGACTAATCCGACATGGTATTTAGAGGAAACCAAAAAAGAGTAGCACAAAGCTTGGCATTCCACATGCAAGAATTAAAGAGTAATGAAGTTGTGCAAACTCACTTGATGGATACAATCCTCATCTAACAAAAGAGAATAGTTATGGACTAGGAATGTGACATATTGAACCACTATTGCTAGGTAGGGGTTCCATTCAAACTAAAAGGAAGAAAACACACACACTAAGGGGCAATTCCTACAAAAAGGTAATATAAGTCACAACTAAGAACAAAAATAATCAATGTAACCTTACAAGATAGGACTCGCCAAGCCAACTACATCCCATAGAAAAGTTTCAATATGAGTTACATGCATATGCAACTGAAAGCTTGGTGAGATATAGACGAACATGCACTTGAGACCCCATAATCAATCACACAAAAGAAAAGAAAACATGTAGCATATGGTAGCCTTGGCAAACCACACAAATCAAAACTAACTGTATCATAAGCATGGACTAATAGACTAGTTAGAATAATACATATAAGACTAGATACGCTTGAGTAACCCTATCCCTCATATTGTGCATCGCATTTTCTTTAAGGTGTGGTGTACTGGGTAGATAAAGATTAATCAAATTCATTTATTATGTGAGAAATAATTCATCAATTCACTATTAACTTAATCCTTTAATGCATAGGGAATCAAAATTATTGTAACCCTTTCCCACTTTGATTGGACGAGGACCAAGGGTATCTATACAATGCACTTCATTTTTAAAATTATATAATGTTTAGTACAGAAGAATATACATGCATGATGATAAGGAATTTATTTTAATTTACAAATTAGAGTATCTAGAGTATGGATGTGCATGCACATGTGGACAATGGGGATTTATTTTTAATTGAAATTAAGTGGATTATTTTGCAATATACTTGTGAAATGGTGTAGCTCATTTTATAGAATTAACCATTGAGTTTTTTTTGTTTAAAATTTAGAAAGTATTTCTAATAATTTGAGTGGTGAAATGGTCAATTGAAATTTTTATAATTAAGAGTGTGTTGTGGTACATATGGAGGGAAAAAGAAACCCAGCATAATGTGACACCTGTTTGATGGCACAAGGACATCGATACACAAACATGTTCACAAAAGACATCATGGGAATAAGTAAGAGAAATTTGCATAATTGGAAGAAAAAGGCGAGTAAAACCTCTTGGTAACAAAAAAAAAATAGGTGAGGTGGTTTCAATGTGGTTTAATTTTATTTATGATTTTTTTTGTTTTGGGCTTTTTGAATTTGTTAAAATTTAGTGGATATTTGGTTGATTGGTTTGTTTGGTTTTTAGTTGTGCATTTTTTTAAAAAACTTTTTTAAATGGATTTTCAAATTTTAAATCATACAAAAAAAACATGAAGAAAATGGTGGCATTTTTTTATATTTATATTTATTTTTTTGAAAATACAATGGTTTTGCTAATAGGGTTTACATGTGTATTGCGTGAGTTTATTTTACTTTTTCAAGTTTTCTTGATAATTTTGTGTTACACTTTTTTATTTTTTATTTTTTAATTAAATAAAACAATTTTGGATCTATATGTTTGTTTATTTTTTTTATATTATTTAAAATTAAAGTAAAGTGTCGTTTCCAAAAGAGATGTGAGTTAAGGGAAATATGCCACCTACCTAAACTCACAACTACATGTAACCAACAATGTTATGACAAGGTCAAACTGCACATGCATTCCTCTTGTAAACAACGGTAAAAGATCCACACACATGATGTTGAAGGAAAAGCTGCATGTGAACAATAAGGAATACATATGCCAACCCTGCCCATAACAAATTTTTTTCTTTTTTTTCTATCTTTTTTTCTTCATTTGGCTGCTCTAAAGGATGTTGCAACCTTTTCTGAAGAGTCAAGCAGTATAGTAGGGTCAAAGTCCTTTTCTGCTAGGATCTCGGGCTCTATATATGTTGGCATCTTAGTGATGGGGTAGGATATAACTCATTGGCATATTAGGTGATCGACATGATGATACACCAATGATTCTACAACTGGACTACACCCATGTAGTCTATCCTTGGTTATGGCGAATTCATTGTGCCACCTCTTCTTTTCTTAGTGGATTCAAACTTAGTGGGGGATATGTGTATATACATTGTGGCACTTTCATGTCAGTCTTTTATCATATTGTAGACTTAGTTCCTTCAGTGTGAAAGAATAAGAAAGAAGAACATGATGATTTTAGCCCTATCTCTTTGTGTGCTAAAGTCCAAGCTTATTTTTCTTAATCCATTTCTTATGGATATTTTCCAGTTGATGTGACTCATTAGCCAGCCCAAAGGGTACCATAGTCATTTTTTCTAATAGCATGGGATCTTCAACTTCTATAGCCAATGAAACTTCTTCCTGATTTGTATCCTCTTCAAGTTGGATGGATCTTTTCAATTCACTTTTATAATCTTCTTCTGCAAAGTCATCATTGTCCTCTTCAGACTCTGTAGGGGCTATGTAAGAGAAGAATAGATTTTCTTTTGTATCCTCTGCCTCTGCTTTTGCATCTATCTCTGCTCCTATCTTTGGCTCTATTTCTATCTTTGTCTGTCTCTATCTCTATTACAGCCATATAATAGGGAGAAAAGTACATCCATACTTCTATCTCACTATCATAGGCGACTTCCGAAGTCATTACTGGGTCAAGCAGGAGGCCCCATGAGGTATTAACCCATTGATAAATACTTTCTTTCTTTCAGGAGTTGGCTTACAGTACCTATTGTTAGGGACTATGCCTCCATTTTCTTGGGAAAGATTTGTTTGACAGCTTCTTCATCTCATGTGCCATCTGTCATTTCATCGGAAGAGTTTGTGAAGACTTTCAATGGACGTGCATCCATTACCTTTTTGCAAGCCATACAACTTCATCAACTCTTTGTTGGGTCTTCTACTAAGGGTTAGAGGTGCCTTGAATCAATTCCTTCATGCCCTTGCTTCAAAAAGCCATGGTCTTCCCAACAACAGAGAATATGAGGTCTCGTAGGAATTTGGTTTTACCACCAAATAGGTCAGATAATGATCTCTTCTTGTGAGGGCTCGAGTAAGTTACTCATGAATATATGTGTGCATCATGTTGTTTCAAAATAAGATATGTTTAAAATATTATTTTTATATATTTTTACATACATAAGGGTGTAATATAAAGGGGTTATTTATAGATTCAATAGACAAGGGTTATGTTTTATTCAAAAAAATTTCACAAATTAGGATATTTATAAATAGACCTTGGACGCACGTGTGATGTAGAGGATATACATATAGTTAACTTCCCCGAGTGTGAGGTTTGTCTTGACATATGGGAGAATGCCTTAAGGATTAATTCTATTTTGCCAGTCTGATAAGCCAATGTGTAGGTTGCATAGATTGCAAGCCTAGATCCTTCATTGTTACATCTGTCATTATGTTCACTAATGAACCTCCATCAAATCAATGCATCTACTATAAATCATCCTTCAATCCACATGCCAATCTTTGGGATACGAGGATCTGAGAAGGCATTAGCCACATCCACCTCTTTTACAAGCTTTGAAACCTTATTGAACTTGGTTGTTATTGAGGGAGCAATCCTTAAGGCCACATCTTCTTGTCAGTATGCTTTTGAATTTCTTTCGATAAAATTGGAAGATAGCACCAATAACTCTCAGAATGTTAGGTTTGGTTGAAAGGTTTTCCAATCGGCTAGAAAATGGGACAACACCTACTTTTCTCTTTTCTCTTTCTTCTAATTGTGGCAACATTTTCACTTCTTCTATTGCTGGAGATACTTCTACATCCTCTATCTCTTGGACCTTTGGTCATGTCTCCATAACTACCTTTGTATCCTTCTATACTTTTGGATAGCTCTATACTTTATCATTCTACTCTATGTATTGTTATGTTTCTCCTTGGCAAGATTGAATTTCATTGTAGTGGCAGAGGGAATGTTCTCTCTTGGAATTGTGGGTTCTCCTTTCTTGGCACACGTTATTGCAATAACTTCCAATTCCACCAAGTGAGAGGCAAGTTCTTAGATCTTTGTTGGGTATTAGAGGTAGCTTTCATAGGACTAGACTAGGACAGTATTTTGTAATGTGGCCTTCTCCTGTGGCCTTCTCCTTTACATCAACTAAATAAGGGTTTATAGTCCATAGACCTTCTAGGGTTTGGACAGTTTGATGAGATATGTGCATTTTCTATGCATTTGTAGCACTCCACTTCTGATCTCTGATCCCTGCCAAACTATCCCTCGAGTAAGTTATGAATATATGTTTGCATCACGTGGATTCAAAATAATGTATTTTAAAAATACAAATTTTTACATACATAATGGTGTAAAACAAAGGGGTGATTAATAGATTGCATAGAAAATGGTTATGTTTTATTTAGGAAAAAATCACAAATAAGGATATTTATCAATAGGCCTTGAATACACATGATGTAGAAAATATATATATATTAACTTCCCCGAGGGCTATCCCCCTCTGTAACTTTGAGAGGAAAACCTCCTTGGGCAGAAATTAGGACCAAACTCTCTAGGCATTGGTCTGATATCCTAGATAGTCAACTTGCATTACAACAAGTTGAATCTTGCTTCTTCATCTTTCTTCCTTCTTTCATGCATCTCCATCAAAGAGCATATATCTTCTGTATGTTTCTTCCTTAAACAATACAAATAGAAGGCTCCAAGGATAGTTGGTTTTTAGGTGCATTCAATGGCTAGATGCCTTAATAGATGGCACTTTCTACACCATGTATTACATCTCATCGCATCTCTTCCACCTCTTGTAGGACTGGATATATTGGTGGTATCCACCTTCAGTGTCTGCAGCTATTCTGTAATCACATCCATCAACTCCTTCTTTGATGCTTGTAACTGAATTGGATAGATAATCCTTCACATTTTCACCTCTTGGAGTACTTGTAGTAGGGTTTTAGGAAGCCTGATAATCACTGCATGAACTGGTTGGGTTGATCCAGAGGGTCCTCTATTTTGATTCTGATTCAGAGCTCCTATTGAGATTGGTGATCGTTGGTTCAAGTTGATAGGGTTCCACTATTGTTGTTGAGTTGCCATTAGGGAAACTATTTTATGCCACTATTGTTGTGATTGAACCATCATTTGAGGTACTCCTATCTGTGGCCATTGTGGATTTGGTGCACTGTACTGCATCCCTATTTTCATCTGCTCTATGAGCAAGGATATGGAACAATCCCTTGGACTACATTTGGTGGGTATGCCATTCTTGGCATGGGGGGAGGCAAGTCTCCTCTTCCAGAGACTATGGATAACCTTGCTTTGACTTCATTATACAGTCTTGCAGCTTCCATTGTAGCTTAGAGGTTAACTGGTTTTCTCAACTCCACAGACTTACAAACTTTTAGTTGTAGGCTTCTAAGAAAAACTCCCTTCTAGACGCCTTCATCCAAGTGATGGTTGGTTTATCTCTTCAGTATGGATTCTATTCTAGAGATGTACACTTCCACCCATTCACCACAGAAGTGACTTAAGTTCATAAGCTCCTCTCGCATCTCCTCCTCAAAACCTTCACACCTGAATTTAGTGAGGAAGGCCAACTATCCCATGTGCCTAAAAGTTCTTGCTCCTTATCTCTCATACCACTAAAACAGCGTGCCTTTGAAAGTAGCGAGGAATATCACCAACCAATGCTTGAGGATTCTAGAGTTGTTGGCTAGAAATGCTACTATGAACTTAGCTACATGAAGATTAGGGTCTTCATTGTACTCTCCCTTAAATATAGGAAACATGACTACCTTCAATGGACTGACATCAATATTTCGAGGACGGAGCTAACTAGGAAGGGGGCGTTGAGTCACCATGGGGACTTCTACAAAGAGTGCTGCAAGGGCATCAAAGGAAGCTTCTTCTCTGTTGGCTTCTTCTCGGCTTATCTAGAGGACTCTCTTGTCAATATTTTTTCTAACTTCTTCTTTTTTAATGTCTCTAAATTCAACTTTCATTCCACTATTGAGGGGGATATATTTAGTTCTGAAGGTATCAAAACTCATCCTTCTAAGGATCGCCATAGTGCCATTATCCTGATAATACCAACTTTGGAGGGTTTCAATAGCATAGGTTGTGAAGAACACTCTGTCTACTAGCTTCCATTGGGTTTCTATCTTGTTTTTGTGAACTTCAACTGACCACGACTCTTGAAGCTTCTTCACAATCTCCCACTTAATGATGTCTAGAAATCTTTCTATGAAGGCCAAGTGATGCACTTCTTGTAGAAAGTGTCTTTGGCCATTGAGATTTCCAATTCTTCAACAGTTACAGGTATTTTTCAATATTTGATTTTCTTTTCTTCCTCTTCAATTATGACATACCTTCCATTTTTAGTATTTGTTGGTGCTTGTTTAGGAGGGCAATTTTTCCCATTTGTGCACCAAAAACATTGAGCCCTAAGAGGAACACCAACAAAACTGGAAATTAGTGTAAGAAAATAAATCTTGCATCATCAAAAAGCATGTTCTTCATATTTTAATAAACCATAATAGAAAAACAACACTAATCTTCTCAAATCTTCACACAATATAATATAACAGTTCTCCCATGGATTTTTCATAACAAGGCTTCAGCACATTTTTCAAATTCTTATCAAAAGAACAAGAGAACACAAAGGAATACTCCATTTTGAATGAGAATCATCACATAGTATTCATCTTCAATAACTTCATAGTCTTCATAATCTCTCACTCATAGATACATTATTTTGCATAAAAAATTGGCCTTATCTCACTCTCCATCTCTCTCACACATGCTCTCTCTCAATAGTATATTGGAATAATGAAAAATAACCATCCATAACCCCACTTTGGTCATGGATACCCATCCCAAGAGTTATGTCTGATATGAATGGTCACCAGAGCCACTATAGTGACCTTTCATAGCTCAACAGTATCACTGTTTCTTCAGTATTTACTTGAGTCTTCAACTATTACTTCTTCCACTTATTTGAGCTAATTTGAACTTGTATTCATTATTCCATTATTAGAAAACTCCCCAAGATTTACATCCATCCTAGAGAACACTTACAGAGGCATACAGAACAAAAATAGAACAGAGATAGAAGCTCTACAGAGACGGTCGACAGAGGGTTTACAAAAAGCCGTCAGAAAGCATTTAGCTTAACTAAAACCATTCAAAAGCATAAATAATCATTCAATAAGATATCGAATACTTTCAAACTTCATCAATCATAATTCCAAACTCTCATAAAGAAAAAAACATAATAAAACAAAAGCTAAATAGACTCAATTAGAACCAATCAGACACTATCGAGACATCAAGAACATCATATCTCCTCTAGAAACTATCATGGGCTTCTAAAACCTAATCAACCTTTTCTAAAATACTCCCAAACACTTTTATACATGATTAGTATAGCTTGATTTTTTTACTTTTATAGTTTGAATAAAAGTTAAATTTTATTGCAACAGATTAAAATTATTGTATATCTTGACCTTTAGGTTTTTACTGTAAGTTTCTATTGTGATTTTTCTTTGCATAAGTAAACATTATGTATAAGGAGAAGATATATAATGAAAAAATGTTTTGTACAAATTTTCGTCACACATACATATGAATTACCCTTGATAAATGGATTCTTATGGTTATAGTTGGGGGCTAGAGCTATGATAGTTTGATCATCCAATTTATATAGTTATAACATTTTAATAATGATTTTTTTGATGTTATTGTTAAAATTAAGGGTTTTTGTTTATTAGTGATTTGATTTAATAGCTCTCATTACGCTGGAAGAATTCCAATTTCAAGGACACTCTCTTCTCTCATTAGGAGAAATTCGAAATCTCTTTTTTGTCCCTTAAGGAGTGAATAAACAAATATAGGTGGCCTAACCAATGAGAGAGATGGGATTCCAGATTCATATAACATGAAACTTCTAGCCATATCTTGGCCCAAAACTTCCCTCAGCAATAAAATAAGGGGAAAGGTGGGGAATACAATGTTGACACTTCCTAGAAGTTTGTGACTCAAATTTTCATTTTCCCCTCTTTCTTAGACGGAACTCAAATTTATCATATCTCTTTCTCCTCTTCTTCTTTCCTGACAAAATCTTACAGCCTCATTGTTGCTTGCCCTATTTGTAACCCTGTGAAATTTCATTTCCTCTACACAAACATAGAGCGAGTTTCACATGTTTTATGAGAGTAGAGCTTGTTCTACCAAAGCCGTAAGATTTTATTCACAAAAATTTACAAGTATATTGTTCTCTTCCATGGATGTTCTATGGTAAAGTTTTATCTCGTTTGGACAAAACATGTGCAAGTTATGTGCATTCTCTGACATGTAATTTCTTTTGTTTTGGTATTCTAGGAGTCTCTTACAGCAATCAAGAACAATGATCTTTTGAACACTCAACTTCTTTTTCAACATCTTACGATTTCTTTGTAAACAATGTTACAAGTATATTGTCTTGTTATTTTGCTACTCCATAGTTAAATTTTTTTAAAACTCAACTTCTTCAAAATCTTTGGGCTTCTTTGCAAAGAGAGCCACATGTATATTGCCACTTTTTTCTATTGCTCCATGGTTAAGTTTTAACTCATTTGGACAATGCCTATGTAAGTTATATATATGCTTTGACTTGATAATTCTTTTGTTTTTGTACTCTAGGAATTTGTCAGTGAGGGAGCAATGGTCTTGTTATAAGTCATCAACATCTCTAGGCTTCTTTGTGAAAAGAATTACATGTACAATGTTTTTTTTAAATTGCTCCATTTAAATTTCATTTCATTTGGAGAGAACATTTGCAAATTATATACATGTTGATAGGTAACTTTTCTATTTGGTTATCATAGATGTCTTCACGGAGGAAAAGCATCAATAACATACTTGCAGTGGTCTTCAATAGGAAAGATAGTGGTGGTAATTGGATTTGTGATAAGTACTATAAGTTGGATTGGATTTTAATGCACCCAAGTACTCAAGGTAGTTTCAAGATCAAGCGTAAGGATGTTGCAAACCCTAGCAAATGTTAGAAAGGTAGAATTTTAGAGTTTAGAAAAGTGTTTAATGGAACAAGTACAATAATAGAAGTGTTGATCCAACATATGTATATGCACAAACAGGTCTCTATACACGACAAGAACTACATTGTAAATTATAAACAAAATAGTAAGTTTTTAGATTTTATCATTGTTTATTCTTTTGCATTAGAAATATTTTTAAAAATCTTTGCAATGTTTTAATTCAATGTTGTTTTACTAACAGCTCTATATCCATCAACTTTGCATGAATGGCAGAATGTGGAATGTTTGAGTGGTAAGATACATGTTTGGCATGAAGGTATAGGTTCTTTGATATATGATAATAACTCTGCAAGGCAACTTACAACTCAAAATATATATTTTTATAATTCATTGTATGTAGTAGAAAGCCAGAGATTGCAGCATGTCCCATTGTTGTCACTATCTAGTGGTGAATGGTTGATTGGTAGCTTGGAGTTATCAAGAGCATGTAAGTCCAAGATAAAATGTGACATCAGTAGTACTATGAAACCCACCATAGGCTCCAAAGATGTGCCTCTTAGTTGGTTTATTCCATTCTCACTGTTTGCACATTTCTTTGGTTCATGTGATGTTTTGGAAAAAACAAAGATTACTTATCAATGCAAGTGTCCATCGGAGGAATGGATGAGTTAGCTATTGGGTGAGTCTTGGCAAGTCAAAAGAACACATTTTGATGAGATGATTAAGTGTAGGGTCAACCAATCTGATCTCACATTCAGGTAAATCTTTTTTACTACTTTGAATGCCTTGATTTAATTGACATAGGTCTTGCTTAGATGAATTGTTGTGTTATTCACATTTACATACCATTATTATTTTTAAATTATAGGTATTTATCGTTAGAAAAAATCTGTGCATTCACTTTTGATATAGAAGATGGCTACTTTTGCGAGGGGAGTGGATCAGCTTGGATTAAGATATCCGAGATGGGACACATACAACTCTCATAGATGTGGTTATCTTGTGGAATGGTCATAACCCCTTTGTGGTCGCATAGAGAGCCATTGGCCCACTTCTTTTCTGAGACAAGAAATCCAATTAATTTCCAATGAGCCCCTCTGCAACTTCTATTTCAAGTTAGATAATAGAAAAGTCAAGATTCGTAGTGAGCAATCCAGGACATGTAAACAATGCGCTTCTCCACATATCCTTGAGATAGTGAAATCCTTGTAATTTTCTTTTATAAAGAACGAATATAATTTTTTAAAAAACTTTTGAGTACTTCAATTTAGCTAATCTTAGTTTACTATGATCCAAGCGTGTGATAATACATACTGTATTTAGTCAATCGTGCTAGTTAAAATCATAATTAAATTGCAGGCTGGCGTTCTATAATCTATACAATATTATCTGTGCATAATGATATTTTGTAGCTCACCTCTTCTAATTATTTCTTAAAATTAAATATTAAATTGGATCCAAGGTATTTTGAAGGTCTTTTAGATTTCTTTTCTTAAAAATTTTCTATATTTGTTGTAGTTGGACTTGAATATACTCAGTGATCCAAGTATATTCGAGGATATAAAATGTAAAATGAAGAATTTGTCTATACGAGTAATTTTAACAATTACTTTAAAGTATTGAAATAAAGAAACTAAGGTAAGAGTTTTCATTTGAAACTTTAGGGTTAAAAAAGAACCTTTATTTAAAACCATAGATATATAAAAGCTATAACTCCAAGCTCATTTTCACTTTCATTCTCTACTTCCTTACACTTATGCTCTCCTTCCTTCTCTCTTTGTGTGCCATGGCTACCACTCCTGACTTCACCACATGGATTAGTTCCATATGCTACGCACACATGGGAGACCAGATATACCCTAGGTTTTGCGTAACCTTGAGTCTAGAGAGCTTGCTTTCTGCAGTAGACCCTAACTCTAGTATACTCGAATCGTTTTGTGATGGGATGAACCCTCTCACTTGCTTTATTCAGAACTCTGCTCTCAGATGGGTCCCTATAGGTTTCTTATATAGTTTACGTGCTAGATCAAGCCATGCAAAGGTAATAAATCAAGCCCTCATGTAATAAAGCTAAATTCCACATCAAGCTTTTAAATTGAGAATACAAGAAATAGACATAAAATGCCAAGTAGCCATAAGCAAGGTGGATTGGCAAGAAATGATATTACCAATGTTGGTTAAGAATCAAATGATGAGAGGCTGCAGTAAGGAATGCACCCAAAGCTATGGTGGCCAAGAGTATTCACCCTCTTAGATGGTGGGATTTTGAAACCTCAAACAAGTAATGTTTGTAAAATGGCAAAAAGATCCTACACATGTTACACCTCCACCTTTTATACTTACCCTAGACTAAGGCATTTATGCTAGGCACTTATGCTTTATTACAAGCCATCCCGACCTAAAAGAGCTTTTCTCTCAAAGATGAAATTGGGACAATTGATGAAGAAAGATTACAAGAATAGCTTGTAAGTGATGAATCCATGCTGAATGAAACTTCAAGCTGAAGAAGATCTCATATATCAATGAAGTATAGGTATGAAATTTGAATATACTGCTGGAAAGTGTCCAAAATAGGTTGTTGCAAAAGAATGGCCATAACTTGAAGAAGGAATGTCCAATCATCATGGATGAGCTATAGAAATGTAGAGGACAATCCCTAGTTTCTAACTATGCCATAAAAAACCAATTTTGATTACCATAGAGCAATTATTTTTATGATAGAATTTTAATGCCGCAAGCTGTCATGTCCAGATATTACTCTGTTTCTTGCAAAAGCCATGGAAAAGAATCAAGGTATGATGATGGTTTCCAAGTAGACTCCTCCATGGGCAAACATCTCCATTTAATAAGGTACTCTAGCAACCAACGGTTCCTTAAAACCTTTTCTCTTTTGCCAATAACCTTTTCAGGCTCATTAATGATAAGACCATCTTCATCCATGGGAGGTAACTCTTCTAAAACCTTTATGGATAGACCCACATATCTGTTAAGTTGGAAAACATGGAAGGTATAATGAATCCTTGTTGAAGAAGGAAAATCAAGCTTGTATGCAAGCTCACCAACTCGTTTGAGGATTTGATAAGGCCCATAGTAATTATGAGCCAAGTTATTATAACTGCCTTTGAGAGAAGCATACCTAGATTTAGGCACTTTGAGGAATAGCCAATCCCCTTCTTCAAAATCCAAAGGTCTCTACCTTTCATCAGCATAAGTCTTCATAACATCTTGTGCCTTCCGAATGTTTTCCTTGCATTGATGGATAAGAGCTTCCATTTTCTCAACTTCAGCCTGGACCTTGTGAATTCACGTCTTCATGAAAAAGGGCTGAAGGTATTTGCGCTTTTTATCCATAAAGCGCTTCAAATGGTGACATGCCAATGCTCATATAATGAGTATTATTATAACAGAATTCAGCAAGATGTAACCAATGATCCCATAAAGCTTGATTGTCATGGAAAAATGACGAAGATAGACTTCCAACCAATTATTGACACCCTCCATTTGGCCATTGGTTTGGGGATGATATGCCGTGCTACGAGTCAAAATTGTTCCCATAGAAGTGAATAAACTCCTCCAAAATCTTCCCATGAACTTAGTATGATGATCAGATACTATGTTCAATGGCATATCATGAAGCTTAAAAACACATTCCATGAGCTATTCAGCCAGTTGCTTTGCTGTGAATTGAGCCTTGGTATGGATAAAATGAGCTGATTTAGTCAACCGGTCCACCGCCAAATAAATGCTATTCCACCCATGCTTTGTTGTAGGTAATCCCATAATAAAATCCATTGTAATATCAGTCCACTTGCCTTGAGGAATAGAAAGTGGCTGAAGTAAACCATTGGGTAGAAGAGAGGAATCTTTATTTTGTTGACATGGTAGACATTGCATAACATAATCCTTAACATCCCTGCAAATGCCCTTCCAAATGTTTTGAACAACCCATGGTGTCCCGCTAAGGGTGAAGAGTGCATCTCATGCAAGATACGGTCCTTGAAAGAAGATTGTGGTATCAAGAATACTCTACCACGATACCATAAAAGACCATTGTGCCATTTGAAATTTGGATACTCTTCTCCTTTGCCTTGCTGAAATTCCTTCGTCATCTTTGATGCTTGCTCATCAAGCAAATACTCTTCTTGAATATTATGGATCCAATCCTTATGCACGGTTGAAATGGTAGAAATGGAATATGCCCACACACTTGATAAGGCATCCGCCACCAAATTGTCTTTTTTGGCCTTATAAGATATTTCAAAATCATATCCTTGAAGAGTAGCTAACCATCTTTGTTGCTTGGAAGATAAATTTGGTTGTGAAAGAAAATATTTCAGCACATGATGATCGCTTTTGACCTTGAAATGGTTGCCATAAATGTAATGATGTCACTTTTTGATAGCATGCAATATTGCTAACATCTCTTGCACATAAACATGTAATTGACGCTCGTTGTCATCAAGCTTTCAGCTCTCATAAGCTATAACTCCATGATCTTGACATAAAATAGCTCCAATTCATCTTCCACTAGCATCTGCACATATGATAAACTCCTTAGAGAAATCCGAACATACAAGGATGGGTGCTAAAATTAGAAAAGATTTCAGCTCATTGAAACTTTGATTGATGATGTAGTCCCAAAAAGAAAGCTTCCTTTTTGAGCCTATCTGTCAATGGAGCCCCCACATGAGCATAATTCTTGATGAACATTCTATAGAAGGATGAAAACCCAAGGAATCCTCTCAAAGAGGTTGCATTCGTAGGAGTAGGCCATTCTTTGACACATTTTACCTTATTGGGGTTCACTCTAATCCCTTGTTCTCCCACAACATGACCTAAGTATTCAACTTCATCTTCCATGAAAGAACACTTCGTCATCTTGGCAAAGAGTGTGTGTCTTCGTAAAGTGTCAAAGACCTCTCTCATATGCTTCAAATGCTCAAACTTGGATTTACTATAGATTAGGATATCATCAAAGAAAAGAAGAACTATTTTGAACAAGAAGGGCTACAATATTTTATTCATGAGGGCTTGAAAAGTAGCGGGTACATTGGATAGTCCAAATGGCATAACCAAGAAGTGGTATAGCCCTCTTCGGGGAATAGGATACCTATTCTTGACTATTGACTTGTTCAAATTTCGATAATCAATACACATGTGAAATGATCCATTCTTCTATTTGACTAAGAGAAGAGGAGAGGCAAATGGTGATTGACTTTGCTGAATTAAACCCATTTGCATCAAATCCTTGACTTGATGCTCCACTTCTTCCCTTTCAAATTTGGACAAGTGATAGGGAGGTTTGTTGATGGGTTTTGTATTGGGCAACAAGTCAATAGGATGGTCAAACTCTCGCTAAAGATGATGGTGGCTAAAATAAATCCTTGTATTCCTTCAATAGCTCTTCTAATCTTGGATCCCTTTCCTTTGAAGAAGAAGATGGCTGATCTGTTGATTGTTCTTCATTTACTTTCGTAAGCAAAAGAGTGAAGATGCATGGCTTTTCATTGATTTCTTTTCGCAATTTCTTCATGGAGATGAGTTCTATTTGTTTATGGTCTATGTCTTTCAACTCTATGTGCTTTCCTTGCCAATTAAATTCCATTAGCATTTTCTCCAAGTCCAAGGTAAATTTGAATGTCAATAGGCCCCATATCCAAAGTGATCAAATCCACTTTTATTGTGCAAGAGGGCGATAACTCAATTGAGGTACATGGACACACTTCTTTACTAGACGCATATGCACCATTGGCAACTTGTATCTGCAAGGAAGAATCCATATCAATGGGTAGCAACTTCAGCCCATTCAAATATTTGGTGTTGACGAAGCTATGAGTGCTGCCCGTATCCACTAGAATATGTGCAACCTTGCCATTAATGAAACTTTTGAGTCTAAGTGTACTTTTCCCTTTGCAACTAGTCCATGCATCATGTGAGATGGTATACAAAGAAATATGAGAATCATGATTACCACTTGGATCAAAATGAAGTCCATCCATGGGATCATAGAATTCTTCGTTGGTGGCATGCTCTTCTTCATGAATCTCTTCAACCATTGGGTATGCATCAACATGCAATAAATTTCCCTCTTGATCTTCTTCTTCTTCAAATTCCACTTCCTGAGTGATCACCATGTTGATGTTTGAGTTCTTAGCTTTACACTTCAGCTTATGATCTTGTGACCACTTCTCCCCACACTTGAAGCATAATCCTTTTGCATGCATTTCCCTAAGTTTGTCGTGAGGAAGGAAGTTGTTGTTGGAATTATTTTGGGGCAGTTTAGGAGCATTTTCAGCTCTTGAAAAAGTACTTATTGGCTCAGCCACATTTCTGAAAGTTTGCCCTGTCTTGGTACAAAATTTTCACTCTGTTTAGAGGCATAAATAGTGGAAAAAGTTGGCACTTTGTTGTTATAACTATTTGGACTGTTATAACCTCTGTTTTCTTGTCTAAAAGAGTCTCTTGATTGGCTGAAAACTTACCCATACTTTGTAGGTTGATTGGAAACATTATTACCCATACTTCTTTGCTCAAAATTTCATGCATCCCTTTTGTACTTCAAAGAATATCTTTCAGCCAATTGTATAGCCTCATGTAATGTTTTTGGTTGTTGAGCTCTTGCCTCTGATGATAGGGCAGGGTCAAGACCAAAAATGTATTTATTCAACTTAGCAAAATTTGAAATACCTTCAACATACATGGAAAGACTCAAGTAGGCATTGGAATAGTGTCTAACAGACATTCCCCTTTGAGCCCATAAGATTGTTGTCTCCATGAATCTTTATTCCATGAATTTTGTCTAATAGTAGGTGGCCCAAAACCATGAGATGAGGGTTGTCCATTTGAAACATGCTCTTGGTTTTGGATGTCATGGGCTGATCTTCACTCATCATGCATTCCACCTTCATGAACTTGATTGTTGACTACATTTTCTTTTTGTGTGCATTTGAGGGCTGATGATAAAAATTCTTGTAGAAGGGGTCACATCCATGATAATCAGTGTCCCATCGAGAATTATCATGTTCCCCTTCATGTCTATGATTATCCTTTGGACTGCTAAACTAAGGTCTTAGGGTATGAATACCATGAATTTGTGAAGGATGATGATTGCCCCTGACTTTAGATGGCTCTCCCCTTTCAAAGGTGTGCATTACTGGCTGAGACTTTTATTTGTTTGGATGGGAAGGATTACCAACAAACAGAATCGCATGGGAGTCTTCAATATTTTGAGGTTCACTTTGTGGTTTGCTTCCGACTTCCTTTATGGTTGAGATGAGCTCTTGAAATAAGAATTTATTGCTTTGCTTCAATTTAGAAATTCCTTGGTTTACCTGTGCCATCCCTTGCAACAAACCTTGATTCATATAGGTTAAATCTTCATTCAAAGCCTTAAACTCCTTAGAAAGGCCTTCATTGACATGTCCGAGCTCTTTTGAGTGTAGGAGGTAATCATTCCTTGCATACTCTCCATGTATGTCCTGATGTCCTTGATGTGTGCTATGAGCAATCCCAATGCTTATTTCTTCATCTACTTTATCAACATTATGGGTTTCAGTTGTGTAATTTTGATCCTCTTGGAAGTCTCTGACACCATCATTCAACGCCTCAGCAATAGGTCCTTTCTTCTTATTCCTGGCCATTAGGAAACAATGTTGTAGCAGTAGACAGTTTGTTACTTAACCCCTTCTTTCTCTCTGAATATGGCACCAATCCCAGTTCTTAATAGCTCTATGGAAATATTAATATATGGGTATATACAAGATTTTATAATATCTCAACTTGAAATAAGGTATATAGGTAGAATGAACTCAAACAGTGTATTCCAGATAGCCTGTTTAGGTATAGTCCACTAGACCCCCTGTTAGTAAATTGGCCATAAGTTTTGCTTCCGATATTGGAATTGCAAAATTTTTTATTCAAATCAAATCTTAGGATCCCTTCTTTGAATCAAGTTATTAATATCCCAAATCAGATCATGATAAAAGTTTTTGTAATTGGAACTGTGTACTTGTCTAGAGAATTTCTGCAACCTGTTAACACCCTGTTGAAACCCTATTTGACCCTGTAGGAATACCCTGAGTGAAGAAAACCCTTGTAAACCACTGTAGCAACCAAGAGAGAGTGTGTCCTCGAATTAAAAGATGCTCTGCCCGTCTTCCAAAGGTTCACACACGGGGGATTCACTAGTAGTAATAAGGAGACGTCACCTGCGTGCAAGAAATATATGAAAATACCCCTTATCTACCCCTATTTATGGGACCTTACCTTATAAAATGTACCTTCCTTCCCTTAATAAACCCCCCTTCCTTACACTCACGTGGTACCATACGGTAAACCCTAGTGGATCCCTTGGGGGTTCACCAACCACTTATGGAACCATGATTATTGCTTATCAATGTTGTACTTGGGCCATACTGTGATGATGGAAATGTACCTGCACCTAAATTTGAAAATAGCATGGGCTCCAAGATAAGAGGGGTGTGCAAAGTTCCACCTCAAGCTGAGTTGTGCACCCCTTCAAGGTCTTAATTGGGAAGGGAGGGTCACTTCTCTTTTGTCTTTCCAACTTGCCTAGCATCCGCTTTTCCTCGCGCGGACCAACATGGCAAGTACATTATAATGGCTAATCAAACAAGGATGCTATGCATTGATTGAAAAAGCCTTTGAACTTTTAATGAAATGAAAGTGGGTATTGGGAAATGACTGAATTGAAAAGGCTGTGAATAGGACATAACCTAGATATGAGTAAAAGCTTATAGATGATTTGCATGACATAGATTAGTGATTTGCATATCCAAAAATTGAAGAGAGTTTTGGAATGTATGTATTGAACTCATCTATTTTTTGCATAATATAACTTTATATTAAGTCCTTGGATTTTCGTGACTTAACTTTAAGTCTTCTTTTAAAGGATTGCAACATGGAGAATGTGAAGTTCTAACATGCATAGGATTCTCTTTCATGGAATACCAATCTATTTATATTACACCGTTTGGGGTATATTTGGAAGCTTGATTTTGATAGACATATAGTGTACATAGACTTGTACAGTTTGGCTATGTAATGAGGTTGGAAAGGCAAACTAGTCTATCTTCAAATGCTTGTAAATAATGATGGTGGATCAAGCTTGTACCTTACTTTATCGATGCCTATCATTGAGTGGGTTTAAGTGAGTGGTGGGTCTCAACTACAATAATAAATTACATTATTAATTCCTTACCCCCTTCCTTGGATGTTAAGACACACAATCATATCAATGATTGCCCAATTCCCTTGGATCTTAAATCTGAGGAAGAGTTTCAAGAGTTTAACACTACAATAAATGGCATTGATCATGAAGACCTATTGAATTGGGATGCATAGTTTGTATTTCATGCATAGGTATAAAATAACACTTTTAGTTCTAGCACAATTTGGTACTTAATTGTAATTTTGAAATATTTGAGATAATGTACTTCTTAATCGCATTATGTTCTTTTTCATATTGTTGATAGGTAAGATGTCTCATTTGTGTAGGTAGAAGATATTGAAGCAGGAGACTTGAAAGTTGGTGGAAGGGAATCAAATGGTTTTGCCAAGAGAGTTGTGGATGGTCAACAGTATGCTAGTTTGCAAAATTTGTACTTTGTAATCCAAGTTAGGATTTGGGAGCATTAAGTTTCCATATATTGCATACAAGCCAAACCTTGGGTTCCAAAATTTTGTTTGTACTCATATATATATTTGATATAAAAAGCAATATTATTTAGTCTTTCAACATTTCATTATCTCAACTATCTTATTGTGTGTAGTCTTTCATAATCTATAGATCATTATCTCAACTATATTTGATAATGAAATTATCTTTTAATGATCTTTCATATCCATCAAGCATGGAAGGGACAAATTAGGAAACCCTAGGGAGCTACTAGTTGCAGAACTGTGGCTCCAAGCATTGTTTGCAATTAGTAGCTCCCTTTTTATTTTTCTCTATACTTGGTGTGTTTAAAATCTCACAATATCTCCTAAATATTGTGTTAAAATGGTAGTTTTAGTGCATTTATATGCACGTTTAAAAGACTTGAAAATTACAAACCAAGATCATTAAAAGTATGCATGAATTCATGCTTCATTTTTGTATTGCAAAAAAAATTTTAAAGTTCAAGAGATGCATCTACAAGGCTATCTACAAGTGTTATCCGTTGTAGTGAGTGCAGGTGATGGGGGTGTTGTAACTGGCCTCTACTTTTACTCCCACCACGGTGTTCAAAAACAATAAAACACCCATTCTTCCTCCATCTTTAAAGTTCCTTATTCTGCCATGGAGGTTGATTTCTTACCCCTTTTTTGGAGGATTCATAAGCACCATGTGCTTGTTGGATGGTCAGTACACTACTTCAAGAAAAATGTTGCCAAGGCTCTTCTTATGAAGAAACAAGAGCATGGGTATACACGTGTTCCAACTCTTGCATCAACATTTTTAGAAAGTTGTCATGTGGGAGGTGAACAAGGACATCAAAATTGCATGCTTGGTGTTGAAGTTAGAGATCCAATGGCCTTTCCTTTCATAGTCCATCCCTATCTTTCAAACTATTTTTTCTTGCTAGTACTAAATGGTTTAGACACTTTTGACCAATATGGGTTTATGCTTGTTTTAGCCAAGACTTCCAATTCTCAGGTTGTGGAACACTTACTATAGTGAGTTGTACAAGTGAGTAACGTATCTGACATGTCTCATTAAAAGTATTATCTATTGCTCGAAGCATGACAGTTGTCAGTTAGCTCATTATTTATGTAACCTCAATACTATCTTGCATAGTATAAAGCAAGTGCCATGGTGAATGCTTTGTGATGTAACATGCATCTGAATATATTGGATTGTTTAATTGTTACAAATGTATGCACTTATGTTGTATCCTTTACAATCGGTTATTATTTTGTCTATGTAATTGAGAATGTAATGTTCTCTATCCATTCTTATATATTTGCCAATAATACATTAGCGCGTTAGATCAAGATGTGGTATACCATATACAAGAGTGGCATTTAAATAAGGGTTAAGAAAGGGGATGTGCCAAGTTACTCTAATTCAAACTTGTCACTTTCCATGTGGCCTCTCCAATTAGAAGTCTTTTGGGCTGCTTTGGTGTGAGAACTTTTCATGATGTTGTTAATGATGATGTAGTTAGCTCTTTGTTTCGTTGTGTCGAAATTTGTAATAAACAACATTATTTAATTAAAAGAAAGATTGTAATATGAATAACCATTGGGACTATTGATTATTGAGCCTTTATTTAGTTACATAACTTTTGTTTTATACTTTATTATCTAGCAGGTCACTTTGTATGTTGCTTTATCATTGTTGACCCAACCATTGAATTCCTTAAAATTTTTAAATTCTAAATCATATTGAAAATTGAATTTGTAAACAATTCATTGACTTGGGCAATTGTTGAAAGTGTTGAATAAGCAAAATCAAAGTACTTTGAGACACTCTTACCCCCAAAAGAAAAAGAAGGGCTTTGCTCTTGCACAGAATAGTGTGCCCTTGTTCTATATGATGAGATGTAGGAAGTGCCATAGCGATCTAGTTTATAGGTTTCCCAAAGTGCAAAATGGAGGCTAGCATATCCTTTGTTGGACATGTTGGCTTTTGATAAACATTTTGGTCCCTAATAAGAGCAACTTTCCCATGGCTTCAACTTGCCTTAAAAAGCCTTAAAGTATAGTGTTCTTAGGAAATTTAAAAAAGATCCCGAACTTTTAAACTCGTTTCTTTTATATTTGAGCAAATGCATGGTTACAGCGCACTGTCGCGAAAAGAAACGCTTTGCAGTGAGATCGAGGTTAATTATTAGGCATCCAAACAACGACAACCTGTAGGCTGCGCATGGGGCCATCACATGCCATGTCCATTGTCTATAGTTAGTTACACATTGTACTGCGCCAAGATGAACAGCTAACTAGGTAATGTTTTCATTAGCAGGTCAGATTGCTGCCTGGGTCAACCCCCAGGATGGAGCAGAAGGACTGGTAGCGGGAGATGCGATCTTGCTGCTGGGCAACATTGGCCGAGCTGCCGCACTCCAGCCCGCCGTTGATGGCCCTGATGGTGGCGCCGAAGCCGCCCTGGTTGTTGGCCATGGCGTCGTGGCACGTGGGCGATTGCTGCGTCATCCAGAACCACAATGCCGTCTTGAAGGAGATGGTGGGGTCTTGGGCGACGACGCCTGGGTTGTTGATGCCGTCGAAGCCTACAGCCTGTCCTGCTGCCTGGTAATTGTAGTTCCTGCCACATATATTTGTGCGCCAAGAGATCATCAGATAATGTATAGCAATCTTCCATATATTGTGCAGTATGACAGCGTAAGATTTACTACGTTTGCTCGGCACCTTAGTAGCTAGCTGGTCAACCATAGAGTTATATAATACTGGCTCTACGTTATATGGAATGAGGCTTTACCATGTGAGCTGCAGAGGGCCACGGCCGTAGTACTGCTGCCCGGATGCGCAGGGTACTGTCGAGGGGTCACAGTATGTGCCCTTATTAATCTCCTCCACATAGCACCCACCTGTTAATCATGCAGCGTGCCGATACTCTTAATTAGTTAATGACGATGGTGACGATGATTGTGTTCATGGCAGCTATATTGTCAATGCAATACATATTCGTGATCAGAGTTCGACATTACAATAAGGGCACTACTCTACTTATAGGGTAAAGGGAAGCTAAGCTGTATCAATTTCAAGATGTATAAGCCACAGATGCTTACTGCCAGTCTCGTGAGCGACGTTTGCAAAGAAGGCTGCCAGCTCCTGCTTCTGCACGTCCGAGCCGCCTGTGGTGCCGAAACCGCTGAACGAGGCTGCAGCTGCGATGAAGGCGTCGTAGGTGTAGAAGCCGTTAGAGGGACAGCCGGAGGCGCTGTTCTGTGACAAGAACTGCGAGAACACGTCGCTGGTCACGATGGACGACACGCCGCCGCCGCCGGCGCTACCACCACCGGTGCTGCCGGTGCAAGGGCCGCTCTGGCAGCCGTTGCCGCAGTAGTCGCTGGTGCTGCCACAGAAGCCGTACTGGCTGCAGCACAGGTTGTTGGCGCACGTGGCGCCTCCGGCATCCGTCCCACACTGCGCCTGCGCCCGCACAGCCGTCCAGCTGGCGCTGCTGTAGCAGCAAAGGATAAGCAGCAAGAGAGCTGCAGCCGATCCCAGCTGCAGCTGCGAGAAGTTATTGTGATTACAAGTCTTGTGCATGATTATATCTGCTGCGCACCGCCTCCTGCTAATTGGCCGATTCTTTCTCCAATAATAGAGAGATGGAATGGAGATAAAGGAATAGAATCTACTGTATAACTGAACTTGATTCAAAGTAAGCTAAGTCGGAGCAACTGAGAGCTGGTAATCTGTTGTCCGAGAGCCCGCTCTATCTAGGTTTATGTAGAGAGAGCTGATCGAATCGTGGACGGAGTAGAAGATCTGAGTCAAATTATTGGATTCAACGTTACAAAAAGCAACTAAATGGTTTCTTTCATCATCCTTTCTTTCTCCGCAAGTCTCAAAGAGCATCCTGCGTCGAGACAAATTCAACGCGCAAAATCCTTTTTGTTATTGAAAAGCTAGTTCATATCACTTGGACTTCGCATGAGACGTGGGAATTCTGTAGAGACCAGGTCAACTTGGGTTCTAGAACTCCCAACCACCCCATGGAAGAAAGGAAATGGCTTCAAGTGGGAAACCAGGCTCAGCTAGCACTTGCATCTTCTTTCTTCATCGTTTTATTAAGCTACAGCTTATACAATAACCATGAAAACTGCACTTAAGAATCGTTTTCTATAAACACTAGCCACACACTGGTAACCATAAACATGCAGCCCAATCGCATGAAGGCATGCAACTGCCATGTCCTCAAGTATGGACATCACACATGTAACACATGCCTAGAATGCACCAGGTGGTCGTCTTTTGATCCAACCTATGTGAAGGACATCTTTGGCACCACAAATACAAAAATCACTTACTTCTTTGGAGGGATTCCTAAATGTATTTGCCATCTTTATGGCTAAGTTGGTCAAACCTAATGTTTTGAACTTTTCTTTATGAACACTAAACAATTCTCGGTAAAGTGTGCATCCATTTTACATTGGATACTGCCATGAATGATGAAAAACCTTGAAGTTTCTTGAGTCCAATTATTAATTTATAATTTTCTTGTGACCTTATTGTGTGTTTGTGCAACTTCTAGTGTGGAAGGCCCCTAAATTATATCTAATCGAAGGAAACAATTATAAATCAGAAGCCTCTATTAAGAAAACCTTTTGAGAAAATATTTGAAAGGCATACTAAAGATGATGATAAACTAAGACTACAATGGTGAGGTGGAGGAAATTAATAACAGTTTTGTAAGATATTCCACCTTTGACTAGGCCATAGGTGGTGACCTTTGGTAGTCAACCAGCTTGATGCCACCATGGCTCTCTCAAGCACATGTACTTAACCACCTAGGAGATACTTGATTCTACCACATAGTTGAATGTGGCATTGTAACTACCCCTAATCATGGATCTTACATGTCATCAACTTGGGTCAATCCTAAGGCTATCTGGACTCATCAAACACTTTACTATTGAGGCTTTTGGGGGATCACACAAGATGGCCAAACTTGCACTTGCTTTATAGAGAGTGTGACATAAGGAGTAGAAGACATGTTCCCTTAATACAAAATCGGCAATTGTGTTCCCTACCTATTTGCTAGCGATACTACAACTTTGGAAAACTACTAGACTTATCACATTGACCCATGGGAGGATGTGCAACTTTTGAAATCATATCCAATCACTTTTCAATCTTATGCACTTCTTAACACAATCTTAGTTTTCTACAACGTTACGCACTTCCTAACACAATCTTAGCTTTCTAAACGAGCATGCTACTACACTACAAAACACATAAAGACAAAGTGCTCAATCAATCTTCTCACTACACATGGTTCCCTTCATGATCTTTAAGAAAAATTGTAGTATTGAGTAATCCATTTTTAGATCATAACTCGCCTTCCCTTGCAAGCTCTAAAATGAGCAAACAATCATCAACCAGTGTTATTCCAACCCTTCTATCATCATTGGTTACAAATCTTTTCTATTGAAGGTTCCAAATCTTTAGCAATATTGATCCAAATCTGAATGAAGGATCGATCCAAACCTACTCTTGATTATTCCAATCTTTTTATTGGCGTACTTAATTCAAATGTTTACCACAATTGGTATATACCAACCATTGTTGACAAATAGCAAAGTAATCATCTTTAGGTGGTATCTCCTTGGATAGAGCAATGTTGCTTAGTCAATTAAGATGCGCATATACACCTAGGAGGAGACCCAAACATCCCTGATGTAGATAGATGAATTAAGCTATCATTGAGCAACACAAGAGATAGACCATGAGGCATCTGAACCACACAAAGCAACATTTCCACTTGAGAGAAATACTTCACTAAGGGTGAGAAAACTTCTAGCAGTTCTCTTTTCTCATATTTTCTAGTAGTATTATGTAACTTTGGACCATGGATATATTCTTGCATAAAACATTACCTAGCATCTAGTTTCATAGGTCTATCTTTTACCCTTTCTAAGTGTATTGGTTTGTTCTATATACTCTTTCTAGGCTTTGTGTGTGTGTGTGTGTGTGTGTGTATCATCAACAAAAATTTCCTTCACAAATCCCTAAGACATAGCTACATTGCATAATACTTCATGTGCAAGCAAGAAACAACCAAGAAGGGGAGAGAGAGAGAGAGAGAGGGAGAGAGAGAATTCAACCATAAATTTGTGAAGAGTTTGTGCACTTACCTTGAAAGATGGCACCAAAAGAATGAGCATACTTAGGGGAAACTGTCACATTTATGTAATTTTTAGTAGTGTCGCTATGATCGTTAGTAATGTCATTGATATGTGTGCTGATAGGGTTAAAAAATTCTATGAGTATATTCACTGATACATATTGACATCTGCACTAATGGTAAATAGTAATGATGTGAAATGTTTTCTAATCACATTGGAATCTAATGTCATAATAAGATTCATCTATTATAGTGTTTGAAAGGGAGTCAATAATTGTGGTATAGATATGCTCACTAAGAGCAAAGCTAACTATCCTTATCTTAATTTATTCATAAATAAAATTTATTGGTAACTCCTTATGAGGAGAATGAAGCATTCTAACTCATTTTGAACATCAAGTATTTTTGTTCTTCTTGATCTTCCTAGGGATTTCTAAGTTGGTTTGATAAAATATATTGCCCAACCTCATCTATGATTTTACTATTGATTGTACAAGGTCTGAGGATAGATAGTTTCACTTATACTAGAGAAAAAAAATCACATGCTACCTCATAATTTGCTTCATATCTCGATAAAGAGATAATAGTTTTCTCCTTAATTCTCCATGAAACTACCCCTCCAGCTATTATAAGAAAATATATGCTCCTAGTGTGAGCCTTGTTGCTAGATCAAAGTCCCAATCCACATCACAATAACCTTCAAGGGTAATGACATAATGAGTATTGCCATCATAAGTAATGCCAAGAGATTTTGTGTGTTTAATATAATAGACTAACATATTCACAACCACAATATGCTTATACTACACTTCTAAGAATCTATCTATTCTGAGTTGATATATGTATCCTTATCATTTGATTATACTTGAGAAACCATTATGTAGATGCTTGATATTTTAAGGAAATGGTGACTACAAGGATATACCGGAATAGGGATGGGCAGTTGTGACATAAATTAGTGGCGTTAGCAATGGTACTCAAACAAAAAAAATGTGGTCGAAACCCAAGCATGCCATTTTGGGAAATAGAGAGCGAAATAGATCATGCTTTTTGGAGGGAGAGGGAGAGAAATAGAGAGAAGGAGAGGTTCTCATCGCCGAGTGTACAAAGGGTGAAGAGGAGCCATCGTGAAGAGGAGGTAAATAATCTATCCTCCGGCCTTTGTGGTGAGTACATTGCTCCCTCTTGGTTTGTTCTTGTTCTCTTCTACCACTGGAACAACCCATGGCCACTCTAATCTACTGTCCTTGCATCAAATCAAGAAGAGGAAGATTTGGATTTGAATGAATTTGAAGGATTTTGCAAATTTGGAAGACTCAAGGAAAAAACATACTGTCCATTGACACTCATTTAGTTCTCTTAGCACTTATGTCTTTTGACACATCTCAACCAACTCTTCTACTACTCAAATGTGATAAGTTTGAAGTTGATCTTCTGTTGTTCCCACAACTCTAACATGGGAAAAAACTCTCCAAATGCTCACTTCAAAGGAGTCAGGTTTCATACCTTGCACACCCGCATCAAACTCATCCTGATGAAGAAGGGCCTCTGGGCCATTACCACTGGAAAAGAAAAGAAGCATTGTGATGCGGATCTTGCTATGACTTGGCAAAAGAACGATGATAAGGCTTAGGCCATTATCAAACTGGAGCTAGATTATAGCTATATTCACCATGTGGATAACTATGAGACCTCACAGGATACATGGAAGAGATTTGTTCCTGCACAGTCTAAATCATCAAAGTATGGTCTCTTGATTGAGTTTTTCAAGCTTGAAATGAAGTCTAGCACATCACATGCCACACATCTAAATTACATGGAAGTACTTCTAACCCAACTTGTAGGAATCAAAATGGAAGAAGATGTTTGCATCGGTGTTCTACTTAAGAGTTTGCCTCCTAAATATAATAATGTATCAACAACTTTAATCAACATGCCAAATCCTGAACTTGTTGATATTGAGGAATCACTGTTAGAGGAGGAAAAGAAGCTAAAAACTAAGGAATAACCAAGCACCTCTAGAGATGAACATGCATTATGTGTTGGCAACATGTACAAATGCAAGAGGGATCGTATCTTCTGTGACTTATGCAAAAGGACCGAACACACTGAGAAGTTCTGCCACGCCAAAAAAAGTTCCAAAAGGCCTATCTAGTTGCAGTCAAAGAAGAAGAAGAAAACGGAACAAAGGAAGAAGAAGAAGAAGAGAAAGACCACCAGGAGAAGGACAAACCTCATCAGTTCTTCTATTCAGATAGACATTTTTAGCTTAGCATTTCCTAGTCCTAATGCCTTAGACATAAACTTGTAAACTCCTCAGTTAGCCATGTACTATAACCTCTGTACACTTTGTCAGGCCCCTGCTACAGCCTCTAGATGTCCATCATGTTTTTTGGTACCCACACTTAGCCTCTTTTGCAATAGCCTCTAGAGTTTTGCTATGTTTATGGTGTGCCCACACTTTGCAGGTGTTGCTTTCACTAAAGCCTCTACACACTTTGTACTTTTGGTTATGATTGAGGAGGGGTGTTGAGATATTTGCAATCACACCTACTTCAGTCCCTTTGTAAGGAGTAGTGAGGGCTCAGAACCAGAATCCCATATGCACAGTAGGAAAAAGTACCACCACTCAATTCCTATAAATCATTATACTTGCACTCTTTTTCTAAGGAAATGATAATACTCTTTTCTTTCCAATAAAGTGTCATGTCACTGTCAATACACAAGATTGTGTTTATGAGTCCAAGTCTCAATCTTGGAACCTCATTCACTTGTGTAAAAATTTGTCATTGTCAGGGTCAATGTCTTCATGAGTTTCTTTTTCCTCTTTCAACCTCCACAGCTTCCGCATTTGCCATGCTTTAAATCCCACATATTTTAACAATATGACAAGTAGGTAAATTGACTAAGGTTATCATAGCATCCTCATGGATCATATGGACAAATCAAAGTAAGCATGTTTTCGTATATCATCACAACATGCCGATCTTCTTTGGCTGGTTGTTCATCAGACAATCTTATGACTCCCAATTCTCTTCCCTTCTTCAATGGAGAAAATCTTGTTTGTGCCTTGACCACATTGAAGTTTATCTCCATATCCATCTCCATAAATGGCATAAACATTGGCAAATTATCATCATCCCTTCTAATGTAAGAGGACACATCATCCATTTGATATGATAACCCCACTCAGAATCTGAATAACTGCTTGTACAACATTTGTGCTATGTGAAAAATCCTTTAGAACCTCTGCAAGCATCTGCATCAACTCTTCATCATCCTCTTGTCCCTGTTGCATTAAATCTCGTTTGTCTTTACATTGACTGTTACTCTTATCATCTAGAATGAAAAACCCTTCTAAAGCTTTATAGAGAGCCAAAATTTTCATGTCTTCCTTCACTGCCAAAGAATCCTATAAGTCACCTCTATGATGACCAAAAGAAACCTCATCACATATATCATGCATATGGGTATTATGACTTGCAAAAAACTCATTCTCCTTGTTACCCTCCATAAGATATTTGTGAACTGTAGCATTACAAGACTAAACATGCATCATAAGAAAAGCAATACTTTTTCTTTTCATAGCATCATCATACCAATCCTTCTCACTGAATGCATCAAGAGACTCCATAGTAAAATCACAAGCATATGAACCATAATCAAAAACTTGAGAATAGTCCATGTAGATAATATTTTCCTTTGAGCTAGTCATAAGATAGTCTACACCTTCATCTCCATCCTCAATGGAATAGCTCTTGGAAGTAGTTGTGACATTCATCACCTTTGAAAAATTTTGTTCAGTTTCAATTCAGTCTATATCTTCAACCTATGTAGAATTGTCCATAACGTGGTTTTCCAATTGTGCATAGAGAACTTTGTCCTCATCATGAGGTTCGAGAACATCACCATCTTTGATAAGGAATGCATCTTGATCTTCTTGTTCTTCTAAAACACTTGCATCACCAAAAGATTCCCCTATCTCTAATTCCAAATAACAGTCACCAACATGTATAACAACATCTTCAAAATATGTCCAACTGTCTACATATACTCTGACCGATTCATGTATTTGCTCATGCAAATCCAGAATCACTAGTTGTTTAAATTCTTTGATCATGCATTCATCTGGGACACCTCTAAGTTTCATCTCTGCCTTGTAGCATGCAAGATAACCTTTAGGATCATAACCATCAAATATACACCTTTCCTCATACACTGCATCTAGTGCATGTTCCACTGCTTCATCCTTCGCTTGCTATTTGAGTGCTATCTGAGTTCTGGCTTTCATGTCGGGTTCATGAGGTGTGAGATAGATCTAGGATTCTCATCTTGTGGGTCGATTGCCGGAAGGTGTCGAGCCTCTGATCAAGCATGAAGGAAGCAAAAACTTAAAGAACTCAAAAGGATTTGATTCAAAAAGTTGTTTACCCAAATTTGACTTCGTTTGGCTACTCAATGCTTGGAACAAATTCTAAACACAATTTAGAGCTATGATCCCACTCCATGATACCCGCTTCCAACTCTTTGACTTCAATGCACATATCATGGTAGTCCACTCCAGTCACTCTTGAAGCATTCAAATCTGTTTGATTTCTCACAAGTGCCATGACAATGTTTGTTAGGATCTCCTTATAACCTCCAATGCTATTCCTCCTCCTGGATGGTTGTTAGATGGCTGCAATTTGACACTTCATTGTTGATCATGTGCTTCTAATCATCATCTATATTAGTAGTACATTTGCTATACAGTCTTCAGCTCCTCTTTTTAGCCCTTTGGGTTTAAGCGTGTTGTTGCTCTATGGACAAAAATCTGTTGTAAATGCAAAGCTCTCTAGTCCACAAGAGTTGAATGTATGCGTAATCAATCTATCCTTGAAGCTGCGTACTATCAAAATTTTTGTTGTTGATGGGCAAACACCATCCTTCAAATCCAACGTAGCCTCGACTTGAACATCATCAAATTGCATTGTTCAATGCGATAGTAATAGAAACTCGAGGCTTCGGATTTAATTCTTGGTACTAGTAAAGCTCCACTTAGGGCACCATCTCTTCTTGCTTGATGACCATCCTTCCCAACGTCATCATAGGTGATAGAAAAAAAACATTTAAAAAAACTGGTTTTTTTTTTCTTTTTTAGTCCTGAACTTCCTTTTTTAAAAAATCATCATCGTCCTCCCAAAAAGCTCGTCAACCCTTTTCATGATCAGCTAATAATTATTTCCATCTTGCCAAGCTCGACATTACCCCATTTGCGGCAAGCACCCAAGAGGGCATTCCATACAAGGAGATGATTAGAAGATGAAAACTTCTCAATCACTCTTTTAGTGCCTTCTCAAAGTGGACTACACGGACATAAAGACCCACTATGCATGTGTAATGCTCTAAAGTTGGAATAATCCCATAGGATGTGTTCATAGTTTAAAACCCTCATTTAGAAGACGTGACTTGTGACTACATGCATGTAGCGTAACAGTGAGTGTGACAAGATTTGGCATTATAGCTTCACTTATCATTTTATTGAAGAAATAAAAAAAACAACATCATCCTTTCCAAACTGAGCATACCCAACAACTAGTGTATTCCATGAGATTATATCATGGATTGGAAGCTCATCATGTACTTCTTGAGCTCTTTCAAGCATGCTGCCACATTTGGCATACATATCCACTAACCCATTGCCAATGAAACAATATTTCTCTACCAAACCCTCTCTCACTATTTCAACATGAATGACTTTTCCATTTTTGTGCATATCATGCGATTAATGCATTCCATGTCACAAGGTCTGGACTTAGCATTGCATCAACCTTCTGAGAATCTTTCATATTGCCACACTTGTCATACATGTCTATCAGAGTATTTGCGAGAAGCACTTCATCAGGATCCAAAGTTGGATTTGTATTATAATCCTTTTCCATATAATACCCATGGAAATTTAAGAGGTCCCATTTCATAGCTTTGGCATGTATTTCCTAGCCTCTATCAATCATTCCTTTTGTAGTACAAGCTTTCAAGATGAAAACATACATGAGTGTATCCACAATGTCATCTTCCAATAGCATTTCTTTGAAAACCATGAGCACCTCATCATCAAGAACATATTCGGCATATCCTGCAATCAATGTAGTTCATGAGACTGTGTTTCAAACTAACAGCCTCTCAAGCACACAGTGTGTTGCTTTAAGCAAACCACATTTCTAGTACATGTCTAATAATGAGCTTCCCACATAAAGCTCTCTATGAACTCCTCTGTTGGGTATTTCATCATGTAAAAGATGGCCTATCTCTAAATCTTTTGTAATACCATTTTTAAGCACAAAAAAAAAGTCACAGAATTAGGAGACTTCAAAGTGACTTCACAGTGGTGAATATGTAGCGTCACGACATTGTATACTTCAAATGTTTCGTACATTGGGCATGGTGATCTTGACAACGTGGCATGGGCATAATAGATCCATTGATGGAGTCCAATGAATATATGCGAATTCACGTGCATGGAGCCACATTGACTCTACCTTTCATGTGATGGTTGAAAATGGGGTAGAAAAAAGAATGGATGTTGCAATGGAGGATAAAGTGAATCGTTTTTATATGTTGCACGACACCTCCATGGAGACGTGGCTTGCTAAGTACAAGAAATCCAGGAAATATTGGGAAGAAGCGCGATCCAAATTTTGATGTAGTACGCACCATCGACAGATTCGATAATCCGAGGGCATGGAGGAGATGCCTTGGTTTATGTCTATGCGATGGTTACATGGAGCTTTGATTGCAGCCTCTCACAAAGGGATGCAGGTCTCTATTGAGGAGTGGGAATTCTCGAGGGGACTTTTTCCAAAGGTGACCACATGTTTTATAAGCTATCATATCTAGATTTTATATGTGACAACTAATTAATTGTTTCAATGTACATTACAAAATATACAGTGCGGACAACATTTTCGTGTGAAGCTTATCGACAAAATGTGCTCAACGGATCATGGTGTCATGGCAAAGTTCGCGCAAGAGATCCGACGGCGAGCCACGGATCCAAACACCATTATAGATGAGATGGATTATTTTGGGAACTTGCAAAGTATTATCGCAGTGGATTACCGTAACTTCTCCATGATCCTATTCGATATGTTGTGGTTCAAAGTGATATTGGAAGGAGCCATGGCAACTATTCGATGAGGTCCATCTAGATTTCTCAAAATAGATTCTGAAAAAAGATGGACAGATTTGTATGCACATTTGTCCTACCACCCCATTGTGAACAGGTACATTAACTATTTTTTAAAATTTTATTACAACATGGTATATGTCACAAATGTTAAATCTCTCTTGTATGTGATTTTGAACAAGTAATTTTCTATCCAAATCCCCAACAACCTCAATGGTGGTATGTTGTGCCTTCAGCTCCCCAAAGTCCAAGAGTACAGGATGAAAGAAATGTTCCCAGCATAGATGAGGATAGTATGCAAATAGAGGGGTTGATATTGCAAGGGGTGGAGGTTGCCCAAAGCTTGGAGCATGTAGAGGAGGCAGAATCCGGTAACGATGAATGCCAAGAATTCTTTGAGAACGAGGTGGACTCATCCTTTTGTGGTGACCTTTCTATCGACATTCTAGTGTATGCAGAGTTGTGTTAGGAGATTGACATGGGACCATAGGCTACGCCATACTTGTAGCATCCACCTACTCAATTCGTTGATGAATCGCTTATAATAAGGGTACTCTAGAATATGCACTTTAAGTAATATCATTTTTTTTCGAGTTATATTACCGTGCTTTGCTTGAATCTTCATATTGATTATGTTAACATCAATTTTGGTATGTGTAGGTGACCTTTGTGGATATTTGGACAGCATGATGAGTCGAAGGATGAGCAATGAGGAGTTATAGGATATCTTCACATGTATATCTCCAAATCAGATGGCTCGATTCAAAGATATGATGGACCAAGAGTTATCTTAGACACCATCAGGCCATTCCATTAGATCTACTTCGACACGTTTCGATGGTTCGGTTTCCAGTAGAGGAGGTTGATGCTCCAAACTTGGGCCAGACGAAGGGAGTGGTTTTGGGGAATGCTTTGGAGACGTGGATGTAGTGAGCCCGCAGTCAGCTCAAGATACAGATGCTACTCCTTGCTCTTGTGTAGGTTTAAAACAGAGGGTGGCTCAGGTGGTTATTGTGGAGTTACTGACACAGTATCTCCACCTTGTCGTTTTGCTAGAGTTACATCACCTGTAGGATTTGTCACACCTGTGGGGATGTCTACTCCAATCACTCCCTCAGCCGCCCGCAGGTGGCATCCCTATGGGTGCTACTCTGAGAGATACCATGCACGTGGGTACACTAGATGTATAGGGGTCTCCTAGATATGCTTAGAAGCACGGTCGTAAGTGGGAGAGGACTCATCTTAGACATACTCTAGAGGGGTATAGATACCTTGTAGATGATACAATATGAGCCATCATCATGAATGATGAGGGGAAGAGGGTGATGGCTCATCCGAGAGAGCTATACCAACAAGTTTTTCAGCACAACATCTTGGATCATTGGAAGAACATACCACCGAAGGGAAGCAAGGACTACATAGTAGCATCCTTGCATAAATAGTTTCTGGTACCCACCGTGGCAAATAGGTTTTCCACAAGTTGGATGATGGAGTGCATGCATGCATGCATGTCACAGAGACGATCAGACACATGCAAGGTACTTAAGAGTGGGGCCTCAAAGCCCAAGTGGCTAGATGCGGATGACTAGTGAGAGTTGGATTTTAGGACCCGATTTAGACCCGTTCTTGAAGCCTTGAAGCTCGTTTTGGAGCCGAAAAGTGCTGGAGAGGTGTTAAATAGCCAATTTTCATGAAAAATTAAACGGTGGCGGATGACCAAGCTAGAGTTTTTTGAGATGCATTTCGACATCAGGGATCCAACACAAGTCTCGAGTCGTCAATTGGAGGTCGTTTGACCCTCCATTTAATCCCTGCAAGGTTCGGCGTTATAAAGAAGCTACCAGATTGGGAAGCCGTAAAGTGCGTGGAAGATGGATTTTAACGCCACGAAATCGCCTGTCCGATTGGATTGCAAATCGGAGTTCGTTTGGGCCTTCAAAATTGAAAAATCCACTTGCGGGACAGTGTGAACACAAAAAGATGAACCAGTTATTTTAATGTTTTAAACCTTAGGCTTAATAAAAGCCTTGAAACTAATGCAAAAACTGTCGAACAGAGGGAAGCGTCAATGCGACTCCTCATTTTTGCTCGTTGCCTCTCTGATTCAAACCCGTTTGGAGAGAGAAAGGGAGATTCTCAATCGGAGCAGGGAGAGAAACAAGATGGCTACAAGCTTGCCCGTTTTAATGGAGGATTTAAAAATCTCATTTTTTTTCTTTCTCTCTCCTACAAGGGGCAGTTCCTGCATATTAAGAAGAATGAAGCTCGGTTGGTGAATGCTTGTCCAACATGGTATCGGAATACTTCTAAGCTGAAAATGGGCTGAAGTTGGCAATGTGGAGGCAGGTTGAGCATCAAATAGGGCCTGGTTTGTAGATCCGCAATAAGTTTCAAAACCCAAAATAATAAAAAATACACGGTAATGGCATTTTTACAAAGAAAATGATTTTTTTCGCATTTGATGAGGTTAATAATGTTCGTATGGGATGAAAATTGATGGACATGTTGTTTGTTGTTGGTTTTAGTCTGTCATAATAAAAAAACTTAGCAAATATACACTTAAAGTGTAGAAAATAAATGAAAAAAAACCCGAAAAGCATGGTTTTTAAAGTAAAAATGGGATTTTTGGGCTTAAAATAAAAATATTATGAAACAAAACACCAATAAAATCTACATGGTTGTTGTTTAAAGACTCAAGAGCCATAGATCTAAAATAATGCTAATTTTATTTCATTTTTATTGATGAAAAATAAGGAAAAATAGGAAAAATGTTCTTTAAAAGAGGAAAAAATAAAAAACGAACGAGAAAAATTATGGAAAATTATGGATGTGTCTGTGGGTATACAATGAGGATAAATCATGAGGGTTTGCCTTAGGTTATTCCCATTTATATGTTTTTGTGAGTATTTACTACTTATTTTGTGCGAAATACACATGAAATCACCCCTTTACCTATGTAACGAGGCAAAACCTTAAACGGTAGGAGAGAGGGGAGTTTGAGCATTGAAATATGACATAAATATGATGTATTTGCTGCATTATTCATATAGGATGACATTAAGTTAAATAAAGGGAAGTACAGCACGAGTGTAAGGCTCGGTGTCTTCTCTCATCTCAGCAATTATGCATTAGTATATGGAAACATGAAAATAATGGATTTGCACAATGTACGAGGCTTTTTTAAATTATTTGAGCACTTAATCATATACAAATTTTCATCAAGCACCGTTAAATGTATCAATTACAAGCTCATGGATACATAACACTTGGTTTCTTTAGGACTTAACCCACGTAGAGAGAGTGAGCAACCTGGCTGTAGGACTAGACGGTGGGTTAAAGGGACGGATAAGTGAGGATAAGTGCATTCCTGGAATGTTAAGTATATTGGCAGTAAGAGGGGAGTTTGTTTCAAATGTGTATATGTGTGGAAGTAGTACATCGAGGGGCCAATCCCCAAGATGTAGGAGAGTTGCAGTAGGGCCATGGCAATTAGCAAGTGGGATGCCCTTGTGTCTGTGATATGTGGCATTTATTCCCAATATATGTGTAATCTCCTTGTGAGGAGACGGGAAAGGGAACATTCATTGGACTACAGACTATAAACGTGCAGAGATTAGTGTTTAGGATAGTGTATCCCTCGAGAGATGCTCCTTGTCCACGAGGCCATGTGGTGGGGTTGTCTGTTGAGAGCGTGAGATTCGGCTAGTGCCTTAGCCAGTGCCGGCCCATTTTTGGTCCCATCAACCATCGCCAACTCAGGGAGGAAGCTATAGATTCCCTACGATGTTGGAGACAGTAGTGCGAGATAGCGAGGGCACAACTGAAGGCAGGAGTGGTCCATCATCTTGGGAGTGGCGGCAACATGACTTATCTAGAGGACTTTATATGCTTTTCTTCTGTTCTTCTCACTTATTTTTTTGCAATATCGCTTGTATTGATAATCATGTTTCTAACAGTTGTATTTTTTTTCTTTACAGCACTCCATTACAAACTGCGATCCCACCAGCCTAGAGACTCGATATGCAGAGAGATACGATCTCACTGTATTGATCAATAGACTATATGCACGTGGTGGCTGAGTAAGTTACTCATCTTTCCTATTTGTAGTTACTGTTTTTAATTAAAATGCATTATTCTATAGTGGACTAATGTGTAGGTGTTTCTTTTTTTGTAGAGTCTGTTCAATGGTCCTTTGCATCAACATGAGCTTTCAAATGGCAAGAATCTATAGCTCGTTCTTAGATTCGTGGAGCGCACATCCTCTTATTTTTTGGTCTTGTGATTTATGTAGACATTTTTCTATGCACTATGTTACTATTATCATTTGTATCTTGCCATGATTCCATGAGCGCTTTCGTTAAGCAATCTTGTATTTATTTGATGTATCAGTCTTATGGATTTAAGTATCCTTTACCTTCGTTTTAATGACCATTGTACACTTTACATGTAATCCATTTGTAGAATGTAAATACAGCACATAGTGCTACATGTGGCAGGAAAGCTTTCTGCCCTGCCACTGAGAGCTGAAAAGATGAATGGGTTGCCTCTTACCCACCCAGCCTCGAATCCTCACTAAGAGAGCTAAAGAGAGGCATCACCTAGCCAAAGGGAGGATGGGCTAGGACATTGCTTTCCTCAAAGATAATGGAAAGAACCAAAAATACCATTTTACGAGAGAGAATTTATAGCCCATCTTAATAGAAATGAATATGATGGAAGGTTAAGAGAGGTGATGGCTCCTAAATTCTCCCATGAACATATATATAACATAAGGAAATAAGGATTCCCTACCAATAGAGCATATGGCAAGTCTTACTTAATAAGTTTAAGTATGAATGTAGAAAGAGAATTAGAAGAGAGTACATATGATTTGGACACCATATTAGAATATGAGAGAGAGAGAGAGAGAGAGAGAGAGAGAGAGAGAAAGAGGGAGACAAGAGGAGAAGAGATAGAGGAAGTTTGCCATTATGCTACATAATAAAAGAAACTCACTCATAGCTTACCTCAAAGAGATGGACTAGCATGAGGTATTCTAGAGTGCTCTCATATGCTTGTCATTGTGTTTGTTTCTTTACATCTCCATGGGCTCCTTATATAGCCTCCATAAGGGATTAGATTAAGCTAATCTTTTTAATTAGCATAATCTTATATTATGTATGGCATCTTTGAAAATATGGAGAATAGTGGATGGGACAAGTCCCCACCTTGGTCATCATGGAAGAAGCCAAGGGTGGTGGTAAACAAGCTAGAGAAAGGGTGCTAGATTACAAGAGGTGGGTGCCCAAAGCACATTATTATAGTTATTTACAAGAAGGATAAAATGGGAAGCGGATGTGGTGAATGAGAGAATAAATTTTCATGTAGCCAGCAATGTGCGCTTTCCTAACTTCAAATCGGTGAAGAATCTGAAAAAACATTTCTTCTGCAACTTTGTAGGACCAAGGCAAAACCGATTGGGTCATGCAGGAATTTTCTTGAAATTCGCTTTCCTTTGGGACTCATTGAAATGATAAAAAATATCTTCCAAAAGCTGCTTTGACTTTAGTTCTTGATATATATATATAAATACATATAAGCATGTGATAGAGGGAGTCCATATTTGTAAGCTTTTGTGTAAGATCCAAATGACACCATCATGTGGATATTAACTTGTGTACAAGGGTGAGGTGTCATGTAATGATGGTGATAGATTCCAAATCTTAGTGATGTAGGTGGAACCCACGTGTAGTTGGAGACTAGTCCTTTGTAAAAATCTATGCACTCACTCAATCCCTAGGTGTAATCCATTTCAATCTTCACTAAGATAACCCATCTTTTTACCCTTTACATTGACATTGCTCCTAAGAACTTGTTCTGCCACTTGTTAGAGTTATCATAAATGAGAAGAAATAATGTAGCATACCTAGTGCTTGAAGAGTAAACCCAAAGTGATATGGTAAGGCTCTTAATAGGGGTTTTGGCCAAATTTTGTGGTAGAAATTGGGTTTGTAAAGAACCCGGATCATTAGCCCTCCCCTTAGGCTAGAGTCATTGATGCCTCTAGCTTACTAATGATGGTCCAATAGAGTAAGGAGGACTGCAACCCCTCATTGGTGGCTCTTCGTTGAATGACTGCTTCAAAATGTCCATATTTCTTTGAAAATAAGGCTTGAGTCGCCATCCATTTACCCTTGTCTTGTGAACCCTCCCATCCATGTCACGTAGCTTATAGCTGCCATTTGGATATCTCCTCATTACCATGAATGGCTCTTCCCAATTGAACACAAGTTTAGCATCCTTTCTGTTATCAAAGGGGTTATCATAGCATAGCACAAGTGATCCTTCCCTTATGTGTTTGCTAGCCAGCTTCTTATTAAATGTCTTCCTCCTCTCTTCAGCTTGCATAGAATAGTGTTGGATTGCTGCTTCTCTGTCTAACTCTAGCCTCTCTAGATCATCCAAGATCCTTTCCTCTAACTTCTTATCTTGATTCTTCTCTCGATCGGCTACTAAAATACGTAAGCTAGCCAATTCTACCTCTATAGAAAGCAAAGCATCTTGGCCATAAATGAGGTGGAATGGAGTATAGCCAAGTGAGATTCTGAATGAAGTCATGTAGGCCAAAAGAGCTGCACTCAATTTTTTATCCCACTGCTTGGAGTGCATGTGTACTTTCTTGGTAATTATCTTACAAATCAATCCATTCACCTTTTCGACCAAACCATTATATTATGGGTAGTAGGGAGTAGAATGCCTACGCTTGATTTTTAGCCTTTCCATTAACTCCCTCACTAGATTGGCCCTAGAACCAGGACCTCCGTCAGAGATAATTTCTAAATGTGTGCCAAACCTACAATAAATGTTTTCAAACACACATTTTTCCACTTCTTGGGTTGTGATCCTACTAGTTGTTGAAGCCTCTGCCCACCTCGTCATGTAGTCCACACCCATTATGATGTATTCCTTGCCAGACTAAGTTCGTGGGAGTGGCCCTGTTGCATCAATCCCCCATTTCTCAAATGGGCCATATGTAGTTATGGGATTTTGTTCCTCATGAACTAGCTTCCTTGGTCCTGACCTTTTGGCAAGCATCACAAGTGCGGCACCAATGTTGCACATCTCGATGTAGACTAGGCCACACAAAGCTGGCTTGGAGAATCTTTCAACTGGTTATTTCTTGAGAAAAATGTCCGCCACAAACCCCCTAATGGTAGCTCTTAATCACATCCATCATCTCCTTTGCTGTTGGCACCCTTCTAAGCACTGCATTCTTTCATTTGCAATACAACACATCATTTATGAAGTGGTATTTAGTGGCCTTAGTAGCCAACCATCTTTTCTCACTCTTACTCATATGTGTAGGTGCCTCACCATGCTCAAGAAAATAAAGCACATCTTGTAGTTGAACCTTACCCTAAAACAGGGGGAGCTCTACTACAATGATGCCCACCATTATCTCTTTCAAATTTTCAGTCACTAGAGCATCTGCGTCGTCGTTTATGCACCTTGGAAAAAAATAGATTTAGGCTTTCTCTAGCTTCCTCATGAGAGTTTTAGCTTCTCTCATTTTCACGGCTAAGTTATTATTTTTACAAGCCTAGATTCCTTTCATTTGCTTAACAATTAGCATAGAATCCGCAAAGACATTAAGTCGAGTGACACCATGTGAGAGACACCACCTCAAACCTGAAAACAAGGCTTGATATTCTGCCTCATTGTCAGAATGGACATCCTCCAAGCTGATACCTTCTCCATAAAGTTTTTTACCTTCCGGACTGAACACCACTATTCCTACTGCCGCTCTGTCTTTAATATGCTTGTAGGCCCCATGGAAGTAGAGGGCATGGGCATTCTCCACCCGTGGCGGGTCCTTAAGAGGAGATATCTCCTCTTTTACCTTTCCCTTCTCTTTTTCCTTGTTTTGATGGCATCTATGGGTCAACAAATCAGCTAGGCATGCCCGAATAGAGTCCTCCACCTTGAAGGTGTAGTCAAACTCTTAGATTTGTATCATCCACTTAGCAATTATGGCTGAAATATCCATGTGTTGTAAGTCATTGGGAAAAGGCTCTTCTATTGTGATCACTGTGAACGGCCTAGGGAGAAGATAAGGACGAGAATTTCTTATAGCAAACATTAGAGACAAAACCATCACCTCCATCATCTTGTACCCTCATTCTAATTCTATCATCATTGTGCTAGAAAACTAAACCGGCCGCATCAGGTCAGTTTTAGCATCCTTTTGTATTAGTGCTGCCCCTAGAGCTTCTTCCCCAAAACTTGGGTTGACAAAAAACTCTTCATCCCAACAAGGCTATAAAATTATGAAAAGGGTGTTGAGAGCCTTCTTCACCTCGTGAAAGCATCTTTCACTTTTGTCACTCCACAGGAGCTCCTCAGAGTGGGCCAACTGTTGTAGTGGAAACACTGATTGGGAAAGGAGATGAATGAACCACCCCATATATCGCACCTTCTAAATGAAAGAGGTTAGTTGCTTCATAGAAGATGGTGATGGTGCCATCAATAGGGCCTTAATTTTGTTTGGATCCGCTTCAATGCCCCTGTCACTTACAACATGCCCTAACAAAGTTACACTATTTTCACCAATACGATACTTCTCATGGTTTAGCTACCCCCCATTTGTGCGAGGTGGTTGAAACCTTCATCCACCTTCCCTAGATGTAGAGGCTTAGAACTATAAATACAAAAATAATCAATAAATACCCTAATGGACTTTCCAAAATATGGCTAGAAGACATAATTCATGAATCACTGGAAGGTAGCTGGGGCATTTGTTAATCCAAATGGCATTACTTTGTAAGCAAAAAATCCCCTAGGCGTGATAAAGGTGGTCTTCTATTGATCCTCCTCAACTATTTGGATCTAGAAATAACCTGAATACCCATCACAAACAGTGTATCTCTCATGCCCGGCCACCTCATTGAGTATTTCATCTTGAAAGAGAAGAGAAAAGTGATATCTCTTTGTTGCAGCATTTAGCGGCTTGTAGTCCACATAAATCTACCATTTTCTATTCTTCTTGGGTGCGACACTATAGGTGAAACCCACTCTGAGTCCCCTACTAGATAGATGAAACCTACCTTCAAAAGTCACTGCACCTCAATGAGTAGAGCGTTTTGTTGAACTACTCCCAACCATCAAAGTCGTTGTACCACTGGCCTTGCTCCAACTTTTAGATTAATGTGATGTTGTACTGCTATCACACATGTGATATCTCTTTGTTGCAGCATTTAGCGGCTTGTAGTCCACACAAATCCACCATTTTCCGTTCTTTTTGGGTGCCACTACTACAGCTGAAACCTACTCTAAGTCCCCTACTAGATAGATGACACCTGCCTTCAAAAGTCGCTGCATCTCAGTGAGTAGAGCATTTTGTTGAACTACTCCCAACCGTCATAGTTGTTGTACCACTGGCCTTGCTCCAACTTTTAGATTAATGTGATATACTGCTGTCACACCTGTGATGCGTTCATAATCAGAAATAAAAAGTGCAGAGTGTTTTATCACTACTTCCATGTAGGTTGCCTTCTCCTCAGCTGATAGATCCTTAGCCAATATTTTTTCTAACCCCTACTTCCATGTAGGTTGCCTTCTCCTTAGCTGATAGATCCATCACTTCTAGAGAGCTTTCTTCCTCCTCATTAGAAAACTTGCCCTCTGTCATCGATGACCAATCCTCTTGCTGGAACTCCATTCATAAGTGGTGGTCTCTAACACGAGATCCTCATGTCAGCCCTCCTTCATGTTGTAGATAGTGCTCTTTTTTATTTTTTTTGCAGCCCCTTCTATGGCCTTAGCTCTAAAGCCCTTGTCTCCCAATATTGTTTGGCTTTCATTCCCATTACCCATGGTTGCCCGAGAATGAGTGGATAGTCATCCCCCTTCACTGGCATCACATACATGTCAAGCTCCAATTGCACTCCACACACCTTTACATGGACTTTCTTTATAACTCCCAAATAATTTACCACTATATTGTAAGCCATTTTGGTTCCAAATTCAGTAGTTTCATTTACCTTTAATCCCAAATGATGAGTTAAATTTTCTAACATGACACAAATCTCTACACCTCCATCCATATATGTCTTTGGTACTCTCTACCCATTGATTTTGGCTTCCAATAGAGGCGCAATATCTTTCGTCTTTCTAGTCTGGATTGCATTCACGTGTCTATCCTTCATGGGTCTAATGCTTACCATCTTTGACCATTGTCACCGCACTGTTGAAGATAGATGTAGTAATTGTGGCCATGAAATTTTTGGCCCTTGATCCCTTACATCAACAAGCAAATCATAAGCTCTAGTACCTTTACCCAAGGAAAATTCATTTGGCTCAATGCATCGGCGTGAGTGAGCCCTCCTCTTTTTACTGCTGCATATCTTTGCAACCTTTGAAGACTTTGTCTCTTCTTTCATATTTTCAACCTCCTATGGTGGTGTAGGCTCCATCCTCTCAATTCTAGAGTATTTCTTCATTGTCATTGCTTCAAACTCTACTACTTTGGCCTTTCCTTTGACATCACACTCATCCAAACCGATCATCCTAACGTCACGATTCTCTAGCAGGTGGACATGCATGGCACCTCTGCAAGTGGTCGAGGATGCTGGATAACTTGAACCAACGGTGGAGGCCTTGGATTTGGTGGAACAACCCTCTCCCTAGGTGGTGTCACTTGTCCCCTCCTTCTTTGTTGAAACCCATTTCCTAGCAGACACCTCGTATGAAGACAAAATTACATACTATGGCCAGTCGGGACCCCATAATTATAGCAAACATACTCTCTTTCTTGTCTCCTTGGACCTCCATTTCCTTCATTTGAGGCACTAAAATCATGAAGAGAAAGAGTGAGCCAAGCTTGCAATGTAAAAAAATGAAGGGAAAACACTACGACTTGGCTTGCTTTCGTGTTTCAACATGAAATTGGAGAAGTGTATCAAATTGGTGATTTGAACTTTGAGGAGAACTTGATTCTATGTTGGCTCCATCTTCTTATCCAAACAAAAGTTACCCTTAGTTCATGAACTTACTTTGAGTATTCTCCTTGTATCTAGTCTTCTTCTTCTGTGTATTTTCCTTGATTTGAGTACTCTTCATAATCCTTTGCTCCCATCTCGTATAGTGTCCATGTGACGAGCGACTTTGCAAACTCCTATGCATATTCTGTGTGGCAATGGATGTATTATTTTGTGAGATTTGAGTTCACACATTGTATCTATCTCCCACATTGTATCACACGATGTTGTTACATGGGTTGTACATATGTATTCGCCATTATAACAGTGTAGACATGGCATAATAAGACCAAGATACAAGCATACTTCAAGGAAGGACTAGCTTACAGTCCACAAAGTAGGTAGGATATCCAAGAGAGGGTGCAAAACCTAATTCACAATTGTGAAAACTCTAAAATGCAAAATAGATACAAATCTCCCACCCTAGAGAAATGACCTAATAGTAGCCCTAATTTCTATTTACATAAGGGTGAGGGATCTTAGTTGTATTCACCCTTTTGGTGCATCCATGCTACAGAAGCTCTATCATTGCAGCTATGGAAGCTTTCTAATCTCTTCTTATATTCTATCATCTTGCCTGCATTGTTGAGAATGACTGAGAGAGAGTAAGTGAGAGGTGTGTTGAGTGAGGGACTGAGAGAAGGTAAAGCTGTTTGTCATCTTCTTTCTCTTCTTCTTTTTCTCTACTAGCTTTTGGACTTATTTGTGTGCTCAATGGTGGATGCAAAGAAGGAGTATCATGTTTCTTGGGTCATGGAACCATCTTCCAATCTTCAAGCTTTCACACTAGAATACGAGAAGGTAAGTTGGTGAGTTTACTATACCTCAAGGCTAGTCTTGTATTCCTTGATAGAGAGAGATGATTTTTAGTTAGAGTGAAGTGTGGAGAGAAAAGGTAAGATATTGTCCCCACAGTGAGTTGCAACTTCTGAAACAATAGAAGTCAGTCCAATGTCTTGATTGTTGTGTGTTTAGCTCAGCACTTTGGTTGCATTGTTGGGACCTGGGATGGTGCAAGATTCGAGGTTCTCTCGCTTCTACCATGTGGTAGAATAGGAGGCTTGTGCATAAGCGTGGATAGGATTGGTGGTATGTCGATCATTTGCATTTATGGATAGCATACTTTGAAACCCATGTGACTACTTTAGGAAGGCCAAATTAAGAGGGACCCATTTGTTAGAGTGAGGTTGCAGAGATACAAATTGTTAAAGTAGAAAAAACCACAAAACATAAAGTTAAAAAAATAAGAAACTCAAACTCAAAACGCAAAATGCAAAATGCAAAGCACAACAATCATACTCTTCTTGCTTGGACATGTGTGGTGAAATTAAGACTACTCAATGCATATTTCTTGTTATGGAAAAATATGTGGTGTGTGCATGGAGGAAAGAGACATTGGATAAACTTTAAATCCTAAAAACATAACACCCATAAGCCTAGCCCCACAAGGTAAGTCTAACCACATCTTTGATTTGTTTTTTGAAAAGCTTGATACATGATGAAGATTTGGATATGTTGCATATAGGGTTGCATTGCTGATGGTTGTGGGGAAAATAGGGCATTGCTTGTGCCTTGCATTGCATCACCGTTTCTTTTGATACTTGCATGCTTGCAATAATTTGGGGGGCTATGGATTTAGGGGGATTCTTCTTGCATCTAACTTGATTGAGAGGTTATATGGAGTTGAAGTTCATTACATTTTGAGCTAGCTATCAAGACTATCATCTTTTTCATTTGTGATTCTAGTAATTATTGACTTATTTGGCTCATTTATATTGGTAGGCTGATGTTGCTAGGGAAGTCATCATTATACTAGACATGGTGCCATTTTTCTACCTCTCTTGGAACACAAGCCTATGACCTCAAGTGCCATTGAAGCTCTCATTGTCTTGAGCAGTGATCTTTGAAGTGCTTTGAGTAGCAATCTTGTTTATCTGAAAGGTAACTACTCAAATGAGCCATTGCCAAAGATCAAATAGGGGCCATCGCTTATTTTGATATGATATGGACAATGTCATGGTTGGTAGATTCATTCTCATTCAAAATGTGCTCTCTTGAGTTGTTTCCTATGAGAAGACTTTCAGAGGACATCACCGCCTATGAAGTTGCATAAGTTGGGGAAGATATAACTGAACTTGCACATCAGGTACATTTGGAGTTGTAACATTATAGGCGATGGTTGGCAGGCTCATAGGCAGCAATTGCATTCTGCTCAATGATAGCTACCAAATCAGGTGGTGTGCAACTTGTGCAGTAGGCAATTCGGGGGCTGTGCGGTGATGTTCAATTTGCAATGAACTTGCAGATCAAGTGCATTTGGAGTTGTAACATTACAGGTGGCAGTTGGGAGGCTCCTAGGCAGTGATTGCATTATTGTGCTCAATCATAGCTAGCAGATTGGGTGGTGTGCAGCTTGTGCAGCGGGCAATTCGAGGGCTATGCAGTGATGTTCAATTTGCTAGCATTAGCATGCAAGATACATATTTCTTTCTTTCTTTCTTTTTAAATTTATTTATTTATTTGTTTCTAAAATAAAAACAAAAAATACCCCTTAAGATATACCACCACCATACAAGCACATCACCCACGTAACACATATACCCCCTACCCCTATAAGGGCTTTGTAACTATACCATGGCATTACTGCTAGAAAACACATATTTACAGAGTAGTAGTGACTTTGAGCCTTGCTTAGCTTACACTCTACATCCTTATGCCCAATGGTAAACCCTCACATGTGTAGCGTCACGAGGGTATAGTCCCTAGGATGTGCCTATGTTATACTATTTCTTTCATTGAATGATACAAGAGTGTAGCTTGTTCTTATATATCGTGTTACCTTTATGTGCCATGTTGAGTGACTGATTGATCAGTGCAAGTGCATTACACTTGGTATCAGAGCAACTTTATAGGAGAGAACTAGTGTCTCGAAATCATATTGTGACAACCCATGTCATGACACCCCAATCACGATATCCTATGTCATGTTGCCCCACATTGCATCACCCCACATCGCATCAATCCCAATCACGATGCCCCTAGTGTGATAATTTCTGGTAAAAGTCATCATCTGAAGACATGACATGGATTTCAACAAAAACAACCATTATCGAAAGGTAGATACTTGAGGTATGCTAGAGTCACTAAAGATAGGAAGGGAGAAATGGCAATCATCTACCTAGAGGAGGACACTATTAGTTGGCACCTACTAGAATAGGAGAAAGGACGCACTATCTTTTCATGGGAAGAACTTCAAGAGGAGCTCAAAGACTACTTCATCCTAAATATGGATAAATTCAAAGGTACATATGAGTGGAGGAATCTCAAGCAAACACAAGGAAAGATGAAGGAGTGTGTTAGCAAGTATAGGCAATTGATGCTGCAACTATCCAACAAGGACACAGAAACAAAGTTATATGGATTTCTATTCAGCATGCTAGAGTGGACCAAGGGAGACATTGAAAGACAAGGACCAACTAGTTTGTTAGAGGCCATGAGGACAGCTAAAATATTGGTCGACTTAGAAGGGAGGAGGGTAGCCGAAGAGAGTCAAGCTATATTCAACACCAACCTTACCACCAACTATTGGACCTCAAGACCCAATCCCCCAAGGGCCTCCATCTCAAAGATTCAAGGTCAAATCTCAAGAATAACCCTAGCCACATCACATTCAACCTTGAAACCAAGAGGAGCAGTTGGATATTGGAAAAACAACCACTATAGACCAACCCCTAGTGCATCTTATAGGTCTACAAGATCAAATACATCACGTGGAGACCCCAAGCCTCAACCATAGGGGCTAGATGTTTCAAGTGCATGGGATCCTATTACCAAAATAGATGCCCCCCCATGGAAGACATCCTCAATAAGTGGGTCCAAGGTAATAGTCACAAGTGCTACTGAGGAGAAGAGTCACAACCCCTGCACATCTAGGAAATCCCTAATGGAAGTGAAGAGAGCCTAGACCACCCAAGATTGATGACAATTAGTGCACATCCCCAATGCATGGTGGCTCGAGTAGCAACAATACATCACTTATACCTCAAGGGAAGAGTGAGTGAAGGGAATCAAGCAATCATGATAGACACAAGAGCCACTAATAGTTTAATTACACCACATTGTGCAGCAAAACATGGACTCCAACTGTTTAAGGCCCCACAAGGATTAACAGTGACCTTTGCACAAGGAGAAGCAAAGGAGGTCAAGCAAGTCTTTGTAGTGCAAGTGAAAGTAGGTAAATGGAAGGCCAAGCTCAACTTTCTAATCATGGATGACTTTGAAGTCATTTTGGGCCTAGAGTTCTATGACAAATATGCAATTGTAATGTTTGGAAAATAAGGTAATGAAATGCTACTAGATATGCAAGGAGAGGGCATAAGAGTACCATGGAAAGAATGCAAGTCCCACATAGGACATCAATCAAAGTGTAGATGAAGGAGACCAAGCTTGGAGTCTTATGCCAAGCTGCAAAGTCAGCACCTAATAAACTAGGAGCACTAGTCCAAGTAATGCCTAAGCAAGTTACCAATATTGGGCCCTGCATCATGACTTGTAGTGCCAAACAAGTGGAGAAATCATTGGTTAGGTTAGCATTATGTTTTGATTCTATTGTAGTTTTATGTAGTTATCTATGTTACTCAATGAATAATGGAAAAGATTATTGAGAGCACTCCCCTCTCTGAGATTTCCTCACTCAGTGTCTCTCTCTCTCTCCCTCTACATCTTGAACATGTTAGATATGATCAATGCCCCACCCTCATTAGGTACTACCAATGATCCATGGTGCTCAAAGTTGTAAGGCCCCCATTATGAGGAGAAGCCAAGTGTGAGCCCGGACATTGGTGGAGTCCTGACTTGTATATCAGATGAGGTCTATGTGACCGGATGGCAAAAAGGTGACCATTGTGGGTCTAATCTTTGGGTTAGACAGAGTGGTTAAGCTGGTAGCAACTCGAGGCACATTGCATTGAGTTGCGTAGTAAGGGAGTTAAAAGGGGCCCCTATTGTGGGGTCCGGGGGCCGCGGAAGCGGCCCCTGGCTGGGGGGTCCCAGGGGGGCCAGCGGCCCCCCTGGCGGGGGTCCGGGGGCAGCGCCCCCGGCCCGATGGTAAAGGGAATATTCCCTGGAATATTCCCTGGCCGACTAGTGGAGGCTCATATGGTAGGTCGGTCAGCAGGCCGACCTAACAACCTTCGCGGGCTATAAAAGCTAAACCCCTTCGCAGCCATCTTACACTCATCTTTCACCCAGTCAGAGTTGTTGTTCCAGCTAGCCTTAAGCTCTTCGCCTATCTTCTGTCTAGATCTCCATCTAAGCTTCACTCAGTGGAAGCGCACGGGTGGACAGAGCCATCTTTGTATCAGTTGTTTGGAGTTAAAGAATTTTACTGATTCTCCTCTTATCTGTTGTGTACTCTCTATCTCTTTCTCAGATTCTGTTCGCTGCGCCGTGTAATATTTTACATGGTATCAGAGCCCAGGGGGCTCTAGAGATCGGAGAGAGTGCAAGAGGCAAAGGCTTCAACAGCAAAGAGAAACGATGTCGACTCCGGGAAGCAGTTCTGGTGCATCAGGAAGCGGTGCAGGAGGTGGTGCTGCTGTACCGGCTATTCAAACACTAAGGATTCGTCCACCAACCTTCAGCGAAGGCAAGTTAGATGGTACAAACTACACCTTGTGGAAGTTCAAAATTACAACTATCCTTGATTCTTATGAGCTTCTGGAGACTGTGCTGGGGACTGACGCAGAACCACAGCCTATCCCCGACCCATCAAATCCTAGTGTGATGATTCCTCCGAATGCAGATCTTCTACGAGCTTGGAAACGAAGGAATGCAGATGCATTGTGTGCCTTAGTTACAAGCTGTTCTGACAGTGTTTTGACTCTGATTCAGCATACAACCAAAGCGTCAGAGGCTTGGAATGTACTAAGGAGTTAGTATGAAACACGAAACCAAACAAGGATTCAAAACTTGGAGAATCAACTAGCAGCGGAGAAGTTTGCTGAAGGAGAGACGGTTGAAGCATTCATCACTCGGATTAAGAATCTGCGCGACCAGATGGCTGGCGCTGGGATACAAAAGACTAGCGAAGAGCTAGCTCGGAGGTGTCTTCGGATTTGTCCACAAAAGTTTGATGGACTAGTAACTGCCCTTAATACTCAGGTGAGACCTCAAGCTTTGACTTTTGAGGAGTTTTGTGCATTATTAATGGAGGAGGAGTTGAGGCTGAAAGCCCGAGAAGGAAGCAACAATGGAGATGCTGCATTCTCTGCCAATGCAAAAGGCAAAGGTGTTTCCTCCACCAAAAATGATGGTGACAAAAAGAAAAAGGGCGGCAAGAAGAGGTTTCAAGGAGAGTGCTTCTACTGTAAGAAGAAAGGACATGCAATTGCAGATTGTCGTGTCAAGAAGGCAGATGAAAAGAATGGTACCCTTAAAACTAAAGGGAAAGAGACAGCCAATACGGCTGAAGCAGAGTTGGAATTATTCATGGCGACCATTGAGGAAGTGTGCTCCTCGGCGCAAGAAGAATCTACCACTGACTCTTGGGTGTTGGATAGTGGGGCCTCCCGTCACATGACCAACAAGAAAGGTCTATACAGTTCTATGCAGCCTCTACAAGAATCCATCACTGTGACGGTTGGAAATGATGCTAAATGCCCTGCTGCGGGCACAGGTACTATTTCTTTTGTTGCTGCAAATGGTGAAGTCAAAAAGCTTTCAAATGTGTTGTATGTTCCCGAAATCAGAAGAAATCTCTTATCAGTTGCTGCCATAACTGATCTTGGTCATGAAGTGAGGTTCAAGAAGACAGGTGCAGAAATTATTGATAGTGCTGGCACAATTGTTGGCAAAGGAGAAAGAAGGAACAACCTGTATGAGCTAAGTGCTCTTACAGCCACCGCTGGAGTGGGCACAAGTAAGCTTTGGCATGAAAGGTTTGGACACATCGGATTTGCAGTATTGAAGGAGATGCAAAAGCAAGGTATGGTTGCTCACCTACCTACAATAACTGAATTGAAGGAACCATGTGAAGCTTGTATGATGGGCAAGCAACAGAGAAAGGCATTTCCACAAGAAAGCAAGAATAGAGCACATGCTCCTCTAGAGTTGGTGCATGCTGACTTGTGTGGTAAGATGCCTACACAGGCCTTGGGGGGATCTTCTTATTTTATGTTGATTGTCGACGACTACAGTAGGAAGATGTGGGTGTACTTCCTTCGTGATAAGGCTCAAGCTTTTGGTAAGTTTAAAGAATGGCTAATACTTGTTGAGAATGAAACAGGGAAAAGTGTGAAGAAATTTAGAACAGATGGTGGTGGTGAGTTCAACTCAAAGGAGTTTGAAGGCTTTTGCAAGAGCAAAGGGATCAAGCGTCAATTGACGACGCCTCACACACCTCAGCAGAATGGTGTTGTGGAACGCAGGAATCGTACCATTGTGGAGATGGCAAGATGCATGCTAAAGGGCAAGGGATTGCCTAACCATTTTTGGGCTGAAGCTGTTAATACTGCAGTCTACATTCTAAATCGGAGCTACACAAAGGCTCTCAAGGGAAAAACACCTCATGAGGCTTACACTGGTAAGAAACCATCTGTTTCACATTTCAGAATTTTTGGATGTGAATGTTATGCACATGTTCCAGATGAGAAGAGAAACAAGTTACAACCAAAAAGCAGAAAATGTATCTTCTTGGGTTATAGTGATGAGCAGAAGGCTTACAAGTTATATGACCAAGAGGCAAAGAAGATCATCGCGAGCCGTGATGTGGTGTTCAAGGAGGAGCCGCATACAGTGGAGGAGGAGAAGGCAAGGTCTTCCACTTTATCATCAAGCGAAGAAGTAGTCCACTATGAACCTGTCCCGAGAGCTATCCCTATCCTTAAGGAGGAGGAAGCATCATCTTCAGATGATGAGGAAAAAGTTCACCAACCTGACATCACCCCACCGGAAAAGCCATTGCCGCGCTGGGTGAAGCAGCTCTATGACCACAATAATCCTATGCCTGCATCTGTTGAGGAGAAGGCAGACGGACCAAGGAGGTCTCAGAGAATAGAGGAGCAAAGGAGGGCTTCTGCTCACATAGTCAACATGGCCTTGATGGTTGAGATTATGAGAGAAGTAAAGGAGCCAACTGACTTAGAAGAAGCACTTGCAGATCCATCATGGAAGGCTGCTATGCAGGCGGAGTATGACAGCATAATGAAGAATGACACTTGGGAGCTAGTGGATCGGCCAGCAAAGCGGAAGATTATTGGCACCAAGTGGATCTGGAAGGTAAAGTACAAGGCTGATGGTACCTTAGAAAAGTACAAAGCTAGACTGGTTGCCCAAGGATTTTCACAAGTTGAAGGGTTTGATTTTCAAGAGTCATTTGCCCCAACTGCCAGAATGACCACTATTCGCACGGTACTTGCAGTGGCTGCCCACAAGAAGTGGCCAGTGTACCAAATGGATGTTAAGTCAGCGTTCTTAAATGGTGACCTCAAGGAGGAGGTGTACGTGGCTCAGCCACCAGGGTTTGAGGCCCCCCATTCTGAGAACAAAGTGTGTAAACTAAAGAAGGCATTGTATGGGCTGAAACAAGCCCCCAGAGCATGGTACCAGCGGATAGATAGGTTCTTTTTAAACCTAAACTTCAAAAGATGTGCCTCAGATGCTAACTTGTATGTTTACAGGGATGGTAAAAAGTCTGTAGTGATTGTCCTATATGTGGACGACCTTCTTATTACAGGTGACTATGAAGATATGATCAACGAAACTCGAAAGGCTTTGAGTTTTGAGTTTGAAATGACAGACTTGGGCTTGCTGCACTATTGTTTGGGGATTGAAGTCTGGCAAGAGCCAGGAAAGATCTTCATCTCTCAGAAGAAGTATGCATGGGAGATCTTGAAGGCATTTGGCATGACCGAGTGCAAGGAGATAGCTACACCTATGGAGGTGAATGTAAAGTTATCCGTTGAGGATACATCAGCACTAGCAGACATTGGGAGGTATAGGAGGTTGGTCGGCAGTCTAATCTACTTGTGTAACACCAGACCAGATATCAGTTTTGCTGTTGGTGTTTTGAGCAGGTTCTCAAACAAACCTCATGAGAGTCATTGGAATGCTGGGATGCGGGTGCTCAGATACTTGAAGAAAACTCTTGACTATGGTATCACATACAGTTTCAGAACTTCTCTTGTGGGGAACTGTGACTCAGATTGGGCTATAAAAGCTAAACCCCTTCGCAGCCATCTTACACTCATCTTTCACCCAGTCAGAGTTGTTGTTCCAGCTAGCCTTAAGCTCTTCGCCTATCTTCTGTCTAGATCGCCATCTAAGCTTCACTCAGTGGAAGCGCACGGGTGGACAGAGCCATCTTTGTATCAGTTGTTTGGAGTTAAAGAATTTTACTGATTCTCCTCTTATCTGTTGTGTACTCTCTATCTCTTTCTCAGATTCTGTTCGCTGCGCCGTGTAATATTTTACAGAACATGCCTCACTATCACCCACAATGATCGAATCATTCACATATATGGTAATGACCCACAATACTAGCATCACTCTCACATACATAGAGAGTGAGTGATCAACCTGTACTCTACAAAACCCAATGCTGACAAGGTATTCTGCAATCCTATCCTTCCATGCTCTAGGTGCTTGGTTCAATCCATACAAGACTTTACAAAGCATGCATAAATAATCTGGATGATTCTTATTCACATAACCACGTGACTACTCCACATAAAATTCCTCTCATAATTCTCCATACAAGAAGCCATTTTTTACATCCATTTGATGCATGGTCCCACCCTTTGATATATCCATTGCTATCAAGCAAGGAGACATGGTGCATTTATACATTATTTGACCTATAGAGCAGGAGGTTGCCAAGAAGGCCAAACCACAAGTTGGCAACAAAGAAGTGGAATTGATACTTGAGGAATATGTAGATATGATGCTAGCAGAATTTCCCAAAGGCCTTATGAATCCAATAAGTTCACATATATAAAAACTAGATGGGCCACACATAAGAAGGAAATGATAGCAATAATTCACTACCTTAGAAAATGGAAGCACTGTGTACAAGATAAACACACAATTGTGTTCACGGACAACATATCACACACTCCAAGCCAATATGCTTACTTCAACCAATGTCGGTACCTAGCCAACCATGGGATGTCATTAGCATGGATTTCATTGTGGAACTCCTCAAATCCCAAAGCTATACCATCATCTTTGTAGTGATGGACTATTTTTCCAAACAAACCCACTTTGCCAAGCCACCATTGAATGCCGAGGTAGCCCGCCTCTTCTTTATGCATGTCTTCAAGTTAATGGGATACCCTTAGCCATTGTATCATATCAAGATGGTTGCTTCATGAGTGACATGTAAAATGAACTCTTTACGACTTCGGAAAGACAATTGAGATTCTCATCATCCTTCCACCTTGAGAAAGGTGGACCAAGAGAAAGAGTGAAGCAAGGCATTGAACATTGAAGACAATCTTAGAACCTATGCAAGGATGGACCAAACAGATTGGACCTTGTATCTTGATATACTCGAGCTCCACTATAATAGCTCAATTTATTCAACAATAGGTTACACACTCTTTGATTTAGCCACAAGGAAAGAGGTCATCACACTCTTGGCCTTATCTTTAGGAGCTGCCAAAGTCGAAGATCCGGATGCAAAAGACTTCTTGAAGAAATGGAGAGAAAGAAATGTGGTTGTCAAGTAAATTTTGGAAAAGAGAAAATTTACCATGACCAAAAAAACCAACAAGAAATGCAAAGCAGTCCTCTTCACCAAAGGAGACATGATTTTGATCAACTCCAAGCATATTTCCCTTCCAAAGAATATAAGGCCCAAGTTTAACCATTGCTACTATGAACCCTACCGCATCACCTAGGTCCTGAATGAGGTCACATACAAGCTACACTTTCCAAAAATCATTTGTGTCTACAATGCATTCCATGTATGCCTTTTGTGTAGGTTTTACCTTGACACCTAATGGGGGCGGCATTTTTCATTGCTTCATTCCAATGGTCCCTTAAAAGTAGAAGCAATCATTCGATGTTGAAAACACAAAGATTACCTTGAGTACCTCACGAAGTGGAAAGGGTTCCCTCTCAAAGAATCCACCTAGATTTCGGAAGTGGAGGCCCATGAATGTGGCAATGAGGCCTTTACTACCTAGCTCAAGGAGAATCCCAATAATACTTCCAATGTACCTTGAGTCATAACTTAACTTACCATAGGACTTGCAAACCTCCACTCCTCAAATGTAATTTAGTCAAGGGTGGACTAGCACAATAATAAGAATAAAAGAAAAAATGAGCCTAGATGGGTAGACAATGGCCAAATTGATAGGAAAATCTATGTGAAGACCCCCAAGTTCTAGTGCAACATGCATTGACCAGCTTAATAGAAAAGGTTGCATTAAGAGCCTACTAATGCATCAAGTCCTACACTGGCACAGACGTTGACCAACTTTTTAGATGGAGCTATCTTAAGACCTCAAAATGAGTCAATAAGCACTACCCTTAGATTACTAAGGACGTCAATTAATTATGTGGGAGTAAGTGTAAGGGCTTTGTAGCTATACCATAGCATTATTGCCAGAAATACCTATATAGAGAGTAATAGTGACTCTGACCACCTACTTACTTTTCACTCTACGTATAATCCTCTATATCCAATGGTGGTGAACCCTCACATGTGTAACATCATGAGGGTGTAGTCCTAGGATATGCGGATTTTTTACTGTTTCTCTCATGGAATAATAAGGTATTTGTAGCTATACCATGGCATTACTACCAGAAATACCTATATAGAGAGTAGTAGTGACTCTAAGCCCTACTTAGTTTTTACTCTATGTGTAATTCCCTATATCTAGTGGCGGTCAACCCTCACATGTGTAATGTCACGAGAGTGTAGGCCTGGATGTGCCTATGTTGTACCATTTCTTTCATGGAATAATACAAGAATATACCTTGTTCTCACATATCATGCTACCTTTTTGCACTGTGTCGAGTGATTGAGTGCAAGTGCATTGTAGACCTCCTTCACACGCATAGATTTAGAAAAAATGTTCAACAAACACACATCATACATACCTATCCACACATGGCACTCCACTAGCTCATACCCACACACACACACATTTACCCCACAAAAACCCCTTTCACATGACCACTCCATCAAATACACTAACCACCACCCTACCCTAATCATCACCACAAACCACTTAGCCCTCTCACTCAAACATCCCTACCTACCTCACACTATCTAGGCTCAACACTCCCACTTTGTTTCCCTAATACTTAGATTTATACTTGCACCTCATCACTTTCAAACTTCCACCTAGGCCCACTCTAGCACCATTCATACCACTCATTGGAACTTACTTTTTTGCACTTAGCCCACATCAATCTTTTTCCCTATAATCCTAGCTAATAGCCATACTTATACATTAGGTCTTAACACATGTACTTGTGTACTAGGATCACAAACTTCCACCTCTCCGATCCCACTCATCTAAACACAACTCATTCTAATGTATGTACTATATCACTCACCACCACTCACACACTAGGTCATACACACTAGACCCTAGCCCTTGTACTCTACCCCTTAGTAGCACACCAGAACCTAGCCTACATACACTCATACACTAGTTTACTCACACACTAGAGCTCATCCACTTGCACACTAACCCACCCCTTGTACTTGCACACTAGACTGAGGTCTACCCCTTGCATGCTATAGCACTTACACACTATGCCATTTGGACTCACACTCAAATACTATATCCTAAAAATTTGCATAGTAGCCCTATCGTTTGTACTCTAGGATTCATGCGCTAGGATTATTACCGTTGTCGTAGAGATTGTCCAAGAGCTACAGAACACGGGGTTCAAGGAACAACAAGGAAAGAAACTCACAAGAAGAACTCAAATATTTGATGCCAAAGTTCACTATATTCCTTGTTAAGTGAGTTACTTGAAGTTCATGTTCAGAAAAATCTGAAGTATCTCATAAACTGTTTACATTCAGATGTATGATGACATTTACATTGAACGGAATAATGGGCATTAACTAATAATCCAATCAAGCATATCCTTTAGTGAAGAGAACCTTCTGTTGTTCCACACATCTGATTTCAGATGCTCTCAGATATTTCTATCAAATTTGGATCACATCAGCATGTACATTCTATAACCAGACCCGCAGAAGCTTTCAGCAATCCAACTCCTGTTTTTGAGTATCAAGGGTTCACAACTGGAATTGTGTATGCATAAGAATAGCCATTCTCTGTTTTCCAGCATGACCTCTATAATCAAAGATGGTATGAGTTCATCATCAGCAATCTGCTTTATAAACTGTTTTATTGTATATGATTCATGTTTCTAAGAGTTAAACACCTTGATGACACCCATAGCCACTGTTTGCCTCATATCACGGACAGCAAAACGTCCAAGCGGAGGATATTCAGCAAAGGTCTCTACAGTCATTGGCTTGGTAGGAATCATTTTCACAAACTCAGCATCTCCATTCTTCAAAAACTTAGGCTCCTTCTCCAGCTCTTTGCCAGAACGCCGATCAATTTTTGGTCAGAATCTCAGCAAACTTCACAGCTATGTGTGAAGTGTGACAGTCAAGAACAGGAGCATATCTATTTCCAATCGGACCAGAATGTTTCATAATGATCACTTGAGACGTGAAATTGGCAGCCTCCTTAGCAGGATCGTTCTTTGAGTCCGAGTCAACAGAGAATCGAGTCGATGTAGTTCCAAAGGGAGCGTGGGTTGTCCGATTCCTCATATTGATTTGTAACTATCTGGCAACGATCAATGTTCCAAAAGGCATAACGTCGGAACTGTTGAGATATCGAGCTCCACTCGTGATACGCCAGGGTGACCGTTGTATATTTATGTCACCGACTTGTCAGTTGCAGACGCGGTTGGTACACCGCTCATGAATAATAGCTACATGATAGCTATCCTTATCTACTCTAGTTCGTGGCTCAGTTTGTATGCCACCTTAGTTAGTTGAGTTTGGTTTGAGACCCATATATAGGGTTCTTCTATTTCTTTGTACTTGAGTTCTTTTGGCTTACACAACTAAGAAGAGGAAAACTGTTTTCAGCCTCCACCCTTGTGTGTCTTCCCCCATTGTGCAATCAAGAAAGCTTCAAGCGAGACTCCTTCCTTCTCTCCCACAATCTTGACATGGTATCAGAGCCTTGTTCGTGGTAAGGAGCTCAAGAAAGCAAGCCAAGCTCGCGGTGGTCTGGTAAGAGGAGCAGTGTTGCTTTCATTTCCTGTTTTGGGAGCAGATCTCTGCAGGTAGCACAGCCGGAAATTGCAGGAGTGCATTGTCTCAGGTTGAGACGCCCTTCGCGGTGAAGCAAGAGGGGAGCAGATCTCTGCAGGTAGCACAGCCGGAAATTGCAGGAGTGCATTGTCTCAGGTTGAGACGCCCTTCGCGGTGAAGCAAGAGGGGAGTATATGCTGCGGACCTTGTTTTTTTGATTTGAGGCCATTTCAGGGCCTGTTTTGCAGACGGAAGATTTCTGCATGCACTCAAGAAAAGGCTCAGTTTTATGCTGTGCGACCACTGTTCTACAGGTCGGTGAAAAGTTACTGTAGAAATTGCATCGTATGCTTGTGCGCAGAGACATTGGGAGTTTCAGAATCATCCTTGGTTCCTGTTTATGCAAAATCGTCACTAGGAAGTGACTGTGTGGTCAAATACCACTTTCGCCAGTTTTGCAGATTTGCCCTTGTGAGGGTGAAGCTGTGTTTTTTGCAGTGACAGAATTTCTTGTAGTATTCTGTAATGGCGTCTGATTCTCTTTCACAGATTGTCACTGAAAAGCTTGACAAGAACAACTTCCAGGCATGGAAGTTTAGAATGACGAATTTCCTTATGGGAAAAGGATATTGGGAATTTGTTGTAGGAAATGAAGAAGAACCAGTTCTTCCTGATGTTCCCAATCAACAACAAATGCAGGCATTTAAAACATGGCATGAGAGAGCCAGGAAAGTTATGTATTGGCTGTCTATCAGTATTTCAGACTCTATGATTGTGCATATTCAGGATGCAAGTACGCCAAAGGAGGCATGGGATACTTTGTCAAAAATGTATAGCACAAATACGCAAGCCAGGAAAATGCAGCTCAAGCAAGAGTTGCATAATGTGCAAAGAGAAAGTATGAGCATCAACGACTACCACATGAAGGTGAAGAAGATTGCAGATGCACTTGCTTCCATTGGGTCGCCAGTGGAAGATGATGATTTAGTTTCCGTGACCTTGAATGGTCTAGGAAAGGATTATGCACAGTTTCGGACATCCATTTCAGTTCGTGAAAGATTTCCTGATTTTGAGGAGTTGATTGCTCTTCTAATTTCTGAGGAACAGAGAAATGGTGGTGCATCTTCTTCAGGAGGAACTTCAAAAGAAGCTGTCTTCTACTCAAATGCTGGAAGAGGTAGAGGCAGAGGTAGAGGAGGCCGATTTGGAGGCCGTGGCAGAAATCAGAATATGCAGCAAACTCAAGAAAACCAGTCCTATGGAGGAGGACGTGGTAACTCTAGAGGCAGGGGGAGCCAAAGAGGTCGTGGTGGATGGCAAAGAGGCCAAAATGCAAACAGTAATGTTGAATGCTACTACTGTGGTAAAATGGGTCATATGGCTAAAGACTGCTATAAAAAGCAGAATGACATCATGAATGGAAAACTGCAACAAGGGAATTATGCATCTTCTAGTAGACAGGGTGATGACAGAAATGAGCATTTGTTCATGGTGCAGCACATGAACAATTCTATGACAAGTGCAGAAGAAAGCAATGATGTATGGTATGTTGACTCAGGTGCATCAAACCACATGACAGGTCATGCAGAATGGATGGAGGATGCAAGGAAAATGGAAAAACCAGGATTTGTGGAGACTGGTGATGATACTGCACATCCTATTGTGCAGATTGAAAAAATTCCCTTGTCTATGCAGGGAGGGAAAAAGAAATACCTGTCCGATGTATTTCATGTCCCGAATATTACCAAGAATCTGGTTTCAGTTGGTCAAATGGTTGAACAGGGCTTGCAGGTCAGATTTAATCCTCATGGATGCTTTGTTGAGGATATGAAAAATAAAGGTCGCTTGATAGCAAAAGGAAAGAAGAAGGGCAGAATGTTTACATTGGATGCAGACATGTCTGAATTGAGTGCAGCAATGTTTGCACATGGGACCGGTGTAGTTGCAGATATTGATATCTGGCATAAACGCATTGGTCATGTTAATGTACAACGACTTAAATCAATGCAGGCCCAAAATATTGTTGCAGGATTGCCCAAATTCAAGGTTGCAGAAATGCATAAGGTATGTGAAGCCTGTCAGTTTGGAAAACAGGCAAGGAAACCATTTCCTAGACATGTTCAAGAGAGTGAGAAGCCATTGGAATTAATTCACTCTGATGTGTGGACAACTAAAGCTGCATCTCTTGGAGGCTGTCATTATTTTGTCAGTTTTATTGATGACTATAGCAGAAAAGTTTGGGTGTATTTTATGAAAAAGAAAAGTGAAGTTTTTGGGCATTTCAAAACTCTTAAAGCTATGGTTGAAAAAGAAACAGGCTTGCAGATAAAATGCCTAAGGTCAGATGGAGGGGGAGAGTACCTCTCAAATGAGTTTGCAAAGTTCTTGCAGGAGCATGGCATAAAGCAGCAATATTCATGCAGTTATACCCCACAACAAAATGGAATTGCAGAAAGGAAAAACAGGCATATTGGAGAGGTATCTCGTGCCATGCTCAATGAAAAAGACTTGCCAGATTTTTATTGGGCTGAAGCAGTTGCTACAGCAGTCTACATAATGAACAGGACTCCCACTGCAGCAATACATGGAATGACTCCAGAGGAGAGGTATACTGGTAGGAAACCAGATATTTCTCATTTGAAAATTTTTGGTTGCATTGCCTATGTACATGTGCCAGATGAGCTGAGATCCAAGTTGGATCCAAAAGCTGAGAAGTGCATCTTTATTGGTTACTCTCTGCAACAAAAAGGGTATAGATGCTATAACCCTTCTACTCGTAAGTTTACAGTGAGCAGAGATGTTGTTTTTTATGAGATGAGTAGCTGGTATAGACCAGTAAATGTGATTGATGATGAAGATGCACAAAATGGTAATGCTACACAGAATTCACAGCAGCAGTCACAAAATATTAGTGGACCTGGAGCGTCCTCTAGCAGTGGTTCACATTCTTCGCCATGGACAGGCAGATTGAGATCAGGAGAATCTTCTCAAAGCAATGCAGATAGTGGTATGCAGGTATCACGAAAAGGAAAAGAGAAGGTTGATCAGCCCATGTTTGATGTGAATGCAGGTCACTCTTATGTGGATGGTGAATCCAGTGGCTCAGAACAGAGCATTGATGATGAGTTGGGTATTCCTTCTATTGTTACACCTGGAGTAAGGAAGACCAGGGATGTTTTGAGAGCACCTGGGAGTGAACCTACTTTGCGCAGGTCTACAAGAGCTAGGTATCCTGTGGATAGGCTGAAATATGATGGATTTACAGCCATTCACTATGCATATATGGTCAAAGTGATACAGGAACCAGAACCCACTTCTTTTGAGCAAGCCATGGGAAAAGAAAAATGGGAGAAAGCCATGGATGAAGAAATGGATGCCTTGGAAGCAAATGCTACATGGGAGTTAGTACCTTTGCCTAAAGGTAAGAATGCAATTGGCTGTAAGTGGGTTTATAAGGTGAAGCACAATGCTGATGGTTCTGTGAATAGATACAAGGCAAGATTAGTAGTCAAGGGGTATGCACAAACATATGGCATTGACTATGAAGAAACATTTAGTCCGGTTTTCAAGGATGGCAACCGTAAGAGCAGTCATTGCTATGGCTGCATCAAAGGGATGGTCTTTACATCAGATGGATGTAAAGAATGCCTTCTTGCATGGTGATTTGCAAGAAGAGGTCTATATGGAGCAGCCACCAGGTTATGTGCATGATGTTCATCCTCAGTTTGTTTGCAGGTTGAAGAAAGCCTTGTATGGCTTGAAGCAAGCACCTAGAGCATGGTCTGACAAGATAGGACAGTATCTTGTCACTATTGGCTTTCAGATTTCCAAGGCAGATTTCTCACTTTATGTGAGAAAAACAGAGAAAGGTATTATGCTACTTGTCATTTATGTTGATGATTTGATTATGACAGGTGACAGTGATGAAGATATCCTTCATGTGAAAATGCTATTGAAGCAAAAGTTTGAGATGAAGGATTTGGGAGAGCTGCGTTATTTCTTGGGCATCGAGGTGATTAGATCACCAAGTGGGATACAGCTCTTGCAGAGGCAGTATGGATTGGACATGCTGTCCAAATATGGGATGACAGGCTGTAAGCCTATTTCAGTTCCTTTAGAGCAAAATGTGAAGCTGAGCACAGATGCAGGTGAGCTTCTAGAAGACCCTACTATGTACAGACGCATAGTAGGAAGTTTGATTTATATGACTATTACCAGGCCAGATTTGAGCTATGCTGTTGGATTGGTAAGTCAGTTTATGCAGGCTCCAAGGAAACCACATTTGGATGCGGCTAGACGCATACTTAGGTATGTGAAGTCCACATTGCAGTATGGACTATTTTATGAGACTGGGGTTCAGATACAGTTGCATGGATACACTGATGCTGATTGGGCTGGTAGTATTTCTGATAGACGATCTACCAGTGGATATGTATTCTCTTTTGGGAGTGCTGCAATCACTTGGAGCAGCAAGAAACAGCCTACAGTTGCCTTGTCGAGCACAGAGGCTGAGTACAGGGGTGCAGCAATGGCTGCATGTGAGGTAGCTTGGTTGCATAAGCTACTTTATGATATGCATCAGTCTACAGATGGGCCAGTTGTCATTTATTGTGACAACATGAGTAGTATACACTTGGCAAATAACCCAGTCTATCATGCTAGAACAAAGCACATTGAGGTGCATTATCACTATGTGCGAGAGAGGGTTTTACTAGGTCTTATTGATCTAGTTTATGTCAGCACAGAGGATCAGGTAGCTGACATATTCACGAAGGCATTGGGTGCAGAGAAGCTGCGCAAGTTCAGAGACCTGCTTGGTGTGCAGGAATTGGGATTGAGCTCGAGGGGGAGTGTTGAGATATCGAGCTCCACTCGTGATACGCCAGGGTGACCGTTGTATATTTATGTCACCGACTTGTCAGTTGCAGACGCGGTTGGTACACCACTCATGAATAATAGCTACATGATAGCTATCCTTATCTACTCTAGTTCGTGGCTCAGTTAGTATGCCACCTTAGTTAGTTGAGTTTGGTTTGAGACCCATATATAGGGTTCTTCTATTTCTTTGTACTTGAGTTCTTTTGGCTTACACAACTAAGAAGAGGAAAACTGTTTTCAGCCTCCACCCTTGTGTGTCTTCCCCCATTGTGCAAGCAAGAAAGCTTCAAGCGAGACTCCTTCCTTCTCTCCCACAATCTTGACAGGAACAAGGTTCACAATGGTTTCTTCTCCGTGCACTGGTCAATATGAGGGTAAAATCAATACCCTACGGCCGGTTTGCACACAGTACCGCACCTTCCCTGCGCAGCTCCTTAACCATAACAGCCAGAGCCTCCGGATTGACCCCATGCTCATACAGAACGATGAGGATGGCTAGGTTTTGATTATCAAGGCCCGTTTTGAGGAGATTGGACATGAGATAGGCCCAATCCAGAGCTTCCCTTGCTCTCTGCAACCTTGCGCTCTGCAACTGAGTATATCCTCTAGGCGCGCTCTCTCCTTAGACGTGATTTGTGTGTAGACTTCCAAAGCAATGCAAAGGATGAAACCTCAAGACCTGAAGCTTCTTATTCTCGGGCCGTCGAGAGTTGGAAATCAGCGATCAGAAACCAATTTTACTGGTTCTAACTAAGTCTCCGTAAATCCTTTACTGCACCAGCACATCGAAAGCAAGCTTTGCACTAATGAAGTGCTTTTGATACTGAAAAGGCGCATCCCAGGATCAGAGAAGATGAGCGAGAACAACTATGCCGCATAATGGATTGCCAAAAGCTTTTACTCAAAGCTTGTACTCATGCTATTCAAATTGAGCGTCTTCTCCTTCGCATTATAGTGCCCTGATACCGAGATGGCTTGCGGCGAGAGGCCGTCTTTCCATTTTGCCCCCTTTGTATGCAAAGTTCCTCCCCTTTTCGCCTTGTTTTCTGATTCTTTCTTGCTTCCTGATTCCTGAATCTCCTTAGTCTCCTCTTTTTTCTTCCCTTTTTCCGATCTCTCCTGGTCTTCTGTTATTAGTTTTCTTTTCATGCCGTTCACTGCGTGCCAAAAAAAACTCATTCCAGCCCTCCCGAATCAAAAACCATTCTTCCCCTCCAAAACAGCCTGCTTTTTTCCCTCCAAAAGCGGTTGAAAAACCCAAAAATAGGTTTCCCCTCTTCATCCTTGAATAACCTCTTATACCTTTAGCTTTGGCGATAATCTTTAATTATGCCAGTTTGCTCTTTGAGAGATCCAAATGGAGATCAGTGCATGGTTTTAGATCTGAAGATTCAGCACCAGATTCATGACTCAACAACTTCTTGCTGTCTGATTTAGGACTTGTTTCGTCGTCTTCTTTTCCCATGCATTGCCACTTCTCTTTACGATCTCTTTCATTTCTTTCTGTAGGCTAACCTTCAAGACCCCTTTTACTACTTTTTCTGCAGCACCATCCACCTTTGAGCCTTTCTTTTAGGGTATCTTTGGAGTCATCAATTGCCCCATTAACAGACAGCTTTGTGATGGGTGATCTATACACAAACTGTGAATTCGGCCTTGAAGATTGGATGGCAAAGTACTCCCTCGGTGCTTCACTAGCACTTTGCTCGCTTCAGAACTTTTGAGAGACTTCCTTCAACTCTATGTCATGGGAACTTTTGAACTAAGATGATCGCTTCCACAAACCTTCCTTTGATTCCATAATTCCCTGCACTTTTCTTAGAGATCATCATTGAAATTATCAGCTTGATAATGTCCTTTGGCATCAGTTTTTCATATTTTTCTAACACACAGACATCATGCATCCAAACAAAATCATACACATGCACTAAGGGAATATATACATTGGATGCGGATTATCGTAATGCATCACACACACAATGAATCACACACAGAAAATAACACAAATGCACAACAAAAAAAAGAGGTGTATACGACTCGGATGCGCAGCAGCACGACATCCACCCCCTCTAAACCTGCGCATCCTCCAGATGTGCCAACTATCCAGGATCATTCAAGTCCACAAACAGGTCGAGTCCATCTTCTGTTTCTAGTAGACCTATTTCTCCATCAACTTCATTATCTACATTCTCTGCTTCTTCTGCTTGTGTTTCTTCTACCTGCTCTTCTTTTGTCAAGGCTTCAAGTGCATATTCTTCATCTTCTCTTCTCTTGAAAATCTTGACTCGTTTTCCAGCAATGGGCACCCTCAATACTGTTCCATCTAATTCAGCCAACTCATAGGTACCATTGTCAAAAACTTGTTTCACCTCATACGGTCCAAACCATCTTTGAACCATTTTTCTCATGCTACTATGCTGATTTTCTAGACTACTGTCGTAGACTAGAATCCAATCTCCTTCTTTTATGGCTCTAGGTCTCAAGCGATGCCTTAAATCAAACATGTCCTTGTTTCTGAGTCGGGCTGCCTTCAAACGATCAACTGCTAGCTGCACATCTTCTGTCCTTCTCTCTAGTTGACGAATCCGAAGAGCTAGAAGCTCTTCCCTTGATAAATTCTCATGCCACGGAAGAACACTCCAAGTGAGAGCACAAATTTTTGTAGGCATGACAGGTTTTTTCCCATACATCAACTCTGCAGGCATGTATCCAGTAGTCACACTATGTGTAGAGCGATCAGCCCACAACGCAAAAGGTAGTAATCTTGGCCAATCCCCAATCTGACCTCTACAAGCTTTTGCCAATACTTTAACTATCCGCGGATTTCCTCTTTCACTCTTGCCATTTCTCTCTGGATTATAGGCAATAGTAAGAGCCAATTTAATCCCAAGCCATGAGAAAAATTCTCTAGCTTCATCTGCATCTAGCTCTCCACGATCAGCTGTAATCTTGCCTATACATCCATACCTGCAAAATATTTCTTCCAACAAGAATTTACATACTGTAGTGGTGGTCTTTGTCCGCAAAGATCTGCCTTCAACATAGTTTGTAAGATCCTCCCTAGCCAAGACAAGATATCTCATCTGCCAAAGTCCCAGTGGCAAAGTAACCAAGTCTACCACCCACTTATAATGCATACATAGTGGATAAGTCGGATGCAACTCATCACGATGTCGCACTAAAGAGTAAAGCTGGCAGTCCTTGCAAGTCTCCACAAAGTGAGAAACATCTTTATACATCCCTTTCCACCAGTATCTTTCTTTGATTTTCTCATAGGTAGCCCACACACCTCTATGTCCAGTCCATGAGCTCTCATGAAACTCTCGCATAATCTGTATCTGCATCGCTACATCACAAACTACTCTCAAGGGCAAGCCTCCTCTCTTCTTTGGATGCTTCCAAAGAAAACCATCTTTCAAGAAATACCCATAAGCCTTCCTTCTGATTTTCTTGAATTCATCATCTGTCCAATCAGCTCTTCGAGTCAATGAACTTAGATACTGTCCAATTTGCAGCCACTCGTCAACATAAAGTTCTTCAATAAAGGTTTCAACAGTAGATACATGACAATCATGAACAAAAACAGAAGCTGCAAGCTCTGTCTCATCATCTTCTGCAAACATTGACTCCTCATCCTCATATCTCGCTCTAGATAGCATGTCAGCAACTGGATTATCTTTCCCTGCTATATGTCAAAATTCTAGATTCAATGATTTGATATAGGCAATCCACCGAAGCATCGCTATATTTGGAGTCGAGCAACTAGTAATCATACCAAGCAAAGGCAAACAATCTGTTTCCACAACAACTGAAGCTCCAATAAAATACCCTTTGTCACATTTCAGTGCAGTGACTACTCCCCACAACTCTCTTTTAATCTGCGGATATCTCCTCTATCGCTCATTAAGAACTTTAGCTCCAAAGCGAATTGCATACCTATTTCCATCAGCATCATTCTGTCCCACAGCCCAACCTATGCCAATAGGGCTAGTATCAACTGTCAACATGATCGGCCGTCCACACTGATAATCCGGCTTGCGTAGAGTAGGAGCTGACTGCAACAGCTTCTTGCGCTTACGCATGGCTTTTGAATGCTTCTCATCCCAATGAAATTTTTGCCCCTTTCAAAGCAGCTGATAGAGAACATCTGCTATATGAGCAAAATGAGGAATCCAAATCATGTAAAATACACAAGCTCCCACAAATCTCCGCACCTCTGAAGTAGTCGAGCAATACTCTGCAATCCTATTTATGGCATCCACCTTTGCAGATGAAGGTTTCCTGCCATAATATCCAACCATATGCCCAACTATGATAACTTCATTAACACCAAAAACAGATTTCAGCCCTGAAAGTGTCAAATTTACCTCCTCTAATCGTGTCAATATTTGCTCACAAGCAACCAAGTGGTCAGCCACAAACTGTCTACATCCACGAAAATCAAGACTTTCATTCTTTTCTTCTTCTGCACAACCCTTAATAGGCACATCATCTAGAAAAGGCATGGTATACTGCGGAATATAGTCTCGTAGAACTCTATGCATAGCATTCATCATATGAGCAACTGAGTTTGTGGCACCTTGAGGCAAGGTACACATCCTCACAAGACCAATAGGTGTCCGCATAGTAGTAATATCCCTGCTTTCCAAGGCAAGATGAAACTGATCATAACCTGAATACAAGTCACCTAGAGAATAGATGGCTCGTCCTGCAAAAGCCTCAGCAAATTCATCCACAACTGGACCTGTTCCCACATTCCTGATTGTCACTTTGTTCACGGGCCGCATATCCTGAATAAATCTCAAAGTACAATTCTTCTTTGGTACAGTAAACCACCTGTTAGAATAGGGTGCAGAAGAGGGTTCCAAAATCCCCATTTTAATCTTCTCATTCAGCAACTCTATCAGCTTTGGCAAGTGTGCTTTAGGCACAGGTATAGGATGTATATTCCATGGTACATGAGGAACAGTGAAGATGACCATAGGTGCAACCAATTCGGGACTAATGCAACCAATTTCATGTGGAAAGAAAGCAAATGCCTTACCATGACGTCCAAGCATCTCTCTAAAACATTCTTTTTCCACTAGAAGCAAAAATTCATCATTTCCAATCTTCAATTCTGCAAGAGTTTCAGCTGTAAACTTATGTCCAATATTTGCAGGATCTCTCAACATAGGCTGCTTCATAGCTTTTTCAATCTGCTCATCACTATCAGAAGGAAGCGGCCCAGCAACAGGCTTAACCTTCTTATCAACTATTTTATATTTTGTGTCAACCTTGGCATCATTCAAGCACTCTTTTCTTTGCTGCAATTTCTGCAAATTTTCAGCAACTTTCAACTCTGTTGGCTGAAAAATTTCAGCCTTTCGCTCTATGGACTGCATGGGTGCAGCCTGAAACTCTGTATGCAGAAATTTTTCTGCATTCAACTCTGTTGGCTGAATGGATTCAGCCCTCGGCTCTATGGACTGCATAGGTGCATCCTGAAACTCTGTATGCAGAAATTTTTCTACATTCAACTCTGTTGGCTGAATGGATTCAGCCCTCTGCAATTCTATTAGCTGATCAAGATCAGCCATAAATTCAGTTTGCTGAGTTTTTTCAGCCTCTAACTCTGTTTTCAGCATAAAACCAAAAATTTCCTGAAACATATCCAAGGTTTGCATAGGTATGATCTTTGAACCCTTACATATATCAGTTTTCAGCATTGCTCCCATCTCAAACAAAGTATCTGCATAAGACATTCCTTCATACAATCCATCTACATGCTCTTTTGCTTGCAAAATACCTGCATTCTTCAACTCTTTCTCCTTACGACCAATGTACTGCCTGGCAACTCTAGGCAAATCTGAAATTTTCTGATAACTCACTGAACTATCTGAAGAAAAACCAACAAAATTATTGGAGAAAGACTGGCTGCCAGGAGGCGAGATCTCCTCTTTTCTCCGCTCCGTACCACTGGCGTCTCGCAAGACAGCGGTACCTAATGAAAATCCAACTCCTTTGCAGGTAGTGGTGCCTCACGCAAGGAGTCCCTGTTTCTCGGATGATTTACCCCAACATTCATAAATTGAACAGCACGCATACCATCTTTACTGCGTATCCGTGCATAAGCTGACCCGTCATCCATCACTTTCGTTTCCATTCTTGCTTCTATAATGAAAGGCTGTCCAAGAATAATCGGATAAGAGCATGAATCCTGAACAAAGAAATGATAATCCTCTTCAACATTACCAATAGAAATTCTGATACTCGGACAAGCAGCATACATATCACCAGAAGTATTATTGGCGGCTCTCATGCGCCAGCCATGCTCTGCATCCATAGGCAACTTGCCACTCTCATAAACACCTCGAGCAATAAGATTAATCTCAGAACCATGATCGACTAAAGCGACCAATGGAATTTGTTTCTCTCCAATCCTTACCACTGTCTCAGTGGTTGCTCTAGCCCAATGACTTCGTGAAAAATGGCTACGAGGAATGAGAATAGGGGTATCATCATCTTCATACTGCATAGGCTGAACTATTTTCTCCAATTGCGAATTAACAGAAGCATTCTCAACTATCACTGCATCATCATGTTCTTCCCCAAGAGCTCCATGCCACAATCCCTGTAAAGCAGGTCCTTCCATCGCATGTCATTTCCTCTGCAAAAGATCCTGCATCTGATCCTGTATTTCTCTTCTAGCAATCCCAAGAGCTTCTCCAACAGTAAAAGTAACTTCACTATTCAAAATTCTTTCATGAAAAATCTTACTCATATCCGTCTGCATATCAAGGTCTGACAAGAGCTTGAATCCTGGCTCCTTTCTTGGTTGCCTCTTTTCTTTCATCTGCTTATCTCCCATAGGTTGTTCAGGACCTGTTTGAGTTGGAGAACTTGACATAGGTGGAGCTGTAACAGGTGGTGAAACAAAGTCACCCCCTCTAGCCTTTTTGGAGGTGCTGGGACCCTCCTCATCTCTTCTTCTCTTTTCCTCAACGATGGCATCTAAACCCTGTGTTTTAGCCATATAAGCAAAAATAGAATACCTATCAACAGGAGAATCCCATCCTGTTTCTCCTCGGATGCTGGAGCCCACACAAGTCATAGTAGATGCCTGAACTTTTTCTCTTCTCGCTATCTCCAAGGCAGAGGACCATAAAGCAGAGTCTCCATCATATTTCTGCTCAAGCTGGACTCCATAAGCTGAAGCATCTCCTCTAACACTCACATAAGCTGATCGCGCAGCCATATCATCAACAAGCTTCTTCATGCCTCCCTTACCGAAGTTCGTGTCAAGAGGAGCGCCAGTCTCTGTCAGCCATATCTTCCCATCTTGTCCCCAGAACACTACATTCTTCTTACGTGCTTCCTGAAAAGCATCACAATCTCTGCAGTGTTGGTGCTATGTACTATCGCACCAAATACATCGTCGCCCTTTTCTTTGACCAGCTGAAAAAGCAGTCGCTGGAGCAGGTGCTACAACAGGTACTGACATAAGTTGCTCCTTTAACTTACCAACTTCAGCTTTGACTGCTTCAATCGTCAAATCTGCCAAGCCTTTAATAACATCATCTACAGATAAGGGCACTGGAGCAGCAGGAACTGGTGGATTCATAGCAGGAGGAGTAGGCTTAGGCAAAGAAGTTGCAGCAGGGGTAGAAGAAGAAGTCTCCAAGGATTTTTCAGGAACTGATCCTGTATTATGATGCAATCTTACTCTCCTGCGCTGCTTCTTAACAAGAGCATTCATAGCATCAATGACATGTCTCCACTCGGTCTTTAAACCTGAATCAGCAGCTTGATCTTCCAAAAGATCATCCAACTTTTCCTGTAAATCAGCATCAGCAGCTTGTAAAAATAACTCCACTTTGTGCATCTCCAAAGCTTGCTGCTCAGTCCCATCCAACTGATCATAGCGGCTTTCAAACTCTCGCAGAAGAGCGGTAACAGAAAGTCCCTTATTAGGCATAGAAACCCATGCTAAAAAATTCCTGCGATTCATAAGACCTGTATCCTCCAGGAAATATTCATCTTTTAATGCCTTCTTAAATTCAGCCCAACCTGCATGTGTTTCTTGAATTTCTGCAATTCGGCCTTCAAGAGCGCGCACCACGATCCGCAAGAAGTAGCGGCTCCAAACATCTTGAGAAACCCCAAAAAAATTCATCTTTTCTTCATACAAATGCAGGTAATTTGACACTTGCTGGCCATTAAACTGCTTCATCTCCTGTTGGACAGCTTTCAAGGCATCCATAGCATCACTGTCACATTTTGCGTGAGCTTGCTGCTGCATATACATGGTAAATGACTGAAACAGGTTCTTCATGACATTATCATCTGTCATCTCTTCTTGCGAGTCTCCCATCTTGCTGAAAAATGACGCAGCACTTTCACGTCGGGTTCACCAGAAGTGTCGTAGAGATTGTGCAAGAGCTGCAGAACACGGGGTTCAAGGAACAGCAAGGAAAGAAACTCACAAGAAGAACTCAAATATTTGATGCCAAAGTTCACTATATTCCTTGTTAAGTGAGTTACTTGAAGTTCATGTTCAAAAAAATCTGAAGTATCTCATAAACTGTTTACATTCAGATGTATGATGACATTTACATTGAACGGAATAATGGGCATTAACTAATAATCCAGTCAAGCATGTCCTTTAGTGCAGAGAACCTTCTGTTGTTCCACACATCTGATTTCAGATGCTCTCAGAGATTTCTATCAAATTTGGATCACATCAGCATGTACATTCTATAACCAGACCAGCAGAAGCTTTCAGCAATCCAACTCCTGTTTTTGAGTATCAAGGGTTCACAACTGGAATTGTGTATGCATAAGAATAGCCATTCTCTGTTTTCCAGCATAACCTCTATAATCAAAGATGGTATGAGTTCATCATCAGCAATCTGCTTTATAAACTATTTTATTGTATATGATTCATGTTTCTAAGAGTTAAACACCTTGATGACACCCATAGCCACTGTTTGCCTCATATCACGGACAGCAAAACGTCCAAGCGGAGGATATTCAGCAAAGGTCTCTACAGTCATTAGCTTGGTAGGAATCATTTTCACAAACTCAGCATCTCCATTCTTCAAAAACTTAGGCTCCTTCTCCAGCTCTTTGCCAGAACGCCGATCAATTTTTGGTCAGAATCTCAGCAAACTTCACAGCTATGTGTGAAGTGTGACAGTCAAGAACAGGAGCATATCTATTTCCAATCGGACCAGAATGTTTCATAATGATCACTTGAGACGTGAAATTGGCAGCCTCCTTAGCAGGATCGTTCTTTGAGTCCGAGTCAACAGAGAATCGAGTCGATGTAGTTCCAAAGGGAGCATGGGTTGTCCGATTCCTCATATTGATTTGTAACTGTCTGGCAACGATCAATGTTCCAAAAGGCATAGCGTCGGAACGAGGTTTACAATGGTTTCTTCTCCATGCACCGGTCAATATGAGGGTAAAATCAATGCCCTACGGCCAGTTTGCACACAGTACCGCACCTTCCCTGCGCAGCTCCTTAACCATAGTAGCCAGAGCCTCCGGATTGACCCCATGCTCATACAGAACGATGAGGATGGCTAGGTTTTGATGATCAAGGCCCGTTTTGAGGAGATTGGACATGAGATAGGCCCGATCCAGAGCTTCCCTTGCTCTCTGCAACCTTGCGCTCTGCAACTGAGTATATCCTCTATGCGCGCTCTCTCCTTAGACGTGATTTGTCTGTAGACTTCCAAAGCAATGCAAAGGATGAAACCTCAAGACCTGAAGCTTTTGATTCTCGGGCCGTCGAGAGTTGGAAATCAGCGATCAGAAACCAATTTTACTGGTTCTAACTAAGTCTCCATAAAACCTTTACTGCACCAGCACATCGAAAGCAAGCTTTGCACTAATGAAGTGCTTTTGATATTGAAAAGGCGCATCCCAGGATCAGAGAAGATGAGCAAGAACAACTATGCCGCATAAGGGATTGCCAAAAGCTTTTACTCAAAGCTTGTACTCATGCTATTCAAATTGAGCGTCTTCTCCTTCGCATTATAGTGCCCTGATAGCGAGATGGCTTGCGGCGAGAGGCCGTCTTTCCATTTTGCCCCATTTGTATGCAAAGTTCCTCCCCTTTTCGCCTTGTTTTCTGATTCTTTCTTGCTTCCTGATTCCTGAATCTCCTTAGTATCCTCTTTTTTCTTCCCTTTTTCCGATCTCTCCTCGTCTTCTGTTATTAGTTTTCTTTTCATGTCGTTCACTGCGTGCCAAAAAAAACTCATTCTAGCCCTCCCGAATCAAAAACCATTCTTCCCCTCCAAAATAGCCTGCTTTTTTCCCTCCAAAAGCGGTTGAAAAACCCAAAAATAGGTTTCCCCTCTTCATCCTTGAATAACCTCTTATACCTTTAGCTTTGGCGATAATCTTTAATTATGCCAGTTTGCTCTTTGAGAGATCCAAATGGAGATCAGTGCATGGTTTTAGATCTGAAGATTCAGCACCAGATTCATGACTCAACAACTTCTTGCTGTCTGATTTAGGACTTGTTTCGTCGTCTTCTTTTCCCATGCATTGCCACTTCTCTTTACGGTCTCTTTCATTTCTTTCTGTAGGCTAACCTTCAAGACCCTTTTACTACTTTTTCTGCAGCACCATCCACCTTTGAGCCTTTCTTTTAGGGTATCTTTGGAGTCATCAATTGCCCCATTAACAGACAGCTTTGTGATGGGTGATCTACACACAAACTGCGAATTCGGCCTTGAAGATTGGATGGCAAAGTACTCCCTCGGTGCTTCACTAGCACTTTGCTCGCTTCAGAACTTTTGAGAGACTTCCTTCAACTCTATGTCATGGGAACTTTTGAACTAAGATGGTCGCTTCCACAAACCTTCCTTTGATTCCATAATTCCCTGCACTTTTCTTAGAGATCATCATTGAAATTATCAGCTTGATAATGTCCTTTGGCATCAGTTTTTCATATTTTTCTAACACATAGACATCATGCATCCAAACAAAATCATACACATGCACTAAGGGAATATATACATTGGATGCGGATTATCGTAATGCATCACACACACAATGAATCACACACAGAAAATAACACAAATGCACAACAAAAAAAAGAGGTGTATACGACTCGGATGCGCAGCAGCACGACACCGTAGCACTCACTTCTATTCACTCACTCACTTCTACCCAACCCCCACCCACTTCCACTTCTACCCACATAATTCCATCCAATCACCCCTACTCACCTACTTCTACCAACCCACCTCTACTCACCTACACATGTGTACCATAGACCCTAAACCCCACCACTTCCACCCACTACTACCCACTCCCACCCATCTACTTCTACTAGTCACTTCTACTCACCTGCATTAAACCTATCTACTCACTTCTAGAACTTCCTCCACTATCCTCAACCCTAACCCACTTCTACACAACCTAGTCACTTCTATCCTACACATAACCCAACCCACTACTACCCTTGGTCCACTTCTACACTAAATCCTAGACCCTAACCACCCTAAACCCTTGCATACCATTCATTCCATTTAATTGCATCACATTTATATAGCCCTTGCATTAAGAAAAGTTTTTTTGACTCAATGCCATCTTAAGGATTGTGATATAATCGAGGCATTGTTTGCACACGCGCATTGTGATTTTGAAGACAAGAAGCCTCATTTTGCACCACTAACTATTGCATTTTTTTTTTGAAGGAAACATGTTACAAACTGCCATAAAGAACTTCTATGTTTTGCAATCAAGTAATTTCCATAATTCTTTATGGACTCAACAAGGGTGTGTTGAACCAAGTGCAAGGAAAGGAAGAACACTTTGTCCCAGCACAAGGACTTGGTACACATAACACCTAGGACTACTTCAACTCACTTGGATCCACACACACACACACACACATGTCACTTAGGTATTTAGGTTTAGGACACACTACAAGTCCATTGGGGAGGGGGGAATCATCTAAGCCATCATAAGTCCTAAGCCCACTTCAAATCATTTTCAATCTTATATGCAATTGAGTAGAGAAGCCAACCAGTAGGTCAAGAATTCTAACACTTGCCCTTAGTGCATGATCACAAGGAATATTGACAAAAAAAAAAATTTGAAGGATAGAAACTTCAAGAAATAAATTGAGAGTACCCACACAAGAAACCACAAACAAAAGCACCCACACAAGAAACCATAAAGGAACTTAAATTGCGTGAAGAGTCTTAAGATCTGTTACTCTATTGACATGCCTTACTCTAGACTAGGCTATATAGTCTATGAGTCCACACACCTTATGAGTTAACAATAAAGAGAGACCAATACTATCAATTTGTCCATTGTTATTCTGATTGAGCTAGCAACTCATGAGCCAAGGCCACGATTAGCAAACTAGATGGAGATAGGCATATCTACACAAGTTGACCTGCAATGCATTAAGTATGGTATCACTCATATGCATCATAATTTTCCAACATGCAACTCATCCATAGTATGCTCACACAGTCTAAAAGCTATTAGGAATATTATCAGAGCCTCTCACACTATTAGGAATAGAAATTCATCCAAAAGAAAGAGGATACCCAAGGCATATGATTGAAAGTGTTTGTTGAGAGATCACACAAAGCCGTGATGGGTTCCAAAAGCATTGTTGGATGCTCAAGGGTTTTATGTAGGAAATTATACGATTTGGTTGCCAAAACTACTTGCAAAGCCACCTTCACTAAGGCATTTCCCAAGTCCCATCAAAGTCATAAGCATAGAGAAGGAGATACAATTGCAAATCTAGGTCATAGACCATGTTACTTATGGAGACAAAAACTAATAAGCTAGTAATTAAACATCTAGTTCTTGAGATATCCATATCCACAGTTCTAGAAGTGCAACAACCTAAAGTAGTTGCTAATCTACAAGAGGAACTAGCAATGACTTAGCCATCACTAAGTCAATAATAGGTCACAAAGAAGTCACTACCCAGTGATGTTGCTCATGCCTGAAATAGAAAGCCCAAGAAAGGTGAATATAGATCCCTCCAATGTTGATGAGAAACAACCCATAGAGTTATTGGTGCTTAGAAATAGTCAATGTCTCCTAACAACCAAGAACTTCTATCACCCAAACCAACATAAAAGATTGAGTAGCACCAACCTAGTGCAATTGCTCACTCCACTAAAAAGGATCCAGAAGGGACAACTCAAAAAACATCACAAGATTGATGACCTTCCTCCGAGAGTGTTGTCAATAACAAATCTAAATATTTGAAGACAAAGAATACCTCGCATAAGTTTGAGGATCCTAGTATTCTATCATCTTTGATTGACATAATTGACCAATTCACTACTTCAGAAATTATTATTTCCAATTTTGAGGTGGAATCCAGATAGTCCCAACTCTTGGCTCTGCACGACCAAACCTATAATTTCAGCTAAGGGGCAAGCCTCTAGTGCTTCAACCTCACAAAAAAATACTAACTCTAGCCTAAAGAAAACATTGAATCAAATGGTTTACAAATCTTGTTCTTTTTGTTTAGGAGCTCTACTACATTTAATGCTAGTTAAGAGATCTTTCATGGTGGAGGCTTTAGACAATATGGGGCAACAAAAAAATCAATCAAGGTTACAAGTTCCAAGGAACAAGATGTAAGAGTATTGACTTCACTCCCTCATGCACATGTTCATACAATATTAGAATTGGGACTATTAAGGATGATAAGCTCTTAGAAAGGCCTCTGACATGGTCAAAGAAATCACAAATTTGTTAGTGTTATCTAACCACCATCATGGGAGAGGTCATGAAGAAAATGACCAAGATAGAGCAAGAGAAGCATTGTTTGATTCTTGTGTTCCACCTTTGACAATGTCAAACAAGTAGGGAGGAAGTTGCAGCATTAGCTAAGAAAGCTAAAGGACAAAGTGAGTTGCAACAAAAGAAATGGCCCTCATAGATCATTTTTCTCTAACAAAATATTGTCTACTTGGCATGTAAATTACATCTTATCATACTAACAAAGCTAAACCAAAGTGACATAAGGTCTGAGAACTAGTCTCATACCACATATGCATGCCAGCTAATTATAATTCCGTCAATGAGTTTTAAACTTAGATTTTTTGTATATCCACAAGTCCAAGCCTTCCCACCAATATAACCTTAGTACATGCTATTCACTTTTGTGTGCTATTAGCTGAAAGCATGACCTCGCTAGGCTCAAATATCTTACCTTTCAAATAGACTAGTTGTTCTAGCTTCCCAAAGGCCTCTCCTACATCGAGATTCGTGGATTTTGGCTCATTTGACCCTTCCCTATTTGGATTTATGAATATGTCATTGCTACTACCCAAACTAGATAGGGATTCAATCATAGGCCCATCACAATGATGCATGCTAGAGCGATGTGTCAAGAATCACGTGAATTTCCCAAACTGTCAAGCACTAACCCTTGTATATTCCTAACTCAAGCTCCCTTGTATATATTTTCTTCTATCATTCTATGTGTTGCACTACCATCTTTCTAAGTCCTTTGCTTGTTCCATTTGCAAGCTAGGTAACTTTCTAGTCTTCATTGTTTGCAGGGCCCAATATATTTTTGACATTCATGATACTTTGAAGCTTATTAAATGGTTCCTAATGGTTTTGAAAGGTTTTACTTGAGGTAAATGCTTTCTAATGACTTTTTGTAGACCCTTTGTTGATCGTCTGTAGAGCCTCTGTCTTTGTTCTATTTCTATTTTGTATACCTCTGTAAGTGTTTTGTGGGATGGATGTATACCTTGGGGAAGTTTTCTAATCTTTGAAAGAGATTAATACAAACTCAAAATAGCTCAAAGAAGTGGAAGAAGTAGCTGTTGAAGACTCAAGTAAATACTAAAGTAACAGTGACATTGTTGAGCTATGAAAGGTCATTATACTGGCTCTAATGACCCTTCATATCAGACATATCTTTTGGGAGGGTATCCATGACCAAAGTGGGGTTATGGATAATTATTCTTCATTATTTCAATGTAATAAAGCATATGCTACTACATATGACAACACTACTGAATAATTGTGTGAGTTATTCTATCTCTCCCAAACGGATACTTCATGTTCGTGGAATCCCTTTTATTATTGATTCTGGTGCTAAAACATGATATATTAGTCTCAATGGTTACATAATTATCATTCTATTCCTAGCAAGAAATTGGTTTATCTTTCTAATTACACAACCTGTCAAGTCAAACGTATAGGTGATTCATATCTTGGTACTCTTTCTTCAACAAGAATTTTGTGTGGAGTTTCACGTACACCATATCTACAAAGGAATCTTCTTTCAATTTTGCACAACTTGTGGATCTTGGTCTCTTTGTCAATTTGACCCAAGCGTCGCACTAAGAAAGACGGCCAAAACCATAGCTCTTGCTCCTAGAAATGGTATTCTTTTTGACTTATCATTAAATGAAGATGCAACACTATATTAGGGAATTTGAGAATTCTCATATAGTTTGGGAATTCCCATTATAGTTTATATGTAACCACATGATCAAATCTAGTCCCCTCAAAAGTGGAGTCTACCCTAATTACTATATAGGTTGTCTTTCCAAGTCCCGCTTTAAAGCATGCGTCAAGATTTAGCCACATGGCTAAATCATTACTCCTTACTTGAATGTGAGACTTGGGAGATTCCAAATTCTCTAATTTGGTGTTATGTTAAAAATGTTGTTACAACTCCTCTGGAAATCTTAACAACAAAATATGGCATCATCACTTTGTTCACTCTAAATTTTCTAAGCTTATTGATCTTTATCGATGTGACCTTGTTTAAGGTATAGAATTCAATGCTCCTCCTCACATTGGTATTTGTGAAAATTGTGCACTTAGAAAGCATTTTTGCAAATCCTTTTCTCTTTCCACCACAACTCATTCAAGATATTTTCTTGATCTTATTCACACTAATATTTGTAGACATTTTTCTCCATCAAAATCTCAATATCGGTATTTCCTAACTTTTATTGGTAACTTTTTAGGATACACCATAGTTTTTCTCTTGCAACACAAATAAAAAGCTTTATTACCTTTTAAACAATATCAAAAAGTTTTAGAACTTTATACTAGTCATCGCATAAAAAAACTTCACAATGATAATGGTGGAGAATACATTTTCAATTATCTTGATATTTATTGTAATAATCAGGGTATTCATCATGATTATACTATTCCCTACTCTCCTCAACACAGAATGGTATTGCTAAATGTAAAAACACGACTATCCTCAATGCCATGTGATGGATGCTCATGACACCATCGTTCAATTCACAACTTCACATGGCCAAGGTAAACCTAATCTTAAGGTAACCTTACATTATAATGAGGATTCTCCTCCCCATAAAGAAGTGTTGAGTACATCTCTTGCAACATGTTAAGCAAGGCATGAATATTTTGCTTCGGCTATCTTACCCAGCATAAGTGAAATTTCTAAAAGAAATATATTGTGCCAATAACTCAATGAGATGACTTACAAATCCTTTAAATAGAGTTTCACTTTTTAAGTGTTAGTCAACACTTAACCTTGTCACATTTGACCATAACTATATCGAATGCGCATAAAGAAATATGTGCAATAACCTCTGGCAATTATTTCCAACATGATTCCACGATTTAGAATCTCAATTAATCTAGCTACAATTCATAGCAATTAATCATTTATGCTTGTACTAGTATGCTTTCTAGATGAAGTTATCAATAAGTGAAAAATATGGAAGCTAATATTTTATGTAACTTTGAGAAATCCACCATGGAAGCTTCAAGCAATCTGAAAAGAGGATGAACAAAGCTCTACCCCAAAAAGTAACTGAGATTTTAGACTTCTCCAAGTCTAGTTACCTCTTCTTTCTCAAAGTTACCTCCAAAATGACAAATGACCTATAATGGATGCACAACCTACCATTTTAACCAGGGTTTGGCCAAATCTCTTCAAGATCTTTATCAGAGCCCCAAGTTTAGTCTCTACTCCAAGTAGAATACCTACAAAATAAGCGATGAAATAATAACCTAGTAGTGAATAACCTAGTTTGGCAGGACGACATTGGGAATTTCATCTTTGCACGTGCTTACGCTCTCCACACCCGATATTCAGCTTGGTAGTGGCAACTCCGACAACCTCGGGCACTCCCATGTCTCTGGCAATACCCGCTCCTTGACCGGTTGTGGTGGTTCTTGTGGTCTTTCCACTTCATCACTTTGAAGCCATCATCCACGAGCGTATTCAAGAGATAGGGAAGGCGGAATAAATTTGAGATAGGAGAGAGTAAGAGAAGATGGCTTATCGAATACTAAAACATGTTGGAATTGAGCTAACTCTCCCCCTCACAGCCTCTTGGGGTAACTCCTCTCTCTCTCTCTCTCTCTCTCTCTCTCTCTCTCTCTCTCTCTCTCTCTAGGTCCTTCTCACAGCCTCTTGGAGTGGTATCCTTCCACCTCCCTCTCTCTACCTCTCTCTCGCAACCTCTCAGGGTCTCCTTGTGCCTCCTCTAAACTACTCCCCATGCCTCATATTTATAGCTGAATTGGAGAAGAAGGGTTGTGGCTAAGAAGAAGAGCCCTTGGCAAAATCAGTGGATCAGAAACTTCTAGGATGCAATCTAATGCTCAAATAACAAATCTGATTGTTCTGTTGGCTCCGAAAGGGGGGGTAAAACTCCAAAACACTTGCTTAGAAATCTTTTGGATCACTTATTCTACTTCTTCATGTTTGAAGTGTTGTTTTCTACCTATAAACTACGATTGTGATGTGCACGATTTTGCCAATCCTTCTTTTTTTACATTAAATCTCCAAAATTGGCTGAAATAAACACTTGCTTTTTTAAACATGATATCCTGTTCTAGAAAATTTCATATCTTTTTAGGATATTTACAATAAATAATATCTAAAATATCTAAAATATGCTAGTCTTGTCCAAAAATCTAATATTTTTAGACCATCCATACTATACACATTGACATTAATGACTAATATGGCTCATAAATCTCATTCACATGGTAATTTTCGTGATAGGTGGCTACAATCTTTGTCAATCTGGAAAAAATATCAGGTTACGACTTTTGATTTTTTTAATTAAATAAAAATTGTTAGTTATTAACGTTAGTTAGTTTTTACTTTAGTTAGTCTTTAGTTAGTAACCTTACTAGCTTATTAATTAACTAACTAACTTTTATTGCATGGAAGTATTACAAAACTTATCTTTAAGGGAAATTCTAGTCAAACAACCAGTCCATGATATTGACATTTTTTGGGTCCTTTTTCTTACTTTTAGAATTTAATGTGACTTTTTGAAAATTCGGGATCTTAACTCACCTGAAAATTAAAAAATTAAAAAAACTTTTATCTTGATCTAAGAGATATTTTAAAAGTTTTGGTAACTTTCATCATTTTTTGTGTATTTTTCTCATAACTCTCAATATCTTATCATTTTAGATCCTTCAAACTCATTTTTGCATTAGCTCTACTTTATTCTAATCTCATTTCACATCAATACTCAAGACTTGTTTTTTCATAAGTTCTTCTCAATAACATCAAATTCTATATAGGTGCATAATGCTACAATGCAAGAGAGGATGATATTTGGCATCTAATAACCTACAAGCTCCATGATTGAATAAAAAGGCTTTTCTCTTTGTAATGTCCTCCCCCTCACACACGTGAATGGGGGACTTCACGAGGGAAATTTAATTAAGGTTAATAAAAGAAAAAAACAGCTTTAAAGAAACAAAGCTTACTTGCCATTTCCTTATTGAACAAGCCGTTGCCATGCAAACATCGCCATCCATCTCGAGCTCACCACCAACTTTGTGTTGCGATTGAATAACTAGATCTTTGCGTTGTCAATATCTTCATGGCATCAAAGACTATACGCATTGCATAGTTGGACACTGCTAGATCTACCTTGAGAGCATCATTATAAGAGGGAGGAAGCTTGTGACGACAATAATGAGAGAAATAAAGGACTATTAGCCTTATTAAGGATATATAATCCTTATTTAAGGCTTAAGAAAAAAACTTTTGTCTTTGCCATTTCATTTGTATTAGGGGAGTTTTGAGGTCTTGAAAATGACTTTTAGGAGGTAGAGTATACTCTAAACCAATAGGAGCAAAGCCTTCGTAATGGAACTTCTATTTAAAAAAATGTAAAAAAATCAATTTATAAATATAAATAAATATATAAATATATATATATATATATATATATATATATTACAAATTTGTATTAACAATATCTATTTTAGTCTCTTATAATCGTGATTATGGTATTCTTTGCATTAACGATATATAGTCTCGACCACTTTTATCTAATGATATGTCTAGATTAATGATAATAATCAATTTAATCTAAATTAAAATTAGTAAAAATCTTGGCACTCATTTTTTCTCTTTTTTCTTTTATCCCTCTCATGTTTTTCCCTCCTTTGAGGTAGCCTAGCTCTCTCTCTCTCTCTCTCTCTCTCTCTCTCTCTCTCTCTCTCTCTCTCTCTCTCTCTCTCTCTCTCTCTCTCTCTCTCTCTCTCTCTCTCTCTCTCTCTGCCATGGATATAGAAATTTGACCTTCAACAAGGTATCCAAGCTCCCAAATCACATTCATATTAGTGTTTAAATCATTCCAAATAAATGGAAGATGGATTCCTACTATCATTAGCAAAGGTAGTTGGATCACATCGCAGCCGGCAAGTAAAACATAGGAAAAGATGAAGATATGGCAGTGTATTCATCTCTGCTTGAAAGGGTAGAATCGGAGATTTCAATCTTGGAGTAAATAAGAATAGCATAAAAGAGATACTGGTACAACATTTATTTATGTTTAGATAGCTATATTTAGAACCTGGAATCTCAAATCTTCCAATGAATATACCAAATTGTAAGAATTTGATTCTTAAAGTTTTTCTTTTCTTAAACTTGGTTTAAGGTTTTTCATTATAGCATTTATTTATCTTGTAGATATCTACCCCTCTAACAAAGGTAGAAAGAAGACAGACCTTGGAGAGAATTAAATATTCTTTTATGACCATTCTTATATTTTCCCCATGCAGCACAACTAATGGGGATCAATATCCCCCCTTCCTTTGTCAAAATTTTCAAGCTTTGAGTGGCCTTTGCCAAGTCCAATAAACTAGTGAGGGCTATAGATGTAAAATATTTTTTGAGATACAAAGAGCATTAGAACCTAATATCTCAAGTATGCTAAGCAAAGTTACTTTGTTTATGCCTATTAATATATTTATCGATGTCTTTTCTAATGTTGAGATAAGAAGATCAAAGGTCGTGCTTTTAGTGAAGAGACTAATGTATCATCATGTCATACAATTTGTTGATGAAGGATGGGACACTAGGACAGAAGGAAAAATTATATGTAAGATAGATCAAGACTCTATAGCTTGTAAATATATGCTTACTACTCAAATTTTCATTCTTATCTTTTATTATAGTAGATGGCATTATGTTGGTGGTAGTCTGGTTCTTTAGACCGAAATCTTGATCATTTTAGCAAAGATCCTATAGTGGATCTTGATGTTTGGTTCAATGAGGACATTATTGCAATCCTAAAGGTTAGATCATCATGTACGCTACATCAAGTGAGGATGGATTTACAGAATGAAGATATTGAACTACCATGCTCATCTATATTTTAACTTAATAACAAACGAGTAAGTTTTTATATCATATTATATCTGCTTAGGTGTATATCTGATTTCACTTCCTGATTAACAAACATTTATAACATATTTTTTGTAGATATTAACAAGGAGAGAAAATAATATACAATGCAAAGATATTGAAGAAATGATCTCTTTACTATCAATATAAAATACATGTACAAATTTTATGGTAAAATTTTGCTAGCCATCTCCATGACTTATACACACAAAGACTTACAAGAAATGAGGCAAAGCTACTTCTTTTTTTTAGGACTTTTCTTAGGAGAAGGGACATCCTTTGTAGGATTCCTTTTGCCTTTCTTTGATGCTTTGGTTTCCTTAAGGGTTGAAGACATAGCTTCACCTATTATAGTTACATGCACCTCCTCTCCTTCATTATCCAAGGCCTCACTACTATCCATTCTTGGTTTCATACAATTGATTATTATGTACTTTATGACCTTTGCTCTTATATAGCAAACATGCTCAATTGTATATCAATCCCTTGAAAACTATTGTACACTTTTATGAAAAGATTTTTAGTTCATTGTTATTTTTTACAATGGAATATATTATTATCATCAATGGACTATTTTGCAATGAACCTCTATTTTAAAGTTTAGTATCTTTTACATTACCTTTACAAGTTTATCATCATTGAGATAAATAAACATAACCAATCTTTTGGAATTTGTAATTACTCTCTAGCCACACAAGAGTAACTATCATCCTAATGAGGACACTGCAACCAATAATATAAAATAAAAATATGAAACTTTTTTATGATAATTTATAGAATAAATTGTCTTATTATGTTCCAACCATATTAATCAATACCTTACATAACTTGTCTATATTGCATTGTTACAAGTAAATTAGAAGGTATGGGAGGCTTTTTCTCTAGTACTCAATCAAATTTTTTTACAAATATGTACCAAAAAGACAAAAAATCTAGAGTAATTGCAAAAAAATAATCAAAACATTTAGAGTACTTACAAAAAAAAAAGATCAAAATATCAAGGAGACCCTGGATTATACAACTTACAACTTAGCATTTCCATGACTTTCTTTCAAAGAATTGATGAGAAAACATTGCTTTTCCACATAGTCTATTCCCATTAGGCTCCAATGAGAACAAAAAAAATCATACTTCAATAATTAAGCAAAACAAAATATCAAATTACTTACTTTTTATTGTATAGAATTAGAAGGACCTCCAAAGTTTCAAAGTCAATAGGTTTGAATCAACGATCAAATGCACTTTCATCAAGCTCAGTTCTCATATAGTATGAGATAGATAAATCAAGAACCTCAAAATTTTTTTAATATCAAAGGGGAGCTCATGACACACTGGCAAAGGAATGGAGATAGTGAGCATAAACATGAAAGCTTATTGCTAGAAAAATATAGTGAGTAAAAATAAATTTTGGTATATTATACCTCATCCAAGTAAGAAGAATAAAGTCATTTACTTCTCTCATTTTGTTCTTGAGGATTTAAACACAGTCAGAGTCAAAAAATATCATATCTGATATTTTATTAGTATCACCAAGTAAAAAGCAACAAACATTGACTCCCTTAGGATTAGCCCTTTCAAGAAGGGCAGACAACTCTTTTTCAAAAGATGCTAACTACTCTACTTCCTTTTCTTCTCCCTTCGTCCTTCTGTACTCCCTCCATTTATCTGCCTTGTGTGGCCTTTTTCTCTTTCTCGTGTAGCGTTGTATCTTTTTCATGGGTGACATCTTCAACCTTAGGACCTAGATCACCTTTATTTTTTCTATATGGAGGCACATTTAAAATATTAAAAGTATTCACATTAGTAAGGGACATTGGCTCAAGGACCTTTAAAAATCTATATCTTGACCTCTAAAAAATTATAATGTCTTTGTCCATAAGTGTAAGCCTATGTGCATGAGTAGCACATATATAGGAATCTTGAAAAATCTCAATCTAAAAATCTTTTGTAGTCTATTGGATGCAATGGAGAGTTGTCCTTGTCCATCTAAAACTATCAAGATTATGCTTGTCACAAATTTCTTTGACAAGCCTTTGAAAGGGAAATTTTGAAATTGCATTGAGCCTTCAAAATTCCAATCTCCTTCAGGATCTAACATGCTATGAAAAATTTCTCCTTGGCTTTGATTTCCTTGCAAGTTTAGAAGGCTTGGAGGACTAATGGATTTTTAAAGCAAGGCCTCTAGGATCCACTTTCCACTTTCTTGCAATAGCCTTAGTTCTAGCCATCTGAAATCTCTAGAGGAAATTAAAAACTCAAAATTAGGAACCCCAAGTCAAAACAAGAGAAAGATTGAGTTTCTTTTTCTTTAGTCGCATTCAGAGTGTAGTAGTGTATACCATTAGAACAAATATGTAGATATGAAATTAAAGTATTGTTTAGGAGTGGTCATGCACAACTTTATCCCAATAACAATCCACTAAGGATTGTGGTTTTCAAAGTGTAAACTGTTAGTGATAAAATATTTACAAAATGACAATTAGTTTTTTTTCCCCAAAATAATAGCACCCTTAATCCATGAGGGTTCCATGCTATTTCTTCTTTTCTTTGATCCAACAATATCTTTTCTAATGTGCCTTTATATGATAGTAATTAGATCTATATTTGATATAGAGGATGCATTTTCTCTAACATGAATATATCCATCTCTTATGTTAACCCTTTTGCCATGAAGTTCAAAGAAAAAATCAAAAGCGACTATCAAAAGCACATTAGTCACATAAAAATGATAAACTTCAAAGCCAAGAGTGAGTGCTTTACAAAATGCCAAAAAGCTAAAAATGGCATGAAGGCATTAATGAGAGTTTTCTAGCAACCCAGATTTCATCTTGTACATATGTAAAATGATGTGGTTTTGATGTTCTATGTGCATCAACTTACACAAATTTCAATTGCTTATTTGGATATAAGCAAATGTGGATTGATACTTTGTATTCCTAACTTGTCTTGTTGTTTTAGGATTTAGTACTGTGAGTAATCGGGATGACTAAAAGGAAGATTTCTCTAAAGGGAATAGAGGAAGATGATTTGGAGGATACGTATGATGAGAAGCTCTTTGATTTTCTCCATGCAACTAAAAATTCATCCAGATTCATTTACATCATAGATATTCTCAATGTTCTCTTTGATTTGCAAGAGCTCTTGAGGATCTTGAAGACAAACTGAAGGATTATAGGAGGTGTTATGATAAACATGTGCAAGACTTAGAGATTGAGGAATTTATCCATTACAATGATTTAGTGGAAGTTACCTGCTGATAGAACAACTTTGCAAAAAAGGTTCAACCTCATTGATGAGGAATTCAAGAAGTGGGAAGCAAATTGCCATTTTCATCAAAATCAACATCAATGTCTTCTTGTCCACAAGGATGTTGGATTTCCTATGTATCTTCAATATATGGATAATTGTTCTTCAAATACAATACAAGAGAAGAAGACAAAGGATATTGTAAGTAAAGATAAAGAGGTTGAAGAGAAGGGGAAAATGTTTTAGGAAGATGTTGAGAACCAACTAGTGCAAGGATTTGATGTTTCTTTGTTTAAAAGTGAGAACTTTGCAAAAGTGGAAGAAACAGAGATAAAGTTTAGTGCAGAGATTGAAGAAGGTCCTCTTGATTGTGTCCCAACATTGTCTAGTTACCTCATCAACAAAAAGAGATATGTATTGCTAAATGATATTCAACACCTTTTTTATCTTCGAGAAGATTACTAATTAGCAATCCTTGCACGATGGGCCCAAAATGATAATAATTATATAGGTTATGAATATGAACTACTAGCAAGTCTTGATGTTAAGGGAGATAATTTTCAAGACAACTCTATAGCCTTGTAATCATATATTAATTGAATTGTGGAATATGAAAAGGAGGGGCTACCTATAGAGAAAGAGTTCTCATAAGCTCAACAGAAACTTAATATTCATGGCATGGGGTATGAACAGAAACTGAAGTCTCCATTAGAGGAGAAATAAAAAAGTTCAATAAATCTTTATGATGATAGCCTTCTTGAAGAAGATGAAAACCTTAAGGTATGGAAGATTATTTTAAGATATCCATTGAGGTTTGTATTAGAGTTTGTTATATATTATAAATAAATATTATAGGATATTTATCTATTAACATCTTACACTATTGTGGTTTATTGTGCCTATAGAAATTGAGATCCATACAACTTTCTTGGAAGAGCCAAGGGATCAAGGCCATTGAAGCTTGGCAAAAGTCAAGGCCTTGGTCATTATATTGGAAGCTTAAATAATCAAACAGTTGAAATTTATCATGCAGGTTATCAAGCTCTCCAAGCCTGCCAATGATGGCTTTGAAAGCTAGCTCCAAGGTCATTGGATCCCAATTTTTCAATAGAGGATCAAATAATACTATTTTGGTGGAGAAGGAAGAAGTTGTAAGAGTTTTTTGCTTCATGCCTGGATATAGTGGATCTATGACATGATACTTTGGAGTTCTTGGCTCTTATTTTCTCTCGCATATAGAAGGTGCTAAGAATTTGAAGTTCCTTCCAAGCTATTGGAAATAAGAGTTCTTGAAATATAGAGGTCTTATGGAGTGGGATGAAACAAAAGATTCCTCTAGTAGCCCTAGTGAGTTGCTTGAAACTAGAGACTCTTTTACATAGAGTCAAACTAAAAGATGTCAAGGGTTTCTTGAAACCCATCTTTTTTCATATCTTTGTCTACTTTGTAACCATTCTAAAAATCTTTGCTTTGCACAAGAGTTTAAACATCTCTCTTTTCTTCTTTGGGTGACAGTTTGTATAGTCCTTGCAAAATATGATATATTACATGATATGGTTGTGTCTTTGAGCTTGAATTTATATCAAATTGTCTATAGAACCATTGAAAGATCTATAATAAGTTGTATAGACAAATAAGATTTTCCATTTGTTCTATACAATTCCACTTTCAAATAGGAGTAAATATTTGACCAAGTGGCTAAATCTTAACCCCATATTTGAGAGTGGGACTCGGGGGATTGCTTATATACCATCTAGGAAAAATGTCACCTTCAAGTAAGGGGATAAGATTTGACCTTGTGTCCAAATATTAATCACATTAGCAATTCCAAAACTTTATGAAAATTTTGCAAATTTCTAAATATGTGATTTTTGTATCTTCCATCTCCATATCTTGTGTATCTAAAGTATTTTGTTCTTGCTTGATAATGTGATTTTTCCATACCTTGGGTTGATCAGATAGATAGAGATCCATATTTCTTGATAAAATATGGAGCATGGTTGTATAAAATATACTGGATAGTTAAAAAATAAAGAAATTTAATTTAAAAACTTATATGAGAGGCAATGAAGAGACATACATATGCAAACTTCTTACCATATAGTGAGTGAAGTGTTGATCGCCCCAAGCTTCTGTCATTGCCTTTTTAAAAAGGTTCAAGTGGTTTTTGAAGTCTTTGAGATCATCATCATTCCATTCAATTTTATCACAATAAAATAATACTTTATCTAGTGTTTCCCAAACATTGAATTTTCTATTTTGAGCTTATCCATTATCAAAATGATCCTTAATTGCATTATGTAGGACTTCCACTAATTGTATTTAATAGTTGAGCCACCATTCCTAGAGTTTATCTTACCAAGTCTCCCATGATATCTTAGGAACCTTCTATCCTTCACTCCACCAATAGATGGCTTTTTGGGGACACAATTGCCATCCTTAGACTTTTGTAGATTCCATTCAATAACAACATTACCACCATGCAAACCAATTATAGATAAGACTTTTTCAATCTTTGTTATAGCATCTATTCTATCTAGTAATGGCTTCAACTTCCATGCAAACCCTATATAAAAATGAATAAGCTTTTCAATTATTCTAAAAAGCACATGAAGTGTACCAATATAGGCATTCACTAAAGGAATATCTAGGATTGGCTTAAACTATAGATCTTTGCGCCTAGAGGGAGCTCTATTCCAATTGTTCAGTTCAACTCTTTGGCTAGGGACATGTAATACAGGCAAGGAGATTTGGATTTGGCTCCCTTTGATACATTGTACATACATTTGAATATCTTTAAGTCACTAGCTATGTGCCACTCAATCTCATGGTTTCCAAATCCTTCAACAAATAGCTCTTCTCTTACCTATTGTTTCTTAATAACATCAAGTATTGGTATTTGATAAAAACCTAATACAATATATCAAAATCCTCTATATCTACTTTGAATGCTCCTTGCCACCAGATGTTGTGTTTAGATTGAACATTAAATGATATTGAGTGATTGCAATGACTTGATAAAAGTGCTCTATTCATCAAGGTAATAGAGACCCTCTCTAATTTTGTGCATTTCAAAATCTCACATTCATCAAGTTTAATCACAAATCTAGCCACTCCTTATGCCTATTCTAGTGACAAGTCATAGAATTTAATCATTAAACATTGTAGGGTGGGCAACTCAAGGAAAATATTGTTAAATTCATTGAATACAACTTTTTTTTTCCTTTCCTTGAAGCTATCCTTAATATGGAAAGGCTCACCCAAAATCTCTATCACTTTATTATTCACTCTTTGTCAAATAGTTCTAACCAAAGATGGCCTTGGAAGTATGCAATTGTGTACCTCTCCTTGCTTCATATTTGATTGTAAAAGCTGGAAAAGTTGTAGATAAGGATCTCAACTGATACCAATACTATCTAGTGTCTTCTACATTAACTTAGTATCCAAAGAATGATCCTTTATAAATGACCACTACAAGGATATCAAGCCATAGCGACACTGATTAGCGATAACAAATAGTGGCATCACTATTTGTCATACCCAGGGAAAAAAAACACGGGCCGAAACCCGAGCGCGTTTCATTTCGCGCATTCATGAAAGTTTTCGAGAGGGAGAGCGAGAGAGAGAGAACGACCATTTTGCTGAGAGGGAGATAAAGAGAGAAAGAAGGCTTCTCACCACCGCCACCACCGCCGTCGTTCATGAAGAAGAGGAGGAGATGTACGGAGGATGAAAAGGAGCCGCCGTCGAGAAGAGGAGCCGCCAAACCCTTCTTCGAGTCTTTACGGTGAGTGCATTCTCTCTATCTTTTACTTGTTTAGGGTTTAATTTGTGTATATTGAGAGAGAGAGGAAATGAGAGAGAAAGAGAGGGAGAGGGAGAGGGAGGGGGAGGAAATGAGAGAGGGAGAGGGAGAGGGAGGGGGAGAGAAAGAGAGGAAGAGGGAGACGGAGGAAATGAGAGAGGGAGAGGGAGGGAGAGAGAGAGAGGGAGAGGGGGAGGGGGAGGGGGAGGGGGAGGAAATGGGAAAGGAAGAGGGAGGGAGGGAGAGAGAAAGAGAGGGGGAGGGAGAGGGAGAGGGAGGGAGGGAAAGGAAATGAGAGAGGGAGAGGGAGACATTAAACATAATAGGGAAATGAGAGAGGGAGAGGGAGGGAGACATTAAACATAATAGGAAAATAAGAGAGAGGGAGAGAGAGAGGGAGGGAGGGAGAGAGAAAGAGAGGGAGAGGGAGAGGCAGAGGAAATGGGAAAGGAAGATGGACGGAGAGGGAGAGGGAGGGAGAGAGAAAGAGAGGGGGAGGGAGAGGAAATGAGAGAGGGAGAGGGAGAGGGAGGGAGACATTGAACATAATAGGGAAATGAGAGAGGGAGAGGGAGGGAGAAGAAATGAGAGAGGGAGAGGAAGAGAGCAAAAGGAAATGAGAGAATGAGAGGAGAGAGAAAAAGAGAGAAAAGATGTTAAACATAATAGGGAAAGAGAGAAAGAGAGGGTGAGGGTGAGGGTGAGGGAGGGAGAGGAGAGAGAAAAAGAAATGGGAGAGAGAGAGAGAGGAGAGAGAAAAAGAGAGAAAGGGTGAGGGTGAGGGAGGGAGAGGAAATGGGAGAGTGAGAGAAAGAGAGAAAAGGAAATGAGAGAGGGAGAGGAGAGAGGAAAAAATGAGAGAGGGAGAGGAGAGAGAAAAAGAGAAAAAAACATTTAACCTAATAGGGAAAGAGAGAAAGAGAGGGTGAGGGTGAGGGAGGGAGGGAGGGAGAGGAAATGAGAGAGGGAGAGAAAGAGAGGGAGAGGAGAGAGAAAAAATGAGAGAGGAAGAGGAGAGAGAAAAATCATTAAACCTAATAGAGAAAGAGAGAAAGAGAGGGTGAGGGTGAGGGAAGAAGAGGAAATGAGAGAGGGAGAGAAAGAGAAAAGGAAATAAGACCTTACAATAAGCTCATCCTAGGCTCATAGGGTTAGGCCGATCCTCAACAAACCTAAGGGATATATGGCTAGAGAACCCTAGCACACTTGTGCCTCCTAGCATAATGTTCTTCCTGCAAAGAGACCTCTCATACATGGGGCTTGTCCTAGCCTCCACCACACAAGTATACAATGAAGGCAATCAGCCTATCAGTTAGAAAAACATAGATTTTTCATAACGTAAATCCAAAAATAACTTTGGATATTCCATAAAAATCAATCTCTTCTTAAAAAGACAAATACAAAAAACTAAAAAAGCATCATTCATATGCTTCGCAAAACTAAAGCAACATCACCACAAGATCTCTTAGGAAACTCATCCTCAACTATCAATTTTAATTAAGAAAATATAATATAAAATCACTTGCAAGGAAGGACACTCTTTTATCATTAACCCTCTTTCTTCCTTAGAATAGTCTTAGGAACAAATTTGTGCTCTAACAAGCATATATTTGAGCATAATAACTATTTTGAGGTTTATTCCATGAGTAATAGTAGTATATATGCAACCATCAAGCTAGAGATCATGCTTTGGTATCTATGGAGATCCTAATCTCATGCCCTCATAGATATTGTAGCGTACAATAGTATGGAGAGAAGGTGGGTGAGTTGTAAATGGTAAATGAGAATTCTATTGATGATGGAGAGAAGATGAGGTGAATTGCTAATTCTATTCTTAGTGAGTGCAACCTACCCATAGTATGGCATCCATGACCAATTGAAATCAGTAAGACTTTGAAATTTTACCTCGAGTATTATAACTATTGTTTTGTGGTGGATTTTCTTGCCATAATTCAATGTCAATTTGTGCTTGTGTTTTCCATGGTGTGTTGACTATGGGTATCAAATGCTCTAGTCAGATCTCTCTCTCTTTCTCCTCTCTCTTCTCTCAACCCTTCTCTCTCCCTCAATCTTCCCTCTTTCTCTCTTCCTATACTCTCCCTAAATCGTTCTATCTCCCCGTATCTCTTTTCTCTCTCTATCTCTCTTTCTATTTCTACCTCTGTCACTTCTCTCCTCTTCTTCCCTAACTTTACTCTCTCCCTAACTCTTGTCTCTCTCTTCATCTCTATATAAGTAGTCGTAATCGTAGTCGTAGTCATGGTCGTGGTCGTGGTCGTAGTCATAGTTGTAGTCGTGGTCGTCGTGGTCGTGGCCGTGGTCATGGTCGTGGTAGTCGTGGTCGTAGTCGTAGTCGTGGTCATGGTTTTTCACGGTGTGTTGTCTATGGGTGTCAAATGCTCTAGTCAGATCTCTCTCTCTTTCTCCTCTCTCTTCTCTCAACCCTTCTCTCTCCCTCAATCTTCCCTCTTTCTCTCTTCCTATACTCTTCCTAAATCCTTCTATCTCCCCCTATCTCTTTTCTCTCTCCATCTCTCTTTCTATTTCTACCTCTCTCACTTCTATCTTCTTCTCTAACTTTACTCTCTCCCTAACTCTTATCTCTCTCTTCATCTCTATATAAGTAGTCGTAGCCATAGTCGTGGTCGTGATCGTGGTCGTGGTCGTGGTCATGGTCGTAGTCATAGTCGTAGTCGTGGTCGTAGTCATATTCGTAGTCATAGTCATGGTTGTGGTGGCCGTGGTGATCATGGTGGTCGTGGTCGTGGTTGTGGTCGTAGTCGTAGTCGTGGTCGTGGTCGTGGTTGTGGTCGTGGTCGTAGTCGTAGTCGTAGTCGTAGTCGTAGTCGTGGTGGTCGTGGTCGTCATGGTCATGGTCATGGTCGTGGTCGTAGTGGTCGTGGTCGTGGTCGTGGTCGTGGTCGTGGTCGTGGTCGTGGTCATGGTCATGGTCGTGGTCGTAGTCATAACGTAGAAAAAGAGAGAGAGATGGAAGGAGAGGATAACAATTTAAGAAAGAAAAAAAGGATGATAACAAAAACAAATTGTTTGTCGTAACATAGACAAAATGGAAAACGATGAAGGTCTTGTTGTTCAAGATCGCGAGGCATATCTTAATCAGCGTGTCCCATGTCCTTGCTCTCAATGCAAGCTAGCAATTAGATGAAAGTGGCGATTGTCTATAGAACACATACGACGATTTGGCGAGTTTCAATCTGAGATCATTGATCAGGAGATTGCGGATTTTTAGCAAACGGTAAGAAAAGTTAATATCAATCATGCATTGTACTCGCAAGCTAATTGAATACCATATACAATAAGATTGGGTATGATTGGCAAATTTTCTATCCAGGGAGGTGATGTTTAGTCCCAAGAAGGAGTGCACCCTTTGCAGCCAATTAGAAGAGTTCATGGGCGTGCGATGGATGGAGTGCATGAGCCAATCCACCACTTGTAAGGCCAATCTATACCTTCAATGCTAGAGGAGATAGGCAGCCTTTCAAACCTACCTACAATCTTCGAGCGTGAGATGAAGGCAATGATCGATGCATTGATTCCCATGGATGTCGAGACTTCTGATCTGCTTACAGAGAAAGTATCCATACCATTATATGATGGGTGCCAAGTATCTCGCCTGAGGACACTGCTTGCACTCTTAAGTGTGCAAGCAAAATAAGAGTGGAGTGATGTGAGTGTGACCAAGTTGTTCAGGTACCTTGTACATACGCTTCGTTGATTTTTTTTCGGTACTATTATTAAAAACATTTATGCTTTTTCAAGGTGTTTTATGATTTTTTTCAAGTTATTGAAATATCATATATTACTACCTACAAATACCATGACTGAGTCTCGTGATGATGGACGATATGTTTTATGAAAGCTTGGCATGGACTACAACAACATCCATGCATGTATCAACGATTGCTACTATTTCGAGGAGAATACGAGACTATGGAAACATGTCCAAAGTGTGGTGCTCACAAGTATCGACAGGACTTGCAAGGGCAAACCATCCCTCAAAAAGTTCTCAGACACTTTCCACTTATCCCCCGCATAAACCACATGTTTCGTACGTTCGGCATGGCGAGCTTGACAGCGTGGCATGCATAGAATAGATCCACTGATGGGAGTTCAACGAATATCAGCGGATTCACGTGCATGGAGCCACATTGACTCTACCTTCCCAGGCTTTGCCCGAGAGCCAAGGAATCTTTGGCTCAGTCTTGCAATGGATGACGTGAACCCATTTGGTCTGCGCTCAACTTCTTACAGTGTGTGGCCTATAGTCATTGTCAACTACAATATCCCTCCATGGCTTTCTATGAAGAAAGGACATCTCATCCTTAGCTTACTCATCCCCGGCCGCTACAAAGTTAAAAGTATAGACGTGTATCTTCGTCCATTAGTCGATGAGCTTAAGATTTTGTGGGAAGAGGGGTCCACCGTGCAAGATATGAGCAAGCGCGATGGTCGATGGTTCGCCAATATTCGAGCCATTCTCATGTGGACGATGCTTGACTTTTCAGGATTCGAAGAGTGCTTAGATAAATAAGCTTCCGTTCTCGTTGGTAATATCTATATTTTATCTCGTTCAAGCTTGTATTCACTGGGTCATGGTGTTGGAACAGGTCTGGTTACCTCAGGTTATCATGCATGTCCATTGTGCGGGCCACTGTTAGACTATCGAAGGTCACGAACCATGAAGAAGATGGTATATCAAGGACACGCCGCTTTCTTGCCAGAGAGTCATGAACTCAAGGAAGGTTTTCTTGGATGACCTCCAATACGTATGAATGCCGTAAGCTGGTACGAGTTGAAAATGGTCCACGCGGAGTCACATCCAAACGGAATGTAGCAGTTCTCAGTTTTCTATGAGTTGCCATATTGGACACACTTACAGGTCAACCACTTGTTGGATCCCATGCATATTTTCAAGAATGTGGGCAGCTTGCTATGGGACCACATCACAAGAAAGAGAGACAATATAGGGGCACGAATGGATTTGGAGGTAGGCAAGATGGAGGTGCTTTGGCCGCAGTCGAGTGTTGATGGTCACGTACAGCTACCTCGCACTCCTTGGGTTTTGTCCACTAAAAAAGAGCGCATTGTGAAGCAAGTAGTCAAGTCTATCCACACTCCGACGGGTATGATCCATTCTCTGAGGTCTGCATTTTCTAAAGACTACCAATTATCAAGACTAAAATCCCATGAGTGGCATAAGATATGTCAGGTTTGTACTATGAATGGATTGTAATTGGCGTGCGCATTTTGCTATTTAGAGTGTAGCCATTGTTCATAATGCTTTCTCATTTGTGGCAGTTTGTACTACCGATTGCGATCGCAGGATTACTTACTCCAGAAATATGCGGGGCCATTTACAGATTGTCGACTTTGGTGCAATGGATCTCATAGAAGGAGATTAAGACGTCCTCTATTGAATCCGCGAGGCGGGGAGCAGTGGAGACGGTCTATCTCTTTGAGAAATACCTGTCTACCAGCATGCTCACGATACAAATCCACCTTCTTGTGCATCTTGTAGATGAAGTGGAGATTGCTGGACCTGTCCATACGCAATGGACGTTCTTCTTGGAGTGCTTCATGAAAACCCTGAAAGTCTTTGTGCAACAACGAGCTCGGCCAGAAGGTAACATGGCTGAAGGTTGGTTGGTGTCTGAGAGCACTAGTGCACATTTCACAATGGCTACCAATGGTGATAGACTGACCGGAGATGTGGTGGTTGAAAATGGGATAGAAAAAAGAATGGATGCTACAATGGAGGAGAAGGTGAATCGCTTTTGTATGTTGCACTATGCCTCTATGGAGATGTGGCTCGCCAAGTACCAGATCGCTAGCCAAGATCGAGAGGAACCGCGATTTGAATTTCGACGTAGTACGTGTCATCAACCAATTCGATATCCCGAGGGCATGGAGGAGATGCTGCGGTTCATGTCAACGCGATGGTTCATGTCAATGCGATGTCATATAGATCCTCTAATTAATATGAATTAGGATGATATTTTAGAATTTATTCACAATAGTGTGATTTCTAAGATTTCAGCTTATGGTTGTTTTAAGTAAGATTGATAATTTAGTTGGAATGATATTGAACGGTATACTTGTCAACCCTCTTTTAACATGAGTATGACTTATTGATTCTTATGGCTATTATGAATGTGTATCGTATGATAGTTTGGTGATCTAATTGTTTTGCTGCAATGATTACTAATGAATATTGCTAGATATTTGAAGGTGGGTGAAAATTATTGCGGGCCACTCTTCTAACACATATGAAATACTCTTGATAAATGGATTATTATGGTTATAGTTGGGGGCTATAGCTCTATGATAGTTTGATCATCCAATTTATATAGTTAAAACATTTTAGTAATAACAAAATTTGGATGTTCTTATTACAATAAAGGGCTTTTGTTTCTTAATGATTTGATTCTTACGAGTTTTATTAATATCTCTCATTATGCCAAGCTCGATTAATAGGTTATTTTTTAGTAATTGGAAGAAATTGAATCAAGGACACTCTCTTCTCTTGAGGTTTCAAAGGAGATATCTTGATTATTCCTTTCTTTGTAGATGCTACAATAGTCTTTTTGGTTGTTGACTTGCCCTTTTCTTTTCCCTTGATTGTTACCTTTACTTATTTCATTTCTTTACCCTTCAAAGCCCTAGGTGGAAGTGGATACTCATGGTTCATTGGTCTAATTGCTATATCCAAAACTAACTCAATAATCCTCTCCCTTATCCACCACACATATGACTCATGGTAATCTTTACACTATAATCTAGCACACAACAAGTTAGTTGAAATTACAAAAAATTCAATTTAAAAGCAAAAGATAAGAGGACTAACATTCACTTGGTCTATGTTCACTAACTGTAAATCTATTATTCTACAAACATTCGAAATCACTTTCCATTTGCAACTATGCATGTCACTTGTACTGGGACCTCTTGAAGGAGAAACTTGAAAGCTCATTGAGAACCTCAAAGTTGGTGTCCAAGTGGATAATAATAAGTCTAGCAACATTGCAAATGAAAACTTATTAGCAAATAGTAAAGAACCTAAAATAGAAAAGATGGGAAAACTATTCACAATACATTTTTTCTATGCCATGAAATCTAGAAAGAGAATTCATAAGGATGACTTCTCTAGTAAGAATGCCAATGTAGATTAGACTCTAGTGTCCTCTGCTGAGTAAAAAATTAATCAACAAAAACAAATATGAAGATAAATCACTAAAAGCAAGCGTTTAGAAAGGGCATACCTTTCAACATAAAAAAGATATCAAAGTGTGTGACACTGTCAAAATTTATAAAAACCTTGTAATATTTGAACCAAAATTTAAAGAAATATCTGTAGAGAGAATTGGATTAATAATAAATATATTGTTAGTGATATCATAGCCAAGAGAAGCAATATATGCCCCTTGTACACAAAACAAAGAAAAAACAAGAGAATGAGGGCTCAACAATCATTGAATAAGTCAATACATAAGAAAGAGAGGAAAAAGGACTTACCTCAAATAATGATAAACCACAGAATCTAACGCTTAAATTTCCTTTTTCTCCAGCATTGTCTTGTCATCAAGAGATGTGCTAAGGTATTCCTCTTTGCTTGGATCAAGAGAAACATTTACAATAATCTAGCCAAACAAATTTTCCCATCCTCTCTCGTAGTTAAATGGGCCAAGATACTTAATCTTCCTCTTGTGAATCGCACACTCACTTTCAATTATCTCTTTCATTTTCTCCTCCAAGAGAGTCTCTCACTTAGTTGCACCTCTTGTTGGATACAAGTTAATAACACTCTAAACAATGGGCTCTTCTCCTTTGTAGATAATTTTGGGAGAATATTCAAGATCTCAAAGTCCTTATGATTAGTAGAAGGTAAGGGATTCAAATCTTTGCCAAAGCTATATCTTAGCCTACTCACCATACTAAAGTCCTTGTTCATTAATGTGCTCTTTTGTGCATGAGTAGAAACAATGTCAGCCTTATTCATGAAATCAACGAGAAGTCTTCTGCTACCTCCTACAAACAAAGAATAGCTAAAAGTTTCCATTTTTTAAAGCCCATCAATAAAAGTACATTTGGACAATCTATTAGAAATATCCTTGACCACTCTGATGAATGTTAGGTAATTGACCAATTTGTTTTATAGTAGGACAACTCCTTTATTTTTTAAAATAAAAGGAGTGTGTCCATAATTCAATATCCATTCATATACTTGTACTTGCAAATGCTTGATGTTGAGAAAGAGCTTGTGGAGTGCATGAGATAGCATTAACAATTGTACTTTAATCATAGTGGATTCCTATTCCTAGTATCTTGTACATTGTCTCTTTCATGTGTTTAGCAAAACAAGAGTAATGCATCATGTGAGAGATGAATATCTATTTCTTGAGGTCCTTGTATGGATCAGTGATTCAATGAGTTTGTGTTGGTGGAGCACTCCCTCCTAAGTCAAGAGTTATTGATCTACCATTTTTTTCGTATAGCAATAGGAGAAATGGTTGTGAGCTTTATTTCATTCTCAACAGGTTCACTTGGGTGTGCCCACACTAAAATTCATCCCTTTGAGCTAGCTACCAAACTCTTGGCTTGTCCTCTTGTTTGAGCTCCATGTGATCTCGATCTTAAAAGCAAACAGTTCTTGAGCCACTACAACACAATGGAAACAAATATGTAGAAGCGAGACACAAAATATGGCTATGTTTAACATCTAATGTACAAATTCATAAAACCACATGGCACTATGTGCAATTTTTTAAAAAAAAGTATAAATTGAATTTTACACATGAAAATAAATAAATTTTAATGCTTTTTTTAAGTGATCTTAAACAAATTTGGGATTTCAAAATTTCGACTGCATAAACTTTATCATTCTTTCCCAAAATTTCCAAATTTGAAGCTATGAGCATCTATACACCTAAACCTCCCTGTACGTGCGCGCGCACACACACACACACACACACACACACACACACACACACACACACAAAGCAAGATGCCAATGTAAGAAAGCTTGTTGGAGGAGCCTTTGCAATACCATATATATGTCTCATGAAGCATGTGAGGTATGCTTCTCTTAGTCTTATAATGGAGAGTTTGTGAATTTTTATTGGGTTTCTTCTATAGAGATCAAATGTTATGTTCTTGCTTACTACATTTTCCATGCTCTTTTCACAAAGTAAACATGACCTTTAAGGCTGTGTTAAACACCATTTTGCATATTAGGCACTCTGTTAAATACAGTAGAAATTTTCCTTAACTTCTTGTCTATGTTTCAAGGCTTATAAGAAAAAACTTGTACTTAACCACCGCTAATACAAATACTTAACCAAACAGTATGTTAAACATATCAAAATTTTCATCAGATTCTTGTCTATATTTCAACATTTACAACATGAAATGTGTATTGAAACACTAATATAAATGCATGTCTTACCATTGATTTGAACACTTTGGTAGTCACAAGATGCTTGATGGGTGTAAATTATTGTGGCCCCATCTTGTCATGCATTTAATTTTTCCATGATCATTTGAGGTGTATGAATGTTATAGAGATCATCTAATTAATATGGATAAGGATAATATTTTAGAGCTTATTCATGATAGTCTAATTCTTAGGATTTTAGTTTATGGTTTTCTTGAGTAAGATTGATAATTTAGGCGGAATGAAGTTGAATGGTATACTTGATCCCTTCTTAATATGAGTATGGTTTATTTATTATTATGGCTCTTATGAATGTCTCTCATATGATAGTTTGGTCATCTAAGTGTTATGATACAATGGCTATTGATGAATGCTAGATATTTGAAGGTGGATGAGAATTATTGAAGACCTTTTTGTGGTGCATATGAAGTACTTTTGATAAATGGATTCTTATGGTTATAGTTGGGGGATATAATTGTGATAGTTAGATAGTCCAATTTATATAAATTTAGTATTTTACTGATAACAAAATTTTCCTATTATTGTTACAACCAACGGCTATTGTTTCTTAATAATTTGATTCTTACAAGTTTGGTTAATAGCTCTCATTATGCCAAGCTTAATAATCTGATTTACATGAAATGGTATATGACTTACTCTAAATAAAATCAACCTTATGGTTATAGTCAAGGGCTATCTGGTGCACAGATCGGACGCAGAATGCTCACGTAGTGAATCCCGGAAGGTCCCCAAGAACAATGAACTCTACCTTTTTGCACAAAAAACCATGTAAAAGCATGCACGACAAGAGGCAAGAGACAAATTGGGTTAAATCTCCCCCATGCCTTGTGTGAGCACTTCACAAAGCATGTATTTAATGTATATTTCCAATCTTCATGCTCAATAATAGCCCAATTACAAAAATATGACAAGCTTTTAGCTTTTGAGTTTGCTTTCTACAAAAATAGGAAAATAAAGCTAATGGACGGTGCCCATAGAGTCTGACACGCCCAATCTCAATGTCCAAATAGAAATAACATATCCGTGCGCATAGGCGCATACAAAATAATAATCAATAATCGATGTCTCAATAGACATAACAAAATATAGGCGTGGCGCCTATCAAAATATAGTCCAAAGGTCGAATACTCGCTAAACTCCAATGCTTTCCTCCGCCACTGCTACTATCTCTACACATCAACTGAAGCATTCACAATCATTAGTAAAATAATGCAATTAAACCGACAAAAGTGAATACCTAGCAGTCTTCAGCTACATAAATAAATCAACTGGTTAGAAATAACCTAACCTTAATTTATTACGAGTGCGCACTCTAAACTCATAAACGTTTATTAATTTAATATGCATTTTGCGGAATCACCCGCTATGGAATCACCCATGTACACACTAAATTAATGAAACGCCCGAAAAGGACAGGCGTCCCCATCAACTTCTCGCACAAAGAATCCTCTTTGTGTATGAGCCCCGGTCATCTAAGTTTACGGAATCCACCGTAAAACCTCACGAAATCCACCATGGCACGGAATCCACCGTGAAATATGCCTCCTGGCATCATACCCCCAGGGTGGATAGCAATTGACCTCAATTTCTATTAGCTCAATGTGGAGCTAACAGAGTGGGGAAATCATTTAAGTCTCTAGCATGCATCCATTATGCTTCCTCTACAGGATGGTTCTTAAATTTTACTAGATATCTAGAATACCTTCGGCCAGTTCTAGTGGTCATATAGTCAGTGTCTATGATGGCTTCTGGTTCAAGTATTTTAGTCTCTTCTTCTAATAAAGGTGGGTTTTCATAAACAGAGTGGATAGGTAATTGGTCTCTAAATGGTCTCAATAAACTAATATGAAATGTATTATGAATTTTCCAATGAGATGGCAATTCTAACTTGAATGCATTATCATTAATCTTATGAATGATTCTAAATGGTCCATAAAATCTAGGAGCTAATTTGACAACTGGATGTCTATCTACACTTTGTAATCTACGTTTTTCTATTCTAAGCCAAACATAATCATCAACTTTGAAATTCATGGCTTGTCTTTTCTTGTTGGCTTGTTTGGTATATGATTGTTGGGCTTTAGCAATCATATCCTTAACCTCATCAAAAATACTGTTATGCATAGTAGCGATATCATCAGCACTCTGAATTCTATTAGACAAAGATGCAACAGGTGTAGATAATCTATATCCATAAATGACTTCAAAAGGTGCTTTCTTTGTAGATGTGTGCGGTGTATTGTTGTATGCAAACTGTAATAAATGCAAATGAGTATCCCATGTCTGAGGTTTAGAGATAGTATATGCACGTAAAAGATCTAGAATGGTGCTATTTGTGGCTTCTGTTTGTCCATTTGTTTCTGGATGAAATGCAGATGAGAAATCAATCTTTGTGCCTAGATTTGCAAACAGTGTAATCCAAAAATTATTACAAAATCTAGAATCACGATCTGAAATAATCACTTTTGGCAATCCATGGTTAGTAAAAACAGTTTTCAAAAATAACTGTGATGCTTGTGATGCTGTTAAAGTTTTCTTACATGCAATGAAATATGCTTGCTTACTAAATCTATCTACAATTGTCCAAATCATGTCATGGTTAGATTTAGTATTTGGTAAATCAGTAATGAAATCCATAGATATATGTTCCCAAGGTTTAGGTGGAATAGACAAAGGCATTAGTAATCCATACTGTTTACCATGATGTGTCTTTATTCTTTGACAAATCAAACATTCAGAAACGAAATTAGATACATCTGCATCCATATGCGACCAATAAAAATCTTCAGTTAACATGCATAATGTAGATATGATACCTCTATGACCTTGATATGGGGGACAATGAATTTCATTCAAAACAAAAGATCGGAATGGAATAGTAACACACAGTCTCTTTTCATGGAACATAAATCCATCATTATATGACAATGAATCAACAGGAATGAAATTATTTTGAACTAATTTTTGCCAATCAGAATGAAAAGTAATATCCTGGTGATATGTATCTTTCATAGCAATCAAAGAATCAAAAGATATGATAGAAATATTATGAATTGCAGGTCTTCTACTCAATGCATCAGCAACTACATTTTCTTTTCCAGGTTGGTATTGAATGATAGGATGAAAACTTTGAATGAAGAAAGCCCATTTGATATGACGGTCAGAAATTTGGGGTTGGCTAAGTAGATGTCTAATGCTTTGCTGGTCAGTCTTTATCATGAATTCTGAACCCATTAAATAATGCTTCCACTGTTTTAATGCTTGTACAACTGCTAATAGTTCTTTGTCATAAGTGGAATATTTGAGCTCAGAGGGTTTCAGCTTAGAACTAGAATATGCTATTGGATGGTTGTCTTGCATTAGTACGGCTCCTATTCCTGATCCGCTAGCATCGGTCACAACTAGAAAGAATGGTCTGTTAAAGTCAGGCAATTGTAGAACAGGGGCATTGGTTAATGCACGTTTCAGTAAGTCAAATGATTTCTACTGAGTTTCAATCCATTGATAAACAAACAATTCCTTTCTTAAGAAGTTTGGTTAATGATAAAGCAAGTAATGAGAAATTACGTACAAACTTCCTATAGAAACTAGCAAGACCAAGGAATGAGCGTAATTCATGTACATTTTTAGGAACAGGCCAATGCAATATTGCATCAATTTTCTTAGGATCAACTTTAATTCCTTCTTTTGATACAATATGACCCAAATATTCTATTTCTGTCTTAAAGAATTCACTCTTGTCAGGATTTGCAAACAATTGATTTTCTTTCAGTAATTGAAAAACTAATGATAAATGCTCATAATGTTCTTTTTCACTTTGACTGAACACCAAAATATCATCAAATAAAACAATCACACAATATTGATATTTCAGAAAGATACGGTTCATCATTCTACTGAAAGTAGCAGGTGCATTAGTTAATCCGAATGGCATGACTAAGAATTCGTAATGGCCAAATTGTGTCCTGAATGCGGTCTTAAATACGTCAGTTCTATCTAGCCTCACCTGATGATATCCAGACTTAAGGTCAATTTTACTAAATATAGAAAATCCTTGCAGTTTGTCCATAAGGTCATCAACTCTAGGTATAGGATACCTATTCTTTACAGTGATCTTATTTAATGCTCGGTAGTCAATACACATACGATAGGTATTATTCTTTTTCTTGACTAAGAGTACAGGTGCACCGAATGGGGAACTGCTAGGTCGAATTAAGCCTCTATTTAGTAATTCTTCAACTTGACTCTCGATTTCTTTTTGCTCTATTTGATTGTGCCTATATGGTGCTTTGCAAGGTGGTTGTGTGCCAGGAATTAAATCAATCTTATGGTCTTCTGGACGTGAAGGAGGTAAACTTGGTGGTAGGTCTTCTGCAAAACAGTCCTTAAAATATGCAAGAAATTCCTTATGCCTAGGGTGCATATGATTTTCCTTTGCGTGCAATTCATTCACCCAAATGAGATATGATTTAGTATTCTTGCGTAGTGCACATATTCTTGCGTAGTGCACATTTTGCTTGAGTATGCGAAAGCAGTGGAAAAATATGAGATGCATGCATACCATATAATGTAATAGATTTTCCTTGAAAATTAATATTCATTGTGTGCGTGGAATAATCTATATTTGGATTATGCTGGTGTCTCCATGGCATTCCTAAAATAATGTCACTTGACTGTAATGGAACAACTAAGAAATTTCTTCTTTCAATGTATGAACCAATTTGAATTTCTAAATCTTGTACTTCTTGTGTGCCATTGTACCTAGTGCCTAAAAATGCAGCTTTTATGCGGTAATGCGTAGGTACAGTATGCAATTTTAATTCCTTTACCAATTTTGCTGAAATAAAGTCATGGGTACTACCGTCATCATGCAAGATAGTTCTTTCCTTTCCATGCACCAAACATCTCATAGTCAACAATGAATGTGAAGTAGGCATACCTGGTAAAGTGTCGGAAGTAGGAGTAGGATCATCCTCATCTTCAGTGAAATATGGCATATCCTCATGCTCGTCTTCGTCCATGGCTCCAAGATAGTTGATATGTGCTGGTGGCTTCTTTGAATGACAATTTGCTGCGAGATGCCCTGGCTGGTGACACTTGTAGTATACTATTGGCTTTGGTTACATTATTTGCAATGGCTGGAAGTCTGGGTACATTTGGATTTGCTTGTGGAATAGGCTTTGGATTTGGATTGATAGTGGATGGTAATGCAGGTGGTTTAGGCCAATTCTTACGGAAAGATGATGATGAGAAACGACCTGGATTGAACCTTCTAAAATTGGAATTGAATTGTTTAGATCCATAATTACCGTTGGCTTGGAATTGCTGTGGTCGTCTGTCTCTTCCGCGTAACTTATCTTCAGTGTCATGAGCTAAGGAGATGGCGTCTTCAAGGGTAGCAGGCTTGAACATGTTCACTTCAGCGTAGTAATGTCCAAGAAGTCCAGACATATACTTCCGCTTATGTGTCGTCTCTGGTACGTCTTCAAGCATGCGTAGCTGTAGGAGTGCATTCCAAAAACGCTCTGTATACTGTGGAATAGGCTCACGATCCCGTTGTTGAAGTAAATCCCATTGCTTGATAGCCTTCTCATGAAATTGCGGTGGAAGGAAATTCTGCATGAACTTCTTCTTGAAATCTTCCCAAGTAGCAGGACATTCTATGCTCTTGCGGACTACAGTCCACCAAAGTGATGCTCTGTCTATCAGATGATTAGTAAAACACTTGATTTTATCTTTTTCGGGATAAGTTTCCTCATGGAAATAGTCATCAAACTGGCTAATGAATGATAAAACAGTCTTTCCTTCTCGTATGCCATTGAAAGTGCGAAACTTGAAACTTCGTTTACTTATCTTGGATTCCTTGCGAATGGTTTGTGCTTCAAGAGTGGCGTCGATGGTATGTCGAATCAAATCTTCAGCTTATGGTTCTTCTTTATCGGTGGACGCTCTTTGAAGTTTTGTCAATTGCGCTTGCAATGCTTGCCTAGCCCTTCGCTCTTCTTCCAATTGTAGCATGATTAGATCCAGCTTTTGTTCCATGGTAGGTTCAGGTAAGTCGTCTTCAGCCATAGGATCATCCATATGTGGGGTAGTCATCCTGTAAAACTCAACAAATCTTTCTCACTCAAAATCAGGTTAGCGGGATGAGCGTAGCTCAAATTTGGGGTTACAAGGCTATGTATTTTTGGGTATTTCTTTCTCAATTTTTAGAAAATCTGCAATATTTCTGTATCCGTTTGCTGAAAGTACTTCAACGAACTTGTAGATAGGTAGAACAGCTTGCTGCGAACAACTTTCCAGTTCAGAGTTTTTGCATAGGAACAAGTCTTCTAGGAGTTTTAAGCACTAGTCAGTTCTGATTCCAGTTGACTAGTCTGACTTGCAGAGTTGCAGACTTAGCAGACTTGCAAAGTTGCTGACTTGCTGAACTTAGGAAACTTGTAGAACTTAGGCCAACTTATGGAACTTGCAGTACTTCAACTTGATAAACTTGCCAAATCTGACTGAATGTGTGTGACCTGTGTAGCTTGTGACTTAGTTTGATTATGGAACTTATGGCTTAGTAAGCCCAATGTGGATTTGAAGTATCGCGGTATGTTGACGTCGCGATTGAACCCGACGAGAAGATACTGACGCCGCCCGAAATTGAATTTGTGAGGCTAAGCTTATTAAATCTTAAAACTAAGCTTTATAACTTTTGATTTTTTTAAAGCTTTTAGGCTTATAGTCATGAAACTTAGCTCTGGTTTTTGACGACTTGATGAAGGAGATGAATACGTGGTCCTCCGCCTGCAGAGCCTGGCCCTTCGCGATCTGACAGTAGAAACAGGGGTTCTTGATCGCCAGAAGTCTGCCTGTATCGACGGTTCGCGACGAGATTGACTGTAGAGCCCGTTCGTTCCTGGAGCTCCGCCTTCGCCCGAGATTGGTAGCGATTGGAAGCTCTTGATCTCAGCTCCGCTCTGATACCACTGGTGCGCAGATCGGACGCAGAATGCTCATGTAGTGAATCCCTGAAGGTCCCCAAGAACAATGAACTCTACCTTTTTGCACAAAAAACCATGTAAAAGCATGCACGAGAAGAGGCAAGAGACAAATTGGGTTCAATCTCCCCTATGCCTTGTGTGAGCGCTTCACAAAGCATGTATTTAATGTATATTTCCAATCTTCATGCTCAATAATAGCCCAATTACAAAAATATGACAAGCTTTTAGCTTTTGAGTTTGCTTTCTACAAAAATAGGAAAATAAAGCTAATGGACGGTGCCCATAGAGTCTGACACGCCTAATCTCAATGTCCAAATAGAAATAACATATCCGTGCGCATAGGCGCATACAAAATAATAATCAATAATCGATGTCTCAATAGACATAACAAAATATAGGCGTGGCGCCTATCAAAATATAATCCAAAGGTCGAATACTCGCTAAACTCCAATGCTTTCCTCTGCCACTGCTGCTATCTCTACACATCAACTGAAGCATTCACAATTGTTAGTAAAATAATACAATTAAACCGACAAAAGTGAATACCTAGCAGTCTTCAGCTACATAAATAAATCAACTGGTTAGAAATAACCTAACCTTAATTTATTACGAGTGCGCACTCTAAACTCATAAACGTTTATTAATTTAATATGCATTTTGCGGAATCACCCGCTATGGAATCACCCATGTACACACTAAATTAATGAAACGCCCGAAAAGGACAGGCGTCCCCATCAACTTCTCGCACAAAGAATCCTCTTTGTGTATGAGCCCCGGTCATCTAAGTTTACGGAATCCACTGTAAAACCTCACGGAATCCACCGTGAAATATGCCTCCTGGCATCACTATCATTGGATAGTTTGATCACCCAATTAATAGGAATTTAGATCTGAATCTTACAAAACCTCTTTAAGGGAATTATCAAAAGCATCTAATTGTATTTGGCAATCATATACATAACCTAGATATGAGTAAAAGCTTGTAGATGATTTGCATGACATAGATTAGTGATTTGCATATCCAAAAATTCAAGAGAGTTTTGGAATGTATGTATTGAACTCATCTATTTTTTGCATAATATAACTTTATATTAAGTCCTTGGATTTTTGTGACTTAACTTTAAGTCTTCTTTTAAAGGATTGCAACATGGAGAATGTGAAGTTCTAACATGCATAGGATTCTCTTTCATGGAATACCAATCTATTTATATTACACCGTTTGGGGTATATTTGGAAGCCTGATTTTGATACACATATAGTGTACATAGACTTGTACAGTTTGGCTATGTAATGAGGTTGGAAAGGCAAACTAGTCTATCTTCAAATGCTTGTAAATAATGATGGTGGATCAAGCTTGCACCTTACTTTATCGATGCCTATCATTGAGTGGGTTTAAGTGAGTGGTGGGTCTCAACTACAATAATAAATTACATTATTAATTCCTTACCCCCTTCCTTGGATGTTAAGACACACAATCATATCAATGATTGCCCAATTCCCTTGGATCTTGAATCTGAGGAAGAGTTTCAAGAGTTTAACCCTACAATAAATGGCATTGATCATGAAGACCTATTGAATTGGGATGCATAGTTTGTATTTCATGCATAGGTATAAAATAACACTTTTAGTTCTAGCACAATTTGGTACTTAATTGCACTTTTGAAATATTTGAGATAATGTACTTTTTAATCGCATTATGTTCTTTTTCATATTGTTGATAGGTAAGATGTCTCATTTGTGTAGGTAGAAGATATTGAAGCAGGAGACTTGAAAGTTGGTGGAAGGGAATCAAATGGTTTTGCCAAGAGAGTTGTGGATGGTCAACAGTACGCTAGTTTGCAAAATTTGTACTTTGTAATCCAAGTTAGGATTTGGGAGCATTAAGTTTCCATATATTGCATACAAGCCAAACCTTGGGTTCCAAAATTTTATTTGTACTCATATATATATTTGATATAAAAAGCAATATTATTTAGTCTTTCAACATTTCATTATCTCAACTATCTTATTGTGTGTAGTCTTTCATAATCTATAGATCATTATCTCAACTATATTTGATAATGAAATTATCTTTTAATGATCTTTCATATCCATCAAGTATGGAAGGGACAAATTAGGAAACCCTAGGGAGCTACTAGTTGCAGAACTGTGGCTCCAAGCATTGTTTGCAATTAGTAGCTCCCTTTTTATTTTTCTCTATACTTGGTGTGTTTAAAATCTCACAATATCTCCTAAATATTGTGTTAAAATGGTAGTTTTTGTGCATTTATATGCACGTTTAAAAGACTTGAAAATTACAAACCAAGATCATTAAAAGTATGCATGAATTCATGCTTCATTTTTGTATTGCAAAAAAAAATTTAAAGTTCAAGAGATGCATCTACAAGGCTATCTACAAGTGTTATCCCTTGTAGTGAGTGCAGGTGATGGGGGTGTTGTAACTGGCCTCTACTTTTACTCCCACCACGGTGTTCAAAAACAATAAAACACCCATTCTTCCTCTAGCTTTAAAGTTCCTTATTTTGCCATGGAGGTTGATTTCTTACCCCTTTTTTGGAGGATTCATAAGCACCATGTGCTTGTTGGATGGTCAGTGCACTACTTCAAGAAAAATGTTGCCAAGGCTCTTCTTATGAAGAAACAAGAGCATGGGTATACACGTGTTCCAACTCTTGCATCAACATTTTTAGAAAGTTGTCATGTGGGAGGTGAATAAGGACATCAAAATTGCATGCTTGTTGTTGATGTTAGAGATCCAATGGCCTTTCCTTTCATAGTCCATCCCTATCATTCAAACTATTTTTTCTTGCTAGTACTAAATGGTTGAGACACTTTTGACCAATATGGGTTTATGCTTGTTTTAGCCAAGACTTCCAATTCTCAGGTTGTGGAACACTTACTATAGTGAGTTGTACAAGTGAGTAACGTATCTAACATGTCTCATTAAAAGTATTATCTATTGCTCTAGTTTTGCACCTATATGCTCGAAGCATGACAGTTGTCGGTTAGCTCATTATTTATGTAACCTCAATACTATCTTGCATAGTATAAAGCAAGTGCCATGGTGAATGCTTTGTGATGTAACATGCATCCGAATATATTGGATTGTTTAATTGTTACAAATGTATGCACTTATGTTGTATACTTTACAATCGGTTATTATTTTGTCTATGTAATTGAGAATGTAATGTTCTCTATCCATTCTTATACATTTGCCAATAATACATTAGCGCGTTAGATCAAGATGTGGTATACCATATGCAAGAGTGGCATTTAAATAAGGGTTAAGAAAGGGGATGTGCCAAGTTACTCTAATTCAAACTTGTCATTTTCCATGTGGTCTCTCCAATTAGAAGTCTTTTGGGCTGCTTTGGTGTTAGAACTTTTCATGATGTTGTTAATGATGATGTAGTTAGCTCTTTGTTTCGTTGTGTCGAAATTTGTAATAAACAACATTATTTAATTAAAAGAAAGATTGTAATATGAATAACCATTGGGACTATTGATTATTGAGCCTTTATTTAGTTACATAACTTTTGTTTTATACTTTATTATCTAGTAGGTCACTTTGTATGTTGCTTTATCATAGTTGACCCAACCATTGAATTCCTTAAAAATTTTATATTCTAAATCATATTGAAAATTGAATTTGTAAACAATTCATTGACTTGGGCGATTGTTAAAAGTGTTGAATAAGCAAAATCAAAGTACTTTGAAACACTCTTACCCCCAAAAGAAAAAGAAGGGCTTTGCTCTTGCACAGAATAGTGTGCCCTTGTTCTATATGATGAGATGTAGGAAGTGCCATAGCGATCTAGTTTATAGGTTTCCCAAAGTGCAAAATGGAGGCTAGCATATCCTTTGTTGGACATGTTGGCTTTTGATGAACATTTTGGTCCCTAATAAGAGCAACTTTCCCATGGCTTCAACTTGCCTTAAAAAGCCTTAAAGTATAGTGTTCTTAGGAAATTTAAAAAAGATCCCGAACTTTTAAACTCGTTTCTTTTATATTTGAGCAAATGCATGGTTACAGCGCACTGTCGCGAAAAGAAACGCTTTGCAGTGAGATCGAGGTTAATTATTAGGCATCCAAACAACGACAACCTGTAGGCTGCGCATGGGGCCATCACATGCCATGTCCATTGTCTATAGTTAGTTACACATTGTACTGCGCCAAGATGAACAGCTAACTAGGTAATGTTTTCATTAGCAGGTCAGATTGCTGCCTGGGTCAACCCCCAGGATGGAGCAGAAGGACTGGTAGCGGGAGATGCGATCTTGCTGCTGGGCAACATTGGCCGAGCTGCCGCACTCCAGCCCGCCGTTGATGGCCCTGATGGTAGCGCCGAAGCCGCCCTGGTTGTTGGCCATGGCGTCGTGGCACGTGGGCGATTGCTGCGTCATCCAGAACCACAGTGCCGTCTTGAAGGAGATGGTGGGGTCTTGGGCGACGACGCCTGGGTTGTCGATGCCGTCGAAGCCTACAGCCTGTCCTGCTGCCTGGTAATTGTAGTTCCTGCCACATATATTTGTGCGCCAAGAGATCATCAGATAATGTATAGCAATCTTCCATATATTGTGCACTATGACAGCGTAAGATTTACTACGTTTGCTCGGCACCTTAGTAGCTAGCTGGTCAACCATAGAGTTATATAATACTGGCTCTACGTTATATGGAATGAGGCTTTACCATGTGAGCTGCAGAGGGCCACGGCCGTAGTACTGCTGCCCGGATGCGCAGGGTACTGTCGAGGGGTCACAGTATGTGCCCTTATTAATCTCCTCCACATAGCACCCACCTGTTAATCATGCAGCGTGCCGATACTCTTAATTAGTTAATGACGATGGTGACGATGATTGTGTTCATGGCAGCTATATTGTCAATGCAATACATATTCGTGATCAGAGTTCGACATTACAATAAGGGCACTACTCTACTTATAGGGTAAAGGGAAGCTAAGCTGTATCAATTTCAAGATGTATAAGCCACAGATGCTTACTGCCAGTCTCGTGAGCGACGTTTGCAAAGAAGGCTGCCAGCTCCTGCTTCTGCACGTCCGAGCCGCCTGTGGTGCCGAAACCGCTGAACGAGGCTGCAGCTGCGATGAAGGCGTCGTAGGTGTAGAAGCCGTTAGAGGGACAGCCGGAGGCGCTGTTCTGTGACAAGAACTGCGAGAACACGTCACTGGTCACGATGGACGACACGCCGCCGCCTCCGGCGCTACCACCGCCGGTGCTGCCGGTGCAAGGGCCGCTCTGGCAGCCGTTGCCGCAGTAGTCGCTGGTGCTGCCACAGAAGCCGTACTGGCTGCAGCACAGGTTGTTGGCGCACGTGGCGCCTCCGGCATCCGTCCCACACTGCGCCTGCGCCCGCACAGCCGTCCAGCTGGCGCTGCTGTAGCAGCAAAGGATAAGCAGCAAGAGAGCTGCAGCCGATCCCAGCTGCAGCTGCGAGAAGTTATTGTGATTACAAGTCTTGTGCATGATTATATCTGCTGCGCACCGCCTCCTGCTAATTGGCCGATTCTTTCTCCAATAATAGAGAGATGGAATGGAGATAAAGGAATAGAATCTACTGTATAACTGAACTTGATTCAAAGTAAGCTAAGTCGGAGCAACTGAGAGCTGGTAATCTGTTGTCCGAGAGCCTGCTCTATCTAGGTTTATATAGAGAGAGCTGATCGAATCGTGGACGGAGTAGAAGATCTGAGTCAAATTATTGGATTCAACGTTACAAAAAGCAACTAAATGGTTTCTTTCATCATCCTTTCTTTCTCCGCAAGTCTCAAAGAGCATCCTGCGTCGAGACAAATTCAACGCGCAAAATCCTTTTTATTATTGAAAAGCTACTTCATATCAGGGAATTCTGTAGAGACCAGGTCAACTTGAGTTCTAGAACTCCCAACCACCCCATGGAAGAAAGGAAATGGCTTCAAGTGGGAAACCAGGCTCAGCTAGCACTTGCATCTTCTTTCTTCATCGTTTTACTAAGCTACAGCTTATACAATAACCATGAAAACTGCACTTAAGAATCGTTTTCTATAAACACTCGCCACACACTGGTAACCATAAACATGCAGCCCAATCGCATGAAGGCATGCAACTGCCATGTCCTTAAGTATGGACATCACACATGTAACACATGCCTAGAATGCACCAGGTTGTCGTCTTTTGATCCAACCTATGTGAAAGACATCTTTGGCACCACAAATACAAAAATCACTTACTTCTTTGGAGGGATTCCTAAATGTATTTGCCATCTTTATGGCTAAGTTGGTCAAACCTAATGTTTTGAACTTTTCTTTATGAACACTAAACAATTCTTGGTAAAATGTGCATCCATTTTACATTGGATACTGCCATGAATGATGAAAAACCTTGAAGTTTCTTGAGTCCAATTATTAATTTATAATTTTCTTGTGACCTTGTTCTGTGTTTGTGCAACTTCTAATGGGGAAGGCCCCTAAATTATATCTAATGGAAGGAAACAACTATAAATCGGAAGCCTCTATTAAGAAAACCTTTTGAGAAAATATTTGAAAGGTATAATAAAGATGGTGATAAACTAAGACTACAATGGTGAGGTGGCCGAGGGAATTAATAACAGTTTTGTAAGATATTCTACCTTTGACTAGGCCATAGGTGGTGACCTTTGGTAGTCAACCAGCTTGATGCCACCATGGCTCTCTCAAGCACATGTACTTAACCACCTAGGAGATACTTGATTCTACCACATAGTTGAATGTGGCATTGTAACTACCCCTAATCATGGATCTTACATGTCATCAACTTGGGTCAATCCTAAGGCTATCTACACTCATCGAACACTTTACTATTGAGGCTTTTGGGTGATCACACAAGATGGCCAAACTTGCACTTGGTTTATAGAGAGTGTGACATAAGGAGTAGAAGACATGTTCCCTTAATACAAAATCGGAAATTGTGTTCCCTACCTATTTGCTAGCGATACTACAACTTTGGAAAGCTACTAGACTTATCACATTGACCCATGGGAGGATGTGCAACTTTTGAAATCATATCCAATCGCTTTTCAATCTTATGCACTTCCTAACACAGTCTTAGTTTTCTACAACCTTACCCACTTCCTAACACAATCTTAGTTTTCTAAACGAGCATGCTACTACACTACAAAACACATAAAGACAAAGTGCTCAATCAATCTTCTCACTACACATGGTTCCCTTCATGATCTTTAAGAAAAATTGTTGTATTGAGTAATCCATTTTCAGATCATAACTCGCCTTCCCTTACAAGCTCTAGAATGAGCAAACAATCATTAACCAGTGTTATTCCAACCCTTCTATCATCATTGGTTACAAATCTTTTCTATTGAAGGTTCCAAATCTTTAGCAACATTGATCCAAATCTTAATGAAGGATCAATCCAAATCTACTCTTGATTATTCCAATCCTTTTATTGGTGTACCTAATTCAAACATTTATCACAATTGGTATATGCCAACCATTGCTGACAAATAGCAAAGTAATCATCTTCAGGTGGTATCTCCTTAGAAAGCACAACGTTTCTTAGTCAATCAAGATGCGCACATACACCTAGGAGGAGACCCAAACATCCCTAACGTAGATAGATCAATTAAGCTATCATTGAGCAACACAAGAGATAGACCATGAGGCATTTGAACCACACAAAGCAACATTTCCACTTGAGATCAGAAATACTTCACTAAGGGTGAGAGAACTTCTAGCAGTTCTCTTTTCTCTTCTTTTCTAGTAGTATTATGTATCTTGGGACCATGGATATATTCTTACATAAAATATTACCTAGCATCTAGTTTCATAGGTCTATCTTTTACCCTTTCTAAGTGTATTGGTTTGTTCTATATACTCTTTCTAGGATTTGTGTGTGTGTGTGTGTGTGTGTGGTCAACAAAAATTACCTTCACAAATCCCTAAGACATAGCTACATTGCATAATACTTCATGTGCAAGCAAGAAAAAACCAAGAAGGAGAGAGAGTAAAAATTCAACCATAAATTTGTGAAGAGTTTGTGCACTTACCTTGAAAGATGGCACCAAAAGAATGAGCATACTTAGGGGAAACTTTCACGTTTATGTAATTTTTAGTAGTGTCACTATGATTGCTAGTAATGTCATTGATATGTGCATTGATAGGTTGTTAAAAAATTATGTGAGTATATTCACTTATATACTCACATAATCATCTTCAGGTGATATCTCCTTGGATAGAACAATGCTGTTTAGTCAATCGAGATGTGCACATACACCTAGGAGGAGATCTAGACATCCTTGATGTAGATAGATCAATTAAGCTATCATTTAGCAACACAAGAGATAGATCATGAGGCATCTTAACCACACAAAGCTACATTTCCACTTGAGAGAAATACTTCACTAAGGGTGAGAGAACTTCTATCCGTTCTCTTTTCTCCTCTTTTTTAGTAGTATTATGTATCTTTGGACCATGGATATATTCTTGCATAAAAAGTTACCTAAAGCATATACAAGATTTATGATCGCCAAGAGTCACCATGAGTGGTTAAGTTTCCTTGGTAATATCTCCAAATGCTAAATGTCTTCCATCCATGAATTCAGCTAGTGCAGGATTGGTCTTTTGCAATGGTGCAGGATTGGTCTTTTGTAGTGGTGCACGATTGGTCTTTTGGAGTACTCAAATTTGATATCTATTTACAAAACCATCATCAATGAAACATGCAGAGGCCCCGCCAGAGTCAACCAGGGCTTTGAGGGAAAGGGTCTTTCTCAACAAGATCATGTGGACTATGATAAAGAAAGTTTCCATGGGTGTGAGCGGAATCAAGAGACTCTTTCTTATATCAAGGTTTGGTTGTACGGTCTCGTTATCAACCAGACATCCTCATTTTTCTACTCGATGATGGTTGCAAAAACTCTTGGGGTTCTTGCCCTCTTTTTTGGGAAATCTAGGATGATGCGTCCAAGGTTTTTACAATATAGGCATAGATGATTCTCTCTTTGTCTTTGCTTTTCTTGTGGGGTCAAGGGCTAGAATTTGGTATTATCTATTTGCATCAATTCTGGCTTGATTTCTTCTTTGATTGGGTCTTTGATTAGTGGGGTTGGGTTCCATTCATCACCAACTTTCCGTGTAAATCGTTTTCCTCCCCTTTTCTTTTAGGGGACCCATTATTCTACTCCCTCCCCTTTTTGTTGCCAAAAATTGTGAGAAGGAGAAGGAGAGGGAGAGATAGTGAAGGAGAGAATGAGATATAGAGGAGAAGGAAGGGAAATCTAGAGTAAAGAAGAGTAATAGAGGGAGAGAAGTGGTTCAAGAACGAATCCCTTATTGGGCAAGGGCTCGAGTACTGCCTCTCCCCACCACAAGTCCCGTAGAGTTTCATAGGTTTATCTTTTACCATTTCTAAGTGTATTGGTTTGTTCTATATACTCGTCCTAGGTTGTTTTCGTGACGTTACACGTCTACCACTACAAACCTGAGGGCGGAATTTTCTATCGAGATATTGGACTCTTAAGTCAGTGTCATTATGAGTTTATTTTTTGTTGTGTGTTTCATTTGTTTTTGCATGACGCACGAGCACATGTAGTTAGGCTAGGCACAAATTCCTCAATGCATTCATAATTTTGTGTGGAGCATTGCTCCATTGATTGTATTGCATGGAATCTAATTTGCAAACTACATGAGTGATTGGACACAAAGTTCTTTCTTCCCAAAGCATGTACTTGATAGGGCACATTACATGAAAAATGGATTCACATGAAGATTTTTGTTTTGAAGTCTCAAGGACTTGAGGAAAAGAATAAAATGTTGATCCTTCACTTGCACATTTTTCATGTAACTTTTAAGGATGTTGCCAAGCACAATAATATGTCAACATTTAGCAGACTATGGAAGCTAAAAGTTATCCACTCATATTGAGGACATTTAAGTGGAGTATTGCTACAACTAATACTTGCACTCTTTGTGGAGATGATGGACCACTATCCCTCTACCTTTTATACATCCTAGAATTGTCATCTTGGTAAATTATGATTGTGCTCTAAAGTTAAATACTCCTCTTTGTGATTAGTTTGGGATTGGACATTATCCTACTCCATTGTGGGGACCTATTTCAAGATTTACATAAGCTCAAGATGGCCATGATTTATCAACATCATCTCAAAATGACACCGACCTATCAACCATGCAAACAAGTCACAAAGGCTAAGGTAACCTTTAAGCCAAACAGAAGGTCAAAAGGCACAAATTGACCTATTGGGACAAGATCACTATGCCCACAAGGGGTTTGATACTTGGATTGAGATTTGCAGTCAGTATCCTATATAGTGTGTTTATAGCACAAGGAAATGGAAGATACATTTTGCTCTACTTATGACCAGTCTAGGTGGCATTCTTCTTATCACTTAGGGCTTAAGGTTGGGAACCTTTTGGTTAACTTTTTGTTCCTCAATTTTCAACTCACATCAAGAGGAAGTTTGGTCAACATGGAGATGAAGCTTCGTAGATGCAGAAGTCAAGAATGCTAAAATTGTATCTTTTGGGTCAAGACTTATCAATAAATACATGGTGTTATCAAAATTTGAATAACATATTAAGTTGCCTTAGCAAGTAGATGAGCTATACAAGCTGGTACAATTTGAAAAACCTGCCTTAGGAGTTTTATAGCTGACTAAGCAAATACTTTTCATTGGCGGCCTTTTGGACTATGGAGCAGTAGCTAGAGAGAAAGCCATTGAAACGTGGCAGTAAGGTGGCGTAAGCTATGATGGAAAGCTTGAATAGGCGATAAGTTTAAATGAAAAGCACCAAGCTAAGGGCTAGTTGCTTTCAAGTGATTGTGAAAGTTTGAAGAACGTTACAACCAATTGGATGCAGTTGAACAAAGAGCCCTAAACTCAGCGAAAGTGGAATTATTCTTACAGACGACTGATCCTGCACTTCACGATTAGCTGGGAGAGCTTCTTGAAGACTGTACGCAGCCTATGGGATTGAAGATAGATTGGAAATATGCTGTTGATGTGGTTTCCACATTGATGAAGAGGTGGAGATGGAAAGCTCACTTACAAAACGGTATGCAAACACCTCTAACGATGTCTTCTCCTACCTCCACTTCTCCTACTTCTCCTACTACTCCTTCCACTTCTTCTCTTGCCCCTCATCCCATGTCTATGCCCACTTCTATAACTATGCCTATGCCTATTCCTACGACAGTTGTCAAGCTATCTGCCAAACCAACTCTTAAAGACATGGTGGAATAAATTTCAAAGAACTTGAAGGATCTTGAGATAAAGATGGCCATAAGAGATCAACAACCACTTAACCCAGCTCCAACTTCTGTCCCATCCTCTTCTACTCCTATGAATTCTTCCAGAAATGATCGTGTTTGTCGTTGCATATGGTGCGATAGTCCAGATCATGAGCGCAAGGACTGTCAAGACTTTGAAGAAGCGAAAAGATTGAAGTTGGTGGTTTCGAAGGACAGGATAATATGTTTTGGAGACATAGAGCAACCACTCAAAACAAATTTCGGCAAAGGATGTATGAAGAAATTATTGGTGGAACCTCTCTTACATTCTTTTGGTGTGAAGCAAGAGGCGGAAAGAGAAGCTGATGCCCATGGTCTTCAATTGGAGTAGTTATCGAAAGATAAGTCTCCTTTATGGTCCTATGCATTGCACATAGAAAAGAAAGGTAAAGCTTCATCATCTGAACTTTCATTCATAGGAGATGAAATTAGAAAAGGAACTGGATGGAATGATCGTGTAGATGTCTTCTCTATCTATGCTTATATTGAAAAATCTCAAGGGTTTGAAGTATTAGCTATATATTGTTTTAGCTATATATAGTTTGTCTATATATAGCATCCCCGGTCCCCTCTATATATTCTAACTATGTGTGCGCGGGTTCCACTTCCGGTGTCTTGTGTCTCTCTTCTCCTCTCTCTTCCTCCATTCCTCGTCTCTGTCGCGCATTGTTCAACATGGTATCAAAGCGAGGTTTCACAATTACACAAAGGTCTATGTCTCAGTAGTCAAAAGCACGTGAAGTGATGCATTGTTTCCTCTTTACCAAGTGTGCCCTTCGCTCTTACGCCTACGAGATCATCCAAGAGGCCGACATCATTCTCCGTATGCCCCAGGCCATCATGGCCACCGCTCAGATCCTCCTCCATCGCTTCTACTGCAAGCAGTCCTTCAAGGACTTCGATGCCCAGAGCATGGATGCAGCCTGCTTCTATCTCTCGATGAAGCTTCTGGCTCTCGATGAAGCTCGAAGAGGAAGTCACCTCCAACCGTAGTGAGAAGCGATCTCTTCTCTAGGACGTCGTCATGATGTTCAACCGCATTCGTGTGTGCAGGGAAGGTGATCTGCCTCTTCCTCTCGGTTCGTAGGCTTACACGAAGCGAAGAGATGAACTGCTGAAGCTGGAGATGCACCTTTTGGTGGAGCTAGGGTTTGTCTGCCACATGGAGCACCCTCACAAGAACTGCTGAAGCTGGAGATGCACCTTCAGGTGGAGCTAGGGTTTGTCTACCACATGGAGCACCCTCAGAAGCTTCTTCTCAGCTATCTCAACCTTCTTCGCCTGAACGGGGTGCAGGATTTTTGTCAAGAGGCATGGAACATGGAATTGCATCTATCAAGGTAGTACTTATAGGTGTTGTTACAGTTGCCACTCGCTCAACACATCAGAGTGAAGATTCAATGGATAAAATTCCCCACAACCAAAGTGAAGACAGATATAGCTCTAGCACAAAGCGTGATTCCCTTAGGCACAGCAGTGGATCAAGGAAAAGGTACTCCGAATCCCCGGAGGCATAGGAGGTCTCTAATAAGCATAGAAGAGGGGACATTGATTCACATCGAAAATTGCGCAAAAGATATGTAAGTAAGGTCATTCACTTTCTTATGTGCAACCAGATGGTGCAAAGTTGCAGAGCAAGAAGGATGCAGTTCCTGCTGTATATATTGATCGCCTCCAGATTGCTGAGCTGTGCAACCTCATCCAGAGCTTGGAATGTACCATACATCCATAATCCTACTAACAATAGATTATTCAAAGGCAGCACAGCTGATGAGCTCTTGATATTCCAGCTAATGATATGACATTTCTGTTGATGTTTCATTTGCACAATTTAGTACAATTTCTCATCATTTTAATTGCTACTATTTCATCTTTCATGGTTTCATTACACCACTTGATGGTTCAAGAATTCAGATATGATATAGCTGCTGACGTTTCATTTTCTAGCTCATTATTTGTTTGCATCTCGTATATTATTCTTTCCAACTGATGATCGTATTCTAGCTTATAGTTGATGCGCTGATGATATTTTAATGATCGTAATATTCATCTCGTTATATTCGAGCTATTGAGTTGTTCTAGCTGATGTTTCATTCCTTATTCTAGCTGTTGAGTTATTTCAGCTCATGTTTCGTTCCTTATTATTCCAGCTATTGAGTTGTTACGTTCCTTATTATTCCAGCTATTGAGTTGTTCTAGCTAATGTTTCGTTCTTTATTGTAGCTGGTTGTTGAGTTGTTCCAAACCATGTTTCGTTCTTTATTCTTATTTATTCTAGCTCTTGAGTTGTTCCAACTAATGCTTCATTCTTTTCGTTTTCTATTCTAATGTTTATCTATTCTAGCTTATGATATACGAGCTGATGTTTCGTTGTTTCCAGTATGTTCGTCTATTCTAGCTGATGTTTCATTGTTTCCACCTGTTGTTTGTCTATTTTCTGTTGTTTGTCTATTTTCAGCTGATTCGTCTATTCAAGCTTATTTTTATTCTACTTGATATTTTATCTATTCTAGCTAAGGAGCTAATGTTGTAGCTAATGTTTTCATCTTGATAATGCTCATCTCGTCCATTCTTCTTTCCATTTGTTGGTGGTATGCCAGCTGCTATATCGTATATTCTAGCTGCTGAGTTCATTTCTGATTTTGTGATTATGTTCTAATTTTATAACATTTTCTATTAAGTTTTTTATGTCACAGATTATGCTACATAGCCGATTATATCCACACTCAAGATAAAGCAATTTCATGGCCCTTTATCTCCTTCGATTCCTTCATCTATTGTAATTCAAGATTGATGTAGCTCCTTCATTTATCTATAGTAATTCAAGAGTGATATAGCTCCTTCCTTTGATTCCTTCATCTATTGTAATTCAAGATTGATGTAGCTCCTTCATTTATCTATAGTAATTCAGGAGTGATGTAGCTCCCTTGATGCCTACAAACAGGCACTTGTATATTCAGGAGTGATCTAGCTCCTTTCAACTTTGTAATAATATATTTTCAATATTAATATATAGCAGTAGGGCTATATAGAGCTGTGGGTTTTTCCCTTGAGCCCCCAAGGGTTTTTTCATCCACAGTTAGGGACCTTTATTTGAGCGGGGGTATTAGCTATATATAGTTTTAGCTACATATAGTTTGTCTATATATAGCATCCCTGGTCCCCTCTATATATTCCAACTATGTGTGCTTACTTGATGCATTTCTGGGGTTCCATTTCTGGTGTCTCGTGTCTCTCTTCTCCTCTCTCTTCCTCTATTCCTCGTCTCCCTTGCGCACTGTTCAACATGAAGCACTTGTTGAAGAAAAGCACAAAAGAGATAATGATAAACCTAAAGGATCAAAGAAGAATACTAGGAGGAGTAAGCTAATTCTTCAGCCTTTTTCTTTTGGACCAAAGCAGACTATGGCTGAAGTGTAGAAGCCAAAAGTGCAAGAACACCAAAATGCCCCAAAGTTAAAGGATTTGAAGCCGAAGAAGCAACCTGGATTCAAGGTGATATCTGACATTGAGACTTCCACTGACTTGAAAAAGGTACTTGAGGGTCAAATTCTTAATTGCAAAATTGAATTTACATTTGGAGAAGTTTTGGGGAATGCCAAAAGAGAGTTTCATGATGTTATCATTGACATCATAAAAAGAAAGCGTCAAATTATTGAAGAGCCAACGCAGGATATGATCCATCGAGAGGCTTTAGCTATTGTCAAGGCTATTCTTTATGGATTAGAGATTGAGGAGGTTGATTCTGAAGAAGAGACCTTTGAGGAGCATGCAGATGGAGCTCTATGTATGTAGTCCAAGAAGTCTCTTTATCCCTCACTTCAGCCCATACAGTATGATGAGAGCAAAGATGCACCTAGATTGGTGCCTCGTAGCCATTTTTCTCGAAGTCACTGGCTCGCGCGACTACGAAAATTGTCATCAAGCTTAGTGAGACTAAGACTCCTTATGTTGCTCTTTTGGATCACGGTTTCGAGATTAATGTAATTGTGCGAGGTTTATATGATACTAGTAGATGGCCAATTGATGTGGATCATGGTTGGCCCATGCGTGTGGCCAACAACACTGTAGGAGATTTATATGCTACTTGTCCAAATATGAAGATTTCTATTGGAGATGTGGGCGAGTCTTATCATTTCTTTGTACAAAACTCATGTTTTTATTCTATTATTTTGGGGCAGCCATTTATTGCTGAGTCTTGGATAGAGACTAAGGTTCTGGATGATGGGTCTGCCTATGCATGGATCCGAACCAAGGATGGGAAGAGAGCTGTCCAGTTCATGACTCTTTATATAAATCATCAACAAAATAAATATTCTTTGAGGGATTTCCCTCTTCCAGTAGAAGAGCCATATTTTTACTAGGTACCACTGTCTTACGAGACGATGGTGATACGAGTCAATAGGAAAAGCTCTCGTCTCTTGGCAGTGGTAGTTTTTCCTCATGTGTTTATGGTGTATCCACTGAAAGTACTTTGTATTTTTAGCATATTTCTGATATGCCTAGAGCTGCCAAGCAGTATGTCAAAAGAAAAGAAAAAAAATTGATGATTGCAGGTGTTTTGCAGAAAGAAGACCGGATAGATGGTCTCTATGATGGCCTTTCATGCTCAGATACCATGCAAGAACTTTTGGTATTGCTAAATGCTAACAATCAAGAGTTGTCATATGTCTTACAAGTTTATTCTTTGGCGATGTATTGTAAGATTGCTAATTTCATAATTTAAAAGAATTTGGGTGTTGAGTATTCTTAGCAAAAATAATTCTTTGCTAACATATTTTAGCAAAAAGATTTGGGTGTTACTATTTACACACAACAAAATTTATGTTTATCAAGGTATTTTCATCAAGGGGTGAAATTTGCAGGTTGGAGCAATGAAGATAGAGTTTAGAAAAAATATAAGACAGTTGACAAGAAGGTTAGACCAGTTGTAGGACCACTATCTTTGGATAGTGATGAGATGATTAGGAGAGCTGTTATGCAACCTCCTTTGCGAGATCCTCGAGGTATTGGACATAAGTTTTCAGCTGAGACATTGAAAGAGATGAAGATTGGGACCGAAGATTTTTTGCTTCCTAAAGAGGTAAGATGTTTTGAAGAGATGTTATGCATACATGAAAAATCTTTTGCTTTCTTTCCACATGAGATTGGATGCATTGATCCTAGGGTTGTGACACCTATGGTTATTTTTACCATTCTGCATGTTCCTTGGAATCTATGGCCTATTTCTGTGTTGAGGGCTCACTTCCGCAAATTGGTAGAGCTTTTGAATGAGCAAATCAGGATGGGGATTCTAGAACCATCTTCAGCTCCATATTCCAATAGATGTTTCACAGTTCCTAAGAAGAATGGAACACTCAGATTCATATAGGACCTACAGCCAGTAAACAAGGTCACTATTCTAAATATTGGTGCTGGACCTATTGTGGATGGGTTTGCTGAAGCTTTTTCTAAATGTACTATCTATTCACTTGGCGATCTTTATTCCAGGTATAATCAGTTCCAGCTTGCCCTTGATAGCACATTTTGGCCCAAAAGTTGAGCAACATACCACTTTCCCTCTCTTCTCTATACTCGTGAATTTTCGTCTCTATTGAAGCTCCTTGGTGAGAGTAATTAGGGTTTTGAGCATTCTGCTTACCTCTGCACTTTCTTTTCCATGCAGCTCCAGATTTTGGGCAAAACGCAGGTGCTCATTTCTCTTTGCATTTTCTCTTGTTTGCTATTTTTTCAATAGGGTTTGATGTTATTTCTTACTGTTATTGTTGTAACCCAACCTTGCCTCCTTGACGCCCATTGAAATAGATAGTATACAATACTTGCTTCTGTCAGATGTGCTGCAATACTTGGAAATGAAGGAAGACGAGTTATTTTTCATCCTAGTCAAGGATTGGATGGAAGACTTGATGGATTATGATTACATGGATGTGCATCCAACGATGGCAGAGATTGGAAGATATGATGGCACAAGCTTAGATATAGTGAGTGCCATCATGGCTACACATGAGCATATTACCTTGGTTGAAGAAGATTACCTTGTCCCGAATGCTAAATTTGAAACACTATAGCATGATGTGTTCAAACCAAGGCCAAATCTTCCTACGAAGGAGTTTGTAGATCCCTCTACCTAAACAGATACCTTGCTGACACACGAGGAAATGAAGATACAAGATGATCTAGAGAAGGTGAGATTTATAACTACCATATATTTTTATGTGATGAAACTTGATGGTAGGGTGCAACGGGTCCCCTGGAGTCCACCGGTGAGATCTTGGCCAAAAATGATGCATGCAACTACCCTATCCGAAGTCAGGAGTTTGGGGCATTCATCGCTTTCTAAGAACTGTAGGTTAGTTGTAAATATATTGTTTCATTTGACTTTGTCATTCAAGATGAGTTTGTATCAAGGCGAGAAGGAGCTTGGTATATGGATCGATGTAAGGATTTAGCTTTGAAGGAGTACATTGACAGCCTCATTGTGCTGACTTGGTGGTCTTCCATAAGAAGTGCTCACAACGAGGGCAAGAAACAATCATGAAAATTTGAGCTTTGACCAATTTTGGACCTTTTCGAGTGATACATGTGATATCTAGCTTGGAGATGGTGGTGCTAGTCAAGCGGTCAAAGCTTCTTTACTTGTTTGACCAAACACGTTGTGGAGCAATATGTGTGCTTGCTACATTAGGTGACCTTGCTAAAGTGTCAGATCCGCTTCTCCTAAAGAAAGAGTTGAAGGGGGAGCGTGCCATTTTTGAAGCAAAGAAGGAACTTCTATTTTCATCAGAAGTTGGCCCCTTGGGGAAGTTACTATATGTATATCCTTGATGGAACCAAAAATGGGCCGGCACTGGCTATGGCACTAGCTGGACCTCATGCATATTACAAACAAATCCACCACCACACGACCTCGCGGTTGAGGAGTGTTTGGTAATAACTAAATGCACACTAGATACATCTAATATTGTGTTTGTAGCGGAATAAGAGTCCAACGATGCCTTTCCTAAAACCCCTCAAAGAGGTATCCCACACACATTGGCAATAAGTGCCATGTAAAACAGACGAAGGAGGCACCCCACCGGCTGATTGGCGTGGCCCCACTGCAGCTCTCCTATATCTTGGGGATTGACCCCTCGATGCATTGCTTTTACATATAAACACATTCGCACAAGACTTCTCTCTTTGTCATCGAGATCCAGGAGATACCATGTTTCCTCACTAATAATCTCCCCCAAGAAATGAACGACTAACCTACGGCAAAGGAAATCTCACCCTCTCAAACGTGGGTCAACTATAATTCAAACAATTGCTATGCATTTCCAGGAGTTGATACCACATGTATGATTAATGCAATAGTGGATGTCTTATCGTGCACAAACAGTTATGTTTCGAAATCAGCCTATGTGCTAGTATCAAACTGTCTTTCCATGGATTCCAACTAATATGTATATGTTTCATTGCAAGAATCTAGCACAAACAGTTATGTTTCGAAATCAGCCTATGTGCTAGTATCAAACAGTCTTTCCATGGATTCCAACTAATATGTATATATTTCATTGCAAGAATCTAGCACTAAGGCGAACCTTGTGCTACTAGGTTCCTCATTTCCAAATAGAACATTTCCTAAATGCTATGCATAGAGAAAATCAATCAAAATATGTATTATTTCATCTCTTAAACCGTTACACAAAATCCTACTCCCCCTCACCATTTAAGTTTTGCTTCGTTGCCTAGGTGCATAGAGATTATTTTGTCATGATTAGTGTATAAAGAGCAATAAATCACACACTGTAACAAAAATATAGGGAAAATCAGGGTCAAACCTCATGCTTTGCCCCACCATACATCCACAACCACTTATTATATTTTTATGTATTTTTCTAAGGTAAATTCCTATTTTTTCTCTTATTTTTTTCATTTTTCTCTATTTTTAATTAAAAATTGATATATTTTCAAATCTTGTCTCTTGATTATTAGAAAAAAAATAGACTTTATTAGTATTTTATCCCATGTGTATTGGTTTGTCCCACCCGAAAACACCAAAAACCCAATTTTTCTCATAAAAACAGTGTTTTATGGGTTTTAAAAAGTTATTTCCAACATTTTGACTTTATGTTTCCTAATTTTTTCATCATGTAAGCATAGAACAAACACTGAACAACATTTTTACCAATTTTCAATCCATAAGAACAACATTGGCTCAATCAAATGTAAAAAACAAGCAATTTTCCTTTGTAAAATAGAATTACCGGATTTTTCATTCTTTGCAAGTTTTAAAAAAATGATGCGGGACTGCACATCAGCCCTCATTCAAGGCTTAGCCCATCTCCAAACAACAAACTCTAGCACTCCACCAATGCAGGAGTGATCCGGTACCATACCGGACAAGCAATCTTCAATCGGTCTTTAATCCTCTTCATGGGCCTGAACTACCTCTTAAGGGGAGAGAGAGGGAGGAGAGAGAAAGAATAAATTTTGATCTTGCCATTTGGGTAGCCATTCCACACATAGAGACAGACGATAGGAAGCGTAGAGAGGAGGAAGATCATCATGTAATCAGGAGGAGGGTTGTTTGAAGCCACCATAGCCCCCCAATCCACAAATCGTGAAGATGGCGCCTTCTTCCTGCCTGCGACTGAAAAAAATGCTCCCCTCCCCCGACGAAATCATTTTTTGTTGGGGCCTCCAAAAAGGGAGCCCCTAAGGGTCACACCCTTTGGGATTTCTTTAGGCTCTTTACACTTGGCCTTTTGATCTTTGGCCTCCCAGGCACTCTTGTTTTCTCATCCGGTATCCGAATCACTTTTTGAAAATTCTTGGGCATCTCACTCGAAGTCCCCTACTACCGAACATCTCCTAGAGTTTCGTCTGACATGCCGAAAAATTATGAAAATTCACCAACTGCCCTCCAATGGGTCTTTAAAGCACTTTTGGGCCTTACCGCTTAAAATCGTACTGATTGCAGCTGCTGCTTTCGACGAAGTCTATTTTTCCCTTGAAATTCGGAATTTTTGGCTATTTTTAAGCACTTTTGGGTGTCAAAAATCATCTGTCAATCCTCTACATGGCCCCTGCTCTCCACTGATGAAAAAGCCAATGAACAAATGAGAGTTCTTATTGGCCATCAGATTTTTGTATCTGCCATCACTATCAGCCATCGCATGTATTTTTCTTGATGAATATAAGATATTTTACTTTTTTCTTATAAATAAATATTTATTGAATAAATGTGTAGTTTGTGTAACGGTGACGATAATGTGTGGTACGTGAATGACGCATTTGCATATGTGAACATAATCCAATTTACTTATGTCAATGCCTAGTAGTACACTTGCAATTGTGCACAGGCAATAACATAACTCGTATCCATACATATTACTACTTTCAATACGTGCATACATTAAACAAAAACAAGAGCCGTATATTTCAAGAAACAAAACAAAAATAACTTTACTCAATTATTTAAATTTAGTACACATCGCATGAGATATTATGTATATATATAAATATTCCAATGTGGCATAGTATACAAAATGTTTTGGCCTTCCAAGATGCTATGGTGCTATAATACTCATTACAAAACCTTGCATCATTAATCTCATAACCTATGGAGGAGTCTCCTTGCCATGTTAAAGCCAAACGATAAAGTTCATGTCTTTATTTGTGATTGTGACATACTTTGCATGGATGGCCACTAGCCGTGTATCATCGAACAAGTCAATAAGAAACCCCTCTCCAGCCCTTTGCAAGGTCTCCATAGCTCTAGCAGTCCACCTTCCTATTGGTGGACTCGAGCCCAAAATCTTCCCATCCCTTTCAACTCCAAGTTTTGCATGACTTCTCGAACCTTATAAAAAGATGTTTTCGGAATGAGAAGCTCGTATCCACACTGGATTCTCCTTATCTCCTCAAGGGCGACAGTGCCCAGTTTCCATCTCCTCTTCTTCTGTGGTGGTCGTCATGCTCTATGGGGAGCAACTACTATTGCACTAGAGAAGGCTTCACCTTGTGTTCTAGGTGCCGAGCCTTGGCGTGAGGCCTTCCCATTGCTAAAACAATGACATGCTTACTTGGTGTGTGTCATGCAAGCTTGAGGTGGGCAAGATAGAGAAGAGATAAAGGTTGGGGGTGTGAGAATGGAGGAAGAAAAAAAAGCAAGATGTGAAAATGAGAAGAAGAATGAATTTTTAACCCATTTTAACCCCAAAACCAAGTTAATGCAACTTCACACGCATTGTCCATTGTGTGATTGTAAATCCATAGCCTTTTATTGGAATGTGTCAAACTTCACACAGGCACTCGTTACGTGGCCAAGAGCTCTTTTTTTTTTTGGAAAAAAAATACCTGTAGACCCCTGGTTCGAAGTCCGGCATCTGGAGCCACTTTTCCAAAAAAAAATTATTCCACACCAAAATTATGGATGGATTGATAATCGAGAAATCAATATCACGACCACTGGCCCTTAGAAACTTTGCACCACATAGACTATACAGAGGCATCAGGAGTGAAGTCTGCAATAAGAAATGGTAAATTTTTGCATGTTTTTGCTATTAAAATTGACAATGTTAGCAAAAACAGTAAGTAAGAGTTGAAAATACAGCAAAGATGCACAGTCGAAGTCGAAGTTGAGAGTGAACGACAATAGTAAAAAATTAAATCCTATTTTAAAGGCGCGTACAACAGTTTTGCACTAGGACATAGTCATATGTCCAATGCACGAGGAGAATACTATGTCAAAAAAGATAACATTACAAACTGTGATCATTCCATTGGAAAGAATGCATCCTTCATTGCTTGAAGATTTGTTACAAGTTAGAAGTCCTTGGGAGTTACACTGATGCACTTTGCATGTATTGCACAACGTTGAGCATCAGTCATCATCAAGTCAACTAAAAAGGCCTCTTCAGCAAGATAATGTAGAGCATGAAGATATTCTTTTGTGAAGAGATCAGGTCTATCCTAACCTTGCGCCAAAAACCACCTCCTTCTTTCTATGCGGTAGAGGTCTTGTACAATCTTGTGAACAAGTCTCGAGAAGCTCGCCTTTGGAATGATGAGATCAAAAGAGTGTTGATACCTCCTGATTTCTCTCAGAGCCATTGTAGTTGGCTTCCACTTGCGTTTCTTGTGGGGATGCTAACGAGGAGGACCCTTGTGAGGGGAGATTGAGCTCTGAGTGGAAGCTTATTTGCAACTATCTTAGGCCTAGCTATCTTTCCTGCACCAGAGATGTGAGAACTCAATGAGTAAGTTAGAAAGTGAAACCCTCTTTTATATAACCCTAAACTGTAAGGCTCATTCACATAGATGTACACTCTCTCTTTCTCTCTTAAACTATGAATTGCATTCACACTGAATACATTGTTCGTCTTACTATCTTAGCTCTCTTTGAACCCATTTGTTGCCTTGTCAAAGCCTTGTTTCTAGCCACTTGGCATGGTTTTCTTTGGCACTTGAGACTTCATAATGCACTCTTTTAGTGACACACATGATTCCATCATGTCTGCACATCCGATTCATTAACACTTTCATTTGCTCTCTTTTGCGAGAGTTTAGTTTCATCTACTTCTATAATCCAATACCACCAAAATAGCAATTGGATCATTGGATTGCTACCATTCATCCTTCCACCATGATCGTTTTTCTTTGGTATGCACCACACACTATCCAATGCAAATTTTTCATCCCTTGTGTGGACCCAAATCTGATGCTTTCCTTTTTTGCAAAGAATGGCCCGTGTGCCTCAAGGATATGCTACAAAGATACATATCACACAGGAGTAAAACTATGCTCAATATTTTATACAATTCATACAATTTTAAAATATTAACTTAGTATGCACCATGTAATGTGTGATAGAGCTTTTGCCCCATGCTTCCACCATGTTTTCGTAAAAGGTATGCACATGATCGATAAATTCTTGCTTATCTTCATTGTTAAACACCATCTTGCGAAGTAAGAGAGCCAATTTGTTAAGACTTATCCAAACCTTAGCTTTGTCCAACATTGTTTTTCCTCCATTACTTCAATCATGAACTGCAAAATGTAACTTTTTCCACCTATCGTAGTCCTGCGGCCTACAAGCCATGACATTCCCTTTCTCATTGATGGGTATTGAGAGAAACTTCCCAGCCAAGGCTTTTATGGCAAGTTACCAGATTTTCCTAATCTCTTCCCATCTTTTTCAATCATCACTTGATGCTTGTGTAACCCAATTTCTGATAGCACTCACTCCACATTCCTACACGTTGCAATGGCTTCTCTTTCTGGTTACATCCTATAAGCAAAGCAAATGTATTCATATACAAGTTTCTCTATTGTGCATCGGTGCAGCACTTGTCACCCTTTGCCAGTTCTTCTTTGTGTCCTTTCCTTCGACCCTCTCTGTCAAGCAATATAGGCATACATTCTTTGTATTTGTACCATTGGAGATTCCACACATGCATTTTAAAGTTTTCAAGTCTCCTGCAAGATGCCATTCAACCAAGTATTGACTATACCTTCAATTGAGAGCATCTCACTATGTTTCTGATGATCGATGATGCTTGGAATACTTGTGTGCATAAAGAATAGCTGCAGCACCTCAAATGTTTCCTTAGGAACTTCAAATGCAGCAAGCCAATACACATGGCGCTCGGATTGAACACTAAAGTTCCCTGGGTTGTTCTTATTGAATTGTAAATCTCTATTCATCAGTGTTACACTAACTCTTTCAAGCTTTACTTCTTTGACAACCTCACTTTCATCCAATTTTATAACAAACTACAATTTACCATTACATTCCTCAATAGACATATTGTAGTACATTACCATTGCCGATTGCACCTTGTACAAATCTAAATAGTAATTGTTGAATTCGGTGAACTTCACCTCGTATGTACTTTTGGTCCCAACCTTTAGTGTTTCCACGCATTGAACATGCATGGGATCTCCTATCAGCTCCAAAACCTTTGTATTAAGTTGCTACCGGGCCTCTATTAACTTTAAAGGTTGAGGAAGAGACGCAATTCTATTTCTCTTCAACACACGACCAAACCCAGCCTTCACACCTTTGAATATATTTGAGTAAGTTGCTGTGCTAATACTGGCCTTGTCACAAATGGATCGTGTATCCACAGCCAAGAACTAATTTGATGCATCTTTTAATATGCACTCAATCACCTTTTCCTTCACAACCTTGAACTTAGAATTGTTGAAAGCATTTTCCAATGTACTTGCCTTCAGCAATCTACTAAAACATGATCCAACCTCACCCTCACCTAGATTCTCATTCTGAGCTACCTTACATGCTTTGATATGTCACTTCCACTAGCCACTATTCACAAGTAACTCATTGATTGACTTCTTTTTTCATTTGCGCTCCTATGTTAGCTTGCTATTGATCTTTCTTAGGTCATCCAATTGTGCCTTTGCCTCCTTATATGAGATGCCAATGTCATGGATAGTGTCTTGCATTCAAATTACTAATATTGTGTTAATAAGAACATGCAAATTTCTTGAGTAGTCTTTGTACTAAGAGCTCGACCTTTCAATTGATTTGTCAAGTCTTCTCGTGCAAGCACAAGATATCTCATATTCCATAAACCTACAGGCATGGTAACCAAATCAACTACCCATTTGTAATGCATAGACAAGGGATGGGTCGGTTGCAAACCATCTCTATGCTTTACCATGGAATACATCTGACAGACACTGCATGATTTCACATAATGCTCCACATCTTTATACATGTTTTGCCACCAATACTTCTCTTTGATCTTAGCAAATGTGCCACAAACTCCTTTATGTCCCAGCCCATAAGCTTTCATGAAACACTTGCATCATTTGTTGTTGAGAAGCCCTATCTCCCAATGCATGTACTAGAGATCCTCTCTTTTTCTTTGCAAGCTTCCATAAATATATGTCCTTTAAGAAAAACCTATAAGATTTTCTATTAATCCTTTTGAATTCAGCTTCAAACCACTCATCCTTCTCTATTATGAGGTTGAGATATTGACCTATTTTCAGCCAATCATCCTCATATAACTCTTCAAAAAATTACGTTCTCACTAAAATATTATAACATTGATGATGCTTTCTCTATGTTGCCCATCTCTTCTTCATGGCTGTAAGCTCTTTTCTTACTACAAAAATCCCTATTACCCTACCAAAACTTTTGCCCTTTTCTCAAGAGATGATATAAACTTTCAACTACATGAACCAAATGTGGAATCCATATCAAGTAAAAGATACATGCACCGAAAAACTTCTCACCTCGGATGGTCTGATCCAACAAAGGTGAAGAGAATGGTTTGTCCTCTTCAAAAGAACAAAAAGAAAAAAAATAAAAATAAATAAATATCAATTAGGGGAGAAAATGACTTCAATCCCCATCATGCTCACCTATTCTTTGAGAAAGGGTGGAAACACCCTTGGGAACTCGGGGAAGTTATTTTTTCTTTTTTTCTTTTTTTCTTTTTTTAAATTCTTTTTTTATTCTTTTTTCCTATTCACGAGCTCAAGTAAGTTACTCATGAATATATGTGTGTATCACGTTGGTTCAAAATAAGGTAATTTTAAAATATAATTTTTTACATTTTTTACACACAAAAGGGTGCAATATAAATTAGTTCTTTATAGACTGAATAGAAAAGGGTTAGAAAACAAAACAAAATCAAAATTGTTATGGGAGAAAAGAAAGAAATTCCTTGTCATAACAAGCATTGTTCCAAGAAAAGGTGACACACACTCTTGGACAAGAAGCTAGCTCTGGGAAAGGTGGGAATATCCCGCAGTCCAAGATAGCTAAATTACTAGTCAAACTCTTCCTGACACAATTCTAAAGCCACCTCCCTTGGTATGCTAAATTCTGCAACTCCATCAGTGCTTCTGACTCCTACAGCAAAACAAATGATATTTCCAACGTGCAATTCAAGTATCAGACTTGTTGGCTACCTGCCTGGGTACGCCTCTCCATCAACCAATCCAAGTTGGCATCATTAACTCAACAAAGCCAATCTTCATTGACAAACCTTGAGCGATGAGAGCTATCATCCTAACCAAATGGAGATGTGAGTATGGGCTGGCCTCCTATAATTATCAATAGAGCATGAAAGAGAGGGTGGGTGAGTAACCAATTCTTTCCCTTTATATTCAATAGAGAGGTGAGATGTGTGAATGGAGTCTTGCATGCACGGGATGGGCCTCTCAATACACAAAGCACAAATTGTTTATGTGCATGGTACTAGAAGTCTCCCTAGCCTTCCTTCTTGCACGGTATGTCAGCACAAGGCAGGTTGCACTGTTGTGCCACCAATTGCGCATAAGGTATATAACCTTCATATAAGTGGTAGTGAGGCTTCAATCAAAGGGGTGTAAGGAACTTGGTTGCCCTCCTGTAATCATCAACAAAGCGTGAGACACAGAGGAGGGGCTAAGAGTGATTGATTTTCCCTTTCATCAATTGGAGAGGTGAGGGTGAGTGAAGTTAGGATAATTGGAGAACATGTACATTCTTGTTTTCCTATGCACACACAGGCCGAGCCTTCTCCCCCATCACTATAAATCTCTTTCTATTTCATGCACTACATGCTATAGCTCCCTGTCATTTCTTCTTGCACCTATGCTAAATGGGTTGAGATGCATCGATGCACCATCAACTGTGCACATTGGTATACTCCCTCTGAACAATCCCTTTTGTTGATCTCTCAACCGGGTGTGAGATATGGGTTTCAATCACTATTTTTTGAGTGATGTGAGTCATGGGGCGAGTGACTGATCTAACATTCCAACATGAGTGTCTATCAAGATTGAGTCATGTATACCTCACCATCGACAACCTAACCAATGGTTTATCAACAATGCTTCCTCCATGGGTGTTGTTCAATAGTCACTGCCATATTGGATGAGTATGATGTGGTGAGCCATGGTACCTCTTGCCGATGATTACAACTCTTCATGGGTCAGCGATGGTTCACCTTGACCATCTGCAAATCTTTGTTTGTAGCAAATCTGGCCTACCCTTTCTGTTTACAAGAGTGAGTTATGTTTTAAGTGTGGGGAGATATGGATATGCGTTGTGATCATGTGTTTGTTGAAAAACATAGACCTAGAACTAGATCGGCTATGGTGGACGCAAATCAAACACACGATACATTATTAGAATTAGTAATTGTAACTCAAGTGAATTAGGTTCCAAGATACATTAGCTTGGTTGGACTCATAAACACAATCTCGAGTGACTCAAACTAAAACGGCACCATACATTTTGAAATGAGTGTCAAATACATGCCTTTATAGCTTTTTGGATAATACCATTGTACTCACTGTGCATATGGGATCTTCTAGAGCTTCTAGAGCATACATCTTTGTCATATCTCCTAGCCTCTTCAAGGCATAGATTCAATCTCTATGGGCATACATCTAGCCTCTATGACCAAGCATCATTTGCTATTCTAAACACCCCCCCTCAAATGGTGAGTCTCTACCTTGCTGGCTTTTCCCCCCTGCATGTAAACATGGACCATGAGACTAGCTCTTTGGCAACCTACTCAAGTTAAGGCTTGAAACTTTACATTTTGGTAGGGTTTTTACATCGACTATGGGAAGTAGATCCGCTAAAGGAATACAAGATCCATGATGGAAATTTTTTGCAAGGCATTTTGTTTGTAGCACCGGAAAATATTTGCTTCATATTCTTGTCTCTTCTTTGGCAACCTTTGATCTATTGCTCCAATCTTTGATCTTCTTTGTCTTCTTGGACTTCTTTACCTTCATGCTTCTTGGCTTTTTGTTGTGCTCGTTATCCCTTTTGTCGATGGGTGGTACGTGCTTTTTACTCCAATCTTCTTGACACATTCTTTCTGCTTAAGAACTTGAGATGGATACACATGAATACATTGTTTTGGCTTAGCATATTCTCTCTAACATACATGGCTTGGTAATTCATTACATTGGTCTTGGGATACATGCATTTTGGGATTTTGTGAATAGTGCAATGGCTTGGGCATACAAGATGGATACATATTTCTTTGGATTTACATGCCCTTTCTTATTAAGGAAATCAAACCACGAGAGAAATAGATGGCATAACCCTTCTTATCAATAACACATTTTACTCTATTAGGATTCATAGCATCTTCTAGTTGCAATACTTTTTTAAAAAAATGGATTTAAAGGTCCCAAACTCTTGATTTTCTCATCACTTTACATGAAACAAACCATCAAGAGATGATTCCTCGAGACATCATACAGGTGGTAGAATCTACAAGTTGGAAGCACGATCAACCTTTCATAATGAATGATTGTCCAACACATCACATAGAGCAACGATGGAAAATCACTGGTTTGTGAAAGCAACAAATACTGTGTTGTGTCCCACGTCAGCAAGGTGGGCAGCTAGGTTTTCAAAGCGACCAGTGCTAGTGTAAATGACCTGGAACCAGGCACCCATGACAGCGAGCATGGTAAGTTTGCCATTCATAATCTCTTTAGTCCTGAGCTCCTTCACCTTCCCTAGAGATCTAGATCCCCAGCCTAAGGGGTTGAATTAGAAGCTATCGGGGTAGCCCACATCAATCCCTATGAGCTTGTTGTTTGGGAAGACGGGATCGCACTACTGAGCCAAGCTTCAGGATGTGAGCCAAGCTTTCTCCTTTGTTTTGACGTGTTTTCATGACAACTGTTCACCAAAATAAAAATATGACTTATAACGTTGTTCCTCCCTTTAAACTTGCCTTGCCACTTTTCCTTTTTATGGCCCCTATTCTGAGCTAGGAATCATGACTTATTAATTTTTGACAAATTTTTGGCCCATTTAATGTGTTTCCATGCAAATGTGCCTCTTTCACTTTTGAATAGCGATTTGATGTAACAGCTCTAACCCTTTACCTCCCCCTTGATAATTTTTCTTTTTAGTGCCTATCATTTCAATATACGGTTTGTTTGTTATTAAATTTTTCGTATTTTCGGGTATTCTCGTGTGTGTTTTTGAAACTTTTTCCATGAGAACCTACCCTAAACACCTCATAATTCAATTTTTATTAAATATCCTTACCTATCTTACTCCCTTACACAATTTCCATTTTCCCTTTATCCTATTCCGGCCCACCGATTTTATGCTATTAATTTTTTCGTGAGTTTTTGTGCTCATTTTTCCTATCTTTTACATGTGAATACCCCTTAATACCACCGGAAATGCATTTTGACCTAACATCCTTGTCCAAAGGTTTTCCCTGACATTTTTTATTTTTGTTGCACACCTTTTTGATGCACGGATTTTCTCCTATTAACTTTGACTTTGTTTTCGATGGTATTTTAACTGTTTTTTCCATATGAACATACCTTACGGCCTCGAAACTGTGTTCTACCTTACACATCTTGTATGCCACATCCCTACGGACATTTTATGATTCCATTCTTCCTTGTTTTGATTGCTAATTTTTTTGTATTAATTTTTATTTTCATTTTCGGGTGTATTTTTTCCTTTTGTCCATGCGAATGGTCTTATCCTAGTCAGAACTACATTTTGATATAATAGACCTATCCATCATATCACCTTGATTTTTTTAAATTGTGTTTTCCCTTCATTTTGGCCAATTGATTTTCCAATATTAATTCTCGTGTGTGTTTGTGACTTTGTTTTCTTCTTTTTTTTCCATGTGAACGCCCTTAATTGTTCTCAAACATCCAGTTTCACTTTTTCACCCTCTTTCTCTCGTTCTTTGTTATATTTTTTCCTTTTGTTATTCGTCCATTCCTCGATGCTTGATTTAATTGTTATTAATTTTTTCATAATTTATTTTTCATTTTGCGTGTTTTCGCACGAACGCTCGTATTTTCACGCTTTTCCACGCATTGTTGCATCTATGCTGCCAACCTTCTTACGTGTGTACACCTCCTTCGTCATGTTGCCTCCTCTATTGGTCGCAAAATCTCCCTCTCCCCCCCCCCCCCCGACGCCTACGTTCATGTGTGTGCGACGTGGAGGGGGATTCTCCATTTCCACGTTTTAAAAAAACAAAAATAAAAACATACAAATAACGAAACAAAACAAACAAAACCTTATTCTTAAAAATGACAAAAGAAAACAAACAACCAAACTTGGAAAAAACAAACACACACACACACACACACACACACACACACACCCTTCCCTCCCTTCCCAACCGTCCCTTTCTCCTCACCAAATCCGCTCCCTATATCCTCCCTTTCCCCCCGACATCCTTCTCTCTCTCCCTCTCCCTCGCCCTTGCGTCCCCTCTCCCTCCTTCCTCGCCTGCTCCTCCACAGTTCCTCCTTCAACCTCTTTCTTCTCTCCCACCCTCGCATCGCCTCCCTAGTGGAGGCCGCTTGTGCTCACCACCCCCACCTTGTCTCCGGCCTCGCCATCTTGCCCCTGCACAACGACGCCTATCGCCCATGTGGTTGCAGCGCAGTCAAAGCTCGTTGCCGCTTACAGCAGCGCCGTGGTTTCTGCCAAAGTGCTATCGTCGCCCGTCGTAGAGCCACAGATGTGCCATTAGCCTGCCGATCATCATGCCCCCCGCCCGGTCACAATGCCCCCACCCAACCAATGACGATTTACCCCCCCTAAAAAAGACATTTTCCCCCTAAACCCTAAACCGTAAACCCACCCATACATAGGATCCACCCAACCCGCCTAACTTTGACCCGCCGCTCCATCCAATTTCAGCCCCTGCCCAATTCACCAACTCGCCCACCAATAGGTATTTTTCTTTTTTAATTTAAAAGATAAATAAATAAACACACTATTAAATAAAAATTTGATTTTAATTCCCACTTAAAACACAATTACCCTTTAACCATTATATGTGTGTGTGTATGTGTGTGTGTTAGAACCACTAAATTAATAATTAACAAGAAAAACAAAAAAAAAACTAAACAACAAGACCTGCTCGTGACCACTCCTTTTTCTGCTGTCGTGCCCGTGTTGCCTTCTAAGGCCTTGTTCACGTGTGGGGTTTTGAACCTCATTGTGCATGTTCATGATCACCATCATTCACGTGCTAGGATGTGTGTGCAGTTTTTTTCTTCGACATGGAGAGCCACTTGTTGTTCACATGGAGCTGACATGCAACCTATTTTCGAGTATATTTTATCAAATTTTTAATCTTTCAAAAACCCTAAAAACACACAAAAACTTATTTTAAAAACCCATAAATATTATAAATAAAAATGAAAATATTTTGATAAATTTGTTGATACAATGTTACACTTTTTGAAAATTTTAAGAATTTTTCTCAACTACAAATGCCAACAAAAAAATAAGAAACAATTTAAAAACTTCAATTTCATGGAAAATGACCAAAATTTCTTAAAATTTTATTTTAAAAATAAAGAGAAATTCTCAAAAATTTTCAAAAAATATACTAACTTTCCTTTATATTTTTGGATAATTTACATATGTTGAAATTGTCAAAATTATTTGGGAACCAATTGTTTTTATAATAAATCCTTATTAAACATGTAAATTTTTGAAAAAAAAAATTCAACTCTCAAAAATTGCTAGAAAAATTCTAAAAAATCTAGTTTACTTTTGTGCTTAGCTTTCAACCTACATTGCTGAATGAACCAAAGAGAAAAATATTAATCACACATCCATATCAAAACGGATTAAGAAGAAAAACAAAAACCAAAAGAGAAAACCCTAAATTGATACATATAAAAACAAAAATAAAATAAAAAACAACCAAAAAATTTCACATATTATTTTTTTAAGAATTTAAAAAAACACCACTAACCATAAAACTACATAAACAAACTGAAACATACATCATAAAACGAAATTCAACGTATTCCATGGATATTATTGAATGAAAATTTGATTTTTGAAAAGCACGTCATAATTTATTGGAAACTTTTCACCATAGTGTTTGGTCTATTAAGCTTATATTGACAAAATTTTCCAGCTCATTAGATTTTCTTTTTGGATTGCATTCTGGCTGCATCACATTAGTTTACTGATTGCACATTCAAAATTTATTTGCATACACACCCTCCTCCAGGTACCTCGTTCCTTTCATTATTTTTCTTTTTGCATAAATATCACAAATAATTATTTTAAAAAAACTAGTTGGCATGGTCACATTTTTCATATGTGCATTCGCACTAAACACACATTTTACTTAATTAAAAAGAACCAATCATTCACGAAGCACACGCTTCGTGTGCCAAACACACTTATGAATTTGTAATGAAATAAACACTCAATCACAAGTGCACACACTAAATAAAAAGTGCTATACATATATTAATTTGTAAAAATGAACTTGCATTTAGAGACCTAGAGTTGGGACGTAGTTTGGAAACGTTAGAAAGCACTGTCAAATTAATAAATTTTTAATGGAATAAAATAAACCATCATTTTCTTATTAAGGTTTATCACTTAATATAGAATTCACCCTTTGATAATTAAATTGTAAAAGGAACTTTCAATTAAATCCTTCTTTCCCTTCACTTTGCACATTCTCCTTTTCAATGAAGTGTGACAAGGGGTGGGTGATGTTCTAGTCAGTCGAAGTCCCTATCAGTCATCTTGATCAATTGAAGTTTGGTCACTAGTTAATTTGGATTTTGGTTTGGCATTTTTTATTTGATTAGAGTCAAGGATACAATGTGTATTTATTTTTCTTTTCTACATGATGCGGGGATATTGGATGCTTGTATATATTCATCACATGAAGCTTTCAATTGCATAAGTGTAGAGGTCATACCCAAATTTTTCTAGGATATAGATTGCTTGGGGTGGTCTGTCAGTTGGTCAAGTTCGTGTGAGTTTCTTTTTTATGGTTGATATCTTATCTCTTGTTATTTTGATTTTTTTGCAGGCATTCTTTGTGATTGTCTATGTATGAGTGTGGTGTGTGTAAACCATCTGTATGGTGCCTCATACTCCTCCCCCAATCCACTCCCCCAATCCAATATGTTCCTTTGGTGTCTCATGACTACTCATTATTCCTCGATTCGAATCTTGTTAGTAAGGCAGGATTATCCAAGTTTGTGGCACTTTCATTGCTGCTTATTCCAAGGGATACTAATGTCTATGAGATCAATTTTTAGCCTCTTATCATAAGAGGTATGGTCTTGTTAAGGGAATAGTTATCCACATGACGCTTAAGAGCATGGGCAAAGCTATGTCCTTACCATATCGAGGAGAATCTTTTCCTACTACTCGACAATTGTTCTCTAATGAGGGTATCCTCAAGTTGTTGCAGAAGTAGACCTAGGATATTGAGGACCCTAAGAGAGTTATTACTACTTCAAGCATGAGTGTGTCCATGATCTCCAATCATGTCTAGAAGCAATTATGCCAATTCCTTCAGGATAGGTTTATGCATGCCAAAACACCCTCCAAGTGCCTTTCGAAGGAGTTATTCATAGCTTCTCGAATGGTGTTGAAAGTAATTACTTTTGATTGGAGTTCCTATCTCCTAGCAAAGATAGATCAACATTTTATTCAAGCCATAAGAGGTAATGTGACTAATGTCACATTTGGTTTTTATTTTTCTATTTTCTTGGTGTATGATGGCCTTGCAAAGGAAGTTCCTACATTACTAGTTGATCCTCCATAGGTTCCTCTTCTTCCTACTAAAAGTACTGATGTTATCATTGAGGATATTGATCCCCTCCCTCCAGTGGTGATTCAAAGAAAGTGCCTTAAATGAGTGGCTGCATCATCCCTAGTCCCTCCTCCTCCAGTCTTAGTTCTTGTTTAGTCTAGCAATCAACTACCAGATTTTCTCACAATGCCAAATCTTTTCAGAGCACATCAAGATGGTAACTTAGAGATTTCCATTCCCTCTGTACAACACTTGGTGACATGAGACACAATTCCTTTCTTATGCAAAGACATCCAGAGTTCTATTGAACTCTCGGTTACTACTTCTATCCAGCAACTTTATTCTTCTTGTTATGAAGAAGTTCAATAGACCACAGAAAAGTTGAATAAAGCGAATAATGAGCTAGCTTCTACTCAAGAAAGATTTTTTGACCTTTGTACCTAGATGGAACTGCAGACTAAGATTATTGATGCCGAGAAAGTGGAGATTTCTAGTTTGCAAACTCAGTTGACTGAAACTAAATCCCAAATGGTTACTGTGACTGAGAAGAGGGATTGATTGTTGACGGAGTCTCAAAAGCTTAAAGATTTGATAGCTGCTTAGATAGAAGAGCTTAAATCAGCTAATACCATCCTAGAACATAGCAACACTCAGATTCAATAACTTAAGGAACAACTGGCTAAGTCCCGTTCTACTTTATAGAGTCCTACTGTACAACCAATTCCTTCCTTATCCCCTGTAGATTTTGCAATCCTTCAAAGGAATGCTACCTTATGCCCCTTATTCCAAACCAAGGTGGAAAGGATTCAGTTCTAGAATGGATTTATTGTGGTCTTCGTTTGAGTAGTTTTAGGAGTTTGTTCCTTGAGACCACTCTTTCTTTGTTCATTATCAGGAACACAAGCTAGCCTTCTATATCAAGCTTTCAATGATAGATTTTCCTCTTCTAGAGGATGGTTGGAGTGGAGCTTGGTCTACAGATTTATTGGTCGAAGTGGCTAGAATGGTTTTTGGAAGACTTTGTGACTACAAATACGATGTTTATGTCTTATATATACTTGAGAGGTGATTTGTTAATTCTAGATGATGAAGATTTTTCTTGATATATAGGGGATGTGGTATTAAAAGACATTGTATGTCAAATATTTGGAGTTGTAGATTGATCAAAAGCTTTAGGCATACTCCTCTAAAGTGGCTGATTGCCATGAAACCTCTTGGCATACAATGATTGACTATGTGATCCTGAATCAATGTCAAAACAAAGCCTTTGTTCATGTGCAGAACACTAACCAACTGAGGGTGGACCTCTTAGCCAACCTTTCAAAACAACCTCCTTTCAATTCATCTTTCTTTGATGCCTACCATCATCAATCTGTCTTAGTTCATCAATCCCTAGTTTATCTTATTATCAAAAGATGGCCTATAGATATGATGCTTATCTTTCCCTTTATAAATCTAACTTACAAGTTATATTACCTCTTCTTTTTCAACCCCAATGTGCTCCTCCAATTCCTATTTTCACTCAATATACCTTTATTGAGGATCGAGTATTTTCTCCTTCTCTGTCTTGTCCTTCCCTATCTATAAATAGTCCTTTGACTTTTCTAGCCTATTTATTAACATCATTTTTAACAAATTCTCCTAAGTTCTATGCTAATCCCTCTTTAAATTATTCTTCTTTTTATGAATTTGCTTACCCATCCCTTCATCCTCTTTCATTGGTTCCTTTTCTTGGTATTCTTTTCCTTCATCCTCTTTCATTGGTTCCTTTTCTTGGTATTCTCAGCTAATCCCTCTTTAACTTATTCTTCTTTTTATGACTTTGCTTACCCATCCCTTCATCCTCTTTCATTGGTTCCTTTTCTTGGTATTCTTTTCCTTGTTGTGTTCACACCAAATATGAAAAATATGTTTGTTGACTATACATGATAGATTTTCTTACAGTAGATTCCCCATTTTCTTGGTGTTCCCCTTGGGGGTCCAAATGGTTTTCAATGATGCAAAAACTATCATCACACATATACTCCTAGCCACCTCGGATCAAATGGGTAATCATTTTCATGGTCAGTTTCATAATCTCTCAAGTCATAAGGAAGCATGATGTCATCATCTTCTTGTTCATTTGCATCCATATCAAGGGAAGTATCCACATCATATGCATAGAGATTAAGCTCCTCTCTTAGTAAGCCTTGGCTAGGTATGGAATGATGCATACCATCCATAGGGTTATGGTGTGATTGCTGGAAATAACCACTAAACTCATTGTCAATATATCCTCTTTTAGCTTCAAGAGATCCATGTGATTTTGAATCTTGATCTATATCATGCTCTTCAAGATCATCAAGATCTATCTTTTCAATCTCTTATTTGTCTTCCTCATGTTCTTGCTCTTATGCATGTTTATCCTCTACACTTGGAGAGCAATCAAAGTGTTCACCATTACATGAGTTGACCCCACCGCAACATGCTACCCAAAGTCATGTGGATGTGGATCTAAGAAACAAGAATTATCTACATCCAAAGAGAGATTCCCATAAGAACAAGTGCATCCATCAACTTGATGTTGGTTCAAGGTATATGAACCCTCATAACCACAACCATAAGCATGCTGCCCATTTGAGCCATGGTATCCATCATATGCATTGTACTGAGTATGGCCATGATGTTCTTGATATACATCAACTTGATACCGATCCAAGGTATATGAAGCATAAGCATAAGCATACCGATGATTATATGGATCATTCCATTGCCCACGGCCACGATAGTTTAGCCATGCTTTAGTAGGATACTTCCATTCGAGATACTAGTGCTAGCAACAAGTTGATCAAGGGTCGAGCATGCTTGGTGCATTTTATCCATCAAGTCGTTATGCCTTTCTACCTCCCTTGCATCGAGCCACCATAAAGTGTGGAGCAAGGCTCTACATTCTTGGTCACTACTTTTACCCTTCTCTCTTTGCCATTGAAGGTGTAGTCCACATAGACCCCTAGTCACAAAATCTAAGATAACTTTGGCTAGAGAGCTTCGATTTTGAGGAACTTTATTATTCAAAATCGAAGAGAGAATGCCCTCTACAAGCATGTACAAAAATTTTTATGGTAAAAATTTTTCAAAATTGGCTATGACAAACTTTTTGTGGATGTACAGAAGGGGAGTGCAACCTATTGTCTTGTAGGACCACTGCACAAAAAAGTGGTTATAACTCTCCCATGGGAACTTCAATTAGAGAGGTTTCTAGCTCTAGTCAAAGGGGAAAAATCTCTCTTTGAGATGAGCTATAGGATTTTAGCTCAATCCTTCAATTCCTTTTTGCAGTAATAGGGTCTCTGGAGTAGTCATGGAATGACTACACCTTGTGTCACTATCTATCTTGGTCCAAATCAACACTATTTGACCTTGTTATGATGCAAAAGCCTTAAACAATTTATTGTAGCATATATATAACCTTTGGAGCATACCACAACATCCATACATACCCTGTAATGACTGCTTACAATGATTTGGTAAACTCAACAAGACTTTCAAGTAGCATACATTTAATTCACTGCCGATACACGTGTGACATACAATCCAAAAAAATTTCAATGTTCTTCCCATGGTCTTCGGGGTAGAGATGGGTTGTACTTGCACTTGTAAATGAGTTCTTAGGCTCTGAAACTTGAGGGGTGTGCAAGGTTCCTTCTCAAGACTAGTTGTGCACCTCTTCAAGGTCGTTAATGGTAAGGGGGGGTCACCCCACTATTGTCTTACCATCTCACCTACCACCATCGGCTTTGATTACATCAATAGGAAGAGACATGGTAGGAGCATTCTAAGCTAATCAATTGGCATGAAATGCATATTTGAAAATAGACTTTTCTGTTTTGATGAGATGCATGGGTATAATAGAAAATTGGATAGGGAAGGGTGTTACCTCAACAATTCAATGACATTGATTGCTTAACTTACCCCTTTTTACAATTTTTTTTTAAATTTCTTCAAAATCAGAACCAACAAGGTTGTGATGGTTAGGGGTATGATGCTCAGTTGTAGAGAGGGTTTATATGAACCACAAACATGAATGCATTCCATAAATGATTGAGTAGATAAAGAAGTAAGCCAATACATTCCCTTAGTTCCATGAATGCCAAGAGAGGGTTGATTCCCTAATCTCTCAAACAAAATGATGGAGCTCAACAAATGGATGAAGAGAGAGATCAAGAACTATGAGACATACCTTAGACATGCTTGAAGAAGTGGTGGAAGGTTGCCCAAATCAAGAATACACGCTTCTTCTCTAGTTCAACCCATGGATCAAACAAAGTCTTCAAATCCTTGAAATCTTCAATTTAGGGAAGAGTGTTGAACTATTGCCAATGGATCTTGGGGCAAGAAATTGAAGATTCTTCAAGTGAGCTTAATCTATAAGGAAGATGCCATGGCTATCGTTGGTGTTATTCACCCCAGGGTTTTAGGAGAGAGCCAAGATTAGGGATCTCAGTCAAGGGGAGTTGAACCTTGGTCAAATGAGTGCCCATAATTGGGAATGAAGCTAGTGTTTGGCGCCAAGTGCTGGAGCAAGAGGAGAATGGCCACGAAACTCAGTGCAAAATGCACCAAAATTTGTGGGCTACTTCTAAGAGGCCTCAGCTGGTTGGGATGTAGCTCATGGGTGCTCTATAGGCTACTCACAATGTCAAAAAGGTAGTAGGAGATGGCATGCAATCTCGGGGAGAGAGAGGAGGAAGATTTGGAGAGTTTTTAGATTGGAGGTTCCATGGTTGCTTCAAGAAATTGTGAGGAAGAAGAGGGAAAATCACTTTTGGGAAAAAATAGTCACAGTTAAGCCATCCTCCAAGTCTTGAGTGTCCTCGTTGGGTAAAACACCTCTAAAATTGAACTATAGAGTAAAAACAAGTAGCCATCTTTGTCTACTTTCCTCATTTTTGGTCAAAGCTCCATTTAAAATTTCAAGAAAGGCTACCATCTTTGGTACTTCTTGACTCCTATGGTCTTTCAATGCTATAGATGTCCTAATGTACCTATATACATGAGTAAATAAGGTTCCTAAACTAAAAAGAAACTAAAACTAAAGGGAGGAGAGAGAGAAGAAGGATCAAATCCGGTGCTTTGATACCAATGATAATGAAGGGAACCTAAAAATACCTAAGAGAGAGAAGAAAGAGTGCAGAAGAGAGAGAAAGAGAGTGACGAGGAGAGAGAAATACTAGAAGAAGAGAGAGAAAGACAAAGAGAGATAAAGAAAGAGAGAGAGGAAGGAAGTCATGGAAGCTATGAAGGTATAATTGACGTAACCCTCCTACACCCTAAATACTATTAGGATGATTGGTATTTTCCCCTTATTTTCTTGTATATCCTGCTTCTTACAAAAACCATCTCTCATATGGATGTAATTACAAAGCTTAGCAAGCATTAAGAGAGATTTGAACTCCCTTTCTAGCCTTCAAAGCTCCTTGGGATCTTAGGGAATATTCCATAAGGACAAATGAGGGTGAGGTTATTATTATGAAAATTTTTAGGCTGCTTTTTGGTTGGGGGCCATAATTGGAGTAAATAAACTCCAAATTTATCCAAGGTTGGTGCATTAGAATCCTCTCATCAAGACCTTGGGACGTCCAGCATGTAGAACATTAGTAAGATACCATGTGAGTTCAAAAGAAAGGGTATTGTATTTAGTAAAATTTACAAGATGATAAAAGTCAATTTATGCCATTTTTTTTCTTGCACATAGTGCCGCTTGGTTTTATGATTTTGTGCATGAGATGTTAAACATTGCTGTAAATTCATGTCTTGTCTCTAACACACTATTAATGAATTTGGGAATTTTCCAAAATTATAGGACTCTTGGTCAAAGTTTTCTCTTTGATATAACTCTTATACTATTGCTCCAAATTTATTGTTCAATAACTCAATAGATTCTATTTTTTGTAAGGCTTCCGATGATGTGTCAGAGAATAGCTTTGGGAAACTTAAATATTCCTTTTTGGAGTCCCAATATTTCAAATACTAAAGAATGTGACTTGAAAGATTCGCAAATTCACTAAAATTGTGTTCTCTGCATCTATGTTTCCATTTTGTTGTAGTTCATCAAGAACTATTTTCTTTTAAGATCCAACTAATATGGAGCTCAAACAAGAGGACAAGCCAAGGGTTTAGCAGCTAACTCAAAGGGATGAGCTCCAATGTAGGCACATCCAAGTGAACTTGTTGAGAATCAAATAAGTCTCATAACCATTTTGAAAGGTGAGAAGGATCGAAGCTTGCACTCGAGAGCTATGGTGGGAGAGCGAGCAAAAAAGAGAGAGAAAAGAAATGGGAACTCCAACAGTCACAATGTGTGACCGGGCCTTCCTTTATTCAAACTGTCACTAAAAGAATAAAGAATAAAGTGACGATGATGGGTGCCTGCCACCTGCAATATGCAGTGGCAGCGATTGTCAGTGTAGTAATACACAGGCGGCTAGGCGGAGGTGCCTTTACCCCCAACAACCTCCCACATAAAGGCGAATCTGCCCTAGTGAGGAGTGAAAATAAAAAAAGAAAAAAGATAGTACAACATGTATACATGTACAACAGGATGAGGAAATATGTCATCTCATCCCACGCTATCAACCTTCTAAGGAAGGCAAAGCACTCTGTAGAGAGGCTTTTCGTGAGCAGATCTGCAGGATTCTAGTCTGTCGAGATCTTGACAAGGTCAACAAACTTGTCCTCAATGACCCCACATATGAAGTGATACCTCACCTCAATGTGTTTCGTCTTTGCATGGAAGACCGGATTCTTGGCTAACTGAATAGCACTCATACAATCGGAATGCAGTGTAGGGATATCATCAATACCAAGGTCAGCAACCAAACAACCCAACCAAATGGCCTCCTTGCAAGCCTCAGTGGCTGCAACATACTCGGCCTTTGTAATAGAAAGGGCCGTGCATTTCTGCACCCTGGACATCCAAGAAACATCACCTCCAGCATAGGTGAATACATAGCCGAAAGTGGACTTCTTACTATCTACATGTCCTGCATAATCAGAGTCAGTGTGTCCCACGACTCCTGTATCCTGACTACCATAGCATATAGACAGATCTGTAGTGTCCTTCAGGTACCTCATGATACCCTTCACGGCATCCCAATGCTTCTTGGCAAGTGTCTAATGCGCATACCAAGTATGTGAGCGGCATGTCCCAGATCTTTCATCTCAAAGCTCTTTTTGAGCTGAGCCTTAAGAGCATCTAGCTCATCATGAGTTTTCCCTGCTATCAGCATTTCATCCACATAGAGTACCAAAATAAATAAAGAACCATCACGGGCTTTCTTCGTGTAAATACACGTATCCATAGTACTCCTATTGTAGCCCTGGCTGCATAAAGGCATCAAACTTATGATACCACTATTTCAAGCCATAAAGACTTTTTTTCAATTTGCACACTAGGTGCTCCCTACCAGGTTCTGCAAAGCCCTTAGACTGCTCCATATAAATCTCATCATGAAAGTCCCCATGTAAGAAAGCCGTGATGACATCCATCTGGTATAAATCCAAGTCAAGCTGAGCAACCAAAGCCAAGACTAAGCACAGGGTGGTCATCTTAACCACAGGAGAAAAGACCTCATCAAATTCCACACCATGCTCCTACTTAAAACCCTTTGCTACCAGTCTAGCCTTGTATGTCCGCTTGGGGTGTCCAGGGGTACTTTTCAGCTTGTACACCCACTTGCATGGCAAAGCCTTCTTGCCCGTAGGCAAGGAAACCAAATTCCATGTGTCATTATTATGCAAGGAGTCTATCTCAGACTGCATAGCCCTCTCCCAGAAGTGACTGTCACCAGGGGCGCATAGTCTCATCATAAGTGAAAGACTCTCCTGCATCTGTAACCAAGACATAATGCATCGAGGGCTGAAATCTATCAGGTGGACATATGTCTCTAGTAGACCATCTCACGGAAGGCTCTACCGCATGCCTATCTACCTGTCCAACACCCTGACCATGAGCATTTGCTGCAGTTGTAGGCTGTCCAACTAGCTATGCAGGAGCTCTCGGCTCCTCCTGAAATATGACCCTGTAGATCTCAACAACTCTCTCAAGCTGCCGATGCATCTTGTCTTCATGGAAGATTACATCATGACTGTGGATGACTTTTCACACATGCGGATCCCAGAGATGGTAACCCATCTCGCCTGCATCCCCATAACCAAGGAAAATGCATTTGATACCCTTAGGATCCACCTTACTTCTCTTATCCCTGGGCACATGGCAAAATTTCTCACATCCAAAGACACGGAGATGTGCATAAGAGGGAGGTTTTCCAGTCCATACCTCCTCTGCAACCTAGAAATCCAAACCACTAGAAGGTAATCTGTTTATAACATGCACAATTGTACTAACTACCTCAACCCAAAAGCTCTGTGGTAGGCCTGCATGGTTAAGCATACTGCGTACACGCTCTTGGATCATTCTATTCATCCGCTCAACCAAACCATTCTAGGGGGGGTGTAGAGGGTGGTCAATTGACGCTTAATACCCCTCTCATCACATAACTACTCAAAAGCACGTGAGACATACTCACCCTCATTATTTGTTCTTAGGCATTTTAGCCTATATCCAGACTGGTTCTCAACTCAACCAATGCAAGCCATCTCTAAAACATTGCCAAGACATCGGATTTCAGCTTAATGGGATAATCCCAAACTTTTCGTGAAAAGTCATCTATGAAGGTAACAAAATATTTTGCACCACCCATAGACTGACAAGGCATGGGCCCATAGACATCCGAATGTACCAATGCCAGGGGCTCACTCATGTGTGGCCTACCAGACTTCTTATGCACAGACCTAGTCTGCCTACCATAAAAACAATGCTCACATGAATCAAAACATGCATAATCAAGGGGCGGTGTCGAAGGGTTTATGAAAGCAATGTCGCGTCTTCAGAAGACTTTGATAAATTTCTGGATAGAAGATCAGCAAAGATGCAAAGATGAAAAAAAAATCTTTGTACAAAGCTGTTGTCACTATTTTAACAGTGACCAGTTCAGCTAGTAGCCCTTTTCCAGTCTGTAAGAGACACAAAACAAAACTTTGTAGCAACAATTAAGGTGAAATCAGTGAATGTTCCAAGTAGTTTGTTCATGACTGAATATGTAGTAGATAACACCAAATGCAGAGCCTGTTATAGCAAACAGTACCATACATAAGCTACTGCATGGGACCAGCTAGTTTACAGCCTGGAGTGTTGGAAATAGTATACGGTTGATAGGCACAAAGCCTTCTATACTGTAGATAGAGTATTGACTGACAAAGTAGGACTACAATCGTCACGTTCATATCATCCAACTCAGCTCTGAATGCTTTGTAACCTCTCCATGCACCTTTCCTGTTTGCTGAAAAAGATGGCATTGCTCCAGCAGCTTCATCTCTCCTATCGTAACTTCAATGGGTACTCTTGTGTCGATTCTATGCACATAGTAGAGATCGATACAGTCCACACCCAATCTCTTCAAGCTTGCCTCACAGCAGGCACGAACATATGTGGGATCACCTCTGAATGTTCGCTGTCCATTTTCTATAGTGATTCCAAATTTTGTAGCCAATTGGACTTTGTCTCGTATTCCCTTAAGTGCTTTGCCTAGAAGGATTTCATTGAGATGCGGTCCATAGACATCTGAGGTGTCGAGGAAGGTGACGCCCAGCTCTGTGACTACGTAGTGGATGAGGTCGATCATGTTCTGCTCGGGCTTGGGGGGCCGTACGAGAAGGACATGCCCATGCAACCGAGCCCCTGGGCAGACACTTCCAGGCCCTGTGACCCGAGCTTGGTACGAGGCACCGCTGGGAGGGAGGTTGCCATAGCTTTCTCGCTCGCTCTCGCTCTCTCAGCTTCTCCTTGTCGTCGTCTCCCAAAATCCTTCTTTCCTCTTTTACAAGCGTTGTGCAGCCCCAAATGTCGCAATCCTCCTTCTCCCCAATACACCACACTATTCTCCCCTTTCCAGTTGACGACTTCCTCCTTTGATCACCTCTGTCACCGCAACATCCTCCGATCAAGACGAAGCAATGTCCTCATCCTCCACTCTCTTCTCCCACAGTAGTGTCCACGTAGCTCTTTCTTCTTCGTCGCCTTCAGCTGCCTTCCGCTGTGTCAGCTTCTGCAGTACTTCATTCTTGATAGCACCCGCCGGCAAGCGTCTTTCTCTCTCTTCATCCTGTTGCAATCTTTTCCGATCCCAGTATTGTCGCACTCCAACTTCTACGTTGATGCTCCTCTTTTCCTTTCTCTGTCGGTTCCCTTCTTTATCGCGGCCATGATCTCCTCCTTCAGCATTCTGATTCCCCCAAAACGCTAAAAAAAACTTCGTGTTTTTCCTTCCACAGTCGATCTTTCTCCCTTGATTGAAAAAGCCCCCCTTCCCTGTTTTTCCTGCGTGTTTTTCCTCTTCCTCCTTCCCCTATTTTCCTCATCATCCGTCTATTTTCTTCCTCTATTCCCGTAATCGTCTCCTTTCGGGCTCTCCTCTGATTAGCCACAGAGTACCCTCTCTTTTTCTCCCGATTCCTCTGTGTTCCTTTCTTCTTTCCCCAATTCGATCTCTCATCCTTTTCGAATCTGCTTTTTCCCTCCCAAAATTAGCCTTTTGCTTTTCTTCCCTTTTTAGACCCTGTTCCTCCTCCCTTAAAAAAAACAAGCACTGTCATATGAGCACGGTCCGAACCAAATCTTACAAGATGGTGACCAAAGGGCCAGTCGTCAACCAAATCATTATCTTTTGCATCAAAGCAATTTCTTAGTCACAACAGCATATACCAATGAACTTTGACAAGAAGCAGCAGAACCACGATATGACCAATTGGGTCACAAGTGAGGTTTTCTTCTATATCTTCCTCGGACTACCAGCCAGCCCATTGGAAATGGTGGAATCTGGCTCAAATACAGTCCATTCTAAACAGCACAAGCTTGCATAGTTCCCTCTCTATCCAATTAGGGGCCGCACCATGACAAGTAGGGAGGAACAGATACAGGGATGATGTCCCAACTTCATTAAGTTTATCTACATGTATGGCATTCAAAACCAAACTGGCTTCGTTCCCCTGTTCTGAAAGTCTGTCAAATACTTGATAAGCTTCATCCAGTTGTAGATATAGGAAACATCCTCACAAAGCGTATAATGGGCATATCTTGAAATAAGTGTAGCCCATGAGATTGCATCTCGAGTTACCAGTCTACCAAAATTCCTTATTCTTCTCCGTCTTCGGCATAGAATGAAAGAGCAAACATAACAACTAAGTATGTACAAAGTATCAAATCACACACACGACTTTTGGGTGGTTTACACACCTCGAATGCGCAGCAATACGACATCCACCCCCTCTAATCCTGCGTATCCTCCAGATGGGCCAACTACCCATGATCATTATCATCAAGATCCACAAACAGATCAATCTCTTCATTATGCATTTTCGGTAGATCAACAAGATTATCTGTCATATCATCTGTCTCTTCCATTGGAGTTTCTTGTCGTTGCTCTTCTCTTAAGAATTCTTCCAATGCATAATCCTCATCATCTCTTTTCTTGAAAATCTTGATTCTTTTTCCAGCAATAGGCACTCTAAGCACTGTCCCATCCAATTCTGTCAGCTCATATGTTGCATTATCAAAGACATGTCTGACTATGTACGGTCCAAACCATCTTTTCACCATCTTCCGAAGTGCAGTATGCTGATTTTCAAGGCTGCTATCAAAGACCAATACCCAATCCCCCTCTTCTATTGCTCTAGGCTGCAAGCAATGCCTGCTATCAAACCTGTCCTTATTCCTTAGTCTAGCAACCTTCAACCTGTCAATAGCTAGCTGAATATCCTCTGGTCTCCTCTCCAATTGTCAAATCCGAAGAGCTAAGAGCTCTTCTCTCGTCAAATCCTCCTGCCAAGGTAAAACTGACCAAGTCAAAGCACAAGTCTCAATCGGCATAACAGGTTTTTGACCATACATCAACTTTGCAGGCATATATCCTGTGGTAACACTATGAGTCGTATGATCAGCCCATAAAACAAATGGTAGAAGTCGTGGCCATTCTCCAATCCGTCCTCTGCATGCTTTGGCTAATGCTTTCACTATCGGCGGATGCCCTCTTTCACTCTTTCCATTTCCCTCTGGATTATATGCTGTGGTTAGAGCCAACTTGATTCCTAGCTGAGAGAAAAACTCCCTAGCTTCATTTGCATCCAATTCACCACGATCCGCAGTGATCTTACCCACATAACCATACCTGCAGAAAATTTCCTCCAATAAGAACTTACAAACTGCACTAGTGGTCTTCATTCTCAAAGATCTGCCCTCAACATGATTGGTAAGATCCTCTCTAGCCAAAACAATGTACCTCATCTGCCATAGACCCATAGGCATGGTAACCAAATCAACTACCCACTTATAATGAATGCATAGCGGGTAGGTCGGATGAAGCTCATCTCGATGACGCACTACTGAATATATCTGGCAGTCTCTGCAAGTCTCAACAAAGTGAGAAACATCTCTGTACATGCCTTTCCACCAATATTTCTCCTTGATTTTCTCATAAGTAGCCCATACTCCTCTATGACCAGCCCAAGGACTCTCATGAAACTCCCTCATCACCTGTAACTGTGTCTCTCTATCGCAGACAACCCGCAAAGGTAATCCGCCTCTTTTCTTCGGATGCTTCCAAAGAAATCCGTCCTTGAGAAAATAACCATAGGCTTTCCTTCTGATCTTCTTGAACTCTTCATCCGTCCATTCATCTCTTTTGTTTAGTGTACTAAGGTACCTGCCAATCTGCAACCAATCTCCAACATAGAGTTCTTCTGTAAAAGCCACAATATCATAGACATGACAAACATGATCAACCATAGTGGCTGAAATTTCTGCATCATCCTCTTCTGCAAGTAGAGTCTCCTCATCATCATATCTGGCTCTAGACAACATATCTGCCACTGGATTATCCTTCCCTGCTATGTGTTTAAATTCCGGATTTAATGACTTGATATATGCAATCCATCTCAGCATAGCTATATCCGGAGTAGAGCAACTCGTGATCATACCAATCAATGGCAAGCAATCTGTCTCTACCACAACTGAAGCTCCAATAAAGTACTCCTTGTCACATTTGAGAGCCGTGACAATCCCCAATAACTCCCTCTTGATTTGCGGATATCTCCTCTGTCTCTCGTTTAGGACTTTTGCCCCAAATCGAATAGCATACCTATTTCCATCTGCATCATCTTGACCCACAGCCCAACCTATGCCAATTGGACTAGTGTCAACTGTCAATACAATAGGCCTTTCACAATTGTAATCCGCTTTCCTGAGAGTAGGAGCATTCTGCAATAACTTCTTTAATTTCCGCATGGCTCTAGTGTGACTCTCATCCCAATAAAATTTCTGCCCCTTTCGAAGCAGCTGATACAAACAATCTGCTATGTGTGCAAAATGAGGTATCCAAATCATATAAAACACACAAGCACCAATGAATCTCCGTACCTCTGAAGTGGTAGAACAATACTCCGCAATCTTGCCTATAGCATTCACCTTATCAGGTGAGGGTTTCCTGCCATAATATCCACACATATGCCCAACAATGACAACCTCATTCACTCCAAAAACAGATTTTTGCCCTGAAAGTGTCAAGTTTACTTCTTCTAACCTGGCCAAAATCTTCTCACATGCTAAAATATGATCAGCCACAAAGTATCTGCATCCCTGCTCATTTAGGCTCTCATTCTTCTCTTCTTCTGCACACCCCTAAATGGGCACATCATCCAAGAAAGGCATAGTAAGCTGAGTTATGTAATCACGAAGGACCTTATGCATGGCATTCATCATATGCGCAACAGAATTAGTGGCACCTTGAGGCAAGGTACACATCCTGACAAGCCCAATAGGAGTTCTCATGGTGGTTATGTCCCTGCTTTCCAAAGCCAGCTGAAACTGATCATATCCTGAATATAAATCACCCAAAGAATAGATGGCACGTCCAGAAAATGCCTCTGCAAACTCATCCACAACTGGACCTATACCAACATTCCTGATAGTAACTCTGTTCACTGGCTACATGTCCTGAATAAATCGAAGAGTGCCATTCTTCTTTGAAACTGTAAACCACCTGTTTGAGTATGGAGCAGATGAAGGCTCAAGGATTCCCATCCTGATTTTCTCATTCAATAAATCAATCAGCTTTGGCAAGTGTGCTTTAGGCACTGGAATAGGTCGGAGATTCCATGGAATATGAGGAATAGTAAAAATGACCATAGAAGCAACAATATCAGGATTCACACATCCAATCTCATGTGGGAAAAAAGCAAATCCCCTTCCATGACGCTCAAGCATCTCCTGAAAGCATTGCTTCTCTATGGGTAACAAGAATTCACCATTTCCAATTTTCAATTCAGCAAGAGTCTCTGCTGAAAATTTATGACCAATATGCTCCGGATTCCTCAAAATTTGCTGTTTAGCAGCCCTCTCTATTTGCTGATCACTGTCAAGTGGAAGCGGTACAGCAACCGGCTTCACCTTCTTATCCACAGTTTTGTATTTCGTGTCAACCCTGGCTTCATTATGCTCTTCTGCATTACATAAACCTTGTTGTAAATCAGCAATTCTGCACTCCAATGGCTGAATATTCTCAGCCCTCTGCTTTATGGACTGCATAGCAACAACCCCAAACTCTGAATGCTGAAATATTTCAGCAGTAAACTCTGTTGGCTGAAAATTTTCAGCCCTCTGTCTCTCTGAAAGCTGATCATAACCAGCTGGAAACTCTGTTTGCTGAATTTCTTCAGCACTCAACACTCTTTGCTGAGTTACCTCAGCCTCTGACTCAATTTGTGACATAAAATCTGCAATTTCATGAAACATGTCCAGGGACTGCACTAATACATTACCGTGACAATTCAGCATATCTCCCATCTCTGTCATCGTATCTGCACAAATCACATTGTCATACATCCCATCTATATGCTCATCATCCTCCAAAATTCCTGCATTTTTCAAATTTTTCTCCTTCCTGCATATATACTGCCTGGCAGCTCTAGGCAACCCAAAAGTCTTCTGATAACTCATTGAACTGTTTGCTGAAATCCCAACAAAACCAGAGGAGAAAACACCGCTGCCAGGAGGCGAGAACTCCAATCTCCTCTCCTCTGTACCACCGTCGTCTCGCGAAACGGCGGTACCTAATGAAAACCCGAATCCCTCACAGTGGGCAAGGGTGCATCTCTGAGAGTATCCCTGTTTCTAACATGGTTCACACATACAGTCATAAACTGAACTGCTCTCATACCATCTTTACTGCGAATCCGTGCATAAGCAGATCCATCATCCATGACCTTTGTTTCCATGCGCATCTCTGTAATGAATGGCTGACCAAGAATTATGGGATAAGAGCATGAATCCTGCACAAAGAAATGAAAATCCTCCTCTACATCACCAATAGAAACCCTGACACTAGGACATGCAGCATACAAATCACCTGCAGTGTTATTGGCGGCTCTCATACGCCACCCATGCTCTACATCCATAGGCCATTTGTTACTCTCATAAACTCCACGAACTATGAGATTAATATCTGAACCATGATCCACCAATGCAACATAAGGCACCTGTTTCTCTCCAATCTTTACCATCGTCTCTGTAGTTGCCCTAGCCCAATGGCTCCGTGAAAAGTGACTACGCGGTATCAAGACAGGCTCATCAATTTCAGCATAATGCATAGGCTGAACCCTCTTCTCTACCTGCGGAAAAACAGAAGCATTATCAACCATAACCTCATCCTCATCCTCATCCAACTCCCCAATCAAAACTCCCTGTGTATCAGTGGTAGACAATGCATGCCTTTTCCTCTTCAGGACCTCCTGAAACTGATCCTGAAACTCTCTTTTCGAGATGCCCAAAATCTCAGAAATAGTGAAAGTCACCTCACTGCCAAGTATCTTATCATTAAAGATTTTCTTCATGTCTGTAGATGTCTCAATATCGGACATCAATCTGAATCCTGGCTGCTTTCTCTCTCTAGGCTCTTGCCTCTTTTCTCTCTTTTGAGCATCCTCCATCTATCGATCTGGCCCTGGTCTTGAAGACAGTCCTGTAGTAGGTGGAGTAACAAACTCACCCCCTCTAGTCTTCTTAGCTGCACTTGGATTTTCTTCATCCCTCTTACGCTTCTCCTCAACAAGTACATCTGCACCATGAGACTTAGCCAAATAAGCATAAATAGAATACCTGTCAACAGGCGAGTCCCAACCTGTCTCTGATCTGATGCTAGAGCCTGTACTAGTGTAAACAGTTTGCTAAATTTTCCCCTTGTTTGCAGTCTCCATAGCATAAGTCCATAGCGCGACTGAGTCTCTGATCCCTTCTCAATCTGGACTCCATATGCAGAAGCATCACCTCTAGCTGTCACATAAGAAGTACGCGCAGCCATGTCATCCACTAACTTCTTCATTCCACCTTTACCAAAGTTGGTAGCAAGTGGAGCTCCTGTCTCAGTCAACCAAATCTTACCATCTTGCCCCCAATATACCAAATTCTGCCTCCTTGCATCCTGGAAAGAGTCACAATCCCTGCAATGCTGATGGTCCGTACTATCACACCAAATACATCTCCGATCTCTCCTAGGTGCACTAGGAGCACTCCTAGGTGCAGTAGGAGCACTAGAAGAAGTAGTAGGCACAGTCGAAGCAAACTGCTCCTTTAATTTTCCCACCAACTCCACTTTGACTGACTCCAGTGTCAAATCTGTGATGCCTTTGATTATGTCATCAAGAGAGGTAGGCACCGATGGAGCGGATGGTTTTGGAGCAGAAGGTGTAGGCATCGGTCGTGGAACAGGAGGAATAGGTGGAATGGAAACAGTAGGCACTGGCATAGGCCAATAAACTAGCTAAGGAGGAGAAGAAATAACAGGGATAGAAGCAGGCATAGGAGCTGATGATGGTGTAGGTGTCATGGAACCATTCTGTAGGCGAGTCTTCCATATCCTTCTCTTGGTCAAAGTCGAGACTGCATCCTGAGCATCCTACCAATCAATTTTAAGACCCATAGGCTTCGTGCGATCTTCAAGAAGCTCACCCAATTCTTCTTGAAGAGCAGGATCTGTAGCTTGCAAGAAAAGCTCAACTTTTTCAACATCCAATGCTCTTTGTTCAATGGCATCAAGCTGACTATACCTTTCTTCGAATTCTCGAATCAACTCTGAAGCAGCTAGACCTTTGTTTGGCATGTAGACCCACTCTTGGAATGACCGCCGAGTCGCCATACCAAAGTCCTCAAGAAAGTATTCTTCTTTCAAGGCCTTCTTAAAATCTTGCCAATGTGTATTTTGAATAAAAAGATCAGTCACTTTTGTCCTCAAAGCAGGTGTGACAAGAAGAAGGAAGTACTTACTCATAAGTCCAGCAGGAACTCCAAAAAACCCCATCTTGATCTCATATGTCTTCAAATATGCTGAAACATTACGCCCGTCAAATAGCTTCTTCTCATTTTCAAATGCTTCAATAGCCTTAGTCGCGCTGTTTGCATTCTCCTGCTCCGAATAGAGTTGCCTTTGCTGGGACAACTGCTGTTGATGCAATTGTTGCTGCTGCTGCATATACAATTGTGTTTGCTGATTTTGGAGCTGCATATACATGGACATATTCTGCAAAATCTGTTTTAGATTCTCTGTTGAAGTACTTGACGCAGCAGTCATTGATGGAGCTGAAGTAGACGCATCTGGAGTTGTAGAAGAAGCTGAAATAGAGGCTGAAGCATCTCCCATCCTGAAATTTCTGCGACGCTTTCACGTCGGGTTCACCAAATATGTCGAAGGGTTTATGAAAGCAATGTCGCGTCTTCAGAAGACTTTGATAAATTTCTAGATAGAAGATCAGCAAAGATGCGAAGATGAAAAAAAAATCTTTGTACAAAGCTGTTGTCACTATTTTAACAGTGACCAGTTGAGCTAGTAGCCCTTTTCCAGTCTGTAAGAGACACAAAACAAAACTTTGTAGCAACAATTAAGGTAAAATCAGTGAATGTTCCAAGTAGTTTGTTCATGACTGAATATGTAGTAGATAACACCAAATGCAGAGCCTGTTATAGCAAACAGTACCATACATAAGCTACTGCATGGGACCAGCTAGTTTACAGCCTGGAGTGTTGGAAATAGTATACGGTTGATAGGCACAAAGCCTTTTATACTGTAGATAGAGTATTGACTGACAAAGTAGGACTACAATCGTCACGTTCATATCATCCAACTCAGCTCTGAATGCTTTGTAACCTCTCCATGCACCTTTCCTGTTTGCTGAAAAAGATGGCATTGCTCCAGCAGCTTCATCTCTCCTATCATAACTTCAATGGGTACTCTTGTGTCGATTCTATGCACATAGTAGAGATCGATACAGTCCACACCCAATCTCTTCAAGCTTGCCTCACAGCAGGCACGAACATATGTGGGATCACCTCTGAATGTTCGCTGTCCATTTTCTATAGTGATTCCAAATTTTGTAGCCAATTGGACTTTGTCTCGTATTCCCTTAAGTGCTTTGTCTAGAAGGATTTCATTGAGATGTGGTCCATAGACATCTGAGGTGTCGAGGAAGGTGACGCCCAGCTCTGTGACTGCGTAGTGGATGAGGTCGATCATGTTCTGCTCGGGCTTGGGGGGCCGTACGAGAAGGACATGCCCATGCAACCGAGCCCCTGGGCAAACACTTCCAGGCCCTGTGACCCGAGCTTGGTACGAGGCACCGCTGGGAGGGAGGTTGCCATAGCTTTCTCGCTCGCTCTCGCTCTCTCAGCTTCTCCTTGTCGTCGTCTCCCAAAATCCTTCTTTCCTCTTTTACAAGCGCTGTGCAGCCCCAAATGTCGCAATCCTCCTTCTCCCCAATACACCACACTATTCTCCCCTTTCCAGTTGACGACTTCCTCCTTTGATCACCTCTGTCACCGCAACATCCTCCGATCAAGACGAAGCAATGTCCTCATCCTCCACTCTCTTCTCCCACAGTAGTGTCCACGTAGCTCTTTCTTCTTCGTCGCCTTCAGCTGCCTTCCGCTGTGTCAGCTTCTGCAGTACTTCATTCTTGACAGCACCCACCGGCAAGCGTCCTTCTCTGTCTTCATCCTGTTGCAATCTTTTCCGATCCCAGTATTGTCGCACTCCAACTTCTACGTTGATGCTCCTCTTTTCCTTTCTCTGTCGGTTCCCTTCTTTATCGCGGCCATGATCTCCTCCTTCAGCATTCTGATTCCCCCAAAACGCTAAAAAAAACTTCGTGTTTTTCCTTCCACAGTCGATCTTTCTCCCCTGATTGAAAAAGCCCCCCTTCCCTGTTTTTCCTGCGTGTTTTTCCTCTTCCTCCTTCCCCTATTTTCCTCATCATCCGTCTATTTTCTTCCTCTATTCCCGTAATCGCCTCCTTTCGGGCTCTCCTCTGATTAGCCACAGAGTACCCTCTCTTTTTCTCCCGTTTCCTCTGCGTTCCTTTCTTCTTTCCCCAATTCGATCTCTCATCCTTTTCGAATCTGCTTTTTTCCTCCCAAAATTAGCCTTTTGCTTTTCTTCCCTTTTTAGACCCTGTTCCTCCTCCCTTAAAAAAAACAAGCACTGTCATATGAGCACGGTCCGAACCAAATCTTACAAGATGGTGACCAAAGGGCCAGTCGTCAACCAAATCATTATCTTTTGCATCAAAGCAATTTCTTAGTCACAATAGCATATACCAATGAACTTTGACAAGAAGCAGCAGAACCACGATATGACCAATTGGGTCACAAGTGAGGTTTTCTTCTATATCTTCCTCGGACTACCAGCTAGCCCATTGGAAATGGTGGAATCTAGCTCAAATACAGTCCATTCTAAACAGCACAAGCTTGCATAGTTCCCTCTCTATCCAATTAGGGGCCGCACCATGACAAGTAGGGAGAAACAGATACAGGGATGATGTCCCAACTTCATTAAGTTTACCTACATGTATGGCATTCAAAACCAAACTGGCTTCGTTCCCCTGTTCTGAAAGTTTGTCAAATACTTGATAAGCTTCATCCAGTTGTAGATATAGAAAACATCCTCACAAAGCGTATAATGGGCATATCTTGAAATAAGTGTAGCCCATGAGATTGCATCTCGAGTTACCAGTCTACCAAAATTCCTTATTCTTCTCCGTCTTCGGCATAGAATGAAAGAGCAAACATAACAACTAAGTATGTACAAAGTATCAAATCACACACACGACTTTTGGGTGGTTTACACACCTCGAATGCGCAGCAATACGACAGCAGTAAGTACTGCAAACCAGAAAGCATTTTCATTTCCTTCAAAGACATATGGCCCAAACGGGCATGCCAAAGAGATACATGTGGGATAGAACCCACTAACAAAGCATGATCAAGGGAAGAAGTGGATACAATCAAGGGATAGAGGCTGCCAGCCTTGGTACCTCTCGCAATCACAAGTGTGCCACGAGTGATCTTCCATGTAGAGTCTCCAAAAGATACATGATAACCTGCGTCATCAAGCTGTCTAGCTGACATGAGACTGCGTGTCAAAGTAGGTACATGACATACATCATGCATAACAAAACTGTTGCGAGAAGGAAACTACAGTCTAACATCACCAATGCCTACAATATCAAGAGAGCTGTCATCACCCAAGCACATAAAACCCGAAATAGTACGGTATGAATGAAACCACTCTCAGGGCAGGTGTCACATGAAAGGACGCACATGAGTCCAAGAGCCAACACTGTGCATACATAGAGTGTATCTCTGTCATCCGTGAAGCACTAAAAGAATTTGCAAGGATATAATCATCATCAACATCCTCAGGCTCCATAACATTGATCTCTTCAATTTTAACACTGGACTTTGCAGGCACTATGCTGCGATCAGAAGACTTATCCTGCACTTTGTCTTTCCCCTTATCTTTGCACCTTTCATTGCGCAGTTCATGGCATTGTGACCTAATATGGCCCTTTTTTCCACAATGGTGACAAGTAACATCTGCATTCCTGCCACGGGATTTGCTATGTGACTTCCCACGAGACTTGGACCGAGATTTCTGAGAATCCCGTCCACGACCACTGCCACTGCCATGTTTTCCATACCCATCATTCTTGCCTCTAATTGTCATAGCATGCGACATATGAGAGGCATCCAAATTCTTACGATTAACCTCGTCCTACAGAAGAGCACTCTCAACATCAGATAATTTCAAGGTAGCAGTAGAGGCACATAATGCAGTGCGGAATACATCCCATGACTCATTAAGAATACCAAGCAAGAAAAGAGGAGTGACATCCTCTGTAAAAGTGATGTCCTGTGAAGTCAAGTTCTTGAGTATAGCATGGAACTGGCTCAAGTGAGTAGACATAGTTACATTTTCCTTCATGCGCAGATCCATAAGCTGCTTCAGCCAACACGTTTGACTCACTGGACTTTTCTTGTCATAGAGATTCTTGATTTTATCCCACAAGTGCCATGCACTCTGTTCTTCCTCAAATACAATATAATGAACCTGTTCTGTGAGAGATAATACAATAGTGGACTTGCATAACTCATCAAGCTCAAGCCATTCCTCATCTGGCATAGTTGCAGGCAGATGCCCGCTCAACCTCAATGGTTTGATCTACGATTTCTGCACCAATACCTGCCAAATATGGCTCTTCCAATAAGAGTAATTCATACCATCAAGCTTAATGATGTTGAAAATAGCATGATGAGTGGACGAACTCGCCATAATGCAGGTTGGAAGACTGTAGACAGTTCAAAAATACTTACTATTTACTACAGAAAATGATAAAAAATTAATCAAAATCGAGAGAAAATGGCAAGAAAAGTGTAACCAAAGCTACTGGCCACCAAGTACTAGTGAAAGTACATCATTTCAGAATATTTCAGCATGAGAAATCAATGTCAACCCGAAGTTATATGGTTGCTGTAATAAATGATAGCAGGGTACTGTGAGAAGCAATTGCTGATTAAATCACTGCACCAAGTTAAGAAATGACAGCCAAGACATGACCAGCCATAAACGGACATAAATCAGCAAAAAACAGTCATCAAGACCCTGAGCAAACACCCAAACATGTCACCAAAGCATCTGTCAGTGGAGTAGGTATACCTCCTGGACAATAGAGCAAAGTATACATAACACTGGCAAGATCTGACACCAGTAGGTGTATGCTCACAAGAGTACAAAGCCCAAGCTCAGGTCAAAAGCAACTCCAAGATATCAGTGCATGAACCATGCAACATTTAAGTGTAAGAGATCCCAAAGTCTCAAGTATCTGCAAAATGCTCAAATAGCATAAACCTCCTGCTCAATGTTGGTCAAGCATACAAGATGCTCCCACTGGCTCAAAAGGCGGATAAACGAGCTCAGTAGCTCAAGCAAACCAAGTCAAAGTACCAAAGACAAGTAACCAAGTCAATGCCTCAATAGCATCTAAGGTCATAATGGAAAAAGCCAAGTCGTAACGAAAAAATCCAAGTCAATGTCCAACTACTCAAGGGAATACTCAAATGAATGTCGAGCTCAAACAACTGCCATCCACAGCCAAAGCATAAATCATTCACCAAGACATCATAACCCGTACTGGGTAGCCTAGGCATAAACCATGTCATAGATGAAATGCCACCTATAAAGAAGTGACAGTCAAACCCAAATGAAGATCTAATCTCATCTCAAAAGCATTCCAAAGCATAAACAAGGCATGTGGTATAGTCCAAATACATCATGGCATCATACCGAGTAGCCGGGAGCACCCCGTGACCAATAGGCATAACCCAACTGTAGGATAAATAGCTTTAGCTGCCCTGAAGTTTCTAGCAGCATATAATCTCTGTAAACTGAGCAAATCAATGCTTAATCCAAGCTCAAATCCATAGGCAAACCATATGCATACATTCCCGTATGTATAGGGGCATAATCGAGCATCAAATGCCAAGACCTGTAGGCATAAAATTGAAGTACTAGGTGGCTGCCCTATTTTGGACAAATCTGGGATTACTCAAAACAGTCAATGGCTGAGCTAAATCAGCTCCAAATGCGTCTTACATAAGAGACATAACATCCACAAGTGATCCGGTATCAATAGACATGAGTAGAAGCATCACATAAGCCATACTAGGCATACAAGTACATGTTGTCTCAGATCTGAAATCTGTTGCAAAATATTATGTAATCAAAATTTGGCAAATTAGACATCACCATTGCATCCGGAGTGTGCCAAAATCCCAACTTAGACTCTTACCTTGCCTGAATCGGGTTTCGAATGCCCGAGATATGACAGAAAGAGTGATTTTTGGGCCAGATTTTGAAACATGTGCAAAAAAAACGTGAGCTGGTTGGGGGGGTCTGTTGTCCCACGTGTCAACAATGGGGCCCAAAGGGGGCACAAATGGGGGCCAAAGAAGGCCTACACCAAGCCTCAGCAAGCCTTGATAGGCTAGAAGCAAGATCCAGGTGAAGGAAGCTCCAAGAGGTGTGAGCTATGGCTGACCACAACCTGTGAAAACCTTGTTTACCTAGACATGTGGACTGAAGTAAAACTCTGAAATAATGAAGCAATACCTCAATGTCAATGCCATGATGGTGCCTCAATAGGCCGAAAGAAGCTTGGGAAGCCGGGGAGTGATGGGAGCTCAAGAGAATGAGCTATGGCTGCCGGGAAGGAGACCCAATGCAAGTGGGGAGTCGATGGGAAATTGAGAATGCCATGAGCCAAGCTCAAGAGTCGGGAAGCCATGCTCTGATACTAGTTGAAATGTGAGAAGGATCAAAGCTTACACTCGAGAGCTATGTCACGAGAGCAAGAGCAAGAAAGAGAGAGACAAGAAATGGGAACTCCAACAGTCACAATGTGTGACCGGGCCTTCCTTTATTCAAACTGTCACTAAAAGAATAAAGAATAAAGTGATGGTGATGGGCACCCGCCACCTGCAGTGTGCAATGGCGGTGACTGTTAGTGTAGTAATATACGGGCGGCTAGGCATAGACTCCTTTACCCCCAACACATTTCTCATATTGCTCTATGAAACAAATGGTAGATCAAGAACTCCTGGCTTAGGAGGGAGTGCTCCACCAACATAGACTCATAAATTCATTGATCCATACAAGTACCTCAAGAAATAGATACTTATCTCTCACATGATATATTATTGTTGTTTTGCTAAACACGTGAAAGAGACAATGCACAAGATGTAACTAGGAATAGGAAACCATTCGGACAAAAGTACAATGGTTGAGCGCCAGCTCATGCTGCACTCCACAAGCTCCCTCTCTCCACATCGAGCATTCGCAAGTACAAGTATGTGAATGGGTAATAAATTCTGGCTAGAGTCCTCCTTTTATTTGAAAAAAAAATAAAGGGATTGTCCTACTAAAATTTTCTTGGCCAATTACCCAACATTCATTAGAGTGATCAAGGATATTTCTAATATATTGTCCAAAGTTACTTTTATATATTTAGCAATTTTTCAAAAATACCCAAAACTATTTGCTACAGAATATTGACACCAACAATTGAGGGGTACGAACATCATTATATATCAGATCAAATTGAAAGAAGGGTATAAACCAGTGGCTCAAAAACTTAGAAGACTTCGTACAATTAAGGAAAATGTACTTAATAAAGTTGAAATTCAAAAGTTGCTTGATGCTGAATTGATCTATCCTATTGATGATGTAGAGTGGGTGTCTTCTATTGTAATCAAACCAAAGAAGAATGGAAAGTGGAGAGTATGTGTTTATTTCAAGCCTCTTAATGCAGCTACTAAGAGGGACTACTATCCTCTTCCGTTTCAGGATTAGATCTTGGATCAAGTCGTTGGTCATGAATTTTACAGTGTGCGATGGATACTCTGGATATTTCCAAATCAAAATAGCGGAAGAAGATTAGAAGAAAACAATGTTCATTACCCCATGGAGATACTTCTGTTATAGAGTGATGCATTTTGGTCTGATGAATGCATACACCAATTTTTCAAGATGGGTTAGTTGGGTGTTTGCCCCTTTCATTGGGAAATCTTTGCAGGTGTTTATGGATGAAATTTGTGTGTAGAGATCAAGGGGATTACACTCTCAAAAACTTGATGAATTTTTTTGCACACTTAATGAGGATGGTGGTCCGTTGAACCCTGATAAATGTAAAATAGCAAGAAATAGAGTAATAATCTTGGGTCATGAAGTGTCTACTAATGGTATTTCACCTGAGCCTAGTAAAGCTAAGGCTTTACTTTTTATGGATTCTCCAAAAAATGTAAAAGAACTAATGAAATTTGTTCAAAAGTTGAGATATCTATCAAGGTCATTCCATAGGTTGGCTAAATATGTATATTCTTTACAAAAAGAAACTCAAAGGAATCCTTTAGTTTGGACGTAAGTTGAAGAGGATGCATTCTTGCATATTAAGGAAAAGTTAAGCACTTTGCCAGTTCTTATGTATCCAAACTAGGATGAACCTTTCTTCATTAGTATCAATGTTGGAAAAAATGCACTGGGAGCCATTTTAATGCAGAAGGGAAAAGGGATGTCTTATATGAGGCCGATGTTTTATATAAGCAGATACATTGGAGAGACTAAAAAAGCTTGGATGGAAGAAGAATTGTTGGTATGGGGGCTAGTATATGCAGTTCAAAGATGGAAATCATACTTGATTGAAAAACCATTTCTAGTACTTAATAGTTCCCAGTTGCTTCCAGAGGTTTTGTGATTTACTGAAAATGCTCCAAGAGTTACTAAGTGGCTGTTGGCTTTGCAAGAATTTGAATTTACATGTTTGAAGGAGGATATTGTAAGAGCTAGCTTAGCTGATATCTTGACTTATAAAGAACTTGTTGAAAGTGCAGTTGTTATAAGATGGAAATTGATTTCACATCCGCAAATTAATGAGGAGATGAAGGATAAAGATGCTAGCTTGTTTTTTTATGGTAGTTACAAAAGAGTGCTGAAGAGGACTAGGTTTTGTCATTATGGATACTGAAAATTGAGAATTCTTTTATGGAATTCAAGAAATTAAAGCGATACAAAGTAACAATGAAGTTGAATATGCGAGTTTACATGATAGCCCAAAATAGTGTATTCAACTAGGATACATGAAGATAGTTGCAAAGGAGGTGCTATGCTGGTTGTCAGACAGGTTCAAAATGTTTGGAAAGCCAATAAAGATATTTTGAAGGACTAGCTATTTAAGATAAAAGGCCTCATGAGGCAGCTACAAAAATTTAAATTTTGGCATATTGGTAGGGAGAACAACTATAGAGCTCATGAATTGGCTGAAAATGCTCTTTCCCAGTATGTTGTAGCAATGAGGGTGGATAATCCTAGATTTGAGGGTAGGGAAAGCCTTCACCTGATTGAAGAGTTTCTAAAAACTGGGGAGTTAAGGTTGTTGAACTGATAAATACAAAAGGTATGCCATTCTCAGAAAGGCTAGGCATATGTGCTAATAAATGATCAGTTGTACATGAAGGGGATTGATAATGTACTCAGAAGGGTGCTGGATAGTTCTGAGATTTCTGCTTGTTTATCTTCCTATCAAGAGGAAGCATGTGGTGGCCATTTTGGTTTTGAGCTTACCAAAAGGAAAATTCTACCTAGGAGGACTTGCTTGGCCTAGTCTAAGTGCTGATGTTGCTCATTGGAGTAAAAGTTGTCATGCTTGTTAGTCTTATACAAAAAGGGTACTAATTCTAGAACCTACTAAAGCCATTGTTGCCTATGGACCATTTGAGAACTGGGGTTTGGATTTTTTTGGACCTTTTCTTGGTACAAAAATAGGGAAGTCTTACATTATTACTACATTTGATTATATGACCAAATGATATGAAGCTAAGGCTACACGGAATTGCAAGAAAGAGGATGTAACTCAATTCCTCATGGAGAACATATGTTGCAGATTTAAAATACCACTAGAAATAGTGACAGATCAAGTTCCTGGCTCTAGAAATAAGCTATTGAGAGAATTAACAAGGAAACTAGACTTGAAACATAGATTTGATACTCATTACCCTCAATGCAATGGACTAGTGGAAGCTAGTGGAAGCATTCAATGGAAAGTTATAGAATATTCTCTTTAAGCTTGGGGAAGATCATCCTAAATATTGGGACAATTATCTACATCAAGCTTTTTGGGCTTGTAGAACAATGCAGAAGACAAGTACAGGGTTCACCCTTTTCAGTTAGTATATGGTCATGATCCTTTATTACCCATGAATGTCATGTTCCCTACGATGGAGTTTGTAAGAAAGCATCAGTTAGATCAAACAGAATTGGGAATTGACAAAGGATTAAACTTGCATACCCTATAGTTGGATAGGCAACAAGCAATGAATTGTTATGAAAAAAAGATTGTGAAGAGAAGGGAATGGTTTCATACACATTTGAAGAAGAAGAATCTTGTAGAGGGAATGCTGGTGATGAGATATGACAATAGCTTGAACTCTACTTTTCAAACCAAGTTTTGAGTTAGATGGGAAGGACCTTTCCTCATCAAGCAGAAGTTTGAAAATGGCACTTGCTTGCTATAAGATATAGATGAGACTATTCACAATAGTAGAATCAATGGGTTCCGTCTAAGAAAATATATCTGCAGAATCCTGTAAATAAAAAGGATCTAGATAATGTACATATTGTGCATAAAGTTGCTTCTAGTTTACTATTTAGGGCAGATTCAATTTTGTTAAATCTGGTGTTGATCAGATGGTGATAAATGATGGACAAAATATTCAAAGTGTTCTTTGACACCTACTAAAGGTCTCTGTCAAGTTTGGTGTTAATCGGAGCAAGAATGTAATAATTATGGTCTCTGGAAGGTCGATGTCTAAAGTAGATTGCATGCAGAAATTTAGGATTGCAGACTATGCAAAGCTATTTCAGGGTAGCAGATCAAGAAATTTGACTCTAAGTTGTTCTGAAGAATTATAGATTGGAAAGAGAGCTACAACTTTCCTTTTTGAAGCTTGGAAATTTGAAACTGGGTTAGAAAGTTATGAACTGTTCTGTGCATTGCTCTATGAAGCAAATTTTCAAGAAAAGGAGTTTGTCTTTGTCAAATTTTTTCAAAGCTTTTAATACAAGTTTGTTCACACTTTATGTTCCAAACCAAGAAGGTGGCTAATCATGGTGAGTGGAAATGAGCAACCGGGGACATGATGCTGCGTGAAGTCAAATGGGGCAACACATGCAAATATCATTTTTCTGTCTTTCTAACACTTACCCATAATGGGAGTCGGGTTGATAAATGGAAATCTCAAGTGGTACCATGCATGTTCGACACATGGTTGTGATATTTCAATTTTGAGACACGGACCTCATGCAGGAAGGGAAAAAAATGTGTTCTCACTTCTAATTTTGAGTCCTCGAGTGGAATTTTACGTGGCAAGGTATATGTTTGCCATCTAACAATTAAGGGGAAGCAAGGGGCAGCTTAGTAAAATAATGGAAAAAGAAAAAATGTGAGGTTTTTGAAAAAAGGAGAAGAGAAGTGGTCAACACAACATAGAGAGAGAGAGAGAGAGAGAGAGAGAGAGAGAGAGAGAGAGAGAGAGAGAGAGAGAGAGAGAGAGAGAGAGAGAGAGAGAGAGAGAGAGAGAGAGAGAGAGAGAGAGAGTGTGTGTGTGTGTGTGTGTGTGTGTGTGTGAGTGAGTGAGTGAGTGAGAAGAAGAATCTTGCAGGATGAAGAAGGGAGAAATCCAAAGCTTAGAAGCACAAGAACAAATTGTTAGAACAAAGAGACCGTGAAGATAAAGCTATTGAAGCTGTGGAGCAAGATGGCAGGGCTGGTGAAGTCAATGGACTGATGCGAGTTCTCAGTTTTTCGATGATGGTAATAGCAGTCTTCTTTTGTCTTGTTTTCTTCTACTACTTTATGGGCAGAGAGTTTGTAGTTTAGTTCTCGTGTATGGATATGAGTGAAATACAAAAAAGGTTTGTTCTTCTTCATGATGAGAGTGATGTTTGTTAGTTGTTGGGTGAGGCTTCTCGTCATCAGCAGAGAAGAATAGAAGTTAAGGGCCTCTACATCTAAAACTAGGTGTGAGGCATAGAAAATGTATTATGAGCAAGTGTTGAGTGCACGTGTTCGAGTTAGTGGAAATCTAAAAGGATTTGTAGCCAATAAAATAATATATTAGAGTTTGTAAAGTTTGAAGCTCCCGCAACTCTTCATCAATGCAAGATTGTACATTTGGAATAGAGTAGTTGTGTTTGTTGTATAGAACAGGCATGAATTTAGGAATATAAACTATGCAGAGCTGTTTCACAACAACAAATCAAGGAATTTGACTCTGAGTTGTCTTGAAAAATTATAGATTCGAAGGAGAGCTACAACTTTCCTTTTTGAAGCTTGGCGATCCGATGTTTGGTTAGAAAGTTATGAACTATTCAGCGTACTGCTACCTCAGGCAATTTTTGTGCTCTATGAGGAAACATGTGAATTCTACAGCATCTACGTCACGAACTCAATTTCCCATGAAATTCATCATGATTTTCCATTGCTATATTGGTGTAAACTTGGTTTTGATGTAGTAATGGAATGTCTACAGCAGTGAAATGCTTGTAGTAGTTGAATGGACATGAAATTTTTTTGTACAAAGCTTTGATTACCCGTGTATTTGGTTTGTATTTGTATGCTTTGAGGAAAGAAGAACAGAGAGGGTCTACAACTGATTTTGTACTGCTTCAAGCAATCATGCTTTGTGGATCAATTTTTTGCATGGGGTTTTCATCCCTAAAAAATAGAAGTTTGTGAATCTGAAAGCTCGAGATGTCAGAGTTTCTACCATGGTTGTTTCAGTTTCAGATTCTCTCTAAAAGTGGTAAAATCTGAGCTTGAAGGTTTGAAATATTTAAGTTTTGAGTTGAAGTCTCAGTGAGGAGTGAGTGATTAGGGATTTTGGATCATGTGTTCAGTGGTGTTGTTTCGTGGGTTTTGTTGAGGGAAGATCCTTGGTCTTTATCCAGTGGTGTTATCTTAGGGGATGTTAGAGGCCGACTACCCAATTCACCTACCAACGTTTCCTACTATAGGCCAGTGGGGGCAGGGATATTGGATCCACCCTTGAAGCTAGGGCTCAACAATACTCATGTGGGAGCCGTCACTCGATCGCCAAGACCAATGGACCACTTATTAGTTGAAGTGTTTCAAGCAAGTAACTAATGGCTATCTCTCACCTAGTTGTGTGCACTCTCCATCCTACAAGTGTAGTGAGTTTACCTTGGTGTTGGATTGAGTAACCTTCACCCTCAATCACTTCGGTAGCTTGACAATCTGAGATGTGAGCTCAAGCAAGCTCAATTCTCTACCTTCAAGCTCCATCCTCCATAGTTGCATGCGTGAGACAAGAGAAGAGAAAAAGAGAGAAGATGGAGAGCTTCTCCACTACTGCCCCTCACCCTCACACAACCACTCCCTCGCACTCTCATACTCCCTCTCTCAAACACAAGTACAAGCACAAGAAAGGAGGAGAAGAGAAGAACGGAGCCACTTTAGCCATACACCAAGAATGAGCTCTTCCATTTACTTTTTACTTTTTATACATGCCCTTATCCATTTGAGCACCTATCTCCTTTTTACATGATGGGGCATCTGCCAAGGTCCTCTTTTCCTATTCCTTTATATTTACATTATCCCTTCACCTATGCTCATCTACTCTTTACAAATTTCACAGGAGGGAGCCTGGCACTCTTTTACAAAATTTGGGGGTGCCTTTGCATTTTAAATGCACCTTTCCTATTTGCCTTCTTCGAGGTTTCCTTTGCACCTTTGCCTTTTCTTCTCTTGTTTCCTCTATCAAGTCCGCATTTCTAAATTTTCTTGGATTTATTTTTTCTTTCTTTTTTCTCATCTTGCATTGGGGTTAACATTATCCAGTCCTAATTGAGTGCCAATCCCATGGCACTTGTGGGTCTTTGTTGGTGAGGGCTTGATGATTGAAGGGTTGTCAGGTAGCGGTTGATGATGGGGCTCTTGCGGGGATTTAACATGGAAGAGAAGCATGTCGAAACAGTCGAGACTTGGCAGAGTGAGGGTATATTGAGTGGTCGACGGGGGTCTACAAGGTCAGTGGGTGGTTGGTCGCATTTGTATTTACCTGAAAAGGAAAATAAAAGTGCACTACCTAGGGGGTGTGTCTACCGTACTGTGTGGTGCATTGTGTCCATGCTAGTGGAACTGGGAGTTGGATCAAACTATAGGTAGAACTGCAGGTTAGTCTGGGGTGTTTTCCCACACTTGAGGACCTATTTCGTGTATAGGGAAGGTGCGGTGGTTGTAGCTCAGGGAGAGAGGTCTAATCAGTGTAAACTCCCTAGGTACGTCTTGCCCTGGATGGACCCTAAGTGTGAAGCGGGGAACAAATGGGGCTAGGGGGTTAGACATGGTCAACCAAGGCTATGAGCATGACTAACTTGAGGTCACCTAGGTGCAATGATTGTGGCACTCATCAAATGATGTGTGTTTTCCTGTTTTCCATTCGATCTTATTTTCCCTTCTTTCTCTTGTCTTTATTTTTTCTCTTTTCTTTCTCTTTTTCTTTTTCGTGTTTTCTTGTTCTCTCTTTTTTTTTAAATAAATGTGTACAAGGAACTAATCCTCGGATTCTGGATTGTGAGAGAAGGAGGTTGGGGGCTCAAGCAATTTACTAAGGAAGTTCCAACTTTGTGTATAGTCATTTAGGTTCATGTGTACATTTAGAGGAGTTGTTGACAAGTAAGGCCATACAAAAGGATGGAAGGAGAACAGATTTCATCATTAACCTAGTCATGACGCAGCTATCTATGCTGGCATTTAGATAAAAAAATAGGGGTGGTAGGTAGTATTCGTGAGAGGTAGGCAGTTGCTTAAGAAAAATCCACAATAACCTAAGGTAGTTACAAGTTGTGATAAAGGCAGGGTCAGGGCAGGAAGAGAAATTTTCAAGGAAGTGGGAGATTGAGGGGCCTAAGTCGTTTTCAGAGAGTACAATAACTGCCTCCCCTTTAGCTCAATAGCATTTACATTGTAGATTTTAGGAAGTCATAGTGACCATAGATGTCAGGGTTAAAGTCTACCCCTACCCTTCTTGGATATGTCATGTACATTGGATTGTTTCTTTTGTAGGGTAGGGTGTTGTAAAATGACATCCATGCATCCACATTCTCGCCCTGAATTCTCCTCCTCCATTTTGGCTTTCATTCATACCCTTTGATAGTCATGGGCACCTCTATGACCTTGTCTTCCCAGTATTCATGTGCCTTTGTCCCCCACAATGTTGGATGTGTTTGTCTTTCTACACTCCATCACTCCCCAAGCCTTTGGCCCATGTTGATCACTTCCTCTACCACTTTAGGGGATAACACCTTACTTAGTGTGGCTCGGAATCAAAAGGTGAATTACAAGGGCTTGGTCTTGTTCTCCCACTACTCCCATACTGTGAGTTCTAAGTTCCAGTTGACTGGAAAGTATTCTTCTCTCTATGGAATGGGGGCTTTTGGGGTTGCTAGGGGTCATGCCCTTAGCCTTTGTCATTTCGTACTCCAGTAGCCTCTTCCTTCTTTTCTTGGCATCCTCTTTTCTTTTAGTCGTTGCATCCTTAGGTTGCACTTTCTACTTATGCGCTTCTGATCTTGTAAAGGGTGGTTAGGGAGCTTGTTTCTCATCTTGTGGCCTTAGTTCAAAATCTTGCCCCTCTTGTGGTGGTGGTACCTATTGCTCTTCCTCTCTTATTGACTCTTGCGGTCCTTATTCTCCTTAAAGCCAAGCAACTCCACCTCTTAGGCTATTAGCCCTATCCTTAATAGATGCTCTTGTTGCTCCTGTTGGCACAAGCTATTTCCTGCTCCTCGTGGTTGGACACATAGTTCATGCCTTATGGCTCTATGGGGTGATCTCTGACTTCCTCTTTAGATTTTCAATGGCCTCTTCCTCTTCTAACTATGTGATGTCCAAGATGGTACTATGAGGAAGGCGCATTGTTGGGCTTTCAATCCTGTGTTTGCAAACTTTGCGCTACTTTCTGCTAACACTTTGTCACCTTATGCATGAGTTAGATGGCTTGCTACGTCTTTTACTCTTCCTTCACTCTGGGTCATCCACACATTGGCCTTTTTGTTTCATCTCCTCTAGACTCTCACTTTGCCTTTGGGCTAAGGCCGTTATCATTGGCTCTTGGTGTCTCTATTTTTTGGTTACTTTTTCCTTCTCCTCCTCCAAGTACTCCATCTCTCTTTCTAGCCTTCCTTGATCCTCTATCTCCATTAGCACTCTGTATCTCATTTCCTCCACCTCTTTTTTATGCTCTTCTCCTGCCTAAGCTCTCTCTGCTTCTCCTGTTGTGAGTTGATCCATGGCTTCTTGAACCCTTCTCATCTGCCCTGCCAGGTCCTTATGTTGCACGATGAGTAACTTGTTATATCTTTATAAGCCAATTAGCTCCTATGCTTCTTCTATGAGCCTTTCTTGCCACCTGCCTTCATCTCTTTCTTTGGATGCCTTAAGCTCTCATATCTTTTTTTGATAATCGGCCACTTGGTGAATCCTCTTCAACTGAAAGGCTGCCAATTTTTCTCTTCAGGCTTCCAATTCGATCATGCTATTTTCTTTTCTTCCTTATCCCTCTTTAGCTATGAAAGGAGCTCTTTAACATACTCATCGTAGCCACAGATGGCAGCACTGTTGTAGGGATGGACGTTGTGGATGCCTCTATTCTTTGCTTCTTTGGGTCTTGTCTTGACTCAGCATTTACAATTTCCAGTCTCTTTGTTCTAGCTATCAGGGCTTCTCCGCTTGAATTTGGGGCTTCCTCTTGCCCCTTATTTACTAGGAATTGCACCCACACCATGAGATTGCTCCCATCCACCTTGTTGAGGTGCCTTGGGGGGATGTGGCAATTGGGGTAGTAGGCATGAGAACAATTGGGATTGGATATAACAGGCTCTTTCCCTTGCCTTCTATTACTGGTGGTGCTACGATTTTTTTGGCACTTGGGCACTAGTGCTTGGGCCTTGTTCTCCTTGCAGTCTCATGGCAACCAACTCCTCCTACTTGGAGGGCTCCTCTACTGCTACGCGTATTGCTTGAGCCATGTCTTCATCCACCTTTCTGTGTAGATCTTCCTCCTCTTCTTCTACTCTCGTCTTTCTTTCCTCTTTGGCTCTCTTAGACTCCTCTTGGATACTTTAATGTGCTGCTTCTTCTTTTCTATGTCTCTTTTCTTCAGCCTTGTTTGACTCTTTTTGTGCCTTGTGCAAGTCAGCCTTCTCTTTTTTCATCATTCTCTCCCCAACTTCTTGGATTCCTACTTGAGTAATGTAGGTGAGGACATTCATTAGGAAGTCACCAGAGTTGATTCTGCTAGAAATGTGTAGCTCTTCCTTAGTAAGGATGAGATCTAAATAGGGTTGGATCATGACATGCTCTTCTAGAGATTGGTTGCGAGTAATGGCCAATACCCTATAGGAGGTGGGAGCTACATAGCTTGGGTCATACTCAGAGGTTTTGATTGCATGTCTCTGCTCAGCATTGGTCACAATTTTGCAATCCTCTTATTCCCATTCAAGTTGGAGAGCATACCATTTTGGCAAAAAGAGGAGTCCTTGTCAGCTAGGGTTTTCAACTCTTGAATTTCCTAGTTTGTGGCAGAGATCATGCTCTGGTCATAAGATGTGATGAGTTGTTTTTTGAGCACTTGTTCGCAAGAAATTTGGTTGGCAATTAATGCTTCAACTGTCATGGGGGCCTTAATGAACATGAATTCAGATTCCTCCTAGGTCCAAGGTAGTGTATGCACTTCTATTGCTTAAGGCTTTTCTAAAAGACCTAAGTCTAATTGCTCATAGCATTTAGCAACCATGGTAAATGTAGCATCCAAACGTTGAATGCAAGTGACCAAGTCATCTCTCGTATTTTAAGCTAAGTTAGAGGCCAAGGTAATGATGGATTGCTACTCATAAATAAGAGGGTTTAAGGCCTACAAGAGGTTAGCATTTGACTGGACTAGACAGCTCAGCAAAACTAGTGTCTCGTTATCCTGAGGGTGTGGTTTAGTCTCTTGTACGAGAGGCGTGATTTGAAATGCTGATGATATGCTGGTCAATGCTTGTGATGCCCTTGGGACACTAGTAGCAGCACTAGGTTGAGGTGGTTTGGAAGCAACAAGCTGTGGTCTTTGTCAGTAGACGTGTTGAGGCTTTGCAGGCTTAGCGATTTTGGGCTCTATAGGCTTAGCAGCTTGAGTCTCCTATGGTTTTGGTTCCTTAACTGTTGGTGGTCTTGTGTAGACAAGTTCGAGGGTGGCGCTTGAGTGGTGCCCTTGGCACTCTTGGCTTTAGGTAGACATATCCAGGCATTGCCCTCACAATAGCATTGCACTTGCAATAGTGTTTTGGGGTCCCATCATCGTGACCGTATGTGTGTTTGCCAAGTGGGGGTTTGTAGCTATAAATAGCCAAAACACCAAAAAGTTGGCCAATCTTCTACTATAGGGAATATAAATGCTCGTTGACTAGCAATAAATGATTGTCGCTAAAGAAAAATGTTAGAAAAAAAGAGAGACCTCAAAAAAATCCCAGATAGCAATGACAATGTCCGATAGGTGTAGGCAAACTGTAGAAAGTAAAAAGTGGCCTAAGAATGCACATAGAAAATTGATAAATAAAGAAAATGCACCTTAACTACTAGAGCTCATATGTATTCGTCAAACTCCAATAGGAGCTCACAACCAGAAGATGATACATTGATATAACTAACATAGGCATGCTAATAGATTTCATCTCAATGGAAACCAAGTTAGCTCCATCTACAATATACCATCCTCAAACTGATGGCTATACAAGAAGGGTTAATAAGTGGCTATAAACTTACCTTAGACATATCTGTCATGATGTGCAATATGCATGGCATTCATGGCTAGATTTAGTCGACTTTTCCTAAAATATTAGTCTCCATTATGGCATTGGTGTTTCTCCCTTTTAGGCCTTGTATGGGTATAAGGTACAACTTCCTATGATCATATTGAGTGAAAATATAAATCCTTAAGGAAAAGAAAAGTTAGATTGCATGTAGGCTCTACTTGAGTAGTGTAACTTGAATCTTAAGAAATCCTAGGATCAAATAAAGCTTTATATTGATGAGAAATGGAGGCCCATGGAGTTCTAAGAAAGAGAGTTCCTACTTATGAAGGTACCCAAGTCAAGTATTCTACTTTGAAGGGTGGCTCAAGTAATAAGTTGACACACATGTTTTATGGGCTATACAAGATCATCAAGCATGTAGGTGACTTGCCTTATCATCTAGGACTCTCTTTCTCCACAACGATTTATAATGTATTCCATGTAAGTCAACTTAAGCTTTTTGTTGGGATTCAAGTTGATTATGTGAAAGAGATGCCACCCATGGACACGAAGTGCATTATTCTATACATTCTTAAGGAAATCATAGGGCAATGTGAAAGCCCTAAAATCTCTAGCAAGCACAAACATTTCCATTAATCAACCGTGTTGTTTGGCAACCTGCTAAGGAAGTGTTCTTTCCTTTTTGAGTGTATCAACACTCGTTCCCAAGGTGTCTTTGGCAAGATCCTTTACATTCCTGGTGTAGGGCGTACCTTATTAACCCAACTTGGTCAATCCTAAAGTTCCTTAGATATGTTAGTTTCCGGTTTACAACTTTTCTTATTTAGAAGGATATCCAAAAATTTGTCCTTTTGCAAGATAACTTGCGTAGGGATCTGCCATCCTTGATGAGTGTTTTTACCCTTTCTCCTTGTGAATCAATCACAAGACTAAATGATTTTGTACTTGCTGCGCAAGTCCTGCGATGGAATAATCCGTTTTAGATCCTTTAAGCTGACGTATGTCAGCCTAGGGTTTCTTTTTAAGGATCTCGGGGACAACCCTAGTTCTTTATCTTTACGAATTTTTTTTGACCCTACAATAAGGAAAGTAGTCAATGCTTAGGGTATGAATATTTCTATGTTTAGATTGGTTTGGATATCTTTTGGAAGGTAATATTAATCGTCTTGTCACGGTTTTGCTATCCTTGTGACAATTTACTTTTCAGTGAATACAATTCAATTTAAACTTTCTTTCTCCTTTGCAGATGAACTCATGCCAAATAACAAACATTTCCCTTGCTAAGATGTGCAATTAACAATGACAACTTCCTAGTAATTTGAGCAACGAAAGAAACCTTTCATGAATTTAATCATTTACAATGATTTGTTGCGAAAGGAATAAGACTAATGATGCAAGATATAATTTCTATACCTTTAGGATTTAACTAAAATAAACTACTATAGTAAATGGATAATCTTGCTCGCTCTGTTCGAATTATGAATTACAAATTAAATGAATACCTATACTTCAGGTTAAAGCTGAAGGAAGAGGCAGTTTCAGTCACCCCTGACTACCTGCCTAACCCTAACCAAGGGGGTTGTTCACCGCACCGGGAACGTGGACCGAACCCGCTGCGAGAGGTCTCTCCGTTACGCTCTACTTGGAGTAGGAGGACGCTTGGGTGCCAGGGGGGGCTCTGGCCATAAATCCCTCGCCTTCCGGGTCCTGCACAAGAGGCTAACGTGACTCGGGATTGGATCTCGAGGCCTGCATACTAGTTTACGGGCGGAAGCTTGAAATAGTGATCCGTGGGGATTACTGGATAGCCTTCGGGCGGATTATGGACAAGCCTACGGGCGGAACTCCTTGTATTTCAAAGATAAAATGATGAAATGTTAAAAAAGAACTTGCTTGATATTGTTTTTCTATGTCACGTGATAAGATTACGTGAAGGAACCAGTGCTTAATAGGACTAATTAAAGAAGCTGATTATTATATGTCAAATTAATGTGTTAGATAATTACATAACTAAAACAAACCGAGGAAAGTGCGGAGGATGGGCCATGGATCCGTCCTACGGTTGGGTGGTCCAGGTTAGCCGGGAACTTTTCTCAAAAATCTCGAAGAATAGTGGGATGATCATCATCATCAAAACGAATAACGAGAGCGATGACCTAGAGTTACGTCTTACCCGATTTACGCTGTTTTAGGGGAACGGAATGGGACTATGCCTTATGGTAGAGAGGTTGAGCTTTGCATCTCTCTCGTTTCCCATTCTCCTTGAACCAAGTGCAGTGTGAATCCGCTTCGGACCTGGCGTTTCTGCGTAAAGTAGTTCGCTCGGATCTGACGCTAGTTGCTGTTAGCTAATGACCAATCAAGAAAAACCTAATTCCGGTCGATCCTAAGTGGGAACGGCCAAGATACTTCCGTTACGTGGCAGACGCGGGAAGACCTAGATCGCAAAACCCGTAACATTCCATGGGAGTGCCGGGCGGAGTTTTCTAGACATCCTTTCCGATGGACTGCTAAGACGTTTCCTGGATGATACTAGTGGACACGTTACACAATATCAACATCCAAAAGTAATGTTGATGTTTGTAAGTATATTTTTTTTCTCTATAACCAGGGATAGGATCAATCAGATTGGAGCATACAAGTGGCAGGCCCTTTCCACATCCAGGTTACCTCATTTGTGTCATTCAAGTACTTTGCTATAACCTCCACAAGAAAAGCCATGTTTTACACATGTTCACTCTGTAGATAGAACCAAAAATAGTTCCAACATCCATGTCAAACAAGTAAACATTTCAAAATGACATAGCAGCCACCCATGACAAAATGCATTTCATAGCATCCATTACAATGGAAGTCGTCAAATGTTGTTGGAATAGTCTCTGCACACAAGAACTACTTGCTTATAAGCATCCAAACAAATTTTAAAATTATCACGTGCAACAGATATCTATCTTGGCTGGGAGAATTACCATGCAACTGTTTTAGAAACAAACATGCAGCTTAATTTGTGTGTAATAAATAATGTTTACAGCAGGCGATTAGGTAGGTGAACACTGTGACTCTGATCCAGATTGTTGGTTTTGATGAGAAACTTGCTGTGCAAGCTCCTCTGCTGGTTTCAATCCTGATATTGCAGATACTGGGGATGGATATAAATTCTGTGGTGTACGTGGTTAGGTGCTCGAGTGTTCTCAGGCATCTTACCATGACAAGAGTTTCTGAACTAGAAATGTAAAAGTAGACGCACAGAAGCAGGCACGTCACCACGAGGGGGATTAAAAACAAAGAAATCCCCCTCGATACAGAAAACGTATTTTCTTCTTTTATTACCGGGAGATCCACCCCATGAGCGCACACCTAGGGGAAAGATTTGACTGCTCTTACCTTACGTTACTGGTGATACATACATACATCAAGCAAACTTGGTATAGTAGTAACGCAAAACCTCCATTGCGAAGGGTTTGCTGTTATAGAAAGGTATGGCATCGGTCTCGAATGATGCCGAACCCCTGGTTGGCGAAGACTGCCCCGACGAAGGCTCCTCTCATCCACGTGTTGGCATACTCCAACATGATGGTCGGCGAAAGGGGGTAGTCCCCGCCGATGCCGAATCCCAGCCAGAAGCAGAGGCATAGCATCCCAATAACCGCCCGTGGCCGGTGTCCGAAGGAGAGGCTCGAGGCGATGGAGCTAAAGATCATGAGCATGGCCATGATGCCGTAGACCCTCTTGCGGCCCAGCTTGTTGCCCAGCTTGCTGAAGAAAAGCTGCCCGACGAAGGCCCTCAGGAGGGCGATCCCATTCACAACTGCGTTCAAGCCTGGCGGTAGTGTGCCAGCCATGGCTTTCTTGTCAAAGCCATCTTCTCCGATCAAGCCTGGGGACAAGGAATGTGATAAAAAATACAGATTCTATCCCCTCGGATTCGTCCCCCTCCTCTCCTAAAACGCCAGATTCGGCGGATTTTCACATATTGAATCGTGACTTCTCGCGGAGCTTCAGAGTCGATGGGCAGGACATCAAGGAGGAACTCAATCAGCTTTTGAACATCCTAGGGCTTTCAGAGGGGCTTGATGCATTTGATATCTCTCATGAGGCTTGGGAGGCTGGAAAACAACACTTTGGATCGTTAGAGCGGTTTACTGGAGCACAGCACGCTCGGTCCAGGCAGGTTGAGAAGTAGCATCAGGTAGGGGTTTTTGGTCGGACATCTGGCGCAAAGAGAGGAAGCTCGCTTAGCCCTCAATTGTGACCAATCGGCCCTGTTGTCCAGTCTAGCTCCTCATCATCAAACTATTCTTTCTCATGGGATGCAAACAGCTCTGATATCATGTTGGAAAACTGCGAGGAAGACAAGAGACGAAAGGAAGAGAGGAGAGAAGAGAGATATGAGACACTGGAAGTGGAACCCCAAAAGTGTGTCAACTGAGCACACATGATAGGAATATATAGAGGGAACCTGGGGCGCTATATATAGACAGATTATATATAGCTGGGCACTATATATAGACAGACTATATATACCTAACAGAGAGCACTCTAGAATACCCTCATGCTAGTCCATCTCTTTGAGATAAGCTATGAGTGAGTCTCTTTTATTATGTAGCATAATGACACTCTTCCTCTACCTCTTCTCCTCTTGTCTCCCTCTCTTTTCATCTTCTCATTTCATGAATACATAGTGGCAAGCCTCCTCTACCTCTTCTCCTCTTGTTTCCCTCTCTTCTCAACTCTCTCTCTCTCTCTCTCTCTCTCTCTCTCTCTCTCTCTCTCTTATATTCTAATATAGTGTCCAAATCATATGTACTCTCTTCAAATTCTCCCTCTACATTCATACTTAAACTTATTAAGTAAAACTTGCCATATGCTCTATTGGTAGGGAATCCTTATTTTCTCATGTTATATATATGTTCATGGGAGAATTTAGGAGCCATCACCTCTCTTAACCTTTCATCATCTTCAATTCTATTAAGATGGGCTACAAATTCTCTCTCGTGAAGTTGTGTTTTTGGTTCTTTTCATTCTCTTTGAGAAAAGGGATGTCCTAGCCCATCCTCCCTTTGGCTAGCTGGTGCCCCCCTTTAGCTCTCTTAGTGAGGATTGGAGGCTGGGTGGGTAAGAGACAACCCATTCATCTTTTCAGCTCTCATTTTTTGTGCCCCCGCTGAGGAGTTCTCAAGCTATGCTCTACAATTTCTCTGAAGGAAGAAACATCTAAGGAGTTGTCCTCTTCTTCAATAAGTATTTGTCAAGGGACCTCTAAGTAGGAATCTTCATCAAACCCTATTCAAGGGATTCATTGCTCAAGAGTATCACTATGGTTTGCAAAAGAAGCTCAAGAAAAGAAGAATATTTACTAGCAAACGGCACATATGTGAGTAAAGCAAGTTTATTACACACACTCTTCTTTGCTTCAAGAGAAATCTTGCTCTCATCAAGTCTCTAGGTCAAGGCTTGTGTTGAGTGCTTGGTGTCTAGTGTAAAGACACTCCCTGAGGAGCCTCATCTTCAAGTGGTGAAGGCGCTTTCAAATTCGAGAATTAACAAGTTTTTGGAGGGGGAGTTACACATCAATGGTGTGCAGTATTGGCGAGAGGCTACATATGGTGATGCAATTCAACTACATGATGGTTACACCAAAGCTAAGCTAATCACTAGTGAGCAAATCCTTCACAGCTATCGAATGGTGGAATCTAAGAGGCCAGAGCTTCAACAATACGCTTTATGAAAGTTTGTAGTGAAAATTAGTAATTAATGCATAAATGAATACACCTATTTTCGACAACTTTCAATCGATTCAAAACATTAGGATGGATGTGTGCATTAGTAGAAAGATATATTTTTAGCAAAGTTTGGTATTATATTTTGGAGTTGAGAAGTTGAAAGAAATCTTGTTATCATGTGATCCTATAATATTTCCTATTTTAGATTGTAAAATCTCCTTTAATGTGCACATATTCGTTCTACTCTAAGTGCATCCCATGAACCATAGGGATTTTTACGAACCTATCCATCCTCTTGCTAGGCAAACTATGCACATATAATAGTTAGTACAAAGCTCAAGTTTCAAAATATCATAAGGGGCTTATTGGGCCCTCGTTGTCTTGCTGAAATTAATGCATATGTGAATCCATTTATTCTACTCTTAATAAGATATGACTCGGTCCTAGAAGTATTTATCTTTGTTTTGTATTGAGCTAGATATCATGGCTTTTCAAAGATTTTTTGGGCACAAAGGGAAAAAAGCTCTAGACTTTTTGGATGACTTAGAAATGGCCTTCCTAGTCATAAGCCAGGATGATGAAGCAACCAAAGTACAGGCCTTCTCTTTAGTTCTAAAGGGTGATGCTCGAGTGTGGTATCAAGCTCTCCCGGAGGCTACAAGGGGTAACTAGAAGGATCTCAAGACCGCATCATTGCACGAGTACCAAGATATGCAGAGCCTCCTGAAGATATTTGGAGAAAACTCCTAGATCTTCGCCAAACCTTACTAGGGATGTACCAAGCATATGAAGGCATGTTTATCAAAATGTGGGATAAATGGATAGTCTCCTTAGCTGAGGGACAGAGAGTACCTGATTTCCTTAAGAAAGATTGTTTTCTGGCCGGACTCCACCCTCTACTAAGAGAGAAGGGCAAAGGCAAGTTTCCCACATCTTATGAAGAATCAATCACTTATGTTAGGAAGAAAGATAGGAAACTGAAGTATTAAGCCCAGTTGAAAGGGGTTGTTGATCCCATGTAGATTTTACCAACCATGCCAAGGCCTAGAGAAATAGCAGAGTCCCTACCTAAACCAGAGATGCCATAGTAAGAGCTCCTACAATGCATTACTAATCAACTTGAAAGCCTTTTGTTGAATTTAGTGCAAGGAGTACGGCCCTCTCCCCTGTGGAATAGAAATAGATCTCTTTGCATACTTAATTCAAAAAAATGATCATGGGAAAGTATAGTGGTGATCCGAGAAAATCACAAAAAAATATTTGTCTAACACTTTGATGATTTTTTGTACATTTGGAGGTTTGAAATAAAGAAGAGGGTGGGAACAACCTCTTGGGAAATCCAAGAAATCACTGGATGAAAATATTTCATGGACCGGTTTACCAAGGGGGGGTGAAGAGTAAAGATCAATGAAGGAAGGTGAAGGGAAAATGTGTAATGTGAAAAGAAAAGACATGAAATGGATTTGAAGCCATCAAAAAGGCATGTGAGGCTCATAATGTCATGGCTTTGGAACCTTATGATAATTCAAACAAATGGGACCCTTCTTGGAAGCATTAGTGGAAGGAAAATTAGGTACATGATCTTGTAAGATTTTTAAAAAATACTTCCACTCCAATCCAAAAAAGCTTTTCAACATGAAAGTTGTAGCGTGTGAGTTGAAGTTTCTGGTATTTTTATATAATTTTTTGGAGCTACGAGTCGGGAGATATGGTCAAAATGGTGGACGCCAACTTTTTCCAACTGTGGTGGAGACCACCTCCCAATTTTATACACACCAACACTTTTTTTCCCACACTTAACACTTCCATAAAACATCATTCATTTGACTCCTAACCCTTTCCCCTCTCTTCTCCTCTCTCTGAAGCTAATAAACCATTAGAATTTCCCTCCTAAATCACCTTCAAATCATCCTTAATTGCAGTAGTAATGTATGAATTCTCACTACTCTCTCTCCATTATTGCTAGATATGATCTTATTTTATGAAGATTCTTTATATATTTTTTATAGGAGAGCTCTTGGACTCAAGATATAGGGGGGATAATGGAGACAACTCACCTATGATGGAACTTTATTAAGTACAAAATTGGTCAACAAAACATCTAGATGGAGCTTCCACATTGGTGGAACCGCCTTAATGTAGCTTTGGTGGTGTTAATTCCCATTCTATCTTAACCTCCTCTGTAAACACCCTCAAGGCCTATATAAAGAGGCCTTCTCCTTTGTAATTTGCAAGAAAGAGAGGGCCAAGAGGCCTTCTTTAGCCCTATTGAGCCTTCTCCATTCTCTCTCATGAGCTCATGCAGTTCATTCCCTTACTATAGCTTATGCATGCTGTCAAAGGATTTGTCAAAGCAAAGCAAAGTCGTGTCTACAGAAGACCTTGACTAATTTCTGGATAGAAGATCAGCAAATATGCGAAGAAGAAAGAATCTGTGTACAATAATAGATCCGTCAAACTTTCATTGAGACCTCATCTATGCAGCAATGATAAGATCAAAAGCAAGTTTCAGCTAAGCATAGAATTTATCCTTCAATGTTTGGTTGCTTTCAGTTCATAGGAGTTGAATATATGCATAATCAATCTGTCTTCAAGCTTTGTGTTTGAATCAAGGTATCAAGGAAATTGATTCATAGAATTGTACTAAAGTCTATTTTAAAAAAATACATGCATACTATCAAAAATTTTCTGTTATTGATAGTCAGACATCATCCTCTGATTTTGCCGGCATTCAGTCCAGAACCTTTGTACAAAGTTGTTGTCACTATTTTAACAGTGACCAGTTGAGCTAGCAGCCCTTTTCCAGGTATAGATGCAGTCTTTTGAAAATGCAAAAGCTCTTCACCATTTGTAAAGCTCAATACAGGATTCCAGGGTACTTCAATGCAATCAATCCCAGCATGTTTTGTGTTATTTTTTATAAGAAAGATCCACCAGCAACAATGTCAATATTATGTTGGTTCACAATATAATCCACCATTGCACGAGACATATTCTCATGACTCCACTTTACACCCCCAGGTAATACACGTGGCAGAAACTCATTCTCAAAAACATGACTGAAAGGGCCATGCCCACATCATGCAGAAGGCCTGTTAGCCTTACTGTAACTATGTCTGAGTGCTCAATCCCAAGTTCGTCTCCCTGATATTGAGAAAGACGTTGCACAGCCTACCCAGCTAGCCAGTATACACCAAGTGAATGTTCAAATCTAGTATGCACTGCACCTGGAAAAACCATATGGCACATGCCAAGCTGTTTGACATCCCGTAGCCTTTGAAACTGCTCTGTATCAATAAACTTCAAGCTCAGTTGTCAACGTCTATACTATTGCGCCCAGATCAAAGCAAGGTTACATTGAGCATTTCAGATCAATTCGTAGCAGCAAAACAAACACACTATTAAGAGGTTCTACACCCTCAAGTTCTGTCCACAATTGATTTTTGTAAGTGATCCATTTATCCACAATCAATCTGACAAGACCAATGAGGTAATGAGCTCCGTCAGAATTTTGTTATATGTCGCCTTCTTTCATCGGGTGATACGGTAGGAGCTGGTGGGAAGAGAACAGAGCTGCCATGGAGCATTCTTTAATAGGCTGTGCAAAAGCAACCCAGTGTCATTCTCCTTGAGCCTAGCTGAATTATCCCGCTGGTCTGATATGCTTCTCAGGGAGATTCAGATTCCGAAAATTCGATGAGGCAAAGCACGTTTACTGTCTTTCCTTGCGCCTAATTGGTTTGACGAAGATCTTGCAGTCGCTTTGAGGTCGCTTGAACTTCTTGATGCTCTTCTTCACGATCACAAGGTCTATAATCATTCGAGAAGAACTCGACTGATCTCTTGAAAGCCCGTTACCTGTCCTTCTCTCCGATCCAGAGTGTCCAAGGAATTTCTTTTCAGATTATCTAATCCAGGACTTGAATTCCTGTTCGACCAACTTTTGGTATTTTGTCTCACTCCTCTGGGGTCAAAGTTATAATCTTTCTCTTTAGATTTACAAACTGCTCTGTGTTCTTAGGATTTGACGCTTTGTTCTTCTCTATCTCCTTCTTCAGTCGTTCTTCTCGCCTTGAATCCATCTGCTTGTCAATGTTTTCCATACAGCATCTGCCTCCTTATCATCTTCATCGTATTCGAATCGATTTTTGGCATCGAGCACAGGCGTCCTCTTTTGCACTGAGAGCCCCCAAATTCACACTGGACATTCCAGCTATCCACCTCTTCGTCCTCGACATAATGATCAGCAAGGACCCCCAAATTCCCATAGAGCTCCCTGATTTCGTCCTTCTCCGTTGCTGAGATTCCCCTTTTCCCTCAGTAGAGCTCCCTGTTTGGCAAAAAAAATCTCCTCTTTTCTTTTCCGTAGCTCTCCTTCTCCAGTTTTGCAGAGAAAAAAATCCCCTGCTTTTGCGTATTCTTTCCCTTAATCGTCTTCCATCTCTATGTATCACGATTACCTCCACTTGATCTGTCCTCCTCTCAATGTCAGACTATTGAACTCCCTTTTTCTGCAATGCGACCTTTTTCCAAAATACATAGGACAGACTCATTCCTGAGGAAGCGATCCCATCAATCTAATCTTTATTAGCAATCACAGCTGCAAGAAAAAGCAGCAGAAGGTCTTCTCTACTATACTGCCCACGCAAAACAAAATGCAAACACAACTAAATATGTACCAAGTAATAAATGTCACACACACAACTTTTCGGTGGATTTCACACCTCGAATGCGCAGCAATACGACAATGCTCTATAGTGTAATAAGCCCATGCTATTAGTGTCCATATTGTGTATATTGGTTACGTCTTGAGGGTTCTGCATCTCTTGTCCCCTCTTAAGTTTTATTGCTTCATCTATTTTTTGTAGTTCTCTCTCTCTCTTTCTCTCTCTCTCTCTTAGTTTTCCTCTCTTCTCCCTCACAAGCTCCTCTCCCTCTTGCATGGCGTCCTAGTCCGCTCTTGCATGACTAGGTGGTGCCCTTACCTCATTCACTTTGTGGCAGAAGGGAGTTTGGCATAGTATAGAGGTTGCCATACCGAATTTCCTTCGTCATAAATTGGTGCCTTCGCTGAGGACATTCTCATCCACAATTCTCTACCTCCTTATGCGGGACGATACGACACATAGTGGTGCATCCTCTACAACAAGTGCTCCAAATGGCTCTTCTCCAATGCCTTCACCAAATCTTTTTGAAGCTAGTCAAAGTCCATGACTCCCACAATGGTCTCCCAAGGAAGCCCAAGAAAGGAAGTATGCCTATCGGATGACGGCACGTATGCAGGTAAAAGGTGTTCACCTTAAAGATTCCATTCTCTCACAATGGAAAAGATCATGTTGTCATCAATTGCTAGGTTATCATAATTGTGATGAGTGTTTTGCAAACAAAGTAAAGGCCTGAAGGATGGATTTTAGGCCCCGGAACGTGCCTAAAAATAGGAGAAAAATGTGGAAATGCGGGGGAAAATGCTCAACCACGAAGGCGGCAGCTCGGCCTAGGACGATTTTAAGCGTCAAGTGCTTGACGGGCGCCCGTACGACACTCCGAGAATTTTCATAATTTTTTCGTGCGCCTGTGCCAGTCAGTGGATCTGCCGGTCAGTGCGGGATGTCGAGACGAGTTCATAGAGATTTTCAAAGGGACGATCGGGTTCCGTACGCGCAAGATGGCCCGAAACCGGCCGGGATGCCCAAAGGGGGGCCCAATTTGGAAAATCCCAAGAGGTGTAAGGGAGGGGGGATGACCTTTGGCACCCCCCCTCCAAAAATCGTGATGTAGGAGGGGGGCGGCGGCTCTTTTTTCAGCCGCCGAAAAAATCGCGCCCCCCCCCCATAATCATGATGGCAGCCTATACACAAGGCCTATGAGAGATCATGCCAGGCTTCTGCCTCCAGTCTACGCTTCATATCGCCGGTCTCCGCTCCCGCAATGGTGGACTGTAGAAAGAGAGAGAAAATCAGTCTTTCTCTCTCCTCCCTCTCTCTCCTCTTAACCCCCGTTCGTGCGTGGAAGAGTAGAATGGAAATGGATGGCCGGATGGATGCCGATTCTTGACGAGACTGAAGGGCAATGCCAAATCATTGTAGATTGCTGATTCCAAGCAGAATTCATGGCTGGAAATTAATCGTGGGATGTGCCAAATTTAATGGAAAACCCGCAAGACACGGTAATAATTATTTTTTTTCAAAGAAAATGGCATTTTGATGCAAATTTGGTTGATAAAAATGTGTTCATATGGATTGAGTTTTGAGTATGTCGTGCTTTGAGTTGTTTTCTGCCTGTTCATCATTTAAAAATCAGAAAAACATGTGTGGGATAGCAGAAAATAGAAAACTGAGACACGAAAAACCATAAAAATGAAGGAAAATAGGGTTTTTTGGGCTAAAAATGATGCAATAAATTAATCCACACCTACTAAAATTCTTTTTCTGCTGAAATGAACTAAGGGCCATAGCCCATAAGCTGAAATTTATTTTCCACAATTAAAAAATGGGAGAAAATGGGAAAATTTGCAAGAAAATGGTGGAAAAACCCTAAAAAATAGGGGAAAAATACATTTTGGGTTTTGAAAAATGAGGATAAATAAGAGCAATGTTTGTGAATGTTTGTGGGGACCGAAGCATGAGGATTTGCCTCAGTTAAACCCCACCTTCTTGTTCTAGTGTGGTTTTTTCCGCTTTCTACACATAAAATGATGTCAAAATACCCTATAAGCCTATCCAATGATGCACTATTAAACGGGGAAGGGTAGAGGAGTTGAAATATGTCTAAATGCCGTGTGAAATGATGGAAAAGTTGCTGATTTCTATGCATAACATTTAGGATGGAGGATAATTAAACTTAAGAGCTTAGTAGCACGAGGATCACCTCGGTGCTAGGCCCATGCAACGAAGCATACAATCGTTAGAAAGAAACCATTAAAAGGATGTTTTTGCACTTGTGCACGATACTGTTTTACTAAATGTTTGAGCACTAGACATCCACGAAATGCATGGAGCATGAAAAAGAATTTAAAAGTATCAGTGATCAGCTCCTGGACATGCATTGCAATTGGTTTATTAGAACATGACCTACGTTGAGAGGCAGTGAGATACCCATGCTGTAGGCTAGTCGTGGGATCCTAAAGGGGAAATCAAGTAAGGACAATGGTACATTCCTGGACACGCTTATTTGGTACCTTGAGCGACGTTTGTGCGAAATGTCTAAATGTTGAGCGACGCACTGAGGGGCCAATCCCCAAGGTGTAGGAGAGTTGCAGAGGGTTGACGGCATTCAGCCGTAGGAGGAACCCCATGTGTATGTGATTCGAGCCTTTTGGCTATGTGAAAGGGACTCCCTCTGAGGAGTAGTGGGCTAGGATCAGTTGGACTACAACGTATTACAAATGCAATGTTTAGGAAGGCAAAGATTTTGATAAACGCTCCTGGCCACGAGGCCGAGGGGTTGTCTTGTGCGTAGTGACGAGGCCCGGCTAGTGCATGAGCCAGTGCTGGCCCGTTTTTAGGTCCATCAGTGGTGCGTCTGTCGGGAGCCACTTAAAAGTGGCGGTTCTCGAATCCTGGTTGTTTAGGGACCAACTAGCAGTTTATGCCAAAGGATACTGAGATTGATCCATTATTTATTGATAAGCATCGTCTAGCAGAAATCCAAAAGCAAGAAAGAGACGAAAGAGCTAGGCGACGTGCTGAAATTTTTAGGAGATATTCCCCTAAGCGTAGCGGTGCTGAACCCTTACGAGGAAGTGGATCTAGTAGTCTTAGTACCACAAGCAGTAAGTTAGGAGAAGGTGGAAGCTCTAGTGCTCCCCTTCCTTCGATAAGCCAGTCCACGTCAAGTACGGGAGGTGTAACCCCACCGTCCCCTATTCCTAGTGCGATTCCAATCCTCGTCATGGCGCAGCCTATTGCAATTCCAGCAGGAACGACGGATTCGCCGGCTCTAGGTTACCCACTACCCATTTTTAATGGGCTAGTTGAGGAAGATGCGGAACTCCACATTAGGGAGTTTCAAAAGCTGATGTTTAATTGTCGCATCCAAGAAGAAGGACATTTAATGATGTTCTTCAACATGACTCTCAAAGGAAGAGCCGCTATATGGTATCATGGTTTAGAAGCCGGAACCATATTGAACATTGATGCATTTTATGGAGCTTTTCGAAGGGAGTTTGCCCCTGAAAGGGGTGGGCAATATTGGTTGCGTGTACTCAACGTGACCCACCAAGATCCACACGAGGATATTCGTGCTTATGCGAAGAAGATAAAAGAGGTTTTCCGTAAGTTGGACACCTCTATTCCTATCCCCGCAGCTGCCCAATTGCAATATTTCCTACATGGTTTGGACTTTAATATCCAATTGCAGTTGAGTAGTGTCCCCTTGGGGGATATAGATACTGCCATTACACGAGCACAAGAGGTGGAATCCCGACTACAAGTAGCCTATGCTTCTCGAGGCAATTCGAACATGGGTTTAGTATTGGGAAATAATGTGTCAATGGCCAATGGCAGTAGTAGCCAAGGGATAGCGATGGCTAACCCTAATGGGAGAGGGAACATGATACAGAATGTCCCTTTATTACCAGCTCCCCCTAGCATGTCGATGCCTACGGGCAGTCAAATGGCTTCAAGTGGTGGAGGCCAGGCGGTCAATTCTAACACCATGCCTGTGGCTCAACAACCAGTGCCTAATCAAATTGTTAGGCCGATGGAACGACATGGTAATGACCAAGGCTATGAGTCCAGTTCTTCTAATGTTCTTGGCGAGGTTAAGGACATGATGAAGCATTATACTGACATGATTACGGAGCAGTATCGGCAAATAGCCGTTGATGTCAACTTCCTTAAAAAACAACAAAATTTGATAGGAAGTAGATACCCAGAAGAGGGTGCACCGTCGAGGTTTAGTTGCAAATGGTGTGGTGGGCAGCACTATCCAAGAAATTGCCCAAATGTTAAGTGCGACATTTGTGGAAAATCTGGCCATTTAGCAGCTACTTGCTGGAGTAAGATCAGTTCCCTCCAGTGAGGAAGTCGGCAACCAGGGCCTGTTAATCATCGTGCCCCAGGAAATGATTCCCAACGAGAGGACGGGCCTAAACAAATACTTCAACGACCAAAGACTACAGTGGAGGAGCTACCAAGTGGTAGTGGGGTTAGTTTGATTGAGGCTGTATGTGTTAACGATGCTGAAACCTCTAATTTACGAGCTGTTCTTACAAGAGGTCAAAAGGGTAGAGAAGTCGACAAGGATAAGCCTGTCGACGGAAACCCTAAACAAGGCGACAAAGGAACGCAAGTTTTGGATCCTGCCATGGAAGGGGGACCTTTGAAGCATGTAGAAAGTAAAGCCGATAAGGAACCACCAAAGAAGAGGGTGAAAGTTAAGAAAGAGGCAATAAAGCCGAGTCAGCGACCTAAAGAGTGGATGGTTTGGCGTGAAAAGCGAGCTCTATCGAACTATCATGAATTCGATTTGGCAAGCTCTCTTTGCGAAGTCAAGCCGGATGTGAACCTCTTATAGCTTATTAAGCTTTCCCCAGGAGTACGCAAGGAATTTAGAAAGATCCTACGTACTGGGTATATTGTAGAACCTTTGGGTATTGCACGAGTTGGTGATGACTGGTTTGAGCATGCTGAGAAGCATTGCCCAAGGGTTGCAGCCTATGTCGATGGGATATTAGTAGATTATGCCATTGTCGACACGGGATCATCTGTTAACATTATGAGTTCTGAACTGATGGAAAGGTTGGGTCTTGCGATTTAGAAAGATACCTCCACAATTCTCAGAATGGCAGATGATAGTTTGAGACAGCCAGAAGGCTGCATTACTAAGGTCCATGTCACTGTTGCAAATGTAGAATGCCTGTTGGACTTTAGGGTGATTCGTTTTGCAGGCCGGCCAAGTTACCAAGTATTACTCGGACGACCTTGGATCTTGCAAGCGGACTACTAAGTAGATATACCGTGCCGGTCGACTGATATTCGGCAGAGGTGCCCAGCGTGTGGTAGTTGATGCTTATCCTGAGTCCCCGCAGAGTGAGAGAGCTCCTCTATCTTCTACAGAATTGGAGACGTTAGAAGATTTATCTGCCACTGAGACATCATCGAGTGATGAGTCCAAAGAGGGATCCACCACGGAGGACATCTATCAGATTACTTTGAACGAGCCGATAGAGAGCCAAGATCGTATAAGAGATGCAGATGTTATCGAGCTAGACCTTGGTACGCTTGATGATTCGCGGCCAATCAAATTAGGTTCTATGCTCAGTACAGCAGAAAGGGAGGACTATGTGGCCTTGATCCAGGAATTCCGTGATATCTTTGCCTGGAGTTATGATGAGTTGAGAGGCATTCCTCCTAGTCTTGCTGTTCATACAATTCCGTTGAAAGAGGGCAATCGTCCTGTACGGCAAAAAGTAAGGCATATGCCTTTCGAACTGAGGGATGGCTTGTTTGAAGAGTTACAGAAGCTTCGAGAAGCGGGTTTGATTTTTCCTGTGCAACACACGGAATGGTGTTCGCCAGTTGTGATTAGAAAAAAGAAGAATAATCAAATCCGTTTATGTATAGACTTTAGAGAGCTGAATAGGCAGACAGTTAAGGACTACTACCCGTTGCCATTTATTGACCAGATTTTGGATCAATTAGCGGGTAGGGAGATATATTCGTTTATGGATTGCTTTGCAGGATATAACCAAATGGCAATTGCAGAAGATGACAAGTTGAAAACAACTTTCATTACTGTATTTGGTACTTTTGCGTACCATGTGATGGCCTTTGGTTTATGCAATGCGCCTGGTTCGTGGCAACGAACAGCAGATAAGACATTCGGTGACATATCCCCTGAAGAGTTGAAGGTGTTTATTGATGACTTAGGGGCTGCCACCATGAGAGAAAGGCAGTTGATCATTCTAAGAAAATGCTTTGAGCGTTGTAGACAATTTTGCATCACCCTAAACCCACGGAAGTGTGTTTTTGGAGTGCCTTATGGGCTGTTGCTGGGTCATGTAGTCAGTTCGGTGGGAATTGCGACAGACCCCGAGAAGGTCAAAGTTATAGTTGCCATGGGTCCACCACGCACTTCGAAGGAAGTTCATAGCTTTCTGTCTTCGCTTGGTTACTACCGTAGATTCATCAACGCCTTAGCAGAAAGAGCGTTGCCGCTTACAAATTTATTGTTCTTTAGCTGTTCGTTTGTATGGGGTGACCCTTGTAAGGTAGCATTCGAGGATGTGAAACAAGAGCTAGCAAGAGCGCCCGTCTTAAAAGCACCTAAAAGAGGTGAGGTGTTTTATATATTTTCAGCAGCCACGAGGTATAGTATCAGCTGCTGTTTAGCCCAAATTTGGGAGGAGAAGTGGTACCACCCGATTGCTTTTGCTAGTCGGAAGCTGGGGATATCCGAAATCAACTACACCTACATGGAGAAGCTGTGTCTAGCGATGGTCTTTGGGACCAAGAAATTTAGGCATTACATTCTCTATGAGAAAGTCGTGCTTTATACGACGGCGGAGGGGCTTCGATTATTGATGAATAAGCTACAGCCGCCTGATCATCTAGCGAAGTGGTTAATCACTTTGCAAGAATTTGATTATGAAATCAGGAGTAAGCCACCAAGGTTGCAAGGCATCGTGGAATGTCTAGTGGACTTTGGGGAGCCGAAAGAATCTGTGGCTGAAGGTAGTGACATGGAGTTGTTATTTAAAATAGATACGGCATCTATTCCCTCCTGGTACGCTGCAATAACGCATTATTTATCGACGGGAGAGGCGGGATCCGAATTATCTAAAGCTGAGAGAAGGAAAATTAAGCAGCAAGCGTTAAAGTTTGCCTTGATCGCAGGTACATTATATCGGCAAGGGGTTGATGATATCTATCGCCGGTGTGTGATGCCTGACGAGGTGCCATTCATTTTGGAAGAGTGCCATGATTCTGCTTGCGGTGGCCATTTTGTTGGACGGCTTACAGCACAAAAGGCTTTAAGAGCAGGTTATTGGTGGCCTGCCATCTTCCAGGATGCGTTTGCATATGTTAAACGATGCGATATTTGCCAACGGCATGATAGTCGAGAGAATAGTAAACGACCACTCACCCCTATTATGGCGATACTTCCATTTGAGAAGTGGGAAATAGACTTTGTGGGTCCTATTACTCCGTCGTCGACTACGCAAAAGAGGTATATCATTGTCGCAACTGACTACTTCACAAAGTGGTCAGAAGCACGTGCAACAAGGAAAGATGATGCTAAAGAAACTGCTAGTTTCCTTTTAGAGCAGATAATATGCCGGTTTGGTCCGCCGAAAGAATTAGTGTCGGACCGCGGAACCCATTTCCTGAATAAGGTGATCAAAGGTTTGACAGAGATGTGGCAAATCAAGCATAACAAGACAACCCCATATAATCCGCAAGCCAATGGTCAGGTTGAAAGTACCAACAAGCAGCTTGTGGGCATCCTGTCCAAAATCGTGTCGGAAAAGAAACGAGATTGGGATAAAAAGTTATCCATGGCAGTGTGGGCCTATAATACGACTTTCAAACGAGCCACTGGCCATACCCCGTTCAAGTTAGTATATGGGGAGGAGTGTGTCTTGCCTTTAGAGATTGAGCTGCCAACTATTTGGTTTGCCATCAATCATTCTTTGAGCGATACAGACGCACTTTTTGAGCGCTTGACGACACTGGCACATTTAGATGAGCTTAAGTTGCAGAGCTTATTGCACCAAGAAGTGGCGAAGCGCCGAATGAAGTAGCTACACGACCTCAAAGCCAAGAAATACACCTTCAAGAAAGGACAGCTTGTTCTGTATTATGACGCACGACGAGAATTATTTCCAGGCAAGCTAGAACCCAAATGGGATGGGCCCTATAGGATCGTTAGAATAGGAAATAATAAATCTACAGTGTTGTTAGCTGACCTTGAGGGGATAGAATTTAAAAATAAGGTTAATCTTAATAAGATTAAACCTTATTATTTCTGACTGCACTAATGCTATGACTGCCTTGCAGGTCTAGGCGAGATCGATCAAACATCTGCAAGGAAATCGTGATAGAGGTTGATGGGTCGTCTGATCCCTTATTTAGAACACCCATATTTAGAGCAGAGGTATCATCAGGGAAAGCTCATGTGGTGGAGTAAAGGATACAAGGTGATTGAGCAAGAAGGCGGGACATTTATTTGGGAGATCAAGGTCTTCTGCCATCACTGCCTACAAATTTTGATGAGTATCCCTGTTGAATTCAATGACGATGGAGGGATGGAACCTACAGTCCACCCGTTGAATATGTTGAATTTCGATTACCATAATTACGAGTAGAGTTCTGGATGGCGGGACGTGTAAACCCTTTATGGACGTACACCTTGTACTTTGATGGGACGTCCAGGGGTCCATGCAAAAAAGGAAGTGTAGGAGTTGTCATCCGAGACCCCCGACGACGCATTGTCATGAAGTTAGCTGTTTATCTCGGGGTGAATTTTACCAATAACATGGCAGAATACAAAGCCCTGATTATGGGTTTGAATATTGCGAAGAAGGGTGGTATCCGCCAGTTGTTGGTGAAAGGGGACTCTCAGTTGGTTTTAAATCAACTCAATGGGACGTACATGGTACGAAACCCCATCCTTTGCATGTACCATCATACTGCCATGGCCCTGCTAGGCGAATTCGATAGAGTGTCTTTTCAGCTGATTCCACGGAATTGGAATCAGTTTGCCGATTCTTTGGCTAATTTTGCATATGAAGAAGACCTCTTCTTTAATTGTGGCCCCTGTCCCGATATATCTATTGATGGTGAGACAGGACCTGGTCGTTTGTGGGGTATGCTTTCTGAACATGCCCTCTTTGGCAGACGATGGTTGATTTGGGTGATGCAGAGGGTAAGTGAGACTCATCTGCCTTTATTATCTTGGACCCACAGACTGGTTAGACGACATGTGATGCGAACACCTCTTGCGATATACGCAGGAGGGATAGGTCATAATTTAATGCACCTAGTTTAGGGCTACGAGCCTCTGTTCCCCTGGGAATAGTATGCTTTGCTGTCTATCATAGTTGTTTCCAGGAGGATGTTATGCATAGTATGGTTTTATTTCATTAGGCCAAGAGGGCCGATGCAGTTTTGTAGTGAAGTGTTTGATTTCATTAGGCCAAGAGGGCCATTTCCCTGTCTAGTGCAGGTGCGTTTAATTGGGTTTTTGTTTGTGTTGTGCTGGACAGATTTCGTGGTTCATGGACTTTGGTGGAGCCTGGCGGAGCCTTTGCTGCGATGGAAGCTTCTTGTGGCCAATCCAGGTGATATTTCTCCTTTACGAGTACCTTTCTTTCCTGTTATATGTGTATCTGTACTTGTCGAGGGGATATATTTTTGTTGGGGACCAGCAACCAAGGCATGAAGTCCCAAGTTTAGGCTAAGGATGTTTGAGGGAGGTCGGAGTAGTCATTGCCTCCTGCAACGACATTGTTAGACATTGAAAGACCTGTTTTAGAAGGAAGTCCTAGTGGCCTTGTCCTGCTAGCCTGCTAGGCAGCCGTTCTAGGAGTTCTTGTTAGTAGTGAGGCAGTTAGAGAAGCCTGCCAGAAGATAATAATGATGATGCCCAGAAACTTTGTATATCCTAAAAGATGACTATAAATACGAAGGTGTGTAAAAAGGGGTTCTAACCCCTATCAAAGCAAAGAAAAGGAATGAAAATATATAAGCAGTTGATCATTGCCTTGCGAGGGCCTGGTAGGTTCCTGGGGACGAGTTAGGCCCGGGGCCGATACCTTGTCTTCCTAGGGGTGGCTTCTTGCTGCAAACCAAATGAAATACCAAAACAAGGAAGGTTGGAGCGAAAATAAAAGTGAGCGTTAGAAAAGGATTAAGTGTCGCCTTGCGAGGGCTTGGTAGGTTCTTGGGTGCCGAGACAGGTCCTGAGACCGATGCCCTGTTCTCCTTGGGTCACTACGCTCAGCTCCCTCCTTTTTACATGTCTAAGTATTATCATCCAATAAAAACCCTAAAAGAAGAAATGTACTGAAAGAACATACTCTTTGATCAGGCTATAGGAGTCCTCGCCTTGTAGGAGCTCCTGGTTGTGTTGTCTTTAGTTGGTAAGTAGTTCAGACTACCACTTAGGGCAACCTCTTTGACATTTCTTTTTAGTTTGGCTATGTTGGCGCAGTTGGTTAGTGACTCACTTCGAATCTTCTATTAGATGATGCTAGGCCTATTTCTTGTGGCTGTCATGCCTTGGTTCTGTCCAGGGGTAGGGGGAGCATTGTGCTGAGTTTTATTATATATTTGTTTTGTATCAGTTTGATGCTTCTTTGGTTGTTTATGTGCAGCTATGTTCGTGGGTTCGACGGACTGAGTCGTCCTATCCCGTGGTCACCAATGAAGGATGGATTTTAGGCCCCGGAATGTGCCTAAAAATAGGAGAAAAATGTGGAAATGCGGGGGAAAATGCTCAACCACGAAGGCGGCAGCTCGACCTAGGACGATTTTAAGCGTCAAGTGCTTGACGGGCGCCCGTACGACACTCCGAGAATTTTCATAATTTTTCCGTGCACCTGTGCCAGTCAGTGGAGCTGCCGGTCAGTGCGGGATGTCGAGACGAGTTCATAGAAATTTTCAGAGGGACGATCGGGTTCCGTACGCGCAAGATGGCCCGAAACCGGCCGGGGTGCCCAAAGGGGGGCCCAATTTGGGAAATCCCAAGAGGTGTAAGGGAGGGGGGTTGCCCTTTGGCACCCCCCCTCCAAAAATCGTGATGTAGGAGGGGGGCGGCGGCTGTTTTTTCAGCCCGCCGAAAAAATCGCGCCCCCCCCCCCCCCCCATAATCATGATGGCAGCCTATACACGGCCTATGAGAGATCATGCCAGGCTTCTGCCTCCAGTCTACGCTTCGTATCGCCGGTCTCCGCTCCCGCAATGGTGGACTGTAGAAAGAGAGAGAAAATCAGTCTTTCTCTCTCCTCCCTCTCTCTCCTCTTAACCCCCGTTCGTGCATGGAAGAGTAGAATGGAAATGGATGGCCGGATGGATGTCGATTCTTGACGAGACTGAAGGGCAATGCCAAATCATTGTAGATTGCTGATTCCAAGCAGAATTCATGGCTGGAAATTAATCGTGGGACGTGCCAAATTTAATGGAAAACCCGCAAGACACGGTAATAATTTATTTTTTTTCAAAGAAAATGGCCTTTTGATGCAAATTTGGTTGATAAAAATGTGTTCATATGGATTGAGTTTTGAGTATGTCGTGCTTTGAGTTGTTTTATGGCTGTTCATCATTTAAAAATTAGAAAAACATGTGCGGGATAGCAGAAAATAGAAAACCGAGACACGAAAAACCATAAAAATGAAGGAAAATAGGGTTTTTTGGGCTAAAAATGATGCAATAAATTAATCCACACCTACTAAAATTCTTTTTCTGCTGAAATGAACTAAGGGCCACAGCCCATAAGCTGAACTTTATTTTCTGCAATTAAAAAATGGGAGAAAATGGGAAAAATTACAAGAAAATGGTGGAAAAACCCTAAAAAATAGGGGAAAAATACATTTTGGGTTTCGAAAAATAAGGATAAATAAGAGCAATGTTTGTGAATGTTTGTGGGGAGCATGAGGATTTGCCTCAGTTCAACCCCACCTTCTTGTTCTAGTGTGGTTTTTTCTGCTTTCTATACATAAAATGATGTCAAAATACCCTATAAACCTATCCAATGATGCACTATTTAAACGGGGAAGGGTAGAGGAGTTGAAATATGTCTAAATGCCGTGTGAAATGATGGAAAAGTTGCTGATTTCTATGCATAACATTTAGAATGGAGGATAATTAAACTTAAGAGCTTAGTAGCACGAGGATCACCTCGGTGCTAGGCCCATGCAACGAAGCATACAATCGTTAGAAAGAAACCATTAAAAGGATGTTTTTGCACTTGTGCACGATACTGTTTTACTAAATTTTTGAGCACTAGACATCCACGAAATGCATGGAGCATGAAAAAGAATTTAAAAGTATCAGTGATCAGCTCTTGGACATGCATTGCAATTGGTTTATTAGAACATGACCTACGTTGAGAGGCAGTGAGATACCCATGCTGTAGGCTAGTCGTGGGATCCCAAAGGGGAAATCAAGTAAGGACAATGGTACATTCCAGGACACGCTTATTTGGTACCTTGAGCGACGTTTGTGCGAAATGTCTAAATGTTGAGCGACGCACTGAGGGGCCAATCCCCAAGGTGTAGGAGAGTTGCAGAGGGTTGACGGCATTCAGCCGTAGGAGGAACCCCATGTGTATGTGATTCGAGCCTTTTGGCTATGTGAAAGGGACTCCCTCTGAGGAGTAGTGGGCTAGGGTCAGTTGGACTACAACGTATTACAAACGCAATGTTTAGGAAGGCAAAGATTTTGATAGACGCTCCTGGCCGCGAGGCCGAGGGGTTGTCTTATGCGTAGTGACGAGGCCCGGCTAGTGCATGAGCCAGTGCCGGCCCGTTTTTTGGTCCATCAAGGCCCTTTCAGGAGGCCCTCATCTCCAAATCATCAAATCCCTCTCTCTCTCTCTGGCCTAATCCACATCAAAGGAGGACAACTATGTATGAACGGTGTGGAGTTTTGTAGAGGTGCAAAGTATGGGGACTACCTTCAACTGTTGCTAGCTCAAAGGTTGGATATGGTTGAAAAGGTGGCCATCACACCTTATGAAATATATGTCGCCGAGGATGGACATACTAAGGCAAGAACAATCACTGGTGAGCAAATTCTCTGTATAGCAAAGTTGATGGGTTCCAGAAAGAAAGTGCATTCCCTCTACTCCCTTAAGTAGTCTCCACTTATGAATAATAATAATGGCCCGAATTTCTACACCTTCCACTTTGTACAAAACATCCAAGTTAATGTATGCATCAGTAGGAAGATTTTCTTCTAGTAGCGCCTTGTCATGTACTTTGGGGCTGAAAGATCAAGGGAGATTCTTGTATCACCAGAACCTATAATCTTCCCAATGCTAGACTACAATGCATCCTTCAATGTACATGTCTTTATTTTATTATAATAGTTTCTCATGAATCATCGCGAGTTGTATGGACCAATCCAACCTCTTGCTATGCAAATTGTGCATATTGTAGCCAGCACAAAGCTTAAATTCCAAGGCATTATTAGAAGCATACTGGGGCCTAGACGTCTTGATGAAATCAATGCATCTGTGAACCCATTCATCCTTCCCCTCATAAAATACAACTTGAGTCTAGACGTGTTCATATTTGTACTCTACTAAGGCAACATGGCATTTCCAAGCTTCTTTGGGCGCACAATGGGAAAAATGCAGTGGATTTTTTGGACAACCTTGAGATGGCATTCCTTGTATCTGGGAGGGATGATGAAGCATCAAAGTTGAGGGCTTTTCCTTTGGTGCTCAAGGAAGAAGCTAGAATGTGGTTCCAAACTCTAAATCTAGCCCAAAGAGCTGAATGGGATGGATTGAAGGCAGCTTTCAACAAACTAACTCAGCTGAAGAGTTATGGCAACAGATTTTCGCCCTCCATCAAAGTGATCCTTATGGTTATGTAACTTATGAGGAAAGGTTTTTGAAGCTTTGGAGGTAGTGGTTAGACTCACTGAATCGTGGTGAGAGAGCTCCAAACTGCCTTCAAAAGGATTGATTTATTTCAGGTTTGTACCCCTTGCTCAGGGAGAAGATAAAGGTGAAATTTCCAAACACTTTTGAAGATACTTTGAGAATCACTAGGGAAAAGAATTGAAAGATTCTCTACCAAGCCCAAGCTAGCCAAGCAGTTTTGGGAAACAATATCACAACTATGGAGGCCTCTCAAGTTTCCCCAAATATATCTAATGCACCAGGCCGAGGTCAAGAAGACATGATCCAATAAATAAACAATATTACTAATCAACTAGAGGGTTTGAGAGTGAATCTTGTGCAAGGTGCAAGAAGACCTATCGAGGGGAATGGTGGGAATTGACCACAAATGCGGCGACAAGCAAGGGAGATGTTATGTTACAACTGTGGAGAAAATGAATATGGCATGTACAATTGTCCTCACCCTAGAAGATATGATCACCCTACCAGAGGTCCTCGACAACAAGTAAGCCCTCCTCGTGCTAGGACTCAAGAGTAAGAGCATCACTTGGAATTTTACAACCACCTTATGTTCAAGCTAAAACCCCTGTTGTTCAACCAAATGTTAATGTCATAAAAATAGAGAAGGTGGTTAGGGATAGAAGGCTCCAAGAAGAAATAGCGAGAGGTAAGATAAAGGTAGATGTAGTAGAGACCATGCCTATCAAGTGGGTACATGTCCAAACTGAGGCAAGCAAGGAAGCAATCAATGAGGCAAGTACATCACGGGCACCTAGAGATGAAGGGAAGAAGAGAAAGACTCGAACTAGGTCTAAAATTGATATCTCCGACTTCCCTTTGGGTTCTCGAACACAACCTTATGATCTCATAGTAGATGTGAGCTCTCAAGGGCCAAAAATTACTTGGCCACAACTACTTCATGTCTGTCCAAAGCTACGATGACAATGGTCAAAAATGGTAAGCACAAGGGCAAGGCAAGGTAAAATGGTTAGTGCAATCAAGGCATAGGGCTTGAAAGATATAGTGCCTTTAGTGGAGGCTCAAATCAAAGGTCAAAGGATTCCAAAAACATACATTGATAGTGGAGTAGAGGTTTGTGTCATGACAGAAAAGCTTAGAAGTAATGGAATCCTCAACTTTTAGGGCAAAGATGGCCAACAATGATGCGATCACATGTGTGAGTGTAGTGAAAGCTTTGAGAGTTTCTGTTTTTGGAATCACTGCAGCAGTGGATGTTTATGTGATGCTAGTAAAGGGAGAAGGATATAACCTTATCCTAGGGAGACCTTGGCTTATGGGCATCGAAGCTAGGCAAGATTGGGCAACAAGGGATCTGGAGTTGAGGCCACATAAGGTGGGTGGCCACGATCAAAAGGTGGTTTACAACTTGAAGAGTGGGCATCAAGAGAACCTTGAACTAGAAACGTCTGCCAATGAGTGGAGCTCAAGTGGATGTTCCTCATCGGTAGAAGAGAAAGAGAGTTCAAGTGGAGAGAGTGATATCACTCTTGAAGTTATGGGAGTCACCTAAAGGAACCTACCTCATCAGAAGACAACCCAAGAATCCAAGGAGAAGATGTGTGGGATGCTAACCTAGAGAATATGATATCCAAGGATATAAAGGATGAAGAAAGGGAGGGTTATGTGAATGTTCTCAAGAAGCATGCATCATTGTTTATTTCTGATTATACTCACATTACAGGTGTCATTGCAGTGAAGCATCACATCCAACTCAAAGAAGGAAGCAAACCTGTAGTACAAAGATTGAGAAGACTGGGAGTTGTGCAACAGGATGCACTGTTGACAGAGGTGAAGAGACTCTTGAATGGGTCTCCCTAGTAGTAAGGAGGCCAAAGAAAAATGGTAAGTAGTGATTATGCATAGATTACAAGCCACTAAATGCTGCAACAAAGAGGGACCACTTTCCTCTCCCATTTCAGGATGAAATCTTGAATGAAGTAGCAGGACATGAGCGGTATACAGTGTGTGATGGCTACTCTGGCTACTTCCAGATTCGCATTGCAGAGGAGGATCAAAAGAAGACTACTTTCATCACATCATGGGACTGTTTTGCCTTTCGGGTGTCATGCCCTTTGGTCTCACAAATGCCCCAACAACCTTTCAATGATTCATGAATATGGTCTTCCAACCTTACTTTGGTAAGTCCATAAGGGTTTTCATAGACGACTTTTGTATTTATAGCTCAAGTAACATACATCTACGCAAGGATGATGAAGGATTTACTTGCTTAGCTAGGTTGGGTGGACAACTAAATAAGGATAAATGTCACATTGGGGAAAGCAAGGTTACACTACTAGGGCATGTGGTATCAATTGAAGAAATTGAGGTAGATCCAAAAAAGGTAGAAACATTGCTAGCTCTACCTTCCCCAACCTCCATCATGTTGGGGGTAAAGGCGCCTCTGCCTAGCCGCCCGTGTATTACTACACTGACAGTCACCACCATTGCACACACTGCAGGTCTGGCGGGCGCCCGTCACCGTCACTTTATTGTTTATTCTTTTAGTGATAGTTTGAATAAAGGAAGGCCCGGTCACACATTGTGACTGTTGGAGTTCCCATTTCTAGTCTCTCCCTTTCTTGCTCTTGCTCTCCCACCATAGCTCTTAAGTCCAACCTTCGATCCGTCGCTCCCTTTCAACAAGTATCAGAGCTTTGCATTTCAACTCTTGAGCTTAGTTCGTGGAATTCTCAGCATCCCATCGACTCCCTACATGCATTGGGTCCCCTTCCCGGTAGCCATATCCAACTTCTTCGAGCTCCCGTCACTCCCCGGCTTCTTGAGCACCTTCTCAGCATTGTTGGGCACCTTCAGGGCATTACATCAGAGGTATTTGATCATTTTCTTCAAGGTTTACTTTAATTCTCAAGTCTCACATGCTGTAAACAAGATTGGGGCAGCCACCATTGAAGCTCCCTTGCTTCATATCTCACTTGCCTTTGAACAAGACTTGCTGGAGCTTGTTTGAGGCCTTCCTTGGATTTAATTGGACCCCTCCGAAGCTTGACCACCATTTTTTGCAGCCCTAAGACCACCATTTATAGTTGGTGGAATCACGCAGCCCTCCCACAGGTGTCTTCATCATTGACAGTCACAACAGCAGCTCTCCCCCTCCATTAGCACTTAGAAAGGCTCCATTTCGGGCATATAAACATGCTTTGATGCTTGGTTTTGATGGTTGATGTGTTGGCATAGCATTTGGATTGATTTAACACTATTTTGGGACTATCATAACAGTCCACAGGCAGTTTATGACAGTGTTACATTGACATTTGATGCTACAGCTTGTTTGGCATTATCATTTGATGCCTGGTTGGTCCCATTTGATGCGCGGATGTTAGGGGAGTGTATGCCTATTGTTTGACAACCATTTGGAGCTGATTTTGGTACTGAAATTCTCAGTTTTGAACATAAATCACTGCTATACACAGTTGGGCTGAAGTTATTTTACTCATGTATACTTATGCCTATGCTTTTCGGGCTATGTTTCAGGCATATATGGTGATGTATTGACACTTGGGGCTCGACATAGAGCTTGATTTTGATTCGGGATCATTGGTTGAGCTTGAGCTCACTTTGCAAAGCATTTGGATGCTCCCTCTTGGATGTACTTATGGCATGTATGCTGCTTATGTCTGACCGGTCTTGACATGCTTAGCCTATGCCATTACTACATGCTAATTACATTGTTTGGAGACTATTGCTACTGGAGCTCGGTCTTGGCTTGACCTTGGATTCTCAGAGCTTACTTGAGCTATTTATTGGCTTTCCAGAGTTGTATCTTGGGATGTATTTGATGTCTTACATGCTTATGGATGCTACATATGGATACTCTACTGCCTACATGTTCGAGATGTTCTATTGATGTATTGTCTTGGACTTATGTCATTGGCACAGTGTATTGCCTTGGCTTGAGCTCCTGAGCTTGTACATACGGCTTTTGTGCCAGTGGGAGCATTCTTGAATGCTTATCAGACATTGAGCAGGTGGTACTTTTATGCATTGAGCCATTACATGCTATTGACAGACACTTGAGACTTTGGGACTTCTTGCCTTTTGGGATGATACATCATATGTCTTGGTTCATTGTATGCTTATGAGCTAAGTCTCAGTTTTGAATCCGTATCTTTATGAACTGACACCTACTTGTGTCAAGTTTTGGTAGTGGCAGGAACACTTTGCCCCGTTGCCTGGGGGCGTGTCCACTCACTAGCAAATGTTTTTATGACATACTTGGGTGTTAGATTCACGCTTATCAACCGTCATATGCTTATGCTATGCCCACATGATGCTGGCTTTGGTCTTGGCAGTATCTGATTGCCTTGGGATCCGATTTTGGCACTGTTAGCTCTCTTTTACTAAAATCTGAAATTTATTATAGCAAGCATATATGTATGGACTGACATGGATTTTTCATGTTGAGATACTCTAAAATGATGTACTTTCACTAGTACTTGGTGGGCAGCAACTTTGGTTCCACTTTCTTTGCCATTTTTCCTCGATTTTGGTGATTTTTTGGTCATTTTCTACAGTAAATAGCAAGCAGTTTTGAACTGTCTACAGTTTTTCAGCCTGCATTATGGCGAGTTCATCCACTGATCATGCTATTTTCAACATCTTTAAGCTTGATGGTACGAATTACTCTTATTGGAAGAGCTAGATTTAGCAAGTGTTGGTGCAAAAATCGCAGATCAAACCTTTGAGGTTAGGCGGGCATCCGCATGCAACTATGCCAGATGAGGAATGGCTTGAGCTTGATGAGTTATGAAAGTCCACTATTGTATTGTCTCTCACAGAACAGGTTCACTATAATGTCTTGGAGGAAGAATAGAGTGCATGGTAGTTGTGGGAAAAGATAAAAAATCTCTATAATAAGAAAAGTCTAGCGAGTCAGATGTATCGTGGCTGAAGCAGCTTATGGATTTGCGCATGAAGGAGAATCTGATTATGTCTGCTCACTTGAGCCAGTTCCATGCTATACTCAAGAACTTGAATTCGTAGGACACCACTTTTGCAGAGGATGTCACTTCTCTTTTCTTGCTTGGTACTCTTAATGAGTCATGGGATGTATTCCACACTGCATTATGTGCCTCTACTACTACCTTGAAATTGTCTGATGTTGAGAGTGCTCTTCTGCAAGAAGAGGTTAATCGTCAGAATTTGGATGCCTCTCGTGTGTCTCATGCTATGACAGCTAGGGGCAGGAATGATGGATATGGAAAGCATGGCAGTGGTAGTGGCCATGGACGGGATTCTCAAAAATCTCAGTCCAAGTCTCGTGGGAAGTCACGTAGCAAATCCCGTGGTAGAAATGTAGATGTTACTTGTCACCATTGTGGAAAAAAGGGCCATATTAGGCCACAATGCCATGAGTTACGCAATGAAAGGCGCAAAGATAAGGGGAAAGACAAAGTGCAGGATAAGTCTTCTGATCCTCGCAGCATAGTACTTGGAAAGTCAAGTGTTAAAATTGAAGAGATCAATGTTATGCAGCCTGAGAATGTTGATGATAATGATTATATCCTAGCAGCTTCTTCTAGTGCTTTGCAGATGACAGAGATACACTCTATGTATGCATAGTGTTGGCTCTTGGACTTAGGTGCGTCCTTTCATATGACACCTCGCGAAGAGTGGTTTCATTCATACCGTACTGTTTCGGGTTTTGTGCGCTTGGGTGATGACAGCTCTCTTGATATTGTGGGCATTGGCGATGTTAGGCTGCAGTTTCCTTCTAGCAGCAGTTTTGTTATGCAGGATATATGTCATGTACCTGCTTTGACACGCAGTCTCATGTCAGCTGGATAGCTTGATTCGCAGGATATCATGTATGTTTTGGAGACTCTGCATGGAAGATCACTCGTGGCAGACTTGTGATTGCGAGAGGTGCCAAGGCTGGTAGTCTCTACCCCTTGATTGTATCATCTTCTTCCCTTGATCATGTTTTGCATGTGGGTTCTATCCACATGTATCTCTTTGGCATGCCCATTTGGGCCATATGTCTTTGAAGGGAATGAAAATGCTTTCTGGTTTGCAGTACTTACTACCCCTTAATTATGCATGTTTTGATTCATGTGAGCATTGTCTTTATGGCAAGCAGACTAGGTCTACACATAAGTAGTCTGGTAGGCCACACATGAGTGAGCCCTTGGCATTGGTATATTCGGATGTCTGTGGGCCCATGCCTTGTCAGTCTATGGGTGGTGCAAAGTATTTTGTTACGTTCATAGATGATTTTTCACGGAAAGTTTGGGCTTATCCCATTAAGCTGAAATCTGATCTCTTGGCTGTGTTTCAGAGATGGCTTGCATTGGTTGAGAACCAGTCTGGGTATAAGCTAAAATTCCTAAGGATAGATAATGGGGGTGAGTATATCTCACATGCTTTTGAGCAGTTATGTGATGAGAGGGGTATTAAGCGTCAGCTGACCACCCCCTACACCCCCCCAGAATAGTTTGGCTGAGCGGATGAATAAAACCATCCAGGAGCATATACGCAGTATGCTTAGCCATGCAGGCCTATCATAGAGCTTTTGGGCTGAGGCAGTTGGTACAGCTGTGCATGTCATAAATAGATCACCCTCTAGTGGTTTGGATTTCTAGGTTGGAGAGGAGGTATGGACTAGAAAACCTCCCTCTTATGCGCATCTCCATGTCTTTGGATGTGAGGCATTTTGCCATGTGCCCAGGGACAAAAGAAGTAAGCTAGATCCCAAGAGTGTCAAATGCATTTTCCTTGGTTATGGGGATGCATGCGAGATGGGTTAGCGTATCTGGGATTCGCAGGTGCGAAAAGTCATATGCAGTCATGATGTAGTCTTCCATGAAGACAAAATGCATAGGCAACCTGAGAGAGTTGTTGAGATCTGCAGGGTCATATTTGAGGAGGAGCCGAGAGCTCTCGCACAGCCAGTTGGATAGCCTATAGCTGCAACACATGCTCATGGTTAGGGTGTTGGACAGGCAGTTGGGCAGGCAACAGAGCCTGCTGTGAGACGGTCTACTAGAGACAGACGTCCACCTGATAGATTTCAGCCCTCGATGCATTATGTCTTGGTTACAGATACAGGAGAGCCTTTCACCTATGATGAGGCTATACACAAGGGTGACAATCACTCCTGGGAGAGGGCTATGCAGTCTGAGATAGACTCCCTACATAAGAATGACACTTGGGATTTAGTTTCCTTGCCTACGGGAAAGAAGGCTTTGCCATGCAAGTGGGTGTACAAGCTAAAAAGTACCCCTGGACACCCCAAGCCCGCATACAAGGCTAGATTGGTAGCAAAGGGTTTTAAGTAGGAGCATGATGTGGACTTTGACAAGGTCTTTTCTCCTGTGGTTAAGATGACCACCCTACGCTTAGTATTGTCTTTGGTTGCTCAGCTTGACTTGGATTTATACCAGATGGATGTGAAGATGGCTTTCTTGCATGGGGACTTGCATGATGAGATTTATATGGAGCAGCCTAAGGGCTTTGCAGAACCTAGCAGGCAACACCTAGTGTGCAAATTGAAGAAAAGTCTTTATGGCTTGAAACAGGCACCTAGGGAGTGGTATCATAAGTTTGATGCCTTTATGCAGTCAAAAGGCTGTAGTCAGAGTGCTATGGATCCGTGTCTTTACACGAAGAAAGCCCGTGATGGTTCTTTATTGGTTTTAGTACTCTATATGGATGATATGCTGATAGCAAGGAAAGCTCATGATGAGCTAGATGCTCTTAAGGCTCAGCTCAAGAAGAGCTTTGAGATGAAAGATCTGGGATAGGCCGCTCACATACTTGATATGCGCATTAGACGCGAAAGGCATCAGGGACTCCTATACTTGTCACAGAGGGAGTACATTCATAAAGTCCTTGAGTGCTTCTGCATGCAGGACATAAAGCCTATTCGCTGTCCATTGCCTTCTTCTATGAAGGTATTACCAGCTGATTGTCTGTAGACAGAAGAGCAGAGGGCCGAGATGGCCAAGATTCCCTATGCATCTGCAGTGGGCAGTCTTATGTATGCCATGATAGCCACTCGTCCAGATATTTCCTTTGTAGTTGGTGTTGTGGCACGCTATATGGATACACCTGGCAAGAAGCATTGGGATGCCGTGAAGGGTATCATGAGGTACCTGAAGGGCACTGCAGATATGTGCATATGCTATGGCAGCCAGGATACAAGAGTCGTGGGGTATACTGACTCTAATTATGCAGGACATGCAGATAGTAGGAAGTCCACTTCCGGCTATGTATTCACCTATGCTAGAGGTGCTGTTTCTTGGATGTCCAGGGTGCAGAAATGCACGGCCCTTTCTACTACATAGGTCGAGTATGTTGTAGCCACTAAGGCTTGCAAGGAGGCCATTTGGTTGGGTTGTTTAGTTACTGACCTTGGTATTGATGCTATCCCTACACTGCATTCGGATTCTATGAGTGCTATTCAGTTAGCCAAGAATCTGGTCTTTCATGCAAAGACGAAACACATTGAGGTGAGGTATCACTTCATACGTGGGGTCATTGAGACAAGTTTGTTGATCTTGTCAAGATCTCGACTGATCAGAATCCTACAGATCTGCTCACGAAAAGCCTCTCTACAGAGCGCTTTGCCTTCCTCAGGAGGTTGATGGGTGTGGGATGAGATGACGTCTTTCCTCATCCTCTTGTACATGTGTACATATTGTACTGTCTTTTTTTTTCTTTTTCTTTTCACTCCTCACTGGGGCAGATTTGTCTTTAAGTGGGAGGTTGTTGGAGGTAAAGGCGCCTCTGCCTAGCCGCCCGTGTATTACTACACTGATAGTCACCACCACTGCACACTGCAGGTAGCGGGTGCCCATCACCGTCACTTTATTCTTTATTCTTTTAGCGACATTTTGAATAAAGGAAGGCCCAGTCACACATTGTGACTATTGGAGTTCCCATTTCTAGTCTCTCCCTTTCTTGCACTTGCTCTCCCGCCATAGCTCTCGAGTCCAACCTTTGATCCGTCACTCCCTTTCACATCAAACAATTAGTCTCCTTCTTACACAAGCTAAGATATTTGGGTAGATTTATACACTTACTCTCTCAGGCCATATATCCCTTGCAGTAATTGACATGCCAAGAAACACTTGTATAGAGTGAACAAAGTGAAGGACATTTTAAGGAGATAAAGAAAATGTTGGGGTCACTTCCTATAATCCTCTAGTCTCGTTTGGAAGAAACATTTTTTGTAAACCCTGGCATGGGAGAAGAGGCCATTAATGCTGCTCTCCTACAAAAAGATCCAAAAACATCCTTCATGAGGCCTGTGTATTTTGCCAGCCACCTCATGAAAGCCTCAGAGAAGGCTTACACCTCCATGGAACAACTAGTGTTGGCCCTCATGTTTGTAGTAACGGAATTTCAACCATATTTGCTTCCAAAGAGGCTTGTGATCATCACTGTGGAGGATATGTTTCCCTATGCACTACAACATATACAAAATAACAAAGTGGATGGTCTGACTTTAAGAGTTTGATTATACATTGCAGGTTTTAAAAAAAACTCGAGCATGTCTGGTTGATATTTTGACAAATAGGTGCTATGAGAAAAATCTCAGGGTGAAAAGAAAGGACCTTCCACCACCCCCATCCATAAAGACTCTTGTAGATACTTATAGCCTCTACTATGATGGTTCATACAAGAGAACTAAGGATAAGGCAGCTGCATGCATTGTTGTTTTCTCTCCTTTAGGAGAGAAAATCTATGGTGAAGGAATCATCTTGGAAGGTGTCCACTCTAACAATGAGGCAGAATATCAAGCTTTAATTCATGGTCTTTGTTGGTGTCTTAGTAATTCAATCGAGAGGTTGAATGATTTTGGAGACTCCATGCTATTGGTAAGGCAGATGCAAGGTACGGGCATGCAAAAATACAAACCTCTTTAGTAAAATGAGAGAGGCCAAATCTCTTATGAGAAGATTTAGGGAGGCACAAGTACATCATGTGCCAAGAGACTAGAACAAGGATGCCGACCATCTAGCATCATCAAAGCTGAATGAGTCAATGGTGGGAGCAGTGGCTATCAAACCCCCACTTCAGCAATGCAAGGAAGACTTAGATTATATTCTACACCTCTTAGAGCAAGGAGAAGCTCCCAAACACCTGACTAAGGGAGAAAGACAGTGGATAGCTCGGAAGGCTACAAGATATCGCATGGTAAATGATAGTTTGTATTGTCTTGGTAAGGATGGTGTGCTTAGGAAAGTACCTTCAAAGTGGGAAATTGAAGAAATCTTAAAAGCTTGCCATGATAATGTGTGTGGAGGCCACTTTGCACATGACATCACAAGTAGAAAGGTTCTACAAGCCGGCTTTACTTGGCCCCAGTCTACACCGAGATGTCAAATATTGGTGTCAAACATGTGAAGAATGTCAGAAATCAGGACTACGATGGCTCATAGCAGAACCTCAAACTCCAATCACGGTCTATGGACCCTTTGACAAGTGGAGAATTGATGCCATAGGGCCTCTACCATGCACTCCATCAGGAAAAGAGTATATTATCATGGGGGTAGATTACATGACTAGATGGGCCGAGGTTATGCCAACTAGAAGAATCACTGCTAAGAAAGTGAGTAAATTCATCTTTGACCACATTTGTTGTAGGTTTGGTACCCCTCTTGAAATACTATCAGATAGAGGACCAGGGTTTAGAGCTAATGTGGTGGGTAAACTCATGCAAAAGCTAAATATTCAACGATGACACTCTACCCCTTACTACCCTCATGCAATGGATTGGTGGAGAAGATAAATAAAGTGATTTGTAAAATCATTAACAAATAGATACATTCAAGGCCCTGGGATTAGGACAAGCACCTTAGTGGAGCTCTATGGGCTTACAAAACCTCCTTCAAAACCATGTTAGGGTTCACACCTTTTCATCTAGTTTATGGACAAGAGGCTCTTTTGCCTATTGAGGTGAAATTAGCTAGCCTTCGGGTATTAAGTGGCACAGTAGGCTCTCAAAAGGAGAAGTTACATCAAAGATTACTAAACCTAGAGAGGCTACAATTGGATCGTGAAGAAGCCATCAATCACTACTCCCAGGAAGCTGAGAAACATAGAGAAAAGTTCAACAAAAAGCTAACAGATAAAAATATCAAGGATGGATCTTTAGTGCTTCAATATGACAATCGCTTTGATAAAAGATAGGATGACAAGTTTCTCTATCGGTGGGAGTGACCATTTTGGGTCACAAAAAAATTCAACAATGGCTCCTACAAACTTCAAGACATTGAGGGAAAAGTGCACAAGACCAGGGTAAATGGATGGCTCTTAAAACCCTGTAACATCAGGGTGGGGTCAGCTCAAGATACCAAAGAGTATCTAGAGGCATAAATACCTCTAGTCAGGTTGGGGAGGGCTATATGATCTGAGAAAATCACAAAAAAATATTTGTCTAAAACTTTGTTGATTTTTTGTACATTTGGAGGTTTGAAATAAAGAAGAGGGTGGGAACAACCTCTTGGGAAATCCAAGAAATCACTTGATGGAAATATTTCATGGACCGGTTTACCAAGGGGGGGTGGAGAGTAAAGATCAATGGAGGAAGGTGAAGGGAAAATGTGTAATGTGAAAAGAAAAGACATGAAATGGATTTGGAGCCATCCAAAGGGCATGTGAGGCTCATAATGTCATGGCTTTGGAGCCTTATGATAATTCAAACAAATGGGACCCTTCTTGGAAGCATTAGTGGAAGGAAAATCAAGCACATGATCTTGTAAGATTTTTAATGTCATAATGTCATGGCTTTGTAGCCTTATGATAATTCAAACAAATGGGACCCTTCTTGGAAGCATTAGTGGAAGGAAAATCAGGTACATGATCTTGTAAGATTTTTAAAAAATACTTCCACTCTGATCCAAAAAAACTTTTCAATATGAAAGTTGTAGCGCGTGAGTTGAAGTTTTGGTTGGTATTTTTTTATAATTTTTTGGAGCTAGGAGTCGGGAGATATGGCCAAAATGGTGGACGCCAGCCTTTTCCAACTGCGGTGGAGACCACCTCTCCCAATTTTATACACACCCACACTTTCTTCCCTACACTTAATACTTCCATAAAACATCATTCATTAGACTCCCAACCCTTTCCCCTCTCTTCTCTCCTCTCTCAAGCTAATAAACCATTAGAATTCCCCTCCCAAATTACCCTCAAATCATCCTTAATTGTAGTAGTAATGTATAAATTCTCACTACTCTCTCTCCATTATTGCTAGACATGATCTTATTTTATGAAGATTCTCTATATTGTTTTATAGGAGAGCTCTTGAACTCAAGATATGGGGGGGAGAATGGAGACAACTCACCTATTATGAAACTTGATTAAGTACAAAATTGGTCAACAAAACATCTAGATGGAGCTTCCACATTGGTGGAACCGCCTTAATGTAGCTTTGGTGGTGTTAATTCCTATTCTATCTTAACTTCCTCCCTAAACACCCTCAAGGCCTATATAAAGAGGCCTTCTCCTTTGTAATTTGCAAGCAAGAGAGAGCCAAGAGGCTTTCTCAGCCCTATTGAGTCTTCCCCATTCTCTCTCATAAGCTCATGTAGTTCATTCCCTTACTATAGCTTATGCATGCTCTATAGTGTAATAAGCCCATGCTATTGGTGTCCATATTGTGTATATTGGTTACGTCTTGAGGGTTCTCCATCTCTTGTGCCCTCTTAAGTTTTATTGATTCATCTATTTTTTGTAGTTCTCTCTCTCTCTCTCTCTCTCTCTCTCTCTCTCTCTCTCTCTCTCTCTCTCTCTTAGTTTTCGTCTCTTCTCCCTCACAAGCTTTTCTCCCTCTTGCATAGTGTCCTAGTTCGCTCTTCCATGACTAGATGTGGTGCTCTTACCTCATTCAGTTTGTGGTAGAAGGGAGTTTGGCATAGTATAGAGGCTGCCATACTGAATTTTTTTCGTTAAGTAGGTTCTCACTAAGAAAGATTAGTTATTGCAAAAATTATCATTCTAGCATTTAAAGAAATAGAAATGCCATCCTTGACAATGCTTATAGTTTGCTGCTCCAATTCATCTTCTTCAATATCACAAAATACTCGGGGATGACAGGTAGCACATAACACTTCAAACTTGCAATGTATCCATATTTTTCTATTTCTCAATAGAGTATATTCATACACCATAAAATACTTGATTTATTTTTGTGAGAGAAAAAAACCAAACAATAAAGTGTATTCACATGCATGAAAAATAAAATATGTAAACACAAGAGATGAACTTTGTGTTTATGAATTCATGGAAAAATGCTACTTTTAGTGTTGTTTTGAAAATATTGATTGGTAGAAAATTAATAATTGATTGTGATTGTCGTTAAATATGATAGAAATTATACTAATTTTGTCCATGTCCCTAAGTAGTGGCACAAGAATGAGGTGAGTTGCCATCCCCATGGATGCCTAGATTACTCTTCACCCAAAGTTCTCTACATTGCCTTACGTGACTAACCACCACTAGGTACGTTTTGGTATTTCTTATAAGAGGGTTCAATGTTTACGGCAATGAGAATGAGAAAGGCTCTTGTTTTAATTGTAATCTTTGTCCAAAATCTAAGATAGGGTTGAAAACCTATACAAGCCCAACATAGTTCAATGTTGAAACACCCAAGATGAACAACGAAAGGGTGATAACTAAAACTATGTGTTGGTTTGCTCTTGTAGCAAATTTTTTTATATGAGATTGTAAAAAAAATCAAGAACGGTCATTTTTATTCATAAATTAAGGACGTGACAAGGAACCAAGTGTGAACATTAGTTAAGGATGCTACTTTTATATGTTAACAATGCGGTAGTAAATATTATTTAGAACTATATAATATACATCGAAGGAAAGTGGGTGGAAATTTTTTTGATAGAATTATCCTAAGACTGGGTGAGTGTACCGAGTTAGCCGAGTGTATCTTCCCAAACTTAGGATAAGGACCATTAAATTGAGGCTTTCCTATAAGTCAATCCTAGAACTAGCAAGCACTGTTTTAAGGGACCAGTGTAAGACCATGCCTTATGGGTAGAGGGGTGGATGCTAAAATTTTCCTCATTTCTCACTCTCATTGAACCAAGTGCGGTTCCTACTACTCACCTCAAACTTGGGCGATTTACGAGATGCAATCATTATGAGTTAGATGTTAGATTGTTGTTAGAGACTGTAGTTGCGTATTAGAAATTTGCAGGTCGATCCTCTTGGGATGAGGTCAGACACTTTGTATACAAGGTAGAACTAGGGATTGCCTAGCCATCTAAGTCCAAATGCTCAGAGTTAGCACCATGGATGGTGGTGACTAGGATTGATTCCTAGACAACTACTAGAAACTACCTGTCCTAAGAGAAGCTAGGTTTGGTATGTTTCACTCTTAATCTTTTGTACATTTAGAGCCCTTATCATCCATCCACCTTCATTCCATCTTCATCCTCTTCTTCATCACTGGCATGGGTAGTATCTGTCTCCACCTTTTGTACCTCATATTTATCACCTTCATGTCTTTGGAGGATATTGATTTGCTTTCTTGTAGTATGGGTCCTCAACTTTGTATCGTCTTACTTACATGTGACATCATCATCCAAATGTTGATGATAGTACTTTGTACCCATCAAGGTTAATCAATCCCTACTTTGAAACTCATCAATCAAGACCACCTTGCAAAATATATTCATAACATTTGATCCTTAACTCCAATCACCAAGCTTTCTTTCTACAAGACTAAGGTCCCACTTTTCATCTACAATTTTATGAAGACATTAGGACCAAATTCTATAAGATTTTTCCCCTAAAAGGTTTTGTAAAGCTTAAAACTCTATTTTCTTGTGCACAGTCCTAGTAAGACATCGACCTTCCAAAGCTGTAACTCGTGTATACCGACTCGGATGACAACCAAACTTGGTAGACCTCTCCATTAGGTGTAAAGCTCAATTTGGATATATCACTCATCATTAGAATATCTTCAATTAACACTAAAGTTTAAAATACTAAATCTATCCTAAACAGTGAATTGCAATAACATGCTTTCATAACCTCCTCTTGGGTCAAAAGGCCATATCATAATCACCCAATAAGTCATATATACAAACCACATGCTTTCTCCTAGTCCACTTCATCTTCTTACATACTGGACTAGGAGAAAGCATGTGGTTTGTATATATGACTTATTGGGTGATTATGATATGGCCTTTTGACCCAAGAGGAGGTTATGAAAGCATGTTATTGCAATTCACTGTTTAGGATAGATTTGGTATTTTAAACTTTAGTGTTAATTGAAGATATTCTAATGATGAGTGATATATCCAAATTGAGCTTTACACCTAATGGAGAGGTCTACCAAGTTTGGTTGTCATCCGAGTCGGTATACACGAGTTACAGCTTTGGAAGGTCGATGTCTTACTAGGACTGTGCACAAGAAAATAGAGTTTTAAGCTTTACAAAACCTTTTAGGGGAAAAATCTTATAGAATTTGGTCCTAATGTCTTCATAAGCGAGTCACATGAAAGCATACACCTAGATAATAAACATGAATATCTGCATCCTCCATAATCATGCATTCAATTTGTCCATAATCATATAGACAATTACATGGTTGTTTGCTTTATATCATCTTGCTTTTTTTGTAATTTCAAGCATCTCACCAACCATAAAGTCAAACCTACTTTGAAGGATTTGCTCCTCAAGTACTTTCTTAATGTTAGTGGCAATATCTTTTCTTCTTGCTTCTTTTCCTATACTACATCTTCCATTATGTATTTGAGAGTGGCTTTTTTAGTAGCCTTCTATTACTCTACTTTTCTTTGTGTCTGCATCCTCTTTAAGGTAGTTAAAATATTATCATCGCTTCTCCTGTTTTCCTCCACAACTACATCAATATTCTATACTTCTACCAAGTATACATAGACTATAAAAGAGTTAACATGAGCATCCCAGCCTGTCATACTTTATATATTTGAAGCAACACATTATAATTTTAGCTTAGAAGACTTTCTCTTTTTTCATAATCTCAATCACATGATCATACTTTAGACTTTGTGTTAGCCATGCATAAATTATGAGAACCAAGACATTTCTCAATTTGTAAACCATATGTGATACCATCTATGGCTGCAAATGCATTTCTTATTGCAAGTTCCTCAAGACAATTCTACATACTACCTTTGCTAAAGTTTGGCTCAAGAGGAAACCCTATCTCTCTTGAATAGATCTTATTACCCTTCAAAAAATTAAAATTTTAGCTTGTGCATCATGATAAGATGCATAGTCACACCTCTCATGTTGAGGGCTGTCACACCATATATACCTGTATATAAACCCCTATGGGTAGGTTTTGGAGATCTTGTCCAAACCATTTCTTTCACCTTTTTATCTAATTTCATAAAATTTAATGGAAGATTGTGTATTCTCTCCATTATCGCATCAAAAACCTCCGCTTTTACAGTTTGACCATCAGGCATAACTGGAGGAACAACCATAGAAATAGATGACTCAATTGCAATTTTTTATGTTGTACTAGAGGCGATATGCATAGCCCCATATCCCATCTCAATTTCATTCTTTCCTCCTTAATAATCATATTCAAATGTAACAATTCCGATCTCTAAAACTGCACTCCTCACGAGAACCTCCTCTTTACTAAAAATTCAAATGAAAATTGTTAAAGCTATGGTAAATTTTTATTATTCCCCCTTTCCCCCAGCCAACTATCGTGCTGGAGGAGGGGGGAATGGAAAGGGTGAGCAAGCTCCTTGCTGGAGCTTGCTAAAGGGAGAAGGCATGCATTATGCCGCGTAGGGGAGGGAGGATCCCCTCCCCTCACCTACATAAACCGTGTGAGGGCGGTCAGACTATGGACGCAGCCGTAGAAGAGGAGAGGGCTGTGAGAGAGGAAGAGCTGAAGGCCATGCTTGCTACCGTGAAGGAGGGTCGTGTCGTTGCTGTGAGGAGGGAGAGGTCATGAGGATTCAGCATGGCCGCCGCCCTTGAAGGGGAGGAGAGAGTCGCAGCTGCCAGAGCAACGCCGCCATCACAGGGGAGCACGCCATCTGCTACCTTTTCCATCCTCCACGTGGGGCTCCACGGCAACTCCCAGAAGCTTCACAAGCTTCTTAGGAAGCTTCTAAAGCTCCTAAGAATCCCCCCTTCATGTGGCCTCTTTAAAGCCTTCCTTTAGAAGGTCTTTCACACCCCTTGCTTCCCCCCTTTTTTCCGTGGGGGTCTCAGCCGATCTTGTAAAAGGCCATTAAGTCCCCTTCCCATGGATTTATTAAACCTTACTCTCGAAAAGTTCCTATAACCACTTTTCCCCTCCTCGGGATTTAAAACCCTCCCTGTGGGTTCTCCCCACCCCCGGAATTCAAAGGCCCCTTGATCCTTTCTTGTGTGCCTCCTTCAGAGCCCCTTTTCCATATTGTCCCATCCAAGCTTTTATAAGCCCCATTAAGTTTTTTTCCCCCTCCCCTCGCGTTCTTACACAAGGGTTCATCTTAACCTCAGGGTCCCCTAGAACCCCCCCTTACTATTGGCCTTCACAAACACCCTTTTTCCCCTTAGGTTTCCCACAAGTTCTCCTTTAGCCAAATTTAAGGAGGAAAAACCTATAAATCCTTCTAAAGCCGACTCTAAAAGACAGGGCAATCAGTTCACAAAGGGAGTTTCGCATTGAAGAGGATCGGCCAAGATCATAAATCTACATCCAAAACGGAAAGGCCGCATTCGCGATGGCTCCTAAGAAGACACAAGGTGCGACCGCAGGAGGATCGTCTCCCAACATCCATGTGGATATTTCACCACAAGTCTAGGTTTCCCTTCCTAAATTTGATTAACGTCGTAATATTTCAATTATGCATGGATCATTTGAGGAATAAGGATGCATGTTTTTTTCGATTGAAAATACTTTGGCTAATAGATCACAATTGAGGGATGCGGTCATTAGTATTTTTCAATAAAACAAACAAAATAAAGTGAGCATAAGATTTCTATGCATTTCTAGCAAGTCATTTTTATGCATTGCAAAGTAATGAAATTACATTAATTAATGTCCATTTTTACAAAATGGAATTATGATAGTACACTTCGATTCAGCATGGAAGGAACAAACTGCATATCGCATTATTGAACATATTTTTCGAAATGATTCTTAAAGAAAGTTACTAGCAACCGTAGGAAATTACTAGGGCTGCATGAAGAAGATTTAACTCTAGGCAAGTGGCCTAAAAACTCAAATCAACGAAAGGTTATGTAAGTTCAGTATACAACAAATTCATTCGGAAATGAAAGTAGAAAAAGGCTGCTTGTTTAAAACATAAAATCCTAAAGCTTAGTAATGAATCTTGTTGCATATTATAGGATGATAAATTGGAATTATGCTATAACTTAATCTATGCTTTGATCTTAACCCAAAAAGTTAGGGTTTGTAAATCAACTTATGCATAGGTAATGAATCATGTGGTTACAGAAAAGATAGCGTATTTATGTTCAAGAATAGACAAGTTAAATTGGTCTAAACCTAAAGACCTAAAACCGAGAGGTACTCATTTAGAAAGGGTTAATTCAATGCAACATATCCCAAAGAGCTAACTAGGGTTAGCATGTTAAGGACATGACCTAGTCGCTCGTATTACCAAAGTTGAAACTCCTATACCCTAAAGACTTGCTCACATTCACGGAATGTAGGGACATTGGAACATACTTGCGAGAAGTGATCTAGGGTTTTTCCTAAGAATCTCTCGTTAAAAAGATGAAACTCGGAACCCTAGGACCGACAATGTCGGCCTAATGCAATCAGGAACGGATTGTTATATCTAATCATGATACTGTGATTAGAAGACACCGTTGATGGGTAAAATAGTCCCATAGTTTGATGTGACACTTGTGCAACAAATTGCAGAGTCGCATGATCTTGTGATTTGATCACAAGGGAATGGCCAATTCCTCGGAATGAGATTGGCAGATTCTTATGCAAGTTTATCTTGCAAGAGGATGAATAATTGTCTTGATATAGTACCTTTCTTGGGTAAAGTGGCCAAGATAGGGGGATTAGATATTTGCTTGGAAGCAAAAGACCAATCAATAATTGGAATAATATATGAACTTAAGGTATTGACTAAATCAGGTTAATAGGGTACGGTCATAACCTAGTATATAGGGTTAAAAAATAAACCCTTGGGGATCTTGCCAAGTCGCAATTGATCCCGGATCGAGTGCTGGATGCATTTGGAAAGAAGGATTCACTCCTTAGCAGTTGGTCAAAAATAACGACCAATGGTAATGATTGTGCTTGTAACAGTTTTAAGAGCATTGTTTTGCTTTGTTTGCTCAAAGAATTAAAGGATAAATGGATATTCAATGCTTCAGGTTGAAGGCCTGAAGGGAGAGGCAGCTTTAGTTACCCCCGACTGCCTGCCTGACCCTAACCAAGGGGGTTGTTAATGGCACCGGGAAGGTGGACCGAACCCGCTGCGAGAGGTCTCTCCGTTGAGTGCTACTTGGGACAGGAGGACGCTTGGTGCCAGGGGGGCTCTGGCCGTAAATACCTCACCTTCCGGGCCCTGCACAAGAGGCTAACATGACTCGAGATTGGATCTCGAGGCCCGCATACTAGTCTACGGGTGGAATCTTGGATTAGTAATCCCCGTGGATTGCTAGACAGCCTTCGGGAGGATCATGGATAAGCCTACGGGCTGGTATTTATGTATATCAAAGATAAATATGATAACCTATGGAAAAGAAACTTGTTTGACATTGCTTTTCTATGTCAAGTGCTATGATTGCGTAAAGGAACTAGTGCCTAATGGGATTAATTATGGAAGCTGATTGATACATGTCCAACCAAATGTGTTAGGTAATTAAATAACTAAAATAACATGAGGAAAGTGCGGAGGATATGGCCATAGGTCCGTCCTACGGATGGGTGGTCCCGGTTGGCCGGGAACTTTTCTCAATCATGATGGACAGCGAGAAGATTGTTTCAAAGGATACGAACAAAAAAAGGGCATTGACCTAGAGTCTAAGTTATAAATGATCCTGATTTACGCTATTTTAGGGAAACGTAATGGGACTATGCCTTATGGTAGAGAGGTTGAGCTGCGCATCCCTCTCATTTCCCATTCTCCTTGAACCAAGTGCAGCGTGAATCCACTTTGGACCTGGCATTTCTGTGTAAAAAGTAGTTCGCTCGGGTTCGACGCTAGTTGCCGTTAGGAAATGACCAATAGGGAAAACCCTAATTCAGGTCGGTCCTAAGTGGGAACGGCCAGAATACTTCCGCTACGTGGTAGACGTGGAAAGTCCTAGATCGCAAACCCCGTAACATTCCATGGGAGTGCCGGGCAGAGCTTTCTAGACATCCTTTTCGATGGACTGCTAAGACATGGACTTGAAGATAACAGGTGGACACGTTACAGTTGGTATCAGAGCGAACCAGCAAAGGATTTGTTTTTATGAAATCTTAATAAGATGAAGTAAAGAAAATGTTGATGTTCCGAACATTTCCTTACTTTCAATGTTGTCTTGCAGAACTATGAAGCATGGAACATGTTCTTAGTGTTTCGAGTCATGTTTATGACGGCGATGCATTCCTCGCATTATCAACAAAGGGTTGGGATGATGAACATCCTAGAGTGTATTTATAATCCATCACCTTTATACGTAGAATGAAGATGGACGGGTGCCTCAGGAATCTACTATATAGCTGCCCACCGGTTTGCATACCTTCAAACCAACCTAAAGAGGATCAAGTCCTTGGAAGACCTAAAAGTCGTGAAGTTGTTCATTTTTGTGGAGACTCATGCGAACTCAACCTTACATATTCGAGGTCAGAGGGTTGAGCTGAACTCATATGTATATGAGGAAGTGACTTGTGTAATCCCCGTCGATAGGATTAAGGTGTTGGGGCGCCATGAGAAGAATAGGTTCAAAAGGGAAGGATACCCTGATCTTCCAATGACTTACCGATTCCTGAAGATCCATGACCTGAAGCCATACTATTCTCTAGTTCCCATAGATAAATGTAATACAACATTATTCTCCCCAAACTAAATGTAAACAGTTGCCCTATCATCCTAAGAAATGTTGTATTCCGAAAGGGCTATGCCCATATAAATACAATAAGACTTCTTTTTATCAAATGTCTGTTTGTCATGAGAATTGATAAGAAGTTAAGTGGTTAGATTGCTTGGTTGATAATTGAAATGGAGATGAAATATAAATCGTAACGATTAACGAGTAATAACGTTAAGAAACCTTTATCCATGCATAACCCTAGGTACAGAATCCCAGTTCGCCTCCTACATCAAGTACTGCTGTAATCCAGGAGAAGAAGTTTCTTCTCAAGCAGATTAAGCCGGGTGAATTTGACGGGAGAGGCAGGTTCGTCCAAGCAGATGCTGAAATTTGGATTGAATCCATGGAGGATTACTTTGAAGTAGCCAGTATTGCACCCGCCAGCCAGGCTAGCTCGCTAAGCTAAAGCTCACTGGCGAAGCCAGGCTTTAGTGGAAGCAATGGTGCAGAGATCAAGGGATCGCAGAAGGATCCGTTACCTAGGAGAAGTTGAAGAAAGCTGTGCAGGGAAGATTCTTACCACCTGCATATCGCGTGTAGAAAATGAATGAGTTCTACGAGCTAGAATAGCTAGGGCTCACTCTTGACGCATACTACTCTAAATTTGTTTCACTTCTTAAGTATGCACCATAGATGGACATAACACAGCAGGTGTCAAAATTTTGTGCTGGTTTAAATCCACCAGTGAATGCCTGTCTCAAATCGATGCGCCCATTAGATCTTCAGGACGCACTCATTGGAGCTACCCCTATAATTGAGGAGGTGCAGGCTAGACCAAGAGGTAACAAGACTTGGTCTTATAATGACCCGAACAGAGGAGCATTCATGCCTCAAATGAAGAGAGTTCAAGGTCAAAATCAGGGACAAAGAAAGAAAGAAAGAACTAATAATGTCAACAACTTTGTCCCTACTCAAAGCAATGGTTGAAATCTCCATTCTTTCCACTGCAACGAGCCCGGTCATTTTAAGAGGCAATGTCCCAAGCTTAGAGGAGAACATCGCCAAGCACATTTCCAAGGAAGTGGCCATGGTCAGGGAGCCGCTATCCGAAGTAGAGGAAGAACCGCCTGCGTTGCCAATAGACAAATGTGTGAAGAAGAAGAAGATCCGACCATGGAAGCAAAGTTTGAAAGGGCGACAATGCATGCTGCTCTTCACAAGAAAGGGCCGAATTGCCAGTTCTCGGTGATTCAGAGACCGTTGGACTGTCAAGGTAAAGGTTTCAAGACCTTGATTGATTGTGGCAGTACACATTCCTTTATCTCACCACCTTGTGCTAAAAGATTAGGAATAGCCACAGTAGAAGCACCTATCTTGCTTGTGGAATTGGCAAATGGTCGTGAGGTCACTTGTACCAGGCAAACTACTAAGGTGGAATTCTTTCTGGGAGGAAAGATGACTTCGGTCAAATTCAGAGTCATGAAGGTATCCATGAGTGTCTACTCGCAATGGATTGGCTTAATCCTAATGATGCCCACATTCATTGTGTAAAGGGCCAAATTTCCTTTCGAAACTTTGAAGGGAAATTGGTCACAACTCAAGGAGAAGCAGGGAAGCCAAAAATTCAATTGGCCAAGGCATCTCGGATTATAAAGGGAGTCAAAAAAGGACTACCTGTCTACTTGATTAAGCTCAACAAGTTAGATCAGAAGCAGGAGTCTAGTGAAGGACCTTCATGGCTAAAGGAATACGTGGATGTATTTCCTGAAGAGTTGACAGAACTCCCACCTCAAAGAGAAGTGGATCATGAGATTAAGCTAGTGCCAGGAGCTACGCCAATTGCAAAGAGACCTTATAGAATGTTCATACCGGAAGAAATTGAGCTGAAGGAACAACTCAAGCAACTACTAGATCAAGGCTACATCCGTCCTAGCAGTTCACCTTGGGGAGCTCTAGTACTGTTCCAGAAAAAGAAAGATGGAACGCTTCGATTATGTATTGATTATACAGAGGGTTGAATCCTGTCAAGAACAAGTACCCTATTCCTAGAATAGATGAACTTCTTGATCGTCTTTAGGGTGCGAAGATCTTCTCCAAAATTGATCTCAGGTCTGGTTACTATCAGATAAGAATCAAGGAAGAAGATATCCCAGAGACGACATTCAACACAAGATATGGGCACTTTGAGTACTAGTTATGTCATTCGGGCTTACGAATGCGCCTGCTACCTTCAACAGGTTAATGTAGGATATCTTTAGGCCATATCTTGATGACTTTGTACTCGTCTTCTTCGACGACACTTTAGTCTATTGCAAATAGGAGGAAGATCATGAGTCCCAACTTCGGATTGTCCTTGAGACAATGAGGGCACATAAGCTGTATGCTAAGATGAAGAAGTGTGCATTCTTCAAACGTCAGATTGAATATTTAGGATTCATCGTATCAGTGGAAGGAATCTTAGTGGACCTAGCCAAGGTCAGAGATGTGCTAGAATGGTCAATACCAAAAAATATCAAAGAAATACACAGTTTTCTTGGATTGACAGGATGGTATAGGGTCTTCATAAAAACTATGCTTTGATAGTAGCACCTCTGACGGACTTAGTGAAGAAGCAAACATCCATTGCATGGTCAACTCCCAAAAAAACCAGCTTTGATAGATTGAAGCAAAGTTTGGTATCAGCACCTATCCTAAAACTTCTAGACCTCAATAAGGAGTTCGAGGTAGTAATAGATGCTAGCACGCTTGCCTTAGGATATGTGCTCATGTAGGAAGGTCATCTTGTAGCATACTCCTCAAGGAAACTGAAGAGTCGTGAGAAGAATTATGCTACCCATGATTTGGAATTTTTAGCTCTCATCCATGCTCTAAAGCTGTGAAGACACTACCTATTGACAAGTTTACTCTAGTGACTGATCATAAGAGTCTCAAGTGGATCTTTACCCACAATGAGCTCAACATGAGGCAACGTCGGTGGATTGAAGTGCTGGAGCAGTATGACTTTGAAATCAAGTAACGACCAGGAAAAGAGAATGTAGTTGCCGATGCACTTAGTCACAAGGCATTCCTTAATTCTCTAATCTTGCAAAATCCATCAACAGCTAGATCTCTACCCACAAAGGTGTCCATGCTAAAAAACCCAATACTTGAGTTAGCTAGAGAGGAAGCATGCCATGATCCAGCCTATCAAAAGATGCTAAGGGAGATCTCTATCAAGGACCAGGATCAAAAGCTACAGGCTAAGTATCATGTATTCTCTGTCAATAGTGGACTTGTCTATTATAGAACAAGGCTATGTATATCGGCAAGCCAGTCACTTAAGCAGAAGATATTGTGGGAAGCTCATGATTCCCCTTTCGCAGGACATCCTAGCTATGCCAAGACTCTCAATGCAATTAGGAAGAGCTACTATTGGGAGAGGCTTAAAGGGGACGTTCTTAAATATGTCACCGAATGTTTGTCTTGTCAACATATCAAAGCCAAACATGTCAAAATGCCAAGGAAGTTACAATCACTTGACATTCCCCAAATGAAATGAGAATTCATCAGTATGGAATTTGTTATTGGCCTACCCCAAGTTCAGGGAGGATACAACTCCATCATGGTTGTGGTGGACATGCTGACTAAGGTTGCACCCTTGTTCCAGTAAAGACAAACTATAAAGCCTCAAACATTGCAAGATTTTTTATCAAGGAGATATTCAAGCTACATGGACTACCCAGAAGAATCGTTAGTGACCATGATTCTCTCTTCACATCACACTTCAGGAGAGCTATCTTTGAAGCCATTGGGACTCAACTCTACTTTAGCACAGCTTATCATCCCCAAATGGATGGCCAAATAGAGCGAGTTAATTAAGTCATCGAGGATATGCTTAGGGCATATTGCTGTCGTGAACCAAAAAGGTGGATTCAATACTTGCCTTCAGTTGAATTTGCCTACAATGCTTCTTACCAACAAAGCATTCAGATGATCCATTTTCAAGCATTGTATGGTCATGACTGTCGAAGTCCCCTAAACTTCTCAGATCCAACCTTGAGGGTTGAAGCTTCAAGGCAGATGTTGGAAGAGATGGATGACCAAATAAAGTCAATAAGACAGGACATCCAAGCTGCCAAGGATAGACAGAAAGCATACGCGGATTTGAAATGTCAAGATAGAATCTTTGAAGAAGGCGACATGGTCTTCATTCGCGTACGCCCAAAAAAGAGTTCTCTATCCTTAGGAAATTGCAAGAAGCTAAGTCCAAGGTATTGTGGACCGTACAAGATCCTCAAGTCCCTAGGACCTAATGCTTATAGACTGCAACTCCTTGAGATCCTAAAAGTTTATAATGTATTCTATATCAACCTATTGAAGAAGTATGTACCTAATCCTAACCATGTACTTGATGACCAACAAGTTGTAATGCCTAGTCAAGGAGTCCTTGAACTAAGGCCTGACAGGATCTTAGAGGTTAGGGAGAGACAACTGAGATCTAGAACCTTGAGAGAATGCCTCGTCCAGTGGAAAGATTATCCCGAGGAGGATGCTACTTGGATAGATGAAAGCAGTCTCAACCATCAATATCCCCAGTTTGTCTCGAGATGAGGACATCTCGATTCCTCCAAGGGGGAGAGAATGTAACAATTCCGATCTCTAAAACCGCACTCTTCACGAGAACCTCCTCTTACTAAAAATTCAAATGAAAATTGTTAAAGCTATGGTTAATTTTTTTAGTTCTCCCTTTCCCCCAGCTGATTATCATGCTAGAGGAGGGGGGAAAATAGCAAGGGTGAGCAAGCTCCTTGTTGGAGCTTGCTGAAGAAGGGAGAAGGCATGCATGATGCCGCATAGGGGAGGGAGGATCCCCTCCCCTCACCTACATAAATCGTGTGAGGGCGGTTAGGCTATGGACGTTGCCGTAGAAGAGGAGAGGGCTGTGAGAGAGGAAGAGATGAAGGCCATGCTTGTTGCCGTGAAGGAGGGCCGTGTGGCTGCTGTGAGGAGGGAGAGGTCGTGAGGATTCAGCACAGCCGCCGTGGTTCAAGGGGAGGAGAGAGTCGCAGCTGTTGGAGCAGCACCGCCATCACAGGGGAGCATGCCATCTGCCGCCCTTTCAATCCTCCACATGGGATTCCACTGCAACTCCCAGAAGCTTCACAAGCTTCTTAGGAAGCTTCTAAAGCTTCCTAAGAAGCCCCCCTTCATGTGGCCTCTGTAAAGCCTTCCTTTAGAAGGTCTTTCACACCCCTTACTTCCCCCCTTTTTTCCGTGGGGGTCTCAACAGATCTTGTAAAAGGCCATTAAGCCCCCTTCCCGTGGCTTTATTAAACCTTACTCTTGAAAAGTTCTTATAACCACTTTTCCCCTCCCTGAGATTTAAAACCCTCCCCGTGGGTTCTCCCCACCCCCGAAATTCAAAGGCCCCTTAATCCTTTCTTGTGGGCCTCCTTCAAAGCCCCTTTTCTGTGTTGTCCCATCCAAGCTTTTATAAGCCCCACTAAGTTCCCCCCCCCCCCCCCCTCGCATTCTTACACAAGGGTTCATCTTAACCTCAGGGTCCCTTAGAACCCCCCCTTACTATTGGCCTTCACAAACACCATTTTTCCCCTTAGGTTCCCCACAAGTTCCCCTATAGCCAAATTTAAGGAGGAAAAACCTATAAATCCTTCTAAAGCCGACTCTGAAAGATGGGGCAATCAGTCACAAAGGGAGTTTTGCGTTCGAAGAAGATCGGCCAAGATCATAAATCTACATCCAAGATGGAAAGGCCGCATTCACGATGGCTCCTAAGAAGGCACAAGGCACGACTGCAGGAGGATCCTCTCCCAACATCCATGTGGATATTTCACCACAAGTCTAGGTTCCCCTTCCTAAATTTGATTAACTTCATAATATTTCAATTATGCATGGATCATTTGAGGAATAAGGATGCATCGTTTTTTCGATTGAAAATACTTTGGCTAATAGATCACAATTGAGAGATGCGGTCATTAGTCTTTTTCAATAAAACAAACAAAATAAAGTGAGCATAAGATTTCTATGCATTTCTAGCAAGTCGTTTTTATGCATTGCAAAGTAATGAAATTACATAAATTAATGTCCATTTTTACAAAATGGAATTATGATAGTACACTTCAATTAAGCATGGAAGGAACAAACCGCATATCGCATTATTGAACATCTTTTTCGAAATGATTCTTAAAGAAATTTACTAGCAACCGTAGGAAATTACTAGGGCTGCATGAAGAAGATTTAACTCTAGGCAAGTGGCCTAAAAACTCAAATCAACAAAAGGTTATGTAAGTTCAACATACAACAAATTCATTCGGAAATGAAAGTAGAAAAAGGCTGCTTGTTTAAAACATAAAATCCTAAAACTTAGTAGCATGAATCTTGTTGCATATTATAGGATGATAAATTGGAATTATGCTATAACTTAATCTATGCTTTGATCTTAACCCGAAAAGTTAGGGTTTGTAAATCAACTTATATGTAGGTAATGAATAATGTGGTTACAGAAATGATAGCATATTTATCTTCAAGGATAGACAAGTGAAATTGATTTAAACCTAAAGACCTAAAATCGAGAGGTACTCGTTTAGCAAGGGTTAATTCAATGCAACATATCCCAAAGAGCTAACTAGGGTTAGCACATTGAGGACATTACCTAGTCGCTCGTATTACCAAAGTTGAAACTCCTATACCCTAAAGACTTGCCCACATTCAGGGAATGTAGGGACATTGCAACATACTTGTGAGAAGTGATCTAGGGTTTTTCCTAAGAATCTCTCGCTAAAAATATGAAACTCGGAACCCTAGGACCCACAATCTCGGCCCAATGCAATCAGGAATGGATTGTTATATCTAGTCATGATACCGTGATTAGAAGACACCATTGATGGGTAGAATAGTCCCATAGTTTGATGTGACACTTGTGCAACAAGTTGCAGAGTCGCAAGTTTATCTTGCAAGAGGATGAATAATTGTCTTGATATAGTACATTTCTTGGGTAAAGTGACCAAGATACAAGGATTAGATATTTGCTTGGAAGCAAAAGACCAATCAATAAATTGGAATAATATATGAACTTAAGGTATTGACTAAGTCGGGTTAATAGGGTACCGGCCTAACCCAGGATATAGGGTTAACAAATAAACCCTTGGGGATCTTGCCAAGTCGCAATTGATCCCCGATCGAGTGCTGGATGGATTCGGAAAGAAGGATTTGCTCCTTAGTAGTTGGCCAAAAATAACAACCAATGGTAATGATTGTGCTTGTAACAATTTTAAGAGCATTGTTTTGCTTTGTTTGCTCAAAGAATCAAAGGATAAATGGATATATAATGCTTCAGGTTGAAGGCCTGAAGGGAGAGGCAGCTTCAGTTACCCCCGACTACCTGCCTGACCCTAACCAAGGGGGTTGTTAACGGCGCCGGGAAGGTGGACCGAACCCGCTGCGAGAGGTCTCTCGGTTGAGTGCTACTTGGAGCACGAGGACGCTTGGGTACCAGGGGGGACTCTGGCCATAAATCCCTCGCCTTCCGGGCCCTACACAAGAGGCCCATGTGACTCGAGATTGGATCTCGAGGCCCGCATACTAGTCTATGGGCGGAATCTTGGATTAGTAATCCCTGTGGATTGCTAGATAGCCTTCGGGCAGATTATGGATAAGCCTACGCACTGGAATTTATGTATTTCAAAGATAAATATGATAACTTGTTGAAAAGGAACTTGTTTAACATTGCTTTTCTATGTCAAGTGCTATGATTACGTAAAGGAACTAGTGCCTAACGGGATTAATTATGGAAGCTGATTGATACATGTCCAACCAAATGTGTTAGGTAATTAAATAACTAAAACAACTTGAGGAAAGTACTGAGGATGTGGCCATAGGTCCGTTCTACAGATGGGTGGTCCCGGTTGGCCGGGAACTTTTCTCAAACATGATGGACAACGAGAAGATCGTTTCAAAGGATACGAACAGAAAAAGGGTGCTGACCTAGAGTCTAAGTTATAAATGATCCTTATTTACGGTGTTTTAGGGGAACGGAATGGGACTATGCCTTATGGCAGAGAGGTTGAGCTTCGCATCCCTCTCATTTCCCATTCTCCTTGAACCAAGTGCAGCGTGAATCCACTTCGGACGTGGCATTTCTACGTAAAAAGTAGTTCGCTCGGGTTCGACGCTAGTTGCCGTTAGGAAATGACCAATAGGGAAAACCCTAATTCATGTCGGTCCTAAGTGGGAACAGCTGGAATACTTCCACTACGTGGCGGACGCGGAAAGTCCTAGATTGCAAACCCCGTAACATTCCATGGGAGTGCCGGGCGGAGCTTTCTAGACATCCTTTTCGATGGACTGCTAAGACGTGTCCTGAAGATAACAGGTGGACACGTTACATCAAAGCTTCTATTATATGCAACCACTTAGTTTTGAGCCATATTTCTGTTGTCTCATCTTTCAAATGGTCCCCTAATTTTTCCTACAAGGCTAGATCTATAACTTTTAAGAACATTTCAATTATTTGACCCTTTAAATCTTGCTTCTCAACAACATCAAATTGTGTGTACTAATTCTCAAATTTTCATAGCAAAGTATTAGTTGCAAGACCTTTGTTGAGTCTCTCAACCCAATCCATAAATTTCATGCATGTGACCAAACTAGTGTCTTTAAGGAAAAACTCTTCTCTCACAGCTTTGTGTAAATTTAGTCCAATTTGAATCTTTCATATACAAAGCTGCAAAGTTGATGTTTTAGTGCTTATATGGCAAGACAAACTCCATGCATGTAATGGAGCCCCAAAAAAGTCCATTCTTACTATATATACCCACAAATAAACTGATACATTATGACCATTAAGCTGCTTCAATTCATGCTCAATTTCGTAGAGAGCATTTGTGGCTATAGACTCAAGCTTATCTGAGTCTAACCATTATTTTTATTGCCACTTTTGATGTTGTAGCAATAGCACCTACCTTATATCATAATTAGATCCTATAGAAGAACCAAAACCTATTGCATCACCCATGCTTGCAATCCTTCTACTCTGCTGATGACCTTCACACTAGGTTCACCAAATGCAGCATCTAGGATTAAAGGCCTAAACATAGGGATTTTGGAAAAAATGGATGTAGAGACTAGGGAGAGAAAGATAGTCAAGAAGTTCTATGAATCACATTAGAGAAGACTCTAACAAGTTCTCTTCATAACAATTCCACACAATACATTGCAACTCTTAATAAACTCTTCTCAATACAACTAAGAAAACTCAGTTAGGCCTAGAAACTTTGCATCTAAGACAATGGATTAGAAAAAAATCTTCTTGAGACAATAGCTTAGATTCTTATCTTAGTCCTAAAGGAATTTATACCAGTAATACAAAATATTTTGTTCAAAACAATGCTTCTGGATCACTTTAAGCAACCCAGATGATGCATATAGCCACCTAGATATAGTTCAGCCCAAAATTTCTTGAATTCCCTAATCAAAAGAATATAAAACCTTGTTACATAGGGAATAAGGAGCTAAAGTACTCTAAGCAAAGAATTCAAGTGTTCTCAAATTCTTCAAGCTTCTACTAGTTGTAACTGAGCATATATAATAATATTTGAACCTAGAGAGCAAAGAAGCATGCTACAAATTCAAGATAGCACTATGTAGTTTAAATACCCTATTTTTCCATGTTTTAATCTTTGAACTAGGAGATTCTTGATGAAGCAATGGTGTAGAGCTCTAAACTCAAGATAACCCAAGATATTCAAAAGGCCATGAGTCTTGGAAGGATCTCGAGAATAATGAACTTATCGTGGTTCATACTCTCACAATCTTTGTAGCTTGCTTTAAAACAACAAATTTGTAGAGGAAAAAGGTTTCATGGCTAAGCAAAACTTTTCAGGGGAGGATTTGGACAACATTCTATGAGTAGTTTGAAAATTTAGGGAGTTTGGCCAAAAGGTAATTTTATAAGATACAATGCATGGTCTTAGTCCTTGGCTTTATCTTACAATATATCTCAACAATCTCTTATTATGGGTTTTAATTATATAGTACATAAACTTAGATATGGTACTTGGGATCCTTTAGATTCTAATGTTGATTACATGGAGATAAAACTTCAAGTTCAAGTTGCTGGATAATGTGGAAGCTTTCGCTCTCGGTTGCCAAGACCCACAAACCGCTTATTGTTTCAAGCGTTTCAAGTGTTTCAAGCCAAGTACAATGGCTACCTCTCACATAGCCATACGGGCTCTCACACCTACGAGTGTAGTGAGCTTATCTCCATGCTCGGTCGAGTTCTTCCTCCCTCAAGCACTCCAGTAGCTTTACAATCCAAGGTGCAAGCTCAAGCAAGCTCAATCCTCAAACTCGAAGCTTCATGCTCCATTGCCGTGCGTAAGACAAGTGAAGAGAAGAGAAGAAGAAGAATAAGAAGAGAGGAGAAGATGGAGAGCCTCTCCACCATGGTCCCTCACCCTCACACACTCACTCCCTCACACTTCCTCTCTCAAGCACAACCTCAAAAGAGAAGAGGAGAGCTAGTTTTGGCCACACACAAGAATGAGCTTCTTAATTCACTTTTTGCCTTTTATACAAAACCCTAACCCTAATCCCCTTTGGGCACCCATCCCTTTTTTACATGATTGGCCATTTTAGCCTAGGTCCTCTTCTCCTATTTCCTCCCTATTTGCATTGTGCCTTCACCCATGCCCATCTACATTTACAAATTGTACATGAGGGGACTTTGCACTCTTTTACAAGGATTTAGAGTGTGCCTTTATGTTTGAAATGCGCCTTTCCACTTTTGCACTTGCCTTGCACTTTTAAGGTTTTCCTTACACTTTTGGCCTATTTTCTTCTTATTTCTTCAAAATTGAGAGCCACCTTTTCCACTTTGCCCTACGTCTTCTTAATTTTCTTCTTGCTTTCTTTGCACTGGGGTTAATAGATACGAAGAAAAGGAAGTTCATGTTAATTTGGATTAGATTCTAAATGTTGTAACAGACACCTTGGATTTTCTAGACAATACAGCTCCTAGGTATAAGTTGAAGATCAATGGTACTATAATTGGAAGAAGAGCCAAATGATCTTTCTCTAGTATGAGGTATTTGTCTCCTAGCATTTTGAGTTTTGAACCATAAATACATAAATAGCTTTGGCTTTATTCTTTCTCATAGACATTGCAATTTCAAATTTATTCTTGCTCATAGACATTGTTGTCAAACATATTATCCAATAGACACTCATAAGCAATGCAAAGACATGTAGCATAAACTTTAAAATTTAATATGATTCTATAAACAAAAAAGAATTTAATGTGCATAAGATCAAAAAACTTTATTATATATAGGCTACAAAATTCTAGTACAAATGTACAAAGGTCCTACAACCATAGTAGTAGGGAAAGGGATAATTGCAAGGCCATTTGAAGCTTCTTTTTTATCTTCAGTTTCTTCTCCATTTAGATCTTTCTCCTTCTCTGGCACAATTGCTTCTTCATTATTCTCATCGGTCACACTAATTTCCTTACAATAGGTTGTTTTTTGGTTGTTCGAAGAATTTGAATTTCAAGGACACTCTCTTTTCTTGAGGTTTCAAAGGAGATGGATCAAAATTTAAAGGGGAAATCTTGATCATTCCTTTCCTCATAGAGGCTATGGTACTCTTTTTTGTTGGTTGACTTATCATTTCCTTTCCCTTGCTTGTTGCCCTTACCTATCCCTTCCAAGTTTTAGGTGGAAGAGGAGACTCAAGGTCCATTGGTGTAATTGCTCTATGCAAAACTAAATCAATACACCTCTCCCTTATCCATCACACATATGACTCAAGGTAATATTTACATTGTAATAGAGCACACACAAAGTTAGTTAAAATGACAAGACTTTCAATTTAAAAGCTAAAGATAAGAAGACTTACATTCACCTCATCTATGCTCAATAACTTTAAATTTATTGTTCTATAAACATTCAAAATCACTTTTCATCTGTAGTTGTGCATGCCACATTGTAATGGAACCTCTTGAAGGAGAAAAGTGAAAGGTCACTGAGAACCTCAAAGTTGGTGTCTAAGTGGGTAATAATAAGTATAGCAATGTTGCAAATGAAAACTTATTAGCAAATAGTAAAGAACCTATTTGCAAAAAAACTAGAACATAAGAGAAAACCATTCACAATACATTTTTATTACCATGAATTCCAAAAATAGAATTTGTAAGGATGATTTCTCTAGCAAGAATGTTGCTCCAAATTAGACTCTACTATCCTATGTGAAGTAAAACATCAGTCAACAAAAACAAATATGAAGATAAATCACCAAAAGTAAGTATATGTAAAGGATATACCTTCAACATATGAGAAAAATATATGAAATTATATGATGCTATAGTTTTTTTAAGAAAATATTAAAATATTTAAACCATACTTTAAAAATAGACATATAAAGAGAAGCAGATCAAAAGGTGCATGAGTGTAACTTGAGCAATGTCTCACTCCTTACTTCCTAGCCTAAAAGCACAAAATTTAAAGGATTTCTCAACTCCTCATTTGAAATATCTTAGAATACTTGTATTTTCTTGTAAAGAGACTAAAAATGAAATACGCTTTTTTTCTACATTTTATGAAATATATTTGAAGGATAGTACACTTTATCCTTCTCTATGTTGAGACGACAAGCTTAACATGTGTAGACATTGATGATGGATCACTTGGCTAGGCAGGTCTTCATATCTATACTTAGCACGTCAGTGTTCATTATGATTCTCACATGGCCACTCACTTATTACTTATTATTTTAGTTTGTTACACCTGCTTATAGTTGGGATAGTTATAGTACTAGTTGATTAGCATACTCAATTATGCATTGTTTGACTTAGTGTGCCACTTTTCTTTTATGTTCTATCTTATCTATTCTTTGTGTACATTGTAATATATATAAAAGAAGAAGATGAAGAAACTAGCAAGAAAACATTTTGGCCTCAACCTCTCTTGTTGTGTTCTTGAGTGAGCTTCCTCTTGTAGGTATGGTGTGTATTTGGCATAGTAGCTTCAAGCAAGTCTATAATGTCCCCATTACTTATTTTATTTTAATAAACAATGTGCGCATACATTCCAAAGAAAATTGATTTATGTTACACATCCACACATGGAAAAAACTGAAGAATCTCTATTGCATTTATAGGAAGCAGGACTAGTTTACTAGAATAGTCTAAAATCTCTAGTATCATGTTCAAATGACTTAATTTCCACTTTAGATAGATCAAATATATACTGCGACTTAATTTGAAGGGAATAAGTCATCCAAGACAAAAGATCGATAAAAATAACACGATTTACGAAAATCAATATTTTTGCCTTTTTTGATGGAATTTTGCAAATCTACCTGTGTTGGCTTGTCAATCAGATGGGTTCTAATCGTTTAAAGTATCCGAATGTCTATATTTGGAGTTCATACAATGAAGTTATGATCCAAAAAAGTTTAGGGTAGACATAAATGAAAAATCTTTGTCATCGATGATGTCATCAAAAACGCTAAAAAGCAAGCGTCCTCTCTTTACCCCCCCTCTCACTACTATATAAACAGGGGTAGAGCATCATGTGAAGTACACAACGAATCACGCAGAAGTCTCTCTGCTGCTATTGACGCAACAAAGCTCTGCTGCAATCATCCTAGTCTCTCTCTCTCCAACCCTACACAGAAGCGCTGCCCATCAAGCTTCTCCCATGGCTCTTAAGAGACGATGAGATGCTGAGCAAGGTCATGCTTAGAGAGCTCCCCAACACGAGGAAGTGGTCACTATTACTACTAAGGGAACTCAACACGATGATGAAGCACAAGCGGAAGTTAACCCCGAACCCATTTAAACTAAAGAACCAGCTATCCCACAACAAATCGAGGTCGCGGCTATAAACCGTAAGCACGATAGATGTTTAAACCGAGATAATCAGGTTAGTATATAAGAAAAGGATCACGATTGGTTAGAACTCACTTAGACTTGTAAAAGCATGTTAATATTATCAAATGATTTTTAAGAAGGAATACTGAAATTGATGAAGGGGATATATTCTATGCATCGCATTGACAACTGGTAAAAATGTATTGTGGTTATGACTGCTTTTGGATTTGTGAATGATGAGTTATGGCTCTTATGATTTCGTGCTTGCACAGACGGATGAGATGTGGATTGTGGTGGTTTAGGACATTGGGGTCCCCAACCCAATGCTCCCTTACACTCTACAGAGTGTGGAAAAACTCACATGCGGGTGGGGGTCCTATGCTCTTGAGGGAGGTAGGTGTTTTTGATTTTGATCACTCGAGCACCTAAGAGGGCAAAGGGCCGAGTGATAAGTGCCCATGTTATGCATGGCTCTTGAGGCTCAGGGAAGCTTAGAGGGGCTCTGAGCTAGTAAATTTCCCAGTTGAGCACACACGGAGTGTGATCACATATACAGCCCAATCTCGAGGGATTGGAAGGTCCTATCCTAGGCTAGATGGTGTCTTTCTGCGGAAAGACGGTTTTGTAACACTCTACGGAGTGATGGCTCTGGATGTTATTATGAAATAAAGTATTTGATTTTCTGAAATGTTTGTTATGTGCTAAAGTTTGAGTTTAATGAACCTAGTCTAATGGTGTAATAAAAGGAAGCTGATTTTATATGTCCAAATAGTGTGGTAGTATGCTTTGCTGGTGCGCAGATCGGATGCTGTACACTCGCGTAGTGAATGCCGAAAGGTCCCCAAGAACAAAAGAACCCTACTTTTTGCACAAAACTCAAGGTAAAAAGCATGCACGACATGAACAAGAGACCAATTGGGTGCAATCTCCCCCCATGCCTTGTGTGAGCGCTCCACAAAGCATGTATTTTATGTATTAATCATCTTCAAGCTCAAATAATAGCCCAAATTACAAAATAGCAAACTTTTAGCTTTTGAGTTTGCTTTAGCACAAAATAGAAATAAAGCTAATAAGCAGTGCCCAAAGAGTTTGCCATACCCAATACAATGTCCAAGTACAAATAACATAATCGTGCGCCCATGCGCATACAAAATAATAAACAAATATCCAATGCCTCAATAAATAGACGCAAAAAAATATAGGCGTCATCCCTAAGGTATGCGCCCATCAAAATATAAGTGAAAAATCGAATGCTCGCTATCCTCCAATGCTTTCCTCCGCCATTGCTGCTATCTCTACACATCAACTGAAGCATTCACAATTATTAGTAAAATAATACAATTAAACCGACAAAAGTGAATACCTAGCAGTCTTCAGCTACATAAATAAATCAACTGGTTAGAAACCAATCCTAACCTTAATTTATTACGAGTGCGCACTCTAAACTTATAAACATTTATTAATTTAATATGCATTTTGCGGAATCACCCACTATGGAATCACCCATGTACACACTAAATTAATGAAACGCCCGAAAAGGATAGGCGTCCCCATCAACTTCTTGCACAAAGAATCCACTTTGTGTATGAGCCCCGATCATCAAAGTTTACGGAATCCACCGTAAAACCTCACGGAATCCACCATGGCACGAAATCCACCGTGAAATATGCCTCCTGGCATCATACACTACGCCGGAAGGTCCTCAAGAATAAAAGAACTCTACTTTTTGCACAAAACTCAAGGTAAAAAGCATGCACGACATGAACAAGAGACCAATTGGGTGCAATCTCCCTCCATGCCTTATGTGAGTGCTCCACAAAGCATGTATTTTATGTATTAATCATCTTCAAGCTCAAATAATAGCCCAAATTACGAAATAGCAAACTTTTAGCTTTTGAGTTTGCTTTAGCACAAAATAGAAATAAAGCTAATGGGCGGTGCCCAAAGAGTCTGGCATACCCAATACAATGTCCAAGTACAAATAACATAATCGTGCGCCCATGCGCATACAAAATAATAAACAAATATCCAACGCCTCAATAAATAGGCGCGACAAAATATAGGTGCCATGCCTAAGGTATGCGTCCATCAAAATATAAGTGAAAAATCAAATATTCGCTATCCTCCAATGCTTTCCTCTGCCACTGCTGCTATCTCTACACATCAACTGAAGCATTCACAATTGTTAGTAAAATAATACAATTAAACTGACAAAAGTGAATACCTAGCAGTCTTCAGCTACATAAATAAATCAACTGGTTTAGAAATCAATCCTAACCTTAATTTATTACGAGTGCGCACTCTAAACTCATAAACATTTATTAATTTAATATGCATTTTGCGGAATCACCCGCTATGGAATCACCCATGTACACACTAAATTAATGAAATGCCCGAAAAGGATAGGCGTCCCCATCAACTTCTCGCACAAAGAATCCACTTTGTGTATGAGCCCCGGTCATCAAAGTTTACGGAATCCACCGTAAAACCTCACGGAATCCACCATGGCACGGAATCCACCGTGAAATATGCCTCCTGGCATCATTTGCTAATTAGAAAACTAAGCAAACCCATCGAGGAAAGTGGGAGGCTTCGATCCTGATGATTGGATGCCTGTGGCTGGGTGGACCTGATAAGTTGGGTAACTTTCCAACATTAGATAGAGATGATTAAATTGTGACCCTCCCAATATCAGTAGGATTAGTTATAAGGTTTAACACCGTTTTAGGGGGTCGGAGTTGAGATTTTACCTTATGGGTAGGGGGATCGAGTTACACTCTCCCTCATCTCTCACTCTCTTTGAACCAAGTGCGGTGTTAACCTCACTTCTACTTTTTATTGATTACAAAGTGGTCTTTCTTAGGTGGGCATTAGATTTCTATTAGGGGTGACTTGTCCACGCTTCCCCTGTGAAGTAGAACTGAGATTCCCATGTTCAACTAAGTCCAAGGTTTTCCATGGGGAGACGGGATGGTGATGTGCATGGATATGAATTTCAGTCGACTATTAGAGGACTCCTCCAGGTCTGTTGGGGGAGGAATCTCACAAAGTCCCCCCAACACCATATTGGAGAATATAGGAATTTTCCATAAGTTTGGGACACGTGGTCAAATCTTTGGATTTGTCATAACTTGAACACTATAACTCCAAATTGAGCGCTCTATAGCTCAATAGATTCCATTTTCCAAACGCTTTCCAATGATAGGTCACATCATATGGTTTTGAGAAACTTATGGGCATGTTATCCGGATACCACCTTTTTAGTATTCAAAAAATGGGAATTGGGAGATTTCCAAACTCACTAATATTGTGTTCCCCACCATGTGATTCTTGACATGGTATTAGAGTGCTGCCATTGAGAGATGCTATTTTTGAAGTCTGAAGTGAAGGAGAAGAAGCAAGGATTTGAGCAAGAAAGCAATGGGTAAGAAGTTCTTCCATTCTTCCACTCTTTCTCTTCTGAGTGCTTGTGGAAGCACCAAAAGTAGGACAAAGAAAAAATCTCAGATTGCTATGAGATTTGGTGTGTTAAAAAAAAACTATATATTCTATATAATTAAGCTCTTGAGGAACATTCCATTGCTTTTTTGGCCATTTGAGGTTGTTGTAGGCCTCGTTTTAGAGTCACAAGATTGTAGATAGTAGTTTTAGCATAGACTGCAATTTCAATTGTGTTGACCAAAAGTGGGTTCACATGTTACAGATTTTGAATTTATAAGTCTTAAGGTGTTTTCTAGGAAGCAAACAAAAGTTTTATTTACAAGAAAATTACATATTATATGTACTATTGAGCAATTAGTGAAAAAGACTACTTTTTGTATTCTATAGAAGTCCCATATCTGGATCTTCCTTAAGATAGGAGATGTAATAAAAAATAAGAGCCCAAAGATTGAAGGTATTGAGTATACACTCCACCTCACACAACCACAACCAATAGTTAAAATCATCTAGCTTGTCTTGTTTGGGTAATGAAGGTAAGATAGGCACCTACATCAAGGGTATTAAGGACAACATCTTCACTGAGGACAGAGCCTTTCGTAAGAGATAAATACAAGAGAGATGGGTGCAAATTGGGGACCCCTCTTGTTGCAGACTATAATTATGATAATCGCATCTCCACTCAGAAAAGTGTTTGGAAAGAAGCTCATCCTCTAAGTCATCAAAGCTTGTAAACTAGTAAGGCATCTTCAATCCTACAATCATCCAAGAAGTTGTGTTTTGATGGAGACAACATGAGAGATAGAAGGTAGTTAGCTACAAGGACTAGAGATGTGTCATCTATCAGGGAGAAGTTGCTGCTTGCCTACCAAAAAATAGTCGCCTACTACAAGAAATTTGCATTTTTAGCCAAATGCACAAAAATAGAGGCTGCTAGATGCTTAGATGCTATTACCTAGCTCTTGAGAAAACCATCTAGCTGTAAGAAGGTCAACTAGACCACCTACATGAGCATTGAATGCCGCAAATGTAGATTACAAAAATGTGTTTTGAAGATCTAGGCTACTCTTATGTAATGAAAATATGCTCTTCTAATGCAAGAAATCTCTAGACTGTGCAGTCCTCATATTTAGGTGATGATACCATGTGAGAGTGCACAATGAAAGAAGGAACACGAACACAGAGACAAAGTAAAGAATAGAGAGAGTGCAAGAAAAAAAGAAACAAACCTGTGCTGAACACTGAAAGAATACTAAATATGGAAAGAGGATCGATCACTCCCTATATGCAACCCACGATGACAATGAGGGCACTAGATTGCGCTAATGATGATGGTAGTATTAGAGACAGAGGAAGATGATGAAGTCAGAATGTGCACCTACTAATGAAGGGGGAAGATGAATGCAATGTGTGGGAGGGGCACTGGCCAACTATAATTTGGAGGCAAACATATGGTTGACCAGCATGTAATACAAGTAAAAATGCTAAACTGATAAAAAAGGATGGTCAATGTCTAGTACGTGAGGAAAACTCACATATGCAAAAACTCCCTGCAAATGCACACAAAATCATGTTTGGAGGAGAAAATGCAGTGAAAGGCAATAGACTGAGTACTCTTGAATGTGCTACCTCCTCCATCAAAATAGGTGATAGATAGGTCAGAGCTCCTAAAGTCCTTGTCTAATTTAGATTGAGTCCTATAGGCAAGAGATGACAAGGCATGACAATCATGATTGCTAACAATATTAACTCCTTGTAACATTGAATTGTCAAGATTGTGGGAGAGAAGGAAAGAGTCTCACTTGTAGCTTTCTTGCTTGCACAATGGGGGAATACACACAAAGGTGGAGGCTGAAAACAGTTTTCCTCTTCTTAGTTGTGGAAGCCAAAAGAACTCTAGTACAAAAAGAAATAGAAGAACCCTATGTATGGGTCTCAAACCAAACTCAACTAACTAAGGTGGCATACTAACTGAGCCACGAACTAGAGTAGATAAGGAAAGCTATCATGTAGCTATTATTCATGGGCGGTCTACCAACCGCGTCTGCAACTGACACGTCGGTGACATAAATACACAACGGTCACCCTGGCGTATCACGAGTGGAGCTCGATATCTCAACACTCCCCCTCGAGCTCAATCCCAATTCGTGCACACCAAGCAGGTCTCTGAACTTGCGCAGCTTCTCTACGCCCAATGCCTTCGTGAATATGTCAGCTACCTGATCCTCTGTGTTGACATAAACTAAATCAATAAGACCTAGTAAAACCCTCTTTCGCACATAGTGATAATGCACCTCAATGTGCTTTGTTCTAGCATGATAGACTGGGTTATTTGCCAAGTGTATACTACTCATGTTGTCACAATAAATGACAACTGGCCCATCTGTAGACTGATGCATATCATAAAGTAGCTTATGCAACCAAGCTACCTCACATGCAGCCATTGCTGCACCCCTGTACTCAGCCTATGTGCTCGACAAGGCAATTGTAGGCTGTTTCTTGCTGCTCCAAGTGACTGCAGCACTCCCAAAAGAGAACACATATCCACTGGTAGATCGTCTATCAGAAATACTACCAGCCCAATCAGCATCAGTGTATCCATGCAGCTGTATCTGAATCCCAGTCTCATAAAATAGTCCATACTGCAATGTGGACTTCACATACCTGAGTATGCGTCTAGCCGCATCCAAATGTGGTTTCCTTGGAGCCTGCATAAACTGACTTACCAATCCAACAGCATAGCTCAAATCTAGCCTGGTAATAGTCATATAAATCAAACTTCCTACTATGCGTCTGTACATAGTAGGGTCTTCCAGAAGCTCACCTGCATCTGCGCTCAGCTTCACATTCTGCTCCAAAGGAACTGAAATAGGCTTACAGCCTGTCATCCCATATTTGGACAACATGTCCAATCCATACTGCCTCTGCAAGAGCTGTATCCCACTTGGTGATCTAATCACCTCAATGCCCAAGAAATAACGCAGCTCTCCCAAATCCTTCATCTCAAACTTCTGCTTCAATAGCATTTTCACATGAAGGATATCTTCATCACTGTCACCTGTCATAATCAAATCATCAACATAAATGACAAGTAGCATAATACCTTTCTCTGTTTTTCTCACATAAAGTGAGAAATCTGCCTTGGAAATTTGAAAGCCAATAGTGACAAGATACTGTCCTATCTTGTCAGACCATGCTCTAGGTGCTTGCTTTAAGCCATACAAGGCTTTCTTCAACCTGCAAACAAACTCAGGATGAACATCATGCACATAACCTGGTGGCTGCTCCATATAGACCTCTTCTTGCAAGTCACCATGCAAGAAGACATTCTTTACATCCATTTGATGTAAAGACCATTCCTTTGATGCAGCCATAGCAATGACTGCTCTTACGGTTGCCATCCTTGCAACCGGACTGAATGTTTCTTCATAGTCAATGCCATATGTTTGTGCATACCCCTTGACTACTAATCTTGCCTTGTATCTGTTCACAGAACCATCAGCATTGTGCTTCACCTTATAAACCCACTTATAGCCAATTGCATTCTTACCTTTAGGCAAAGGTACCAATTCCCATGTAGCGTTTGCTTCCAAGGCATCCATTTCTTCATCCATGGCTTTCTCCCATTTTTCTTTTCCCATGGCTTGCTCAAAAGAAGTGGGTTCTGGTTCCTGTATCACCTTGACCATATATGCATAGTAAATGGCTGTAAATCCATCATATTTCAGCCTATCCACAGGATACCTAACTTTGGTAGACCTGCACAAAGTGGATTCACTCCCAGGTGCTCTCAAAACATCCCTGGTCTTCCTTACTCCAGGTGTAACAATAGAAGGAATACCCAACTCATCATCAATGCTCTGTTCTGAGCCACTGGATTCACCATCCACATAAGAGTGACCTGCATTCACATCAAACATGGGCTGATCAACCTTCTCTTTTCCTTTTCGTGATACCTGCATACCACTATCTGCATTACTTTGAGAAGATTCTCCTGATCTCAATCTGCCTGTCCATGGCGAAGAATGTGAACCACTGCTAGAGGACGCTCCAGGTCCACTAATATTTTGTGACTGCTGCTTTGAATTCTGTGCAGCATTACCATTTTGTGCATCTACATCATCAATCACATTTACTGGTTTATACCAGCTACTCATCTCATCAAAAACAACATCTCTGCTCACTGTAAACTTACGAGTAGAAGGGTTATAGCATCTATACCCTTTTTGCTGCAGAGAGTAACCAATAAAGATGCACTTCTCAGCTTTTGGATCCAACTTGGATCTCAACTCATCTGGCACATGTACATAGGCAATGCAACCAAAAATTTTCAAATGAGAAATATCTGGTTTCCTACCAGTATACCTCTCCTCTGGAGTCATTCCATGTACTGCTGCAGTGGGAGTCCTGTTCATTATGTAGACTGCTGTAGCAACTGCTTCAGCCCAATAAAAATCTGGTAGGTCTGTTTCATTAAGCATGGCACGAGATACCTCTCCAATATGCCTGTTTTTTCTTTCTGCAATTCCATTTTGCTGTGGGGTATGACTGCATGAATATTGCTGCTTTATGCCATGCTCCTGCAGGAACCTTGCAAACTCATTTGAGAGGTACTCTCCCCCTCCATCTGACCTTAGCCATTTTACTTGCAGGCCTGTTTCTTTTTCAACCATAGCTTTAAGAGTTTTGAAATGCCCAAAAACTTCACTTTTCTTTTTCATAAAATACACCCAAACTTTTCTGCTATAGTCATCAATAAAACTGACAAAATAATGACAGCCTCCAAGAGATGCAGCTTTAGTAGTCCACACATCAGAGTGGATTAATTCCAATGGCTTCTTACTCTCTTGAACATGTCTAGGAAATGGTTTCCTTGCCTGTTTTCCAAACTGACAGGCTTCACATACCTTATGCATTTCTGCAACCTTGAATTTAGGCAATCCTGCAACAATATTTTGGGCCTGCATTGATTTAAGTCGTTGTACATTAACATGACCAATGCGTTTATGCCAGATATCAATATCTGCAACTACACCGGTCCCATGTGCAAACATTACTGCACTCAATTCAGACATGTCTGCATCCAATGTAAACATTCTGCCCTTCTTCTTTCCTTTTGCTATCAAGTGACCTTTATTTTTCATATCCTCAACAAAGCATTCATGAGGATTAAATCTGACCTGCAAGCCCTGCTCAACCATTTGACCAACAGAAACCAGATTCTTGGTGATATTCGGGACATGAAATGCATCGGACAGGTATTTCTTTTTCCCATCCTGCATAGACAAAGGAATTTTTCCAATCTGCACAATAGGATGTGCAGTATCATCACCAGTCTCCACAAATCCTGGTTTTTCCATTTTCCTTGCATCCTCCATCCATACTACATGACCTGTCATGTGGTTTGATGCACCTGAGTTAACATACCATACATCATTGCTTTCTTCTGCACTTGTCACAGAATTATTCATGTGCTGCACCATGAACAAATGCTCATTTCTGTCATCACCCTGTCTACTAGAAGATGCATAATTCCCTTGTTGCAGTTTTCCATTCATGATGTCATTCTGCTTTTTATAGCAGTCTTTAGCCATATGACCCATTTTACCACAGTAGTAGCATTCAACATTACTGTTTGCATTTTGACCTCTTTGCCATCCACCACGACCTCTTTGGCTCCCCCTGCCTCTAGAGTTACCACGTCCTCCTCCATAGGACTGGTTTTCTTGAGTTTGCTACATATTCTTATTTCTACCATGGCCTCCAAATCGGCCTCCTCTACCTCTGCCTCTACCTCTTCCAGTATTTGAGTAGAAGACAGCTTCTTTTGAAGTTCCTCCTGAAGAAGATGCACCACCATTTCTCTGTTCCTCAGAAATTAGAAGAGCAATCAACTCCTCAAAATCAGGAAATCTTTCACGAACTGAAATGGATGTCCGAAACTGTGCATAATCCTTTCCTAGACCATTCAAGGTCACAGAGACTAAATCATCATCTTCCACTGGTGACCCAATGGAAGCAAGTGCATCTGCAATCTTCTTCACCTTCATGTGGTAGTCATTGATGCTCATATTTTCTCTTTGCACATTGTGCAACTCTTGCTTGAGCTGCATCTTCCTGGCTTGTGTATTTGTGCTATACATCTTTGACAGAGTATCCCATGCCTCCTTTGGCATACTTGCATCCTGAATATGCACAATCATAGAGTCTGAAATACTGATAGACAGCCAGTACATAACTTTCCTGGCTCTCTTATGCCATGCTTTGAATGCCTGCATTTGCTGTTGATTGGGAACATCAGGAAGAACTGGTTCTTCTTCATTTCCTGCAACAAATTCCCAATATCCTTTTCCCATAAGGAAATTCGTCATTCTAAACTTCCATGCCTGGAAGTTGTTCTTGTCAAGCTTTTCAGTGACAATCTGTGAAAGAGAGTCAGACGCCATTACAGAATACTGCAAAAAAATTCTATCACTGCAAAAAACACAGCTTCACCCTCACAAGGGCAAATCTGCAAAACTGGCGAAAATGGTATTTGACCACACAGTCACTTCCTAGTGACGATTTTGCATCAACAGGCAACAGGGATGATTCTGTAACTCCCAATGTCTCTGCGCACAAGCATACGAGGCAATTTCTACATAAACTTTTCACCGACCTGTAGAACAGTGGCTGCACAGCATAAAACTGGGCCTTTTCCTGAGTGCGTGCAGAAAACTTCCGCCTCCAAAACAGGCCCCGAAATGGCCTCAAATCAAAAAAACAAGGTCACCGAGGATACACACAAGGGTGGAGGCTGAAAACAGTTTTCCTCTTCTTAGTTGTGGAAGCCAAAAGAACTCTAGTACAAAAAGAAATAGAAGAACCCTATGTATGGGTCTCAAACCAAACTCAACTAACTAAGGTGGCATACTAACTGAGCCACGAACTAGAGTAGATAAGGATAGCTATCATGTAGCTATTATTCATGGGCGGTCTACCAACCGCGTCTGCAACTGACACGTCGGTGACATAAATACACAACGGTCACCCTGGCGTATCACGAGTGGAGCTCGATATCTCAACATGAATTCTGTTAGGTATTAGTACTAATCATTGCATTGCATTAGTAGAGCTAGGCAACTGAACTAGCAATGTAAATCTCCTTGTTCAATTGCATCTAATGCCCCCACATGTCTACCTTCCACTTGTGTCACTTGTTGCTGATTGTTGTGCAAGAGGTGTAATGTCAATGTGACAACCTCTTTTCTATCTCTCGCATGTACAATAAAAACTAAGATTTAACGTATAATGGATTGTAATTTTTTTTAGAAATCTAAAAAATGTAAAAATAATGGTTTGGCTACCAAAGGTTTATTAAAAGACAAATAAAAACATGGCCAATCAATGTCTCATCATAGAATAGCTACAAACCAACATGATTCATTAATTTGAATCAATCCCATTAGCAAAACGATCATGCAAATCATGGGGTTGTCTTTTGTTCAAGTTGGAACTTGTCATAATTGCTCAAATGGCTAATAAATAGTACTAAGAAGCTCCATTCTTGCTAGCCTCCTCAAAATAGTGCCAAACAAAACAACAAAGTGTCTCATGAGGATCCATTGAAGACCATATACGAGCGAATACACATCAGCATCAACAACCAACCTCCATGCCAATCAATCTCTATGATCTATCCACAGGCACCCAATGGAGGAAGATAATGGCATCTTGACATGCTTGGAATAAAACATCCATGGTGCCAATCTTGTGAAGACTGTAGATTGGTATTCCACGAGAAACATTTTTGACGAGAAGATGCAAAAAAGTTAACTTAAAATTTTTATGCGATTTTTAAATCAAATTAAATGTATTTATTATTTTTATAACTGAAACTATTGATAGGTCCATGGTTTTAAACCTTCTTCCTTGAATTTAGAAGGCGTTTTTGAAATTTTTACAATTAATTCTACATTGAACCTATATTTTTCAAATTGTGACAAATGGCTATCTTTCTCCTCTAGAAAGTGGTCAAAATAGATAGAATTGTGCAATAAACCATATTCTAGAGGGAAAGAGAAGAGTACACATAATTTGGGATAAGAGCTTTTAGAGGGAAGGAAAAGATGCCCAAAAATAGGCAAATACTTAACCAAAAGAGATACAAATTTACAAGGAAACTCTCATGTCAAAAAGGTATATTTGAGTAAAAAATAATCTTAAAATATGATGTGTATATCAACTTATACCATTTTTTAACTTCCACTCTTTTAAGAAGAAAAAAATGAGAATGATTCTAATATATTTTAATGTTTATGAGGGTATTAAAGAGTCGTCTGTCAATGATTAGCTCCGTTTTTAGAGAAAATGGAATTGGATTTTTTTAGTTGTGAGGATTTTGAGAAAAAATGATCTTATCCTATGGTTTGGGGATAAAATAATAGGTGAATTCTATTAAAAATAAAAATACAATATTTGCTTGATTGTACAATATCTCTTACTATAAAATGATTTTGGAATCTCTTTTTAGAGAAAGAGAGGCAAGAGAAACCCCTTAAGGGGCAAAAACTAGAGTCCATATTTCTCCTAATATTTGGATTGAAACTCTTAAAGATTATTTTGATGCCAGGAATAAATGAAGCTAAGAAGGTCGATTTCCAAGCTAAAGCTAGTTGGGAGGCCATAAGCTAAAGCTAGTTGGGAGGCCGATTTCCAAGCTAAAGCTAGTTGGGAGGATATCAAGAAGGCCATAAGATAGAGATACTTACCACCTTCCTATCACACCATTAAGATGAACGAGTTCCTTTCCTTGTGCCAAATAGGACTTAGCCTAGAAGCCTATTATTCCCAATTTGTGACAGTACAAAAATATGCACCACCTATGGATATTACCCATATGGTGGCCAAAATTTGCTATGGATGGAATTGGCCATTAAATACTCTCATCTAAAGTCCCTAAGGCCAACTAACTTGAAAGATGTTCTCAAATAATTCAAAGCTTTCATCAAGCCTAGTAGAGACCAACTTCTTGAAGATGACTACTTCCTAACAAATACCAAAGAAGACTATGATGCCTCAAAGGACCAAGGAAAGCACTGTCATAAGTGCGGTGAGATAGGGTATATCTAAAAGAGATGAAGAGGAGGGATTGGCCATAAAACAAAGATGCACAAGTTCTACATTTATCTTCCCTCAAAAATGGGATAATGATGAAGATATAGAGCCCACTAAAATCTTTGAGGATGATTAGGAACCCTAGAAAGATTTTCATGAGATATAGTAATCCCAATGATTGTAATGTAGTAATAGACTATTGCAATATCAATTGAGTTATAATATACTGCAATAGGATTGTATTTTCTTCATTAAATTATCTTGATTTTTGAGCACTTTCATGTGATCAAAGTCTTTAAACAAAAGCATAATGGCTCCTAACCCACAAGTTCTATGATACAACTTATACTAGAACCAATAATCCCTAAGTTCTATGATACAACTTATACTAGAACCAATAATCCCTAAGTTCTCTCAAGATGAGAACATCTCAAATCCTATGGGGAGAGGGTGTAATGTCCTCCCCCCTCACCTGCGTGAATGGAGGCTGGGGGAATTTTTAATTAAGGTTAATTAAAGAATTATTTTCAAAAAGAAACAAAGCTTAACCTATCATTGCCCTAGTGCATCAATAGAGTCGCCACTATTCAAGCATCGCCTTTTATCTCAATTTCACCACCAACTTCCCACCACAACTGAATGCCTAGATATTTGTCTCGTGAATACCTCACTAGAATCAAAGTATCTATGCATCACACACATGGACGTTGCCAAAATGTCACCAAATGTGCCTTGAGAGCATCACTATAAGAGGGAGGAAGCTTGGGCTGACAATAATGAGAGAAAGAAGGAATAATAGCCTTACTAAGGCTATGTAAGCCTTAGTTATATATATGTATGTATGTACACACACTCACTCACTCACTCACGTAGAGAGAGAGAGAGAGAGAGAGAGAGAGAGAGAGAGAGAGAGAGAGAGAGAGAGAGAGAGAGAGAGAGAGAGAGAAGAGGGATGGAGAGAAAGAGAGATGGAGATTAGAGAGGAGAAGATGGTGGAAAGAAGGAGAGGAAGTGGAAATAACAAGCAGGAGAAGAGGGAAAGGAAGTGGAGAAGCTAAAGAAGAAGAATGTAGAGGAAGGAGGAGAGCATGAGAGAACAAAGAGAGAGGTAGAAGGAGAAGAGAAGGAGGGAGAGAGAGAGAGAGAGAGAGAGAGAGAGAGAGAGAGAGAGAGAAGAGGGATGGAGAGAAAGAGAGATGGAGATTAGAGAGGAGAAGATGTTGGAAAGAAGGAGAGGAAGTGGAAATAACAAGCAGAAGGAGAAGAGGGAAAGGAAGTGGAGAAGCTAAAGAAGAAGAATGTAGAGGAAGGAGGAGAGAATGAGAGAACAAAGAGAGAGGTAGAAGGAGAAGAGAGAGAGAGAGAGAGAGAGAGAGAGAGAGAGAGAGAGAGAGAGAAAGAAAGAAAGAAAGTTATATTAACGTCTTCTAAAGACCAAAACTAGCCTATGAGACAAACTGTGATACAACTGATGAGGTCCAGAGAGAGAGAGAGAGGGGGGAGGGAGGGAGGGAGGGAGGGAGGGAGGGAAGAAGAGATGGGTAGAATGAGAGAAGAAGAGAGAAGAAGGAAAGGGAATAAAGAAGTAGAGAAAGAGTGGCAGAGAGAAAGAGGAGGAGAGAAGGAGAGGGAGAGAGAGAGAGAAGTACAAGGATAAGAAAATGAGATAGTGGGATAAGGAAAAGAAGAGGAGAGAAGGTAAACTAGAGGAAGAATAGGGGAAGAAGGAGATAGAGGGAAGGAAAAGAGAAAGAGAAAAATAGAAGGGGAGAGAGAGAGAGAGAGAGAGAGAGAGAGAGAGAGAGAGAGAGAGAGAGAGAGAGAGAGAGAGAGAGAGAGAGAGAGAGAGAAGAATTGGAGACATGACTATCTCTTTAGGTATTTCAAAGGATATCAAGGCTCATAAGTATATGATAAGGAGCAATGATCTCAAGTCTTAAAGCTTGGTGATGAGCACAACTATTGTCAAGCTGCAAGAAAAAACATGAGGAGCTTGGGATGTCTAATGGCTCCCAAGAGGAGCATCTCAAATACAAGATACTCGATCCCAACTATGACATCTATTCCACTTGCATCCAAAGCCTTCAAGGTGCCTTTTATAAAGTTGGACTTTAATAGTGGATAAGTGATCTAATAGTTGAAGATAAGTTACAATTTGGTAAATGAAATACTAAACTAGTAACAGGAGCTACTTGAGCAGTAAGATTTACTTGAAGAGAAACCTTATGTAATATTCCCAATCAAAAAAATTACTAAACTTGACTCCCCGCACGCCACATAATACCTGTGCAAGGTTATCTCTCGCATCATAATTACCAGTAGCTTAATCCATACCCCGCACACGCAAAGATGAGGCCTCCGCATTGTGAAATCGAGCCTGGGAGTTCAAGACTACATAACTACAGGGAAACACCCTTTTGAAAGGGGGCAAAATGGATAATGATGCAAATCAAGAAAACTTTTTTAATTCCCCCAGCCGATGCATGACTGGAGGGAAGGGAACGGGAGAAGGAGGTGATGTGGTGAAGTTGGTGTATGGGGGGAGAGCCATGCACCAGCCAAGTGGTGGCTTCCCTCTCCCCCCCTTAAGCTATAAACCCCCCCTAGTTAAGGATTGGAAGGAGGGAGGAGCAGACAAACGGTTATGTGCTAAGGGAGAGGAGAGAGAGAGTGGAGGCTGCCATCGCCATCCCCAAGCTAGGAAGCTGCCGCCGCCGTTTTGACTCCTGCTACCGCCACACAGATTTGCTGCCACTCATCATCAACGCCGCCATCCGATTCGTCATCCTCATCACCTCCCTCTTCTAGATTTCCTCTCCACCTAAGCTTTGATTCAGAGCATAGAAGCTTCCATAAGGGGGCTTTCTTAAGCCCTGTTTTTGTGTGGCCACCCCGGTTTCAAGAAAACCGGCTCGTAAAGCTCAGGTTCCTACGTGAAGAGGAGGTATCGATCTACGGCAGTCTCGGAGAGCGAGAGTAGAGGCTAGAAGGAATCTGCGGGGTTCAAGTCATCAACGATGGCTCCTTAGAAGTCGCAAGGCGCACCCATGGGAGGCTCTTCCCCTAAGATTCACGTGGATATCATCGCGGATCCACAAACCTAGGTTCCACGAATTAATTTTCCACATAAAGAAATGCTTTAAAGCACTTATGCATGTTTCTAATTCACCTAGCATAGGGATAATGCATTTCTCGCTTATCATTAGTTCAAGTAATAGTGATAAAAGTACATTCGATAAATTATCTCTTTGAAAGATAGATAAGGATTGGTGCATGTCATGAAAGTGGATCATTTGCATTTCCAGAGTTTTCCGTCTTAGGCAATATCTTCCTTGTAATGATTCATGAGGAAAAGTCATTAACACCCGTAGGATGTTACCCGAAAAGGAATTGCAGAGCACGAAAATGAATCTATGGATTTGCATGCGGCATATGCTTATAGTATTGAATAAGTTAACACTAGCCTTAATTTTGCATGAACTTCATTAACTACGTTGTAGCTAGGAGAAGGTTGCTTGTTGCATATTCATCATGGAAAAAATTCATTCATCACAAGAGTTGCATTTAGGAAAGGTTGCATGGTTTATCAAAGCATGAGATTCTAAAGAATAGATAAAAGGGTTGTAGGCATGATTATTTGATGTAAATCCTAGTAGGTCCTAGGTAAGTTATTCTTCAAATTATCATGCGTATTGACTTTACCAAGGAAAGATAGGGTTATTGCGAATCTTGTGGTACGTAGAAGCAATGAATCGCATGTTTACATGTATTGTGACATGTTGCAACTATTTTTCTCCTTTAGATCAAGTTTATCATCTCTAGGGAAGGGTCATTCTTGTCGCAAGACAAGTAGAATAGTTTACCCAAATCACTTGTGATATTAGAACTGTTAGGATTTCGTATAGGCATAACTAGTCGACACGATAAACACCTTAAGTACTAGCTAGGGCTTGTCACGTTGGAAGTGCTGCCTAATATCGCACTTGGAATGCCAAGCTGAAACCCTCAGATCCTAAGGTCCTGCCCACATTCATGGAATGTTTGGGTCAATTGGACGCTCATGCAAATAACGATCTAGGGTTTCTACCCTAAGGATCGTTCGACCTAACGCTAAAACTCGGATTGAGTTTGGAAACCCTAGGACCGAATGTTGTCGGTCTAGTACAATTAGGATTGGGTTGGGTAAGAAGATGCCCTAATCCCTGCATATTGTCTAAACAAAAGTCCTCGACCAGGAAACGTCGTTCAATGGGTGAGATAATCCCATGAGTTAGGTGCGACACTTATGTAACAAGTTGCAACATCGCACGGCTTTGTGGTTTATCCACAGGATAAATTTGTCATTCCTGGAGATGAGGTTGGCAGGTTCTGGCGCAAGTCTAACTAGGATGAGTAGTCATCCTGCTACATTACCTTTCTTGGGCTGATTTGCCAAGTTAAGGAAAGTTAGGTATTTGCTTGGAAGCAAAGGATCAATCAAGTTAGAGTGACATGGTCGCCAGGATATACTATTAATTTATGAAACCTAAGGTATTGGTTAAGTTGGATTAACAGGGTATGGCCCTAACCCAAGGACAAAAGGGTGAACAAACAAACCCTTGGGGATCTTGCCAGGTCACAATTGATCCCGGATCGAATGCTGGATGCATTCGGAGAGAAGGATTCACTCCTTAGCAATTGGCCAAATAAACGACAACTGGATTGATTGTGCTTGTAGCTGTTTAGGAGCACTGTTTGCATTGTTTACTCAAAGAACTAAAAGATGGAAAGTTAATTAATGCTTTAGGTTGAAGGCCTAAAGGAAGAGGTAGCATCAGTTACCCCGGACTGTCTGCTTGACCCTAACCAAGGGGGTTGTTAGCCACACCAAGAACATGGATCGAACCCACCGTGTGAGGTCTCTCCGTTGAGCGCTACTTGGAGCAGAAGGATGCTTGGGTACCAAGGGGGCTTTGGCCATAAATCCCTTGCCTTCCGGGCCTTGCAGAGGCCAACACGACTCGGGATTGGATCTCGAGGCCCGCATACTAGTCTACGGGCGGAATCTTGGATTAGTAATCCTTGTGGATTGCTGGATAGCCTTCAAGCAGATTATGGATAGCCTTCGGGCAGATTATGAATTAGCCTACGGGCTGGATTTTATGGATGTATTCCAAAGATAAGTAAGATAGCCTCTTGAAAAGGAACTTGTCTGGCATTGTTTTTCTATGTCAAGTGCTAAGATTACATGAAGGAAGCAGTGCTTAACTAGCTAATTAAGGAAGTTGTTTTATGTGTGTCTAACTAAATGTGGTAGGTAATTAGATAACTAAAGCAACCCTGAGGAAAGTGTGGTGGATGTGGCCATGGGTCCGTCCTACGGATGGGTGGTCCCGGTTGGCCGGGAACTTTTCTCAATCAAAATGGACAGCAAGGAGCTCTTCTCAAAGGAAATGAACAGTAAGGGCGCTCACCTAGAGTTTAGGTTACTAGAATCCCGATTTATGTTGTTTTAGGGAAATGGAATGGGACCATGTCTTATGGGCAGAGAGGTCGAGCCTTGCATCCCTCTCGTTTCCCATTCTCCTTGAACCAAGTGCAGCATGAATCCGCTTCATCCTTGACGTTTCTGCATAAAATAGTTCGCTTGGGGATCGATGCTAGCTACCGTTTTAGGAAACTCACCATTAGGCGAAACCCTGACTCAGGTCGATCCTAAGTGGGAACAGCCGGAATACTTTCACTACGTGGTAGACTCGGAAAGACCTAGATTGCAAACCCGATAACATTCCATGGAAGTGCCAGGCAGAGCCTTCTAGACCCTCTTTTTGATGGGCTACTAAAACGTGTCTTGTAAGGGAACAGGTGGACATGTTACAGTTGGTATCAGAGCGAACCAGCGAAGGATCTGTCTTTATAAGAAAACTTAATAAGAAGAAGTAAAGAAAATGTTGCTGTTAAGAACATTTCCTTACTTTCGATGTTGTCTTGCAAAGTAAAGAAAATGTTGTTGTTAAGAACATTTCCTTACTTTCGATGCCTCGGATTATCGACAAGGGATCGATATGATGAACATCCTAGACCGTATTTACAATCCATTGCCTCTATATGTGGAAGAGAGATGGACGGGTGATTCAGGAATCTATTACATAGTTGCCCACTGGTTTGCGTACCTTCGAACCAACCTAAAGAGAATCAAATGGTTCGAGGACCTGAAGATCATAAAGCTGTTCATTTTTGTTGAGGCTCACGTAAACACAACTTTACATGTCGAAGGTCAAGCTGAACACATATGTGTACAAGGAAGTGACCCGCATAATCCCTGCCGACAGGATGAAGGTGTTGGGACGCTACGAGAAGAATGGGTACCAAAGGAGAGGATACCCTAATCTTCCAATGACATATTGATTCCTGAAGATCCATGACCCAAATCCATACTACTATCTAGTTCCCGTTAGCTGAATGTAACACAACATTATTCTCCCCGAATTAATGTATCAACTTGCTCTACCATCCCAAGAAATATTGTACTCCGAAAGGGCCATGCGCATATGAATGAAATAAGACTTCTTTTTATCAATGATTGTCTTGTCTATGAGTATTGATAAAAAGTTAAGTAGTTAGGTTTCTTGGCTGAAAGCTGAATTGGGTATGAAATATAATAGTAACGATTAGCGAGTTGTTAAGGTTAAGAGTCCTTTACTCAGGCACAACCCCAGGTACAGGTTCCTAGTCCAAACACTACACCAAGCACGGCCGTGATTCAGGAGAAGAAGTTTCTTCTCAAGCAGATCAAGCCGCCACAATTTGACAAGAAAGGAAGGACTGTCCAAGCTGATGCTGAGATTTGGATAGAGTCCATGGAAGATTACTTTGAAGCGATCGGTACTGCACCTGCCAACCAAGCAATGCTTGCTAAGCTGAAGTTCGCCGGCGAAGCTAGACCTTGGTGGAAGCAATGGTGAAGAGACCAAGGAATCTCGGAAGGGTCTGTTACCTGGGAAAAGCTGAAAAAAGCTGTGCAAGGAAGATACTTACCACTTGCGTATCGCACGTAGAAGATGAATGAGTTCTATGAGTTGAAATAGCTGACGCATATTACTCAAAGTTCGTCTCTCTTCTGAAGTATGCGCCACAAATGGATATGACACAACAGGTGTCGAATTTTTGTGCTGGATTAAACCCACCTATAAATACCCGCCTCGAATCAATGCACCCAATAGACCTTTAGGACGCACTCATTCGAGCCGCGTCTATAATTCAGGAACTATAGGCCAGGCCAAGAAATAACAAGAATTGGTCTTTTAATGATGAGAACAAAGGAGTATATAGGTCCCAAGCAAAGAGAGTTCGAGGTCAAAACCGGGGACAAAGGAAGAAAGCGAGGACCAACAATGTCAACAACTTTGTTCCTACCCAAGGTAATGGCTGCAACTTCTGTTGCTTCCATTACAACGAGCCCGGTCATTTCAAAAGGCAATGTCCCAAACTTGGTGGAGGACAATGTCAAGGACCTTTCCAAGGAACTGCCTGTGGCCAAGGAGCTGCCACCCGGGGCAGAGGAAGAACCGGTGTTGCCAATAGGAAAATGTGCAAAGAAGAAGACCCGACCATGGAAGCAAACTTTGAGAGGGCAACAGTCCATGCCGCCCTTCACAAGAAAGGCCCGAATCGCCAGTTTGCGGTGATTCAAACACCATCGGACTATCAAGGTAAAGGCTTCAAAACCTTGATTGATTGTGGTAGTACACATTCCTTTATCTCACCAGCTTATGCAAGAAGATTAGGAACAGCCACAATAGAAACACCTACCTTGCTTGTGGAATTAGCAAATGGTCGTGAGGTCACTTGTACCAGGAAAACTGCTAAGGTGGAATTCTTTCTGGGAGAAAAGTCGACTTCAGTCAGATTCAGAGTTATGAACCTAGGTATCCATGAGTGTTTGCTTAGAATGGATTGGATTAAACCTAATGACGTCCACATTCATTGTGGAAAGGGCCAAGTTTCCTTTCGAACATAGGTATCCATGAGTGTTTGCTCAGAATGGATTGGCTTAAACCTAATGATGCCCACATTCATTGTGAAAAAGGCCAAGTTTCCTTTCGAAACTCTGAAGGGGAATTGATCACAACTCAAGGAAAGGCTGGAAAGCTAAAAATTTAATTGGCCAAAGCATCTCGGATTATAAAGGGAGTTAGAAAGGGGCTACCTGTCTACTTGATTAAGCTTAATAAGCTAGATCAGAATTAGGAGTCTAGTGAAGAACCTTCATGGCTAAAGGAGTATGCGGACGTATTTCTTGAAGAGTTGACAGAACTTCCGCCTCAAAGGAAAGTTGATCATGAGATCAAGCTAGTGCCGAGAGCTGCGCCAATTGCAAAGAGGCCTTATAGAATGTCCATCCCGGAAGCAATTGAGTTGAAGGAGCAACTCAAGCAACTATTAGATCAGGGCTACATCCATCCAAGCATTTTGCCGTGGGGAGATCCAGTGCTGTTCCAGAAGAAGAAGGATGGAACGCTTCGACTGTGTATTGATTACAGAGGGTTGAATCAATCAACCATTAAGAACAAGTACCCTATTCCAAGAATAGATGAACTTCTTGATCGTCTTCAGAGTGCGAAGATCTTCTCCAAGATTGATCTCAGGTCTAGATACTATAAGATAAGGATCAAGGAAGAAGTTATCCCAAAGATGGCATTCAACACAAGATATGGACACTTTGAGTTCCTAGTCATGTCATTCGGGCTGACAAACACACCTGCCACCTTCAACAGGTTAATGCATGATATCTTTAGGCCATATCTTGATGACTTCGTACTTGTCTTCTTCAACAATACCTTAGTCTACTCCAAACAGGAAGAAGATCATGAACCCCAGCTCGGATTGTCCTTGAGACAATGAGGGCACACAAGCTTTATGCCAAGATGAAGAAGTGTGCATTCTTCAAGTGTCAGATTGAATATCTGGGATTCATCATATCAGCGGAAGGAATCTCAATGGATCTGGCCAAAGTCAGAGATGTTCTGGAGTGGCCAATACCAACAACTATCAAAGCAATACGCAGTTTTTTTGGTTTGACAGGGTGGTACAGGGTCTTTATAAAAAACTATGCTTTGATTGCAGTGCCTTTGACGGATCTACTGAAGAAGCAAACATCGATTGCATGGTCACCTGGTAAACAATCTATCTTTGAGAGACTAAAGCAAATTTTGGTATCAGCACCTATCCTGAAACTTTCGGACCTCACTAAGGAGTTCAAAGTGGTAACCAATGCTAGCACGCTAGCCTTAGGTTGTGTGCTTATGCAAGAAGGTCATCTTGTAGCATACTCTTCAAGGAAATTGAAGAGCCATGAGAAGAATTATGCTACCCATGATCTAGAGTTGTTAGTTATCATCCATGCTCTAAAGCTTTGGAGACATTACATGTTGGGTAACAAGATTACCATAGTGACAGATCATAAAAGTCTCAAGTGGATCTTTACCCAAAATAAACTCAACATGAGGCAACGTCGGTGGATTGAAGTGCTGGAGGAGTATGATTTTGAAATCAAATACCGGCTTGGAAAGGAGAACGTAGTTTCCGATGCACTTAGTCGTAAGGCATTCCTTAATTCTCTAATCTTGCAAAATCCATCAACAGCTAGATCTCTAGCCACAAAGGTATCCATGCCAAACAACCCAATACTTAAGCTAGCTAGAGAAGAAGCATGCCATGATCCAACCTATCAGAAGATGCTAAGGGATATCCCTATCAAGGATCAAGACTCGAAGCTACAGGCTAAGTATCAAGGATTCTCTATCAATAGTGGACTTGTCTACTATAGAGAGAGATTATGTATACCGGCAAGCTAGTCACTCAAGGAGAAGATACTTTGGGAAGCTCATGATTCCCTTTCTTAGGACATCCTGGCTATGCAAAGACCCTCAATGTAGTTAGGAAAAGCTACTATTAGGAGAGTCTTAAAGGTAACCTTCTCAAATATGTCACCGAGTGTTTGTCTTATCAACGTATTAAAGTCGAACATGTCAAAATGCCAGGAAAGTTGCAACCACTTGAGATTCCCCAAATGAAATGGGAATTCATCAGTATGGACTTTGTTGTTGGCCTACCCCAAGTTCAGGGAGGAGACATCTCCATTATGGTTGTGGTTGATATGCTTACTAAGGTTGCATGCCTTATTCCTATTAAGACAAACTATAAAGCCTCACACATTGCAAGGTTGTTCATCAAGGAGATATTCAAGCTACATGGGTTGCCCAGAAGAATCATTAGTGATCGTGATTCTCTCTTCACATCACACTTCTGGAGAGCTATCTTTGAAGCCATTGGGACTCAACTCTATTTTAGTACAACTTACCATCCCCAAACCGATGGTCAAACGGAGCGAGTCAACTGAGTCATCGATGATATGCTAAGGGCATACTACTACCATGAACCAAAAAGGTGGATTCAATACTTGCCACTGGTTGAGTTTGCCTACAATTCTTTTTATCATCAAAGCATCTAGATGACCTCTTTTCAAGCATTGTAGACATCCAAGCCGCCAAGGATAGACGGAAGGCATACACAGATTTGAAACATCAAGATAGAACCCTCGAGGAAGGAGGCATGGTCTTCATTCGCGTACTCCCAAAGAAGAGTTCCCTATCCTTAGGAGATTGCAAGAAGCTTAGTCCAAGGTATTGTGGACCCTACAAGATCCTCAAGTGCGTAGGACCCAATGCTTACAGACTGTAACTCCTTGAGAACCTAAAGGTTCATAATGTATTCCACATCAGCCTACTGAAGAAGTATGTACCTAATCCTAGCCATGTACTTGATGACCAACAAGTTGTAATGCCTAGCCAAGGAGTCCTTGAGCTACGGCCAGACATGACCTTAGATGTTAGGGAGAGACAATTAAGATCCAGAACCTTGAGAGAATGCCTCGTCCAATGGAAAGATTATCCCGAGGAGGATGCCACTTGGATGGATGACATCACTCTCAACCAACAATACCCCTAGTTCTTCTCGAGATGAGGACATCTCGATTCCTCCAGGGGGGAGAGAATGTAATATTCCCGCTCAAAAATATTACTAAACTTGACTCCCCACACACCGCATAATACCTGTGCAAGGTTATTTTCCGCATCGTAATTACCGGCAGCTTAATCCCTACCCCGCACGCGCAAAGATGAGGCCTCCGCATTGTAAATCGAGCCTTGGGATTCAAGACTGCATAACCGTGGGGAAACACCCTTTTGGAAGGGGGCAAAATGGATAATGATGCATATCAAGCAAATTTTTTAAATTCCCCTAGCCGATGCATGGTTGGAGGGAAGGGAATGGGAGAAGGAGGTGATGTGGTGAAGTTGGTGTATGGGGGGAGAGCCATGCACCAGCCACGTGGTGGCTTCCCTCTCCCCCCCTTCAGCTATAAAAACCCCCTCCTTAGTTAAGGATTGGAAGGAGGGAGGAGCAGACAAACCGCGCTGTGCTGAGGGAGAGGAGAGAGAGTGGAGGCCGCCATCGCCATCCCCAAGCCAGGAAGCTGCGGTCGTTTTGACTCCTGCTACCGCCACATAGATTCACTGCCACTCATCATCAACGCCGCCATCCGATTCGTCATCCTCATCTCCTCCCTCTTCTAGATTCCCTCTCCACGTAAGCTCTGATTCAGAGCATAGAAGCTTCCATAAGGGGGCTTCCTTAAGCCCTGTTTTTTCGTGGCCACCCCGGTTTCAAAAAAACTGGCTCGTAAAGCTCAATTTCCTATGCGAAGAGGAGGTATCGATCTACGACAGCTCTCGGAGAGCAGGAGTAGAGGCTAGAGGGAATCCACGGGGTTCAAGTCATCAATGATGGCTCCCAAGAAGTCACAAGGCGCACCCGCGGGAGGCTCTTCCCCTAACATTCACATGGATATCATCGCGGATCCACAAATTCAGGTTCCACGAATTTATTTTCCACATAAAGAAATGCTTTAAAGCACTTATGCTGTTTCTAATTCACCTAGCATAGGGATAATGCATTTCTCGCTTATCGTTGGTTCAAGTAATAGTGATAAAGTACATTTGATAAATTATCTCTTTGAAAGATAGATAAGGATTGGTGCATGTCATGAAAGTGGATCATTTGCATTTCCAGAGTTGTCTGTCTTAAGAGATTAGCTACGTGTTGCTATTTTTGGTGCATTTCCAAGTAATGAGTCTAAATGCCTATTGCTTAGGGCAAAGGGATGAAATTGTTAAGTGCATTTTTGACTGGACATGGAAAGAATAAGTGTATGTCGCATCTTAGGAAATATCTTCCTTGTAATGATTCATGAGGAAAAGTCGTTAACACCTGTAGGATGTTACCCGAAAAGGAATTGCAGAGCACAAATGAATCTATGGATTTTCATGTGGCATATGCTTGTAAAATGGAATAAGTTAACACTAGCCTTAGTTTTGCATGAACTTCATTAACTACGTTGTAGCTAGGAGAAGGTTGCTTGTTGCATATTAGTCATGCGAAAAATTCATTCATCAAGATTTGCATTTAGGAAAGGTTGCATAGCTTATCAAAGCATGAGATTCTAAAGCGTAGATAAAAGGGTTGTAGGCATGATTCTTTGATGTAAATCCTAGTAGGTCCTAGGTAAGTTATTCTTCAAATTATCATGCGTATTGACTTTACCAAGGAAAGATAGGGTTATTGCGAATCTTGTGGTACGTAGAAGCAATGAATCACATGTTTATATGTATTGTGACATGTTGCAACTATTTTTCTCCTTTATATCAAGTTTATCATCTCTAGGGAAGGGTCATTCTTGTCGCAAGACAAGTAGAATAGTTTACCCAAATCACTTGTGATATTAGAACTGTTAGGGTTTCGTATAGGCATAACTAGTCGATACGATAAACACTTTAAGTACTAGCTAGGGCTTGGCACATTGGAAGTGCTACCTAATATCACACTTGGAATGCCAAGCTGAAACCCTCAAACCCTAAGGTCCTGCCCACATTCACGGAATGTTTGGGTCAATTGGACGCTCATTCAAATAACGATCTAGGGTTTCTACCCTAAGGATTGTTTGACCTAATGCTAAAACTCGGATTGAGTTTGGAAACCCTAGGATCGAACGTTGTTGGTCTAGTACAATTAGGATTGTTGGGTAAGAAGATGCCCTAATCCTTGCATATTGTCTTAACAAAAGTCCTCGACTAGGAAAACGCCATTCAATGGGTGAGATGATCCCATGAGTTAGGTGCGACACTTGTGCAACAAGTTGCAACGTCGCACAGCTTTGTGGTTTATCCACAAGATAAATTTGTCATTCCTTGGAATGAGGTTGGCAGGTTCTGGCGCAAGTCTAACTTGCAAGAGGATGAGTAGTTGTCTTGCTACATTACCTTTCTTGGGCTAATTTGCCAAGTTAAGAAAAGTTAGGTATTTGCTTGGAAGCAAAAGATCAATCAAGTTAGAGTGACATGGTCGCCAAGATTTACTGTTAATGTATGAAACCTAAGGTATTGGTTAAGTTGGGTTAACAGGGTATGCCCTAATCCAAGGACAAAAGGGTGAACAAAAAAACCCTTGGGGATCTTGCCAAGTCGCAATTGATCCCAGATCGAATGCTGGATGCATTCGGAGAGAAGGATTCACTCCTTAGCAGTTGGCCAAATAAACGACCACTGGATTGATTGTGCTTGTAACAGTTTAGGAGCACTGTTTGCATTGTTTGCTCAAAGAACTAAAAGATGGAAAGTTAATTAATGCTTCAGGTTGAAGGCCTGAAGGAAGAGGCAATATCAATTACCCCCGACTGTCTGCCTGACCCCAACCAAGGGGGTTGTTAGCTGCACCAGGAACGTGGACCGAACCCGCCCCGTGAGGTCTCTGTGTTGAGCGCTACTTGGAGTAGGAGGACGCTTGGGTGCTGGGGGGGCTTTGGCCATATATCCCTTGCCTTCCGGGCCCTACACAAGAGGCCAATGCAACTCGAGATTGGATCTCGAGGCCCGCATACTAGTCCACGGGCGGAATCTTGGATTAGTAATCCCTATGGATTGTTGGATACCCTTCGGGTGGATTATGGATAGCCTTTGGGCGGATTATGGATTAGCCTGCGGGTTGGATTTTATGGATGTATTCCAAAGATAAGTAAGATAACCAGTTGAAAAGGAACTTGTTTGGCACTGTTTTTCTATGTCAAGTGCTAAGATTACATGAAGGAAGCAGTGCTTAACTGGCTAATTAAGGAAGCTATTTTATGCATGTCTAACTAAATGTGGTAGGTAATTAGACAACTAAAGCAACCCTGAGAAAAGTGTGGTGGAGGTGGCCATGGGTCCGTCCTATGGATGGGTGGTACACGCGGTTGGCCGGGAGCTTTTCTCAATCGAAATGGACAGTAAGGAGCTCTTCTCAAAGGAAATGAACAGCAAGGGCACTGACCTAGCGTTTAGGTCACTAGAATCCCGATTTATGCTGTTTTAGGGGAACAGAATGGGACCATGCCTTATGGGCAGAGAGGTCGATCCTTGCATCCCTCTCATTTCCCATTCTCCTTGAACCAAGTGCAGCATGAATCCGCTTTGTCCTGATGTTTCTACGTAAAGTAGTTTGCCTAGGGATCAATGCTAGCTGCTGTTTTAGGAAATTGACCATTAGGGGAAACCCTGACTCAGGTCGATCCTAAGTAGGAACGCTCAGAATACTTCCGCTACGTGGCAGACTCGGAAAGACCTAGATCACAAACCCTCTAACATTCCATGGGAGTGCCGATCGGAGCCTTCTAGACCCTCTTTCCGATGGGCTGCTAAGACATGTCCTGTAAGGGAGTAGGTTGACACGTTACACCTTAAATGATTGTAGTTCTAGGAAGAGAAGAGTGAGTTGTTGTGGATTGAATCTTCTTTTGGTGAAGTATGCAAATGACATGGATTTGCTTTGCTAAATTTAAAAAAAAAAGAAAATTTTGATTTCGAGTTGGCCTTGCTAGCCAATATAAGTTGTTTGATAGAATATTCAAGTGATTGATTTATGGAGAATAAATGTTTTTCTAGCCATGGTTGAAAAGTTGATTGCTTGATTGTGTTTGCACAAAAGTTCTTGTGCCCTCATGGGTGGATTTATAGTTATGCACTAGACCTCTCCTAAGGTTAGTGGATGAAGCCATTCACCAATGGATTATTTAACCATACTAAAGTAAATGATAGATCCAAAATATGAGAGGTCTCTTTGTAGGAGACCCTTGGGCAAGAGGGGGTGAGGATGCTAGGGGGCTATGGCTAGTAAGCCCCTTATGCTCCAAGGAATCACCTGACCATGACCCAAGATGGACTTCCTGAAAGGTCCTATTGCTAGATAAGGGTGGACTGGTAAATCGTGTGCATGAGATTGGATAGAAGTCCCAAATTAAGGGATGGAATGCCGGGTTAGCACTTGAGTAAGTTCCTCATGAATATATGTGTGCATCACATGGGTTTAAAATAAGGCATTTTTTAAATACCATTTTTATACATTTTTTACATACGGAAGGGTGTAATATAAAGGGATTATTTATAGATTGAATAGAAAATGGATATATTTTATTCAATAGAAATTCATAGATAAGAATATTTATAGATAGGCCATGAATGCACGTTGTCGAAGGGTTTTCGAAAGCAAAGTCGCGACCACAGAGGTTCTTGAGAAATTCCAAGATAGAAGATTAATCAAGTGAGATCAGGCTATGCAACAGTAAACTCCAAACTCTTCATATTGAATGCAAAGATTGTTGATTTAATATGCATCTGTTCAATAAACTTGCTGTTCTCAGCTTGAAGAGCTATTGAATTCAAGCACCACTGGTTCCAGTAATCAAAGGCCAGTTTCTGAGCAGCAGTTATTTGACTCTGCACAAGTATGACATACACTATGGTACTACTTTAATGCTGGATTCCATGACTCTGCTGAAGATGTGGAATTTATTACCATGGACAACCAGTGATATAAAGGCTTCTTTAATCCCAAGTGTTTTTCTTGCCTTGTAGAACTCTTCAGATGTAAGAACTGCTCTCCACTGTCTAGATACCATTCGGAAACAAGGATCGTACTTAATAAATGAAACCCGCATGAGACATAGCTGTGCTAAATCATTTGGAAGGCCTGGAATCAAAACTCCAGATTGAGTTGTTTCTTCTGTGCACAAAGACTCTGATGAAGAAAATCAATTCCACTGACAATTGGAAGGATCATACGGGTATGGTTGATCCCAATTTGTAGCTCTTGTAGACGAGTTTCACTCTAGATTAACAGGGGTAATTGGAAACTCCTCACATGGAACAAAATCAGTTGAGGGAAATCTAGACCAGGCATCCTGGGGAAGATAGCCAAGAATGAACTTTGAAAGAGAAGGGCTACAGGGAGATATTGAGCCATCTCCAAATGAAGCACGAGATCCTGTCATATAAGAGAATCAAAGGATTGTCCCACTGAGTTTGATGGAAACCTTTCCGGAATTGGAGTACATGGAGAGACATCAGAAGAGATGGCAGAATTTTCTCACAAATTTCAGAAAAGGATGTTATTGTGCTTATAACTTCACTGAAACCAGAACTTGCAGGTGTAATAATCGTAATTTCTCCTTGTTCTGAGCCAAAGCTTGAATAGCTTCTATCTAGTTTGGCAAAGTTAAACCCTTCATTTTTATCGTCTGACGCATCTGAATTGAGGTCTGCCAGACCTACAGGAACCTCCAGATTGATGCGGCGTAGCCTCCTAAACCTCCAGATTGATGCAACGTAGCCTCCTCTCTTGCTCGATTCGGCAGGCAGTAGTTGTGATGTCACTGGGCGAGGGATACGCAAGAGTATGCTTGAGTGCTACATGGCCGTTCCCAGGCTCCACAGTCCCTACCCTTCTGCTTCCCAATCTACAGGGCTTCCCAAGTTCCCAGTATCTTCTGATTAAACCATTAGCATCAACATGATAGTTTCTATATTTGTCGTTGTTTGCCTCACATGATTATGATTGTTATTCATCTGAGTGTAGACGTTTGCCTTGTGAGTTGCATGTTAAGACCATAGAAGCTTCATATGGAGCTGGATGTGTACATGAAGAGCACTCGAACAAGTCCTTCTTGTGAATGGGCTGCAAGAGATCGGAGAAGCCTTATATGGGCTCATTGTCTGCAGGAAGAGCCCTCCTACGAGACCAACTACTATTTGCCGCCATAGCCGAGCTCTTTAGATGCATCGATTCCTACACTGGTATGACAGGCTCATCCGACCCCCACTGATGGTCACTAGCAGTAAAAGTATCCGCCATGTTAAGCATCAGCATGTCCGCCAGCACCCAATCAACCTGCAAACTTCTCTCCTGTTGCTACAAAGGATTCCCACGACTGAACCTTCCTCCTAAGCATCTACCTTTAGAATTTGTCCTCTGCATGCGATTCATCACTTGCATTTCCACACTCTATTGCAGTCGTTAAAGCAAACACTATTCCACTACATCATCGTCTGCCCCTCGAGCCTTCTTCTTCGCCGCCTTTTGCCTCCAAAACTCCCCTTTCAAAAATAGTCCTGTTTTGCTTTTTCTTTCTCACGCCCCCTTTGTCCTCTTCCCTAGTGCTATATATTCCGCTTAGAAAAGAAGCCTCCTTTTGTTTAAACCAGAAAAGCGGCCTTCTCCCATTCGAGCATTCCATTGAAGAGGGCTTGAGCATCAACCATACATGAATAGTCACCATACGTGCAGATAAATGCCATTCCAAACTCAGGAAGCAGATCATAACCTCTAGATAGGCAGAAAACAAAGCATTCCATAACACAACAGTGTGCTCAGACAACCCATCAAACACATTCTCTGCTTCTACAATGCTCCCACATTTGCTATACATAGACACCAGGGTACTATAAACATAAATGTCTGATGTGAATCCTTTCTGAAGGGCATCAACATGTAATGCTTGTCCAATTTCCTGAGACTTTATTTGAGTTATTCAGCCCTTCTCTTCTTAGATTGCACATGCTTGGAGTGCAATGACAATTGTCTACTCCACTGGGTTAACACCTTCAACCTGCATGTGCCCATAAAGTTGTAAAGCCTTCTCTCCTTAGCCCTGCTCAACATAGGCTGAAAGCATCCCTTCATGCCCACCATTATTGAAGGAGGACCTATCAGGTGCAACCCCAGCTGAAAGAAAAGATAGTAAAAGACCCCTCTTTACTATATTACCACGCAGAATAAAGATGCAAACATAACAACTAAGTATGTACAAAATATCAACTCCCACACACAACTTTTGGGTGGATTTCACACCTCGAATGCGCAGCAATACGACAACATGATGTAGAGGATATACATATAGTAACTTCCACGAGGGTCGGCATTACATCTTAAAGAAGGTATAGAACAAGTACACTATTTTATAATTGATTTTAAAACATTTTTTTGACATTGTCTTTATATTTGTGATTATAATTTACCTAAAGAGACTAGTGTTTAATAGTCAATTAAAGAACATGTGTTTGTATGCGAAATATAAACATGTTAGGATAAGTAGATAACTATAATATGTCTCAAGGAAAGTAAGAGGGTGAGATTCCCACTGATCTATCATATGCATGGGTGATCTTGGTGAGCTGAGAGTTTTCCTTCAAGGTGATGTAATTAGGAAAGAGTTGCATACATGATTGTGTAATGTATTGTCATAGAACCCGATCAATGTCATTTTGGGAAAATGGAGTCTAGACTATAGCCTACAAGTAGAGGGGTCGATGTGCATTGGTGCCCCTCATTTCCACTCACGATGAACCAAGTGTGGCATTAATATGATTCGATTTAAACTGCAAATGTAGCGGCTCAAAGGCCGATGCTAGTTAAGCTATTAAGTAATCTTAGTGATGAGTTAGGAATCCAGTTTCAAGTTGATCCTTATGGGTTATGGCCAAAACCTTCCATTTGCAAGTTGGACTGGAGAGACCCTACGTAACAAACCTCATGGTTTTCTAATGAGTACCAAGTGGCATCACTTAGAAAGAGTCTTTCAATGGATGAATAAATTGTGCCATTTTTTAGGGCTCCTCAATTGAGCACATTACACATGGTATATCAGAGTGAAATGAATAAGATATCAATTAGCTATGTGTGTGCTACCTTACCATTTTATATGTTGAAGAACAAAAGAGTTGATGTTATCCTAAAGAAATTGCCTTAATGATATGATTTTGATTATTAGGCACCTTCTATTAACATGGATGCTTGAGCTCACACAAAAAGCATACAATGTCGAGACTGATGCTAAAGTCTGGACAAAAATCCTTGAATATTATCTTGATATGAAAGAAATAAGTGAAGCAAACAATGAAAAAAAAACAAGAGGGGAGGGAGGGAAGCACTCAAGAGCACAGACACATACACAAAATCAATGGAGACTTGAGAACACAAAGAGATATGGCTAAAATATTATTATTATTATTCTTCTTTTCTTTCACACAAAAGAACTAAGTGTACAACATGATAAAAGAATAATATGAAAGTATCACAACATATGTACACAGGGTCACTAAGTATGAACATGTTAGGAAGGAAGAGGTGGTACAATAAATGTACCATAACCAAGGATGAACTATGTGGGTGTAATCCAATTGTAGAATCACTAGCATAATCTCATATTGATCACCTAATAAGCCAGTGAATAATATTGTGCCACATTACGAAGGCACGTAGTGGATGCTTTCTCATGTAGAGATTGACATCCCAACACTTTTCCTCAAGCTAGCATGAGCTCATAAACTCCAAACATAGTCCTAAAGCATCAAAGCTTTTCAACTCTCAAGGCCTTGGTAAAAACATTAGTAGTTTGATCCTCTATGATGACATAAACCAAGTCAATATTACCTACTAGAACTTGCTCCCAAAGGAAATGGTAATTGATCTCTATGTGTTTGGTCTACGCATGATAGACTGGCTTCTAGCCAATTGAATACTGCTAAGGTTATTATAATAGATGATAACTTTCTTATCCACCTACATCCCCCAATCACCAAGTAGCTTTTGTAACCAAGTTACCACACATGCTACAACTGCAATACCTCTATACTCTATCTATGTACTAGACAAGGAAACCGTTAGCTCTTTCTTGCTACTCCAAGTAACAACACCACTGCCAAAGGAGAACATAAAACCAATGGTAGATCTCCTATCTCAAATATGGCCAGCACAATCTACATCTGTATAACCATGCAAGTCTAATGGTACACTTGTGCCATAGAATAAGATATAGTTCAACGTGGACTCAAGATAGTACAATGTGCACTTCACTGCATCCAAATGTGGCTTCTATGGAAACTACATAAGCTAAATCTCCAAACCAACCATGTAGTTTAGGTCTAGCATAGCAATTGTCAAATAGATAAGGCTACCCACAATCTTCTCATACATAGTGACATCCTCAATCAAATCATCCTCATATGCACTAAGCTTATCATTAATATCCAAAGTTATATAGATTGGCTTGCAATCAGCCATACCATACTTCAACATATCCAATGTATATTGTCCTTATGAAAACTATATATCCTTTGGAGTCTTGATAATCTCTATACTAAGAAAATAGTGTAGCTCTTCTAAATCCTTTATATCAATTTCAACCTTGAGAAGATCCTTCACATTGTCAATTTTTATCTTAGTAACACCTACAATGATCACATCATCCATATATATAGTAATGACCACAATACCTGCATTACTCTTACATATATAGAGTGAGTGATTAGCTTGTGCTTTGAAAATTCCAATGCTAACAAGGTATTCTATAATCTTATTATGGCATGCCCTAGGTGCTTACTTTATCCCATACAAGGACTTATGAATCTTCCATACATAATCTAGATAATTCTCATTCACATAACCACATGGCTATTTCACATAAACTTTCTCTTGCAAATCCCCCTGCAAGACGGTATTCTTAACGTCCAATTGATGCATGATCCAACCTTTTGATGTAGGCACTATTATGATGGCCCTTATAGTGGCCATTTTAGCCATTGGAGCAAAGATCTCCTCATAATCAATACAATGTGTTTGCATATACTCTATGGCAACCAACCATGCCTTATAGCACTTAACAAATCCATGTAATTTATGCTTGACATTGTAAACCCATTTGAAGCCAATAACTTTCTTTCCTTTCAGGTAAGTGCACTAACTCCCACATATCATTATCCACAAGTGCAACCATATCTTCATCCATAGCATGGTCCCAATACTCATTACACACTATATCCTCAAAACAAGTGGATTCTATATCTTGCATAATATTAGCCATGTACGCATAGTGATGAGCTACATAACTATCATATGTCAATCGCTATGTCGGCTTTCTCACTCTACTTGACCTGTGTAGACCTAGATCACTACCAGGTGCCTTAGCATCCTCTTGTGCCTTCTGTACACCAGGTTTTTTAATAGATGTAGTTTCAAACTTCTCATTCCAAGCTTTGCTCAGAGCCATCTAAATTAGCATCAGCATGAGAGAAACCTAATGATACATATGTCACAATATGTGATTTCCCAACCTTCTCTTTACCTTTTCTTAACATCTTTGATGTACTTGTTTGATCAGATTGCAAGCATATGAGAAAGAGAGACTCGTGAAGATCAATTTATCTTATGGCGGATGATCTTCAGACTTGAGGTTCGTGTGGCTTGTTGTTATTCACATGGCATTACCTTGATCAGATTTGCAAAATGTATTTGAACAACAAAGAGGCTGATTTACTCCTTATGACCTTAATTCCTTCTCCAAATATTATTATTTTGCCTTCCATTCTTATTCTTATGATTTTCAGAAGTTTCATCACCCTATTTTGTCCAATTTTCATGTTTGGATATGACAAATTATTCTCTCGTGTAAACAAGATTCTTTAATTATCTTTTGTGGAAGATAATTGCAAAAAGCAACTTGCAAGAAGGGAAAGTGATTTCTCTGTGTTCAGCTTGCTCCGAATCATTATCAACAACAATCAAACATCTTTTTAATTATGATCTTCAACATGTACAACAAGGATTTATCTTGAGTTCTCTCCATCTCATTTAGCGTCCCTAGAGTGAGTGACTTCATGAACCCCGCATGTATTATTCTATCATGCGATATCTAGTGAACCTGATGTGAAAGTGTCACTTCTGATTGTCTAGATGGGAGACTCTTTGAATAATCCACCCACTTCACCATCGAGTGCTTCTTACTTTACCTTCGAAGAGATGAATAATTTATTGCAAACTCTATCTTTGGCTATTATGATGCAACATCAGCTGATGCAGTTATCTATGCAGCAGTAGCAGTAGTTACATAAGCAACAATTGGATCAACAATGAATGCTACATCAAGAACAAGAGCATAAACATGGAGCAACCAAATCGATCGAGGCCATAGTAAGTGAATGCAAATTATTTGATGGTGAGAATGTTTTCGCTTATCTTAAAATTTTTAAAAGCCAGACACGCTTCTTTGAAGTTCATACCAATCGGAGCAACTATTTTTTACCGCTTGTCACACCTACTTTGTGGGTTAGAGTGACTGATTTATTTATGCAAGATTCAAACTGGAATGTCTTCCAGAAAGCGCTCATAGATGAATATTTTCTGGAGGATTATGGTATTGCTACTCAAAAGACGTTCAGAGAATGGGTCTATCAGACCAACATAGAACTTGTTGCTTCTGAGTTATTGCGCGAGTTTGAAGAACATTACAACTACTTGGATGCACGTGAACAAAGAACCCTAAACTCAGAGAAAGTGGGGTTATTCTTGCAACTGGCTGATCCTACACTTGAGGACGAGTTAGGAGAACTTCTTGAAGACCATATGTAGCTTGTGGGATTGAAGACAGATTGGCAAGAGGCTGTTGATGCGGTTTCCACATTGACGAAGAGGTGGGGATGGAAGGCTCACTTACAAAACGGTATACAATCACCTCTAAAAATATCTTCTCCTACCTCCACTTCTCCTACTTCTCCTGCTACTTCTTCCACTTCTTCTCCTACTTCTCATCCTATGCCAATGCCTATTTCTATGCCTATGCCTATGCTTATTCCTGCGGCAGTTGTCAAACCATCTGCCAAACTAACTGTCGAAGACATGGTGGAAGAAATTTCAAAGAACTTGAAAGATCTTCAAATAAAGAAGGCTAGAAGAGATCAACAACCACTTAACCTAGCTCCAACTTATGCCCCAACCTCTTCTATTCCTATGAATTCTTTCAGAAACGATTTGTTCACCATTGCATATGGTGTGACAGTCCAGACCATGAATGGATGGACTGCCAAGACTTTGAAGAGGCAAAAAGGCTGAAGTTGGTGGTTTGGAAGGAAAGGATGATATATCTTAGAGATACAGAGAGTAACCACTTAAAACAAATTTTTGCAAAGGAGATATGAAGAAATTATTGGAGGAACCTCTCTTACGTTCTTCTTATGTGAAGCAAGAGGTGGCAAGAGAAGTTGTTGCCTATGGTCTTCAATTGGAGCAGTTGCTGAAAGATAAGTCTCCTTTATGGTCCTATGCACTGCATGGAGAAAAGAAACATAAAGCTTCATCATCCAAACTTTCATTAATAGGAGATGCAATTAGAAAAGGGATAGGATGGAATGATCATATAATTGTCTTCTCTATCTATGCTTATATTGCAAAATCTCAAGGATTTGAAGCACTTGTTGAAGAAAAGCGTAAAAGAGATAATGATCAACCTGAAGGATCAAAGAAGGCAACTAGGAGGAGTGAGAAAGTTCTTTAGCCTTCTTCTTCAGGACCAGAGAAGAGTATGACTGACATATAATTACAAGAAGATCAAAAGGCCCCAAAGTTAAAGGATTTGAAGTCGAAGAAGCAACATCGATTCAAGCTGCTATCCGACATCAAGACATCCATAGACTTAAAAAAGGCACTTGAGGATCGAATTCTTAATTGCAAAATTGAATTTACACTTGGAGAAGTTTTGGGGATTGCCAAGAGAGAGTTTCATGATGTTATTATTGACATCATAAAAAAAAGCACCAAATTATTGAAGAGCCAATGCAGGATATGATCCATTGAGAGGCTTTAGCTATTGCCGAGGCTATTCTTTATGGATTGCAGATTGAGGAGGTTGATTCTGAAGAGGAGACTATTGAGGATCCTGCGGATGGAGCTCTATGTTTGCAATCCAAGAAGTCTTTTCATCCTTTACTTCAGCCCATACAATATGATGAGGATGAAGATGTGCCTAGATTGGTGCCTTGTAGCCATTTTTCTCGAAGTCACTGGGCTCATGTGACTACAGAAACTATCGTCAAGCTTAGTGAGACTGAGACTCCTTGTGTTTCTCTTTTGGATCATGATTCGAAGATTAATGTAATTGTGCGAGGTTTATATGATACTAGTAGATGGCCAGTTGATGTGGATCATGGTTGGCATGTGCATGCGGCCAATAACATTGTAGGAGATTTATATGCTACTTGTCCAAATCGGAAGGTTTCTATTGGAGATGTGGGTGAGTCTTATCCTTTCTTTGTACAAAACTCTTGTTCTTTTCCTATTATTTTGGGGCAGCCATTTAATGCTGAGTCTCGGATGGAAAGCAACGTTCTAGATGATGGGTCTGCCTATGCATGGATCCGAAGAAAGAATGGGAAGAGAGCTGTCTAGTTCATGACGTTTGTATCAATCATCAGAGAAATAAGGATTCTTTGAGGATTCCACTCTTCCAGCAAGAGAGCCGTATTTTTGCTAGGTACCACTGTCTTGCGAGATGATGGTGGTACGAGTTAGGGAAAGCTCTTGCCTCCTAGCAGTGGCAAATTTCCCTCATGTGTATCCACTAAAAGTAATTTGTGCTTTCAGTATATTTCAGCAGACATGCCTAGAACTGCCATGAAGTATGTAAAAAGAAAAGAAAAAGAATTGATGATTGCAGGTGTTTTGCAGGAAGAAGACCGAATAGATGGTCTCTATGATGGTTTTTCATGCTCAAATACCATGGAAGAACTTTTGGTATTGCTAAATGCTAACAATCAAGAGTTGTCATATGTCTTACAGGTTCATTCTCTGGCGATGTATTGTGAGATTGTTTATTTCATGCCTCAAAAGCATTTGGGTGCTAAGGATTCTCAACAAAATGTATTCTTTGCTGACATATTTCAACAAAAAGATTTGGGTGTTGCTGTTTATACACAACAAAATTTGTGTTTTCCAGGGTATTTTTATCGAAGGGTGAAATTTGAAGGTTTTCGCAATGAAGTTAGACTTCAAACAAAATATAAGACATTTGACAAGAAGGTTAGACCAGTTGTAGGACCGCTACCTTTGGACAATGATGAGATGATTAGGAGAGCTGCTATGCAACCTCCTCTACGAGGTCCTATAGGTATTGGTGGGCATACGTTTTCATATGAGACGTTGAAAGAGATGAAGATTGGGACCGAAGATTTTCTGCTTCCTGAAGAGGTAAGATGTTTTGAAGAGATGTTATGCATACATGAAAAGTCTTTTTCTTTCTTTCCACATGAAATTGGATGTGTGGATCCTAGGTTTGTGACGCCTATGGTTATTTTTACCATTCCGCATGTCCCTTGTAATCTACGGCCTATTCCTATGCCGAGGGCTAACTTACCCAAACTGGTAGAGCTCTTGAATGAGTGGATTAGGATGGGAATTCTAGAGCCATCTTCAACTCCATATTCCAATAGGTGGTTCACAGTTCCTAAGAAAAATGGGACACTGAAATTTATACAGGATCTACAACTAGTAAAGAAGGTCACTATTCAAAATGTTGGTGATGGACCTATTGTGGATGAGTTTGTTGAAGCTTTTGTTGAACGTGCTATCTATTCTCTTGGTGATCTTTATTTCGGATATGATCAGTTCGAGCATGCCCTTGAAAGCAGAGATTTTACTACAATGAAGACACCCTTAGGCCTTGTCTGAATGTGTATGCTTCCACAAGGAGCAACTAATTCGGTTGCTCATATGATGAACGGGATGAATAAGGTTGTCTATGAGATTTTATTCCTGAGATTACTATGCCTTTCATCGATGATTTACAGGCTATCAAAGGTTGTTTGGAAGAAGGTAAAGACGATTCTTTAGATGATCATGGATGTAGATTCTTTGTGGCTTCACATATTAGAGATGTTGAGAGGATTCTTTGCAGACTAGAAGAAGTAAATTTGACCTTGTCAGGATTGAAGTCTATTTTTGAGCCAGAGAAGTTTTGATTCTTTGTCATATGTGTGGATATTACGGCAGGAAGCCTTCCCCTGCGAAGATTGATGCCATAGAGAAGATAGTGGAGACTTGCTCTTCTTCTTCGGAGGTTCGCAGGTTTCTTGGAGCTTGTGTGTTCTATCTTATTTGGATTTCTCATTTTTCTCATATTGTAGATGATCTCTACTAGCTCTTGAGAAAAGGGAAACGTTTTTCTTGCACTACAACAAAAACGAGGCATAGACGCGCAAAGTCAGGCGCGTCTATCACAGCGTCTATATACGCGTGTAAACGTGCGTATAAATAGACGCGCACTTTGCGTCTATATATCCGCGCAAATAGACGCACTTATACACGCAAAAATAGACACACACGTCAAAATTCAAATCATACTAAATCATTTCTTTTCAAACTATGCCTTTCCTTTCCTACGTTTTTTGCGATTCTGAAGCTTGAGTTTAGCCGACATGCAGTCTCTTCATGCCTCACCTAGTCTTTTCATGCCTCACCTCCTCATGACTCACCTCTTCTTTCATTTCAAACACACAAGAAGGGAAAAAGGAAAGCCAAGGAGAGGAAGAAAGAGAGAACAAGAGAGAGGAGAACAAGAAGAAGCAACAAGCAAGCATCAAGGGAGGGTAACTTACCAAGGAGAGGAAGAAGGAGAAGGAAAAAGCGCCACCACCCACCACACCAAACACCCAAGGTGAGTCTCTCTCTCTCTCTCTCTCTCTCTCTCTCTCTCTTTCTTTCTATCTTCCTCTCTCTGCTCTGTCTGTGTATTTAGGATTTGTGATTCCATTATGTATTGCATTTTCTAAATCAATAATGGCGGTCGTCTGCTAAAATCAACCGACCAAGCGCGTCTGATAGCTCGTCTACATCTCAGTGTAGACGCAGATATAGACGCAGAAAACGTTTCTCTGGGGTGCGTCTTTCAGCGCGTGTGCGGGTGCGTGTGCTCTGCAGTGTACACACGAGAATACACGCGCTGACAGATGCCCACACAAACGCAGGTATAGACGCGCACAGAGACGCAGGTATAGACGATGTATGTAATATGTTTTATCTACACAGGGTAATATGATTTTTCTTGTGTAGATGTGGAATCCTGGATCCTCCAGCACCCCATTCAACAAGGAGTAATTCATGGGGGAGATGACCAATTATCTTGGTCGCCCTCCTACTACAGATGAGGTTTTCAGTGTGATGTCTGGGACACCTATCACATCTTTGCCTACACAGGGATCAGCTGAGGTACATGGATCGGCCAAAGCACGTACATCTGCAGAGGCACATGTATCGAGTTAGGTAGAGGGTAGTGCACATCGAGGGAGGAGGGAGAGTGGTGCGGGAGGACGAGGAGGTCGAGGTCTTTGTGGGGGTTGTCTAGATGGTGGCTCTCGATCACCCTCACTGGAAAATGAGAGAGGTGAGCCTCCACAAATGTACTACTCTATCACTGATGTTGGTGGTATCTTGCATGACTTTGAGGGGAGGGAAGTGATAGCCTACTTGAGGAGTGTCGTGCATGCCACATACAAAGATTGCATGATTCCCTTCAAGCACCAAAAAAATGGTTTGTGGCAAGAGGTGCTGCGGGCAGTACATAAAAGGTACCCTAATGCCGAGAATTCACGATTCTCAGATGATTGGGGACGGTCAAAGGTGAGAGACGCGCTTCATAACAAGAGGTCTCACCTTATGACTCGCGCCAAGAAGTCATTGCGGAGACAAGAGCAGGGGCGCCCTGGATATGGCCAACCACCCAATTGCCACCGCAAGGAGTGGAAAGAGGCCAAGAAGAGAGCAACGGAGAAAATGACAAGTCGCCAGCATGCAGAGGCGCGACATATCCAGATGGCAACCATGGGATCGCCGCATTATGGATCGGGTGGCAGGGAGCCATGGGAGGCTGAGTTTATAAGTATTATTTGATTTCTTTTTTTAAATTAAATTTTATAATTTATTTCACTTTATTATGTAGTGTGTTTTAATACGTTGTATGTTCAAATTATTTTGTAGTTCCATATCGTTGGTAGGATGCCTACTCCTAGAGAGGTAGGCTACCATCGAGGTCATAACCGGGCATCCACTTGGTAGTATTTCTACGAGGAGGGACTCATCACGGAGGAGCAATATAATTGTGCCATGAGGATTCCACCACCAGAAGAGGTATGTTTTATTTTTTACATGAAAAGTATAGATCAATATGATTTATTGTTTGTAATGGTATTTATATACTTTAATCCTTTGTGTAGGCGAACCTTGATGCAGTTGAGGATAGCGACGGGGGGACTAGCAGTAGCGGTGGCGGCAACGGCAGCGGCACAGGCAACGGTGGTGGTAGCGATGATGATGCCTCTTCTGAGGAGATATAGAGCAGCCCTATGCATGCATGCCTCCCCTTGGCTTGTAATTTTCATTTTTGATATGTATAACTTTCAGCTAGTGCTTGCGACCATGACATGCTTGAGGTCACAAGCACTAGAACTCATAATGTAAAAATGTTTCATCTATATATATGAAATTTCGTGTGCTACATACATTGTTTTGTTTTCAGTATCCAATCTTCGAAATAATCTTTCTCTGTTTTCCCTAAGTATACAATTTGATGTTGATGGGGGGGAAAAAAAGCAGAGAGCATGTGGCCTGTTTTTTTCATACCTCTGTTTTGCGTGTCTATCAGCGCGTCTAAATTGCAGGATAAATGCGCGTCTATTCTCATAAAAAATTTTCAGAGGAAACGTGGTTTTAGACGCGTAGATACACACATGTATAGACGCACAATATGAATATATCCACTTTTTTATAAATATGATTATATATTTACGTAGCGCATTTATATCTGCGTCTATAGGCGCGTCTAAGTGTGCATCTACTTCTGCCTATAAGCGCGCTTTTAGACGCGATTTTGTAGACGCGAAAATAGACGCGTTAATAAACACGCCCGACTTTTTTTTCACAATTCAAATATTGTGTCTACAAGCACGTCTATGGAGACTTTTTGTTGTAGTGTTGGGAGATAAAACATACTAAAGCCATGCAAAAATTGAAGAAATTATTGAGAGCTACTCCGACTCTTCGAAAGGCATATTATGAGTGTGGAATACCTATTGTGCTTACTGTTGATACTAGTCCTATCGACATTGGATGGAGTGTTGGCCAAGATGATGCATATGGGAATAGGTGTGCTATTCGGTTTGGGGCGAAATTCCTAAATGAGTGACAACGAAGATATCCACAAGTTAAAAGAGAGCTCTTAGGAATAGTCACGGCTCTCAAGAATGACAGAGAATACTTCATTGGTGCTGCTCTGGTGGTCGAGACTGATTGTTTGCCTCTTCTAGGTATGATCATGGGTTGTTCTACTCCAAATATTGCCATGCTTAGGTGGATTGGGTACATTAAATCCATAAATTCTAAGTTCAGGCACATATCAGGTAAAGACAACCCAGTAGTAGGCTGATATGCTTTCATGAGCGAGGTATGATGATATGGATTTTTCTTGTATTGATTATGTTGATGATGGGGCTGATCTTATAGCCATGCATGTTGACCATATTTGTCATGTGACTCCTTTGGAAAGCTTTGATGAGTCTTTGTATATAGAAGAGTATTTGCAGATTGGTCATTATTTGAGTACTATGTCTAGATGGATGGATTGATGCAGACTTCAAAAAGATTAGAAGAAAAGCTTATGGTCTCTTCTTGCGAAGTGGGCTACTTTGGTAGCATCCACGAAAGCGGGGAGGACAGCCATTGAGAGTTGTTTGTGGTAGAGTTTCACAGGTGTATATCATGAAAGAATTCCATGAAAGTCTTTGGGCAGGGCATAGAGTTGTATGGGCGACCTATGAGAAGATCAAAGAGCGCTATTGGTGAAGAGGCATGTACAGAGATATCTCACAGCTTGTTGAAATATGCCCAGATTGTCAGTTGTTCTCTTCAGTGCGGCATAGAGATGAGCTTCATCCTATCTACCCACTATGTATTCATTACAAGTGGGTTCTTGATTTGATTACTATGCATGTTGGTTTATGGCAGATGTGCTGTATTGTTTTGGCACAAGAAGATCTCACAAATCAAGTGGAAGGAAGAGCATTATGAACAAAGTCTACTTCAGTGGTTTGTAAGTTTCTATTGGAGAATGTTATTTGTAGGTATGGATGTATTGGAAAAGTTACTGTAGAAAACTATCTAAGAATTTTCTGAGGGATGGTTTGCTCTTCCAAGTCATGTCAATACTTGCGAGCACCACACTTTGGACATGTCTCCATAGTCTCGTACTCTCCTCGAAATAGCATGCAATCTTTTACACATGCATGGATACTGTTGTAGTCCATGCCAAGATTTTGTAAAATATGTCATGCATCATCACGAGACTCAGGTATAGTATTTTCAAGTAGTAATATATGATACTTTACAACCTAAAAAGAAATCATAAAACACCTTGAAAAAGCACAATTTCTTTTTATAATGGTGCCAAAAAGAAATGAACGAAGAGTTCCTAGAAGGTACTTGAACAAATTGGTCACACTTGCATCGCTCTAACCGTATTTTGCTTGCACACTAGGAGTGAAAGCAGCATCTTTAGCCGAGATACTTGGCACCCATCATATAATGGTTTGGATGCTTCTTCTCTAAGCGAATTAGATGTCTTAGTATCCATGGGCATCAATGAATCGATCATTGCCTCCATCTTAGGCTACAAGATTGTAGGAAAGTCTGAAAGGCTGCCTATCTCCTTTAGTATTGATGGTATAAGCTGGGTAGTGCCTTCCAAATGGTGGATTGGCTCAAGCACTTCATCCATCCCACGCCCACAAACTCTTCTAACTGGCCGCAATAGGTACACACCTCCTTGGAATGAGACATCACCTCACTGTATGAATTTTAAGGCCACATCCAATGTTGTTGTGTTTGGTATTCAATTAGTTTGCGAATATAATGCATGATTGATATACACTTTTCTTACCATTTGCTCAAAGTCTGAGATCGCATGATCAATGATCTTCGATTGAAACTCATTGAAGTGTCATATGTGTTTTATAGACAAGCGACGCTTTTGTTTGATTGCCAGCTTGCATTGAGAGGAAGGATACGAGACATACTGATTACAATATGCCTCGCAATCTTGAACATCAAGACCTTCATCGTTTTTCATTTTTCTATGTTATGACAAAAAATTTGTTTTTGTTCTCATTCTCTTTTTTTTTCTTATTTGAGAAGGAATTTCTTCTATTATAACTCTACAAAATTAACGTCAATTGTCGTCTTGGTTTTCTCCCTATTTATTTGATTCTCCCTCTTTTTTGCATCTTTCTTTGCACTCTTCATTTTATGTTCTCTCCCCTTTCTCTTTCTTTCTCTCTCTCTCTTTCTTTATTGCCCTTCTCTTTGTTTCTCTCCACCCTTATGTTTTCTCACTTATTCTCCTCTCTCCCTGCCCCCTCTCTCTCTCTCCTCATTTCTTTGTTGTCTTTCATGTTTATTCTCTCTCTCTCTCGTTCTCTCTTCCTTTTTCTTTCTTCTTCTCCCTCTCTCATTTCCTATCTTTCTCTCTCCTATCTTTATTTCTCTCTCTCTCTCTCTTGCTTTGTTGCCCCTCTTTGTTTCTCTCCACCCCCATACATTTTCTCACTTATTCTCCTCTCTCCGTCTCTCCCTCCCTCTCTCTTTTCCCATTTCTTTGTTATCTTTCATGTTTATTCTCTCTCTCTCTCTCTCTCTCTCTTTCCCTTTTCTTCTCCCTCTCTCATTTCCTATCTTTCTTTCTCTCTCTCTCTCTCTCTCTCTCTCTCTCTCTCTCTCTCTCTCTGTGTTGCCCCTCTCTTTGTTTCTCTCCACGCCCTTATGTTTTCTCACTTATTCTCCTATCTTCTTCCCTTTCTCATTTCCTATCATTCTCCCTCAATGTACCTCATTCTCAAGAAAAATCATCTCTTTGTTTCTCTCCACCCCCTAGTGTTTTCTCACTCATTCTCCTCTCTCTCTCTCTCTCTCCCTCCCTCTCGCTTTCTCTCTTTGTTATCTTTCATGTTTACTCTCTCTCTCTCTCTTCCTTTTTATTTCTTCTTCTCCCTCTCTCATTTTCTGTCTTTCTCTCTCAATGTGGATCTATTCTATTTTTTTTAAAGAAAATTAAAAAAGAAGAAAGAACAAGAACAAACCCTCTCTTTGTTTTTCTCTACCCCCTTGTGTTTTCTCATTTATTCTCCTCTCTCCCTCCCCCTCTCTCTCTCTCTCTCTCTCTCTCACACACACACACACACACATTTTTTCTTCCTTTTCCTTTCTTTTGCTCCCTCAATGCACCTCATTCTTAACAAAAACAAACAAAAGAAAAGGAGAAAGAACAAGAAAAAACCAAGAGGAAGCAATGTTCTCACCGTAAAGGCCCGAGGATGGATTATTCACCTCCTCTTTGTGATGGCTCCTCTTCGCCCTTCGTATACTTCCTCCCCTTCTCCGTGAACGGTGACGGTGGCGGTGAGAACCTCTTCTTCTCTCTCTTTCTCTCCATTTCCTTTCCAAACACACGATCTATTTCGCTCTCTCTTTCGCAAAATGCCATGCTCGGGTTTCGACCGCGTTTTTTTTTCGTATGAGTATTGTTGCTAGTGATGCAAATAGCGACACCACTAATTTACGTCACAACTACCCGTCGCTATTTTCTTATATCCTTTTAGTGTAGTCTTAGTTTATCACCATCTTTAGTATGCCTTTCAAATATTTTCTCAAAAGGTTTTCTTAATAGAGGCTTCCGATTTATAATTGTTTCCTTCGATTAGATATACTTTAGGGGCCTTCCACATTAGAAGTTGCACAAACACACAATAAGGTCACAAGAAAATTATAAATTAATAATTGGACTCAAGAAACTTCAAGGTTTTTCATCATTCATGGCAGTATCCAATGTAAAATGGATGCACACTTTACCGAGAATTGTTTAGTGTTCATAAAGAAAAGTTCAAAACATTAGGTTTGACCAACTTAGCCATAAAGATGGCAAATACATTTAGGAATCCCTCCAAAGAAGTAAGTGATTTTTGTATTTGTGGTGCCAAAGATGTCTTTCACATAGGTTGGATCAAAAGACGACAACCTGGTGCATTCTAGGCATGTGTTACATGTGTGATGTCCATACTTGAGGACATGGCAGTTGCATGCCTTCATGCGATTGGGCTGCATGTTTATGGTTACCAGTGTGTGGCTAGTGTTTATAGAAAACGATTCTTAAGTGCAGTTTTCATGGTTATTGTATAAGCTGTAGCTTAATAAAACGATGAAGAAAGAAGATGCAAGTGCTAGCTGAGCCTGGTTTCCCACTTGAAGCCATTTCCTTTCTTCCATGGGGTGGTTGGGAGTTCTAGAACCCAAGTTGACCTGGTCTCTACAGAATTCCCACGTCTCATGCGAAGTCCAAGTGATATGAACTAGCTTTTCAATAATAAAAAGGATTTTGCGCGTTGAATTTGTCTCGACGCAGGATGCTCTTTGAGACTTGCGGAGAAAGAAAGGATGATGAAAGAAACCATTTAGTTGCTTTTTGTAACGTTGAATCCAATAATTTGACTCAGATCTTCTACTCCGTCCACGATTCGATCAGCTCTCTCTATATAAACCTAGATAGAGCGGGCTCTCGGACAACAGATTACCAGCTCTCAGCTGCTCCGACTTAGCTTACTTTGAATCAAGTTCAGTTATACAGTAAATTCTATTCCTTTATCTCCATTCCATCTCTCTATTATTGGAGAAAGAATCGGCCAATTAGCAGGAGGCGGTGCGCAGCAGATATAATCATGCACAAGACTTGTAATCACAATAACTTCTCGCAGCTGCAGCTGGGATCGGCTGCAGCTCTCTTGCTGCTTATCCTTTGCTGCTACAGCAGCGCCAGCTGGACGGCTGTGCGGGCGCAGGCGCAGTGTGGGACGGATGCCGGAGGCGCCACGTGCGCCAACAACCTGTGCTGCAGCCAGTACGGCTTCTGTGGCAGCACCAGCGACTACTGCGGCAACGGCTGCCAGAGCGGCCCTTGCACCGGCGGTGGTAGCGCCGGCGGCGGCGGCGTGTCGTCCATCGTGACCAGTGACGTGTTCTCGCAGTTCTTGTCACAGAACAGCGCCTCCGGCTGTCCCTCTAACGGCTTCTACACCTACGACGCCTTCATCGCAGCTGCAGCCTCGTTCAGCGGTTTCGGCACCACAGGCGGCTCGGACGTGCAGAAGCAGGAGCTGGCAGCCTTCTTTGCAAACGTCGCTCACGAGACTGGCAGTAAGCATCTGTGGCTTATACATCTTGAAATTGATACAGCTTAGCTTCCCTATAAGTAGAGTAGTGCCCTTATTGTAATGTCGAACTCTGATCACGAATATGTATTGCATTGACAATATAGCTGCCATGAACACAATCATCGTCACCATCGTCATTAACTAATTAAGAGTATCGGCACGCTGCATGATTAACAGGTGGGTGCTATGTGGAGGAGATTAATAAGGGCACATACTGTGACCCCTCGACAGTACCCTGCGCATCCGGGCAGCAGTACTACGGCCGTGGCCCTCTGCAGCTCACATGGTAAAGCCTCATTCCATATAACGTAGAGCCAGTATTATATAACTCTATGGTTGACCAGCTAGCTACTAAGGTGCCGAGCAAACGTAGTAAATCTTACGCTGTCATAGTGCACAATATATGGAAGATTGCTATACATTATCTGATGATCTCTTGGCGCACAAATATATGTGGCAGGAACTACAATTACCAGGCAGCAGGACAGGCTGTAGGCTTCGACGGCATCAACAACCCAGGCGTCGTCGCCCAAGACCCCACCATCTCCTTCAAGACGGCACTGTGGTTCTGGATGACGCAGCAATCGCCCACGTGCCACGACGCCATGGCCAACAACCAGGGTGGCTTCGGCGCCACCATCAGGGCCATCAACGGCGGGCTGGAGTGCGGCAGCTCGGCCAATGTTGCCCAGCAGCAAGATCGCATCTCCCGCTACCAGTCCTTCTGCTCCATCCTGGGGGTTGACCCAGGCAGCAATCTGACCTGCTAATGAAAACATTACCTAGTTAGCTGTTCATCTTGGCGCAGTACAATGTGTAACTAACTATAGACAATGGACATGGCATGTGATGGCCCCATGCGCAGCCTACAGGTTGTCGTTGTTTGGATGCCTAATAATTAACCTCGACCTCACTGCAAAGCGTTTCTTTTCGCGACAGTGCGCTGTAACTATCCATTTGCTCAAATATAAAAGAAACGAGTTTAAAAGTTTGGGATCTTTTTTAAATTTCCTAAGAACACTATACTTTAAGGCTTTTTAAGGCAAGTTGAAGCCATGGGAAAGTTGCTCTTATTAGGGACCAAAATGTTCATCAAAAGCCAACATGTCCAACAAAGGATATGCTAGCCTCCATTTTGCACTTTGGGAAACCTATAAACTAGATCGCTATGGCACTTCCTACATCTCATCATATAGAACAAGGGCACACTATTCTGTGCAAGAGCAAAGCCCTTCTTTTTCTGTTGGGGGTAAGAGTGTTTCAAAGTACTTTGATTTTGCTTATTCAACACTTTTAACAATTGCCCAAGTCAATGAATTGTTTACAAATTCAATTTTCAATATGATTTAGAATATAAAATTTTTAAGGAATTCAATGGTTGGGTCAACAATGATAAAGCAACATACAAAGTGACCTACTAGATAATAAAGTATAAAACAAAAGTTATGTAACTAAATAAAGGCTCAATAATCAATAGTCCCAATGGTTATTCATATTACAATCTTTCTTTTAATTAAATAATGTTGTTTATTACAAATTTTGGACACAACGAAACAAAGAGCTAACTACATCATCATTAACAACATCATGAAAAGTTCTAACACCAAAGCAGCCCAAAAGACTTCTAATTGGAGAGGCCACATGGAAAGTGACAAGTTTGAATTAGAGTAACTTGGCACATCCCCTTTCTTAACCCTTATTTAAATGCCACTCTTGTATATGGTATACCACATCTTGATCTAACACGCTAATGTATTATTGGCAAATGTATAAGAATGGATAGAGAACATTACATTCTCAATTACATAGACAAAATAATAACCGATTGTAAAGTATACAACATAAGTGCATACATTTGTAACAATTAAACAATCCAATATATTCGGATGCATGTTACATCACAAAGCATTCACCATGGCACTTGCTTTATACTATGCAAGATAGTATTGAGGTTACATAAATAATGAGCTAACCGACAACTGTCATGCTTCGAGCATAGAGGTGCAAAACTAGAGCAATAGATAATACTTTTAATGAGACATGTTAGATATGTTAGTCACTTGTACAACTCACTATAGTAAGTGTTCCACAACCTGAGAATTGGAAGTCTTGGCTAAAACAAGCATAAACCCATATTGGTCAAAAGTGTCTAAACCATTTAGTACTAGCAAGAAAAAATAGTTTGAATGATAGGGATGGACTATGAAAGGAAGCATGAATTCATGCATACTTTTAATGATCTTGGTTTGTAATTTTCAAGTCTTTTAAACGTGCATATAAATGCACTAAAACTACCATTTTAACACAATATTTAGGAGATATTGTGAGATTTTAAACGCACCAAGTATAGAGAAAAATAAAAAGGGAGCTACTAATTGCAAACAATGCTTGGAGCCACAGTTCTGCAACTAGTAGCTCCCTAGGGTTTCCTAGTTTGTCCCTTCCATGCTTGATGGATATGAAAGATCATTAAAAGATAATTTCATTATCAAATATAGTTGAGATAATGATCTATAGATTATGAAAGACTACACACAATAAGATAGTTGAGATAATGAAATGTTGAAAGATTAAATAATATTGCTTTTTATATCAAATATATATATGAGTACAAATAAAATTTTGGAACCCAAGGTTTGGCTTGTATGCAATATATGGAAACTTAATGCTCCCAAATCCTAACTTGGATTACAAAGTACAAATTTTGCAAACTAGCATACTGTTGACCATCCACAACTCTCTTGGCAAAACCATTTGATTCCCTTCCACCAACTTTCAAGTCTCCTGCTTCAATATCTTCTACCTACACAAATGAGACATCTTACCTATCAACAATATGAAAAAGAACATAATGCGATTAAGAAGTACATTATCTCAAATATTTCAAAAGTGCAATTAGGTACCAAATTGTGCTAGAACTAAAAGTGTTATTTTATACCTATGCATGAAATACAAACTCTGCATCTCAATTCAATAGGTCTTCATGATCAATGCCATTTATTGCAGGGTTAAACTCTTGAAACTCTTCCTCAGATTCAAGATCCAAGGGAATTGGGCAATCATTGATATGATTGTGTGTCTTAACATCCAAGGAAGGGGGTAAGGAATTAATAATGTAATTTATTATTGTAGTTGAGACCCACCAGTCACTTAAACCCACTCAATGATAGGCATCGATAAAGTAAGGTGCAAGCTTGATCCACCATCATTATTTACAAGCATTTGAAGATAGACTAGTTTGCCTTTCCAACCTCATTACATAGCCAAACTGTACAAGTCTATGTACACTATATGTGTATCAAAATCAGGCTTCCAAATATACCCCAAACAGTGTAATATAAATAGATTGGTATTCCACGAAAGAGAATCCTATGCATGTTAGAACTTCACGTTCTCCATGTTGCAATCCTTTAAAAGAAGACTTAAAGTTAAGTCACGAAAATCCAAGGACTTAATATAAAGTTATACTATGCAAAAAATAGATGAGTTCAATACGTACATTCCAAAACTCTCTTGAATTTTTGGATATGCAAATCACTAATCTATGTCATGCAAATCATCTACAAGCTTTTACTCATATCTAGGTTATGTATATGATTGCCAAATACAATTAGATGCTTTTGATAATTCCCTTAAAGAGGTTTTGTAAGATTCAGATCTAAATTCCTATTAATTGGGTGATCAAACTGTCCAATGATAGCCCTTGACTATAACCATAAGGTTGATTTTATTTAGAGTAAGTCATATACCATTTCATGTAAATCATATTATTAAGCTTGGCATAATGAGAGCTATTAACCAAACTTGTAAGAATCAAATCATTAAGAAACAATAGCCGCTGATTGTAACAATAATAGGAAAAATTTGTTATCAGTAAAATACTAAATTTATATAAATTGGACTATCTAACTATCACAATTATATCCCCCAACTATAACCATAAGAATCCATTTATCAAAAGTACTTCATATGCACCACAAAAAGGTCTTCAATAATTCTCATCCACCTTCAAATATCTAGCATTCATCAATAGCCATTGTATCATAACACTTAGATGACCAAACTATCATATGAGAGACATTCATAAGAGCCATAAGAATAAATAAACCATACTCATGTTAAGAAGGGATCAAGTATACCATTCAATTTCATTCCACCTAAATTATCAATCTTACTCAAGAAAACCATAAACTAAAATCCTAAGAATTAGACTATCATGAATAAGCTCTAAAATATTATCCTTATCCATATTAATTAGATGATCTCTATAACATTCATACACCTCAAATGATCATGGAAAAATTAAATGCATGACAAGATGGGGCCGCAATAATTTACACCCATCAAGCATCTTGTGACTACCAAAGTGTTCAAATCAATGGTAAGACATGCATTTATATTAGGGTTTCAATACACATTTCATGTTGTAAATGTTGAAATATAGACAAGAATCTAATGAAAATTTTGATATGTTTAACATACTGTTTGGTTAAGTATTTGTATTAGCGGTGGTTAAGTACAATTTTTTTCTTGTAAGCCTTGAAACATAGACAAGAAGTTAAGGAAAATTTCTACTATATTTAACAGAGTGCCTAATATGCAAAATGGTGTTTAACACAGCCTTAAAGGTCATGTTTACTTTGTGAAAAGAGCATGGAAAATGTAGTAAGCAAGAACATAACATTTGATCTCTATAGATGAAACCCAATAAAAATTCACAAACTCTCCATTATAAGACTAAGAGAAGCATACCTCACATGCTTCATGAGACATATATATGGTATTGCAAAGGCTCCTCCAACAAGCTTTCTTACATTGGCATCTTTCTTTGTGTGTGTGTGTGTGTGTGTGCCTGTAGGGAGGTTTAGGTGTATAGATGCTCATAGCTTCAAATTTGGAAATTTTGGGAAAGAAGGATAAAGTTTATGCAGTCGAAATTTTGAAATCCCAAATGTGTTTAAGATCACTTAAAAAAAGCATTAAAGTTTATTTTTTTTCATGTGTAAAATTCAATTTATGCTTTTTTTTTTTAAAATTGCACATAGTGCCACATGGTTTTATGAATTTATACATTAGATGTTAAACATAGCCATATTCTGTGTCTCGCTTCTAAATCTTTGTTTCCATTGTGTTGTAGTGGCTCAAGAACTATTTGCTTTTAAGATCCAGATCACATGGAGCTCAAACAAGAGGACAAGCCAAGAGTTTGGTAGCTAGCTCAAAGGGATGAATTTTAGTGTGGGCACACCCAAGTGAACCTGTTGAGAATGAAATAAAGCTCACAACCATTTCCCCTATTGCTATACGAAAAAAATGGTAGATCAATAACTCTTGACTTAGGAGGGAGTGCTCCACCAACACAAACTCATTGAATCACTGATCCATACAAGGACCTCAAGAAATAGATATTCATCTCTCACATGATGCATTACTCTTGTTTTGCTAAACACATGAAAGAGACAATGTACAAGATACTAGGAATAGGAATCCATTATGATTAAAGTACAATGGTTAATACTATCTCATGCACTCCACAAGCTCCTTCTCAACATCAAGCATTTGCAAGTACAAGTATATGAATGGATATTGAATTATGGACACACTCCTTTTATTTTGAAAAATAAAGGAGTTGTCAAACTATAAAACAAATTAGTCAATTACCTAACATTCATCAGAGTGGTCAAGGATATTTCTAACAGATTGTCCAAATGTGCTTTTATTGATGGGCTTAAAAAAATGGAAACTTTTAGCTATTCTTTGTTTGTAGGAGGTAGCAGAAGACTTCTCGTTGATTTCATGAATAAGGCTGACATTGTTTCTACTCATGCACAAAAGAGCACATTAATGAACAAGGACTTTAGTATGGTGAGTAGGCTAAGATATAGCTTTGGCAAAGATTTGAATCCCTTACCTTCTACTAATCATAAGGACTTTGAGATCTTGAATATTCTCCCAAAATTATCTAAAAAGGAGAAAGAGCCCATTGTTTAGAGTGTTATTAACTTGTATCCAACAAGAGGTGCAACTAAGTGAGAGACTCTCTTGGAGGAGAAAATGAAAGAGATAATTGAAAGTGAGTGTGCGATTCACAAGAGGAAGATTAAGTATCTTGGCCCATTTAACTATGAGAGAGGATGGGAAAATTTGTTTGGCTAGATTATTGTAAATGTTTCTCTTGATCCAAACAAAGAGGAATACCTTAGCACATCTCTTGATGACAAGACAATGTTGGAGAAAAAAGGAAATTTAAGTGTTAGATTCTATGGTTTATCATTATTTGAGGTAAGTCTTTTTTCCTCTCATTCTTATGTATTGACTTATTCAATGATTGTTGAGCCCTCATTCTCTTGTTTTTTCTTTGTTTTGTGTACAAGGGGCATATATTGCTTCTCTTGGCTATGATATCACTAAAAATATATTTATTATTAATCCAATTCTCTCTACATATATTTCTTTAAATTTTGGTTCAAATATTACAAGGTTTTTATAAATTTTGACAGTGTCACACACTTTGATATCTTTTTTATGTTGAAAGGTATGCCCTTTATAAACACTTGCTTTTAGTGATTTATCTTCATATTTGTTTTTGTTGATTAATTTTTTACTCTACAGAGGACACTAGAGTCTAATCTACATTGACATTCTTACTAGAGAAGTCATCCTTATGAATTCTCTTTCTAGATTTCATGGCATAGAAAAAATGTATTGTGAATGGTTTTCCCATCTTTTCTATTTTAGGTTCTTTACTATTTGCTAATAAGTTTTCATTTGCAATGTTGCTAAACTTATTATTATCCACTTGGACACCAACTTTGAGATTCTCAATGAGCTTTCAAGTTTCTCCTTCAAGAGGTCCCAGTACAAGTGACATGCATAGTTGCAAATGGAAAGTGATTTCGAATGTTTGTAGAATAATAGATTTACAGTTAGTTAACATAGACCAAGTGAATTTTAGTCCTCTTATCTTTAGCTTTTAAATTGAATTTTTTGTAATTTCAACTAACTTGTTGTGTGCTAGATTATAGTGTAAAGATTACCATGAGTCATATGTGTGGTGGATAAGGGAGAGGATTATTGAGTTAGTTTTGGATATAGCAATTAGACCAATGAACCATAACTATCCACTTCCACCTAGGGCTTTGAAGGGTAAAGAAATGAAATAAGTAAAGGTAACAACCAAGGGAAAAGGAAAGGGCAAGTCAACAACCAAAAAGACTATTGTAGCATCTACAAAGAAAGGAATAATCAAGATATCTCCTTTGAAACCTCAAGAGAAGAGAGTGTCCTTGAAATTCAATTTCTTCCAATTACTAAAAAATAACCTATTAATCGAGCTTGGCATAATGAGAGATATTAATAAAACTCGTAAGAATCAAATCATTAAGAAACAAAAGCCCTTTATTGTAATAAGAACATCCAAATTTTGTTATTACTTAAATGTTTTAACTATATAAATTGGATGATCAAACTATTGTAGAGCTATAGCCCCCAACTATAACCATAACAATCCATTTATCAAGAGTATTTCTTGTGTGTTAGAAGAGTGGCCCGCAATAATTTTCACCCACCTTCAAATATCTAGCAATATTCATTAGTAATCATTGCAACAAAACAATTAGATCACCAAACTATCATACGATACACATTCATAATAGCCATAAGAATCAATAAGTCATACTCATGTTAAAAGAGGGTTGACAAGTATTCCATTCAATATCATTCCAACTAAATTATCAATCTTACTTAAAACAACCATAAGCTAAAATCTTAGAAATCACACTATTGTGAATAAGTTCTAAAATATCATCCTAATTCATATTAATTAGAGGATCTATATGACATCCATAAGCCTCAAACTATAATGGAAAATTCATTTAATGTAGGATGTAATGAGGCTGCAATATTTTACACTCACCATTAAACATCTAGTGACAATCATAAAGCATTCAAATCAATGGCAAGATAGTCATTTATGTTAGTGTTTAAATACATATTTTATGTTGTAAATTCTAAAAAAAAGACAATAAGTAGAGGATGATTCTTAATTGTTTAATAGAGCATTCAACTAGGTATTTATATTGGCATTTACCTATATATTTTTTCTTGTAAGCCTTGAAACATAGACAAGAAGCTCAAGACAATGTCTGCTACATGTAACAGAGTGTTTAATATCCAAAATGGTCTTTAACAGAACCTTAGAGGTCAGGTTTACTTTGGAAGCAAAGCACTCAAATGCAACAAATAAGAACAAACATTGAATCTATATAGAAGGGACCCAATAAAAATTTACCTTTCATGTGTAAAAGTCCATTTATACAAATGTTTCCTTTTGCACATAGTGCCTCATGCTTTTGTGGGATTTTACATGAGATTTTAAATGTGACCACAAATATGCCACATCTTTGCTTATATTTTATTATAGTGGCTTATGGACTATTTGATTTTAAGATCCAACTCAAAATGAGCTCAAATTATAGGATAAGCAAAGGGTTTAGCACTTAACTCCAAGGGATGAACCAAATTCCAAGTGAACTTGTTGAGAATCAAATCAAGCTCATAACCATTTCTCTTATTACTATGAAAAGAATGGTAGATTTGGAAATCTTAGACTGAGGATAGAGTAGTCCACCAAAACAAACTCATCAAATCACTAATCCATACAAGCATCTTGAGAAATAGACACCCATCTCTCACAATGGGTAACTCTCGAGAGGACATTATTACAATAGAATAGATTGCACCATCAGAAACTAGTGGAATCAACTTGCGTAACATACAATAATATACATGATTTCTAGTTGGAACGAGTAGTTGGTGGCACTATTGATAGAAACATAAGAGATCAATTATTGGACCTAGAGGCATTAGGGTGAAAAATGCAATGCTAAAGTTGGAATTGGGAAAAAAGGTATATAACTAGGTAGGTGACATGAAAATGAAACCAAATGGAACTATAGAGTGATCAAAACATTGAAGTAAAGAGGCTTACACTCACTATTACCATTCAAAACATGGGTTCAATTAAGTGATCAACCTAAAAATGCGAGAAATTGGATGACCAAGGTGAAAGAATGAAAATTGGAGTTATGCATTAGATGGAAAAGATGTTGGCTATATCTAATGCTTGCAAGAGCGATTCATAACATAGCATCCATATAAGAAAATAGTATCTTTGGGACAGGTTCATCCATGGAGACTAGTGAAGCATCCCTATGAGGTTGCAGAAAAAGCTCTAAGAAAGCAAGAGGGGAAAGTAACTCCTAGAAACATCCCTCGTGTGTTGTAATCTAGCTCTCGATCTATTAACAATCCAGTGCCAACATGGCATGGGATATATACCTAGTGAATATTACGGCCAAGAAGATTCTATCCACAAGCATAAATATGCTTATCATAAATACATGAGAAAAGGAAAAAAGGGAAAAAAACCTTATTAATGATTCAAGAGCCTAGACTTAGTAGTAGACTCGAAACTTAAAACTCTAGTTTGACTTTGTTGTCTCTAACTAATTGAATGCTACATTCAACTAATGGAGGAGAAATCTAACCCAGCTAAAAAGTTTGAATTGAATAGTAGAATAAACACTTACAATTGTGAATTCTATTGTGTATTTGATTGCATTACTATAGTCATAAGCAAAGGGGAAAAACCCAACTTGAATGTTGATCCAAAAGCTTGAACTAAGCCATGGACTGATGATTGAATTTGGACATCATAACTTTGTCTTATTTCTTGAATTCTTGACTCAAGATTGAGACATTAGGAAAAAACTGGACTCACAAATGGGCCCTTAAAATAATAATGTTTAAGTTATGGGCCTTTTGGATTGTCCAATAGTAAGGCTAGATGTTGACATTCATGGAGGGTGAATCTTCTCTCTCCAAATCTTGGGTTTTTAATTAAAAAAATGGATAGTGGGGGAATTAAAAAAAGAAAAAATAAATAGTACACGAAATTTAAGTTTCTCTAAGCTCGTATTTTTCCCATTTTTTGGGAGAATTTTTAATTTTTAAATTTTCCTCTCATGAAATCAGTTTCACTCAAAAGTTGAGTAGCAAACCACTTTCCCTCTATTCTCTATATTGCTGAATTTTCATCTCCATTATTGAAGCTCCTTGGTGAGAGTAATTAGGGTTTTGAGCGTTTTGCTTACCTTTGCACTTTCTTCTCTATGAAGCTCTAGATTACGAGCAAATCATAGGTGCCCATCTCTCGTTGCATTTTCTCTTGTTCGCTATTTTTTCAATAGGGTTTGATGTCATTTCTTATTGTTATTGTCGTTTTATTGCAGAGGTTGTTTTGGCCAAGAGGCACATGCACTCATCTCTCTCTCTCTCTCTCTCTCTCTCTCTCTCTCTCTCTCTCTATGTTGTTTCTCTGTTATGTTGTGTTTTCAATAGAATGTGATGTTGGTTCTAATTGTTGTTTTCTTATAGAGTTTATTTGGAGTAAGAGGGAAAGGTGTTAATCTCTCTCTCTCTCTCTCTCTCTCTCTCTCTCTCTCTCTTTGATGTTATCTTTTCCATACAGCATGATCTTAATTCTAACCCTTATTGTTGTTTTATTACAGAGATCATTTTAGGTGACATTGCATAAGTACTCATCTCTCTCTCTCTCTTTCTCTCTCTATGTCTCCTCTTTTGTATTGTTGAGAGTTGAAAAGATGAATGGGTTGTCTCTTACCCACCCAGCTAAGAGAGCTAAAGAGGGGTACCACCTAGCCAAAGGGAGGATGGACTAGGACATCCCTTTCCTCAAAGAGAATGGAAAGAACCAAAAACAAAACTTCACGAGAGAGAATTTGTAACCCATCTTAATGGAAATGAAGATAATGGAAGGTTAAGAGAGGCGATGGCTCTTAAATTCTCACATGAACATATATATAACATGAGGAAATAAGGATTCCCCACTAACAGAGAATATGGTAAGTATTACTTAATAAGTTTAAGTATGAATGTAGAGGGAGAATTAGAAGAGAGTACATATGATTTAGACACCATATTAGAATATGAGAGAGAGAGAGAGAGAGAGAGAGAGAGAGAGAGATGAAAAGAGAGGGAGACAAGAGGAGAAGAGGTAGAGGAAGCTTGCCATTATGTATTAATGGAATGAGAAGATGAGAAGAGAGAGAGACAAGAGGAGAAGAGGTAGAGGAAGCTTGCCATTATGCTACATAATAAAAGAGACTCACTCATAGCTTACCTCAAAAAGATGGACTAGAATGAGGCTATTCTAGAGTGCTCTCATGTGCTTGTCATTGTCATTTTGTTTCTTTACATATCCATGGGCTCCTTATATAGCCTTCATGAAGAATTAGATTAATTTAATCTCTTTGATTAACATAATCCTAGATGATGTATGACATCTTTGAAAATATAGAGAATAATGGATGGAACAAGTCTCCACCTTGGTCATCATGCAAGAAGCCAAGTGTGGTGGTAGACAAGCTAGAGAAAGAGAGCTAGATTGCAAGAGGTGGGTGCCCAAAGCACATTATTATAATATATTTACAAGAAGGATAAAATGGGAAGCCGATGTGGTGAAAGAGAGAAGAAAATTGCATGTAGCCAGTAGTCTCTAACTTCGTAACTTCAAATTGGTGAAGAATCTGAAAAAAGTTTCTTCTGTAACTTTGTAGAGCAGGTTGAAACTAATCAGGCCACGTAAGAATTTTCTTGAAATTATATTTTCTTTGGAATTTATTGAAAAGATAAAAAATGGCTTTCAAAATCTCCTTTGACTTTAGTTCCTCATATATATATAAATACATATAAGCATGTGACAAAGGGGGTCCATGCTTGTAAGCTTTTGTGTAAGATCCAAATGACACCATGATGTGGATATTGAGTTGTGTACAAGGGTGAGGTGTCCTCTAATGATGGTGATAGATTCCAAATCTTGGTGATGCAGGTGGAATCCACATGTAGTTGGAGGCTAATCCTTTGAAAAAATCTATACACTCACTCAACCCCTAGGTGTGATCCATTTTCATCTTCACTAAGATAACCCATCCCTTTTACCCTTTACATTGACATCTCTCCTAAAAACTTGTCCCCCACTTGCTAGAGTTATCATAACCAAGAAGCAATAATGTAGCATACCTAGTGCTTGAAGAGTAAACCCAATGTGATATGGTAAGGCTCTTGATAGGGGTTTTGGCCAAATCTTGTGGTAGAAATCCGGTTTGTAAAAAATCGGGATCACTTTTTTTTCAATATCAACTCTTATTATTGTCTTTTACAGAGATCAATTTGAGCAAGATTGAATAGGTGCTCATTTATTTCTCTCTCACGTATACTCATACACTCTCTCACGTATACTCTGGGTTTTGATGCTAGTTCTAACTTAAGGATCAATTGTTGTTGCAGAGCTTAACATAAGGTAGAGTAAAGATTCTGTAGCTTGATTTACAGATAAATCTTTTACATTTTGTGTACCAAAATTTATTCATTTGATTAGTGAATTTTATATTTGATGGGATTGATATTTTTTTTTTGTCCATCATTTGCAATGGGTCAACGATTCAATCTTATCTTCAATAGATTAGCTTATAGGTAAATTGGTCATATTTTGTGTTGCTTTCATATATTTATCCAGATATTTTTTGTTAAAAGGAATTCATGCATGTAATTTTTTGTACATGTAGGTATTGTACAAGGTTGAGGAGAACCACATGATTCTCGATTGACTATTTTGCTGTGGCGAGTTGTGCTGGATGATATAGATCTACTGAAAGTCGATGGTTCAAAAATCCTTTGCTTTATTGGTACTGTGTGTCCATTTGGATCTCCATGTCCATTGTTAATGATCCATGAAACTCTTGTATCATATCATCCATATAACACAGAATGTGTTGAGTCATAGATTATCTTAGGTTTCAATCCAATGTGCCTATTAAGATTTGCATGTCATGTGGCTGCTATCCTTGTAACAACTACTCTCTAATACCCATGTTTCATACAATGTATTGATTCAAATCAAACTTCTATTCATTATAATGAAATTTATTTTGTGAAAGTTCTCTGAGTATTATTGTGCTATTCTTTTCATTATATTTTATGTAAATGGTATGATTAAAGTGATGCCTTGAAATTGAATCTATACTTTGTGTCGATGTATATATCCACATGCATTTTGATATCTATATTTGTGTGTGTTTATAAAAGTGTAAATATCTCTTAATGCCATGTTGATTTCTATGGAATATTAGTGATTACTAGACATACTTAAAAGTTATTGTTTAGGGGTTAATACATATTTCTTTACATCTAATGCCTAGGTTACAATGCCTAAGAGAATAACAAAAATTCTCTCAATAGAAATACATAACAGAAAAGATGAAGAAGGGAATTGGATCATTGATATGTATCATTGCTCGTCTTGGATACATATGTGTCCAAGTATGAAGGGAGCTTTCTGGGCGAAAGCATCTGCAATTGCAAATGTATCAAAGCACTGGAAGGGTAAAATTTTAGTTCTTAGACAAATGAATTTTGATTCTCACCTTGTAACTGAGGCATTGATACAACATGTATTCATGCAAAAACTAATACATATTACGCCCATTGTGCCCTTTCAATGAAACATTGCAAACAGTAAGTATTTGCAACTCATTGAGAATGAGAAATTTCATGATATCTACATAAAACTTGTCTCATATTTTTCTTCAGATTATTGTGAGCGAAAAAATGTCGAGAATTTCACATGTTCTTTTAAGTGTTACTACCTCGAAATCTGTAGATTGCTCTTTGAGGGGCGTACATCTAAGGAGGTTGCAGAGAGAACCTTGTTTTTTACTATGACTCCAAGTACATATTGCCTAAGGGGGGTCGAGAATATGGAACCCTTGAGTCTATGCACATACCGAATCTCAATAGCATAGAATGGTCATTGTGTAGTAGCGACATTTTGCACATGTGTAGCACAAAAAATTTCAATAGACATATTGAAATCTATGGCGCCAAGCACTAGCTCAAAGAATGTACATCTAAGCTGGTTCATACTAATTGCAATTTTTGCACATATGTGCAAGGAATGTAAGGGTTTGAGAGGTACCAAAATCATGTACATCATAAAAAGTGCATTCGAGGATTATGTAACAAGGATTCTATGCAAAACTTAGACATAAAAAATGACTCATAGTCCTAACAGAGTGGAGTGTCTAGTCATAACAAGGGACATGGATTTCAGGTAAACATTTTCTCTCTTAGTTGACTATTATCTTACTTTGGGATGGATCAACTAACTTTCCTTTCTAATTACAGGTACTTTGTCACACGACAGACTTTATGCCTAGTGTTCAAGTATCATAGATGGAGTATGCTCAAGGGTGAATGGTTGTGCCTTAATCAAGACATGCGTGAAAGTGTAGCTGTTGATGTTACAATCATTTGTAAGGGCCGCAAACCCCAAGTATTGCAAATGGAGGATAATTGGTCCTTGAGTATAATGCGGCAAGAAACTACAATGTTAATGCAGAATCCACCTGCTAGCTTCTATTCAAGACTAGATGGTAGGAAAATTCGAAGCTGAGTTGAGGATACTATTACTAGTGGAAAGTGTGTGGCTCCACATATTTTAGAAATTGTAGAGTCTCCCTAAGAATCTTGACACCACAAGTTTTAATATCCAACACTTGTAAATTTTTGGATTTTTTTTGCCAATAGAATATTATCGCTAGCAAACTTATAATATTTAGAAATTATGGTATTTATGCAAAATCATACACTTGCTATACACTTTCCACATCGACACATTTACATATACATGTAACCTTTACAAATACATTAAGTAAAGCCATAACTAAATATTGTATGCGAACAACCCTTAATGGTTTAAAACTTAAGGTTTTTAAGATAGAACTAGTTTAGTTTTTATTTCATTGTTTAATTTCACACATTCTCTCTTCATCTATTTACGTCCACCACATCCCTCCTACTTGCTACAATGGATTCTTGTGCATACTTTGATGGGTGGATCCAAGAGACTATCTTTGCTAGCTAGGGTGACGAGATATTTTAGGTTTTCTCTAAGAACTTCAACCTTGAAAGTGTACTCTCATCATTGGATCCCCCCCTTCATGTTTTGGAAGTTAGTACCATTGCTACTTGCACATACAACATCGAGGGATCCAACATGACTTGGGTGCCTCTCGAATAGCTCATGGTATTTCAGGTAGGGAGAATAATCACCAAAAAGTGGTGAATAGGTGTCTGGCCCAGGTGGATCCTTTACATAGAGTATGCACTGTTCCCATGGGCAGTGCACTAAGTACAACACCTTTAAGTGTTGAAGAGGAACATCAGGGTGGTGGTGGCAGAGTAAGGGTTGGCTCTCATGGTGCCATCTTCTTCAGAACAACCACAAGTCAACAAACCCAACCTTGCCTCATTGACGCCCATTAAAATAGATGGTGTATAGTACTTGCTTCTGTTAAATGTGCTGCAATACTTAAGAATGATGGTAGGAGAGTTGTTTTTTGTCCTAGTCAGGGATTCGATGGAAGACTTGATCAATTATGATTACATGGATATACATATCCGATGATGGCAGAGATTTGGAAGATATGAAAGCACAAGCTTAGATACAATGAGTGCCATCATAGTATCTAGTTTACGTACATTAACTGAAGATTTTTATTGGCCACATATGGACACTGATGTATCTAACTTTGTTTCTGAATGTTTGATTTGTCAAAGAGTTAAGAGACATCATGGTAAGACCATGGGAACAAATTTCTATGGATTTTATTACTGGTTTACCTAATACTAAAGCTAACCATGACATGATTTGGACTATAGTAGATAGGTTTAGTAAACAAGCATATTTCATTCCATGTAAGAAAACTTTAACAGCATCTCAGGCAGCACAATTGTTTTTGAAAACTGTTTTCACTAACCATGGATTACCAAAAGTTATTATTTCTCATCGTGATTCTAGATTTTGTAACAACTTTTGGATTACTTTTTTTGCTAACCTAGGAACAAAAATTGATTTTTCATCTGCATTTCATCCTGAAACTGATGGACAAACAGAAGCCACTAACAGTACTATTTTAGATCTTTTACGTGCTTACACTATTTCTAAACCATAGACATGGGACACACATTTGCATTTATTACAGTTTGCATATAACGATACACCACACACATCTACAAAGAAAGCACTGTTTGAAGTGATTTATGGTTATAGATTGTTTACACATGTTGCATCTTTATCAAATACAATTCAGAGTGCTGATGATATTGCTACTATGCACGCTACTATTTTTGATGAGGTTAAAGATATGATTGCCAAAGCCCAGCAATCATATACCAAACAAGCCAATAAGAAAAGACAAGCAATGAATTTCAAAGTTGATGATTATGTTTGGTTGAGAATAGAAAAACGTAGATTACAAAGTGTAGATAAACATCCAGTTGTGAAATTAGCACCTAGATTCTATGGACCATTTAAGATCATTCACAAAATTAATGACAATGCATTCAAGTTAGAATTAGACACATTTCACATTAGTTTATTACGACCCTTTAGAGGCCAAATTACCTATACACCCTGTTTATGAAAACCCACCTTTATTAGAGGAAGAGACTGAAATACTTGAACCTGAAGCTATCATAGATACTGACTTTATGACTACTAGAACTGGCCGAAGATATTCTAGATATTTAGTCAAGTTTAAGAACCATCCTGTAGAGGAAGCCCAATGGATGCACGCTAGAGACTTAAATGCTTTCCCCTGTTTGCTAGCTCCACATTGAGCTAATAGCAATTGAGGTCAATTGCTATCCCACCCTGGGGGTATGATGCCAGGACGCATATTTCACGGTGGATTCCGTAAGCTTTGTTGACCGGGGCTCATACACAAAGTGGATTCTTTGTGCGAGAAGTTGATGGGGACGCCTATCCTTTTTGGGCGTTTCATTAATTTAGTGTGTACATGGGTGATTTCATAGCGGGTGATTCCGCAAAATGCATATTAAATTAATAAATGTTTATGAGTTTAGAGTGTGCACTCGTAATAAATTAAGGTTAGGATTGATTTCTAACCAGTTGATTTATTTATGTAGCTGAAGACTGCTAGGTATTCACTTTTGTCGGTTTAATTGTATTATTGTACTAGCGATTGTGAATGCTTCAGTTGATGTGTAGAGATAGCAGCAGTGGCGGAGGAAAGCATTGGAGGATAGCGAGTATTCGAGTTATCACTTATATTTTGATGGGCGCATACCTTAGGCATGGCGTCTATATTTTGTCGTGCCTATTTATTGAGGCGTTGGATATTTATTTATTATTTTGTATGCGCATGGGCGCACGATTATGATATTTGTATTTGGACATTGTATTGGGTATGCCTGACTCTTTGGGCGTCGCCAATTAGCTTTATTTCTATTTTGTGCTAAAGCAAACTCAAAATCCAAAAGCGTGCTATTTTGTAATTGGGGCTATTATTTGAGCTTGAAGATGATTAATACATAAAATACATGCTTTGTGGAGCACTCACACAAGGCATGGGGGGAGATTGCACCCAATTGGTATCTTGTTCATGTCGTACATGCTTACCTTGAGTTTTGTGCAAAAAGTAGAGTTTTTTTGTTCTTGGGGACCTTCCGCCATTCACTACGCAAGCATACAGCATCCGATCTGTGCATCATGGGTATCAGAGTGAAGGTGAGATCGAGAGCTTCCAATTGCTACCCATCTTGTGCGAAGGTAGAGCTCCTAGAACGATCGAGCTCTACGGTCAATCTCATCGTGAACGGTTGATACGGGTGGATTCCTAGCGGTCAAGAACCTCTGTTTCCATCCTCTGATCGTGAAGGACCGGCCTGCAACGATGGAGGACCACTCCTACATCCTCTTCTCCAAGTCGTGGTTACACAGAGATAAGTATCAAAACTTCATAAGCTTAAAAGCTTAATACAAAGCTTATAAAGCTTAAAGAAGCTTTAAAGCTTCATAATTTTGAATCGATGGCAAAAGGGCGGCATGTATCCATGATTTTCGGCGTCATAAAACCCCCCCCCTCAAAAATCGTCATTTGTTGCCATACCAATCATAAGCTAAGTTACCCAAGTTACAAATCACACAAGGCTTCAAAGTTCATCAAGTTTCCTAAGTTCTGCAAGTCTTCAAAGTCTACAAATTCTGCAAGTCTTCTAACTCACTCAAGTTCTGCAAGTTCTGATACTTTGCAAGTCTCATAAGTCTGCAACTCTGCAAGTGAGACAAGTCACTTGAAGTCAAAACTGACTTCTATCCAAAACTCCTATAAGGGTTGTTCCTGTGCAGAAACTCCAAACTGCAAAGTTGTTCTCTGGAAGGTACTGTTCGTATACACAGGCTTGCTGAACCAGTTTCAGCACACGCAGAAGGTCAAAACGCAGATTTTTCAAAGATTACAAATCCTGCAATAGCCAAAGACGAAGATTGTGAAAGCCACACACAAAAATATATAAGCCTTGTACACCCGATCTTGAGCTACGTTCATCCCCCTAATTGGATTTTGAGAGTGTGAGGTCTTTTGAAGTTTTGCAGGATGACGAAACCACATATGGATGATTTAATGGCTGAAGGCGATCTTCCTGAACCTACGATGGAGCAAAAGCTAGATTTAATTATGATGCAGTTGGATGAAGAACGACGAGCCCGGCAAGCATTACTAGTTCAATTGGCTAATTTACAAAGATCGACTACTGACAAAGAGGAACCACAATCGGAAGATCTTATTCGATGTACCATCGATGCGACTCTCGAAGCTCAATCCATTCGCAAAGAAACAAAGATAAGTAAAAGAAATTTCAAATTCCGTACTTTCAATAGCACTCGAGATGAAAAAACTATTCTTGCATTCATCAGTCAGTTTGATGATTACTTTCATGAGGAAACATACGCAGAAAAAGATAAAATCAAGTGTGTCACTAATCATTTAGTGGATAGAGCATCTCTTTGGTGGACCGTGGTTCGTAAGAGTATAGATTGTCCCACTACCTAGGAGAATTTCAAGAAGAAGTTTATGCAGAATTTCCTTCCTCCACAATTCCATGAAAAAGCCATAAAGCAATGGGACCTTCTTCAGCAAAGAGATCATGAGCCTATTCCTCAGTACACCGAACGCTTTTGGAATGCATTACTTGAGTTATGCATGCTTGAAGACGTACCTGAAGTGACACATAAGCGCAAGTATATGTCTGGATTACTTGGGCATTACTACGCTGAAGTCAATATGTTCAAGCCTGCAACTCTTGAAGACGCAATTTCTTTAGCTCATGACACTGAAGACAAGCTTCGAGGAAGAGACAAGCGTCCATAGCAATTTCAAACCAATGGTAACTATGGATCTAAGCAATTCAACTCAAATTTTAAAAGATTTAAACAAGGTCGTTTTCCTTCATCATCTTTCCGTAAGTCTTGGGCAAAACCACCTGCTTTACCATCCAATACCAATCACAACCCTAAGCCAATTCCATCGCCAAATCCTAATATTCCTAGACTTCCTGCCATTGCAAACAATGTATCTAAAGCCAAACCTATAGTGTGTTACAAATGCCACCAACCTGGACATCTAGCAGCCAATTGCCAATCGAAGAAGCCACCTGTCCATATCAACTATCTTGGAGCAATGGAAGATGAAGAACATGAAGAAATACATGATTTCACGGAAGATGAAGACGACATTACTACTCCTTCGGATATTTTACCAGGTATGCCAACTCCACATTCTTTATTGACAATGAAATGTTTAGTGCATGGAGAAGAAAATATTATTTTGCATGATGATGGTAGTATTCATGATTTTATTTCTGCAAAGCTAGTGAAATAATTGAAATTACAGACTGTACCTACGCATTATCGCATTAAAGCAGCATTTTTAGGCACAAGGTATAATGGAACACAAGAGATGCATGACTTAGAAATTCAAATTGGTGAATACACTGAAAGAAGGAATTTTCTAGTTGTACCATTACAGTCCAATGATATTATTTTGGGTATGCCTTGGCGTCATAGCATAACCATGATATAGATTATTCCACACATTCAATTAACATTCAATTTCAAGGAAAACATATTACATTGTATGGTATGCATGCATCTAATGCTTTTCCACTGCTTTCTCATACTCAAGCTAAACGTGCATTACACAAAAGTAGTAAATTTTATCTCATTTGGGTGAATGAACTGCAAGTTAAAGAAAATCATATGCACCCTAGACATAAAGAATTTCTTGCACACTTTAAAGACTGTTTTGCAGAAGATCTACCACCTGGTTTACCTCCTTCATGTCCATAAGACAACAAAATGGATTTGATTCCTGGTACACAACCACCTTGCAAAGCACCATATAGGCATAACCAGATAGAGCAAAAAGAAATTCAAAATCAAGTTGAGGAATTACTAAATAGAGGATTGATTAGACCTAGTAGTTCTCCATTTGGTGCACCTGTTTTGTTGGTAAAGAAGAAGAATATTACTTATCGTATGTGCATTGAATATCGTGCTTTAAATAAGATCACTGACCTTATGGATAAACTGCAAGGTTCTGCCATATTTAGTAAAATAGACCTTAAATCTAGTTATCATCAGGTGAGATTAGATAAGTCTGACATATTCAAGACTGCATTTAGAACACAATTTAGTCATTATGAATTTTTAGTGATGCCTTTTGGATTGACTAATGCACCTGCTACATTTAGTAAAATGATGAATCGTATATTTTTGAAATATCAGTATTGTGTTATTGTATTCTTTGATGATATTTTGGTGTTGAGTCAAAATGAGAATGAACATAATGAATATTTGTCCTTGGTTTTCAAGTTGTTGAAAGATAATCAATTGTATGCTAATCCGGAAAAGAGTGAGTTCTTTAAAACAGAAATTGAATATTTAGGTCATATTGTGTCATCTGATAGTATTAAGGTTGACCCTAGGAAAATAGAAGCAATATTGAACTGGCCTATACCTAAAAATGTGCATGAGTTACGATCTTTTCTAGGTCTTGCTAGTTTTTACAGGAAATTTGTGCGAAATTTTTCATTACTTGCTTTACCTCTGACTAAAATTTTAAAGAAAGGTATTGTTTATCATTGGTCTGCTAATCAACAGAAATCTTTTGACTTGTTGAAACATGCATTAACCCATGCTCCTGTATTACAATTGCCTGATTTTAATAGACCATTCTTTTTAGTAGTTACTGGTGCTAGCGGATCTGGAATAGGAGCCGTACTTATGCAAGATAATCATCCTATAGCCTATTCTAGTTGTAAACTGAAACCCTCCGAACTTAAATATTCCACATATGATAAAGAATTATTAGTTGTAGTACAAGCTTTAAGACAATGGAAACATTACTTAATGGGTTCTGAGTTTATGATTAAGACTGATCAACAAGGTATTAGACATTTACTTAGCCAACCCCAAATATATGACCGACATATCAAATGGGCATCCTTTATTCAGAGTTTTCATCCAATTATCCAATATCAACCAGGTAAAGAAAATGTAGTGGCTGATGCATTAAGTAGAAGGCCCACCATTCATAATATTTCTGTTACATCATTTGATTCTCTAACTTCTATGAAAGATACTTATCATCAAGACATTACTTTTCATGCTGATTGAAATAAATTAGTTGGAAATAACTGGATTCCTATTGATTCACTATCTTATAATGATGGATTCATGTTTTATGAAAAGAGATTATGTGTTACAGTTCCATTCAGATCTTTTGTTTTGAATGAAATTCATTGTCCTCCATATCAAAGTCATAGAGGTATCATATCTACTTTACGTACATTAACTGAAGATTTTTATTGGCCACATATGGACACTGATGTATCTAACTTTGTTTCTGAATGTTTGATTTGTCAAAGAGTTAAGAGATATCATGGTAAACAGTATGGATTACTTATGCCTTTATCTATTCCATCAAGACCATGGGAACAAATTTCTATGGATTTTATTACTGGTTTACCTAATACTAAAGCTAACCATGACATGATTTGGACTATAGTAGACAGGTTTAGTAAACAAGCATATTTCATTCCATGTAAGAAAACTTTAATAGCATCTCAGGCAGCACAATTGTTTTTGAAAACTGTTTTCACTAACCATGGATTACCAAAAGTTATTATTTCTAATCGTGATTCTAGATTTTGTAACAACTTTTGGATTACTTTGTTTGCTAACCTAGAAACAAAAATTGATTTTTCATATGCATTTCATCCTGAAACTGATGGACAAACAGAAGCCACTAACAGTACTATTTTAGATCTTTTACGTGCTTACACTATTTCTAAACCACAGACATGGGACACACATTTGCATTTATTACAGTTTGCATATAACGATACACCACACACATCTACAAAGAAAGCACTGTTTGAAGTGATTTATGGTTATAGATTGTCTACACATGTTGCATCTTTATCAAATACAATTCAGAGTGCTGATGATATTGCTACTATGCACGCTACTATTTTTGATGAGGTTAAAGATATGATTGCCAAAGCCCAGCAATCATATACCAAACAAGCCAATAAGAAAAGACAAGCAATGAATTTCAAAGTTGATGATTATGTTTGGTTGAGAATAGAAAAACGTAGATTACAAAGTGTAGATAAACATCCAGTTGTGAAATTAGCACCTAGATTCTATGGACCATTTAAGATCATTCACAAAATTAATGACAATGCATTCAAGTTAGAATTACCACCTCACTGGAAAATTCACAACACATTTCACATTAGCTTATTACGACCCTTTAGAGGCCAAATTACCTATGCACCCTGTTTATGAAAACCCACCTTATTAGAGGAAGAGACTGAAATACTTGAACCTGAAGCTATCATAGATACTGACTTTATGACTACTAGAACTGGCGGAAGATATTCTAGATATTTAGTCAAGTTTAAGAACCATCCTATAGAGGAAGCCCAATGGATGCACGCTAGAGACTTAAATGCTTTCCCCACTTTGCTAGCTTCACATTGAGCTAATAGCAATTGAGGTCAATTGCTATCCCACCCTGGGGGTATGATGCAAGGAGGCATATTTCATGGTAGATTCCGTGCCACAGTGGATTCCGTGAGGTTTTACGGTGGATTCCGTAAACTTTTGTTGATCGGGGCTCATACACAAAGTGGATTCTTTGTGCGAGAAGTTGATGGGGATACCTATCCTTTTCGGGCGTTTCATTAATTTAGTGTGTGCATGGGTGATTCCATAGCGGGTGATTCCGCAAAATGCATATTAAATTAATAAACATTTATGAGTTTAGAGTGCGCGCTCGTAATAAATTAAGGTTAGGATTGATTTCTAACCAGTTGATTTATTTATGTAGCTGAAGACTGCTAGGTATTCACTTTTGTCAGTTTAATTGTATTATTTTACTAACGATTGTGAATGCTTCAGTTGATGTGTAGAGATAGCAGCAGTGGCGGAGGAAAGCATTGGAGGATAGCGAGTATTCTAGTTATCACTTATATTTTGATGGACGCATACCTTAGGCATGGCGTCTATATTTTGTTGCACCTATTTATTGAGGCGTTGGATATATTTATTATTTTGTATGCGCATGGGCGCACGATTATGATATTTGTATTTGGACATTGTATTGGGTATGCCTAACTCTTTGGGCGCCGCCCATTAGCTTTATTTCTATTTTGTGCTAAAGCAAACTCAAAAGCCAAAAGCGTGCTATTTTGTAATTGGGGCTATTATTTGAGCTTGAAGATGATTAATACATAAAATACATGCTTTGTGGAGCGCTCACACAAGGCATGGGGGAAGATTGCACCCAATTGGTATCTTGTTCATGTCATGCATGCTTTTTACCTTGAGTTTTGTGCAAAAAGTAGAGTTCTTGTGTTCTTGAGGACCTTCCGGCATTCACTATGCAAGCATAAGGCATCCGATTTGCGCACCAGTGTACTTTTTGAAGTAAAGAAGGAGCTTCTATTTTCATCGAAAGCTGGCCCCTCCTCTCCACCGATGAAAAAGCCAAGGAAAGAATGAGAGTTTTTGTTGACTATCGGCTATTTGTATATGCCATCACTATCAGCCATCATTACATGTATTTTTCTTATATAAGATATTTTACTTTGTTCCTATAAGTTAATATTTATTGAAGAAATGTGTGCTTCGTGTAAGTATGACGATAATGTGTGGTATGTGAATGATGCATTCGTATATGTTAATATAATCAAATTTAATTATGTCAACACATAGTATTGCACTTGCAATTGTGGATAGGCAATAACATAACTCATATCCGTACGTATTACTACTTTTGATGTAGGCGTACATTAAATAAAAATTAAGAGTTGTGTGTTTCAAGAAACAAAACAACTTTACTAAATTATTTGAATTCGGTACATATCGCATGAGATATTATATATATGTATAAATATTCTAATTTGGCACAGTATACAAAATGTTTTAGCCTTCCAAGATGCTATGGTGCTGTAACAATCATTACAAAACCTTGTATCATTAATCTCATAACCTATGGAGGAGTTCCCTTGCGGTATCGAAGCTGAACGATAAAGTTCATGTATTTATCTGTGATTGTGGCATGCTTTGCGTGGATGACTGTTAGCTGTCTATCATCAAACAAGTCAACAAGAAACCCCTCTGTTATGATTTGCAGGGCCTCATAGCTGCAATAGTAGACTTTCTTGCTAGTGGGCCATTGCACACTCGCGCCCAAATTCTTCCCATCCCATTTAGCTCCAAGTCTTGTATAACTTCCCGGACAACCTCATGAAAAGATCTTTTCGGGATGAGAAGCTCGTATCTGCATTGGATTCTCCATATCTCTTTGAAGGGCAATAGTGCTCGGTTTCCATCTCCTCTTCTTATGTGGTGGTCATTGTGCTCTATGGGGAGCATGTGCTGCTGCACTAGAGGAGGCTCCACCTTGTGCTCCAGGTGGCAGGCCTTGGTGTGAGGCCTTTGCCTAGCCAAAATGATAACATGCTTGCTTGGTACGTGCCATGCAAGCTCGAGGAGGGCAAGATGAAGAACAGACAGAGCTTAGGGGCATGAGAATGAAAGAACCAAATAAATCAAGATGTGAAATTGAGAAGAATAATGAACTTTTAACCCATTTAAACCCAAAAATTGAGTTAATGCAGCTTCATACGCAATGTCCATCATGTGATTGTAAATCCATAACCTTTTATCGAAATGCGATGATACTCCAAGCACACACTCATTAGCTGGCTAAGAGCCATGCCAAACTTTGAACCAAGGATTTGCAGGCTTTTTTTTTCACTTCTTTTTTTTTGGAATCTTGGCCATCTAACGAGTGCCTATGTGAAGTTTTATGGCATTCCGATATAGTTTAGTATTTTAAAAATTATCCCACACCAAAATATGAATGGATTGGTAATTGAGAAATCAACATCGTGACTATTGGCCCCTTGGAAACTTCGCACCACATAGACTATATACAAAGGCATCAAGAGTGAAGTCTACAACAAGAATTGGTAAATTTTTGCATATTTTTCCTATTGAACTTGACAGTGCTAAAAAAAAATGTAAGTAAGAGTTGAAAATATAGCAAAGATGCACAATCAAAGTTGAGAGAGAAGGATAAGAGTAAAAATTTAACTCATATTTTAAGGGTGTGTACAATAGTTTTGCACTAGGACATAGTCTGTGTTCTATGCATGAGGAGAATACTATACCAAAAAAGATAACATGACAAACTGTGTTCATTCCATTGGTACGAATGCATCCTTCACTACTTGAAGATTTCTTACAAGTTGGAAGTCCTTGGGAGTTATAGTGATACGCTTCGCATGTATTGCACAACGCTGAGCATCAATCATCAAGTAAACTAAAAAGGCCTCTATAGCATACTATAGGGCATGAAGATATTCTTTTGTGAAGTGATCAGGTCTATCTTGACCTTATGCCGAAAACCACCTCTTTCTTTTTGTGTGGTAGAGGTCTTGCACAATCTCACAAACAAGTCTCAAGAAGCTCACATTCGAAAAGATGAAATCAAAAGAGAATTGATACATCCTGATTTTGCTTAGGGCCACTGTACCTGGCTTCCACTTTCGTTTCTTGTGGGGATGCTGAGGAGGGCCCTTGTGAGGGTGGCTTGAGGAAGCTAGGTTAGGTTGAGAAGGGGGTGCATCTGTGCTACTAGATACTCCAAGGGGTTAAACATGATATGGAGCTTTGAGCAGAAGCTTATTTGTAACTACCTTAGGCCTAGCCATCCTTCTTGCACAAGAGATATGAGCACTCAATGAATAAGATAGAAAGTGAAACCCTCTTTTATATAACTCTAAATGGTAAGACTCTTTCACATAAATGCACACTCTCTCTTTCTCTCTTAAATCATGAATTGCATTCACATTGAACACATTGTTCATCTTAGTATCTTAGCTCTCTTCAAACCCATTTGCTACCTTGTCAAACCTTGCTTCTAGCCACTTGGCATGATTTTCTTTGGTACTTGAGGCTTCATAACGCACTCTTTTAGTGACATAACCTGATTCCATCATGTCTACATCAGCTGATTCATCAGTAATCTCATTTCCTCTCTTCTGCGAGAGTTTAGTTTCATCCACTACTGTAATCCTATACCACCAAGATAGAGATTGGATCATTGGATTGCTACTATTCACTTGTCCACCATTATAGGTTTTTCTTTGGTATGCACCATGCGCTATCCAATGCAAAATTTCCATCCCTTGTATGGACCAAACTTCGATGCTTCCCTTTTCTACAAAGTATGGCCCATGTGACTCAAGGATATGCTACAACGACACATATTACACATGAGTAAAACTATGCTCAATAGTTTATATAATTCATGTAATTTTAAAATATTAACTTAGTATGCACCATGTAATGTGTGATAGAGCTTTTTCCCAACGATTCAACCATGTTTTCATAGAAGCTTTGAACAACATCGATAAATTCTTGCTTATCTTTATTGTTAAACACCATCATGCGAAGTAAGAAAGTCAATTTGTTAATACTTATCCAAACCATAGCTTTGGCCAACCTTGTTTTTCCTCTATTACTTTGATCAAGAACTAGAAAATTGAACTTTTTCCACATCGTAGTCCTATGGCACTACAAGTATACAGAGGCTAGCCACGGCACTTTCCGATGCAAAATAGTGGCGTCACTATTTGCGTCGCAATTGTGACGCAAATAGTGACGGTTTTTAGACAAAAAAACGCGGGCCGAAACCCAAGCGCGTTATTTTGCGCAAACGAATGAAAGAGAGAGCAAAAGGGAGAGAGAAAGGGAGAGTGAACTCCATCTTGCATTTGAGAGAGAGAGGGAGAGAAAGAGAGAAACAGGGAGAAGGAAAGTTCTCACCGTCGCCACCGCCATTTGCGAAGAAGAGGAGGAAGTGTACGGAGGGCGAAGAGGAGCCGCCTTGTGAAGAGGACCTGCCAAATCCATCGTTGGGAGAGAGAGAGGTTTTATTAAAGAAAATGAGAGAGAGAGAGGAAGAGAAAAAGGAAGAAGGAACGAGAGAGAGGGAATAACCATAAAACATAATAAAGAAAGAGAAAAAGAGTGAGATGGAAGGAGAGAAGAGAATGAATGGATAAAAAACAAAGAGAGAGTGGTGGCAAGGTCCAGTGAGGTCCGGTGCAATACCACGAGACGGGAAACACTCCAACATACGTTAATTTGTGGGTGGGTGGAGACTTTATATATGTTAATTTTGCTGAGTTACAAGAGAAGAAATCCCTTCTCAAACAATTTAAGAAAGAAAAAAATAATTATAACAAAAACAAATTGTTTGTCATAATGTAGACCAAATGGAAAACGATGAAGGTTGTGATGTTCAAGATCGCGAGGTGTATCTTAATCAGTGTGTCCCATGTCCTTGCTCTCAATGTAAGCTCGCAATTAGACAAAAACGTCGATTGTCTATAAAACACGTATGACGCTTCAGCGAGTTTCGGTCTGAGATCATTGATCAGGCGATCTCAAATTTTGAGAAAACGGTAAGAAAAGTGTATATCAATCATGCATTGTATTTGCAAGCTAATTGAATATCATATACAAAAACATTGGTTGTGGCTGGTAAATTTTCTATACAAGGAGGTGACGTCTCGTCTCAATGAGGAGTGCATCCTTTGAGACAAGTTAGAAGAGTTCGTAGACATGCAATGGATAGAGTGCCTGAGAGCCAATCCACCACTTGGAAGGTACTACCCAATCTATACCATCAATACGAGAGGAGACAGGCAGCCTTTCAAACTTACCTACAATATTGGAGCCTGAGATGGAGGCAATGATCGATGCATTGATGCCCATGGATGTCAAGACTTTTGATCCGCTTAGAGAGGAAACATCCATACGACTACAACAACATGCATGCATGTATCAACGATTGCATACTGTTTTGAGGAGAATATGAGACTATGGAGTCATGTCCAAAGTGTGGTGCTCACAAGTATCGATAGAACTTGCAAGGGCAAACCATTCCTCAAAAATTTCTTAGACATTTTCCCCATATCCCCCGCACATAAAGAACATGTTTCTTATGTCCGACATGGTAAGCTTGACAACATGGCATGCGCAGAATAGGTCCGCAGATGGAGTTTAATAAATATCAGCGGATTCATGCACATGGAGTCACATTGACTCTACCTTCCCAAGCTTTGCCCGAGAGCCAAGGAATCTTCAGCTTGGTCTTGCTATGGATGGTGTGAACCCATTCGGTCTGCACTCAACTTCTTATAGTGTGTGGCCTATAGTCCTTGTCAACTACAATATCCCTCCATGGATTTCTACGAAGAAAGGACATCTCATCCTTAGCTTGCTCGTTCCCGGCCACTACACTACAAGATATAAGCCTTATACTAATGTTAAAAGTGACAAAAATATAAATAACAAATTTTCCCCCGTCATCGTAAAAAGCTTTGTTCTTGGCGACGCCATAGAACTTTCGTTATCAGCGTCGCTATTTTCATCGGTATCATGCGATGCTGAAACCGATGCAAATAACGACGCTCTGCGATGCTAATAATGATGCAAATAACAACGCGTGCAGGTAAATTTGCGACGCTAATAGCGACGATAAGAGGGAAAAAAAAATTTGTGGCAGGACAACAAGCTGTGCCCCCTACCACATATAGCACTGTGTGCTTTATTTGGGCCATACAAAATAGTTTCTGCACTGTGTACAATGCTTGTGTAAGCAAAAAAAAAGTGTACTTAAATGATAACACTGATACATGAAATAAATACATGATCACATAATGAAAGGGACTGGTACAATCATGACAATATATCACTACTACATAGAAAATGTCTACACAGATTAGGCGACCAAAAAAGAAGGGTGTGTGAGCTCCAGGGATCCAAGGGGAAGCTACATATCCTCGCCATCCGAAAGCTCATCCGCAAAGAAGCATCGAACGGACTCTGCAAAAAAAGAAACAACTACACATTAATCCACCATACAATAATGCATTCTAAATAAACATGGTAACTACGGATAAGAAAGATGAGTAACTTACAAGGCTGCCACGTCTATACAATCGGTTGATCAATGTAGTGAGACTGTGCCTCTTTGCATATCGAGTCTCAAGGCCAGTCAAATCGCGATTTGTAATGGAGTGCTGCAAAGAAAAAAAAATACTAACTGTTAGAAACATGATTGTCAGTATAAAGGATATTGCAAAAAAAATAAGTAAGAAAAAAAAAAGAAAAACTTACAAAGTCCTCCAGATATGTCCTGTGGCCGCCACTCCCAAGATGATGGACCACTCCGGTCTCTAGTCATGCCCTCGTCGCCTCGCGCTGCTGACTCCAACGTCCTGGAGAATCTGTATCCTCCTCCCTCAGTCGATGCCAATCATCCGCGTCTAGCCACTCCGGCTTTGCAGCCCCACTCTTGAGTGCCTTGCATGGGTCTCATCGTTTGTGTGATATATATGCATGCATGAAGTTTATCATCCAGACCGTAGAAAATCTATTTGCTTTGGCTGGAACCGAAAACTCCCCATTCAAGGATGCTACTATGTAGTCCTTACTCCCCTCCGGTATGTTTTTCCAATGATGTAAGACGTGCTGAAAAACTTATTGGCACAACTCTATTATGCGAGCCATCACCCTCCTCCCCCTCATCATTCATGATGATGGCTCCTGACCTATCATCGACAAGATAGGCATATCCCTCTGAGGTATGTCTAAGATGGGTCCTCTCCCACCTATGTCCACGCTCCTGGGTATATCCAGGAGACCCCTGTACATCCGGTGTACCGACCGGGGTAGTGTCTATCGGTGTAGCACCTATAGGGGTGCCACTGCAGATGGCTGAGCAAAAGCCGAAGTAACTAGAGTAGACCTCCCCATAGGTGTGACAAATCTTGAAGGTGACATAACTGCAACAAAACAATGAGAGGGAGATATCGCGTCCGTGCCTCCATAGCAACCACCTGAGCCACGCTCCCTGGAATCACCAGGAGAGCGAGGAGTCACACCCGTATCCCGTGCCGATCATGGGCTCATTGTCTCCATATCTCTATAGCATCCCCCTGACCCCGAAGCACTTCCTTCCTCTGGACCAAGTCTGGAGCGTCAACCTCGCCTGTTCGAAATTGAAGCATCTGATCGCGCCAAAGTAGATCTAAGAGAGCGGCCTGACGATGTCCGAGACAGCTCTTGGCCCGCCATGTGTGTGAATCTTGCTATCTGATCTGGAGACATGTGCGTGAAGATATCCTGCAACTCTTCATCGCTCATCCCTTGACTCATCCTGAAAAGGTCACTTGCACAAACAAAAAATGATGTTAGCATAATCAATTTAAATCGTACAAAACATGGTAATATAAATCCTAAAAAAATTATCTCACTTAAAATGCATATCTTATGTGCCCTTATAAGCGATTAGTCAACTAATTGAGTAAGTGGATGCTCCAAGTATAAAGTATCCTATGGTCCCATGTCAATCTCCTGACACAACTCCGCATATAGTGGAAGGTCGATAGACATGTCATCACAAAAGGATGAGTCCACCTCGTTCTCAAAGAATTCTTGGACTCTTGTATTTCCATCATTATTAGCCGATGCTGGCTCCTCTGCATGCTCGAAGCTTTCGGTAGACTCCACCCCTTGCAATATCGACCCCTCTATTTGCATATTGTCCTCATCTATGCTTGGAACATTGTTTTGATCATATACTCTCGAACTTCGGGGAGCTGAAGGTATAACATACCACCATCGAGGTTGTCGAGGGTTTGGATAGAAGATTACCTATTCACAAACACGTACAAGAGAGATTAAACTATTGTGACATATACCATGTCGTAATACAATTAACAAATAAATGAGTTCATGCATTTGTTCACAATGGGCCCGCAACACAAAGATATCGCGCAAATCTGTCCATTTTTTTTCGGAATCTATTTTGAGAAATCCAGATGGACCTCGTTGAACTGTTGCTCCAGTTCCTTCAAGTACCACTTTGAACCACTGCACATCGAATAGTATCATGGAGAAGCTACGGTAATTCACCGTAACAATACTTTGCAAGTTCCCAAAATACTCCATCTCATCTCTATAACCGTATTTGGATATGTTGCTCGTCGTCAGCTCTCCTGCTTGAACCTTGCCATGATACCACAGTCCATTGTGGAGTGCATTTTGTCAATATGATCCACGCGAAAATATCGTCCGTGCGAGCATGCTGTACTATATATTTTGTATGTACATTGAAACACTTAAATAAGTTGTCGCATATAAAATATAGATATGATAAATCCTAAACACATCATCACCTTTGGACTACATCCCCTTGAGAATTCCCACTCCTCATGAATTGAGACCTCCGCCCCTTCGTGAGACGTTGCATTCAAAGCTCTAGGCAACCATCACTTTGACATAAACCCGGCATCTCCTCCATGCCCTCGAGATATCGAATTGGTCGATGGCTCGTACTACGTTGAAATTCAAATTGCGCTTGCTCTTGATCTTGCCTAGCGATCTGCTACCTGACAAGCCACGTCTCCATAGAGGCATGGTGCAACATACAAAAGCGATTCACCTTCTCCTCCATTGCAACATTCATTATTTTTTCAACCCCATTTCCAACCACAACATCTCCAGTCAGTCTATCATCGTCCTTTAGTGACTATAGCATTTTGTTGTCTAGATCCACCGTTGGTAGCCATTATGAAATATGCACTAGGACCTTAGATACCAAGCAACCTTTAGCCATGCTACCTTCTAGCCGAGCTCATTGTCGCACAAAGCCTTTCAGGGTTTTCATGAAGCGCTCCAAGAAGAGCATCCATCGCGTATGGACATGTGCAGCAATCTCCACTTCATCTAAAAAATGCACAAGAAGGTGGATTTGTATCGTGAGCATGCTGATAGGTAGGTATTTCTCAAAGGGACAGACAGTCTCCACTACTCCCCGCCTCACAGATTCAATAGAGGGCGTCTTAACCTTCTTCTATGAGATCCATTACACCAAAGTCGACAACCTGTAAATGGACCCGCATATTTCTGGAGTAATGCATTGTGCAATCGCGATCGGTAGTACAAACTGCCATAAATGAGAAAGCATTATGAACAATGGCTACACTCCAAATAGCAAAATGTGCACGCCCATTACAATCCATTCGTAGTAGTGAATCCACTGATATTCATTGAACTCCATCTGTGGACCTATTCTATGCATGCCACGTTGTCAAGCTCGCCATGCCGGATGTACGAAACATGTGGTTTATGCGGGGGATAAGCGAAAAGTGTCTAAGAACTTTTTGAGGGCTCGTTTGTCTTTGCAAGTCCTATCGATACCTATGAGCACCACACTTTCGACATGCCTCCATAGTCTTGTATTCTCCTCGAAACAATATGCAATCGTTGATACATGCATGGATGCTGTTGTAGTCAATGCCAAGCTTTCGTAAAACATGTCGTGCATCATTATGAGACTCATGCATGGTATTTGCAAGTGGTAATATATGATATTTCAGTAACTTGAAAAAAAAACCATAAAACACCTTTAAAAAGCACAAATGTTTTTAATGATAGTGCCGACAAAGTGTACGTACAAGGTACTTGAACAACTCGGTCACACTCGCATCGCTCCACCCGTATTTTGCTTGCACACTTAGGAGTGCAAGCAGTGTCTTCAGGCGAGATACTCGGCACCCATCATATAATGGTATGGATGCTTCCTCTTTAAGCAGATCAGAAGTCTCAACATCCATGGAAATCAATGCATCGATCATTGCCTCCATCCTAGACTCCAAGTTCGTAGGTAGGTTTGGAAGGCTACATGTCTCCTCTTGTATTGATGGTATTTATGGGACCTGAAACGGGCTGGCACTGGCTCATGCACTAGCTGGACCTCTATCATGTGCTCAACAACCCCATGGCCTCGCGGCCAGGAGCGTGGATGACACATACATCATCTTCCTAAACATCTTGCATTTGTATCACGTCTCGTAGTCCAACTCTAACCCAATTAACACTCCTCACAAGGAGTCCCAGCACATTGCCAAATAGCACGGAGTACAAACATAGAGGTCCTCCAACGGCGGCTGATTGCCGCTACCTCACTACGACTCTCCTACACCTTGGGATTGGCCCCTCGATGCGTCGCTAAACATATATGTCACATACGAGCACAAACTGCTCTCCTCTATGATTCACGTATTTCCAGAAGATATACCATGCTTCCTCACTTTACTTTCCCTTAGACCCAATGCCTAGCCTATAGCTTAGAACAACCTTACTCACTCAACGTTGGTCATGTTCCTCTAGAAAGCAATTGCCATGCATCCAAGAGGTATTATCTAATACCCTTTATCATTTTATGCTTTGTGCAAATTGTGAATGTCCACGTGCTCAAACAATTAAGGAAATCAGCATTGGTGCACATGTGAAAAACATTTCTTTCAATGAATTTGACTATCGCTCGTATGCGGCGTTGCATGAACCTAGCACTGAGAAACCCTCGTGCTACTAGGTCCTTAATTTTTTAATTATCGACCAAACTAAATGGTATGCATAAAACCAGCAAGCTTTTCATCATTTCATTCAACATTTAAACACTTTTTATACACTCTATCCCCTCACCCGTTTAGGTTGTGCATTATTGATCGGTTTAGGATTTATTTTCATGTTTTTATTGTATAAAAAGCAATAAAAACTCACTAAAATATATAGGTAGGGCTTAACTGAGGCTAAAACTCATACTTCAGACCCCCATACATCCACAAACATGAATCTTATTTTTTCTTAATTTTCGGCACTCAAAATCCACTTTTTCTCCTATTTTTCCTCCATTTTCCCTATTTTTCTTATATTTCTTGCAATATTAAATGATTGAAAATATAAAATGAGTTATGGACTGTGGCCTTTAGGTTCATTTGTAGAAAAAACACAAGTTTAGTTGGTGTGTCTTACTATATTTTCCATTGATATCTCAAAAACACCCAATTTCCCCCTATTTTGCATGTTTTACGGGTTTTACACTATTAATTTCATCCACAACACTTATGATTTTCTGATTTTTTAATCATAAACAGTTGAAAGACATTGCAAACAACATTATAATGCATAATCATCTCATGGAAATAAGTATTCATGAAGCAAATTTCATAAAAACACCATTTTCCTTTGTAAAAATGAGATTACCGTTCTTTGTGGGTTGCGGGATTTTATTTGCCATATCTCGGGACTAATTTCCAGCCACCATTAATGCTCATGATAGTCCACAATCAGTAATCTTCAATCTTCTTGCACCATGGAGCAATGTGGTCTTCATTGGATAAGCATCCATCATCCATTCTTCTTCCTCTTCTTCACCACATGAATCTACCTTTAGGGGAGAGAGAGGGAGGTGAGAGAAAGACTGAAATCAGAATTCTTCACAGAGACCGTCAATGGAGGAGTGAAGCACATCGATAGAGTCAGCATCCAGGGGGGATTGAAGCCCCATGATCACCTGGGTGGGTTGTTGTTGAGCAGCCATGATGCCTCTCCATCCCTTCAAGCGAAATTTGCGCCCTCTTCCTCCACTCCTTCTCTCCATGATTCTTCATCTCTCATTTGTATGAAAGTTTCATGCCACATTTAAATTTGGGCTCCCAAGGGTCACTTGCCCATTTTGGCCAAATTTTGTCCACCCCTTCGCATCTTGACCGATTTCTTTGCCATTTCCCCATCCGGACTCGGAATTGAGCTCTGAAAAATCCTGGGTGTCCGGCTTGGCATCGCGCATTCGCCGGTAACTTGTGTCAACCCATACGACTATCTCAAAAATTATGAAAAATCAACAAGTGTTGCTCGGGCGCCTTTAAAGTACTTTGGCGCTTAAAATCGTCCTAGATCGAGCCGCCGCCTTTGACGTTGAATATTTTTCCCTTGATATTCATAATTTTTAGCTATTTTTAAGCACTTCTCAGCACTAAAATTCCGCTCTCATTGGTGACCATGGCAGAGGGCGACTCAGCCCGTCGAACCCACAGTAGATCTGCACATAAACAACCAAAGGAAGCATCAAGCTGATACAAAATAGAAATATATTAAACACAGCACAATGCTCACCCTACCCCCTGACAGAACCAAGGCATGACATCCACAAGGAGTAGGCCTAGCATAGTCTGATGAAAGATCCGAAGCTAGTCACTAACCAACCACTCCAACACAGTCAAACTAAAAAGAACTCTCAAAGAGGTTGCCCTAAGTGGTGGTCTGAACTACCTACCTAACTAAGGACAACACAACTAGGAGCTCCTACTAGGCGAGGACTCCTATAGCCTGATCAAGAATTATTTTCTTTAACACATTACTTCTTCTCTTAGGGTTTTTTTTTTCCTTATTTTATTGACATACTTGGGCATGTAAAAAGGAGAGAGGTGAGCGTAGTGACCCAAGGAAAACAGGGCATCGGCCTCAAGACCTGTCTCGGTACCTAAGAACCTACCTTGCCCTCGCAAGGCGACACTTAATCCTTTTTTGATGCTCACTTTTATTTTCACTCCAACCTTCCTTATTTTTCTTTTCTAGCAAGATGCCACCCCTAGGAAGACAAGGCATCGTTCCCAGGTTTGACTCATCCCCAGGAACCTACCAGGCCTTCGCAAGGCGATGATTAACTGCTTATAACTTTTTCTTACTTTTCGTTTCTTTGATAGGGGTTAGAACCCCTTTTTACACACCTTTGTATCTATATTTATTATCTTGTCAGATATTCAGGGTTTCTTTCCCTTTTTATCATAATCATTTTTCTCCTGGCAGGCTTCTCTAACTACCTCACAACTAACAAGAACCCCTCGAACAGCTGCCTAGCCGGCTAGCAGAACAGGGTCACTAGGACTCTCTACTGAAATAGGGCTTCCAATGCCTGACAATGTCTTTACAGGAGGCAATGACTACTCAGACCTCCCTCAAATATACTAAACCGAAACCTCGGGACTTCATGCCTTGGACGTCGGTCCCCAATATGAAATGAAAAACCCCTTAATAAGTACTCAACCACATATAACATAACAACCACAGTACTCATAAAGGAAAGATATCACCTGGATAGGGCCACAAGAATCTTCCACGCAACAAAAGGCTCCTTCCAAGCTCTTCTTCAAAACCTGTCTAGCACAGAACTCAAACAAGAAACAATTAACCACACCTACACTAAACAGACAACTGGCCCTCTTGGCCTAATGAAATAAAACACTTCACTACAAAACTGAATCGGCCCTCTTGGCCTAATGAAATTAAACATTCAAACCCTCGCAACATTGGCCCTCTTGGCCTAACAAGATCAAACAAAATAACACCTGTACATCCTTCCCTGGAAGAGCACAGATATACAATAATAGGCTCCCTCCCCAGGAGAAAAAACAGGCTCGTAGCCCTAAACTAAATGCATGAGGTTATGACCCATCCCTCCTACATAGATAGCAAGAGGCATATGCATAATATGTTGTCTAATCAATCTATGGGTCCCAAATAATAACGGTAGATTGGTCTCGGCTACTCGTTGCATCACCCATATCAACCATTGTCTATCATATATTGCATGTTCTGATAACATACCCCACAAGCGACCGGGTCTTGTTTCATCATTGATCACAATATTTAGACTAGGACCACAATTAAAGAAGAGGTATTCTTCATAAGCAAGATTTGGTAATGAATCTGCAAACTGATTCCAGTAACGTGGAATCAGCTAAAAAGACACTCTCTCAAACTCCTCAAGTAGGGTCGTCGCAGTCCGATGATACATACAAAGAATGGGATTTCTCACTGCGTACGTCCCATCTAGCTGATTCAGGATCAACTGGGAATCCCATTTCACTAACAATCGACGAATACCGCCTTGCTTGGCAATATACAGTCCCATAATCAAGGCTTTATACTCCACCATATTGTTAGTGAATCCTACCCCGAGATAAGCATCTAACTTCATCGCAACTCTACGTCGGGGGTCTCGGATTACTACTCCAACACTTCCTTTTCTACGCCCTCGATGTCCGTCGATATCTCGTCGTCGTCGGCTTACACCCGCCGCGCGACGGGACGGGCGGCGGCGGCGGCGGCGGCGGCGGCGGCGGCGGCGGCGGCGGCGGCGGCGGGCAGAGGATGAACTGACGGCTCCATCCCACCTTCTTCATTGAACTCAACAGGGATACTCGTCAACAGTCGTAAGCAGTGATGGCAGAAGACTTTGATCTCCCATACAAAATTTCCGTCTTCTTGCTCAATCACTTTATATCCTTTGCTCCACCAGATGATTTTCCCCTGATGGTATCTTTGCTCCAGATATGGGTGCTCCAAATAAGGGATTAACCGACCCATCAACCGTCTTTTAAGCTCTTTTTCGTAGGTCTCAGATCATTCCTAGCATGGACCTGCAATGCATTTCTTTTGTATTAGCAGACTTAGAAATAGTAAGGTTTAATCTTATTAAGATTAACCTTATTCTTAAACTCTACTCCCTGTAAATCAGCTAATAGGGTTGTAGACCTATTCTTCCCTAACCTAACAATCTTGTAGGGTCCATCCCATTTAGGTTCAAACTTTCCTGTGAATAGCTCCCTACGCGCATCATAATATAAAACCAGTTGCCCTTTCTTAAAGGTATACTTATTCACTTTTAGGTCATGCAACTGTTTCATGCGACGTTTAGCCACCTCTTGATGTAACAGGATTTGCATTTTAAGTTCATCTAGGTACGCTAAGGTTGTAAATCACTCTAATAGGGCATCTTCATTACCCAAAGAATGGTTTATTGCGAATCTAATAGTCGGTAACTCAATTTCTAAGGGTAAAACGCACTCTTCTCCATAAACTAGTTTGAACGGCGTGTGGCCAGTGGCTCGCTTGAACATGGTATTATATGCCCATACTGCCACATATAGCTTCTTATCCCAGTCGCGTTTCTTTTCAGATATGACTTTCGATAGGATACCCACAAGCTGCTTGTTGTACTTTCAACCTACCCATTTGCCTGCGGATTATAAGGAGTTGTTTTGTTGTGCTTGATTTGCCAAGCCTCTGTCAAGCTTTTATTCACCTTATTTAGGAAATGGGTTCCACGGTTCGACACTAATTCTTTTGGTGGACCAAAACGGCATATTATCTGCTCTAAAAGGAAACTAGCAGTTTCTTTAGCATCATCTTTCCTTGTTGCACGTGCTTCTGACCACTTTGTGAAGTAGTCAGTTGCTACAATAATATACCTCTTTTGCGCAGTCGACGACGGAGTAATAGGACCCACAAAGTCTATTCCCCACTTCTCAAATGGAAGTATCGCCATAATAGGGGTGAGTGGTTTTTTTCTATTCTCTCGACTATCATGTCGTTGACAAATATCGCATCTCTTAACATATGCAAACGCATCCTGGAAGATGGCAGGCCACCAATAACATGCTCTTAAAGCCTTTTGTGCTGTAAGCCGTCCAGCAAAATGGCCTCCGCAAGCGGAATCATGGCACTCTTCCAAAATGAATGGCACCTCGTCAGGCATCACACATCGGCGATAGATGTCATCAACCCCTCGCCGATATAATGTACCTGCAATCAAGGAAAACTTCAATGCTTACTGCTTAATTTTCCTTCTCTCAGCTTTAGATAGGTCAGATCCATCCTCTCCTGTCGATAAATAATGCATTATTGCAGCATACCAGGAGGGAATAGATGTTGTATCTATCTTAAATAACGACTCCATGTCACTACCTTCAGCCACCACAGATTCTTTCAAACCCGCTTTCCGAAGCTTCTGTAGCTCCTCATACATCCCGTCCCTGAGTTCGAAAGGCATACGCCTTACTTTCTGTCATACAGGGTGACTGCCTTCTTTCAATGGAATTGTATGAACAGCCAGGGTGGGAGGAATACCTCTCAGCTCATCATAATTCCAGGCAAAGATATCGCGAAATTCTTGAATTAGGGACACATAGTCCTCCCTTTTTACTGAACTGAGCATAGAACCTAATTTAATTGGCCGCAAATCATTTAGCGTGCCAAGGTCTAGCTCGATAACATCTGCATCTCTTATACGATCTTGGGCCTCTATCGGCTCGTTCAAAGTGATCTGATAGATGGCTTCCGTGGTGGATCCCTCTTTGGACTCATCACTCGATGATGTCTCATTGGCAGATAAATCCTCTAATGTCTCCAATTCTGTAGAAGATAGAGGAGCTCTCTCACTCTGCGGGGACTCAGAATAGGCATCAATCACCACGTGCTAGGCACCTCTGCCGAATATTAGTCGACCGGCGGGTATATCTACTTGGCAGTCTGCTTGCAAGATCCAAGGTCGTCCAAGTAATACTTGGTAACTTGGATGCCCTACAAAACGAATTACCCTAAAGTCCAACAGGCACTCTACATTTGCAACAGTGACATGGACCTTAGTAATGCAGCCTTCCGGCTATCTCAAACTATTATCCGCCATTCTGAGAATTTTGGAGGTATCTTTCTGGATCGCAAGACCAAACCTTTCCATCAATTCAGAACTCATAATGTTAACAGATGATCCCGTGTCGACAATGGCATAATCTACTAATATCCCATCGACATAGGCTACAACCCTTGGACAATGCTTCTCAGCATGCTCGAACCAGTCATCACCAACTCGCGCAATACCCAAAGGTTCCACGATATACCCGGTACGCAGGATCTTTCTAAATTCCTTGCGTACTCCTAGAGAAAGCTTAATAAGCTGTAAAATATTCACATCCGGCTTGACTTCACAAAGAGAGCTCGCCAAATCGAATTCACAATAGTTCGGTAGAGTTCACTTTTCACGCCAAACCATCCACTCTTTAGGTCGTTGAATCGGCTTTACTGCCTCTTTTTTAACTTTCACCTTCTTCCTCGGTGGTTCCTTATCCTTCTTAGCATCGGCTTTACTCTCCACGGGCTTCAGAGGTCCCCCTTCCATGGCAGGATCCAGAACTTGCGTTCCTTTGTCACCCTTTTAAGGGTTTCCGTCGACAAGCTTATCCTTGTCGGCCTCTCTATCCTTTTGACCTTTTGTAAGGACCGCTCGCAGATTAGAGGTTTCAGCGTCATTCACGCGCACAGCCTCAATCAAACTAACCCCACTACCACTAGGCAGCTCTTCCACTGTAGTCTTTGGTCGTTGGAGTATTTGTTTAGGCCCGTCTTCTTGCTGGGAATCATTTCCTTGCACATGATGATTAACAGGCCCTGGTTGCCGACTACCTCACTGGAGAGAACTAATCTTACTCCAGCAAGTGGCTGCTAAATGGCTGGATTTTCCACAAATGTCGCACTTGACATTTGGGCAATTTCTTGAATAATGTTGCCCACCACACCATTTGCAGCTAAGCCTCGAAGGTGCACCCTCATCCGGGTATCTACTTCCTATCAAATTTTGTTGTTTTTTAAGGAAGTTGACATCAACGGCTATTTGTCGATACTGCTCCATAATAATGTCGGTATAATGCTTCATCGTGTCCTTAACCTCGCCAAGAACATTGGAAGCGTTCGACTCGTAGCCTTGATCATTACCCTGTCGTTCCATCGGCCTGACAATTCAATTAGGCACTGGTTCTTGAACCACAGGCATGGTATTAGGATTTACCGCCTAGCCTCCACCATTTGGAGCCATTTGACTGCCCATAGGCATCGACATGCTAGGGGGAGCTGGTAATAAAGGCACATTCTACATCATGTTCCCTCTCCCATTAGGATTAGCCATCGCTATCCCTTGGCTACCACTGCCATTGGCCGTTGCCATATTATTTCCCAATGCTAGACCCATATTCGAATTGCCATGAGAGGCATAGGCTGCTTGTAGTCAGGATTCCACTTCTTGCGCTTGTGTAATGGCAGTATCTATATCCCCCAAAGGGACATACTCAACTGCAACTGAATGTTAAAGTCCAAACCATGTAGAAAATATTGCAATTGGGCAGCTGCAGGGATAGGAATAGAGGTGTCCAACTTACGAAAAACCTCTTTTATTTTCTTCGCGTAAGCATGAATATCCTCGTGTGGTTCTTGGCGGGTCAGGTTGAGCACACGCAACCAATATTGCCCACCCCTTTCAGGGCAAAACTCCCTTCAAAAAGCTCCATAAAATGCATCAATATTCAATATGGTTCCGGCTTCTAAACCATGATACCATATGGCAGCTCTTCCTTTGAGAGTCATGTTGAAGAACATCATTAAATGTCCTTCTTCTTGGATGTGACAGTTAAACATCAGCTTTTGAAACTCCCTGATGTGGAGTTCCGCATCTTCCTCAACTAGCCCATTAAAAATGGGTAGCGGGTAACCTAAAGCTGGCAAATCCGTCGTTCTTGCAGGAATTGCAATAGGCTGCGCCATGACGGAAATTGGATTTTCACTAGAAATAGGGGACGGTGGGGTTACACCTCCTGCACTTGATGTAGACTGGCTTATGGGAGAAAGGGGAGCACTAGAGCTTCCACCTTCTCTTAACTTACTGCTTGTGGCACTAAGACCACTAGATCTACTCCCTCGTAAGGGTTCAGCACCGCTACACTTGGGGGAATACCTCCTAAAAATTTTCAGCATGTCGCCTAACTCTTTTGTCTCTCTCTTGCTTTTGGATTTCGGCTAAACGATGCTTATCGATGAATAACAGATCAGTCTCAGTATCCTTTGGCATAAATTGCTAACTCATCCCTAGACAACCAGGATTCAAAGACCGCCACTTCTAAGCGGCTCCCGGTAGATGCACCACTGATGGGACCTGAAACGGGCCGGCACAAGCTCATGCACTAGCCGGACCTCTATCATGCGCTCAATAACCCCACGGCCTCGCGGCCAGGAGCGTGGATGACACATACATCATCTTCCTAAACATCTTGCATTTGTATCACGTCTCGTAGTCCAACTCTAACCCAATTAACACTCCTCACAGGGAGTCCCAGCACATTGCCAAATAGCATGGAGTACAAACATAGGAGGTCCTCCCACGGCTGACTGCCGCTACCTCACTGTGACTCTCCTACACCTTGGGGATTGGCCCCTTGATGCGTCGCTAAACATATATGTCACATACGAACACAAACTTCTCTCCTTTATGATTCACGTATTTCCAGGAGATATACCATACTTCCTCACTTTACTTTCCCTTAGACCCAACGCCTAGCCTACAGCTTAGAACAACCTTACTCACTCAACATTGGTCATGTTCCTCTAGAAAGCAATTGCCATGCATCCAGGAGGTATTATCTAATACCCTTTATCATTTTATGCTTCGTGCAAATTGTGAATGTCCACGTGCTCAAACAATTAAGGAAATTAGCATTGGTGCACATGTGGAAAACATTTCTTTCAATGAATTTGACTATCGCTCGTATGCGGCATTGCATGAACCTAGCACAGAGAAACCCTCGTGCTACTAGGTCCTTAATTTTTTAATTATTGACCAACCTAAATGGTTTGCATAAACTAGCAAGCTTTTCATCATTTCATTTAGCATTTAAACACTTTTTATACACTCTACCCCCTCACCCGTTTAGGTTGTGCATTATTGATCGGTTTAGGGTTTATTTCCATGTTTTTATTGTATAAAAAGCAATAAAAACTCACTAAAACATAAAGAAAGGGCTTAACTGCGGCTAAACCTCATACTTCAGACCCCCTTTATATCCACAAACATGAATCTTTTTTTTTCTTAATTTTCGACACTCAAAATCCATTTTTTCCCCTATTTTTCTCCCATTTTTCCTATTTTTATTATATTTTTACAATATTAAATGACTGAAAATACAAAATGAGTTATGGACTGTCGCCCTTAGGCTCATTTGCAGAAAAAACACAAGTTTAGTTGGTGTGTCTTACTATATTTTCCATTGATATCTCAAAAACACCCTATTCCCCCTATTTTGCATGTTTTACGGGTTTTACACTATTAATTTCATCCACAACACTTATGATTTTCTGATTTTTTGATCATAAACAGTTGAAAGACATTGCAAACAACATTATAATGCATAATCATCTCATGGGAACAAGTATTCATGAAGCAAATTACATAAAAACACCATTTTTCTTTGTAAAAATGAGATTACCGTTCTTTGCGGGTTGCGGGTTTTTATTTGCCATATCTCGGGACTGATTTCCAGCCACCATTAATGCTCATGACAGTCCACAATCAGCAATCTTCAGTCTTCTTGCACCATGGAGCAATCTGGTCTTCATTGGACAAGCATCCATCATCCATTCTTCTTCCTCTTCTTCACCACATGAATCCGCCTTTAGGGGAGAGAGAGGGAGGAGAGAGAAAGACTAAAATCAGATTTCTTCACAGAGACCGTCAATGGAGGAGCGAAGCACATCGATAGAGTCAGCATCCAGGGGGGATTGAAGCCCCATGATCACTTGGGTGGGTTGTGTTGAGCAGCCATGATGCCTCTCCATCCCTTCAAGCGAAATTTGCGCCCTCTTCCTCCACGCCTTCTCTCCACGATTCTTCATCTCTCATTTGCATGAAAATTTCATGCCACATTTAAATTTGGGCTCCCAAGGGTCGCTTGCCCATTTTGGCCAAATTTTGTCCACCCCTTCGCATCTTGACCGGTTTCTTGGCCATTTCCCCGTCCGGACTCGAAATTGAGCTCTGAAAAATCGTGGGCATCCAGCTTGGCATCGCACATTGGCCGGTAACTCCTGCCAACCCGTACGACTTTCTGAAAAATTATGAAAAATCAACAAGTGTCGCTCGGGCGCCTTTAAAGTACTTTGGCGCTTAAAATCGTCCTAGATCGAGCCGCCGCCTTTGATGTTGAATATTTTTCCCTTGATATTCATAATTTTTAGCTATTTTTAAGCACTTCTCAGCACTAAAATTCCTCTCTCACGTATAGATTGGATAGTACCTTCCAAGTGGTGGATTGGCTCAGGCACTCCATCCATCGCACGCGTACAAGCTCTTCTAATTGGCCACAAAGGGTGCACTCCTCCTTGGGACGAGACGTCACCTCCCTGGATAGAAAATTTGCTAACCACACCCAATCTTCTTGTATATGGTATTCAATTAGCTTGCGAGTACAATGCATGATTGATATTAACTTTTCTTACCGTTTGCTGAAAATCCAAGATCGCCTAATCAATGATCTCAGATTAAAACTCGTCGAAGCGTTGTACGTGTTCTATAGATAATCGACATTTTCGTCTAATTTCCAGCTTGCATTGAGAGCAAGGACATGGGACATGCTGATTAAGATATGCCTCGTGATCTTGAACAATAAGATCTTTATCGTTTTCCATTTTGTCTATGTTACGACAAACAATTTGTTTTTGTTATCATTTTTTTTTTCTTTCTTAAATTGTTTGAGAAGGGATTTCTTCTCTTGTAACTCAGCAAAAATTAACGTATGTAAAGTCTCCACCCACCCACCCACAGATTAACATATATAGGTCTGAGTGTTTCCCGTCTCATGGTGTTGCACCAGACCTCGCCACCACTCTCTCTTTGTTTTTTATCCATTCATTATCTCCTCTCCTTCCATCTCTCTCTCCCTTTTTCTCTTTCTTTATTATGTTGTATGTTTATTCCCTCTCTGTCGTTCCTTCTACTTTTTTCTCTTCCTCCCTCTCTCTCATTTTCTTTAACGATCATGGCTACGACTACGATGAAGACCACGACCACGACCATGACTACGACTATGACTACGACCACAACCACGACCACGACCATGACCACGACCACGACCACGACCATGACCACGACCACAACCATGACTATGACCACGACCACGACTATGACTACGATTACGACGACCACGACCACGATTAGGACTACGACTACAACCATGACCATGACTATGACTACAACTACGAACACGACAACGACCACGACTATGACCACAACCATGACCACGACCATGACCAGACTATGACTATGACTACGACTATGATGACAAGGACCACGACTATGACTACGACCACAACCATGACCATGACCACAAATATGTACCATTACTACGACCACAACCACAAATACGTACCACTACCACAACCATGACTACGACCACCACATCTACCACTACCACTACCACTACCATGACTACGATCACTATAATAAACAAGAAAAGAAGAAGAAGAAAAAAAAAAACAACAACAACAACAACTACTACTACTACTACAATAAACAAGAAAAGAAGAAAAAACTACTACTATACTACTACTACTACAAAAAAAACAAGAAAAGAAGAAAAAACTACTACCATACTACTACTACTACAACAAAAAACAAGAAAACTAAACAACAATAAACAAGAAAAGAAAAAAAACTTGCCTCATTGATGCCCATTAAAGTAGATGGTGTATAGTACTTGCTTCTGTTAGATATGCTGCAATACTTGGAAATGAAGGAAGGAGAGTTGTTTTTGGTCCTAGTTAGGGATTCGATGGAAGACTTGATCAATTATGATTACATGGATATACATATCCGATGATGGTAGAGATTGGAAGATATGAAAGCACAAGCTTAGATACAGTGAGTGCCATCATCGTAGCATGGGAGTAGACTACCCTAGTTAAAGAAGATTACCTTGTGCTAGATATTGAATTTGACGCACTATAACATGATCTGTTCAAACCAAGGCCCTAGGTTCCTACCAAGAAGTTTGTAGATCCCTCTATCCAAAGAGGCGCCTCATTGACACACAAAGAAATGAAGATACAAGATGATTTTGAGAAGGTAAGATTTCTAACTACCATATATTTATATGCGACAAAACTTGATGGTAGGGTGCTTTGAGTCCCTTAAAGTCCATAGTGAAATGTTGGCAAAAAATGATACCTGAAGTTGTCATGTCTAAAGTCTAGCATTTGGGGCCACTTTCTAGCCAGGATTTCACCGTGGACTCTAGGGGACCCGATGCACCCTATCATCAAGTTTTGTCACTTTCTAATAACTCTAGATTAGTTTCTAGTTATATTACTTGATTTGACATTGTTATTCATGACATATTGTATATAGATGAGTTTGCATCAAGGAGGAGGAGCTCGGCATGTGGATCGATGGAAGGATTCAGCTTTGAAGGAGTATATTGGCAACCTTGTTGTAGACTTGGTGGTCTTCCATAAGAAGTGTTCACCACAAGGGTAGAGAACAATCATGAAAATTTGAGCTTTGACCAATTTTGGACCTTTTCGAGCAATACTTGTGACATCCAGGTTAGAGAAGGTTCTGCTAGTCAAGTGATCAAAGCATTTTTACTTATTTGACCAAATGTGTGGTGAAGCAATGTGTGTCTTGCTACATTAGGTGACCTTGCTAAAGTATCACATCTGCTTCTCCTAGAGAAAGAGTTGAAGGGGGAGTGTGTACTTTTTGAAGTAAAGAAGGAGCTTCTATTTTCATCGAAAGCTGGCCCCTCCTCTCCACCGATAAAAAAGCCAAGGAATGAATGAGAGTTTTTGTTAACTATCGGCTTTTTGTATATGCCATCAATATCAACCATCATCACATGTATTTTTCTTAATGAATATAAGATATTTTAATTTGTTCCTATAAATTAATATTTATTGAAGAAATGTGTGCTTCATGTAAGTATGACAATAATGTGTGGTATGTGAATGACGCATTCGTATATGCTAATGTAATCCAATTTAATTATGTCAACACATAGTACTGCACTTGCAATTGTGGATAGGCAATAACATAACTAATATCTATACGTATTACTACTTTCGATGTAGGTGTACATTAAACAAAAATTAAGAGTCGTGTGTTTCAAGAAACAAAAAAACTTTACTAAATTATTTGAATTCAGTACATATCGCATGAGATATTATATATATGTATAGATATTCCAATTTGGCACAGTATAGAAAATGTTTTAGCCTTCCAAGATGCTATGGTGCTATAACACTCATTACAAAACCTTGTATCATTAATCTCATAACCTATGGAGGAGTCCCCTTTCCATGTCGAAGCTGAACGATAAAGTTCATGTCTTTATCTGTGATTGAGGCATGCTTTGAATGGATGATTGCTAGCTGTCTATCATCAAACAAGTCAACGAGAAACCCCTTTGTTACGATTTGCAGGGCCTCCATAGATGCAACGGTCGACTTTCTTGCTAGTAGGCCATCGCACACTCGCGCCCAAAATCTTCCCATCCCGTTCAGCTCCAAGTCTTGCATAAATTCCCGAACAACCTTGTGAAAAGATCTTTTCGGGATGAGAAGCTCGTATTTGCATTGGATTCTCCTTATCTCTTTGAAGGGCAACAGTTCTCGGTTTCCATCTCCTCTTCTTATGTGGTGGTCATTCAGCTCTATGGGGAGCATCTGCTGCTGCTGCACTAGAGGAGGCTCCACCTTGTGCTCCAGGTGGCAAGCCTTGGTGTGAGGCCTTTGCCTAGCTGAAATGATCTGCTTGCTTGCTGGGTGCCATGCAAGCTTCAGGAGGGCAAGATGGAGAAGAGACAGAGGTTAGGGATATGAGAATGAAGGAAACAAAGAAAGCAAGATGTGAAAATGAGAAGAATAATAAACTTTTAACCCATTTAAACCCAAAAATTGAGTTAATGCAGCTTCATATCCAATGTCCATCGTGTGATTGTAAATCCATAATCTTTTATTAAAATGTGATGAGACTCCACACACGCACTCATTAGGTGGCTAAGAGCCATGCCAGACTTTGAACCAGGGATCTGCAGGCTTTTTTTTTGCTTTTTTTTTTGGTAATCTTGGCCATCTAACAAGTGCCTATGTGAATTTTTGTCGCATTCAAATATAGTTTAGTATTTTAAAAATTATCCCACACTAAAATTATGAATGGATTGGTAATTGAGAAATCAACATCGCGACTACTGGCCCTTGGAAACTTCGCACCACATAGACTATATACAAAGGCATCAGGAGTGAAGTCTGCAACAAGAATTGGTAAATTTTTGCATGTTTTTCCTATTAAACTTGACAGTGCTAGAAAAAACTTTAAGTAAGAGTTGAAAATATAGCAAAGATGCACAGACAAAGTTGAGAGAGAAGGATAAGAGTAAAAATTTAACTCATATTTTAAGGGTGCGTACAACAGTTTTGCACTAGGACATAGTCCTGTGTTCTATGCATGAGGAGAATACTATACCAAAAAAGTTAACATGACAAACTGTGTTCATTCCATTGGTACGAATGCATCCTTCACTACTTGAAGATTTCTTACAAGTTGGAAGTCCTTGGGAGTTATAGTGATACGCTTCGCATGTATTGCACAACGCTGAGCATCAATCATCAAGTAAACTAAAAAGGCCTCTGTAGCATACCATAGGGCATGAAAATATTCTTTTGTGAAGTGATCAAGTCTATCCTGACCTTATGCCAAAAACCACCTCTTGCTTTTTGTGTGGTAGAGGTCTTGCATAATTGCACAAACAAGTCTCGAGAAGCTCAAATTCAGAAAGATGAGATCAAAAGAGCATTGATACCTTTTGATTTTTCTTAGGACCATTATACGTGGCTTCCACTTTTGTTTCTTATGGGGATGCTGAGGAGGACCCTTGTGAGGGTGGCATGAGGAAGCTAGGTTAGGTTGAGAAGGGGTGCATTTGTGCTACTAGATACTCCAAGGGGCTGAACATGATATGGAGCTTTGAGCAGAAGCGTATTTGTAACTACCTTAGGCCTAGCCATCCTTCCTGCACAAGAGATGTGAGAACTCAATGAATAAGATAGAAAGTGAAACCCTCTTTTATATAATCTTGAATGGTAAGACTCATTCACATAAATGCACATTCCCTCTTTCTCTCTTAAATCATGAATTGCATTCACATTGAACACATTGTTCATCTTAGTATCTTAGCTCTCTTCGAACCCATTTGCAACCTTGTCAAAGCCTTGTTTCTAGCCACTTGGCATGGTTTTCTTTGGTACTTGAGGCTTCATAACGCACTCTTTTAGTGATACAACGTGATTCCATCATGTCTATAGCAGCTGATTCATCAGCACTTTCATTTCATCTCTTTCACGAGAGTTTAGTTTCATCCACTACTGTAATCCTATACCAGCAAGATAGAGATTGGACCCTTCACCTGTCCACCATGATCGGTTTTTCTTTGGTATGCACCATGCACTATCCAATGTGAATTTTCCATCCCTTCTGTGGACCAAACTTCGATGTTTTCCTTTACTGCAAAGTATGGCCCATGTGACTCAAGGATATGCTACAAAGACACATATCACACATGAGTAAAACTATGCTCAATAGTTTACATAATTCATACAATTTTAAAATATTAACTTAGTACGCACCATGTAATGTGTGATAGAGCTTTTTTCCCACGATTCCACCATGTTTTCTTAGAAGCTTTGCACAACATCGATAAATTTTTGCTTATCTTTATTGTTAAACCCCATCATGCGAAGTAAAAAAGTCAATTTGTTAATACTTATCCAAACCTTAGCTTTGGCCAACCTTGTTTCTCCTCTATTACTTTGATCAAGAACTACAAAATGTAACTTTTTCCACATCGTAGTCCTGTGGCACTACAATGATACAGAGGCATAGCCATGGCGCTTTTTGATGCAAAATAGTGGCATCGCTATTTGCGTCGCAATTGTGATACAAACATCAACGGTGTTTAGACAAAAAACGCGGACCCGAACGCGTTATTTTGCGCGAACGAATGAAAGAGAGAGCGAAAGGAAGAGAGAAAGGAAGAGCGAACTCCATGTTGCATTTGAGAGGGAAAGGGAGAGAAAGAGAGAAAGAGGGAGAAGGAAAGCTCCTCACCATCGCCACCGCCATTTGCAAAGAAGAGGAGGAAGTGTACGGAGAGCGAAGAGGAGCCGCCGAATCTATCCTCAGGCCTTTGCGGTGAGTATATTGTTCCTTTGTGCTTTGTTTTTGTTTTTTCTCCTTTTCTTTTACTTATTTTTGTTAAAAATCATGTGTATTGAGAGAGAAAGAGAGGAAATGAGAGAGGGAGAGGAAGAGAGAAAAGGAAAGAAGGAACAAGAAAGAGAGGGAGAAAACATTAAACATAATAGGGAAAGAGAGAAAGAGAGGGAGAGGGAGGGAGGAAGGAAGGGAGAGAGAGTGGGAGAGAGAGGTTGTTGTTATTTCTATTGTTTTATTTCTTCTTTTCTTTTTTTCTTGTTTGTTATTATTGTGGTAGTGGTAGTAGCGGTAGTGTTAGTGGTAGCTAGCGGTAGCGGTAGTGGTAGTTGTTTAATTTCTTATTTTCTTGTTCGTTGTTGTTGTGGTAGTCATAGTAGTAGTAGTGGTAGTGGTAGTGATAGTAGTAGTAGTTATTGTTTAATTTCTTCTTTTCTTATTTTTTGTTGTTATGGTACTTAGTCGTAGTCGTGGTCGTAGTGGTCGTAGTCATGATTATAGTAGTAGTACTAGTAGTAGTAATGGTAGTTTTCTTGTTTGTAGTAGTAGTAGTAGTAGTATTTTCTTTTCTTTTCTTGTTTATTGTTGTTTAGTTTTCTTGTTTGTTGTTGTTGTTGTTGTAGTAGTAGGAGTAGTAGTAGTAGTAGTTTTTTCTTCTTTTCTTGTTTGTTGCTATTGTAGTAGTAGTAGTTGTTGTTGTTGTTGTTTTTGTTGTTGTTTTTTCTTCTTTTCTTGTTTATTGTAGTGGTAGTGGTTTGCTGTTTTGGTAGTCATACTCGTAGTCGTAGTTATCGTAGTCGTGGTAGTAGCAATAGTAGTAGCAGTAGCAGTAGTAGTGGTAGTGGTTTTCTTATTCGTTGTTGTTGTTGTTGTTATTATAGTAGTAGTTTTTTTCTTTTCTTGTTTATTGTTGTTTTGTTTTTTTGTTTGTTGTTGTTGTTGTAGTAGTGGTAGTAGTAATAGTTTTTTTTTTCTTTTATTTTTGTAGTAGTAGTAGTTGTTGTTGTTGTATTTTCTTCTTTTCTTGTTTATTGTAGTGGTAGTGGTAGTGGTAGTGGTAATAGTAGAGAGAGAGAGAGAGATGTTTTGTTAAAGGAAATTGGTAGTAGAGAGAGAGAGATGTTTTGTTAAAGGAAATTGGTAGTAGAGAGAGAGAGATGCTTTGTTAAAGGAAATTGGTAGTACAGAGAAATAGAGAGAGAGATGTTTTGTTAAACGAAATGAGAGAGAGAGAGAAAGAGAAAAAGGAAGAAGAAACGAGAGAGAGGAAATAGCCATACAACATAATAAAGAAAGAGAAAAAGAGAGAGATGGAAGGAGAGAAGAGAATGAACAGATAAAAAACAAAGAGAGAGTGGTGGCGAGGTCCAGTGAGGTCTGATGCAATACCATGAGACGGGAAACACTCCAACATACATTAATTTGTGGGTGGGTGGAGACTTTATGTACGTTAATTTTGCTGAGTTACAAGAAAAGAAATCCATTCTCAAACAATTTAAGAAAGAAAAAAAGAACGATAACAAAAACAAATTGTTTTTCATAATGTAGAACAAATGGAAAATGATGAAGATTGTGATGTTCAAGATCGCGAGGCGTATCTTAATCAGCGTGTTCCATGTCCTTACTCTCAATGGAAGCTCGCAATTAGACGAAAATGTCAATTATCTATAAAACACGTATGACGCTTCAGCCAGTTTCAATTTGAGATCATTGATCGGGCAATCTCAGATTTTGAGCAAATGGTAAGAAAAGTGTATATCAATCATGCATTGTATTTGCAAGCTAATTGAATACCATATACAAAAACATTGGTTGTGGCTGGCAAATTTTCTATATAGGGAGATGACGTCTCATCCTAAGGAGGACTGTAGCCTTTGCAACTAGTTAGAAGAGTTCATGGGCATGTGATGGATAGGGTTCCTGAGAGCCAATCCACCACTTGGAAGGTACTACCCAATCTATACCGTCAATACTAGAGGAGACAGGTAGCCTTCCAAACTTACCTACAATCTTAGAGCCTAAGATGGAGGCAATGATCGATGCATTGATGCCCATGGATGTCAAGACTTTTGTTATGCTTAGAGAGGAAGCATCCATACCATTATATGATGGGTACTGAGTATCTCGCCTGAAGATATTGCTTGCACTCCTAAGTGTGTAAGCAAAATACGGATGGAGCGATGCAAGTGTGACCGAGTTGTTTAGGTATCTTGTACGTACACTTTGTTGATTTCTTTTCAGCACTATTATAAAAAACATTTGTGCTTTTTCAAGGTGTTTTATGATTTTGTTCAGGTTATTGAAGTATCATATATTACTAATACCATGCCTGAGTCTCGTGATGATGCACGACATGTTTTACGAAAGCTTGGCATGGACTACAACAGCATCCATGCATGTATCAACGATTACATACTGTTTCGAGGAGAATACAAGACTATGGAGACATGTCCAAAGTGTGGTGCTCATACGTATTGACAGGACTTGCAAGGGCAAACCATTCCTCAAAAAGTTCTTGGACACTTTCTGCTTATCCCCCGCGCATAAACCACATGTTTCATATGTCCGGCATGATGAGCTTGACAACATGGCATGCACAGAATAGGTCCACAGATGGAGTTTAATAAATATTAGCGGATTCATGCGCATGGAGCCACATTCACTCTACCTTACCAGGCTTTGCCCGAGATCCAAGGAATCTTCAGCTCGGTCTTGATATGGATGGTGTGAACCCATTCGGTCTATGCTCAACTTCATATAGTGTGTGGCCTATAGTTCTTGTCAACTACAATATCCCTCCATGGATTTCTACGAAGAAAGGACATCTCATCCTTAGCTTGCTCATTCCTAGCCGCTACACTACAAGATATAGGCCTTATACCGACATTAAAAGCGACGAAAATGTAAATAAAAAAATTTGCCCCCGTCGTCCCAAAAAGCATCGTTATTGGCGACTCCATAGAACAGTCAGTATCAAGGTCAATTTCAGCATCGCTATTTGCATCGGTATGCGATGCTGATACCGAAGCAAATAATGACGCTAATAACGACGCTCTGTGACGCTAATAATGACGCAAATAACGATGCGTGCAGGTAAATTTGCAACACTAATAGCAACTGTAACAGGGTAAATTTGCAACACTAATAGCGACCGTAACAGCTATGCCCTACCACATATAGAAGTGTCTGCTTTATTTGGGCCATACAAAATAGTTTTTGTACTGTGTACAATGCTCGTGTAAACAAAAACAAAGTGTACTTAAATCATAACACTGATACATGAAATAAATACATGATCACATAATGAAATCGACTGGTGCAATCATGACAAGATATCACTACTACATAGAAAATATCTACACAGATCAAGCGACCAAAAAAGAAGGGTGTGTGAGCTCTAGGGATCCAAGGGCGAGCTACATATTCTCGCCATCCAAAAGCTCGTCTCGCCGCAAAGGAGCATCGAACAGACTCTGCACAAAAAGAGACAACTACACATCAATCCACTATACAATAATGCAAGTGACATGTACCATGTCGTAATACAATAAACAAACAAATGAGTTCATGCACTTGTTCACAATGGGCCGACAACACAAAGGTGTCACGCAAATCTGCCCAATTTTTTTTGGAATCTATTTTGAGAAATCTAGATGGACCTTGTCGAACTGTTGCTCTAGCTCCTTCAAGTACTACTTTGAACCGCTGCACATCGAATAGTATCAGAAGAAGCTAAGGTAATCCACCGTAACAATACTTTGCAAGTTCCCAAAATACTCTATCTCATCTCTATAACCGTGTTTGGATCCGTTGCTTGTCATCGGCTCTCTTGCTTGAACCTAGCCATGATACCACAGTCCATTGTGGAGCACATTTTGTCAATACGCTCCATGAGAAAATGTCATTTGTGCGACCATGCTGCACTATATATTTTGTACTGTACATTGAAACACTCAAATAAGTTGTCGCATATAAAATATAGATACGACAAATCCTAAACATGTCATCACCTTTGGACTACATCCCCTTGAGAATTCCCACTCCTCATCAATTGAGACCTCTGCCCCTTCGTGAGATGCTGCATTCAAAGCTCCATGTAACCATCGCGTTGACATGAACCGTAGCATCTCCTTCATGCCCTCGGGATATCGAATTGGTTGATGGCATGTACTATGTGAAAATTCAGATTGCGCTTCCTCTCGATCTTGCCTAGCGATCTGGTACCTGTCAAGCCACGTCTCCATAGAGGCATGGTGCAACATACAAAAGCGATTCACCTTCTCCTCCATTGTAGCATCCATTCTTTTTTCTACCCTATTTCCATCCACCACATCTCCGGTCAGTCTATCATCGTCCTTCAGTGACCATAGCATTTTGTTGTTTGGATCCACCGTTGTGAAATATACACTAGCACCTCAGACACCAACCAACCTTCAGCCATGCTACCTTCTCTGGCCGAGCTCGTTGTCACACAAAGCCTTTCTGGGTTTTCATGAAGTGCTCTAAGAAGAACATCCATCACGTATGGACATGTCCAGCAATCCCCACTTCATCTACAAGATACACAAGAAGGTGGATTTGTATCGTGAGCGTGCTGGTAGGCAAGTATTTCTCAAAGAGACAGACCATCTCCACTGCTCCCCACCTCGCGGATTCAATAGAGGACGTCTTAATCTCCTTCTGTGAGATCAATTGCACCAAAGTCGACACCCTGTAAATGGCCCCACGTAATTCTAGAGTAAGGCATTCTGCGATCGCGATCGGTAGTACAAACTGCCACAAATGAGAAAGCATTATGAACAATGGCTACACTCCAAATAGCAAAATGCGCATGCCAATTACAATCCATTCGTAGTACAAACCTAACATATCTTATGCCACTCATGGTATTTTAGCCCTGATAATTGGTTGTCTTTAGAAAATGCAAGCGTGAGAGAACGCATTATACCTGTCGGAGTGCAGATAGACTTGACTACTTGCTTCACAATGCGCTCTTCTTTAGTGGACAAAACCCAAGGAACGCAAGGTAGCTACACGCGACCATCAGCACTCGACTGCGGCCAAAGCGCCTCCATCTTGCCTACCTCCTTCAAATCCATTTGTTTCCCTATAGTGTCTCTCTTTCCTATGATGTGGTCCCATAGCAAGCTGCCCACATTCTTGAAAATATGCATGGGATCCAACAAGTGGTTGATTTGTAACTGGGTCCAATATGGCAACTCGTAGAAAACTGAGAACCGTCGCATTCCGTTTGGATGTGACTCCGCATGGACCATTTTCCAGCTCGTACCAGCTTGCAGCATTTATACATATTGGAGGTTGTCCAAGAAAACCTTCCCTGAGTTCATGATCCTCTGGCAAGAAAGTGGTGTGTCCTTGATATACCATCTTCTTCATGGTTCGTGACCTTCGGGAGTCTAACTGTGGCCCGCACAATGGATATGCATGATAACTTGAGGTAACCAGACTTGTTCCAATACGTCTATCCAGTGAATACAAACTTGAACGAGATAAAATATGGATATTACCAATGAGAATGGAAGCCTATTTACCTGAGCACTCTCCAAATCCCGAAAAGTCATGCATTGTCCACATGAGAATGGCTCGAATATTGGTGGATCGATGACCATCGCGCTTACTCATATCTTGCACGGTGACCCCCTCCTCGCAAAAAAACTTAAGCTCATTGACTAATGGACGAAGATACACGTCCATATTTTTGACTTTGTAGTGGCCAGGGATGAGTAAGCTAAGGATGAGATGTCCTTTCTTCGTAGAAAGCCATGGAGGGATATTGTAGTTGACAAGGACTATAAGCCACACACTGTAAGAACTTGAGCATAGACCGAATGGTTTCATGCCATCCATTGCAAGACCGAGCCAAAGATTACTTGGCTCTCCGACAAAGCTGGGGAAGGTAGAGTCAATGTGGCTCCATGTGTGTGAATCCGTTGTTATTCATTGAACTCCATTTTTGGACCTATTCTGTGCATGCCACGTTGTCAAGCTCGCCATGCCGGACGTACGAAACATGTGGTTTATGTGGGAGATAAGCGAAAAGTGTCTAAGAACTTTTTGAGGGATGATTTGCCCTTGCAATTCCTGTCGATACATGTGAGCACCACACTTTGGACATATCTCCATAGTCTCATATTCTCCTCGAAATAGTATGCAATCGTTGATACATGCATGGCTGCTGTTGTAGTCCATGCCAAGCTTTCATAAAACATGTCTGCATCATTACGAGACTCAGGCATGGTATTTGCAGGTGGTAATATATGATATTTCAGTAACTTGAAAAAAACCATAAAATACCTTGAAAAAGCACAAATGTTTTTAATGATAGTGCCGAAAAGAAATCAATGAAGCATACGTACAAGGTACCTGAACAACTTGGTCACACTCGTATCGCTCCACCCGTATTTTGCTTATACACTTAGGAGTGCAAGCAATGTCTTCAGGCGAGATACTTGGCACCCATCATATAATGGTATGGATGCTTCCTCTCTAAGCGGATCAAAAGTCTCGACATCCATGGGAATCAATGCATCGATCATTGCCTCCATCTCAGACTCCAAGATTGTAGCTAGGTCTTGAAGGCTGCCTGTCTCCTCTGGTATTGATGGTATAGATTGGTTAGTACCTTCCAAATAGTGGATTGGCTCAGGCGCTCCATCCATTGCACGCCCAATTGGCCGCAAAGGGTGCACTCCTCCTTGGGATGAGACGTCACCTCCTTGGATAGAAAATTTTCCAGCCACACCTAATCTTCTTATATATGGTATTCAATTAGCTTGCGAGTACAATGCATGATTGATATTAACTTTTCTTACCGTTTGCTAAAAATCCAAGATCGCTTGATCAATGATCTCAGATTGAAACTCGCCAAAGTGTCTTACGTGTTCTATACACATTCAACGTTTTCGTCTAATTGCTAGCTTGCATTGAGAGAAAGGACATGGGCCACGCTGATTAAGATACGACTAGCGATCTTGAACAACAAGACCTTTATCGTTTTCCATTTTGTCTACGTTACGACAAACAATTTGTTTTTGTTATCATTCCTTTTTTCTTTCTTAAATTGTTTGAGAAGGGATTTCTTCTCTTGTAACTCAGCAAAAATTAACATATGTAAAGTCTCCACCCACCCACCCACAGATTAACATATATATGTCGGAGTGTTTCCTGTGTTTTGGTGTTGCACCAAACCTTGCCACCACTCTCCCTTTGTTTTTTTATCCATTCATTATCTCCTCTCATTCCATCTCTTTCTCTTTTTCTCTTTCTTTATTATTCTGTATGTTTATTCCCTCTCTCTCGTTCCTTCTTCTTTTTTCTCTTTTCCCCCTCTCTCATTTTCTTTAATGATCATGGCTACAACTATGATGAAGACCATGACCACGACCACGATTATGACTATGACTACGACTACGACTACAACACGACCACAACCACGACCATGACCATGACCATGACCACGACTATGACTATGACTATGACTATGACTATGACTATGACTACGACTACGACTGCGACTACGACTACGACTACGACTACAACGACCAGGACCATGACCATGACTACGACTACGACTACAACTACAACCACGACCACCATCACGACCACGACCATGACCACGACAATGACCATGACCAGGACTATGACTACGACTACGACTATGACTACGACTACGACTACGACGACCACTCCTACAACTACGACTACGACTACGACCACAACCACGAATATGTACCACTACTACTACCACGACTACGACCACCCCATCTACCACTACCACTACCACTACCACTACCATGACTATGATCACTATAATAAACAAGAAAAGAAGAAAGAAAAACAAAAACAACAACAACAACAACAACTACTACTAATACTACAATAAACAAGAAAAGAAGAAAAAACTACTACTGCTGCTGCTGCTGCTGCTGCTGCTGCTACTGCTACTGCTACTGCTACTGCTACTGCTACTGCTACTACTACTACTGCTACTGCTACTGCTACTGCTACTACTACTCCTACTACTACTACTACTACTACTACTACAAAAAACAAGAAAACTAAACAACAATAAACAAGAAAAGAAAAAAAACTTGCCTCACTGATGCCCATTAAAGTAGATGGTGTATAGTACTTGCTTCTGTTAAATGTGCTACAATATTAGGAAATGAATGAAGGAGAGTTGTTTTTTATCCTAGTCAGGGATTCGATGGAAGACTTAATCAATTATGATTACATTGATATACACATCTGATGATGAAAGAGATTGAAAGATATGAAAGCACAAGCTTAGATACAATGAGTGCCATCATAGAAGTACGGGAGTAGATTACCCTGGTTAAAGAAGATTACCTTGTCTAGATATTGAATTTGACACACTACAACATGATCTATTCGAACCAAGGCCCTAGCTTCCTACCAAGGAGTTTGTAGATCCCTCTGTCCAAAGAGGTGCCTCATTGATACACAAAGAAATGAAGATACAAGATGATCTAGAGAAAGTAAGATTTCTAACTACCATATATTTTTATGTCACAAAACTTGACGGTAGGGTGCATTGAGTCCCTCAAAGTCCACAGTGAAATGTTGGCCAAAAATGATACCTACACCTGTCATGTCTAAAGTCTGGGGTTTGGGGCCACTTTCTAGCTAGGATTTCACCATGGACTCTAGGGGACCCGATGCACGCTATCGTCAAGTTTTGTCACTTAATAATAACTTTAGATTAGTTTCTAGTTATATTACTTGATTTGACTTTGTCATTCATGACATATGGTATATAGATGAGTTTGCAACAAGGCAAGGAGGAGCTCGGCATGTGGATCGATGGAAGGATTCAGCTTTGAAGCACTATATTGGCAACCTTGTTGCAGACCTGGTGGATCTGCTTCTCCTAGAGAAAGAGTTGAAGGGGGAGTTTGTACTTTTTGAAGCAAAGAAGGAGCTTCTATTTTCGTCGAAAGCTGGCTCCTCCTCTCCATCGATGAAAAAGCCAAGGAAAGAATGAGAGTTTTTGTTGACTATTGGCTTTTTATATATGCCATCACTATCAGCCATCATCACATGTATTTTTCTTAATGAATATAATATATTTTACTTTGTTTCTATAAATTAATATTTATTGAAGAAATGTGTGCTTCGTGTAAGTATGACGATAATGTGTGGTATGTGAATGATGCATTCGTATATGTTAATATAATCCAATTTAATTATGTCAACACATAGTACTGCACTTGCAATTGTGGATAGGTAATAACATAACTCATATCCATATGTATTACTACTTTTGATGTAGGTGTATATTAAACAAAAATTAAGAGTCTGTGTTTCAAGAAACAAAAAAACTTTACTAGATTATTTGAATTTAGTACATATCACATTAGATATTATTTATATGTATAAATATTCCGATTTGGCACATTATAGAAAATGTTTTAGCCTTCCAAGTTACTATGGTGCTATAACAATCATTACAAAACCTTGTATCATTAATCTCATAACCTATGGAGGAGTCCCCTTGCCATGTCGAAGCTGAACAATAAAGTTCATGTCTTTATCTATGATTGTGGCATGATTTGCATGGATGATTGCTAGCTGTCTATCATCAAACAAGTCAACGAGAAACCCCTCTATTACGATTTGCAGGGCCTCCATAGCTGCAATAGTTGACTTTCTTGCTAGTGGGCCATCGCACACTCACGCCCAAAATCTTCTCATCCCCTTCAGCTGCAAGTCTAACAACCTTATGAAAATTTATTTTCGGGATGAGAAGCTCGTATCTGCATTGGATTCTCCTTATCTTTTTGAAGGGCAACAATGCTCAGTTTCCATCTCCTCTTCTTCTGTGGTGGTCATTGTGCTCTATGGGGAGTATCTTCTTCTACACTAGAGGAGGCTCCACCTTGTGCTCCAGGTGGTGAGCCTTGGTGTGAGGCCTTTGCCTAGCCAGAATGATAACATGCTTGCTTGTTGCGTGCAATGAAAGCTCGAGGAGGGAAAGATGGAGAAGAGACAGAGCTTAGGGGTATGAGAATGAAGGAAGCAAAGAAAGCAAGATGTGAAAATGAGAAGAATAATGAACTTTTAACCCATTTAAACCCAAAAATTGAGTTAATGCAGCTTCATACGCAATGTCCATTGTGTCATTTTAGATCCATAACCTTTTATCGAAATGCGATGATACTCCACATATGCACTCATTAGGTGGCTAAGAGCCATGCCAGACTTTGAACCAGGGATTTTTAGGCTTTTTTTTCACTTATTTTTTTTAGAATCTTGGCAATCTAACGAGTGTCTATGTGAAGTTTTGTCCCATTCGGATATAGTTTAGTATTTTAAAAATTATCCCACACCAAAATTATGAATGGATTGGTAATTGAGAAATCAACATCGCGACTACTGGCCCTTGGAAACTTCGCACCACATAGCCTATATACAAAGGCATCAGGAGTGAAGTCTACAACAAGAATTGGTAAATTTTTGCATGTTATTCCTATTGAACTTGACAGTGCTAGAAAAAACTTTAAGTAAGAGTTGAAAATATAGTGAAGATGCACAGTCAAAATTGAGAGAGAAGGATAAGAGTAAAAAATTAACTCATATTTTAAGGGTGCGTACAACAGTTTTGCACTAGGACATAGTCCTATGTCCAATGCATTAGGAGAACACTATACCAAAAAAGATAACACAACAAACTATGTTCATTCCATTGGAATGAATGCATCCTTCCCTACTTGAAGATTTCAACAGTTTTGCACTAGGACATAGTTCTATGTCCAATGCATTAGGAGAACACTATACCAAAAAAGATAACACAACAAACTATGTTCATTCCATTGGAATGAATGCATCCTTCCCTGCTTGAAGATTTCTTACAAGTTGGAAGTCCTTGGGAGTTACAATGATACGCTTTGCATGTATTACACAATGCTGAGCATCAATCATCAAGTAAACTAAAAAGGCCTCTATAGCATACTATAAGGCATGAAGATATTCTTTTGTGAAGTGATCAGGTCTATCCTAAAACCACCTCTTGCTTTTTGTGTGGTAGAGGTCTTACAAAATCTCACAAACAAGTCTCATGAAGCTCACATTCGGAAAGATGAGATCAAAAGAGCATTGATACCTCCTGATTTTTCTTAGGGCCACTGTACCTGGCTTCCACTTTCTTTTCTTATGGGGATGCTGAGGAGGACCCTTGTGAGGGTGGCTTGAGGAAGCTAGGTTAGGTTGAGAAGGGGGGTGCATCTATGCTACTAGATACTCCAAGGGGCTGAACATGATATGGAGCTTTGAGCAGAAGCTTATTTGTAACTACCTTAGGCCTAGCCATCCTTCCTACACAAGAGATGTGAGAACTCAATGAATAAGATAGAAAGTGAAACCCTCTTTTATATAACCCTAAATGGTAAGACTCATTCACATAAATGCACACTCCCTCTTTCTCTCTTAAATCATGAATTGCATTCACATTGAACACATTGTTCATCTTAGTATCTTAACTCTCTTCGAACCCATTTGCTACCTTGTCAAAGCCTTGTTTCTAGCGACTTGGCATGGTTTTATTTGGTACTTGAGGCTTCATAATGCACTCTTTTAGTGACACAACGTGATTTTGTCATGTCTACAGCAGCTGATTCATCAGCACTTTCATTTCCTCTCTTTTGTGAGAGTATAGTTTCATCCACTACTATAATCCTATACCACCAAGATAGACATTGGATCATTGGATTGCTACCATGATTGGTTTTTCTTTGGTATGCACCATGCACTATCCAATGTGAATTTTCCATCCCTTGTGTGGACCAAACTTTGATGCTTCCCTTTTCTGCAAAGTATGGTCCATGTGAATCAAGGATATGCTACAAAGACACATATCACACATGACTAAAACTATGCTCAATAGTTTATATAATTCATACAATTTTAAAATATTAAATTAGTACATGTAATGTGTGATAGAGATTTTTTTCCACCATTCCACCATGTATTCGTAGAAGCTTTGCACAACATCAATAAATTCTTGCTTATCTTTATTGTTAAACACCATCATGCGAAGTAAGAAAGTCAATTTGTTAATACTTATCCAAACCTTAGCTTTGACCAACCTTGTTTTTCCTCTATTACTTTGATCAAGAACTACAAAATGTAACTTTTTGCACATCGTAGTCATGTGGCACTACAAGGATACAGAGGCATAGCCACGGTGTTTTCCGATGCAAAATAGTGGCGTCGCTATTTGCGTCGCAATTATGACTTAAATAGCGACGGTGTTTAGACAAAAAAATGGGGGCCAAAACCCGAACGCGTTATTTTGTGCGAACAAACGAAAGAGAGAGTGAAAGGGAGAGAGAAAGGGAGAGTAAACTCCATCTTGCATTTAAGAAGGAGAGGGAGAGAAAGAGAGAAAGAGGGAGAAGGAAAGCTTCTCACCGACGCTGCCGCCATTTACGAACAAGAGGAGGAAGTGTACGGAGGGCGAAGAGGAGCCGCCTTGCGAAGAGGAGCCGCCGAATCGATCCTCGGGCCTTTGCGGTGAGTTCATTATTCCTTTTTGCTTTGTTTTTGTTAAAAATAATGTGTATTGAGAGAGAAAGAGAGGAATTGAGAGAGGGAGAGGAAGAGAGAAAAGGAAAGAAAGAACGAGAAAGAGAGGGAGAAAACATTAAACATAATAGGGAAAGGGAGAAAGAGAGGGAGAGAGAGGGAGGAAGGGAGGGAGAGAGAGAGGGAGGGAGAGGTTGTTGTTATTGTTATTGTTTTATTTCTTCTTTGCTTTTTCTCTTGTTTGTTATTGTTGTGGTAGTGGTAGTGGTAGTGGTGTCGGAGGGGTTTTTATCGAAAGATCGAATCCACCGGGGATCTGAAGTAAAAGGAAGTAGAGATAGGAGATGGAAGAGAAGATAGAGAATACCCAAGTGGTAAACACGACAAAAAAAAATCACAATGAATTGAATCAGTATGTATTGAAAGAACCTGGAATCTTTGCACTACTCAAAAGCAATCTCCAGGCATTAGTTCTCTTGGAGCTCCTTTGTAGACCAAAAACGTAGATCAGAAAAATCAGCTCTTTCTTCTAGAAGCTTTTTCTAACTTTTTCGAACTTTTACAATAAATAATATAAAAAATAGACTAACATTATCCAAAAATCTTGTAATTTTGGATAATCCATGCAACTCACACTAGTACTAATGGCTCAGATCACATTGACTCTCTAAATCAATAGAGAAGTCAGATGATGATGCATTCCATACTTTTTCACACTGTGTCCTCATAACATCACGACATCCACCCCCTCTGAACCTGCACATCCTCTGGTATGTGCCAAAAACTTAGTTGTCACCGTATTCTGAGTCCTCCTCATCCTCTGCAACCATATCCTTTGCTTCTTCATCTTCCATATCTTCCGGGCTAGCCCCTATTTCATGGCCGTTATTTTCTTCCAATTCTAGCAACTCATAGACAGTAGATTCTTGCCTTTTGAATAATTTGAATCTTTTCCCTGCTACCAAAAGTTTTATGGCTATCCCATCCAGCTCATTTAATGCATAAGTAGCATTATCAAACACATGTCTCACCACATAGGGTCCAAACCATCTTTTCGAAACTTTACGCATGGCACTATGTTGGTTATCTAAACTGCTATCATAAACCAATACCCAATCCCCATCTTGTATGGTTCTTGGTCTCACTCTATGTCTTTTCTCAAACCTTTTCTTGTTCTGTATCCTTGCTGCCCTTAACTTTGTAGTTGTTGCCTCTATGTCTTCTAACTTTCTTTCCAATTGTCTAATGCGTAAGGCCAACAACTCCTCTTGATTAAACTCCTCCTCCCAAGGTAACACACTCCATGTGATTGTCATCTCTTCTATCGGCATGATAGATTTTTTACCATACATCAATTCTGCAGGCATATATCATGTAACAACACTATGAGTTGTTCTGTCAGCCCACAAAGCATAAGGGAGAAATTGTGGCTACTCTTTTATCTTCTCTCCACATGCTTTTGCCAATGCCTTCACAATAGGTGGATGACCTCTTTCACTTTTGCCATTTCCTTCAGGGTTATAGGCTGAAGTTAAAGCAAGCTTTATCTCCAACCGTGCAAAGAAATCATGAGCTTCATCTACATCCAACTCACCCCTATCTGCTGTAATTTTTCCCACACAGCCATATCGACAAAAGATCTCTTCTAAGAGAAAAGTACATACGGCATTTGTCGTATTAGTATGTAGAGCTCTCCCTTCCACTTGATTAGTCAAGTCTTCACGAGAAAGCACAAGATACCTCATTTGCCAAAGACCTGTAGGCATTGTGACCAAATCCACCACCCACTTAAAATGAAGAGACAATGGATATGTGGGTTGCAATCCATCCCGATATCTCACAGTTGAATACATTTGACATGCCGTACATGTTTCCACAAAGTGAGCAACATCCTTATACATACCCTCCCACCAATATATTTCTTTGATCTTTGTAAAAGTACCCCAAACACCTCTATGACCAGCCCACAAGCTTTTATGAAATTCTTGTATTACTTTTACTTGTGAAGCTCTATCACCCAAGAATCGCAATGGCATTAAGAAACATCCATAGTCTTTCCTCTTGATCTTCTTAAACTTCTCATCTGACCATTCATTTCTCTTCATTAATGTACTGAGATATTGACCAATTCTCGACCATTCTCCTGCATATTTGTCTTCAAGAAACACTTCTACACAAGATGCAAAACATCTAAAGTGTCTTCTCTTTGTTGTTCAAGCTTCTATTAATGTTATAGCAACACCTTGCATTGTTAAATTCACTCTTGTAACATCATTTTCAACCATAAGAAAGTCATATTCTTCCTCCTCATCCATCATCCCATCTTCATTCTCATAGCGTGCTTGAGATAACATGTCTACCATTGGGTTATCTCTTCTTGCAATATGTTGAAATTCAGGGTTCAAAGATTTGATGTATGGAATCCACCAGAGCATAGCAATGTCCAGGGTAGCACAACTAGTAATCATACCCAATATCGGCAAACAATCAGTCTCAATGACTACATGAGCACCCATAAAATACTCTTTATCACATTTAAGGGATGTCACAATTTCCCATAATTCTCTTTTTACCTGTGGATATCTTCTCTGTCGTTCAGTCAATACTTTTGCACCAAATCTTATTGCATATCTTTGCACTTCCTCATCATCTTTACCAATTGCCTATCCAATCCCAATCGGGTTTGTATCAATAGTAATAATGATAGGCTTTCCATGTGAATAGTCAGCCTTTCTCAACGTAGGAGCATATTTTAAGCGTTGCTTCAATCTCTTCATTGCTTTTTTATACTTCCTTTCCTAATGAAATTTTTGTCCTTTCCTTAGAAGCTGATAAAGAGCATTGGCTACATGTGTAAAGTGAGGAATCCATATCAAATAGAACACACATGCACCCAAGAATCTATGCACCTCTTATACATTTGTGCATACATCTCGCATTCTATCAATCCCATCTATTTTTGCTAGTGATGGCCTTCGCCCATAAGGCCCACACATGTGCCCAACAATCAAAACCTCTTCAACTCCAAAGATAGACTTTTGTCCAGAAAGAGTTAAATGCACCTCTTCTAGACGTGTCAAAATCCTCTCACAATCCACAATATGATCTGCAACAAATTGTTTGTATCCATGAGCATCCATCTCTTCATTCTTTTCATCCACTGCACACCCTTTGATTGGAACATCATCCAAGAAGGGCATAGTCAATTGTGGAATAAAATCCCTGAGTACCCTATTCATAGCATTTGTCATGGTGTGCCACTAAGTTTGTTGCACCTTGTGGGAGAGTACACATCCGTACTAACCCTAAAGGAGTCTTCATGGTTGTGATATCCCTACTTTCAATTGCAAGATGAAACTGATCATAACCCGAGTAAATATCACCCAAAGAATAGATCGCTCTGCTTGCAAAAGCCTCTGCAAATTCATCAACCACATGACCTGCACCCACATTTCATATGGTCACTTTATTGACCAGTTGCATGTCTTGAATAAATCTCAAAGCCCCATTATTTTTGGGCATAGTAAACCAATGATTTGAGTACGGGGCTGAAGAAGGCTCCAAGATCTTCATGCGAATCTTTTCATTTAGCAAATCCATCAACTATGGCAAGTAAGCTTTAGGCACTGGAATAGACCTCAAGTTCCATGGTACATGTGGCATAGTAAATATGACCATAGGAGAGACAACATTTGGATCCACACAACCTATTTCACTTGGTTGAAATGCTAATGCCTTCCCATGTCTAGCCAACATCTGCATAAAACAGTTTCTCTCAACAGGCAAAAGAAACCCTTCTGCACTAACTTTCAATTCCTGTAATGTTTCAGATGTAAATTGATGACCTATATCTTTAGGATCCCGTAAGCTTGGCTTCCTTGACACTTTTTCATACATACCCTCACTCTCTGGTGGAAGTGGCAAAGCAATTGGTTTCACTTTTTTGTCAACTGTCTTATAATTTGTCTCCACAAGTGCTTTAGCCCATTGTAATCCCTCCTGCTGAGCAAACAATGCTATAACATCATACATATCCAAAGAACATACTGACAACACTCTATTTTCAGCCTCATTTTCTGCATGTATAGTTGCTGAAATTTCAGCCATAGTGTCAGTAATATTCAACCCATAAAAGATGCCTAAAATGCCATCATTTTCAGCTAACAACTCCAATGCTCTCAGTTTCTTAATAGCCCGTTTCATAGATATGCATTCAGCCCTACACATTGCTTCCATATACTTAAACCAACATGAATTGTTTGCTGTAAACTGAGAATTACCAATAGTAAATACATGCTTCATTTCATCAAGAGGCGAGTACACCCTCTGAATAGCACTATTGTAGCCCCACATTACAGCAGTGCTTAATAAAAATCTAGGTCTTTGAATTCCCTTGCATTTGGAACCAAAGGAGACTCTCGAAGCGTATCACGATTTCTAGGATGATTAACACAAACAGTAAGAAATTGGACTACTTTCCTCCCATCTTTGCTTTTGACTCTTGCATAAGCATAACCATGATCAAGTATCTTTGTTTCCATATGCACTCCTATAATATAGGGCTGTCCCAAAATCACTACATATGAGGAATTATCTTGCACAAAGAAGTGTTTCTCTTCTTGTACAATTGTCACTTTTACATTAGCACATGTAGCATAGAGCTCCCCTGAAGAATAATTTGCAGCCCTCATATGCCAACCATGATCAGTGTCCACAGGCCATGCACCATTTTCATACAATCCCTACTCAATGACATTTATCTCAGACCCATGGTCAAGTAAAGCAACACAAGGAGTTTCACGTTCCCCTATTTTCACTACCGTTTTAGTGGTAGCTCTAGCCCAATGATTTCTTGTGTAGTGATTGCGAGGAATAAATCCTAGAATCTCTTCTCCATATTGTTGCATTTGCCTTACTCCACCATGCATATTGCTACAAGAAAATGCATTTTCAACCACTTTCTTCTCTTTTCCACATGATGTCCATTGCTTAGTAGCATCCTGCATAGACAATCCTGTACTTACTTCATGCTCATATTCAGCCTGAGTACCCAACAAACCAGTTTCCTCTGCAAATTGCAGCAATGCTTTAGTGGTATCACCAAGAAACTGATGCTTCCTTTTAATTATGTCAATGATCTCATCATGAAATTCTCGCTTGGCAATGCCAGGCACCTCTCCCAAGGTAAATTCCACTCGACAGTTTAAGATCCCTTCTTCAAGAATCTTCTTAAGATCTATAGCTGTCTCAATGTCAGATTGCAACTTATATCTTGGCTGCTTTCCCTTCTTTTCGCCCTCTTGTTTGTTATCATGTTTTTGCTTCGGCTGACCTCTTCCATAACATGCTCGGGAGGTGGCTGATTTGTAGCTTTAGGCTGATCCATATTTCTTTTTGTCATTTTTTAAGATGTCCCTACAATATCTTCATCTCTTTTTCGTTTTTACCCACAAGTACATCCGTGTTTTGTACCTTTGCTAAATATGCATACATTGAATATGCATCTACCGGTGATTCCCAACCAGTTATGCCACGAATGTCTTGCCCTGCATGAGACATTTCACTATCACTGACCTTTCTCTTTTTAGCTGCATGTAAAGCATGTGTCCTTATTTCACCCTTTGGACCAACCATCACTTGGCCATGCATTCTATCCAACTATAGACCAAAAGTAGAAGCATGTACTGTCGCATAAGCATTTCGGACAGCCAAGTCTTCCAACAACTTCTGCATACCTCCCTTTCCAAAATTCAAAGCAAGAGGCAATCCCGTTTCTTGCACATGGATCTTGCCATATTTCCAAAAGATAAGCTGTCGTGCCAAGGCCTCCTTATAGGTAGCACAATCCTTTCTCTCGTGCTGCAAACTATCACACCACATACATCTTTTTCTAGGCTTAGGGGCTGCTGCCTGTCCCCTTTCCTCTTGTCCCTTTTCATCCAATTTTGCAACCTTCAATTGAAGATCATGCATCCCTTTGACCAATTCATCTAAGACATCTTCCCTAACAGAGGGAAGAATAGCAAGTACAACCATAGGGTTAGCCACAGAAGCGGGTGGCTTACTGGATACTTCAACTGTCTTACCCATAACAGTGGGCAAGCTAGAGACATGCAATCTTTCTTTTCTTCTATTCTTCTTCACAAGCACAGTAACAGCTTCCTTGACATGTCTCCACTCTGTTTTCAAACCTGTCTCTGTACTCTGATCCTCCAGCAAATCATCAAGCTTCTCTTAAAGCTCAGGATCAGCTGCCTATAGAAACAATTCAATTTTCTGACATGCAAGAGCTTGTTGTTCTGCAAGATCCAACTGCTCAAATCTACTTTCAAATTCTCTTAACAATTCTGTAGCCGCAAGATCCTTATTGAGTTGTATAACCCACTCCTGAAAAGTTTTGCGCGTAATCAAACTAGTGTCCTCAATGTAAAATTCTTCCCTGAGTGTCTTCTTGAAGGCTACCCAGTCTGCATCCTGCAAGTATAATTCAGTAATCCGTGCTTTCAGTTCATGAACACTAACACGTACAAAACACCAGCTCCATGTAGATTGAGCCACTCCAAAGAATTCCATCTTCTGAGCATAGGTATGTACATATGCAGATACATTATTGGCATTGAATAACTTCACCTCACGCTCAACTACTTGCAAAGCATTCATCACAACACTTTCCATTTGAGCTGAAGCTTACATCACCTGTTGTTGTTATACCTGCATAAGCATATTGTAATGCCCCCCGTGCTTCCCCCATGCCCCCCCATAGGAACTCCCCACCCCTTAATGGGGGAATTTTTTTAAATTAATTTTAGTGCAATTTTTTTATCTCTCCCTCTCTCTCCCCCTGTCGTGAGCATGGCAGGGAGAGAGAGAGAGAAAGGGAGTGAAGTAAATGGGGGGCATGTAGCCCCCCAAGTGGCAGGGGTGGCAGCCATGCCACCCTTCCTACCCCCTCCTATAAAGGGGACTCTCCCCCCTCCTTGCGGACATACGTTGTGCCCCCCCCTTGGACGTCCGTTGCAAGCTTCCCCCCTCCCTCGATGACAGGCGCCCCTACTACGCCTTCAGCAAGTTTTCCCCCGTCAATATGCCAGCTCCTCCCGTGCTCCGCCAGGCCACCATGACACCCCCCCGCCCTCATAATTTCAGTGCTCCGCTTGACCGTGAGAGAGAGAGGAGAAGAAGAAGGAGAAGCACAGAGAGAGAGAGAGAGAGAGGAGAAAAAGAAGGAGAAGAAGAGGGAGAGAGAGGAGATGAAGAAGAAGGATAAGAAGAGGGAGAGAGAGGAGAAGAAGAAGAATGGGAAGAGGGAGAGAGAGGAGAAGAAGAAGAAGGAGGAGAGGGAGAGAGAGAGGAGAAGAAGAAGAAGAAGAAGGAGGAGAGAAGAGAGAGAAGGAGAGGGAAGTAGAAGAAGAGAGAGAGAGAAGGAGAAGAAGAAGAAGAAGAAGAGAAAGGGAGAGAAGAAGGAGAAGAAGAGGAAGGGAGAGAAAGAAGGAGAAGAAGAGAGAGAGGGAAGGAGAAGAAGAGAGGGAGGGAAGAAGAGGAAGGAAGAGAAAGAAGGAGAAGAAGAGGGAGAGAGAGGAGAAGAAGAGGAAGGGAGAGAAAGAAGGAGAAGAAGAGGGAGAGAGTAGGAGAAGAAGAGAGAGAATGAGAGAGAAAGAGAAGATTCTAGAACCTTCTAAGGTCTCCCTTGCTTAAGCATTGTTCCTACTTATCCTCCCCCATCACTTAAACCGCGGGATCATTCCCACTATTCCCTTCAAATTGAGGGCTGTTGAATTCCTAGCAAAGCTATGGAGTTACTTGCAAGGTTTGCTCTTTGAAGAAGGAGGACGAGAGCTCATTCGACGCGATCGAATTACGAAAGTGGGAGCTGCGAAAGGGAAAAAGAAGCCGACCGAATCAAGTGGAGCTGTTAATGTCTCAACTCCTACGGATCAAAATCAGGTTTTTCTAAGACCCGAGATTTATGGTAAATTATAAGTTCAAAAAGATAGTTTAAATACATTAGAACTTGGGATAGAAAAATTCTCCTGTTCATCCAAGAAGGGGAGACTTACATACTAGGGCAAGGATCCTAGTGGACTCAATGCACAACAACATTTAGGAGTCAGATAGGTAAACTATCTAGGGGAAAATTCCTATGAAGACCTAGTCGATGCTAAGGTCATTGGAAAGGGCGGAGCACCAGCCCATAACTCAAAAAGCACGAGTTGAATTGGCATTCAACTATGTAAATTCTTGTTCCTTACAAGCAAAGACTAACTTAGGAAAAACCCCAAGTCCTAAGGTGTCGGAGCTCGTGGGTTGCAATCGGCCTAAGGAAGAATGCTGAGGGTATTCAAGAAGGAACTTCACCTTAACAGGAATGTTGTACAAACCACCAAACTTGTCTATGTTTGAAACAATAGGACAATGTTAGCCTTGATCAAATCAGGATCAAGGGGAAGACCACTTAGATCATTTAAAGGATCTAGAAGAAATTTGTTAAATTGACCTTGCAAAGCCCTAACCCAAGGGGAAGAGCAGACTTTTTGGTAGTTGATTTATGCTAAGCATGTTGCTTGGAACTGTTGAAATGGTTTTAACGAAGGTTGATCTTGTTAAAGATGGATTGTTGACCCAAGTTATGCTTTGTTGGTTGAAAAGGGTATCCCCAAGTGAATGTGGACTTGTTGTGTTGGTAAGAGGAGAGAATCTTATTAAGGATAGGTTGATCATAGGCAAGGTGATTTCTTGATGTGGTTTTGGATGCTAATCCAAGTTGTTTGTGATTGATGATTGCATGGCCGGGTCTGAGATGGTTGATTGCCATGGAAACAAAAGGGATGTTTTCCCTAGTAAATGTTATTAAACTGGTTGCTTCATCTATGGTTGATTTCCCAAAGGGATAATTAAGGAAGGATGGCGCTAGCAACCCCCCGCAAACTACCAAACCCTAACCAAGGGGGTTATGAATCTGCGCCGGGAATGTGGACCGAACCCGCCGCGAGAGGTCTCTCTGTGGAAATTACTTGCCATAGGAGGACGCTTGGTGGCCAATGGGAGCTTCGGCCGTAAATCCCAATGCCTCTGGGCCCTACACAAGTGTTCTATGTGACTCGAGATGGGATCTCCAGGCCTTGATACTAGTTACAAGGCGAAATCTTGGTAGGATAAACCTTTGGGTTTTTATTGTCGGGAGACGGAAGAATTTTTCTATGGAGGCAGAAAGAAACCCTTAATTCTCCTGTATGGGCGGGAGACAAATATTTATCTGAAGATAAGTTAAGGAAGTGTTTGATCTTGTCTTTGTGTCTATGCCTTAAATTACGTAAAGGAACTTGTGATTAATGGGTTAATTAAGGAAGCTGCTTTTATATGTCAAACATAATGTGGTGGATGTGACCGTCGGGTCCATCCTATGGCAGGGTGGTCTCGGTTAGCCGAGAGCTTTCCTCAAAGGAAATGTTAACGAGGAATATTAGGAAAAGTTGAACGATGGCCTTAGACAATGCTCGTTAGTGCCCTGATTCATACCGTTTTAGGTGACCGGAATGGGACTATGCCCTATGGGCAGAGAGGTCAAGCGATATATCCCTCTCGTTTCCCATTCTCTTTGAACAAAGTGTGGTATGATTCTTCTTTGGCCCAGTTGTGTCTACGCAAGTGGGGCAGTTGTAGACCGATGCTAGAACACTGCTAGAAAGACCAGATTATAAGGAATCTGGACTTCAGGTCGATCTTAGTGGGAACGGCTGGATAAGTTCCGTTACAGGGCGGACTCGAGAGACCCTAGTTGGCAAACCACGTGTCATTCCTTGGGAGTGCTGGGCGGCGTCTTCTAGATATATCTCTCGATGGACTACTAAGACGTGTCCCATGATTTGAGAAGCAGGAACATTATAGTTGGTATCAGAGCCAAACTGCTTAAGCTAAGGGCTGTGCTACATCATCAGCATTGCGCAGCGGAAGCGTGATGGGTCCTAACCCCCAGGTTCTAGAACCCAATGATAACTTGTCATCAATGAACCCTAAGCACATTCTAGATGAGGACATCTTGATTCCTCTAAGGGGGAAAGGATGTAATGCCCCCCCTATGCTTCCCCCGGTCCCGCCCCCCCATAGGAACTCCCCCCCTTAATGGGGAAAAAAAATTTATTAAGCTTAGTGCAAATTTTTTTATCTCTCCCCCTATCGTGTGCATGGCTAGGAGAGAGAGAGGGAGGGAGTGAAGTAAATGGGGGGCATGTAGCCCCCCAGGTGGGAGGGGTGGCGGCCATTGCACCCTTTCTCCCCTCCTCCTATAAAGGGGAGGCTCCCCCCTCCCTACGGATAGGCGCTGTGTCCCCCCATGGACGTCCGTTGCAAGCTTTCCCCCCTCCCTCAATGTTAGGTGCCCCTACTACGCCTTTAGCAAGTTTCCCCCCGTCAGTACGCCAGCTCCTCCCCTGCTCCGCCAAGAAACCAGGACGCCCCCCCTGCCCTCGTAATTTCAGGGCTCCGCTTGACTGTGAGAGAGAGAGATGAGAATAAGAAGGAGAATAAGAGAGAGAGGGAGGAGACGAAGAAGGAGGAGAAGAGGGAGAGAGAGGAGAAGAAGAAGAAGGAGAAGAAGAGGGAGAGAGAGGAGAAGAAGAAGAAGGGGAAGAGAGAGAGAGAGGAGAAGAAGAAGAAGGAGAAGAGGGAGAGAGAGAGGAGAAGAAGAAGAAAAAGAAGAGGAAGAAGGAGAGAAGAGAGAGAAGGAGAGGGAAGTAGAAGAAAAGAGAGAGAGAAGGAGAAGAAGAAGAATAAGAATAAGAGAAAGAGAGAGAAGAAGAGGAAGAGGAGAGAAGGAGAGGGAAGTAGAAGAAGAGAGAGAGAGAAGGAGAAGAAGAAGAAGAATAATAAGAGAAAGGGAGAGAAGAAGAAGAGGAAGAGGAAGGGAGAGAAAGAAGGAGAAGAAGAGAGAGAGGGAGAGAAGAAGCGAACACGGGAGAGAAAGAAGGAGAAGAAGAGGGAGAGAGAGGAGAAGAAGAAGGAGAAGAAGAGGAAGGGAGAGAAAGAAGGAGAAGAAGAGAGAGAATGAGAGAGAAAGAGAAGGTTCTAGAACCTTATAAGGTCCCCTCTGCTTAAGCCTTGTTCCTACTCATCCTCCCCCCTCACTTAAACCGTCAGATCATTGCCACTATTCCCTTCAAATTGAGGGCTGCCAAATTCCTAGCAAAGCTATGGAGTTCCTTGCAAGGTTTGCTCTTTGAGGAAGGAGAACGAGAGCTCGTTCGATGCGATCGAAGTACAAAAGTGGGAGCTGCGAAAGGGGAAAAGAAGCCGACCAAATCAAGTGGAACTGTTAATATCTTAACTCCTGTGGATCAAAATTAGGTTTTTTCTAAGACCCGGGATTTATTGTAAATTGTAAGTTCGAAAAGATAGTTTAAATGCATTAGAACTTGGGACGGAAAAATTCTCTTGTTCTTCCAAGAAGACTTACATACTAGGGCAAGGAAAAATTCTCTTGTTCTTCCAGGAAGGGAAGACTTACATACTAGGGCAGGGACGTCCTAGTGGACTCAATGCACAACATAATTTAGGAGTTAGATAGGTAAACTATCTAGGGGAAAATTCCTATGAAGACCTAGTCGATGCTAAGGTCATTGGAAAGGGCGGAGCACCAACCCATAACTCGAAAAGCACGAGTTGAATTGGCATTCGACTATGTAGATTCTTGTTCCTTACAAGCAAAGACTAACTTAGGGAAAACCCCAATTCCTAAGGTATCACATCTTGTGGGTTGCAATCGACCTAAGGAAGAATGCTGAGGGTATTCAAGAAAGGAACTTCACCTTAACAGGAATGTTGTACAAATCACCAAACTTGTCTATGTTTGAAACAATAGGACAATGTTATCCTTGATCAAATCAAGATCAAGGGAAAGACCACTTAGATAATTTAAAGGATCTAGAAGGAATTTGTTAAATTGACCTTGTGAAGCCCTAACCCAAGGGGAGGAGCGGACTTTATTGTAGTTGGTTTTTGCTAAGCATGTTGCTTGGAACTGTTGAAATGGTTTAACGAAGGTTGATCTTGTTAAAGATGGATTGTTGACCCAAGTTATGCTTGGTTGGTTGAAAAGGGTATCCCCAAGTGAATGTGGACTGGTTATGTTGGTAAGAGGAGAGAATTTTACTAAGGATAGGTGGATCATAAGCAAGGTGATTGCTTGATGTGGTTTTGGATGCTAATCCAAGTTGTTTATGATTGATGATTGCATGGCCGGGTCTGAGATGGCTGAGTGCCATGGAAACAAAAGGGATGTTTTCCCTAGTAAATGTTATTAAGCTGGTTGCTTCAGCTGTGGTTGATTTCCTAAAGGGATATTTAAGGAAGGATGGTGCTAGCTACCCCCCGCAAACCGCCAAACCCTAACCAAGGGGGTTATGAATCCGTGCCGGGAATGTGGACCAAACCTGTCGCGAGAGGTCTCTCCATGGAAATTACTTGGCGTAGAAGGACGCTTGGGTGCTGGTGGGGGCTCTAGCCATAAATCCCAATGCCTCCAGGCCCTATACAAGTGTTCTACATGACTCGAGATGGGATCTCGAGGCCTTGATACTAATTACAAGGTGGAATCTTGGTAGGATAAACCTTTGGGTTTTTATTTTTAGGAGACAGAAGGATTTTTCTGCGGAGGCAGAAAGGAACACTTAATTCTCCTGTATGGGCGGGAGACAAACATTAATCTGAAGATAAGTTAAGGAAGTGTTTGATCTTGTTTTATCTTGTCTTCATGTCTGTGCCCTAAATTACACAAAGGAACTTGTGATTAACGGGTTAATTAAGAAAGTTGCTTTTATATGTCAAACATAATGTGGTAGGTAATTAGATAACTAAAACAACCCCCAAGGGAAGCGTGGTGGATGTGACCGTTGGGTCCATCCTATGGCAGGGTGGTCTCGGTTAGCCGAGAGCTTTCCTCAAAGGAAATGTTAACGAGGAATATTAGGAAAAGTCGAACGATGACCTTAGACAATGTCGGTTAGTGTCCTGATTCATACCATTTTAGGGGACTGGAATGGGACTATGCCCTACGGGCAGAGAGGTCGAGCAATGCATCCCTCTCGTTTTCCATTCTCTTTGAACTAAGTGCGGTATAAGTCTGCTTTGGCCTAGTTGTGTATGCGCAAAGTGGAGCAATTGTAGACCGATGCTAAAAGTCTGCTAGAAAGACCCGATTACAAGGAACCCGGACTTCAGGTCGATCCTAGTGGGAATGGCTGGATAAGTTTCGTTGCGGGGCAGACTCAAGAGACCCTAGTTGGCAAACCCCATGTCATTTCTTGGGAGTGTTGGGCAGCGTCTTCTAGATATATCTCTCGATGGAGTGCTAAGACGTGTCCTGCAATTGAGGAGTGGGCACGTTACACATATTCATATTTTGCACCAACTATTGCAAAACATCACTAGAGATTGTATTCGAAGGTTCTCCCATATTATATTTCCTTCTTCTGTGACGACCTTTCACATCGAGTTCACCAATGTTGGAGGGGTTATTGTCAAAAGGTCGAATCCACCAGGGATCAAAAGTAGAAGAAAGTAGAGATAGGAGATGGAAGAGAAGATAGAGAATACCCAAGTGGTAAACACGACAAAAACAAATCACAATGAATTGAATCAATATGTATTGAAAGAACCTAGAATCTTTGCACTACTCAGAAGCAATCTCCAGGCATTAGTTCTCCTGGAGCTCCTTTGTAGACCAAAAACGTGGATCAGAAAAATTAGCTCTTTCTCTGCTGCATGGAACCCAAATCTGATGGCTTTGTTGGCTCCAAAGGAGGGTAAAAATTTAGGACACCTGCCAGGACACCTGATCACGGATCTCCCAGATCACTCCTTCTTCTTCCTTCAGTTCAATCTGCAGTTTTCAACCTATTCACAGCGATCGCGACGCGTGAAATTTCATCAATCTGTCTTTTTTATGAAAAATCTCTTAATTGGCTGAAAAAGCAACTAGCTTTTTGCATGCCCTCCTAATCTAGAAGCTTTTTCTAACTTTTTCAGATTTTTACAATAAATAATATCAAAAATAGACTAAAATTATCCAAAAATCTAGTATTTTTGGATAATCCATGCAACTCACACTAGTACTAATGGCTCAAATCACATTGACTCTCTAGATCAATAGAGAAGTCGGACGATGATGCATTCCATACTTTTTCACACAGTGTCCTCATAACATCATGACAGCGGTAGTGGTAGTGGTAGTTGTTGTTTAATTTCTTATTTTCTTGTTTGTTGTTGTTGTGGTAGTCGTAGTAGTAGTAGTGGTAGTGGTAGTGTTGTTTAATTTCTTCTTTTCTTATTTTTTGTTGTTATGGTACACTACAAGAGAGAGGCCCTATAGACGCGCATTGTACTGCATGTGAAATAGTGGCCGCGTCTATCAGTGCGTCTATTGATGCTAGTATTTGCATGGGTGATTGCTAGCTATCTATCATCAAAAAAGTCAATGAGAAACCCCTCTGTTACGATTTGAAGGGCCTCCATAGCTGCAACAGTCGCCTTTCTTGCTAGTGGGCCATCGCACATTCGTGCCCAAAATCTTCCCATCCCGTTCAGCTCCAAGTCTTGCATAACTTCTCGGACAACCTTATAAAAAGATCTTTTCAGGATAGGGTGCATATACTAGTTTTGCACTAGGACATAGTTCTATGTCCAATGCATGAGGAGAACACTATACCAAAAAAGATAGCACGACAAACTATGTTCATTCCATTGGAATGAATGCATCCTTCACTGCTTGAAGATTTCTTACAATTTGGAAGTCCTTGGGAGTTACTGTGATACGCTTTGCATGTATTACACAACGCTGAGCATCAATCATCAAGTAAACTAAAAGGGTCTCTATAGCATACTATAGGGCATCAAGATATTCTTTTGTTAACTGATCAGTTCTATCCTGACCTTATGCCGAAAACCACCTCTTTCTTTTTGTGGGGTAGAGGTCTTGCACAATCTCACAAACAAGTCTCAAGAAGCTCACATTCGGAAAGATGAGATCAAAAGAACATTGATACCTCCTAATTTTGCTTAGGGCCACTGTACCTAGCTTCCACTTTCGTTTCTTGTGGGGATGCTAAGGAGGACCCTTGTGAGGGCAGCTTGAGGAAGCTAGGTTAGGTTGAGAAGGGGGTGCATTTGTGCTACTAGATACTCCAAGGGGCTGAACATGATATGGAGCTTTGAGCAAAAGCTTATTTGTAACTACCTTAGGCCTAGCATCCTTCCTGCACAAGAGATGTGAGCACTCAATGAATAAGATAGAAAGTGAAACCCTCTTTTAGATAACCTTAAATTGTAAGACTCATTCACATAAATGCACATCCCTCTTTCTCTCTTAAATCATGAATTGCATTCACATTGAACACATTGTTCATCTTAGTATCTTAGCTCTCTTCGAACCCATTTGCTACCTTGTCAAAGCCTTGTTTCTAGCCACTTGGCATGGTTTTCTTTGGTACTTGAGGCTTCATAACGCACTCTTTTAGTGACACAACGTGATTCCATCATGTCTACAGCAGCTGATTCATCAACACTTTCATTTCCTCTCTTTTGCGAGAATTTAGTTTCATCCACTACTGTAATCCTATACCGCCAAGATAGACATTGGATCATTAGATTCCTACCATTCACTTCTCCACCATGATCGGTTTTTCTTTGGTATGCACCATGCACTATCCAATGTGAATTTTCCATCCCTTGTGTGGACCAAACTTCGATTCTTTCCTTTTTAGCAAAGTTTGGCCCATGTGAATCAAGGATATGCTACAAAGACACATATCACACATGAGTAAAACTATGCTCAATAGTTTATATAATTCATACAATTTTAAAATATTAACTTAGTATGCACCATGTAATGTGTGATAGAGTTTTTTTCCCACTATTCCACCATGTTTTCGTAGAAGCTTTGCACAACATTGATAATTTCTTGCTTATCTTTATTGTTAAACACCATCATGCGAAGTAAGAAAGTCAATTTGTTAATACTTATCCAAACCTTAGCTTTGGCCAACCTTGTTTTTCCTCTATTACTTTGATCAAGAACTACAAAATGCAACTTTTTTCACATCGTCGTCATGTGGCACTACAAGGATACAGAGGCATAGCCACGGCGCTTTCCGATGCAAAATATTGGTGTCGCTATTTGCGTTGCAATTATGACGCAAAAAATTCGGGCCGAAACTTGAACGCGTTATTTTGCACGAACGAATGAAAGAGAGAGCAAAAGGGAGAGAGAAAGGGAGAGCGAACTCCATCTTGCATTTGAGAGGGAGAGGGAGAGAAAGAGAGAAAGAGGGAGAAGGAAAGCTTCTCACCGTCACCGCCGTCGTTTGCCAAGAAGAGAAGGAAGTGTACGAAGGGGGAAGAGGAGCCGCCGAATCCATCCTCGGGCCTTTGTGGTGAGTACATTGTTTCATTTTGCTTTGTTTTTTTTTCTCTCCTTTTCTTTTACTTGTTTATGTTAAAAATCATGTGTATTGAGAGAAAAATAGAGAAAATGAGAGAGGGAGAGGAAGAGAGAAAAGGAAAGAAGGAACGAGAAAGAGGGGGAGGGAGGGAGAGAGGGAGGGAGAGAGAGAGGGAGGGAGAGATTGTTGTTATTGTGTTATTGTATTTCTTCTTCCTTTTTTTCTTGTATGTTATTGTAGTGGTAACGGTAGCAGTAGCGGTAACCAAAGAGAGAGCGAAAGGGAGAGAGAAAGGGAGAGCAAACTCCATCTTGCATTTGAGAGGGAGAGGGAGAGAAAGAGGGAAAGAGAGAGAAGGAAAGCTTCTCACCATCACTACCGCCATTTGCCAAGAAGAGGAGGAAGTGTAGGAAGGGCGAAGAGGAGCCGTCGAATCCATCCTCGAGCCTTTGCGGTGAGTACATTGTTTCATTTTGCTGTTTTTGTTTTTTCTCCTTTTCTTTTACTTGTTTATGTTAAAAATCATATGTATTGAGAGAAAAAGAGAGAAAATGAGAGAGGGACAGGAAGAGAGAAAAGGAAAGAAGGAATGAGAAAGAGAGGGGGAGGGAGGGAGGAAGGGAGGGAGAGAGGGAGGGAGGGAGAGATTGTTGTTATTGTTGTTATCGTATTTCTTCTTCCTTTTTTTTCTTGTATGTTATTGTAGCGGTAGCAGTAGCGGTAGCGATAGTGGTAGTTGTTGTTTAATTTCTTATTTTCTTGTTTGTTGTTGTTGTAGTAGTCGTAGTAGTAGTAGTGGTAGTGGTAGTGATAGTAGTAGTAGTTATTGTTTAATTTCTCCTTTTCTTATTTTTTGTTGTTAAGAGAAAGGCCCTATAGAGGCGCATTGTACACGTGAAATAGTGGGTGTGTTTATCAATGGGTCTATTAACACTAGTATATAGATGCAAAAAACACGTCTATATACCCGCGTTTTTAAACGCACTTATAGATGTAAAAATAAATGCACAGATTTTTCATTTCTCATAAAGTTCCTAAATATGATCAAACATCTTAACAACTAGTATTTTTTGGAATACATTAACAACTTTACTTCTTTGTGGTCTAATATAGCTTACCCAATTGTACTTCTTTGTGCATCTTGGTGCATTATTCTTTGGATGTGTGCATTCAATTCTAATACTATAACACAACAAAAGTTATATGTATCACAAAAGTAAATGGCTCTTAATTGATATTTTAGTTGTTTTCGAGTATTATAAATATACATCCAATCATTCAAAGCTAATTATATGTTTCAATGAATGATCAATCTCATCTTCAATGAGATCGGCCCTTGCTAGACTATCTACCTCTAGGTCTATGTTACCAATAGGCAATGGAACAAATAAGTCTATCCCATTGTCAGATGTATTGCTATGCTCAATTTCTTCATCATCATCTGCAACCATATTGTTATCCTCTTCTGCGCTTCCTTGAACATCCTCGCAGGGATCATCTTGCACTACATCATGTATATCATCGATCATGGCATCATCATGTACATCATCATTGATTGTTGGATTGTCACCAACTATCTCTATGTTGGTAGCATTGCCATATATTGGTTTTGAAAAATTAGATATGGGGATGATGTGCCACCATCAGTTATTGTTTACCATTGGGTGATACACAACCTGCATTTAAAAAACAAAAAGTAAGAAACTTAGATATTTATTGTATTTTGAGAATGTATCAAGAAGTAATATATATGAAAATAAATAACTTCTAATATACCTGCTTGCATTGTTGAGGTAGTACGAATGTGTCATTCTTGCCTTGGTGAAATTTTATAGAGTCAATCACTACAAAACCACTTGAATGACGTTTAATTGTGCAATGCTCACCCGTTGTTACTTCTTCTTTAAACCACTTCACATCTAGTACATATATAAAAAATCACCTAAAGTCAAGCTTCAAAATATCTTCGATCAAGCAACAATAACCTTCCATGGTGCCATTGGTATCCTGGAAGTTTGCAAGGGTACCACAATCCCGGGTATTTCTCTTATCATCTATACGTTGAGTTCGAAAATATTTGCCTTCACACCAAATAGCATTGAACAATGTGCACTAGTAGTACATTGTTGAGATCATATTAATGATTTAGTTAAAGATGAAACATGTAAAATTATTATATCATATATAACTAAAGATAATTTAATTATAAGTATGTCTCACCTTTGATAAGCAACCTCGTGCGTATTCCCACTCCTCTTGCGATATATCCATCGCCTCCTCTTTTTCCATCTTCTCCATTTCTTCATGTAGCCAATCTATATCAATATGACGTGGAAGCGCACATAAATGTTTCGGATATGGGACATTACGTCCATGTCTAACAAGAAATGCTTGCCTTTCTCTTACTCTTCTTGCCTTGCTTCTTTATATACTGTAACCCATTTGCTCATTACTTCGCTGTTAAGCACACAAAATACATTTAAATTACGAAGTTCCTCTTTCATTAGCACTTTTCTCCTTCCTTTTCCTTGAGGTATTATAGAGATCATCCTCAAATCTTCATCATCTTTCCATAGTCGTGCTAAAGAGGGGTCCACTTTAATAAGATATTCAAAAATTTGTACAAGGGATGGTTGCACTAACCAACCCTCACTCATGCTTCCCTGTAACGTTTCCGCCTGTTTTCTTTAGGATACGTCTTAGCGCTCCATCGGAAAGGATGTCAAGAAAGCTTCACCCGACACTCCCATGGAATGTCTCGGGGTTTGCCATCTAGGACTTTCTGTAATATTTCCGCACACTGCGTACCGTAAATATTAACTTCTCGCATGCCGTGCAAATCCTGTGCAAAGGTTATCTCTTGCATTGAAATTATTGGCAGTGTAATGTGTGACCCGCACGCGTGAAATGGGGTCCTCCGCATTGGTAAATCAAAACCGGGAGTTCAAAAACCGCAAGTCTCACAAAAACACCCTCTTGGGAGGGACAATTTAAATATTTAAGGAAATTTTTTTTCTTTAATCCCTTTTCCCCAGCCGATGCATGGCTAGAGAAGAGGGAGTGTGGGGAGGGATGGCCCATGGTTGAGTCGTGGCCTGCATGGGGGGGGGGGGGGGGGAACCCATGCATTGGCCACGTATGTGGAGGCCCTCTTCCCCACCCCCCAAGGCCTATAAAAACACCCCCTAGCTAGAGGGGGGAGGGTAGAGAGAGAAAGGGCCGTGCTGGAGAGGGAGGGCCGTGCTGGAGAGGAAGGTCGCCATGCTACAGGAGGTCGCGGAGCTGGAGGGAGGCCGCCGCGCTGCCGCCACAGTCTGCCAGCCGCCATAGTCGCCACCACAGCCGCCAGACAGCCACAATCCGCCGCCGCCTGGGTCACGACCCCTCTTTCCCCCCCTCGATGTGGCTGCAGAAGTTGGAAGCTTCTTAGAAGCTTCTAAGGGGGGGGCTTCCTTAACCCCCCTTCCCACGACATCTCCCCAAAGGTCTATTCATACCCCGGGACCTTGTAGAGGAGAAGGTGAAGCTCATATAGACCTCCCATAAGCCCCGTTTCCACGAGCTTTCCGGAATCTTAAATCCATACCCTATAAAGGGGTATTCCTACATAAGGGAGAAGGAAAACATATTTTTAGACTACTTGCCAAGACTCGGAGGAAATTTAAAGAGCCGAAAAGGGTAAGGACAACCCCCGGAGCCCAAATCCTCTACATCTACGATGGCTCCAAAGCCAAAGTCACAAGGAGCGACTGCGGGAGGTTCATCTCCGAGCATACAAGTGGATATCTCCCCGAGCCCACAAGTCCAGGTTCTTTCAAGTTTATTTTCGCTTAAAGAAATGATTAGGTGCGCTTAGCTCCATAGGGAAGAATGCATTTTACGCTCAATTTTAATGCATGTGGCAGTGGTAAAAAGACATTTGATAAAGTATCTCTTGAAACGTTAGGCAAGGTTGAAGTATGTCATGAATTCGAAACGGGTTGCCCGCCTTAGGAGACTAGCTGCATGATGCTATTTTGGTACATTATCAAAGTAATGAGTCTAAACATATATTACTTAGGCAAAGAAATGGAATTTATAAGTGCATTTTTTCTTCTTAGACATGGTAGGAATAAGTATGTGCCGCATGTTAGGCAACATCCTCCTCGTAATGATTTCATGAGGAAAAGTTAAACACCCATAATATATTATCCAAAAATAAATAGAAGAGAGTACGGAAATGACCTTATGGGCTTGCAAGTGGCATGTAAAATGGAATAAATTATCACTAGCTGTAGTTTTGTATGAACTTCATTGTAGCTAGGAGAGCGTTGCGTATTGCATAGTCATCATGCAAAAATGTCATTCATTAGGAGCCGCATTTAGGAGTCAAAGCATAAGATTCTAAGTATAGACAATAAGGTTGTAGGCATGACTATTTAATGTAAGTCCTAGTAGGACCTAGGAAAGTTAGTGTCCAGGTTATCAGGCATTTTTTTTACCTTACCAAGGAAGGATAGGGTTATTGTGAACCATGTGATGCGTAGAAGCAGTGAATCGCATGTTTACACGTATTGGTGTAATTGTAACTATTAATCTCCACTAGATCTAGTTTATTACCTTTAGGAAAGGTTCATCCGTGACGCAAGACAAGTATATTGAGTTGACTAAGTCACCTAAACCACAAGGATTCTTATGGACATGGTTGGGTCGATATGATAGGTACCTCAAGTGCTAACTAGGGTTTAGTGCAATAAGATTTCGACCTAGTTTTACACTGGTTGCCAAGTCAAAACCCAAAGATCTTACACACATTCACGAGATGTCGAATCAATTGGATGTTCATGCATAAAATGATCTAAGGTTTTATCCTAAGGATCATTCGTTCTCCGACTGAGTTGGAAATTCCTAGGACCATGGGCCAATATAATTTGGAATAGGTTGGGTAAGAAGACACCCTAAACCCTGCTACTCGCCTGAAGTTAATTCCGTAACCTGAATACGCCACTCAATGGGTGAGATGATCCCGTGGAATAGATACAACACATGAGCAAAAAGTTGCAACATCACATAGACTTGAGATTTGTCCACGAGAGAGTTTTGTCATTTCTCGAAATGATGATGGCAAGTTATCACGCTAAGATAACTTACAAAAGGGATGGGCAATCATCCTGTTACAACACTTTTCTTGGGGGAATAATTGCCAAGGAAAAGGAAAGTTAGGTATTGCCTGGAAGCAATTGACCAATCAATAAATTGAAGCGACATGGTCGCTGGAATCTACCATAACAAAACCTAAAGTATTGGTAGGGTATGACCCTAACCCAAGAATGATAGGAATCTTGCCAAGTTGCAATTGATTCCGGATCAAATGCGGGTTGCATTCGGAGAAAAAGAGTCACTCCTTAACAGTTTGCCAGCTAAAACGACCACTGGAATTGATTGTGCTTGTAACAGTTTAGAAAGCACTGTTTGCATTGTTTGCTCAATGAACTAAAGGATGAAAAGATATCTAAATACTTCAGGTTGAAGGCCTGAAGGGAGAGGCAGCTTCAGTTACCCCCGACTGCCTGCCTGACCCTAACCAAGGGGGTTGTTAACCGCGCCGCGAACGTGGACCGAACCCGCCGTGAGAGGTCTCTCCGTTGAGTTCTACTTGGAGCAGGAGGACGCTTGGGTGCCAGAGGGGGCTCTGGCCGTAAATCCCTCGCCTTCCGGGCCCTGCACAAGAGGCTAACGTGACTCGGGATTGGATCTCGAGGCCCGCATACTAGTCTACGGGCGGAAACTTGGATTAGTGATCCCTGGTGGATTACTGGATAGCCTTCGGGCGGATTATGATCAAGCCTACGGGCGGAACTCCTTGTATTTCAAAGATAAAAGGATAAAATGATAATAAAGGAGTTCTTTGACATTGTCTTCTTTATGTCTTGTGATAAGATTACGTGAAGGAACCAGTGCTTAACAGGGCTAATCAAGGAAGCTGGTTGTTATATGTCAAATTAATGTGGTAGGTAATTACATAACTAAAACAAACCGAGGAAAGTGCGGAGGATGGACCATGGGTCTGTCCTATGGATGGGTGGTCCCGGTTAGCCGGGAACTTTTCTCAAAGTCTTCGGCGAACAGAGGATGATCGTCATCTCCAAACAAGTAACGAGAACGATGACTTAGAATTAACTATTACCCGATTCACGTTGTTTTAGGGGAACGGAATGGGACTATGCCTTATGGCAGGGAGGTCGAGCCTTGCATCCCTCTCGTTTCCCATTCTCCTTGAACCAAGGGCAGCGTAAATCCGCTTCGGACCTGGCGTTTCTGCGTAAAGTAGTTCGCTCGGGTCTGACGCTAGTTGCTGCTAGCTAATGACCAAACAGGAAAACCCCAAATTCAGGTCGATCCTAAGTGGGAACGGCCAGGATACTTCCGCTACGGGGCAGACACGGGAAGACCTAGATTGCAAAACCCGTAACATTCCATGGGAGTGCCGGGCGGAGTTTTCTAGACATCCTTTCCGATGGACTGCTAAGACGTGTCCTGGATGATCCTAGTGGACACGTTACAGTTGGTATCAGAGCCACCAACAATGGAATTGTTTTCATAAAGATTTCATTGAAAAATGAAGTAAAGAAATTGTCCAAACATTTTCTCATCTTCAATACTGTCTTGCAGAATTATGAGGCGTGGAACAAGTTCTTAGTGTTCCGAGTCATGTTTATGACCGCGATGCATTCCACGGATTATAGACAAAGGGTTGAGATGATGAACATCCTAGACCGCATTTACAATCCATCGCCTGTGTACGTGGAATGGAGATGGATGGGTGTTACAGGGATCTATTACATAACTGCCTATCAACCTGCGTACCTTCAAATTAACTTGAAGAGAATCAAGTGGATGGAGGATTTGAAGATCGTAAAGATGTTCGTCTTTATTGAGGCTCACGCAAACGCGACCCTACAGGTTGGAGGTCGAAGGGTTAACCAGAATAAGTATGTGTACGGGAAAGTGATTCAAAGAATCCCTGCCGACCGAATCAAGGTTTTGGGACGTCATGTGAAGAAGGGATATCAAAGGAAAAGATACCCTAATCTTCCAATGAACTATCGATTCCTGAAAATCGATGACCCCAATCCGTACTACTACTCAGTTCCTGTAGCTCAATGCAATAATATCTTATTCTCCTCGAATTAATGTATTAACTTGTTCCATCGCCCCAAGAAATAATTGTACCTCGAAAGGGCTATGCTGATATGAATGGAATAAAACTTATTTTTAAATCAACGATTGTCTCGACTATGAATATTGATAAAGAAGTAAAGTGATTTGGTCACTTGGCTGAAGGAATATGCGGACGTAGTTTCTGAAGAGTTAACAAAACGTCCACTTCAAAGAGAAGTAGATCATGAGATCAAGCTAGTAATAGGAGCTGCGCCAATTGCGAAGAGACCTTATAGAATGTCTATTCCGGAAGCTATTGAGTTGAAGGAACAACTCAAGCAACTATTAAACCAAGGCTACATTCGACTTAGCAATTCACCATGGGGAGCTCCAGTTCTATTCCAGAAGAAGAAAGATGGGACACTTTGGCTATGTATTGATTACCGTGGGTTGAATCAATCAACAGTCAAGAAGAAGTATCCTATTCCTAGAATAGGTGAGCTTCTCGATCGCCTTCAAGGTGCAAAGATCTTCTCCAAAATTGATCTCAGGTCAGGTTACTATCAAATCAAGATCAAGGATGAGGATATTCCAAAAATGGCCTTCAATACAAGATATGGGCACTTTGAATTCTTGGTTATGTCATTCGCGCTTACAAATGCACCTGCCACCTTCAATAGATTAATGCATGATATTTTTAGTCCATATCTTGATGATTTCGTGCTTGTCTTCTTCGATGACATTTTAGTCTATTCTAAACAGGAAGAAGATCATGAACCTCAACTACGGATTGTTTTGGAGACAATGAGGTCTCATAAGCTGTATGCAAAAATGAAGAAGTGTGCATTCTTCAAACGTCAGATTGAATATCTAGGATTCATAGTATCATCAGAAGGAATATCAGTAGACCCAGCCAAAGTCAGAGATGTGCTTGAATGGCCAGTACCAGTATCCGTCAAAGAAATACGCAGTTTTCTTGGCTTGACAGGATGGTATAGGGTCTTTATCAAAAACTATGCTTTGATTGCAGCACCTCTTACCGACTTACTAAAGAAGCAGACTTCTATTACATGGTCAACTCCCGAGCAAAGTAGCTTCGACCAACTGAAGTAGTGTTTGGTATCAGCACCTATTCTGAAACTTCCTGACCTCAATAAGGAGTTCGATGTAGTAACTGATGCCAGCATTCTTGCCTTGGGGTGTGTTCTTATGCAAGAAGGTCATCCAGTAGCATATTCTTCAAGGAAATTGAAGAGTCACGAAAAGAATTATGCCACTCACGATCTGGAGTTATTAGCTGTCATCCATGCTCTAAAGCTTTGGAGGCACTATCTGTTGGGAAACAAGTTCACTCTAGTGACCGATCATAAGAGCCTCAAATGGATTTTTACCCAGAACCAGCTCAACATGAGGCAACGTCGACGGATTGAAGTATTGGAGGAATATGATTTTGAAATCAAGTATCGACCAGGGAAAGAGAATGTAGTTGCCGACGCACTCAGTCGCAAGGCATTCCTAAACTCCCTAATCTTGCAGAATCCATCAACGGCCAGATCTCTGGCTACAAAGGTATCTATGCCAAGCAACCCTATACTCGAACTAGCTAGAGAGGAAGCATGCCATGACTTAGCCTACCAAGCAATGATAAAAGAAATATCTACCAAGGATCAGAATCTGAAGTTACAAGCCAAGTATCATGAATTTTCTATTGACAATGGACTTATTTACTACAGAACAAGACTATGTATTCCAACAAGCCAGTCACTTAAGCAGAAGATATTATGGGAAGCTCATGACTCCCCTTTCGCAGGACATCCTGGCTATGCAAAAACTCTTAATGCAGTTAGGAAGAGCTATCATTGGGAGAGGCTCAAAGGTGACGTCCTCAAATATGTCACTGAATGTTTGTCTTGCCAACGTATTAAGGCTGAACATGTCATGATGCCAGGAAAATTTCAACCACTTGACATTCCCCAAATGAAATGGGAATTCATCAGTATGGATTTTGTGGTGGGCTTACCCCAAGTCCAAGGAGGATACAACTCCATTATGGTTGTAGTTGACAATGCTTACTAAGGTTGCACACCTGATTCCAGTAAAGACAAACTATAAAGCCTCCGACATTGCTAGAGTATTTATCAAATAAATATTCAAGCTACATGGGTTACCTAGAAGGATCATTAGCGATCGAGACTCTCTTTTCACTTCACACTTCTGGAAAGCTATCTTTGAAGCTATTGGGACCCAACTCTGTTTTAGCACTGCCTACCATCCCCAAACGGATGGACAAACAGAGCGAGTAAATCAAATCATTGAGGATATGCTTAGGGCTTACAGCTGTCGGGAACCGAAGAGATGGATTCAGTACTTACCGTTAGTAGAATTTGCCTACAACGCTTCTTACCAGCAAAGCATTCAAATGACCCCTTTCCAAGCATTGTATGGTCATGATTGTCGAAGTCCCCTAAATTTTTCTGATCCTACCCTAAGGGTGGAAGCTTCAAGACAAATGTTGGAGGACATGGATGACCAAATAAGGTCAATAAGACAAGACATACAAGCAGCCAAAGATAGACAAAAGGCATATGCGGATTTGAAACGCCAAGAGAGGGTCTTCGGAGAAGGAGACATGGTCTTCATTCGTGTACGGCCGAAAAAGAGTTCTCTATCTCTAGGTGAATGCAAGAAGCTAAGTCCAAGGTATTGTGGACCGTATAAAATCCTCAAATGCCTAGGACCCAATGCTTATAAATTGCAGCTTCCTGATAACCTAAAAGTTCACAATGTGTTCCATATTAGTCTCTTAAAAAAAATATGTACCCAACCCAAATCATGTACTTGATGACCAACAAATTGTAATGCCTAGTCAAGGAGTCCTTGAACTAAGACCGGAAAAGATTTTAGATGTCAGGGAGAGACAATTGAGATCTAGAACCTTGAAAGAATGCCTCGTCCAGTGGAAAGATTATCCCGAAGAGGATGCTACCTGGATGGATGAAAGCTCTCTCAGTCTTCAATATCCCCAGTTTTTCTCGAGATGAGGACATCTCGATTCTTCTAAGGGGGAGAGAATGTAATATTTCCGCACACTGCGTACCGTAAATATTAACTTCCCGCACGCCGTGCAAACCCTGTGCAAAGGTTATCTCTTGCATTGAAATTATTGGCAGTGTAATGTGTGACCCGCACGCGTGAAATGGGGTCCTCCGCATTGGTAAATCAAAACCGGGAGTTCAAAAACCGCAAGTCTCACAAAAACACCCTCTTGGGAGGGACAATTTAAATATTTAAGGCAAATTTTTTTTCTTTAATCCCTTTTCCCTAGCCGATGCATGGCTGGAGAAGAGGGAGTGTGGGGAGGGATGGCCCATGGTTGAGTCGTGGCCTGCATGGGGGGGGGGGAAACCCATGCATTGGCCACGTATGTGGAGGCCCTCTTCCCCACCCCCCAAGGCCTATAAAAACACCCCCTAGCTAGAGGGGGGAGGGTAGAGAGAGAAAGGGCCGTGCTGGAGAGGGAGGGCCGTGCTGGAGAGGAAGGTCGCCGTGCTGCAGGAGGTCGCGGAGCTGGACGGAGGCCGCCGCGCTGCCGCCACAGTGTGCCAGCCGCCATAGTCGCCGCCACAGCCGCCAGACAGCCACAATCCGCCGCCGCCTGGGTCACGACCCCTTTTTCCCCACCTCGATGTGGCTGCAGAAGTTGGAAGCTTCTTAGAAGCTTCTAAGGGGGGGGCTTCCTTAACCCCCCTTCCCACGACATCTCCCCAAAGGTCTATTCATACCCCGGGACCTTGTAGAGGAGAAGGTGAAGCTCATATAGACCTCCCATAAGCCCCGTTTCCACGAGCTTTCTGGAATCTTAAATCCATACCCTATAAAGGGGTATTCCTACATAAGGGAGAAGGAAAACATATTTTTAGACTACTTGCCAAGACTCGGAGGAAATTTAAAGAGCCGAAAAGGGTAAGGACAACCCCCGGAGCCCAAATCCTCTACATCTACCATGGCTCCAAAGCCAAAGTCACAAGGAGCGACTGCGGGAGGTTCATCTCCGAGCATACAAGTGGATATCTCCCCGAGCCCACAAGTCTAGGTTCTTTCAAGTTTATTTTCGCTTAAAGAAATGATTAGGTGCGCTTAGCTCCATAGGGAAGAATGCATTTTACGCTCAATTTTAATGCATGTGGCAGTGGTAAAATGACATTTGATAAAGTATCTCTTGAAACGTTAGGCAAGGTTGAAGTATGTCATGAATTCGAAACGGGTTGCCCGCCTTAGGAGACTAGCTGCATGATGCTATTTTGGTACATTATCAAAGTAATGAGTCTAAACATATATTACTTAGGCAAAGAAATGGAATTTATAAGTGCATTTTTTCTTCTTAGACATGGTAGGAATAAGTATGTGCCGCATGTTAGGCAACATCCTCCTCGTAATGATTTCATGAGGAAAAGTTAAACACCCATAATATATTATCCAAAAAGAAATAGAAGAGAGTACGGAAATGACCTTATGGGCTTGCAAGTGGCATGTAAAATGGAATAAATTATCACTAGCTGTAGTTTTGTATGAACTTCATTGTAGCTAGGAGAGCGTTGCGTATTGCATAGTCATCATGCAAAAATGTCATTCATTAGGAGCCGCATTTAGGAGTCAAAGCATAAGATTCTAAGTATAGACAATAAGGTTGTAGGCATGACTATTTAATGTAAGTCCTAGTAGGACCTAGGAAAGTTAGTGTCTAGGTTATCAGGCATTTTTTTAACCTTACCAAGGAAGGATAGGGTTATTGTGAACCATGTGATGCGTAGAAGCAGTGAATCGCATGTTTACACGTATTGGTGTAATTGTAACTATTAATCTCCACTAGATCTAGTTTATTACCTTTAGGAAAGGTTCATCCGTGACGCAAGACAAGTATATTGAGTTGACTAAGTCACCTAAACCACAAGGATTCTTATGGACATGGTTGGGTCGATATGATAGGTACCTCAAGTGCTAACTAGGGTTTAGTGCAATAATAATTCGACCTAGTTTTACACTGGTTGCCAAGTCAAAACCCAAAGATCTTACACACATTCATGAGATGTCGAATCAATTGGATGTTCATGCATAAAATGATCTAAGGTTTTATCCTAAGGATCATTCGTTCTCCGACTGAGTTGGAAATTCCTAGGACCATGGGCCAATATAATTTGGAATAGGTTGGGTAAGAAGACACCCTAAACCCTGCTACTCGCCTGAAGTTAATTCCGTAACCTGAATACGCCACTCAATGGGTGAGATGATCCCGTGGAATAGATACAACACATGAGCAAAAAGTTGCAACATCACATAGACTTGAGATTTGTCCACGGGAGAGTTTTGTCATTTCTCGAAATGATGATGGCAAGTTATTACGCTAAGATAACTTACAAAAGGGATGGGTAATCATCCTGTTACAACACTTTTCTTGGGGCAATAATTGCCAAGGAAAAGGAAAGTTAGGTATTGCCTGGAAGCAATTGACCAATCAATAAATTGAAGCGACATGGTCGCTAGAATCTACCATAACAAAACCTAAAGTATTGGTAGGGTATGACCCTAACCCAAGAATGATAGGAATCTTGCCAAGTTGCAATTGATTCCGGATCGAATGCGGGTTGCATTCGGAGAAAAGGAGTCACTCCTTAACAGTTTGCCAGCTAAAATGACCACTGGAATTGATTGTGCTTGTAACAGTTTAGAAAGCACTGTTTGCATTGTTTGCTCAATGAACTAAAGGATGAAAAGATATCTAAATATTTCAGGTTGAAGGCCTGAAGGGAGAGGCAGCTTCAGTTACCCCCGACTGCCTGCCTGACCCTAACCAAGGGGGTTGTTAACCGCGCCGGGAACGTGGACCGAACCCGCCGTGAGAGGTCTCTCCGTTGAGTTCTACTTGGAGCAGGAGGACGCTTGGGTGCCAGAGGGGGCTCTGGCCGTAAATCCCTCGCCTTCCGGGCCCTGCACAAGAGGCTAACGTGACTCGGGATTGGATCTCGAGGCCCGCATACTAGTCTACGGGCGGAAACTTGGATTAGTGATCCCTGGTGGATTACTGGATAGCCTTCGGGCGGATTATGATCAAGCCTACGGGCGGAACTCCTTGTATTTCAAAGATAAAAGGATAAAATGATAATAAAGGAGTTGTTTGACATTGTCTTCTTTATGTCCTGTGATAAGATTACGTGAAGGAACCAGTGCTTAACAGGGCTAATCAAGGAAGCTGGTTGTTATATGTCAAATTAATGTGGTAGGTAATTACATAACTAAAACAAACCGAGGAAAGTGCGGAGGATGGACCATGGGTCTGTCCTATGGATGGGTGGTCCCGGTTAGCCGGGAACTTTTCTCAAAGTCTTCGGCGAACAGAGGATGATCGTCATCTCCAAACAAGTAACGAGAACGATGACTTAGAATTAACTATTACCCGATTCACGTTGTTTTAGGGGAACGGAATGGGACTATGCCTTATGGCAGGGAGGTCGAGCCTTGCATCCCTCTCGTTTCCCATTCTCCTTGAACCAAGCGCAGCGTAAATCCGCTTCGGACCTGGCGTTTCTGCGTAAAGTAGTTCGCTCGGGTCTGACGCTAGTTGCTGCTAGCTAATGACCAAACAGGAAAACCCCAAATTCAGGTCGATCCTAAGTGGGAACGGCCAGGATACTTCCGCTACGGGGCAGACACGGGAAGACCTAGATTGCAAAACCCGTAACATTCCATGGGAGTGCCGGGCGGAGTTTTCTAGACATCCTTTCCGATGGACTGCTAAGACGTGTCCTGGATGATCCTAGTGGACACATTACAGTTGGTATCAGAGCCACCAACAATGGAATTGTTTTCATAAAGATTTCATTGAAAAATGAAGTAAAGAAATTGTCCAAACATTTTCTCATCTTCAATACTGTCTTGCAGAATTATGAGGCGTGGAACAAGTTCTTAGTGTTCCGAGTCATGTTTATGACCGCAATGCATTCCACGGATTATCGACAAAGGGTTGAGATGATGAACATCCTAGACCGCATTTACAATCCATCGCCTGTGTACGTGGAATGGAGATGGATGGGTGTTACAGGGATCTATTACATAACTGCCTATCAACCTGCGTACCTTCAAATTAACTTGAAGAGAATCAAGTGGATGAAGGATTTGAAGATCGTAAAGATGTTCGTCTTTATTGAGGCTCACGCAAACGCGACCCTACAGGTTGGAGGTCGAAGGGTTAACCAGAATAAGTATGTGTACGGGAAAGTGATTCAAAGAATCCCTGCCGACCGAATCAAGGTTTTGGGACGTCATGTGAAGAAGGGATATCAAAGGAAAAGATACCCTAATCTTCCAATGAACTATCGATTCCTGAAAATCGATGACCCCAATCCGTACTACTACTCAGTTCCTGTAGCTAAATGCAATAATATCTTATTCTCCTCGAATTAATGTATTAACTTGTTCCATCGCCCCAAGAAATAATTGTACCTCGAAAGGGCTATGCTGATATGAATGGAATAAAACTTTTTTTTAAATCAACGATTGTCTCGACTATGAATATTGATAAAGAAGTAAAGTGATTTGGTCACTTGGCTGAAGGAATATGCGGACGTAGTTTCTGAAGAGTTAACAAAACGTCCACTTCAAAGAGAAGTAGATCATGAGATCAAGCTAGTAATAGGAGCTGCGCCAATTGCGAAGAGACCTTATAGAATGTCTATTCCGGAAGCTATTGAGTTGAAGGAACAACTCAAGCAACTATTAAACCAAGGCTACATTCGACTTAGCAATTCACCATGGGGAGCTCCAGTTCTATTCCAGAAGAAGAAAGATGGGACACTTTGGCTATGTATTGATTACCGTGGGTTGAATCAATCAACAGTCAAGAAGAAGTATCCTATTCCTAGAATAGGTGAGCTTCTCGATCGCCTTCAAGGTGCAAAGATCTTCTCCAAAATTGATCTCAGGTCGGGTTACTATCAAATCAAGATCAAGGATGAGGATATTCCAAAAATGGCCTTCAATACAAGATATGGGCACTTTGAATTCTTGGTTATGTCATTCGGGCTTACAAATGCACCTGCCACCTTCAATAGATTAATGCAGGATATTTTTAGACCATATCTTGATGATTTCGTGCTTGTCTTCTTCGATGACATTTTAGTCTATTCTAAACAGGAAGAAGATCATGAACCTCAACTACGGATTGTTTTGGAGACAATGAGGTCTCATAAGCTGTATGCAAAAATGAAGAAGTGTGCATTCTTCAAACGTCAGATTGAATATCTAGGATTCATAGTATCATCAGAAGGAATATCAGTAGACCCAGCCAAATTCAGAGATGTGCTTGAATGGCCAGTACCAGTATCCGTCAAAGAAATACGCAGTTTTCTTGGCTTGACAGGATGGTATAGGGTCTTTATCAAAAACTATGCTTTGATTGCAGCACCTCTTACCGACTTACTAAAGAAGCAGACTTCTATTACATGGTCAACTCCCGAGCAAAGTAGCTTCGACCAACTGAAGCAGTGTTTGGTATCAGCACCTATTCTGAAACTTCCTGACCTCAATAAGGAGTTCGAGGTAGTAACTGATGCCAGCATTCTTGCCTTGGGGTGTGTTCTTATGCAGGAAGGTCATCCAGTAGCATATTCTTCAAGGAAATTGAAGAGTCACGAAAAGAATTATGCCACTCACGATCTGGAGTTATTAGCTGTCATCCATGCTCTAAAGCTTTGGAGGCACTATCTGTTGGGAAACAAGTTCACTCTAGTGACCGATCATAAGAGCCTCAAATGGATTTTTACCCAGAACCAGCTCAACATGAGGCAACGTCGACGGATTGAAGTATTGGAGGAATATGATTTTGAAATCAAGTATCGACCAGGGAAAGAGAATGTAGTTGCCGACGCACTCAGTGGCAAGGCATTCCTAAACTCCCTAATCTTGCAGAATCCATCAACGGCCAGATCTCTGGCTACAAAGGTATCTATGCCAAGCAACCCTATACTCGAACTAGCTAGAGAGGAAGCATGCCATGACTTAGCCTACCAAGCAATGATAAAAGAAATATCTACCAAGGATCAGAATCTGAAGTTACAAGCCAAGTATCATGAATTTTCTATTGACAATGGACTTATTTACTACAGAACAAGACTATGTATTCCAACAAGCCAGTCACTTAAGCAGAAGATATTATGGGAAGCTCATGACTCCCCTTTCGCAGGACATCCTGGCTATGCAAAAACTCTTAATGCAGTTAGGAAGAGCTATCATTGGGAGAGGCTCAAAGGTGACGTCCTCAAATATGTCACTGAATGTTTGTCTTGCCAACGTATTAAGGCTGAACATGTCATGATGCCAGGAAAATTGCAACCACTTGACATTCCCCAAATGAAATGGGAATTCATCAGTATGGATTTTGTGGTGGGCTTACCCCAAGTCCAAGGAGGATACAACTCCATTATGGTTGTAGTTGACAATGCTTACTAAGGTTGCACACCTGATTCCAGTAAAGACAAACTATAAAGCCTCCGACATTGCTAGAGTGTTTATCAAAGAAATATTCAAGCTACATGGGTTACCTAGAAGGATCATTAGCGATCGAGACTCTCTTTTCACTTCACACTTCTGGAAAGCTATCTTTGAAGCTATTGGGACCCAACTCTGTTTTAGCACTGCCTACCATCCCCAAACGGATGGACAAACAGAGCGAGTAAATCAAATCATTGAGGATATGCTTAGGGCTTACTGCTGTCGGGAACCGAAGAGATGGATTCAGTACTTACCGTTAGTAGAATTTGCCTACAACGCTTCTTACCAGCAAAGCATTCAAATGACCCCTTTCCAGGCATTGTATGGTCATGATTGTCGAAGTCCCCTAAATTTTTCTGATCCTACCCTAAGGGTGGAAGCTTCAAGACAAATGTTGGAGGACATGGATGACCAAATAAGGTCAATAAGACAAGACATACAAGCAGCCAAAGATAGACAAAAGGCATATGCGGATTTGAAACGCCAAGAGAGGGTCTTCGGAGAAGGAGACATGGTCTTCATTCGTGTACGGCCGAAAAAGAGTTCTCTATCTCTAGGTGAATGCAAGAAGCTAAGTCCAAGGTATTGTGGACCGTATAAAATCCTCAAATGCCTAGGACCCAATGCTTATAAATTGCAACTTCCTGATAACCTAAAAGTTCACAATGTGTTCCATATTAGTCTCTTAGAAAAAATATGTACCCAACCCAAATCATGTACTTGATGACCAACAAATTGTAATGCCTAGTCAAGGAGTCCTTGAACTAAGACCGGAAAAGATTTTAGATGTCAGGGAGAGACAATTGAGATCTAGAACCTTGAAAGAATGCCTCGTCCAGTGGAAAGATTATCCCGAAGAGGATGCTACCTGGATGGATGAAAGCTCTCTCAGTCTTCAATATCCCCAGTTTTTCTCGAGATGAGGACATCTCGATTCTTCTAAGGGGGAGAGAATGTAATATTTCCGCACACTGCGTACCGTAAATATTAACTTCCCGCACGCCGTGCAAACCCTGTGCAAAGGTTATCTCTTGCATTGAAATTATTGGCAGTGTAATGTGTGACCCGCACGTGTGAAATGGGGTCCTCCGCATTGGTAAATCAAAACCGGGAGTTCAAAAACCGCAAGTCTCACAAAAACACCCTCTTGGGAGGGACAATTTAAATATTTAAGGAAATTTTTTTTTCTTTAATCCCTTTTCCCCAGCCGATGCATGGCTAGAGAAGAGGGAGTGTGGGGAGGGATGGCCCATGGTTGAGTCGTGGCCTGCATGGGGGGGGGGGGGGGGAACCCATGCATTGGCCACGTATGTGGAGGCCCTCTTCCCCACCCCCCAAGGCCTATAAAAACACCCCCTAGCTAGAGGGGGGAGGGTAGAGAGAGAAAGGGCCGTGCTGGAGAGGGAGGGCCGTGCTGGAGAGGAAGGTCGCCATGCTACAGGAGGTCGCGGAGCTGGAGGGAGGCCGCCGCGCTGCCGCCACAGTCTGCCAGCCGCCATAGTCGCCACCACAGCGGCCAGACAGCCACAATCCGCCGCCGCCTGGGTCACGACCCCTCTTTCCCCCCCTCGATGTGGCTGCAGAAGTTGGAAGCTTCTTAGAAGCTTCTAAGGGGGGGGCTTCCTTAACCCCCCTTCCCACGACATCTCCCCAAAGGTCTATTCATACCCCGGGACCTTGTAGAGGAGAAGGTGAAGCTCATATAGACCTCCCATAAGCCCCGTTTCCACGAGCTTTCCGGAATCTTAAATCCATACCCTATAAAGGGGTATTCCTACATAAGGGAGAAGGAAAACATATTTTTAGACTACTTGCCAAGACTCGGAGGAAATTTAAAGAGCCGAAAAGGGTAAGGACAACCCCCGGAGCCCAAATCCTCTACATCTACGATGGCTCCAAAGCCAAAGTCACAAGGAGCGACTGCGGGAGGTTCATCTCCGAGCATACAAGTGGATATCTCCCCGAGCCCACAAGTCCAGGTTCTTTCAAGTTTATTTTCGCTTAAAGAAATGATTAGGTGTGCTTAGCTCCATAGGGAAGAATGCATTTTACGCTCAATTTTAATGCATGTGGCAGTGGTAAAAAGACATTTGATAAAGTATCTCTTGAAACGTTAGGCAAGGTTGAAGTATGTCATGAATTCGAAACGGGTTGCCCGCCTTAGGAGACTAGCTGCATGATGCTATTTTGGTACATTATCAAAGTAATGAGTCTAAACATATATTACTTAGGCAAAGAAATGGAATTTATAAGTGCATTTTTTCTTCTTAGACATGGTAGGAATAAGTATGTGCCGCATGTTAGGCAACATCCTCCTCGTAATGATTTCATGAGGAAAAGTTAAACACCCATAATATATTATCCAAAAAGAAATAGAAGAGAGTACGGAAATGACCTTATGGGCTTGCAAGTGGCATGTAAAATGGAATAAATTATCACTAGCTGTAGTTTTGTATGAACTTCATTGTAGCTAGGAGAGCGTTGCGTATTGCATAGTCATCATGCAAAAATGTCATTCATTAGGAGCCGCATTTAGGAGTCAAAGCATAAGATTCTAAGTATAGACAATAAGGTTGTAGGCATGACTATTTAATGTAAGTCCTAGTAGGACCTAGGAAAGTTAGTGTCCAGGTTATCAGGCATTTTTTTTACCTTACCAAGGAAGGATAGGGTTATTGTGAACCATGTGATGCGTAGAAGCAGTGAATCGCATGTTTACACGTATTGGTGTAATTGTAACTATTAATCTCCACTAGATCTAGTTTATTACCTTTAGGAAAGGTTCATCCGTGACGCAAGACAAGTATATTGAGTTGACTAAGTCACCTAAACCACAAGGATTCTTATGGACATGGTTGGGTCGATATGATAGGTACCTCAAGTGCTAACTAGGGTTTAGTGCAATAAGAATTCGACCTAGTTTTACACTGGTTGCCAAGTCAAAACCCAAAGATCTTACACACATTCACGAGATGTCGAATCAATTGGATGTTCATGCATAAAATGATCTAAGGTTTTATCCTAAGGATCATTCGTTCTCCGACTGAGTTGGAAATTCCTAGGACCATGGGCCAATATAATTTGGAATAGGTTGGGTAAGAAGACACCCTAAACCCTGCTACTCGCCTGAAGTTAATTCCGTAACCTGAATACGCCACTCAATGGGTGAGATGATCCCGTGGAATAGATACAACACATGAGCAAAAAGTTGCAACATCACATAGACTTGAGATTTGTCCACGGGAGAGTTTTGTCATTTCTCGAAATGATGATGGCAAGTTATTACGCTAAGATAACTTACAAAAGGGATGGGTAATCATCCTGTTACAACACTTTTCTTGGGGGAATAATTGCCAAGGAAAAGGAAAGTTAGGTATTGCCTGGAAGCAATTGACCAATCAATAAATTGAAGCGACATGGTCGCTGGAATCTACCATAACAAAACCTAAAGTATTGGTAGGGTATGACCCTAACCCAAGAGTGATAGGAATCTTGCCAAGTTGCAATTGATTTCGGATCGAATGCGGGTTGCATTCGGAGAAAAGGAGTCACTCCTTAACAGTTTGCCAGCTAAAACGACCACTGGAATTGATTGTGCTTGTAACAGTTTAGAAAGCACTGTTTGCATTGTTTGCTCAATGAACTAAAGGATTAAAAGATATCTAAATACTTCAGGTTGAAGGCCTGAAGGGAGAGGCAGCTTCAGTTACCCCCGACTGCCTGCCTGACCCTAACCAAGGGGGTTGTTAACCGCGCCGGGAACGTGGACCGAACCCGCCGTGAGAGGTCTCTCCGTTGAGTTCTACTTGGAGCAGGAGGACGCTTGGGTGCCAGAGGGGGCTCTGGCCGTAAATCCCTCGCCTTCCGGGCCCTGCACAAGAGGCTAACGTGACTTGGGATTGGATCTCGAGGCCCGCATACTAGTCTACGGGCGGAAACTTGGATTAGTGATCCCTGGTGGATTACTGGATAGCCTTCGGGCGGATTATGATCAAGCCTACGGGCGGAACTCCTTGTATTTCAAAGATAAAAGGATAAAATGATAATAAAGGAGTTGTTTGACATTGTCTTCTTTATGTCCTGTGATAAGATTACGTGAAGGAACCAGTGCTTAACAGGGCTAATCAAGGAAGCTGGTTGTTATATGTCAAATTAATGTGGTAGGTAATTACATAACTAAAACAAACCGAGGAAAGTGCGGAGGATGGACCATGGGTCTGTCCTATGGATGGGTGGTCCCGGTTAGCCGGGAACTTTTCTCAAAGTCTTCGGCGAACAGAGGATGATCGTCATCTCCAAACAAGTAACGAGAACGATGACTTAGAATTAACTATTACCCGATTCACGTTGTTTTAGGGGAACGGAATGGGACTATGCCTTATGGCAGGGAGGTCGAGCCTTGCATCCCTCTCGTTTCCCATTCTCCTTGAACCAAGGGCAGCGTAAATCCGCTTCGGACCTGGCGTTTCTGCGTAAAGTAGTTCGCTCGGGTCTGATGCTAGTTGCTGCTAGCTAATGACCAAACAGGAAAACCCCAAATTCAGGTCGATCCTAAGTGGGAACGGCCAGGATACTTCCGCTACGGGGCAGACACGGGAAGACCTAGATTGCAAAACCCGTAACATTCCATGGGAGTGCCGGGCGGAGTTTTCTAGACATCCTTTCCGATGGACTGCTAAGACGTGTCCTGGATGATCCTAGTGGACACGTTACAGTTGGTATCAGAGCCACCAACAATGGAATTGTTTTCATAAAGATTTCATTGAAAAATGAAGTAAAGAAATTGTCCAAACATTTTCTCATCTTCAATACTGTCTTGCAGAATTATGAGGCGTGGAACAAGTTCTTAGTGTTCCGAGTCATGTTTATGACCGCGATGCATTCCACGGATTATCGACAAAGGGTTGAGATGATGAACATCCTAGACCGCATTTACAATCCATCGCCTGTGTACGTGGAATGGAGATGGATGGGTGTTACAGGGATCTATTACATAACTGCCTATCAACCTGCGTACCTTCAAATTAACTTGAAGAGAATCAAGTCGATGGAGGATTTGAAGATCGTAAAGCTGTTCGTCTTTATTGAGGCTCACGCAAACGCGACCCTAGAGGTTGGAGGTCGAAGGGTTAACCAGAATAAGTATGTGTACGGGAAAGTGATTCAAAGAATCCCTGCCGACCGAATCAAGGTTTTGGGACGTCATGTGAAGAAGGGATATCAAAGGAAAAGATACCCTAATCTTCCAATGAACTATCGATTCCTGAAAATCGATGACCCCAATCCGTACTACTACTCAGTTCCTGTAGCTGAATGCAATAATATCTTATTCTCCTCGAATTAATGTATTAACTTGTTCCATCGCCCCAAGAAATAATTGTACCTCGAAAGGGCTATGCTGATATGAATGGAATAAAACTTTTTTTTAAATCAACGATTGTCTCGACTATGAATATTGATAAAGAAGTAAAGTGATTTGGTCACTTGGCTGAAGGAATATGCGGACGTAGTTTCTGAAGAGTTAACAAAACGTCCACTTCAAAGAGAAGTAGATCATGAGATCAAGCTAGTAATAGGAGCTGCGCCAATTGCGAAGAGACCTTATAGAATGTCTATTCCAGAAGCTATTGAGTTGAAGGAACAACTCAAGCAACTATTAAACCAAGGCTACATTCGACTTAGCAATTCACCATGGGGAGCTCCAGTTCTATTCCAGAAGAAGAAAGATGGGACACTTCGACTATGTATTGATTACCGTGGGTTGAATCAATCAACAGTCAAGAACAAGTATCCTATTCCTAGAATAGGTGAGCTTCTCGATCGCCTTCAAGGTGCAAAGATCTTCTCCAAAATTGATCTCAGGTCGGGTTACTATCAAATCAAGATCAAGGATGAGGATATTCCAAAAATGGCCTTCAATACAAGATATGGGCACTTTGAATTCTTGGTTATGTCATTCGGGCTTACAAATGCACCTGCCACCTTCAATAGATTAATGCAAGATATTTTTAGACCATATCTTGATGATTTCGTGCTTGTCTTCTTCGATGACATTTTAGTCTATTCTAAACAGGAAGAAGATCATGAACCTCAACTACGGATTGTTTTGGAGACAATGAGGTCTCATAAGCTGTATGCAAAAATGAAGAAGTGTGCATTCTTCAAACGTCAGATTGAATATCTAGGATTCATAGTATCATCAGAAGGAATATCAGTAGACCCAGCCAAAGTCAGAGATGTGCTTGAATGGCCAGTACCAGTATCCGTCAAAGAAATACGCAGTTTTCTTGGCTTGACAGGATGGTATAGGGTCTTTATCAAAAACTATGCTTTGATTGCAGCACCTCTTACCGACTTACTAAAGAAGCAGACTTCTATTACATGGTCAACTCCCGAGCAAAGTAGCTTCGACCAACTGAAGCAGTGTTTGGTATCAGCACCTATTCTGAAACTTCCTGACCTCAATAAGGAGTTCGAGGTAGTAACTGATGCCAGCATTCTTGCCTTGGGGTGTGTTCTTATGCAGGAAGGTCATCCAGTAGCATATTCTTCAAGGAAATTGAAGAGTCACGAAAAGAATTATGCCACTCACGATCTGGAGTTATTAGCTGTCATCCATGCTCTAAAGCTTTGGAGGCACTATCTGTTGGGAAACAAGTTCACTCTAGTGACCGATCATAAGAGCCTCAAATGGATTTTTACCCAGAACCAGCTCAACATGAGGCAACGTCGACGGATTGAAGTATTGGAGGAATATGATTTTGAAATCAAGTATCGACCAGGGAAAGAGAATGTAGTTGCCGACGCACTCAGTCGCAAGGCATTCCTAAACTCCCTAATCTTGCAGAATCCATCAACGGCCAGATCTCTGGCTACAAAGGTATCTATGCCAAGCAACCCTATACTCGAACTAGCTAGAGAGGAAGCATGCCATGACTTAGCCTACCAAGCAATGATAAAAGAAATATCTACCAAGGATCAGAATCTGAAGTTACAAGCCAAGTATCATGAATTTTCTATTGACAATGGACTTATTTACTACAGAACAAGACTAGGTATTCCAACAAGCCAGTCACTTAAGCAGAAGATATTATGGGAAGCTCATGACTCCCCTTTCGCAGGACATCCTGGCTATGCAAAAACTCTTAATGCAGTTAGGAAGAGCTATCATTGGGAGAGGCTCAAAGGTGACGTCCTCAAATATGTCACTGAATGTTTGTCTTGCCAACGTATTAAGGCTGAACATGTCATGATGCCAGGAAAATTGCAACCACTTGACATGCCCCAAATGAAATGGGAATTCATCAGTATGGATTTTGTGGTGGGCTTACCCCAAGTCCAAGGAGGATACAACTCCATTATGGTTGTAGTTGACAATGCTTACTAAGGTTGCACACCTGATTCCAATAAAGACAAACTATAAAGCCTCCGACATTGCTAGAGTGTTTATCAAAGAAATATTCAAGCTACATGGGTTACCTAGAAGGATCATTAGCGATCGAGACTCTCTTTTCACTTCACACTTCTGGAAAGCTATCTTTGAAGCTATTGGGACCCAACTCTGTTTTAGCACTGCCTACCATCCCCAAACGGATGGACAAACAGAGCGAGTAAATCAAATCATTGAGGATATGCTTAGGGCTTACTGCTGTCGGGAACCGAAGAGATGGATTCAGTACTTACCGTTAGTAGAATTTGCCTACAACGCTTCTTACCAGCAAAGCATTCAAATGACCCCTTTCCAGGCATTGTATGGTCATGATTGTCGAAGTCCCCTAAATTTTTCTGATCCTACCCTAAGGGTGGAAGCTTCAAGACAAATGTTGGAGGACATGGATGACCAAATAAGGTCAATAAGACAAGACATACAAGCAGCCAAAGATAGACAAAAGGCATATGCGGATTTGAAACGCCAAGAGAGGGTCTTCGGAGAAGGAGACATGGTCTTCATTTGTGTACGGCCGAAAAAGAGTTCTCTATCTCTAGGTGAATGCAAGAAGCTAAGTCCAAGGTATTGTGGACCGTATAAAATCCTCAAATGCCTAGGACCCAATGCTTATAAATTGCAACTTCCTGATAACCTAAAAGTTCACAATGTGTTCCATATTAGTCTCTTAAAAAAAATATGTACCCAACCCAAATCATGTACTTGATGACCAACAAATTGTAATGCCTAGTCAAGGAGTCCTTGAACTAAGACCGGAAAAGATTTTAGATGTCAGGGAGAGACAATTGAGATCTAGAACCTTGAAAGAATGCCTCGTCCAGTGGAAAGATTATCCCGAAGAGGATGCTACCTGGATGGATGAAAGCTCTCTCAGTCTTCAATATCCCCAGTTTTTCTCGAGATGAGGACATCTCGATTCTTCTAAGGGGGAGAGAATGTAATATTTCCGCACACTGCGTACCGTAAATATTAACTTCCCGCACGCCGTGCAAACCCTGTGCAAAGGTTATCTCTTGCATTGAAATTATTGGCAGTGTAATGTGTGACCCGCACGCGTGAAATGGGGTCCTCCGCATTGGTAAATCAAAACCGGGAGTTCAAAAACCGCAAGTCTCACAAAAACACCCTCTTGGGAGGGACAATTTAAATATTTAAGGAAATTTTTTTTTCTTTAATCCCTTTTCCCCAGCCGATGCATGGCTGGAGAAGAGGGAGTGTGGGGAGGGATGGCCCATGGTTGAGTCGTGGCCTGCATGGGGGGGGGGGGGAACCCATGCATTGGCCACGTATGTGGAGGCCCTCTTCCCCACCCCCCAAGGCCTATAAAAACACCCCCTAGCTAGAGGGGGGAGGGTAGAGAGAGAAAGGGCCGTGCTGGAGAGGGAGGGCCGTGCTGGAGAGGAAGGTCGTCGTGCTGCAGGAGGTCGCGGAGCTGGAGGGAGGCCGCCGCGCTGCCGCCACAGTCTGCCAGCCGCCATAGTCGCCGCCACAGCCGCCAGACAGCCACAATCCGCCGCCGCCTGGGTCACGACCCCTTTTTCCCCCCCTCAACGTTGCTGCAGAAGTTGGAAGCTTCTTAGAAGCTTCTAAGGGGGGGGCTTCCTTAACCCCCCTTCCCACGACATCTCCCCAAAGGTCTATTCATACCCCGGGAACTTGTAGAGGAGAAGGTGAAGCTCATATAGACCTCCCATAAGCCCCGTTTCCACGAGCTTTCCGGAATCTTAAATCCATACCCTATAAAGGGGTATTCCTACATAAGGGAGAAGGAAAACATATTTTTAGACTACTTGCCAAGACTCGGAGGAAATTTAAAGAGCCGAAAAGGGTAAGGACAACCCCCGGAGCCCAAATCCTCTACATCTACGATGGCTCCAAAGCCAAAGTCACAAGGAGCGACTGCGGGAGGTTCATCTCCGAGCATACAAGTGGATATCTCCCCGAGCCCACAAGTCCAGGTTCTTTCAAGTTTATTTTCGCTTAAAGAAATGATTAGGTGCGCTTAGCTCCATAGGGAAGAATGCATTTTACGCTCAATTTTAATGCATGTGGCAGTGGTAAAAATACATTTGATAAAGTATCTCTTGAAACGTTAGGCAAGGTTGAAGTATGTCATGAATTCGAAACGGGTTGCCCGCCTTAGGAGACTAGCTGCATGATGCTATTTTGGTACATTATCAAAGTAATGAGTCTAAACATATATTACTTAGGCAAAGAAATGGAATTTATAAGTGCATTTTTTCTTCTTAGACATGGTAGGAATAAGTATGTGCCGCATGTTAGGCAACATCCTCCTCGTAATGATTTCATGAGGAAAAGTTAAACACCCATAATATATTATCCAAAAAGAAATAGAAGAGAGTACGGAAATGACCTTATGGGCTTGCAAGTGGCATGTAAAATGGAATAAATTATCACTAGCTGTAGTTTTGTATGAACTTCATTGTAGCTAGGAGAGCGTTGCGTATTGCATAGTCATCATGCAAAAATGTCATTCATTAGGAGCCGCATTTAGGAGTCAAAGCATAAGATTCTAAGTATAGACAATAAGGTTGTAGGCATGACTATTTAATGTAAGTCCTAGTAGGACCTAGGAAAGTTAGTGTCCAGGTTATCAGGCATTTTTTTTACCTTACCAAGGAAGGATAGGGTTATTGTGAACCATGTGATGCGTAGAAGCAGTAAATCGCATGTTCACACGTATTGGTGTAATTGTAACTATTAATCTCCACTAGATCTAGTTTATTACCTTTAGGAAAGGTTCATCCGTGACGCAAGACAAGTATATTGAGTTGACTAAGTCACCTAAACCACAAGGATTCTTATGGACATGGTTGGGTCGATATGATAGGTACCTCAAGTGCTAACTAGGGTTTAGTGCAATAAGAATTCGACCTAGTTTTACACTGGTTGCCAAGTCAAAACCCAAAGATCTTACACACATTCACGAGATGTCGAATCAATTGGATGTTCATGCATAAAATGATCTAAGGTTTTATCCTAAGGATCATTCGTTCTCCGACTGAGTTGGAAATTCCTAGGACCATGGGCCAATATAATTTGGAATAGGTTGGGTAAGAAGACACCCTAAACCCTGCTACTCGCCTGAAGTTAATTCCGTAACCTAAATACGCCACTCAATGGGTGAGATGATCCCGTGGAATAGATACAACACATGAGCAAAAAGTTGCAACATCACATAGACTTGAGATTTGTCCACGGGAGAGTTTTGTCATTTCTCGAAATGATGATGGCAAGTTATTACGCTAAGATAACTTACAAAAGGGATGGGTAATCATCCTGTTACAACACTTTTCTTGGGGGAATAATTGCCAAGGAAAAGGAAAGTTAGGTATTGCCTGGAAGCAATTGACCAATCAATAAATTGAAGCGACATGGTCGCTGGAATCTACCATAACAAAACCTAAAGTATTGGTAGGGTATGACCCTAACCCAAGAATGATAGGAATCTTGCCAAGTTGCAATTGATTTCGGATCGAATGCGGGTTGCATTCGGAGAAAAGGAGTCACTCCTTAACAGTTTGCCAGCTAAAACCACCACTGGAATTGATTGTGCTTGTAACAGTTTAGAAAGCACTGTTTGCATTGTTTGCTCAATGAACTAAAGGATGAAAAGATATCTAAATACTTCAGGTTGAAGGCCTGAAGGGAGAGGCAGCTTCAGTTACCCCCGACTGCCTGCCTGACCCTAACCAAGGGGGTTGTTAACCGCGCCGGGAACGTGGACCGAACCCGCCGTGAGAGGTCTCTCCGTTGAGTTCTACTTGGAGCAGGAGGACGCTTGGGTGCCAGAGGGGGCTCTGGCCGTAAATCCCTCGCCTTCCGGGCCCTGCACAAGAGGCTAACGTGACTCGGGATTGGATCTCGAGGCCCGCATACTAGTCTACGGGCGGAAACTTGGATTAGTGATCCCTGGTGGATTACTGGATAGCCTTCGGGCGGATTATGATCAAGCCTACGGGCGGAACTCCTTGTATTTCAAAGATAAAAGGATAAAATGATAATAAAGGAGTTGTTTGACATTGTCTTCTTTATGTCCTGTGATAAGATTACGTGAAGGAACCAGTGCTTAACAGGGCTAATCAAGGAAGCTGGTTGTTATATGTCAAATTAATGTGGTAGGTAATTACATAACTAAAACAAACCGAGGAAAGTGCGGAGGATGGACCATGGGTCTGTCCTATGGATGGGTGGTCCCGGTTAGCCGGGAACTTTTCTCAAAGTCTTCGGCGAACAGAGGATGATCGTCATCTCCAAACAAGTAACGAGAACGATGACTTAGAATTAACTATTACCCGATTCACGTTGTTTTAGGGGAACGGAATGGGACTATGCCTTATGGCAGGGAGGTCGAGCCTTGCATCCCTCTCGTTTCCCATTCTCCTTGAACCAAGGGCAGCGTAAATCCGCTTCGGACCTGGCGTTTCTGCGTAAAGTAGTTCGCTCGGGTCTGACGCTAGTTGCTGCTAGCTAATGACCAAATAGGAAAACCCCAAATTGAGGTCGATCCTAAGTGGGAACGGCCAGGATACTTCCGCTACGGGGCAGACACGGGAAGACCTAGATTGCAAAACCCGTAACATTCCATGGGAGTGCCGGGCGGAGTTTTCTAGACATCCTTTCCGATGGACTGCTAAGACGTGTCCTGGATGATCCTAGTGGACACGTTACACTTTCCGCGTCTGTATCGTAGCGAAAGTATTCTGGCCGTTTCCACTTAGGACCGACCTGAATCAAGGATTTTCCTCATGGTCATTTCTTAAACGGAAACTAGCGTCAAACCCCAAAGCGAACTACTTTACGCAGAAAGGCCAGGACCGAAGACAATTTATGCTGCACTTGGTTCAAGAAGAATGGAAAACGAGAGGGATGCAAAGCTCAACCTCTTTGCCATAAGGCATAGTCCCATTCCGTTCCCCTAAAACAGCGTAAATCAGAAGTACTATAACCTAGACTCTAGGTCAGCGCCCTTGCTGTTCGTGTCCTTTGAATGATCTTCTTGCTGTCCATCAAGATTGAGAAAAGTTCCCGGCCAATCGGGACCACCCATCCATAGGACGGTGGACCCATGGCCACATCCACCGCACTTTCCTCAAGTTGTTTTAGTTATATAATTACCTACCACATTTAGTTGGACATGCATCACAAATAGCTTCCTTAATTAGTCTGTTAGGCTTTGGTTCCTTCACGTAATCATAGCACTTGACTTAGAAAAGCAATGTCAAACAAGTTCCTTTTCAATAGCTTATCATATTTATATTTAGAATACATTTATAACATCCAGCCCGTAGGCTTACCCATAATCCGCCCGAAGGCTATCCAGCAATCCACAGGGATTACTAATCCAAGATTCCGCCCGTATACTAGTATGCGAGTCTCGAGATCCAATCCCGAGTCATGTTGGCCTCTTGTGCAAGGCCCGGAAGGCAAGGGATTTACGGCTAGAGCCCCCCTGGCACCCAAGCGTCCTCCTGCTCCAAGTAGCGCTCAACGGAGAGACCTCTCACAGTTGGTTTGGTCCACCTTCCCTGCGATTAACAACCCCCTTGGTTAGGGTCAAGTAGGTAGTCGAGGGTAACTGAGGCTACCACTCCTTTCAGGCCTTCAACTTGAAGCATTAGATATCTTTTCATCATTTAATTCTTGGAGCAAACAAAGCAAACAATGCTATATACAACTGTTACAAGCACAATCATTTCCAGTGGTCATTGTTTGGCCAACTGCTAAGGAGTGAATCCTTCTTTCCGAATGCATCCAACACTCGATCCGGGATCAATTGCAACTTGGAAAGATTCCCAAGGGTTTGTTTCTTAACCCTTATATCATTGGGTTAGGGCCATACCCCACTAATCCAACTTAACCAATACCTTAAGTTCTATTAGCAGTAAATATGTTATTCTAATTTACCGATTGGTCTTTTGCTTCCAAGCAATTATCTAATTCCCTTATCTTGGTCATTTTTTCCAAGAAAGGTGCTATGTTAGGATGATTACTCATCCTCTTGCAAGGAAAACTTGCGCAAGAATCTGCCAATCTCATTCTGAGTAAATTTGGCCATTCCCTTGTGATCAATTCATAAGATTATGTGACTTTGCAACTTGTTGCACGAGTGTCACACCTAATCCATGGGACTATTTTACCCATCAACGCCGTCTTCTAATCACGGTATCATGATTAGATAGGAAATAGGGTTAGGGTGTCTTCATAACAATCCATTCCTGATTGCACTAGGCCGACATTGTCAGTCCTAAGGTTCCAAATTCAAATCGAGTTTCATCCTTTTAGCGAGTGATCCTTAGGATAAAAACCCTAGATCATCTCTCATAAGTACGTCCTATTGTCCCTACATTTCGTGAATGTGGGCAAGTCTTTAGGTATAAGAGTTTCAGTTTTGGCAATAAGAGCGATTAGGTCATGTCCTCAACATGCTAAATCCTAGTTATCTCTTTGGGATATGTTGCATTGATTTAACCCTTCTTCAGCAAGTCCCTCGCAGTTAAGTGTTTAGGTTAAACCAATTTGCTTGTCTATTCTTGAAGATAATTATGCTACCATTTTTGTAACCACATGATTCATTACCTACATATGAGTAGATTTACAAACCCTAACTTTTCTGATTAAGATCAAACATATGTTAAGTTATGGCATAATTTCAATTGATCCTTTTATAACATGCATTCAAGATTCATGCAACTAAACTTTAGGGTTTTATGTGAACCATGCAACTTTTTCTAACTTCTTTTCTAAATGAGATATTCGTACGCTGAATGAGCATTATACAACCCTTCGTAACTATTTTCATAGTTGATTGAGATTTAAGCCAATTGACTAGAGTTTAATCTACTTCATGCAGCTCTAGAACCATTTCCATGCCTTGAAAATTCCTATGGATTATTAGCGACCTTCTTTTAATGAATCATTTCGAAGGAAAGATGCCTAATAATGTGACATGTGATTTTTTCTTTCCGTGCATAATCGAAGTGTACAACAATAATTTCGACTTTATAAAGATGGGCATTAGTTAATCTAAGTTTGTTACTTTGCAATGCATAAAAACCACCTACATGGAATGCATAGATATCTTATGCTCTTCTTTTTCATTCATTTAATACAAATGATCGATTCTTTGATCGAAGTTATTTCCTTTAAATTAGCCAAGGTATTTCAATCGAAAAAGTGTATCCTAATTTTCGTAAATGAATCCTGCACAATTGAAATATTACAACATAAAACAAAATTAGGAACAACACCTAGACTTGTGGTGAAATGTCCACATGGATGTTAGGAGATGATCCTCCTACGTTTGTGCCGTGTGCCTTCTTAGGAGCCATCCTGAATTCAACCTTTTCGCGTTGGACCCAGATTTATGATCTTGGTCGTCTCCTTCGCACGGAAACTCCATTTGTAGTTCGGCTTCCGTGATCGATTCCACCGTCTTTTGGAATCGAGCTTTAGAAGGCCTTAAAGCTGTCTCCTCGAAGTAGGGAATGAATTCACAATTAGGACTTTATAGTCGTCAAAAATGACTTTGTGGAATGCAAGGGGCTTAAAATCCGGGTTTGAAAAACCCGCTTTGTAGGGCCGATGGGAAAAGGGTTTTGAAACTCGGAAGTGAGGATTTCCACGGGAAGGTTTACTTTAAACCCAAGGCAAGGTTAGCTTATAGGATTTTTGTGGGATGGAAAAAGGGGGAAAAGGACTTAATTCTCGGGGTAAATGGGCTTTTAGAGGGGCTTGGATGGAACCCCACTAGAAAGGGGGGTTCTTTGGGCGTACACGAATGAAGACCATGTCTCCTTCCTCGAAGATTCTATCTTAACGCTTCAAATCCACGTATGCCTTCTGTCTATCCTTGGCGGCTTGAATGTCCTGTCTTATTGACTTTACTTGCTCATCCATCTCTTCCAACATCTGCCTTGAAGCTTCTACCCTCAAGGGTTGGATCTGAGAAGTTTAGGGGACTTCGACCGTCATGACCATACAATGCTTGGAAAGGGGTCATCTGAATGCTTTGTTGGTAAGAAGCATTCTAGGCAAATTCAACCAAAGGCAAGTATTGAATCCACCTTTTTGCTCACGACAGCAGTATGCCCTAAGCATATCCTTGATAACTTGATTGACTCACTCCGTTTGACCATCAATTTGGGGATGGCAAGCTGTGCTAAAATAGAGTTGAGTCCCAATGGCTTCAAAGATAGCTTCCCATAAGTGTGATGTGAAGAGAGAGTCACAATCACTAATGATTCTTCTGGGTAGCCCATGTAGCTTGAATATTTCCTTGATAAACATCCTTGCAATGTCTGAGGCTTTATAGTTTGTCTTTACTGGAATAAGGTGTGCAATCTTAGTAAGCATGTCAACCACAACCATGATGGAGTTGTATCCTCCCTGAACTTGGGGTAGGCTAACAACAAAGTCCATATTGATGAATTCCCATTTCATTTGGGAAATGTCAAGTGGTTGCAACTTCCCTGGCATCTTGACATGTTTGGCTTTGATACGTTGACAAGACAAACACTCAGTGACATATTTGAGAACGTCACCTTTAAGCCTCTCCCAATGGTAGATCTTCCTAACTGCATTGAGAGTCTTCGCATAGCCAGGATGTCCTAAGAAAGGGGAATCATAAGCTTTCCACAATATCTTCTGCTTAAGTGACTAGCTTGCCGGTATACATACTCTCGTTCTATAGTAGACAAGTCCACTATTGATAGAGAATTCATTATACTTAGCATGTAGCTTTTGGTCCTGATCTTTGATAGAGATCTCCCTTAGCATCTTTTGATAGGTTGGATCATGGCATGCTTGCTCTCTAGCTAGCTCAAGTATTGGGTTGTTTGGCATGGACACCTTTGTAGCTAGAGATCTAGCTGTTGATGGATTTTGCAATCTTAGTGAATTAAGGAATGCCTTGCGACTGAGTGCATCCGCAACTACATTCTCCTTTCCCAGTCAGTACTTGATTTCAAAGTCATACTCTGTAAAATATTACATGGTGCAGCGAACAAAATCTGAGAAAGAGATAGAGAGTACACAAAAGAAAAGAGGAGAATCAGTAAATTCGTTAAATCCAAACAACTGATACAAAGATGGCTCTGTCCACCTGTGCGCTTCCATTGTGTGAAGCTTAGATAGCGATTTAGACAAAAGATAGGTGAAGAGCTTAAGGCTAGCTCGAACAACAACTCTGACTGGGTGAAAGATGGGTGAGAGATGGCTGCGAAGGGGTTTAGCTTTTATAGCCCGCGAAGGTCGTTAGGTTGGCCTGCTGACCGACCTACCATATGAGCCCCCACTAGTCAGCCAGGGAATATTCCGCAGTCCCCGAACCCCACAATAGGGGCCCCTTTTAACTCTCTTACACCGCAACTTGATGCAATGCGCCTCGCATTGCTACCAGCTTAACCACTCCGTCTAACCCAAATATTAGACCCACAACGGTCACCTTTTTGCCATCCAATCACATAGACCTCATCTGATATACAAGTCAGGACTCGACCAATGTCCGGGCTCACATTTGGCTTCTCCTCATAATGGGGGCCTTACAACTTTGAGCACCATGGATCATTGGTAGCACCTAATGAGGGTGGGACATTGATCATATCTAACATACTCCTCCAGTACTTCAATCCACCGATGTTGCCTCATGTTGAGCTCGTTCTGGGTAAAAATCCACTTGAGACTTTTATGATCAGTCACTAGAGTAAAGTTGTTACCCAACAGACAGTGTCTCCAAAGCTTTAGAGCATGGATGACAGCTAATAATTCTAGATCATGGGTAGCATAATTCTTCTCATGGCTCTTCAGTTTCCTTGAGGAGTATGCTACAGGACGACCTTCCTGCATGAGCACACATCCTAAGGCAAGCATGCTAGCATCAATTACTACCTCGAACTCCTTACTGAGGTTTGAAAGTTTTAGGATAGGTGTTGATACCAAACTTTGCTTCAATCTATCAAAGCTGATTTGTTCGGGAGTTGACCATGCAATGGATGTTTGCTTCTTTAATGAGTCCGTCAGAGGTGCTGCAATCAAAGCATAGTTTTTTATGAAGATCCTACACCATCCTGTCAATCAAAGAAAACTACGTATTTCTTTGAGAGTCGTTGGTCTTGGTCATTCTAGCACATCTCTGACTTTGGCTGACTTTGGCTGGGTCCACTGAGATTCCTTCCGCTAATACGATGAATCCCGTGCATTTCTTCATCGTAGCATACAACTTGTGTGACCTCATTGTCTCATAGACAATCTAAAGTTGGGGTTCATGATCTTCCTCCTATTTGGAATAGACTAAAGTTTCGTCGAACAAGACGAGCACGAAATCATCAAGATAGGGCCTAAAGATATCTTGCATTAACATGTTGAAGGTGGTAGGCACATTCGTAAGCCCGAATGACATAACTAAAAACTCAAAGTGCCCATATCTTGTGTTGAATGCCGTTTTTGGGATATCTTCCTCCTTGATCCTTATCTAAAGTGATTAGGTCTATCCTGACCTTATGTCGAAAACCACCTCTTTCTTTTTGTGTGGTAGATGTCTTGCACAATCTCACAAACAAGTCTCGAGAAGCTCACATTCAGAAAGATGAGATCAAAAGAGCATTGATACCTCCTAATTTTGCTTAGGGTCACTGTATCTGGCTTCCACTTTCGTTTCTTGTGGGGATGCTGAGGAGGACCCTTGTGAAGGCGGCTTGAGAAAGCTAGGTTAGGTTGAGAAGGGGGTGAATCTATGCTACTAGATACTCCAAGGGGCTGAACATGATATGGAGCTTTGAGCAGAAGCTTATTTGTAACTACCTTAGGCCTAGCCATCCTTCCTACACAAGAGATGTGAGAACTCAATGAATAAGATAGAAAGTGAAACCCTCTTTTATATAACCCTCAATGGTAAGACTCATTCACATAAATGCACACTCTCTCTTTCTCTCTTAAATCATGAATTGCATTCACATTTAACACATTTTTCATCTTAGTCTCTTAGCTCTCTTCGCACCCATTTGCTACCTTGTCAAAGTCTTGTTTCTAGCCACTTGGCATGGTTTACTTTGGTACTTGAGGCTTCATAACGCACTCTTTTAGTGACACAACATGATTCCATCATGTCTACAGCAGCTGATTCATCAGCACTTTCATTTCCTCTCTTTTGCAAGAGTTTAGTTTCATCCACTATTGTAATCCTATACCACCAAGATAGAGATTGGATCATTGGATTGCTACCATTCACCTCTCCACCATGATCGATTTTTCTTTGGTATACACCATGCGCTATCCAATGTGAATTTTCCATCCCTTATGTGGACCAAACTTCGATGCTGCCCTTTTCTGCAAAGTATGGTCCATGTGACTCAAGGATATGCTACAAAGATACATATCACACATGAGTAAAAATTTGCTCAGAGGGAGAAAACATTAAACATAATAGGGAAAGAGAGAAAGAGAGGGAGAGGGAGGGAGAGGTTGTTGTTATTGTTGTTATTTTATTTTTTCTTTTCTTTTTTTCTTGTTTTTTATTGTTGTAGTAGTGGTAGTGGTAGCGGTAGCAGTAGTGGTAGCGGTAGTGGTAGTTGTTGTTTAATTTCTTATTTTCTTGTTTGTTGTTGTTGTGGTAGTCATGGTAGTAGTAGTGGTAGTGGTAGTGATAGTAGTAGTAGTTGTTGTTTAATTTCTTCTTTTTTTATTTTCTGTTGTTAAGGTACGCAGTCGTAGTCATCGTAGTCATGATTGTAGTAGTAGTACTAGTAGTAGTAATAGTAGTTTTCTTGTTTGTAGTAGTAGTAGTAGTTTGTTTTCTTTTCTTGTTTATTGTTGTTTATTTTTCTAGTTTGTTGTAGTAGTAGTAGTAGTAGTAGTAGCATTAGTTTTTTCTTCTTTTCTTGTTTGTTGTTATTGTAGTAGTAGTAGTTGTTGTTTTTTTTTTTTCTTGTTTATTATAGTGGTAGTAGTAGTGGTAGTTGTGATTTGTTGTTGTGGTAGTCGTACTCGTAGTCGTAGTCATCGTAGTTGTGATAGTAGTAGTAGTAGTAGTGGTGGTGGTGGTGGTGGTTTTCTTGTTTGCTATTGTTGTTATTATAGTAGTAGTTTTTTTTTCTTTTCTTAGTTATTGTTGTTTAGTTTTATTGTTTGCTCTTGTTATTGTAGTAGTGGTAGTAGTAGTAGTTTTTCTTTTATTTTTGTTGTTGTCGTAGTAGTAGTAGTAGTAGTTGTTGTTTTTTCTTCTTTTCTTGTTTATTATAGTGGTAGTGATAATAGTGGAGAGATAGAGATGTTTTGTTAAAGGAATTGGTAGTACACTGAGAGAGAGAGAGAGAGAGAGAGAGAGAGAGAGAGAGAGAGAGAGAGAGAGAGAGAGATGTTTTGTTAAAGGAAATGAGAGGGAGAGAAAGAGAAAAAGGAAGAAGGAACGAGAGAGAGGGAATAACCATACAACATAATAAAGAAAGAGAAAAAGAGAGAGATGAAAGGAGAGAAGAGAATGAATGGATAAAAAACAAAGAGAGAGTGGTGGCGAGGTCCAGTGAGATCTGGTGCAATACTACGAGATGGGAAACACTCCGACATACGTTAATTTGTGGGTGGGTGGAGACTTTATATATGTTAATTTTACTGAGTTACAAGAGAAGAAATCATTTCTCAAACAATTTAAGAAAGAAAAAAAGAATGATAACAAAAATGAATTGTTTGTCATAACTTAGACCAAATGGAAAACGATGAAGGTCGTGATGTTCAAGATCGCAAGACGTATCTAAATCAACGTGTCCCATGTCCTTGCTCTCAATATAAGCTCGCAATTAGACAAAAACGTTGATTGTCTATAGAACACGTATGACACTTGAGCGAGTTTCAATCTGAGATCATTGATTAGGCAATCTTAGATTTTGAGCAAACGGTAAGAAAAGTGTATATCAATCATGCATTGTATTTGCAAGCTAATTGAATACCATATACGAAAACATTGGTTGTGGCTGGCAAATTTTCTATACAGGGCGGTGACGTCTCATCCCAAGGAGGAGTGCGCCCTTTTGCGACCAGTTAGAAGAGTTTGTGGGCGTGCGATGGATAGAGTGCTTGAGAGCCAATCCACCACTTGGAAGGTACTATCCAATCTACACCGTCAATACGAGAGGAGACATGCAGCCTTCCAAACTTACCTACAATCTTGGAGCCTGAGATGGAGGCAATGATTGATGCATTGATGCCCATGGATGTCGAGACTTCTGATCCGCTTAGAGAGGAAGCATCCATACCATTATATGATGGATGCCGAGTATCTCACCTGAAGATACTGCTTGCACTCCTAAGTATGCAAGCAAAATACGGGTGGAGCAATGCCAGTGTGACCGAGTTGTTTAGGTATCTTGTACGTACACTTCATTGATTTCTTTTTGGCACTATCATTAAAAACATTTGTGATTTTTCAAGGTGTTTTATGATTTTTTTCAAGGTATCGACAGGACATGCAAGAGCAAACCATCTCTCAAAAATGTAACATGTCCACTAGTATTATCCGGACACGTCTTAGCAGTCCATCGGAAAGGATGTCTAGAAAACTCCGCCTGGCACTTCCATGGAATGTTACGGGTTTTGCGATCTAGGTCTTCCCGCGTCTGCCACGTAGCGGAAGTATCCTGGCCGTTCCCACTTAGGATCGACCGGAATTAGGGTTTTCCTGATTGGTCATTAGCTAACAGCAACTAGCGTCAGACCCAAGCGAACTACTTTACGCAGAAACGCCAGGTCCGAAGCGGATTCACGCTGCACTTGATTCAAGGAGAATGGGAAACGAGAGGGATGCAAGGCTCAACCTCTCTGCCATAAGGCATAGTCCCATTCCGTTCCCCTAAAACAGCTCCGCCTTTGAGCTACGTAAATCCACTAACAAGGTTTCAAGTATGTGAGGTCTTTTGGAATTTTGCAGGATAACTGATCAAAACATGGACGATCTTATGGCTGAAGGTGATCTACCCGAACCAACAATGGAGCAAAAGTTGGATTTGATTATGATGCAGCTATAAGAGGAACGAAGAGCACGACAAGCTTTGCAAGCTCAATTGGCCAATCTGCAACGATCTACCACTGACCAAGATGGATCGCAACCTGAAGATCTTATAAATGTACCATCGACGCAACACTTGAAGCCCAATCCGTTCGCAAAGAAACAAAGATAAGTAAAAGAAACTTCAAATTTCGTACTTTCAATGGATCATGCGATGGAAAGACTGTTCTTGCTTTTATTCCCCATGATTTAACCTTTAAGCCCTTTCTTATGGGCTTCAAAAACCCTTTCACCCCCTTCTTGTGCCTTACGAAACCCTTTTTATTACCCCCCGTGTTTAAAGCATTATATACCCCTTCCCATAGCTGGAACCCAACCCCCGTGTTTTTTTTTAATTTTTCTTTAGCCCTTCCTCATTGGCCTCGGAATCATTTTCCCCCTACGTGTGTAAACCCCTCATAAGCCCCTTTTCTCCTAAATTGCCTAAGGGTCCTTGGACCCTTACTTATAATCTTTACGGTTATTATTTTCCCTTAGAGCTCTCCTGCACCTTGTGTCTTTTCCACACCTTGTTATTCCCGTTCGTGCGAGCTTACAAAGGCCATTAAGCCTTCCCCATGGCTTCAATGGGTCTTAGTTGTAAAAGTTTCTAAAACACCCTTTCGAATTCCCGAATTCAAGGAGGGAGCCTTCCAAAAACTACTTTTGACGAACGGTGCAAGGAAGCAACGGTGGAATTCTAAGGAGGAGTTGTAAAGCTGCTTCCACGTTCGATGGACCACCTTTGCGATGCCTCCTAAGAAAGTCCAAGGCATAGCTGCGGGAGGATCATCTCCTGGTATCCATGTGGATATCTCACCCCAAAACCATGTTTTTCTTATTGGCTTTAATTTGGTTTTAAGTCGATCATGCAAGAGTAATTGTTAGGGATAGGATATATTTGTCCGAGTTATTTGTAATGAAGGAGTTTAGTTTATTTGAATGAATGATAATGTATAGAACTTAGTTTCCTTTGAATTGCATCAAGCATTATAAATTACGAGCAAGATTATCCATTTACTATAGTAGTTTATTTTAGTTAAATCCTAAAGGTATAGAAATTATATCTTGCACCATTAGTCTTATACCTTTCGCAACAAATCATTGTAAATGATTAAATTCATGAAAGGTTTCTTTCGTTGCTCAAATTACTAGGAAGTTGTCATTGCTAATTGCACATCTTAGCAAGGAAAATGTTTGTTATTTGGCATGAGTTCATCTGCAAGGAAAAATGAAGTTTAAATTGAACTGTATTCACTGAAAAGTAAATTGTCACAAGGATAGCAAAACCGTGACAAGACGATTAATATTACCTTCCAAAAGATAACTAAACCAATCTAAACATAGAAATATTCATACCCTAAGCACTTGACTACTTTCCTTACTGTAGGGTCAATAAATTCGTAAAGATAAAGAACTAGGGTTTGTCTTAAGGTTCTTAAAAAAAGAAACCCTAGGCCCGACATACGTCAGCTTAAAGGATCTAAAATAGATTATTCCATCGCAGGACTTGCGCAGCAAGTACGAAATCATTTAGTCTTGTGATTGATTCACAAGGAGAAAGGGTAAAAACCCTCATCAAGGATGGCAGATCCCTACGCAAGTTATCTTGCAAAAGGACGTATTTTTGGATATCCTTCTAAATAAGAAAAGTTGTAAACCGGAAACTAGCATATCTAAGGAACTTTAGGGTTGACCAAGTTGGGTTAATAAGGTACGCCCTACACCGAAATGTAAAGGATCTTGCCAATTTACAAGACACCTTGGGAACGAGTGCTGATACACTCAAAAAGGAAAGAACACTTCCTTAGCAGTTTGCCAAACAACACAGTTGATTAATGGAAATGTTTTTGCTTGCTAGAGATTTTAGGTCTCTGTTTGAATTATGAATTACAAATTAAATGAGTACCTATACTTCAGGTTAAAGGCCTGAAGGAAGAGGCAGTTTCAGTTACCCCCGACTACCTGCCTAACCCTAACCAAGGGGGTTGTTCACCGCGCCAGGAACGTGGACCGAACCCACCGCGAGAGGTCTCTCCGTTGAGCTCTACTTGGAGTAGGAGGACGCTTGGGTGCCAGGGGGGCTCTGGCCATAAATCCCTCGCCTTCCGGGTCCTGCACAAGAGGCTAACGTGACTCGGGATGGGATCTCGAGGCCCGCATACTAGTTTACGGGTGGAAGCTTGGAATAGTGATCCCTGGGAATCACTAGATAGCCTTCAAGCAGATTATGGACAAGCCTACGGGCGGAACTCCTTGTATTTCAAAGATAAATTGATGAAATGTTAAAAAAAAGAACTTGCTTGATATTGTTTTTCTATGTCACATGATAAGATTACGTGAAGGAACCAGTGCTTAATAGGATTAATTAAAGAAGCTGATTGTTATATGTCAAATTAATGTGTTAGATAATTACATAACTAAAACAAACCAAGGAAAGTGCGGAGGATGGGCCATGGGTCCGTCCTACGGTTGGGTGGTCCCGGTTAGCCGGGAACTTTTCTCAAAAATCTCGAAGAATAGCGCATCCTCTTTGGAATAATCTTTCCACTGGACGAGGCATTCTCTTAAGGTTCTAGATCTTAACTGTCTCTCCCTAACATCTAAGATCCTATCCGGCCTTAGTTCAAGGACTCCTTGACTAGGCATTAGAATTTGTTGGTCATCAAGTACATGATTAGGGTTGGGTACATACTTTTTCAATAGGCTGATATGGAATATATTGTAAACCTTTAGGTTCTCTGGGAGTTGCAATCTATAAGCATTGGGTCCTAGGCATTTGAGGATTTTATACGGCCCACAATACCTTGGACTTAGCTTCTTGCATTCTCCTAGGGATAGAGAACTCTTTTTAGGGCGTACACGAATGAAGACCATGTCTCCTTCTACGAAGACTCTTTCTTGACGTTTCAAATCTGCGTATGCCTTTTGTCTATCCTTGGCCGCTTGTATGTCTTGTCTTATCGACTTTATTTGATCATCCATGTCTTCCAACATCTGTCTTGACGCTTCAACTCTTAGGGTTGGATCAGAAAAGTTTAGGGGACTTCGACAATCATGACCATACAATGCGTGGAAAGGAGTCATCAAAATGCTCTGCTGGTAAGAAGCATTGTAGGCAAATTCAACTAATGGCAAGTATTGAATCCACCTCTTCGGCTCTCGACAGCAGTATGCCCTAAGCATATCCTCAATGATTTGATTTACTCGCTCTGTTTGGCCATCCGTTTGGGGATGGTAGGCGGTGCTAAAACAGAGTTGAGTCCCAATAGCTTCAAAGATAGCTCTCCAGAAGTGTGATGTGAAGAGAGAATCTCGATCACTAATGATTCTTCTAGGTAACCCATGTAGCTTGAATATCTCCTTGATAAACAATCTTGCAATGTCGGAGGCTTTATAGTTTGTTTTTACTGGAATCAGGTGTGCAACCTTGGTAAGCATGTCAACCGCAACCATGATGGAATTGTATCCTCCTTGGACTTGGAGTAAGCCCACAACAAAATCCATACTGATGAATTCCCATTTCATTTGGGGAATTCAAGCGGTTGCAGTTTCCCTGGCATCATGACATGTTTTCGGCTTTGATACGTTGGCAAGACAAACACTCAGTGACATACTTGAGAACGTCACCTTTAAGCCTCTCCCAATGATAGCTCTTCCTAACTGCATTAAGAGTCTTAGCATAGCCAGGATGTCCTGCGAAAGAAGAATCATGAGCTTCCCATAATATCTTCTGCTTAAGTGACTGGCTTGCTGGTATACACAGCCTTGTTCTGTAGTAGACAAGTCCATTATCAATGGAAAATTCCTGATACTTAGCTTGCAACTTCTGATTCTGCTCCTTGGTAGATATTTCCTTTAGCATTGTTTGGTAGGCCAAATCATGGCATGCTTCCTCTCTAGCTAGTTCAAGTATAGGGTTGTTTGGCATAGATACTTTTGTAGCTAGAGATCTCGGCGTTGATGGATTCTCCAAGATTAGGGAATTTAGGAATGCCTTGCGACTGAGTGCATTGGCAACTACATTCTCCTTCCCTGGTCGGTACTTGATTTCAAAATCATATTCCTCCAATACTTCAATCCACCGACGTTGCCTCATGTTGAGCTCGTTCTAGGTAAAAATCCATTTGAGACTCTTATGATCGGTTACTAGAGTAAACTTGTTACCCAACAGGTAATGTCTCCAAAGCTTTAGAGCATGGATGATAGCTAGTAATTCCAGATCATGCGTGGCATAATTCTTTTCATGACTCTTCAATTTCCTTGAAGAGTATGCTACTGGATGACCTTCCTGCATAAGTACACACCCCAAGACAAGAATGCTAGCATCAGTTACTACCTCGAACTCCTTATTGAGGTCAGGAAGTTTTAGAATAGGTGCTGATACCAATATTTGCTTCAATTTGTCGAAGCTATTTTGTTCGGAAGTTGACCATGTAATGGAAGTCTGCTTCTTTAGTAAGTCTGTAAGAGGTGCTGCAATCAAAGCATAGTTTTTGATTAAGACCCTATACCATCCTGTCAATCCAAGAAAGCTACATATCTCTTTGACGGATACTGGTAATTGGCCATTCAAGCACATCTCTGACCTTGGCTGGGTCTACTGATATTCCTTCTGATGATATTATGAGTCCCAGATATTCAATCTGATGCTTAAAGAATGCACACTTCTTCATTTTTGCATACAGCTTATGAGACCTCATTGTCTCAAGGACAATCCGAAGTTGAGGTTCATGATCTTCTTCCTGTTTAGAATAGACTAAAGTGTCATCGAAGAAGACAAGCACGAAATCATCAAGATATGGTCTAAAAATATCTTGCATTAATCTATTGAAGGTGGTAGGTGCATTTGTAAGCCCGAATGACATAACTAGGAACTCAAAGTGCCCATATCTTGTATTGAAGGCTGTCTTTGGAATATCTTCTTCCTTGATCCTTATCTGATAGTAACGTGACCTGAGATCAATCTTGGAGAAGATCTTTGCACCTTGAAGACGATCAAGAAGCTCATCTATTCTAGGAATAGGATACTTATTCTTGACTGTTGATTGATTCAACCCTCGGTAATCAATACATAGTCGAAGTGTCCCATCTTTCTTTTTCTGGAATAGTACTAGAGCTCCCCACGGTGAGTTGCTAGGCCGGATGTAACCTTGATCTAATAGTTGCTTGAGTTGTTCCTTCAACTCAATTGCTTCCGGTATGGACATTCTATAAGGTCTCTTTGCAATTGATGCAGCTCCAGGTATTAGCCTAATCTCATGATCTACTTCTCTTTGAGGCGGAAGTTCAATCAATTCCTCAGGGAATACGTCAGCGTATTCCTTTAGCCAAGAAGGTCCTTCATGAGACTCTTGCTTTTGAACTAACTTGTTGAGTTTGATCAGGTAAACGGGTAATCCTTTTCTGACTCCTTTTATGATCCAAGATACTTTGGCTAATTGGATTCTTGGCACTCCTGCCTCACCTTGAGTTGTGACAAATTCCCTTTCAGAGTTTGGAAAGGAAACTTGACCCTTTCCACAGTGGATATGGGCGTTGTTGGGCTTAAGCCAATCCATCCCGAGTAGACACTCATGGATACCTAAATTCATGACTCTGAATTTGACTGAAGTTTTCTTTCCTCCCAGAAAGGATTCCACCTTAGCAGTTTGCCTGGTACAAGTTACCTCACGACTGTTGAGATGACAAGCTCAATACATGCGGACATTGATGATGGACCGCCTGGTTAGATGGGTCCACACGTCTACACTTAGCACGTCGGTGGCCATTATGACTCTCACATGGCCACTGACTCATTACTTATTATATTCAGGTTATTACACCTATTTACAGCTGGCATTGTTATAGCGCTAGTCGACTAGTGTAGTCGGTTATGCATTGTTTGACTTAGTAGGCCACTTTCCTTTTATGTTGTATCTTATCTATACTTTGTGTACATTGTAAAGAGTGTGGAAGAAGAAGAAGAAACCAGCAAGAAAACGTTTTGGCCTCCATCTCTCTTCTTGTCTCTTGAGTGAGCTTCTCTTTGTGCATTCTGTGTGTGTTCGGCGCAGCATCTTGAGCAACCCCCTCCACCACGCGATTCTTGACATGGTATCAGAGCCGCGCCATTGAGAGAGGCTGATTTCGAAGGTTGAAGCAAAGGAGAAGAAGAAAGATTCGAGTAAGCAAGCCACGGGTAAGAAGCTCTCCCATCCTTCAACTCTTTCTCTTGGATAGTGCCTGTGGAGGCACCGGAAGCAGGACAGAGCAAAAATCTCAGATTGCAGTGAGATTTGGTGTGCGTGAAGAGCACTGCATATTCTGCAGATTAACCCTTTAGGGCTTTCCCGCAGTTATTTTGGGCATCTGAGGCCGTTTCAGGGCCCGTTTTAGAGCCGCAAGGTTGCGGACAACAGTTTCAGGGTATACTGTGACTTCGACTGTATTGACCGAAAGTGGGTGCGCAGGTTACAGATTTCAGATCTGTAAGTTCAAAGGTGTTTGCCAGTGAGTAAACACAAGGTTTATCTGCAAACAGGTTGTAGATTGCATGTATTGTTGAGCAGACAGTGAAAAAGGCTGTCTGGTGTACTGCTGTGCACTACAGGTCAAGGGTTGCAGAAGATTTGCTTGCTGTTTGGTATTAGTTTTGTGATAATGGCAGAGAATAGTGGAAGCCCCATCATTGAGAAGCTCGACAAGGACAACTACCCATCATGGAAGTTTCGTGTCACGAACTTCCTTATTGGAAAAGGCCTCTAGGAGTTTGTTTCAGGTGAAGAAAAGGAGCCGGAGGTTCGTGATCCTCCAACTGCAGAAGAGACAAAGGCACGAAAGGAATGGAATGCAAAAGACAAGAAGGTCATGTATTGGTTGTCTGCAGTAATTGACAATAATATGCTGGGACACATTAGAAATGCAGAGAATGCATATGCAGCTTGGACCATACTTGAAAGTATGTTTTCTGTAAATACAAAGGTACGAAAGATTCAACTCAAGCAAGAGTTGAATACATTGAAGAAAGGGAAGATGTCTATCAATGAGTATGCACTGAAAGTAAGAAGCATTGCAGATGCATTGGCAACGATTGATGCAATGCCCGATGATGATGATTTGGTGTCGTTTACCTTGGGTGGACTTAACAATGAAAAGGCTTGGAAGTCTTTTGTAACTTCTGTATATGTCAGAAATCCATTTCCAGATTTCGATGAGTTGGTCTCCCTTATGATCACTGAAGAGATCAACATGCAGAGTGAGACATCTGAAAGAAGTGGTGAACAGGTCCAAGCTTTCTACTCCAGTTCAGGAAGGGGACGTGGTAGGTTCTCTTCAAGAGGCCGTGGTATAGGACGTGGTAGTGATAACCAGCAAAACAGATTGAATCAGCAATTTGGCGATATGCAGGTTTCAGGAGGTCGTGGTAACTTTAGAGGCAGGGGGAGCTTTAGAGGAAGAGGTGGATGACAGAACAGAGGTTCTAACAACTCTGGTATTGTGTGCCACTACTGTGGCAAAACCGGTCATATTGCAGCCCAATGTTATGCTAAGAGAGATGATATCCGCAGTGGTAAGTTGCAGCAAGGAAACTATGCATCTTCTTCACGACAGAATGAAGACAAAAATGAACGTTTGTTCGTTATGCAGCATATGCTGAATGCTGTTACAGGAAAGGGAACCCATGAAGATATTTGGTATGTTGATTCAGGTGCATCCAATCATATGACCAGCCATGCAAAATGGTTTGGAGAGATGCAAGATTTGCAGAATGCAGGTTATGTGCAGACGGGTGATGACTCATGCCACCCAATTTCACACATTGGAAAAGTTCCCTTGTCCTTGCATGATGGTAAGACAAAGAGCCTTTCAGATGTATTATATGTGCCATCTATTACAAAGAACTTGGTGTCAGTCGGTCAAATGGTAGAGCAAGGGCTGCAAGTCAGATTTAATGCAAAGGGCTGCTTTGTAGAAGACTTCAATGACAAGTGCAGGTTGGTAGCAAAGGGAAGTAGAGTTGGACGTATGTTCACTCTAGATGCTGGAATTCCTACTATGAATGCTGCTATGTATGCCAAAGGAAAAGGTGTTGTTGCAGACATTGAAATTTGGCACAAACGCATTGAACATGCAAATGTACAAAGGCTGAAATTAATGCAGTCCAAAGGGTTGGTTACAGGTTTGCCTACATTTAAAGTTGCAGAATTTCAGAAGGTATGTGAAGCATGTCAGTTTGGTAAGCAGGCAAGACAACCCTTTTCACATGACAGAGATGTAAACAGAAATATCCTTGATGTTGTTCATACAGACATTTGGGGGCCTACACAAAATGTATCTCTTGGAGGTAGTTCATACTTCGTCACATTCATTGATGATTGCTCTAGAAAGCTGTGGGTATATTTTATGAAGGAAAAGAGTGAAGCTTTTGAGCACTTTAGAACTTTCAAGGCTGCAGTTGAAAGAGAAACAGGCTTGAAAATAAAGTGCTTGAGGTCAGATGGAGGGGGAGAGTACCTCTCCAATGAGTTCAGTGATTTTCTGAGGTCTCATGGGATAAAGAGACAGTTCACATGCAGGTATACCCCACAGCAAAATGGGGTTGCAGAAAGGAAAAACAGGCATATTACAGAAGTTGCACGTGCCTTGATGGCTGAAAAGAATATGCCTAAGCATTTTTGGTCTGAGGCTGTTCATACTGCTGTTTATATTATGAACAAAACTCCCACAGCTGCAGTTCATGGTATGACCCCCGAAGAATGTTTTACAGGTAAGAAGCCTGATGTTTCACACTTGAAAGTATTTGGCTGCATTGCGTATGTACATGTGCCAGATGAGTTGCGGAAGAAACTGGATCCAAAGGCTGAAAAGTGTGTCTTTATTGGATACTCTTTAGAGCAGAAAGGGTATCGCTGTTACAACCCTGTCACATGTAAGTTCAGAGTGAGCAGGGATGTCATCTTTGATGAAATGAGCAGTTGGTATGCATCTAGTGGTGATGCATTGGATGATGATGATGATCATGACACTCATGTGCAGGCTGAAAAGCAAGAATCACGAACTCTTAGCGGACCAGAGACATCATCTGGTAGTCCTTGGTCTGGGAGACTAAGGAGTAGCTCTACATCTTCGGGTGCATCTAGTAGCACTACAAGTAAAGACAAAGGAAAGAATAAGGTGTCAGAAGGCATTGATGCAGTTCTTGATGGAGACTCCAGTGGCTCAGAGAGCTTGGATGATGAGCTTGGCATTCCTTCAGTGAGGACTCCAGGTGTGCAGAGAGCACGCGTTAATGCAAAGACTCCATTGAGTGATCTAGTGGTACACAGGTCTAGCAGGGTGAGATAACTTGTTAAAAGATTTGGTTTTGAAGGTTATGCAGCTCACCATTATGCTTATATGGTGAAACTAGTTGAGGATGTTGAGCCCACATGTTTTGAGGAGGCTGTTGGTCATGCTCATTGGGATGCAGCAATGGATGAGGAGATGGCTGCATTAGAGGCCAATAAGACTTGGAATCTAGTATCATTGCCGAAGGGAAAGAAAGCTATTGGATGTAAGTGGGTTTATAAGATTAAGCACAATGCAGATGGTTCTATTAGCAGGTACAAATCTAGGCTGGTTGCAAAAGGCTATGCCCAAACATATGGCATAGATTATGATGAAACCTTCAGTCCAATTGCTAGGATGGCAACTGCCAGATGTGTGATTGCTTTGGTAGCAGCCAAAGGTTGGAGGTTGCAGCAAATGGATGTAAAGAATGCCTTCTTGCATGGTGATTTGCAGGAAGAAGTGTATATGGATCAGCCAGCAGGTTATGAAGATTTAGAGCATCCCACGTATGTGTGCAGGTTGAAGAAGGCACTCTATGGGCTCAAGCAAGCACCTAGAGCATGGTCTGACAAGATTAGAGAGTATCTTGTCAATATTGGCTTTTATGTTTCTGATGCTGATCACTCACTTTATGTGAGAAAGGGAGATGCAGGTTTGGTCATCATAGTCATCTATGTGGATGACTTGATTATTACAAGTGATAGTGATAGTGGAATTGCTGAAGTCAAGGGCTGTTTGAAGATGAAGTTTGAGATGAAGGATTTAGGTGAGCTAAGGTACTTCCTTGGCATTGAGGTGATCAGATGTGATGATGGTATATGGCTGTCCCAAAGACAGTATGGCTTGGATATGTTGTCCAAGTATGGTATGACTGCATGCAAACCACTTTCAGTCCTGTTGGAGCAGAATGTAAAGCTGAGTGCTGATGTTGGGGATGAGATAGAAGACCCTGCTATGTTCAGGAGGATAGTGGGGAGTTTGATCTACATGACCATTACAAGGCCAGACTTGAGCTACGCTATTGGTCTTGTGAGTCAGTTTATGCAAGTATCTAGAAAGCCACATTTGGATGCAGTCAGACGCATATTGAGATATGTGAAGTCCACATTACATTATGGACTTTTCTATGAGGCAGGTATAGATGTACAGGTGTTTGGATACACAGATGCAAATTGGGCTGGTAGTATGTCTGATAGAAGATCTACCAGCGGATACATGTTCTCTCTTGGTAGTGCAGCAGTTGCATGGAGCAACAAAAAGCAATCTACAGTTGCTTTGTCGAGTACAGAGGCTAAGTATAGAGGTGCTGCTGTTGCAGCATGTGAGATAGTATGGCTGCAAAAGTTATTGGCTGATTTGGATGTCCAGGTGGAAGGTCCAGTTGTCATTTATTGTGACAACATGAGCAGTATACAGTTGGCTAGGAACCCTGTGTTCCATGCCAGGACAAAACATATTGAGGTACACTACCACTTTGTGAGAGAGAAGGTACTAGCAGGTGAGATTTACTTGGTGTATGTCAGCACACAGGATCAGATAGCTGACATCTTCACGAAGGCATTGGGTACAGAGAAGCTTCAAAAGTTTCGAAGCTTACTTGGAGTTGCAGAGATGCAGTTGAGTTTGAGGGGGAGTGTTGAGATGACAAGCTCAATACATGCGGACATTGATGATGGACCGCCTGGTTAGATGGGTCCACATGTCTACACTTAGCACGTCGGTGGTCATTATGACTCTCACATGGCCACTGACTCATTACTTATTATATTCAGGTTGTTACACCTATTTACAGCTGGCATAGTTATAGCGCCAGTCGACTAGTGTAGTCGGTTATGCATTGTTTGACTTAGTAGGCCACTTTCCTTTTATGTTGTATCTTATCTATACTTTGTGTACATTGTAAAGAGTGTGGAAGAAGAAGAAGAAACTAGCAAGAAAACGTTTTGGCCTCCATCTCTCTTCTTGTCTCTTGAGTGAGCTTCTCTTTGTGCATTCTGTGTGTGTTCGGCGTAGCATCTTGAGCAACCCCCTCCACCACACGATTCTTGACAATGACCATTTGCCAACTCCACAAGCAGGGTAGGTGCTTCTACTGTGGTTATTCCTAAACTTTTTGCACATGTTGGTGAGATAAAGGAATGTGTACTGCCACAATCGATCAAGGTTTTGAAACCTTTACCTTAATAGTCCGACGGTGTCTGAATCACCGAAAACTGGCGATTCGGCCCTTTCTTGTGTAAAGCAGCATGGACTGTCGCTTTTTTGAATTCAGCTTCCATAGTCGGATCTTCCTCTTCTTCTTCTTCGCATCTTTGCCTATTGACAATGCAAGCGGTTCCATCTTTGCCTATTGGCAATGCAAGCGGTTCTTCCTCTTCCACGGGTAACGGCTCCTTGACCGCGGCCTGCACCTTGGAAAGGCGTTTGACGATGTCCTCCGCTGAGCTTGGGACATTGCCTCTTGAAGTGACCGGGTTCGTTGCAGTGGAAACAACGGAGGTTTCGGCCATTACTTTGAGTAGGAACAAAGTTGTTGACGTTATTTGTCCTTGCTTTCTTCCTTTGTCCTTGATTGTGACCTTGAACTCTCTTCATTTGAGGTCTGAATGCTCCTCTGTTCAGGTCACTATAAGACCAAGTTTTGTTACCCCTTGGTCTAGCTTGCACCTCCTGAATTATAGGCACCGCTCGAATGAGTGCATCCTAAAGATCTGATGGATGCATAGATTCGAGACGGGTATTTACGGGTGGATTTAAGCCCACACAAAATTTGGACACCTGCTACGTCATGTCCATCTGTGGCGCATACTTTAAAAGTGAGATAAATTTAGAGTAGTATGCATCAAGAGTGAGTCCTAGCGGTTTTAGCTTGTAGAACTCATTCATTTTCTGCGTACGATATGCAGGTGGTAAATATCTTCCCTGCACGGCTTTCTTCAACTTCTCCCAGGTAACGGACCCCTCTGAAATCCCTTGATCCCTGCACCATTGCTTCCACCAAAGTCTGGCTTCGCCGGTGAGCTTTAACTTGGTGAGCATGGCCTGATTGGTAGGTGCAGTACCAGCTACTTCAAAGTAATCCTCCATGGATTCAATCCAAATTTCAGCATCAGCCTAGACGAATCTACCTCTCCCGTCAAACTCGGGTGGCTTTATCTGCTTGAGGAGGAACTTCTTCTCCTGGGTCACAGCAGTACTTGATGTAGGAGGCGAATTTGGAACCTGTACCTGGGGTTGTGCCTGGATAAAAGTTTTCTTAACGTTATTATATGATAATCGACGTTAGCTTATCTTTCATTTTTAGTTCAGCTATCTCGTAAACAATGTAGCTACTTAACTTTTTAACAACTCTTATGCACAGCCAGATATTGATAAAAAGAAGTCTTTATTTGTATTTACATGGGCGTAGCCTTTTTGAATACAACGTTTTGTGTGATGATAGGCCAATCATTACATTCAGTTTGGGGAGAACAACGTTGTATTACATTTGTCTACAGGAACTGTGTAATAGTAGGGTTTTGGGTCATGGATCTTTAGGAATCGATAGTTCATTGGAAGTTCAGGATACCCTTTCCGTTGAAATCCATACTTCTCATGGTGGCCCAACACTTTAATCCTGTCGGCTGGGATTACACGGGTCACTTCCTCATATACATATGAGTTCATTTCAACCCTCCGACCTTGAATATGTAAAGTCGAATTTACGTGAGCTTCCACAAAAATGAACAGCTTCACGACTTTCAAGTCTTCCAACCACTTGATCCTCTTTAGGTTGGTCTGTAGATAAGCAAACCGGTGGGCGGCTATATAGTAGATTCCTGAAGACCCCGTCCATCTTCGTTCTATGTATAAAGGTGATGGATTATAAATTTGCTCCAGGATGTTCATCATCCCAATTCTTTGTCTATAAAGCGGAGAATGCATTGCAGTCATAAACATGACCCGAAATACCAAAAATTTGTTCCACACTTCATAACTCTGCAAGACAGCATTGAAGGTAAGGAAATGTTTGGACAGCAGCAATTTCTTTACTTCATTTAATTGAGATTTTATAAAATCAATTCCGTTATTGGTCGGCTCTGATACCAACTGTAACGTGTCCACTAGTATTATCCGGGACACGTCTTAGCAGTCCATCGGAAAGGATGTCTAGAAAACTCTGCCCAGCACTCCCATGGAATGTTACGGGTTTTGCGATCTAGGTCTTCCCGCCTCTGCCACGTAGTGGAAGTATCCTAGCCGTTCCCACTTAGGAGACCGGAATTAGGGTTTTCATGATTGGTCATTAGCTAACAGCAACTAGCGTCAGACCCGAGCGAACTACTTTACGCAGAAACGCCAGGTTCGAAGCGGATTCACGCTGCACTTGGTTCAAGGAGAATGGGAAACGAGAGGGCTGCAAGGCTCAACCTCTCTGCCATAAGGCATAGTCCCATTCCGTTCCCCTAAAATAGTGTAAATCGGGTAAGACGTAACTCTAGGTCATCGCTCTCGTTATTTGTTTTGATGATGATGATCATCCCGCTGTTCTTTGAGATTTTTGAGAAAAGTTCCCGACTAACCGGGACCACCCAACCGTAGGACGGACCCATGGCCCATCCTCTGCACTTTCCTCGATTTGTTTTAGTTATGTAAATATCTAACACATTAATTTGACATATAACAATCAGCTTCTTTAATTAATCTTGTTAAGCACTGGTTCCTTCACGTAATCTTATCACGTGACATAGAAAAACAATATCAAGCAAGTTCTTTTTTTTAACATTTCATCAATTTATCTTTGAAATACAAGGAGTTCCGCCCGTAGGCTTGTCCATAATCCACCCGAAGGCTATCCAGTGATTCCCAGGGATCACTATTCCAAGCTTCCGTCCGTAAACTAGTATGCGGGCCTCGAGATCCAATCCCGAGTCACGTTAGCCTCTTGTGCAGGACCCGAAAGGCAAGGGATTTATGGCCAGAGCCCCCCCGGCACCCAAGCGTCCTCCTACTCCAAGTAGAGCTCAACGGAGAGACCTCTCGCGGCGGGTTCGATCCACGTTCCTGGCGCGGTGAACAACCCCCTTGGTTAGGGTTAGGCAGGTAGTCGGGGGTAACTGAAACTGCCTCTTCCTTCAGGCCTTTAACCTGAAGTATAGGTACTCATTTAATTTGTAATTCATAATTCAAACAAAGACCTAAAATCTCTAGCAAGCAAAAACATTTCCATTAATCAACCATGTTGTTTGGCAAACTGCTAAGGAAGTGTTCTTTCCTTTTTGAGTGTATCAGCACTCGCTCCCAAGGTGTCTTGTAAATTTGCAAGATCCTTTACATTTCGGTGTAGGGCATACCTTATTAACCCAACTTGGTCAACCCTAAAGTTCCTTAGATATGCTAGTTTCCGGTTTACAACTTTGCTTATTTAGAAGGATATCCAAAAATATGTCCTTTTGCAAGATAACTTGCGTAGGGATCTGCCATCCTTGATGAGGGTTTTTACCCTTTCTCCTTGTGAATCAATCACAAGACTAAATGATTTCGTACTTGCTGCGCAAGTCCTGCGATGGAATAATTTGTTTTAGATCCTTTAAGCTGACGTATGTCGGGCCTATGGTTTCTTTTTTTAAGAACCTTAGGACAAACCCTAGTTCTTTATCTTTACGAATTTATTGACCCTACAGTAAGGAAAGTAGTCAAGTGCTTAGGGTATGAATATTTCTATGTTTAGATTGGTTTAGTTATCTTTTGGAAGGTAATATTAATCGTCTTGTCACGGTTTTGCTATCCTTGTGACAATTTACTTTTCAGTGAATACAGTTCAATTTAAACTTCCTTTTTCCTTGCAGATGAACTCATGCCAAATAACAAACATTTCCCTTGCTAAGATGTGCAATTAGCAATGACAACTTCCTAGTAATTTGAGCAACGAAAGAAACCTTTCATGAATTTAATCATTTACAATGATTTTTTGCGAAAGGTATAAGACTAATGGTGCAAGATATCATTTCTATACCTTTAGGATCTAACTAAAATAAACTACTATAGTAAATGGATAATCTTGCTCGTAATTTATAATGCTTGATGCAATTCGAAGGAAACTAAGTTCTATACATTATCATTCATTCAAATAAACTAAACTCCTTCATTACAAATAACTCAGACAAATATATCCTATCCCTAACAATTTCTCTTGCATGATCGACTTAAAACCGAATTAAAGCCAGAAAGAAAAACCTGGTTTTGGGGTGAGATATCCACATGGATACTAGGAGATGATCCTCCCGCAGCTACGCCTTGGACTTTCTTAGGAGGCATCGCAAATGTGGTTCGTCGAACGTGGAAGCAACTTTACAACTCCTCCTTAGAATTCCACCGTTGCTCCCTTGCACTGTTCGTCAAAAGTAGTTTTTGGAAGGCTCCCTCCTTGAATTCGGGAATTCGAAAGGGTGTTTTAGAAACTTGTACAACTAAGACCCATTGAAGCCATGGGGAAGGCTTAATGGCCTTTGTAAGCTCGCACGAACGGGAATAACTAGGTGTGGAAAAGACACAAGGTGTAGGAGAGCTCTAAGGGAAAATAATAACCGTAAAGGTTATAAGTAAGGGTCCAAGGACCCTTAGGCAATTTAGGAGAAAAGGGGCTTATGAGGGTTTACACACGTAGGGGGAAAATGATTCCGAGGCCAATGAGGAAGGGCTAAAGAAAAATTTTTAAAAAACACGGGGGTTGGGTTCCAGCTATGGGAAGGGGTATATAATGCTTTAAACATGGGGGTAATAAAAAGGGTTTCGTAAGGCACAAGAAGGGGGTGAAAGGGTTTTTGAAGCCCATAAGAAAGGGCTTAAAGGTTAAATCACGGGGGGGGGGGGGGGGGGGGGGAGGGGAATGGTTTCGAAGCTAGGGAAAAGGGGCTTTTAGGGATTATACACGAGGGAAAAAGTAATAAGACCCTTAAGGCCTTCGTGCTCTAGGGGGGGGGAGTGACTCCAAAGTGAAAGGAAATGGGTTTTAGCATGAGGGTGAAAGGGGACTAAAAGGTTTTTTTAAAACCTGGCAGGGGGGGTTCTAATACCCATGGAAAGGGGGGGTTTTTGACATGGGGGGTGAAAGGGGGCTAAGAAATCCCTTTAGAAGCTCCCCCCAGGAAGCTTCTAAAGCTTCCCCACGTGGGGGGGGGAACTTAAACGGCGATTGGCGGCAAATTAGACAGGCGGCGAGGGCCGCGACTGCAGATGGCGGCGACCTCTTCTGGCTCCACGACAGCCGCCAGGAGTTTAACGTCTCCTCCCTCCACTCTTGGTGGATGTCAGCGGCCTCACGCGGTGCTTCCTCCTCCCTCTTGATCTCCCCGGCGTGACCAATAGAAACTCGCCTCCTTCCTCCAGCCTTTCATCAACACGAGGGTTTCAGTAGAGCGATGGCTACGACCGCCTCTCTCTAATCCTTCCCTCCCCCCACAGGGGGTTTATATGGGAGAGGGAGAGGTACCTCCCCTCCCCCACACGGTTCATGCATGGGTTTCATCCCCTCTACGGTATCCAGCAAGGATGCTCAGTCATCCTTGCTATTCCCCTCCCCTCCAGCACGACAGCCGGCTGGGGGAAAAGGGGGGGAATAATTAAAAAAAATTCCATTATTCCTAAAGCTTATCCTTTTGGCCTCCTAGGAGGAGGTTCCCACGTAACTAAACGGGTTTTTTTTCTTTTAACTCGTTTATGCAAGTGGAGATCAAGATACGTTGTAGATAATTTGAAAATCACACCGTCAGTGTATTTTTGGATGCTGGAATTCCCTTGCATGACTATCACATGGGTTAGAAAATTTATCACAACGGAAATATTACAAAAAAATTCTTAGACACTTTTTGCTTGTCCCCCGCGCATAAACCACATGTTTTGTACATTTGGCATGGTGACCTTGACAACATGGCATGTGCAGAATAGGTCCACAAATGGAGTTTAATAAATATCAGCGGATTGATGCGCATGGAGCCACATTGACTCTACCTTTCCAGGCTTTTCCTGAGAGCCAAGGAATCTTCGGCTCAGTCTTGCTATGGATGGTGTGAACCCATTCGTTTTGCGCTCAACTTCTTAAAGTGTGTGGCCTATAGTCCTTGTCAACTGCAGTATCCCTCCATGGATTTCTATGAAGAAAGGACATCTCATCCTTAGCTTGCTCGTTCTCGGTCGCTATACTACAAGATATAGGCCTTATACCGACATTAAAAGCGACGAAAATGTAAATAAAAAAATTTGCCCTCATCATCGCAAAAAGCGTCGTTATTAGTGACACCATAGAACAGTTGGTATCAGCGTCGTTATCAGCATCGCTATGCGACGTTGATACCAATGCAAATAATGATGCTGATAACGATGCTCTGTGATGCTAATAATGACACAAATAACGATGTGCACAGGTAAATTTGCAACGCTAATAGCGACGGTAATAGGGAACAAAAAAATTTTGTGGCAGGGTAGCAAGCTGTGCCCTGCCACATATAGCACTGTGAGCTTTATTTGTGCCATACAAAATAGTTTCTGCACTGTGTACAATGCTCGTGTAAATAAAAAAAAAGTGTACTTAAATCATAACACTGATACATGAAATAAATACATGATCATATAATGAAAGCGACTGGTATAATCATGACAAGATATCACTACTACATAGAAAATGTCTACACAGATCAGGTGACCAAAAAAGAAGGGTGTGTGAGCTCCATGGATCCAAGGGCAAGCTACATATCCTCGCCATCTGAAAGCTCGTCCCATTGCAAAGGAGCATCGAACGAACTCTGCAAAAAAAAAAACTACACATCAGTCCACCATACAATAATGCATTCTAAATAAACATGGTAACTACGGACAAGAAAGATCAGTGAGACTTATAGGGCTACTGCATCTATACAATCGGTTGGTCAATGTAGTGAGACCATGCCTCTCTACATATCGAGTCTCAAGGCCAATCGGATCGCGATTTGTAATGGAGTGCTGCAGAGAAAACAAAATACTAACTGTTAGAAACACGATTGTCAGTATAAAGGATATTGCAAAAAAATAAGCAAGCAAAACAAAAGAGAAACTTACAAAGTCCTCTAGATATGTCCTGTGGCTTCTGCCACTCCCAAGATAATGGACCACTCTAGCCTCTAGTCGTGCCCTTTCCGCCTCGCATTGTTGACTCCAATGTCCTAGAGAATCTATAGCCTCCTCCCTCAGTTGGCGCCAGTCGTCCACTGTCAAAGAGTTTACTATCCATGATATAAATCATAGGATTCTTATAAACATAGAAGAGTTTCACTGGAAGATTGTATGAGATATTTGCATACAAAATTCAGGCATTATTATCCAATATCTACCTTAGTTATACAAGTTCTTTTGTACTTAGCATATAATTTGCAGATATACTATGTACATTTATGAAAAATAAGTCTATGGGAACCTAAAACTTGGACATCTAGAAGTAATTGACAAGTCTGTTGGATAAATCACATTAATTCATGTACAAAAATATGGACAAAACCCAAAAATGTTGCCAAAAAACTGTCAAAAGTCCACTAGGTCCACATAGGACCAAAAGTAACTAACTAAGGTGACCACCAAGTGACCTAGGCTGGTCAAAAAGTGACTAGGGTTAGAGCAGGGAGCAGCCCGCATTTTTCGGCGCCAAAATGCAGGCTGCTCTGCCAGAGGGAAACTGGGAGAAAGCTGGAGCTGAGATGCATGGAATGGAGCATGCAAACTGAAGATTAACAGGCCAACAACTGAAGATGATAACTTGGTGAGAGCTCCACTTTTGTGCCTCTTTGGTGTGACGAAAATGCATGCTAAAACTGTCTATAAAAGAGGGGAAATCTGAGAGAAGAGTATTCAGCCTGCTCTTATGCACGACTTTTCTCATCTTCTCTACCTTATTCTTGGTCCAATGAAGCCCGACTTGGGCCCAAGTACTTGAGTGACTTTGGGGCAAGCAAAGGGTGAGGATATTGAAGTCTTATGGACTATTATGGGTTGGAATAACCAGTCCTAAATAGGGCAGCCCACTATTTTGATCCATTTTTATAAGCAAACATGGGTTTTTCATGGTTGTAATAGAGGAAAATGACCTCTTTTCTTCAGGACATTGTTCATAGATGATCAAAAGTGCTTCTTCTTGAGTTTATGCCCTCATTTTGAATTTTTTGATGGGCTGGAATTTTCTGTTTTAAAACAGGGCTGAAGCTAAAAATATTATTTTTCAATCCATTTCATGCATCTTTGGCCCAAATCTTGGATGTATTTGATTCTAGCATCAATATACTTGACCCAAAGGACTGAAATCCATCTTTGTACATGTAATAAATGCCATTAGAGCTTGCATTTGACATTCATAAATGAATTGGAAATCTGAAAATATCCTTTATGAAATGATGTATGTATCCTGAAGCATTTGATGTATTCAAGTTAGTCTTAATCCTTCTGTTCATGTATGCTAAGTACAAAGTGAGGCGGCTTGAATTCCTCTTCTGTACCTAAATCATTTCTAATTCCCGAATCTTATTAAAACCCAATCCATTTTTCCTTTCTGCATCTTGAATCCCAAACTCTTCTTCTGCACTAAAAGCCCCGGTGGTAGACCTTCAACTCTTAACGCGACGACAGTGGTGAACCCGAAGTGAAGGTCCACTGCAGAAGAAGTGCAATGGGAGAATCATCAAGCTCGGGAGGAGATGCTTTGCAACAATTGGTCCGTCTAATGCAAGAGAGCCAACAACAACAGCTGCAATTTCAGTAGCAGTTGCAATTGCAACAACAACGGAGACAAGAAGAAGAACGGATGGATGCTGCTGCCATTAAGGCCTTAGAAGCAGTCGAGCATGAGCTCAAGCAATTTAATGGGCAAAATGTGTCCTCTTTTATCCGTCTCTACACCGACAAGATGGTTTTCTTTGGAGTTCCTCAACATGCTTGGAGCTGTTACTTTGCCCGCCTGGCTATGCATGGCCTCCAGGACCGAATTCATGGTCTTTCCCAAAAAGATGCTGGATGGACTGTGTTCAAAAAGGCTCTTCGAGAAGAATTTTTCCTTGAATATTCTGGCCTTATGACAAAGAAAATCTTCACCGAATGGGTCGAGAGGCCCAATAAGGGTCTAACTGCTACTGCTCTTCATCGAGAGTTTGAAAGCAAATTTGCCCAACTAGATCCTCATGACCAACAATGTATGGAAAGTCAAAATATTGAGTTATTTTTAAAAGCTGCAGATTCTTCTCTTCAGGAGAAATTGACTAACTGACTTGAAGACCTTGACTCTGAGTCGGGATTAAAGACTGCTTGGAGTGATGTCACTGAAGCAGTTAATATGATTGCTCAAAGAGAGCGATTGCGCCTAAGATGGGGATCAACCCTTGTAACAACTGATTCTATGAAGGAGCCTATTCCAGCTTCTCGACCTCCTGTCTCTATGGCCGAGCAACGAAGAAATTCTGATATTCCTTCTCCAAAGAAGGATGTCATGGATGAGTTAATTAAAATCATGCGTGATCTCCAACTTAATTTAACAGAAATTAATTCTAAAGTAGAAAGGCTTGATGTTAAAGTAGAAGAAAGGAATCGGTCAACCGCCCAAAGACCTGCACGAGAAGGCTTTAAAAGACGTTGCATTTGGTGTGATAGCCTTCAGCATGACAAGAGTGAGTGCGGAGTATTCCGTGAAGCCAAAGCACAAAAATTAGTCTTTTGGAAGCATGGCAAAATTCAAGCAACCGAAATCGGGCTTCCTCTTGAGCCAAACTTCGGTAACGGCGGCATGAAGAAAAGATTGGAGGATTTGGCAACAAGAACAGCCTATGCAGTTGTTGATGCTGCAACTTATGGGTTGCAAATTGAGCCAACTAATGAAATTGTTAAAGCATGTAAAACTAATGCAAAATCTAAAGTGTGGATGCAGGCCTTGGAATGCATGGAGCAAGGCAAGGCAACTAAGGATGATTTAACCACTGCCAGCCAATGTATTCGAGGAAGAACAAGATGGTCCGAGCCTGTGGATTCATTTTTAGCTTTTGCCTGGCTGGCTGAAATTAATAATCAAGAAGCCATGATAGAAGAAAAGAGAAGAAGAGAAGAAGATGTTGCTGGTCCTTCTTCTTCACGACCGACTAAACGCATAACAAGAAGCAAACTAGACCAACAAAAGGCTGCTGAAAATCCACCACCACCAAAATTTGACATGGGAGATGCCCCTCAAGCAAAGAAGACAGAAGGAAAAAGAAAAAGTAAACATCCCAGTTACAAGTTGCAGTCAGACATAGAGACCGCAACGGATCTTAAACGGATCCTAGAAGAAAGGATTCTTGGAAGTAGAATTGAATTTACATTAGGTGAAATTCTTGGTATTGCAAAAGAGGATTTCATGATGTAATAATTGATGTAATTAAACGAAAAAGACAATATTTTGGTGAGGAAACTGAAGAATTTGTACATGCTTTTTTGCAAGTACTTCATGTGTATTTTCAGGATGAAGAGAAGCTGAAAACTCAAGGGATTCGATTGGAGGCAATCAAAGAATTGATTGCAGCCATAGAAGCCAAAGATGAAGACATTTATGAAGCAGAAGCTGAGGAAGCCATAATGGTGGAAACTTCTCAATCTAAAGTGCACCCCATGCAAAAGAAAGAGACTTTTCTTCACAACATGCAGAAAGAAAGTGAAACTCACTTTATTCCAAGTAGTCACTATTCCCGTACCCATTGGGCAAGGGCGACTACTCAAACTGTTGTTAAAATTGGTGAGAAAGAAACTCCATGCATTGCCCTTATAGACCATGGTTCAGAAATTAATGTTATGTCAAGAAGTCTCTATGAGAATGGTGGATGGCCCATTGACGTGGACCCAGGGTGGCGCCTGAAGGCAGCCAATAACTCTTGTGGCGATCTTTATGTAGCATGTCCTTATGTACAAGTTACTATTGGTAACGTAAAAGATGAATTTCATTTCTTTGTTCAATATTCTTGCAGTTATCCAATCATTCTTGGACAACCATTCATTTCCGAGTCTCCTTTAGAGACAAAGGCTCTTGATGATGGTTCATCGTATGCTCGGATAAGAAGCAAGGATAATGATAAGGCTGTTCAATTCCTAACTGTCTGTGTTAATCACCATCAGAATAGGGATCGATTGAGAGATCATCTCGTTCCTCCTAATGCCCGAGAATTTAAGGGATTTCGGGTAGCGCTGCTATAAGTGGAGGCTATGGCAGTGTATCATGTCATAAAAGATTGCCTCCACATATGAAGGAGGCAAGGTCTAAAGCTGATTTGCAAGTTTTTTCAGCCAATGGAGTGGGCTGTTATAAACAATTTTCAGCCATGAACAGGGCTGAAAGAAAGTATTTGAGTCATATGGAGCAAGAACTGAAGCAAATTGATGTTTTACCTAAAGATGAAGAAATTTCAGGTCTATTTTATGGGCTGAATTATAATGATACAATGGCTGAAATTTATACAGTCGTTCATGCAGAAAATCAAGTTGAAAATCAGTCCATACAGTTATGTACATTGGATATGTATGACATAATTCAAGAATTTGCAGATTATGAAGCCTTTGGACAGCCAAACAAGGATGAAGCAAGAGTAGAAACAAAATATAAAATAGTTGATAAGAAGGTCAAGCAGGTAGCTACTCCTCTACCACCTGAAAGCGAAGGATTGGCAGAAAGGGTATCCAAACAACCAAGCCTTCGTGATCCTAAAGATATTGGTCATCAATTTACAGCTGAAAGTCTATAAAAGCTAAAAATTAGTGAAGACTCTTTTCTCTTGCCGGCTGAAAAATGAATTTTCATGCAGATGTTAAAAAACCATGGTAAAGCCTTTTCATTTCAGCCACATGAAATCGGTTGTGTGGATCCAAGCATTGTGGCTCCAATGGTAATTTTTACGGTCCCACATGTGCCTTGGAATCTTAAACCAATTCCGGTTCCAAGGGCTCATTTGCCTAAGTTATTGGAACTTTTAAATGAAAAGATAAAAATGCGAATATTGGATCCATCTTCAGCTCCATATTCCAATCGATGGTTTACTGTACCTAAGAAGAATGGATCTTTACGATTCATTCAAGATTTGCAACCCGTTAATAAAGTCACTATTAGAAATGTTGGATCAGGACCAATTGTGGATGAGTTTGCTGAAGCTTTTGCAGGAAGGGCAATCTATTCCATGGGAGACTTATATTCAGGCTATAACCAATTTCAGCTTACTTTGGAAAGCCGTGACATTACTACAATGAAGACGCCTCTTGGCCTAGTTCGCATGTGTACTCTACCTCAAGGGGCTACGAATTCAGTAGCTCACATGATGAATGCCATGCATAAAGTATTGAGGGATTATGTTCCTCAATTGACTCTTCCTTTTCTTGATGATGTTCCAATCAAAGGATGTGAAGTTCATGAGAAAAATGAAGAACTCAATGAGCTTGGATGTCGAAAGTTTGTTTTTGATCATATTAATGATTGTGCTCAAATCCTGTCTAAATTAGAAGAAGTTCATCTTACTCTTTCAGGAGCTAAATCTGTTTTTGGAGTTGAAGAAGTCCTTGTGGTTGATCATATGTGTGGTCCATATGGCCGGAAGCCTTCCCCATCTAAAATAAATGCAATCAGCAAAATGCAAGAAGAATGTACAAATGTTTCAGAAGTGAGAAGATTTATTGGTGCATGTGTCTTCTACCTTATTTGGATACCACATTTTGCTCATGTTGCTGAAAGTCTTTATCAAATCGTAAGAAAGGGCCAAAGGTTTCTGTGGACAAAAGAACACACTCAGGCTATTCGGAAACTCAAGAAAATGCTGACTTCGGCTCCCACTTTAAAGAGGGCTAACTACTCTAATGGACAGCCCATTATACTCACACAAGTCCTATTGGAATAGGATGGGCAATTAGTCAAGACGACCTTGAAGGCAACAGATATGTGATCCGCTTTGGAGCAAAGGTTCTTAATGAACGACAAAGAAGGTATGCTCAAATTAAAAGAGAGCTTTGGGGAGTAGTAACTGCATTAAAATGTGACAGGGAGTACTTCATGGGCGCACATGTTATAGTTGAGACAGATTGCCTTCCACTCTTGGGCATGATAGCCAACTGTTCCACTCCTGACATAGCCATGCTAAGATGGATAGCCTATATTAAATCCTTAAATCTTGATTTGAAACATATTGCAGGTAAAGATAATCCAGTTGCTAACATGCTTTCACGTGCCAGATATATGAATGAAGAAAAAATGATGGATAAAGAAGAATCAGAGTTTATAAATGAAGCTGTTAATGCAGGTACAATAAAAATTACAGCAAGAACAACAAGTTCAGCTGATAATACAACTTTTACATCAGCAAGGATGGTTGAATCAACTAAAGAAGGACAATGGACAACTAGTAAACAGCATATTCCATGTTTTGTTACGGTTTGTTCACACTTTAAAGAAGAATATTATGCAGATGATTGGCTAAAAATTGGCCAATTTTTGAGCACTATGACAAAGAAGGAAGAATGGACTCATGAAGAGTTCAAGAGAATTAAGAGAAAATCCTATGGTTTTTTTCTTAAAGATGGCTACCTTTGGAGGCATGCAAAAAAGAAAGGAAGAGTGCCTATTCATGTCCTAGGTGACAAAAAGACACAGAGACAGGTCATGCAAGAATTCCATGAAAGCCTATTGGCTGGTCATAGAGGCATATGGGGTACTTTTGCCAAAATAAAAGAAAAATTTTGGTGGCAAAACATGTATAAAGACATTGAGAATTTTGTTGAGTCTTGCCATGCTTGTCAAATGTATTCTATGGTAAAGCATAGAGATGGGCTTCAGCCTACCTATCCTTTTTCTATTCACTATAGATGGGTTATTGATTCAGTAACCATGCCTACAGGAATTTGGAACATGAGATATCTAGTACTTGCTAGAGAAGATCTCACAAATCAAGTGGAAGGAAAGGCCTTGACAACAAAGTCCACTCATGTTGTTTGTAGATTTTTACTTGAAGAAGTATTTTGCAGGTATGGATGTGTTGCTAAAGTAACTGCTGATAGAGGAGATTTGGATGCCGATGAAGCTTGCCATTTCTTTGCTCAATCGGAGATTAAGCTATCTCTTACTTCAGCCTACAACCCTGAAGGCAATGGTAAGAGTGAAAGAGGTCATTAACCAATTCTTAAAGCTTTAGCAAAATCATGCAAAGGAAAGTTGAGGGAATGGCCTAAAATGCTACCATTCGCATTATGGCTTGATAGAACAACCCATAGTGCAGTAACGGGATATATGCCAGCTGAACTCATGTATGGACAGCCACCTATTATGCCTATTGAGGAATCCATTGTCACATGGAGTATCTTGCCTTGGGATGAAGGCATGAACAGGGAAGAATTGCTATTTTTACGCATAAGGCAACTTGAAAGAAGGCCAGAAGATGTTAAAATAGCCATTGAAAGGCTAAAAACAGCAAGATTAAAGAATAAGAAGAGGTTTGATAAGAACCATCGACTCCGTCCAAGAGCTATTCAAGAGAATGACTGGGTTCTTGTTTATGATAGCAGCCTGGATAATCAATATAGTGCTCATAGGAAGTTAGCCAAGCGATGGTTTGGACCATATGTTGTAAAAGTAGTACATAATAATGCTACTTACTCTTTGGCTGAAATGGATGGGACCATGATAAAGACTCCAATAACTGGAAAACAAATCAAACTCTTCAAACGAAGAGAATCTTCAACTTATGAACTTGATGACTTTGATACAAGCCCTTTACTTGAAGACATGCAGGAAGACGAAGACTTAGGGAATGAAGATGAAGAAGAAGACCCTCCTTGACCTGTAATCTTATAAAATGGCACATGCCAGAGGATGTGCAGGTTAGGAGGGGGTGAATGTCAAAGAGTTTAGTATCCATGATATAAATCATGGGATTCTTATAAACATAGAAGAGTTTCACTGGAAGATTGTATGAGATATTTGCATACAAAATTCAGGCATTATTATCCAATATCTACCTTAGTTATACAAGTTCTTTTGTATTTAGCATATAATTTGCAGATATACCATGTACATTTATGAAAAATAAGTCTATGGGAACCTAAAACTTGGACATCTGGAAGTAATTGACAAGTCTGCTGGATAAATCACATTAATTCAGGTACAAAAATATGGACAAAACCCAAAAATGTTGCCAAAAAACTGTCAAAAGTCCACTAGGTCCACATAGGACCAAAAGTAACTAACTAAGGTGACCAGCAAGTGACCTAGGCTGGTCAAAAAGTGACCAGGGCTAGAGCAGAGAGCAGCCCGCATTTTTCGGCACAAAATGCGGACTGCTCTGCCTGAGGGAAACTGGGAGAAAGCTGGAGCTAAGATGCATGGAATGGAGCATGCAAACTGAAGATTAACAGGCCAACAACTGAAGATGATAACTTGGTGAGAGCTCCACTTCTGTGCCTCTTTGGTGTGACGAAAATGCATGCTGAAACTGTCTATAAAAGAGGGAAAATCTGAAAGAAGAGTATTCAGCCTGCTCTTATGCACGACTTCTCTTATCTTCTCTACCTTATTCTTGGTCCAATGAAGCCTGACTTGTGCCCAAGTACTTGAGTGACTTTGGGGCAAGCAAAGGGTGAGGATATTGAAGTCTTATAGACTGTTATGGGCTGGAATAACCAGTCCTAAATAGGGCAGCCCACTATTTTGATCCATTTTTATGAGCAAACATGGGTTTTTCATGGTTGTAATAGAGGAAAATGACCTCTTTTCTTCAGGACATTGTTCATAGACGATCAAAAGTGCTTCTTCTTGAGTTTATGCCCTCATTTTGAATTTGTTTATGGGCTGGAATTTTCTGTTTTAAAACAGGGCTGAAGCTAAAAATATTATTTTTCAATCCATTTCATGCATCTTTGGCCCAAATCTTGGATGTATTTGATTCTAGCATCAATATACTTGACCCAAAGGACTGAAATCCATCTTTGTACATGTAATAAATGCCATTAGAGCTTGCATTTGACATTCATAAATGAATTGGAAATCTGAAAATATCCTTTATGAAATGATGTATGTATCCTGAAGCATTTGATGTATTCAAGTTAGTCTTAATCCTTCTGTTCATGTATGCTAAGTACAAAGTGAGGCGGCTTGAATTCCTCTTCTGTACCTAAATCATTTCTAATTCCCGAATCTTATTAAAACCCAATCCATTTTTCCTTTCTGCATCTTGAATCCCAAACTCTTCTTCTGCACTAAAAGCCCCGGTGGTAGACCTTCAACTCTTAACGCGACGACAGTGGTGAACCCGAAGTGAAGGTCCGCTGCAGAAGAAGTGCAATGGGAGAATCATCAAGCTCGGGAGGAGATGCTTTGCAACAATTGGTCCGTCTAATGCAAGAGAGCCAACAACAACAACTGCAATTTCAGTAGCAGTTGCAATTGCAACAACAACGGAGACAAGAAGAAGAACGGATGGATGCTGCTGCCATTAAGGCCTTAGAAGCAGTCGAGCATGAGCTCAAGCAATTTAATGGGCAAAATGTGTCCTCTTTTATCCGTCTCTACACCGACAAGATGGTTTTCTTTGGAGTTCCTCAACATGCCTGGAGCTGTTACTTTGCCCGCCTGGCTATGCATGGCCTCCAGGACCGAATTCATGGTCTTTCCCAAAAAGATGCTGGATGGACTGTGTTCAAAAAGGCTCTTCGAGAAGAATTTTTCCTTGAATATTCTGGCCTTATGACAAAGAAAATCTTCACCGAATGGGTTGAGAGGCCCAATAAGGGTCTAACTGCTACTGCTCTTCATCGAGAGTTTGAAAGAAAATTTGCCCAACTAGATCCTGATGACCAACAAGGTATGGAAAGTCAAAAGATTGAGTTATTTTAAAAAGCTGCAGATTCTTCTCTTCAGGAGAATTTGACTGACCGAATTGAAGACCCTGACTCTGAGTCGGGATTAAAGACTGCTTGGAGTGATGTCACTGAAGTAGTTAATATGATTGCTCAAAGAGAGTGATTGCGCCTAAGATGGGGATCAACCCCTGTAACAACTGATTCTATGAAGGAGCCTATTCCAGCTTCTCGACCTCCTGTCTCTATGGCCGAGCAACCAAGAAATTCTATTGTTCCTTCTCCAAAGAAGGATTTCATGGATGAGTTAATTAAAAGCATGCGTGATCTCCATCTTAATTTAACAGAAATTAATTCTAAAGTAGAAGGGCTTGATGTTAAAGTAGAAGAAAGGGGTCGGTCAACCGCCCAAAGACCTGCACGAGAAGGCTTTAAAAGACGTTGCATTTGGTGTCATAGCCTTCAGCATGACAAGAGGGAGTGCGGAGCATTCCGTGAAGCCGAAGCACAAAAATTAGTCTTTTGGAAGAATGGAAAAATTCATGCAACCGAAACCGGGCTTCCTCTTGAGCCAAACTTCGGTAACGGTGGCATGAAGAAAAGATTGGAGGATTTGGCAACAAGAACAGCCTATGCAGCTGTTGATGCTGCAACTTATGGGTTGCAAATTGAGCCAACTAATGAAATTGTTAAAGCATGCAAAACTAATGCAAAATCTAAAGTGTGGATGCAGGCCTTGGAATGCATGGAGCAAGGCAAGGCAACTAAGGATGATTTAACCACTGCCAGCCACTGTATTTGAGGAAGAACCGGATGGTTCGAGCCTGTGGAATCATTTTCAGCTTCTGCCTGGCTAGTTGAAATTAATAATCAAGAAGCCATGATAGAAGAAAAGAGAAGAAGAGAAGAAGATGTTGCCAGTCCTTCTTCTTTAGGACCGACTAAACGCATAACAAGAAGCAAACCAGACCAACAGAAGGCTGCTGAAAATCCGCCACCACCAGAATTTGACATGGGAGATGTCCCTCAAGCAAAGAAGACAGAAGGAAAAAGAAAAAGCAAACATCCCAGTTACAAGTTGCAGTCAGACATAGAGACCGCCATGGATCTTAAATGGATCCTAGAAGAAAGGATTCTTGAAAGTAGAATTGAATTTACATTAGGTGAAATTCTTGGTATTGCAAAACGAGGATTTCATGATGTAATAATTGATGTAATTGAACAAAAAAGACAATATGTTGGTGAGGAAACTGAAGAATCTGTACATGCTTTTTTGCAAGTACTTCATGTGTATTTGCAGGATGAAGAGAAGCTGAAAACTCAAGGGATTCGATTGGAGGCAATCAAAGAATTGATTGTAGCCATAGAAGCCAAAGATGAAGACATTTATGAAGCTGAAGCTGAAGAAGCCATAATGACAGAAGCAGAAGCTGAAGAAGACGGAAGAAAAGAGAAAAGGCAAACATCCCGACTACAAGCTGCAGTCTGACATAGAGACTGCGATGGATCTCAAGCGGATCCTAGAAGAAAGGATTCTTGGAAGCAGAATTGAATTTACATTAGGTGAAATTCTCAGAATTGCCGAACAAGGATTTCATGATGTAATAATTGATGTAATTAAATGGAAAAGACAATATATTGGTGAGGAAACTAAAGAATCTGTTCATGCTTTTTTGCAAGCACTTCATGTGTATTTGCAGGATGAAGAGAAGATGAAAACTCAAGGGATTCGATTGGAGGCAATCAAAGAATTTATTGCAGCCATAGAAGCCAAAGATAAAGACATCTATGAAGCAGAAATTGAAGAAGCTATTGCAAAGAATGTTATGGTGGGGTCTTCTCAATCCAAAGATCAGCCCATGCATATGAAAGAAGCTCGTCTTCACAACATGCAAGAAGAGAATGATGCTCATTTTATTCCTAGTAGTCACTACTCCCGTACCCATTGGGCAAGGCCGACCACCACTGAAACCGTTGTCAAGATTGGAGAAAGAGAAACTCCATGCATTGCCCTTATAGACCATGGCTCGGAAATCAACGTCATGTCAAGAAGTCTCTACGAGAATGGCGGATGGCCCATAGATGTGGACCCAGGATGGCACATGAAAGCAACCAATAACTCCTCTGGCGATCTCTATGCGGCATGTCCTTATGTACAAGCTACTATTGGTAATGTAAAAAATGAATTTCATTTCTTTGTTCAAGATTCTTGCAACTATCCTATCATTCTTGGTCAACCTTTTATTTTTGAGTCTCGTTTGGAGACAAAGGCCCTTGATGATGGTTCATCATATGCTCGGATAAGAAGTAAGGATAATCAAAGCTGTCCAATTTCTGACTGTATGTGTAAATCATCACCGGAATAGAGATCGATTGAGAGATCATCCTGTACCTCTTAATGCCCGATAATTTAAGGGTTTTCGGGTAGCAGTGCTATAAGTGGAGGCTATGGCAGTGCTTCATGTCATAAAAATTTACCTCCATATGTAAAGGGGGCTATGCCAAAAGCTGACTTGCAGGTTTTTACAGTTAACATTGTGGCTGTTATAAACAGTTTTCAGCCATGAATAGGGCTGAAAGAAAGCATTTATGTCTTGTGGAACGAGAGATGAAGCAAATTGATGTTTTGGCTAAAAATGAAGAAATTTGAGGGCTATTTCATGGGCTGATTTATAATGATACATTGATTGAGATGCATGCAGTTGTTCATGCAGAAAATCAAGCTGAAAATTAGTCCATACAGGTATGTTCATTGGATATTTATGACATAATTCAAGAATTTGCTGATCAAGAAGCTTTTGGACAGCCAAACAAGGATGAGGTAAGAGTAGAAACAAAGTATAAGGCAGTTGACAAGAAGGTCAAGCTAGTGGCTACTCCTCTACCTCCCAAAAGTGAAGGGCTGGCACAAAGGTCCAAACAGCCAAGCCTTCGTGATCCCAAAGATATTGGTCTCACCAATTTACAGCTGAAAGTTTACAAGAGCTAAAAATTGGTTTTTCTTTTGTACAGATGTTAAAGAAACATGGAAAAGCTTTTTCATTTCAGCCACATGAAATTGGCTGTGTGGATCCAAGTGTTGTGGCACCAATGGTGATCTTCACGGTCCCACACGTTCCTTGGAATCTTACACCAATTTCGGTACCAAGGGCTCATTTGCCTAAGTTACCGGAGCTTTTAAATGAAAAGATAAAGATGCGAATATTGGAGCCATCTTCAGCTCCGTATTCCAATCGATGGTTTATCGTGCCTAAGAAGAATGGATCTTTGCGATTCATTCAAGATTTACAGCCTGTTAATAAAGTCACTATTGGACTAATGAAGAGTTCAAGAGAATCAAGAGAAAATCTTATGTCTTCTTTCTCAAAGATGGCTACCTTTGGAGGCATGCGAAAAAAGAAAGGAAGAGCGCCTGTTCTTGTCTTAGGAGACAAGAAGACTCAAAGACAGGTCATGCAAGAATTTCATGAAATCCTATTGGCTGTTCATAGAGGCATATAGGGCACTTTTGCCAAAATAAAAGAGAATTTTTGGTGGAAAAACATGTATAAAGACATTGAGCATTTTGTTGAGTCTTGTCATGTTCGTCAAATGTACTCTATGGTTAAGCATAGAGATGGGCTTCAGCCTACCTTTCCTTTATCCATTCACTATAGATGGGTTATTGATTTAGTAACCATGCCTACAAGAATTTGGAACATGAGATATCTTGTACTTGCTAGAGAAGATCTCACAAATCAGGTGGAAGGAAAAGCCTTGACAACAAAGTCTACTCAAGCCGTTTGTAGATCTTTACTCGAAGAAGTATTTTGCAGGTATGGCTATGTTGCCAAATTAATTGCTGATAGAGGAGAATTGAATGCCAATGAGGCTCGCCATTTCTTTACTCAATTGGGAATCAAGCTATCTCTTACATTAGCCTACAATCCTGAAGGCAATGGTAAGAGTCAAAGAGGCCATCAGCCAATTCTCAAAGATTGGCAAAATCTTGCAAAGGAAAGATGAGAGAATGGCCTAGAATGCTTCCATTCATGTTACGGGCTGATATAACTACCCATAGTGCAATAACATATTATATGTTGACTGAACTAATATATGAGCAGCCACCTATTATGCCTATTGAGGAGTCTATTGTCACATGGAGTATCTTGCCGTGGGATGAAAGCATAAATAGAGAAGAGCTACTGATTTTACGTATAAGGCAATGCTACTTATACTTTGGCTGAAATGGATGGGACCATAGTCAAGGTACCAATAGCCGGTAAACGTATCAAGCTCTTCAAATGAAGAGAATCTTCTACTTATGAGCTTGATGACTTGGATATGAGCCATCTACTTGAAGACAAGAAAGATGAAGAAGACTTATAGGATGAAGATGAAGATATGTCAGAAGAAGAGCCTCCTTAACCTGCAATTTTGTGAAATGGCACATGCCGGAGGATGTGCAGGTTAGGAGGGGGTGAATGTCAGAGAGTTTTTTGTTCATAATATAAATCATAAAATTCTAATGTTTGCAGAAGAAATTTATTAGGATTCACATGAGGAACTTTCATAGATAACTCAGTCATTGTTACCCAACAACCAACTTAGATATCACTTAGTTTCATAAGTTCTTTTGTAACTGCCATACAATTTTCAGTTGTACCATGTATTTTGACAAAAATTAAGTCTATGGGAACCCACAACTTGATTAGCTGGAAGTAATTGACAGTTTGCAAGCTAAGTCACATTGGTTCAAAAGGAAAATTTGGTTGAAAATCAAGAGAAGTGCCAAAAGTTCACTAGGTTTGTGTGGGACCTGAAATAGTGGACTTAAATGACTTATAAGTGACCTAAATGGTCAAAATGAAGAGTGGGAGTTGAGCAGGATGCAGCACGCATTTTTGGGTGCAAAAAACTGCCATGCATACCTGTGGCACATGGAGGATGAGCTATGGGCTATGGTGTATGCTCCAAAGCATGCAAACTCAAGGAAAACTGAAGTTGAAGAAGGAGATACAAACAAGGAAGGTGAGAGCTCTTCTTACCCGTCCATTTGGTATGATGAAAATGAGTAATATGACAGTCAATAAAAGGGAGAAACCTGATAAAAAGTATTCAACCTGCTCTTATGTATACCTTCTCTCATTCTTTTACCATAAATATGGTCCAATGAAGCCCATCTTTACTCAGAATGGATTGGCTTAAACCTAATGACGCCCACATTCATTGTGGAAAGGGCCAAATTCCCTTTCAAAACTCTGAATGGGAATTTGTCACAACTCAAGGAGAGGCTCGGAAGCCAAAAATTCAATTGGCCAGAGCATCTCGGGTTATAAAGGGAGTCAGAAAAGGACTACTTGTATACTTGATTAAGCTCAACAAGTTAGATCAGAAGCAAGAGTCTAGTGAAGGACCTTCTTGGCTAAAGGAATACACGAACGTATTTTCTGAAGAGTTAATAGAACTCCCGCCTCAAAGAGAAGTGGATCATGAGATCAAGCTAGTATCAGGAGCTGTGTTAATTGCAAATAGACCCTATAGAATGTCCATCCCGGAAGCAATTGAGCTAAAGGAACAACTCAAGCAACTGCTAGATCAGGGCTACATCCGTCCTAGCAGTTCACCATGGGGAGCTCCAGTACTATTCCAGAAAAAGAAAGATGGAACACTTCGACTGTGTATTGATTACAGAGGGTTGAATCAATCAACTGTCAAGAACAAGTATCCTATTCCTAGAATAGATGAGCTTCTTGATCGTCTTCAAGGTGCAAAGATCTTTTCCAAGATTGATCTCAAGTCTGGTTACTATCAGATAAGGATCAAGGAATAAGATACCCCAAAGACGGCCTTTAACACAAGATATGGACACTTTGAGTTTCTAGTTATGTCATTCGGGCTTACGAATGTGCCTGCCACCTTCAATAGGTTAATGCAGGATATCTTTAGGCCATATCTTGATGACTTTGTGCTCGTCTTCTTTGACAAAACTTTAGTCTATTTTAAATAGGAAGAAGATCATGAACCCCAACTTCGGATTGTCCTTGAGACAATGAGGGCACATAAGCTGTATGCTAAGATGAAGAAATGTGCATTCTTCGAGCATCAGATTGAATATTTGGGATTCATCGTATCAGTAGAAGGAATCTCAGTGGACCCTGATAAATTGAAGCAAAGCTTGGTATCAACACCTATCCTAAAACTTCCAGACCTCAGTAAGCAATTCGAGGTAGTAAGTGATGCTAGCACGCTTGCCTTAGGATGTGCGCTCATGCAGGAAGGTCATCCTGTAGCATACTCTTCAAGGAAACTGAAGAGCCATGAGAAGAATTATGCTACCCATGATCTAGAACCGTTAGTTGTCATCGACGCTCTAAAGCTTTAGAGACACTACCTGTTGAGTAACAAGTTTACTCTAGTGACTGATCATAAAAGTCTCAAGTGGATCTTTACCTAGAACGAGCTCAATATGAGGCAACGTCAGTGGATTGAAGTGCTGGAAGAGTATGAGTTTGAAATCAAATACCGACCTGGAAAGGAGAATGTAGGTACTGATGCACTCAGTCGCAAGGCATTCCTTAACTCATTCATATTGCAAAATCCATCAACAGCTAGATCTCTAGCCACAAAGGTATCTATGCCAAACAATCCAATACTTGAGCTGGCTAGAGAGGAAGCATGCCATGATCCACCCTATCAAAAGATGCTAAGGGAGATCCCTATCAAGGACCAGGATCAAAAGCTACAGGCTAAGTATCATGAATTCTCTATCAATAGTGGACGTGTCTACTAAAGAACGAGAGTATGCATACCGGCAAGCCAATCACTTAAGCAGAAGATATTGTGGGAAGATCATGATTCCCCTTTCTCAAGACATCCTGGCTATGCCAAGACTCTCAATGCAATTAGGAAGAGCTACTATTGGGAGAGGCTTAAAGGTGACGTTCTGAAATATGTCACTAAGTGTTTGTCTTGTCAACCTATCAAAGCCAAACATGTCAAGATGCCAAGGAAGTTGCAACCACTTGACATTCCCCAAATGAAATGGGAATTCATCAGTATGGACTTTGTTGTTGGCCTACCCCAAGTTCAGGCAGGATACAATTCCATCATGATTATGGTTGACATGCTTACTAAGGTTGCACACCTTATTCCAATAAAGACAAACTATAAATCCTCAGAAATTGCAAGGTTGTTTATCAAGGAGATATTCAAGCTACATGGTTTACCCAAAAGAATCATTAGTGATCGTGACTCTCTCTTCACATCACACTTCTGGAGAGTTATATTTGAAGCCATTGGGACTCAACTCTGTTTTATCACAGCTTACCATCCCCAAACTGATGGTCAAACGAAGCGAGTAAATCAAGTCATTGAGGATATGCTAAGGGCACACTCCTGTCGTGAGCCAAAAAGGCGGATTCAATACTTACCTTTGGTGGAATTTTCCTACAATGCTTCTTACCAACAAAGCATTCAGATGACCCCTTTTCAAGCATTGTATGCTCATGACTGTTGAAGTCCCCTAAACTTCTCAGATCCAACCTTGAGGGTTGAAGCTTCAAGGCAGATGCTAGAAGAGATGGATGACCAAGTAAAGTCAATAAGACAGGACATCCAAGCCGCCAAGGATAGACAGAAGGCATACGCGGATTTGAAGCATCAAGATAGAATCTTCGAGGAAGGAGACATGGTCTTCATTCGCGTACACCCAAAGAAGAATTCTCTATCCTTAGGAGATTGCAAAAAGCTAAGTCCAAGGTATTGTGGACCATACAAGATCCTTAAGTGCCTATGACCTAATGCTTATAGACTGCAACTCCCTGAGAACCTAAAGGTTCATAATGTATTCCATATCAGCCTATTGAAGAAGTATGTACCTAATCCTAACCATGTACTTGATGACCAACAAGTTGTAATGCCTAGTCAAGGAATCCTTGGTCTAAGGCCTGATAGGATCTTAGATGTTAGGGACAGAAAACTGAGATCCAGAACCTTGAGAGAGTGCCTCGTTCAGTGGAAATATTATCCCGAGGAGGATGCCACTTGGGTAGATGAAAACACTCTCAACCATCAATATGCCCATTTATCTCGAGATGAGGACACCTCCATTCCTCCAAGGGGGAGAGAATGTAATATTCCTGCGGAAAATTATTACGTACACGTGTGAAGTCTTGGGAAAAAAACAATGCTGGTATTGTGGTTGCAAACGATTTGGTCATTAAATGTACACTCTACACGGGCCAATCGAGACTTAGGACTATGGGTTAATAAAAACCCACGCTCTTCATAAGAACCTCCTCTTGGTAGGATGATAAAAGGATAATATTTGGAATAATGGAATTTTTTTTTGGTAATTATCCCCTCGCAGTGAATCGTGCTGGACGAGAGGGAGGGGAGGCGCGATGACTGAGCACCGCGGTGGATGCCATGGGGGTGGTGAATGCCATGCAAATGGCCGCGTGGGGGGAGGGAGGTACCTCTCCCTTCCCTATAAAAGCCCCCTGTGGGGGGAAGTAAGGAGTAAGGAGGAAGGAGTAAGGAGCCATGACGCTAATGTAGAGAAGTAGTGTGAGGGACGGGACGTTGCAGTCGCCAGGTCAGAGAGAAACAGAGATTGTCGCGACGTTACCGAAAATAGTCCTGAGGGAGGAGGATCTTCGCCAAAGATCCGTCTCGGCCACCATTTCGCTCTGGTTCGCCAACAAAGCTACCATAAAGAAAATCGTCTCTTCTTTCTCCCCCACATGGATAACTAAGTCAATAGAAGCTTCCAAGAAGCTTCTTGGAAGCTTCTAAGGGTAGGGATCGAAGCCCCCCTTCCTATGGGCTTTCTTAAGCCCTCCTCTAGAGGGTTTTCATAACCCCTTTTCCCTGGGATTTAAACACCTTCCCATGGGTTTTCCCCTCATAGAAATCTCTCCTTAAAAGTCATTTAACCCCCTTTCCTATTGCCTTTACAAAGAGGGTTTTTATAACCCCGCCCTCGGGATTTAACCCCTTCACATGCGGTCTTTTACACACCCTTTTCGCCCTTTTTCAAATCCACTAAGTCTATTTAGAACCCCCATTTTCACGTGGGTTTCCATCCAAGCCCCTTTGAAAGCCCATTTACCCTGAGAATTAAGCCCTTTTCCCCTTCTTTTTCATCCCACAAAAATCCTATAAGCTAACCTTGCCTTGGGTT